>NC_054372.1:153992341-155289841 GCF_017654675.1 Xenopus laevis | reverse complement strand
AGAAAAATACTTTTTTTGCAGAATAAACTCTAATTTGTAACATAAGAAGAAACATTAAATCATGTGTTTAATGTTCATTATTCCATGCCTTCATTTAGGGAACCTGTGACACAGTCTCTCTAATGAGGCATTTCCTGAAGAAAGTGTCTAGAAGTATCAGACTATGCCCCTCTTGGCATTTTGGCTGAGAGTGCAGCAATAAACGCAGCAATAAATATTTCAGGCAGAGGTCCAAAAACAGCACGTTCCTTTACTGGCCGTAGCTCAGTAGTGGAGGCTGGAGGTACAAAGAGATAAATGCACCACAATAGTTCAGTGGGTGTAGCCAGGGCCGGAACTAGTGGTAGGCAGAGTAGGCGGCTGCCTAGAGCGCCATCATTGAAAAGCTCACTTTTAAGGGGATTTTGTTTTGTTTTTTATTTTTTTGTTTTTTTCAAGTGTTTGTTTAATAATTTGTTTCAGTAATGATGGTCACTCAGTCAGGTGGAATCCAACACTTCACCTTCTCCCTCTTGCCGAAATTTCTGTGAATTTAATATATATTATTATATAGATATTTATATTACAAGGGCTTATATTAATGGATGGACATGCAATTCATTCTCAAGTTCTTTTTCAATAATAATTCATGAACCTAGTGTGACATTACAGCCCCGGTTTATCTGGTACTTTGGATACTTTTATCTAAGACATTATCTTTACAGCTAAAAAAAAGGAAAGAATAGCTAAGGAAGGTCATACAGAGCTGTATTTAAAATCATCCACTGCATTCTACATTCTTATAGCATAAACACAAAGGTAACTTTATTGTCACTACTGCCTATGCACTTCAATGAGATATTAAATAAAAATGCAAAACACTTCCAACCCATGTCTGGAAAATGTAATTTTGCAGCATTGTTAAATGTAATGAACTGTGGAAAGTAGATATGAAAGTATACCGACTTTTTAGTATCTGCTACACCAGTTACAAGATAAGAGACTACTTGTTATTATTCTGTATAATGTCAAAAGAGTTTTTAACTGGCAGACGTATCCATTAAACAGCTCATTGCTTCACATTTCTTGCATCAGAGAGATATGTTTATCACTTGTAAATTATATGCTTATCACTTAAACAAGGTGTTTTACTTGTAACCCCTTTACATAACATGTTATAATGTTTGAATAAAACATATAGGCTATACATAGTGAGCACTCCCATGATGCCATATACCATTCTTCTATAACATACAAAATACATTACAGAATAAACTGAGTATACAAGCCTAATGAGTAGTCTCTTCTAGACTGTATAATTATGTGAAGTAGAAGCAGAATCATAAGAAACCCCCATGTTACAGGTATGGGAAGGCAGCTTTCAGACATGGCAATTCTAGGGAATGAGATCCCTTTCCTTCTGGGTGTTGGGTATTTTCCAGTATGTCCAAATGTTTATCTGCCATGGAAAGATACAAGGGATGTCACAACTTATGTCCACAACTTGGATACAGATTGTGGTCATTTACCAGTAGTGTCAGATTGGAGAGTCTGAGGCCCACCGGGGCTTTTGACACAGGGGCCCGACCCCCTCTTTGGGCCCCCCTGCTCCAGACACAACCCCCACTATGGGCCCCCACTTGTACCTATTCTCTTGATGGGGGCCTGAGGGGGCAAGATTAGGGGGTAGCATGGGCTATGTGGGCAGCGTATAGGTTCCAGTCTGGGTCTGCGGGCCTACGCGGTTTTTACTCGGTGTCTCACCGACCAAGTCCAACCGCGTTTGCCTGTTAAAGGAGAAGGAAAGTCCCTAAGCAGGAAGAAGACTGCTTGGGAGAAGATGGCGTCTGTGAGCTCTGTGGACAGGATCTGCACAAAGAGGTGAGTAACAAGTTAGCATTTGCCCGGGGGGACAGTTAGGCCCGGGTGGAGGAGGGAGGGGGGGCAACACAGGGGAGGGGGAGGGATTTTTGCGCCCAGGGGGTTTCCTTCTCCTTTAAGATAAGAGGGTGCAGATGTGTTGGCTTTGTATTCTGCACACCATAAATTAAATAAGCCCCCTATTATATTTCTTTTTAATTGATCTGCATATCTTATTTTCTTCTCATTCTGATTATGTTTCATGCAGAGATATTAGGAACCCAGACTGTGTTTTTGCATTAATTATGGTTAAAACTGAATATGGAAAACAAGTTGTCCAGTTACATTGCTTATTCAACCAACATAATATCCTCTTGACCACTGTGAGCATATAAAACCTTTCCCAATCACTCATTATTTTCTATCCTTGTTAGGTTTCTAACTGTGCTAATAATTGAGACATGCTGAAACTTTCAAGGACACATTATCTGCCAAGGTCAGGAGAAGTGACTTTTTGGAATAAAATGAGATTTCCAGCTAATACACTTCATTGCATTAACAGTAGGAGAGAATGGCATAGAGCAATTAACATTTAGCACATTTAATTCACAAGTAAGGAAATTTGCATAAAATTATCCAGTGGTGGAACATTATAATTATATCATACACGCACATATGAGAATAGAATTTATATAAATATTATACATTAATGAGTTGATCATCGTTTAATGGATGACCAAAGCAACCAGAAATGATTATGCTAGAAATGATGTAATGGCTAAGGTGTAAAAGCTTAAAGGTGTCCCCCAAAATCCAAATGGAGGGAAAAGCTGGAGCTAGGCCCAATGTGGCCCCCAAATCCCAAATGTAGGGTACTGCCAAAACGTGTCCCCCAAAACCCAAATGCAAAGAGAAGTTAGAGCTACCGCCTCCTTCAAGCTGGCAGTAATGCCAAGGCTCCCCCTCTTATAAACTTTGGATTAAATTGGCATGCAATTCATCAAAATGCACACCCACAATTTAATTGTTTTCACACACTGGACAAAATTGTTGAAAATGCGACGCTACACTTGGCTGCAATGATGCTGTCAGAAAAACACTGCATTGTGGGTAAAAAAAAAACTTAGCTTTTTGATCAGAAGTTCTCCAGTTTGGAATTTCACAGCTATATGGTTACTAGGATCCAATATACCCTAGCAACCAGGCATTGCATTTCTTTAAAACACTGGAAGATGAATAGTAAAAAGAAATAGAATAAGTAACAATAAAAGTGTAATAGTTTTTGTAGCTGCCAGAGTCAGTGTCCCCCATTTAATATATGGAAAAAGGCAGATGAAGAAGGCAAAGACTTCAAAAGCAAGAAATAAATGAAGACCAATTAAAAAGTTGCTAAGAATAGGGCAATCTATAACACACTAAGGGGCAGATTTATTAAGGGTCGAATTGAAAATTTTAATTGGAATTTCTGATTTTTTTTATGGTCAAAATTTGACTAGGTTGTTATCCAAACTGGATTACAGTTTTTTTAAAAAAAATTGAATTTGAATTTCAAGATTTATCATACTCTGGCCCTTTAAGAATTCAAATTTGACTATTTGCCACCTAGAACCTGCTGAATTGCTGTTTAAATCACTGGGATAGGTCCAGTGAGCAATTTGGAGATGTTTGCAGCCTTCCTGACTAGGGATGTAGCGAACTGTTCTGCTGCGAACTAGTTCGCGCGAACTTCGACCGTTCGCGTCCGCCGAATGTTCGCGAACGTTTGGGAACGTTCGCATTTTGAGTTCGCGTTCGATTCGAATACAAGTCGTTCGACCATTCGACCATTCGAATTCCTTCGACCGCTAAAAATCGAACGATTTCCATTCGTTCGAACGATTTCCATTCGTTCGAACGATTTCCATTCGTTCGAACGATTTCCATTCGTTCGAACGATTTCCATTCGTTAGAACGATTTCCATTCGTTCGAACGATTTCCATTCGTTCGAACGATTTCCATTCGTTCGAACGATTTCCATTCGTTCGAACGATTGTAAGCATTCGATCGAATGAAAAGCATTCGATCGAATGGCTTCGATCGTTCGATTCGAATGAAAATCTTTCGATCGAATGATTAAAATCCTTCAATCGTTCGAATCGAACGATTTTAGCGGGTGTTCGAAGTTCGCGAACTGTTCGCGAACGTTCGCATTTTTTGCCGGTGTTCGCGAACGGCGTTCGCGAACACCAAATCGGCAGTTCGCTACATCCCTATTCCTGACATTCTAGTTTTTTTCAGAGAAAAAACTCGAATCTAGTTTGATTGAATTCTAATTGACTGTGATTCGAGATTTCAGGTTATGTAAATTCATTCGAGACCCTTGTTAAATGTGCCTCCAAAAGTTAACTTAAAGATAAATTACCCCTTTAATGGCCTCTATGCTATAGTTTGTTTCACTTTGCATTTTTCTAATGGAAATAATCAGAGATTAATGTATTATTGTATTTTGCCAAGTTAATATTAGCTTAGCCTAACCAGATATCAGCTAAAATCTTAGAATTTTCCTGTTGCCCTTTTATTGTGCTATAATTCGCTAACTAGGATCCAGTATTAGAAGCAGTCAAAAAAATATTATTTATCCAAATTATTATAATTTTATTCAAAGTATTTGTGTCTCTTTAATTTTGTAAAATCTTTTATTCAAAAAACTTTTAATGATTGAACAGTCACTAATGAGCTCATATTTCCCCATACATTTCAACATGACCTATTGTATTTCATTTGCACATTTCTGAAAAGAGCCCAGCACCAGAATGCTTAGAAGCTTGACCTTATGAGAAAGAGAACAAGAACACCATTAGTAAATTGCTCCGGACAAATGCAAGTAAAATTCCATGGTAATTTTTTAATTTTTTTTGTAAGGTTCTCTATTGCTCTTTTGACTAATAACTTCCTTTGTCTCCATTAATTCCCACAGAACATTGTGATTAGTTATTTGATTACTTCCTTATTATTTCACATTTACAAATGGACTATATGCCAGATACGAAGCTATAAATAAAAGAATCGAGTATTCCTTAGCCTTCCAAGACATCTTAACTCAGAATGCCTAATACTATCTTTAAATATATGTCAGCAAAATCAGACGTTTCATATTTTATTCTTATTTCCATGAACTCTTAAGTAAGAAAAGAAACCTCTTTTCTATTAAAGCTTTCTGTAGATTTTCTTTTGGCACATAGATTCCTTTCTGAACTTAATCCAGACACAGCTGCAAGCAGATCCCAGGCAGGGGAACTTACAAATCTTCAGCAAGAAGAAGAGATTGCAACTGGATACAATTAATTACAGTATGCAGAAGATTTAGTTTGTAATGTTTAATTAAATGCAGTTTCTGTTTCGAGATAGACAGCATGTGGGGAAATGGAAATATATCCCTATATTGCAGTTCCAAAAGCAGTTTTAACGGAACATAAGACAATTAGCTAAACCATCTGCAGTCTTTGGTTTGCTAGTTATGTTACATAACCCACACTTATGTGTGTAAGGATGCTGGGAACAGTAGTTATGTATAATAGTTATTGGTATGAAGGATCATCTGGTAACCCTAGAAGTTTGATAGAAAGAAAGTAAAGTTCTAAATATTTTGGGGTCCCCATGCTTAGAAATGTGGGGCACAAAATGCACAAACTTTAAAGGGGTGGTTCTTCAAAGTTATCTGTTAGGAGGTTGTTTTTAAAAGTTCATTTTTTTCTGGTCTGAGTTCCCAGGCTCACTTCATAGCTTCACTGATGGCTCAGCTCAATCTACTCAGTGGCTGACTCAGGATATGATCCATAAAGCTTTACTTTAAATTAATGTAAACAAGGTGCCAGGGCCAGATGGCATACACTTCTGGGTTCTATGAGAGCTTAGTTCAGTTTTAGACTGGCCCCTATTTCTGATTTTCTCAGATTCGCTTTCATCTGGTATGGTACCTATGGACTGGAGAAAAGCTGATGTCATTCTAATATTTAAAAAGGTCTTACGATCTCAGCCTGACAATTATAGGCTAGTAAATTTGGCATCTGTGGTGGGCAAATTATTTGAAGGCTTGTTAAGGGATCACATCAAAATTTTGTGCTAGTGAATGGCATTATGAGCAGCAATCAACATGGCTTTATGAAGGATAGGTAATGTCAGATAAATTTGACAAAGATGCTGGACAGTGGGGGAGCAATACATGTGATCTATTTGGATTTTGCCAAAGCGTTTGATACCATGCCCCACAAATGACTGCTTTCTAAACTAAGGTCTGTTGGGCTTAAAGGGCACCTGTTGGGTAAAAATGTTATCCCCAACACAACGTGCATGTGACGTCATGCACATGCGCATAATGAGCAATTTGGGGCAGCTTTTCATTATGCGCATGCGAGTGACTGGACATGGCTGCTCACACCGGTAGCTCCCTCCGGTGCAGGTATCGTAGCGCTGGCGGGGGGCTTTTTAAAAAAAATATATATGTATTGTTATCCCCAACAAGAATGTGGGCTCTATTAGCCCGCACCTTTGGTTGGGGATAACATTTTTACCCAGCAGGTGCTCTTTAATGAAGTTGTTTGCACATGGATAGGAAACTGGCTACAGGATCATGTACAGAGGTGGTTGTTAATTCTGTACTTGGAGTAAAGTTCTTAGTGGGGTCCCTCTGGGTTCAGTATTGGGTCCAATTTTATTTAACTTATTTATTAATGACTTAAGGGAATTGTAAGTAATGTATCAGTGTTTGCAGATGACATTAAACTATCCAGCCCAATTAATTCCATCCAGGATGTGGCATCCTTGCAACATGATCTTGACAAACTGGCAAATGAGATTCAATGTCAGTAAATGTAAAGTCATGCATCTGGGATGTTAACATATCCAAGCCACTTATACCCTTAATGGGACTGCACTAGGGAAATCCATAATGGAAAAGGGCCTTGGAGTCCTTGTAGATCAGGGATCCCCAACCTTTTGAACCCGTGAGCAACATTCAGAAGTAAAAGTAGTTGGGGAGCAACACAAGCATGAAAAGTGTTCCTGGGGTGCCAAATAGGGGCTTTGATTGGCCATTTAGTAGCCCCTATGTGGATTGTCAACCTACATTGAGGCTCTGTTTGGCAATACAACTGTTTTTTATGCAACTAAAACTTGCCTCCAAGCCTGGAATTCAAAAATAAGCACCTGCTTTGAGGCAACTGGGAGCAACATCCAAGGGGTTGGAGAGCAACATGTTGCTCGCGAGCTACTGGTTGGGGATCACTGTTGTAGATAATAAACTTGGCTGTATCAAGCAATGCCAATCAGCAGCATCAAGGACAAATAAGGTCTTTAGCTGTATTAAAATGGGCATTGATTCATGGCAGGAAGGGGTCATAGAATATGCTGTACAGTTTTTGTCTCCATTGCTCAAGCAGGACATTATTGAATTAGAGGGCCCAGAGAAGAGTAACTAAGCTGGTAAAAGGTATGGAAAATCTTAGCTATGAAGAAAGACTTTAAGAAGGGTTTGGATGGCTTTTTAGCAAGTGAGAGAATACAGGGTTATGGAATATAGCTCATAGTACAAGTTTATCCTGAGACTGGTCTGATTTTGGACTCAGGAATGATTTTTTTCCCCCACTGAGGCAAATTGGAGAGGCTTCAAATGGGTTTTTTTTTGCCTTCCTCTGGATCAATTAGCAGCTAGGTAGGTTAAAATAGAGTTAAAAGGTTGAACTTGATGGACAGTGTATTTTTTCAACCTAACTTACTATGTTACTATGTCTGAATAAAAAGTACTTTAACTCAGACCTGCCCAGTGCATGTAGAAGTCAATGACAGATGTCCTGTTGATATCCTGATCTACGAATCTGAAGATTTTGTAGTTTTCTACGAAAAATCTGAAAAATTTTACGATTCAGATTGGTCGTAGTAGTTTTTAGAAAATAGTGAGAATTGGCCTTCATGCTTTCTTTTTTAAAGTTTTTTATTATTAAAACTTTCCAGCTTTTCAATATACAAACCCTGTGTAAGGGTACAAACATAGGCTACAAACATATTGTCATTGGTATTATTATGACTCCTCTCTCAGTTCAGGCCCTCCAATATTCATATTCCAGTCTCTTAATCAAATAAAGGCATGGTTGCTAGACCCTAGCAACCGGTTTTCTGAAATTGTAAACTGAAGAGCCGCTGCATAAAAGCTAAATAGATCAAAAACTACAAATAATAAAAAATGAAAACCAAATGCAAATTGTCTCAGATTATCAGTCTCTACATCATACTAAAAGTTAGGTTAACAACTGCTTTAATTTGCATATTGATACTATTTATAAAACATACCTGCACCCATGTATGTCCCCTGTGCTTCCAATGTGTCTGTCCAGCATGCTTTGATGAATAGTGCCTAAGGGGCAAATTCACTAAGATGCGAAGTTGCGCCAGGCGCAACTTCGCCGCACTTCGCCAGCCAGCGCTCCGCAAATTCACTAAAATCCGAAGTTGCGCTCAGGGGTAGCTTAAGGTTGCGAGCCCCAAAAAATTTTTCGATCTTTTTCAGCCTATCACCCATAATGTAGAAAACACGCCAGCGTTTTTTGGGACTTAGAAAATTTTTTGACTTTTTTTGAAACAATCCCTATCTACTCTATTGCGCTTCGCCAGGTCTGAGGTGGCGAAGGAAGTCTAGCGTAAAAGGTAGCGTTCAGTACACTGCGCAAGTTAGTGAATTTGCGTAGTTACGTCGCTAGCGAAAATTCGCCTGGCGTAAGGATGCGAAGTAACACTAGCGAAACTACGCCAGCGTTCGTTAGTGAATTTGCGCAGTAACGAAAATGCCAAACGCTATCGAATTAACGCTAGCGTTCGGCGCTTCGGCGCTTAGTGAATTTGCCCCTAAGTTTTAGTGATGTGTAGGTCGGGAAAAAGTTGATCCGCACCCAAACCCACCCAGAGAGCTGTCATTATTTATAGAACAGCACCTGTCCCCCATCTATGACATCACAGAAGGGGGATGGTAAAGCAGTTGGAAATCTATAAATCCTGACTACTAGAGGAGAAAATGGGGCATAGTTAGGTCACAGGGCAGGGTGAATGAAAGAAGATTTAGGCCTGAACCAACCCATGACCCTCTCCTACCCTGAATGTGCCTGTAATTGCAGGGTTCTCACAGTGAGTTGTGTCAAAGGTTTGTGGCAAGTAAATAGCTTGCTACGGTTGTTCCAAACACTATGTACATTGTCACAATAGATGCAGGCCTGGATATGTGAAAAGGCCACCAAGGCCCGGGCCTAGGGTGGCAGAATTTTAGGGGGGTGGCATGAAGCCCAACCACACCCACATTGGTTCAGAAAGTCTAGGGCTGATCATGAGATACAATAGGTTTTTCAATTTCCCATTTGCCAATCTCCAGTGCTCCTGACCTGATTAATTTAATTAAAAATTAAAATTTTAGCATGTGCACAAATGAAGGGGAGGGGTGACAAATGGCAGTGAGCCTAAGGGCGCCAGCTATGTAAATCCGGCCCTGAATAGATGTAATGGCAGTAGTGATGAGTGAATCTGTCCCGTTTCGCTTCACCAGAAAATTAGCAAAACTGTGAAATAATTTGTGAATACTGAAACATTAACTAAATGCATTGAAGTCAATAACAATTTTTTTTTCACTACAGATTTTCTTGTGGCAACTTTTTTTGTCCAAATGCATTAAAGTCAATGGGTGTTTTATCTTTATCTTTTATCTTGCTGACAATTTTGTCCGTCAACTTTTCTGAAGCGACAACATTTTTTTGCCGCAATATTGTGAAAAAATTCACAGATGCCAAAATGCAGAAATTCACAGTGAATCCATGCCTGGCGAAACAATTCTCGCATCATTAGATGCCATTCTAACTCTATAAATGTACAGAAACTTGCATACAACTTGGATACAATTTCTATTACAAATTATTGGATTCGGAAAAAAAAACATGACAAATTCCATCTGAAAACTTCAATTTGCATACTCCACTGTGGTTGTAAATAAGGCTTGTGCTATGTTATGTCCTGTGTTCAGCAGGCTTACAAAGGTAATATGTTCAACATACTAATCTGCCTAATGAAAGCAAAAGGATTTAGCCAACAGACAAAGTCTACAGCTTGTAACGTATCTCTCTCTCTCTCTCTGCGTAAATGGCAGCTGAATATTGTTTGGCTTCCAATAGCTGAAGGCTCTTTTTTGTCCCTGGACAAGGAGCTTATTAGAAACAGGGACATTTAATTTATACTGTCTGCAGAAATATTAAAACAATAAAAAACAACCTCTCCTGTGATATTGCCTCTTCTTTTATATATTAAATACTGCATACTGTATATTCTATTTTTTAAGCATCAAATGACTTTTGTCTCTGGCATAGTTAAAGCGAAATGACCCTCAGATTCTCAGTAATGTACAAGAGATGTTTTTGTTTGGGAAAATTAGCAACAATAAAGCTTTTATGTACCACAGACTTACTGCTGTTATAATGTACAATATTGATTTCCTCAGCTTTCCTTAACTACAATGCATATTACAATATTTACACTTCTATTATGTGGAGAGGTTGCTGAAGCTAATGTGATAAAATGGACAGCCTGGTGTCTCAGTTGAGACAGTTAACTAGATCTTCCTCTTGCAGAATGAAACAAATGGGACTATGGTGGCTAAGTAACTAAACAAAAATGGTAACCATTATCAGCAGTGGAAAGGCCACATTGGGCATTTCATAAATTTTTTGGCAGGCTACAACCAAACAGAATTGTGTGTGCAAGCTTCGCAGCTCTCTAGAAATTAGAGTATTATTTAAAAACAATAATATATTAACATGAAAAGCTACTTATTTATCAAGGGTCAAATTTCGAATTGAAAAAAATTCGAAATTCGAATTCAAAAAGACCAACCAAAATTAAGTTGAAGTTTTTATTTTGTCGAATAGGTCCACTTTCAATCAAATAGTTCCGTATCCAGCCGAATTCGAATCGTAGCGCATTTGATCGAATTCGATTCAAAGTTTTCCCCCCCCAAAAAAACTTTGATTTTTCAAAGTCCACAAATCTACTCCAAAAGGTTCCAGGAGGTCCCCCATAGGCTAAAACACCAATGCGGCAGGTTTTAGATGGCGAATGGTCGTAGTTGAATTTTTAAAGAGACAGTACATAATACATTTCAATATTCGAATTTTCAATTTTTTTTCAAATTCAAATCAAATGTTGTCACATGTTATAGATTAACAAAGTCAAAAAATGCAGCTCATCCCCATGTTGCAATTAAAAGCAGTTGGGTGCATGGGTGTGTGGCTTATATATTTAACAAAACTCATTAACCCCGCACACCTACTATATCGCTTCTTGGAAAAAATCAGATTGAATGGAAACGCCTATATTTGGAAAAAAGAGACACTTTTAGTTACATGGTTTGTACAAAGTATGCATAAGCTGATGCACCCCGCCAAGGCAGTGTCTATGCATCAGTCCTGACTATGTGAAAAAAGTGTTTTCCACAATATTTTTAAAAAATTATGACTGGTGCAAAGTTGATTTGGCAAAGCGGCAGACATTTGACCCATCATACCTGAATTTATGGGAAAGCATAACTGCCATTGTATCCCATGACAAAGAACATCCAGTATAACATTAATTACAATTACAAGTTATAATTTGTATAAACATTTCAGAACTTAACAGTGAAATAGGGAACCTACTGGGAATCCATTTCTCAATCCCATGACTTTTTGTAAATAGGGTAGAATAATTATTTCAAATGCGGTCAATATTTTCTACTGCGTGTACAGCATATTGGAAGAACATGGAAAATGTATTGCAAAATAGCAATTTTAAGTATACTATCAGGGGCAGATTTGTCAAAGGTCAAGATGAATTTTTGAATGAAAAAAATTCGAATTTCGAGCAATAAATTTGAATATCGAAATGTATCATGTACTGTCTCTTTGACCATTCGCCATCTAAAACCTGCCGAATTGCTGTTTTAGCTTACGGGGGACCTCGTAGAACCTATTTGGAGTCAATTGGTGGACTTTGAAAAATCTAATTTTTTGGCGGGAAAAACTTTGAATCTAATTTGATTTAATGCACTATTCCTCCGATTCGTACAATTCTAATTCCGGCCAAAGATGGACCTATTCGATCAAAAACGGACCTAATCGACCAATTTTGGTTGGTCTTTTTGAATTAGAATTTTGAAGTTTTTTTCAATTCGAAATTCGACCTTTGATAAGTATGCCCCTGACCGAGTTTGGCAGCAGTGGAAAAATACCTGCCTGGATAGACTAGATAGTGCTTCCTATCATCATTTTTATATCCAGCAGTCAATTTGTAGGTTGTTTATTGCTAGCAGGTAACCCACTTTTTATTGTTTTAGCATGTCAGCATGACTCATTTATTACTGCACTGCTATAACTGATCAATATAACCCCCTGCATGGAAGATTCATGTATCAAAAAACCACTTACAGATCCTAGACTACACTTCACATACTGAATAGTGTTACATATATTTAGTTTATAACATAAGTGTATCTGTTTACCTCTCCTTGACTATGCATCCTTATGGTTACATAGTTAATTTTGGATTGAACCCCCCCCCCCCAAAAAAAACAATAGATCATCAAATCCAGCCAGTGCATAGATATATTTTATATTTCACATGCATTCAAAGCAGCACTGTATTACATTTGTTATGAGCATATTAGATGTAGGGAAAGTGGCTAAGAATGTGCATTCGTAGAATCTCTACCACAAAATAAGATGTCATTTGATATGTCTTGTCTGTTAGCCAGAAAAAAACCAGACATATTTAGATGAACACCAGACGATTGGGGGATTGTAATAAAAGTTGGTAATGGAAAAAAACATTTGCAATGTGAAAAGTTATCCCTTTGTGCAAACAAATTTTCCTTTGCGCAAATTTAATATAGCTTTTGCGGACCCGGAAACTGTTTAGCGGCCACTTCCAACAGTGGAAGAAGGTTTGTGAATTTTATAGCTTGCGCCAGTGCGCAGTGAATGTAATAAAACATCTTACTGAAAAATGTATGTTTGCTCCAAAAGATTACAACACTTTCAAGCTTTCAAGTGTGCAATTAAAATTCCCAATGCAATAACAGTATAAGGAAGAATATTTTGTGAAATGCAAAATTTTTATTCTTATGTAGGGATGTGTAAAATAGCCATTCCCAGTATTATTTAGCAGGCAGTCCCCTAGTGTTATAGCCTCCTAACTGGGTCCTAAAATACAGTTAGGAGGGGGAACTGTTTACTATTCCTGCTTTAAGCTATGCCCTTGTTGTTTCTCACAGTGACCAGTAGATGGCATTGGGGCAAAGTATAAAACCCTCTGGTGCCATGTTTTTAGTGTCCATTTTGTGCTGGCTCTAACCTGAACAGGCAGGTAGAGCCCTGTGGAACCTAGACAGGTCAGGTCTAGTATAGGATAGGAAACTCATCCTTAAGAGGTCACTCTAGGAGTGACAGATAGACAGGTTATTTAGCTGAGCAGCTCAAGGCTCCGACGAGGAGAGTCAGAGAGATTAAGATCCCAGGTACTAATAGCCCAGAAGTAGGGACTAAGTGTATAGAACTAGGGTTGATAGGTTCCCCTCAGGTTCCACTTAGGGAAAAGGCTGAAAGATGGGTGTACCTTCATTGCGGCTGAGCACGTCCTCTTACCTGTGGAAACTAATACTGACCAAAGGTGTTGTGAGTTGATGTGAAATCCTGTCTGCTCTACTGCATACTCCATTGATGATTGTTCCTGTAAATAAATATGTTCTTGGTTAAGTTATAAGAACCACTGGCACCGAATTATTATACCCTGTATCTAGTTACAGTTGCACTACACCCTGCCTCCACACCGTTGCAAGGGCTTAATCCCTAAAATTATAGGTCTCATCCGGAGCACAATATTGGGAGTGGAGCTCAATAGTAGTGTAACAGAACACACAATTTACTATAGCACTACACTTATTTGTGCAAATAGTTTTTTTCTCTTTGCAATTTATATTACATTCCGTGTTTAATGTCAAGCCAAACAGGTTACAACGTTTCGGGGGCGTACCCCTTCGTCAGGGGACCTGACGAAGGGGTACGCCCCCGAAACGTTGTAACCTGTTTGGCTTGACATTAAACACGGGTAATAACCCTTGAGCAAACTTCGTGTGCTGGATTAATTATTACGTACCTTTCGTTGGGGGTGCCGTCCTCCTATGATCCATGCACCGTGAACGTTGAAAGAGGGACCAGGTGTGCATCTGCATTTCGTTTGGCTTATATTACATTCCCCCATAAATGATCAAGATGAAGTCCAAGGAGACTGCTAGGTATGCAACAGTGCAAGGGATCATAGACCCTAAAGTTAAAATCAGTAAAGTTAGATCATTTGGCTTTAGTTTATGGCACCTTGATACCCAACAGACTAAATAGATGTTATCTATTTGACTTGTTATACAAATAATTACTAGTATGGTAAAATTGTCCATTGCTACTTTTGTTAAACATGTGCTAAAGTTATAAAAAGCTAAATATAAACTTTTGATGATTAATCAAATGCAGCTAGTACATGTATTCCTATCAGGAATGAATAGGTTTAATTAATAAGTTATCATTTACTCCAGAGTACATTTGAGTTCCATGTAGATAAAGAAGCAAATTCAAATGCAAAACAAGTATAGGATCTGTTTGGGACCTGGGGTTTTTCAGATGATTGGTCTTTAAGTAATTTGGCACACCATGATTTTAGTATATACTGTACATGCATTAGCATCCTTGGGAATTACATTCACTGGAGGGGGTGCCAAAATATTAGGCATGCCCCAGTGAATTAGACTTTCCTTGTACCTTAATCTTATCCAATCGGACATAGCATTTCAGTAGTTCATACCTTACTCCTTTCCTGATGATGGATTCTATACCTGTACAGCAAAACAACATAAAAATATGCATTCCACAGATTTCCTATTTTCACTGTTTTGATTTGTTGTAAAATAAATTGGTGTATTATGTTGAAGTGAGCATATGGATCATTACAAAATAAGCAAGCTAACAGAGAGTATAATGTTTGACATCTGTCTTCTATTAAAAAGGAAGTTAACATATGATAGAACAATTAAAACATCATGTATTTTAAGTTCAGAGCATCAATGAGCTAATTATGAGCACAATAAAGACTTTTGTCAAAACAGAAAACTATTTTATGTTCTACACAACATTTATTAGGTTTTAGCAGAATATTAGACAATTAAAAAAAACAAATATTATATTATTATTATTATTATTATTATTAACATCTCAGTATCGTAAATACAATGTTCTATCTGAATTACAAAAAACATTCCTTTTGTTATTCTAGAAAGCCTATATTAGGAGAAACACAAAACAAAGCAAGGGTTGAAATGACTAAAGTCTTGTAGTCTAATTTCTTCCTCTAAAATTGTATTTATCTTTAGAATGTTCCCTGGGAATCATACAAATGAGGTAATTACTTTGAGTTACTTTGCGTCTTCTGTTGATAAAAGGCATCTGAAGTTGTTCCAGCAGGATAACGGAAATGTGTGGGAAATTGTTTTCATAAACATAGCCTGTAGTATAACAAGATTACCTGTCCTATATTTTTTATAGATAAATCTTTATACAGTTGTGTCTTTTTATTAACCAAATGAAAGTGATAGCATACCTGTCCCCTGCATTAAATGGCAGATTATTTCTAGTGATATTGATTTGATATCTGGCATTACAAATGCCTACAAAGTTTGGGAGCATTCTTGTTAAAGATTTCTCTATGAAGCTACAACAGGTATAGTTACAGGTTTTAATAGTGATAATGTCTAGCAGGCAAAAGACCCAGGTGGGAGATTTACTAACCGGCGAAAATTTGCCAGCGTCCGCTTCGCACCCATCACAACACTTCACCAGGCGAAAATTAGATTAGACAACGCTAATTTACTAAAATGCAGAGTTTCGTCCTGGGTCCCGGACACTGGCGACTCTTCATTAGCGTTACTTCGGCAATGCGAGCAATTCAAAGAGAAGATGCGCTAGCGTTCATTTCTGCCTAGCACAAATTCGCTAGAGTCTTGGTTAATTTGCATACGGTGGGAAATTTGAATGGACGTCTTTAGCGTTAGCCACTTCACCCTTCAGTAAATCTGCCCCCAAGTCTGACAGACAGATGGTGATTACAGGCAGCGGAGTTTCAAACATTAGTAATCAGGCCTAGGTTTGGAACACAATCAACTAATACTAAAGTGTTTAGTGAGAAGGTGACAACCATAAGAATAGACCTGACTGTCTATTTATCGCTTGGGGGGTTCCTCACACTTGGTCTTTGGCCTTATGATTTTATATAGTCATGGAACTCTGCATATTCTTATATGCACAATAGGAAGCTCATTATTAGTATATATTAGTTATACTGGGATTAAAGTGATACTGACACTAAAGAAAAACTACCCTTCAGAATATTAATATACATTAATGGGGGTATTTACTAAAAGTCTACTTTTTCTCACTATAATTAAAAAAAACTTCCAAACCCAAATCCCCATATTTCACCAATAAAACTTCTTGAAAAAATTTCACCAATAAAACTTCTTGAAAAAATCAGTGAAGGAAAAAGCAGCACCGAAACCATGCGTCAATTTGAAACGTGTGACTTTTTCAGATTGCAGCCCCGAAAACTCAACTTTATCAAATTGTCGCCTTGACAACTCAAATTTATTGGATTATCAAATGAAAGCTTCAACCAGCGCGGAACTATTGAGAATCCTGAAGGTATAAAACATGTTCTAATTGTGAAAAAGACTATGGGGCAAATTTACTAAACGGCGAAGTGAATAACGCTGGTGAAGATTCACCAGCGTGACGTAATTTCAGAGCTCGCCAATTTACTAACGGTCGCTGGTGTAACTTCGCTAGTGAAGGAGATAGACTCTAGCGGTACTTCGCTCCCTAACGCCAGGCGAATTTGCGCTCTGGCGAATGGACGTAACTATGCAAATTCACTAAGATGCGGATTTTACTGAACGTTACCTCTTGCGCCAGACTTGCCTTTGCCACCTCAGACCAGGCGAAGTGCAATAGAGTAGATAGGACTTCCTAAAAAATAAAAAAAATTCTAAGTCCCAAAAAATGCTAGCGTATTTTCCTTTTTTCAGGGTGATAGGCAGCAAAAGAGCTTACATTTTTTGGGGGGTAACCAGCTTCCCCTCTACATTTCCTAACATATGGCACGTAAACTATACACTGGGTTCATGTGTAGGGCAACATAACAAATGTAATTTGTTTTATTAAGGTTTCCTGGGCTTTTGTAGTGTAATGTATTTGCTGCAACATATACGTCCATTCAACTTTAACTTCCCGCCGTATGCAAATTAGGCAATGTTAGTGCAACTTCGCTTCGCTTGGCACAGTAACACTAGCGCAACTTCACCAGCGTTTTAGTGAATTAGCGTTTTTCCTGGCGAATCTACGCCTGGCTAAGTGTTGCGCTGTGAGTGAAGTTGCCCTGGCGAATTTTCAGAGGTTGATGAATTTGCTCCTATCTGTCATAAATTAGCCATAAATTTCAGTTGTACCTCTGGTGTATTTATTTTTATAAACTAGTAACCTAGAGCTTTTTATATTTGAGGGATCATTTATGAATGCAGCCATAGTGCAGAAAGTGTGGTTTTGGATCCACTTATTAAGTGGGTTGTCCTACAATTCTAGAGTAAAAGCATTCTTGTGCAAATTGACGTTTGTCACATTTGTGACCAATGAATGCCGGGGCATGACGCTAGGTGGAAGTACAAAGAGTGCGTTTGGATGTGAGTGCATTTAATGAGTGGCATTATATTATCTGTGGAATTTTTGTAATGAATGTGTGCTTGTACTGGCCACTTCCTTCTGCCTGTTAATCCCTAGCTCCTTACAGACACAATATTGATTAGCCACAAAATCTGGATTTAAGAAAGCCATCACCCTGCGTGCTGGCAGCAGCCCACATTTCCTTGGCACAACGCTGATGTTTCTGTGAATTTGTTACTTTGGCAGTGTGTCAATAGACAGACGACTCCTAGAACCTAAATCATTTGAGGTATAAAATGGATTAATGACATTTTTAACTAGTTTTTTTTTTTTGTTACATTTAGCGTGTGACAGCATGTTATGGTTTAGGATTACTTTAAATTGCTGTGTATAGTCCATATTTTATTCCCAGAGAACTATATCTATGAATTAGTTCAGATGGGTGTTAATCCTACAGAAAAAGGCAAAAGTACAGCAGTGAGGAAATGCATTCAGAGCAACAAATATTTCTTGCTGTCACTGGATCAAAAGACTGAATAGGGTCTGCACTGAGGTCCCACAAGGTCCATTTATTGCCAAGTACAAAACTATTACAAAGTAATTCCATTTGTTAAAGCTGTGCTATAATAATCAAATCATTGAAGTTGGAAACATTTTTCGGGAATGATGTATGTGGTTTTTTTTTTTACTTTACAAAAAAAAAATCACCAAATAAAGGAAAATACCTTGATCTTTTGACAGAGGTGTTAAAATCCATAAATGTTCAGTTCCTGTAAATGACACTGCTAACAACCCTTGCACCCCCCGCCAATCTCTTCTCTATCCCGGGTATATTAAACATTACACATGAAGACTTTTACTGGAAAAATGGAAACATTCATTTTTGCTTTCTATTGATTTCTTCTTGACACAGCAGCCCCACTTTCAAATTTTTCAACCTTATTCCGCGGGAGGAAGAAAAGGCAATTGACTGACTGAGTCATATTAGGCTAGAGAAAATTGTTTGAAATTGTTTTTGTTGCAGCCTGCTGGGAACTGCTGTGCATTTGAAGGAACTCTTTGTGAGAACATTACATTTGTACATATTTTAACTCCATGCAATGACAAATGTGTTATAAAAAAAAAAAGGTAAATGCTTTTATGCTCACTGTGAGCTGAAGGCAGGCGTAAATGGTTAATCCAATGCTTTATATGTTCCCAGTGTGGTGCTCACATTAGTGTTGTTAATGAATGCACTCTATTTCCCATCTATCTTCTCATATCATTCTTTTATTACTCAAGCTTTATAACACATGTGGAATCAAATGCTTCAATTCATTTAGAAGTTTCTATAAACTTTAATTGGAACAATTGTATTTATTTTATACTCGTTTGTCTGCAAGGTGTAACTTCAGGAATGATTTCTAACCGTGGCCACTGCAGTACTGTTGGGATTCAATCTAAATATCATAGCAAATTCTCTCTGTCAATGTAATATGGGTAGTGATGGGCGAATAAATTCTCCTGTTACGAATTAACGGTGAATTTCCGCATTTCGCTGCCGGCAAATAAATTTGCGAATCCCTAGCGAAAATTTGCCTGCGTCAAAAATTTTTGAACGTGCACCCGAACGCCCTATTCGGATGCCCATTGACTTTAACACCAGCATCAATATTGATGCAAGCGACCTTTCAGACGCGCGACCAAAATTGGACGCGGGCATCAATTTCGATTTTCATAATTTTTTCGCAAATTTTTTGCCGTTTTCCGAATTTTGCGGGAAATTAGCAAATTTTTCGGCAAAACGGGAGAAATTGGCCCATCACTGAATATGGGTCAGTGGAGTTGCCACGGTAAGCTGGCCCATGGATGTCATGGTTAGTGATGGGCAAATAAATTCACGGTGAATTTCCACGTTTTGCCGCCGACAAATAAATTTAAATTTGTCTGTGAAAAATCTGCTGCGTCAAAAAAATTTAGCCATGCGTCAGAATAGTTGCCGGCATAAACATTGTCTTGCATCAAAATTATTCAGGCGCCCATTGACTTCAATGGTGTTCTATTGGATTTGTGTTGTGAATTTGTTCTTGAACTGCTAAAATGTTAATGTAAATGACAAAATACAATAAGAAGCTTGTGAGTATACACTGAGAGGATTTTTTTTTCACTTCTACCAAAAATATTCTGGCATGCGTGAAGTTGAGGTAGAATTCTGCGTCTCACCATGGAAAACTTTTCAAGAAACAATAGCAACACTTCACACAAAAACAACAACAAAAAAACATGTGAAAAAAAAGTCCACTGACTTGAATTTTGTGCAACAAAAAAAAACATAATGAAAATGCCCGTTAACTTCCATGCATTTTGCAGGAAAAAGATGCTGAAAAAAAAAGGGGCAATGACTTCAATATGTTTCACAACTTTTTGGCAAAAATTTACCTATCACTAATTACAAAAGTCATGGCAAACTCAGTAATGTTTATCTGGGTGGGCTGCTTCATTTTTTATGCTGGTGACAAAACCGAAACATATTTAGCATGAGTTACAGTGAGAGTTAGACATGAAAAACAGTGGAGTAACTAGCCTTTGCCAGTAGGGTTGCCACCCAGCTGGTATTTTACCGGCCTAGCCCGTAAAACACCTGCCAAAGCCGGGCCAGTATTACAAATTTACTGGCAACTACATTGCCGGTAAATTTGTAATACCCTTAAAAAAGCCCTTGGCCTGCCCCCAATTCGCTTAGACTTACAATTTTTTCGGCCTTCTGGCTATCGCTCGATGTGCTCCGCCCCCTTGTATGGCACATTGCTGGGCCTGCCCCTTTTTGCATCATGGAACTCCCCCTTTTGTTTCCACCCCCACCAGCTGGTAAAAATTTTTGGAAAAGGTGGCAACCCTATTTGCCAAGCCCCACCCCACAAAAAAAATGGAAGGGTCCCAGTGCGTACAGCAACCCCCATTCCTACCTGCTCGTGAACAAGTGCGTCTGCCTGCTGTGGTGGGCGTGTACATTTTACTGCAACAATGTGGCCGGGGAGAATATACTTTGTGCAGTAGACCCTGCAGTCCAGGCCCCTTTGTATCCCCCTCGTGGAGTCTGATTCCTTTAGAATTACACACCTGATGAGAAAGGTTATTTGTAAAAATTAAACATAACTGTAAATATAATATAGAACCTCTTTTGATTAAAAGGTAAAACATCTCTTAAAAAGGTTCTGTAAAAATCTGTGATCATTTAAAATTTATTTATTTAAAGGGAAACTATTGCGGAAATGAAAATTTCATATAAGGTTCATCATACTGAAGTAAGAAACTTTCCAAATACAATCAATTAAAAATTCTGTACGATTTCTGAAATAATCAAGTTTATCTTCACTATTCCTCTCAACATTTGTTTCTCTTCATTCTCTATTCAGGAAATAAGAATTTTTCTTAATGCAATCAATTAAAAATGCTGTACCTTTTCTGAAATAATCAAGTTCATCATCACTATTCCTCTCTCAGCATTTATTTCTCTTCATTCTATCTTCATGCAGGAGTTGGGTGTCTGATATTCATTGACAGTTTGATCCAATATATAGTATCTTATGGGGGGGCTCATTTTGCCTAGAAGATGTTTTAGACTTACTCTATTAAAATCACAGAAATCCTGTCTCTCTACATGCAGAATTTGTGCAAAAGGCAGTTATTTTATTGGATTTTGTTTGTAATGGAATCAGTTTTTTGAGTGAGCTCTAATTCATCTGCTAGGAAAGGGAGCCCCCTATAAGATATATTGCATCTAACTGTCAAGACAGAATGAAGAGAAACAGATGCTGGTAGGGATAGTGAAGATAAACTTGATTATTTCACAAACGATACAGAATTTTTAATTGTATTTAGAAAGTTTCTCATTTCAGTATGATGAAGTTTATATTAAATTTTCATTTTCGCCATAGTTCCCCCTTTAACTCATAAACCCTATTGAATAGGGGCCTTGTTCCTTCTGTGTCTCTTACGAGTGTTTCTTAATGCGCTCCCGTGAGGTCAGTTTTAAAGCATTCAGGACAGGGGAGCGCAGGAAGAAACGCAGCCTATTGATTTAAATGGCCCCCTACTGACACAGGTGCATGTAAGTGCCAAACACAGGAACACAGCACATTTGTTCCACCTGCGTTTGACGATTACACGTGCCCGTGTCGGTACAAGAAGAATTGATTGTGTTTCTTCCTGGGCTCCCCTGCGGTTGAATGCTTCAAAACTGACTGACTGCAGGGCTGCAGGGTGCGCACGAAAAAACACTCGCATGTACAAGCCCTATATATTTATATATATATATATATATATATATATATATATATATATATATATATATATATATATATATATATATATATATATATATATATATATATATATATATATATATATATATATATATATACAAACAGTGTTTAGCAACAGTTAGAAGCTTTATATTGAAAGAAAAAGTAAATGCATCAATCATCTAACAATAAAACACTCCTGCAATGTGGACAAGTGGGGGTCTGTCTGTTTTGCCAGTGAAATTCAGGCTGACTAACACAGTCCTTGAAAGTACAACAAGTGGTGTCAACACGGGTAAGAAATGCCGGTGAATCGCTGATGAATGGCTTATTATTGCTATTGTACAGTATCTCATCCTGTTCTACAGATGATATTTTACTGATACCTTGTTTTTGCAAGGTTTATTAAGTCTGGTTCTATATTACTCTTTGCTGAGCTAATGATTTCCATGGGAGCTTGCGAATAATTTACTACATCATATCATGGCAGCCATATAAAAACGAAATATTTCCAGAGGAAACAATTGAAATAAAAAAAAAAAAATGACATCAAACAAAGAAACTACACCGCACGCTAATAACCCATTTCTTAGCTAGTTATAATTTCCTTTAAATGGTAATGGCTGATACAAAGACTATCATTATTAATTAATATCTAAGTCTCTAATAATGGATCCTCAGCGCTAATGATTTTATGATCCCCCTAAGGTAAAAAAAAGATAAATAGCTCTTTTAATCAACAAACAATAAATTCAATTTCTTTTTTCTAAATGCACAGTGTTAAGGTTTGTGTGGTTAGCAAAACAGCAGTGTATTTGCCTGCTTCTGAATCAATGCTGTAATTGCTTAATGCCTGCTGTATTCATGTAGGTGAAGTCATAAATAAAATAAATGAATCATACAACATTAAAATGTAAGAACTTACTGAAAAAAAATCCAATGGGGCAACAATATAGAGGTGGCAAGTCAAGCATAGATATTGACTGCCAATGCTCTTTGCTAAAGTGTCTGTTTGCTTGTGTATATGTATCCTCCCTGACCAATATTCAACATACAGTAGACTCATCAGACACTATTAGGGCCAAGTGAAAACGCATCAGTTGAAGATTCTATTGGACAATGGATGCAATTCTCAGCCAATTGGAAAGCATTTGCTTCTCATGTGAACCAATGACTGCAATAGGATTTAATTAATGGATAATTTCTGTGTGGAATTCCACATAGCTGGTCAAAGGTAGTAAAAGCCAAAAACAAAGAATAAAGTCACCAAACTAGACCACTTTCTTATTATAGTGCTCTCAATTCTTTAGATGAGAATGCCATACTATTTCCATCATACAAATTTCACTTAATATTTAAAACAGGTTATTTGACCTTATTGCCCTAGTATAAGATTAGTGAAGCTTGGCTGATGCTCTGATTTACATGTGATGTTTCTTACAGCAGTTTACTAATTTCCTAGGGAATAATTTGTTGCAGAAAAAGGTAATTTGGTCATTTATTGTTATTCACGTGTACTTTACAGAGACTGATTTATTTATTCTTTTCATGTATTGTGTTCCACTTTTGTAGCATGGTATATGATTGCGTGTACAGGTATGGGACCTGCTATCTAGAATGTTCAGGACCTGGGGATCTTTCCTTCATTTGGATCTTCATACTTCAGTCTACTATAAACTCATGTAAATAATTAAATAAACCCAATGGGCTGGTTTTGCTTCCAATACGGCTTAATTATATCTTAGTTTGGATAAAATACATGATACTGTTTTATTACAGAGAAAAGGGAAGCCATGTTTAAAAATTTGGATTATTTGATTATAATGGAGTCTATAGGAGATGGCCTTTTTTTAATTTGGAGATTTCTGGATAACAGGTTTCCAGATAACCAATCCCATACCTGTACTGTATGTATCTATTCTGATCTACTACCCATACTCTGCCTTGGTCTATAGCCCTTAAAATCCACTGTATTTTCAAAGAGAGCAAATTCATGATACCTGTGGCCTTAACATTGCGTATATATATATATTTTAATGTTTTTTTGCAAAAGAGCATTCTGGTAGATAAATCCACAGTAATATTATTTTGGGTGTTCAAGAAAGCCTCATGGCATTCCCTTGTTGCAAATCTAAAATAGAAAGAGACATGGCTCTGAGATATGATTGCTGCTGTTCAGGACATAATGATAGCAATTTGCTGTTCCAAAGTCTATCTCAAATAGCCAAAACATCTGTAACTTTACCTTTTCCAGTCTAAAAGCCAAATGTGAGCAATGTCTGAACAACGTGTATGCAGGAGAGGAACATTGTTGCTACAAAAACAATTGACTACATGATTTTGCGATGTATCACTTCCATTCATAATACAGGTATATTAAGGTTTGTGTGATCCAGCACTCTCATCTCCAATGAATATTGTGATATTCACATATAGTTACACATGTACATTCTTGCATTCTCACATTCACAGAAACACTATAAGACATATGCTTTCCTATTTATTAAACCTTAAATTTGTCTGTTGTGTTTTTAAAGGGGAAAAATTAGAATTTTTAGAGGGGGAAAAACATAGAATTTTCCAAGTTTTATTATGCTCTGAAGCTGCTTAATATCCAAATCCAAAAATACTCCAACTACAACCTATCGAACCTGCGAGACACCGATTTTTATCAAGAATAATTATTGGTGAATAATAAATCTTAAGAAAGAAATTCAAAGCTTGATAAATAGGCCCCTTAAACTCACAGGGCCCAGCATGTTTGCGACTTAATCTGTAGCTAAACTGCTATTTATGGATAAGGATAGTTTAGAGAAACTCATTCTGGGTAAACATATTTTAGATGAAGTAATAAATGCAAAATATGACACCAGAAGATATATTTCTGTATTTTAGGTAAGGCTTCTTATAGATTTGTTATTTCTACATTTTAGGTGAAATTCTTTGAATGATGTGCTGAGGTAGAATAAGAAATGCCCCTTTCCTCCTTCTCTGTTGCTGTCCAGCAAACCTCTCTTCTGTCCCTTCTTATCTCTGCAGACAAAACCATATCCAATAACAACAAAAACAATAATAATGTGTTGTGACCTGGCAGGAACTCAGAAAGATAGTTCTTACTGCTTGTGTTTACTCCCATCTTGTGTAAAGTGAGCAAACTCAATGGACAGGGTGTGTGTATGTAGTTAAATTAGCACCTGGTAAAACTGCAGCAGAACAAGCTTGGCTAATAGTAATAGTAATAGAATTCATGATTTAAAGCAAGCAGCTTGAGAGCAGGGTTGCTGCCTGAAAATGTGTTATATTGTGTTATGCCACAATATATATATATATATATATATATATATATGCATACATATGGTGATGTAATTTTTTAACATTTGATATAAAGATACCTTTGAGCATTACAAGCGAGTGCTGTCCGTTACTACGTTTCTATATATATATATATATATATATATATATATATATATATATATATATATATATATATATATATATATATATATATATAATATCAAAACAGGGGGGTTGTGGGAGCACTCTAAAGGCTTTAAAGTATATATATATAAGTATAATAAGTAAGCATATGTACCCAAAACAGGGGTTATTTTGTTACAAAGTTATGATCATAAAATTGATAAGCCACCATACCACGTCAAGGTAAACCCCGAATGGCGGTCCCTAACTTGTTTTATTTATTTTTTTTGTGCATTCTAGCATTACCTGTAATCAGTCCATTGAACGCTGTTTTTTCACTGAGGGCTAAATCCTCCCCAGCCAGCAATCAGGCTTTTAAAGGAGAGATATTCCCAAAACAAACGCCCAATTTTAAAAGCATAGGTTCACCACTAGTTTAAAGGGGGGGTATGGGGTGCTACAACCACTGAAGCTATGCCACAGCTCCTGGCTAAATATACAATATCAAAACAGGGGGGTTGTGGGAGCACTCTAAAGGCTTTAAAGTATATATATATAAGTATAATAAATGCTATTGCATATGTACCCAAAACAGGGGTTATTTTGTTACAAAGTTATGATCATAAAAATGATAAGCCACCATACCACGTCAAGGTAAACCCCGAATGGCGGTCCCTAACTTGTTTTATTTATTTTTTTTGTGCATTCTAGCATTACCTGTAATCAGTCCATTGAACGCTGTTTATATATACTCATTTTCAAAATCTAATTGTTAACCCTTTGACTCTTCCTCACTGCCATTCAGATTTCAAACCCCTCATATATATATTCAGTCTCGCATTTACAATAAAACTTTTTTATATTTTATCTAAGACCTGAGAGTGCGGACCTTTCTTGTCTATATATATATATATATGTATATATGTATATATATATATATATATATATATAAATATATATATATATATATATATATATATATATATATATATATATATATATATATATATATATATATATATATATATATAGACAAGAAAGGTCCGCACTCTCAGGTCTTAGATAAAATATAAAAAAGTTTTATTGTAAATGCGAGACTGAATATATATATGAGGGGTTTGAAATCTGAATGGCAGTGAGGAAGAGTCAAAGGGTTAACAATTAGATTTTGAAAATGAGTCTTAATCCACTCTATTGTGCTATAGCCAGCCAGAACCTTTCAGTTTAATGGAACACATTCCTTGTCTGGTAATTACTAAGAAGGAGCTGAAAAGGTCCCAAGCTCTGTCTCATTAGCGAGTACTCAGTATGAGAAATGCATATTCTATATTTATCATTATCCAGTGTGACATTGCAAGGCAGCTCTGTCAGTTATTTCTTTCACAAAAATAGTAACTCCTCATTACCAGAATGCTCAATGCAAAATAAAAAAAGCATTTTATTCTGGCCACATGCATACTTATTCTTATGCAGTCTAAATGGCCATGGTCAGGTGAGCTTCACATGTTGGTTCCCAAAATATATATGTGCCAGTCAGCAGGCTATACATTCTGAACACACAGCAATAAAAAAATAACTATTGATTGACATCTGAGCTGACCATGGGATGAAGAAAGTTGCCAATTAAGCAAACACATACATATATATATATACTCATGTAGAAAGCTGCAGCACACTGGGATTTATCAAAATAAAACTTATTTTATTGGATCGACGTTTCGGTCCACACAGGGACCTTTATCTTGATAAAGGTCCCTGTGTTGGCCGAAACGTTGATCCAATAAAATAAGTTTTATTTTGATAAATCCCAGTGTGCTGCAGCTTTCTACATGAATATACAATCTTCTCTGATTAGCACCTGGGTCTTTGCTTCAGTAAGTGTGTGCCACTGCCCTTCTACATATATATATATATATATATATATATATATATATATATATATATATATATATATAGCTTTGCAAAATAGCAGCACTCACACGGTCTTTTTGATGCAAACAAAAGTATTTTATTGAACTCGATGTTTCGAGCCCACACAGGGCTCTTCGTTATTTGTGTGTGTTTGCTTAATTTGGCAACTTTCTTCAATACATATATATATATATATATATACTGGTTGGAATCTGTTATCTGGAATCCCATTATCCAGAAAGCTCAGAATTACGGAAAGGCTGTCTCGCATAGACTCCATTTTATCCAAATAATCCAAATTTTAAAAAATTATTTCCTTTTTCTCTGTAATTAAAGAACAGTAATTTGTACTTGTACTTGATCCAAACTAAGATACTAAGATAATAAACTAAACCTTATTAGAAGCAAAGCCAACCTGTTGGGTTTATTTTATGGTTACTTGATTTTCTAGTAGACTAGAAAATCCGAATTACGGAGAGATACATTATCCAGAAAACCCCAGGTCCCGAGCATTCTGGATAACAGGTCCCATACCTATATATATATATATATATATATATATATATATATATATATACTGTATATATATATATATATATATATATATATATATATATATATATATATATATATATATATATATATATATATATATAAAATCAAAGTTTGGAATAAAGCATTCCTGGGCCAGCACTTCCCCTTATTTTACACACATCACAGTGCTCCAAAGTTTCAGTCCCTCTTGGGACCTTTCTCATAAATAAAAAGACACTTGTTTCACTAAAGGCCCAGGAATGCTTTATTCTATATATATATATATCCTGACGACGGTTCAGAGAGAACCGAAACGCGTTGATGTGGGAGAGTTTGTAATACTCTAATAAAAAGATACTTCTTAATCACTATACCCGTGAGTGCTCCTGACTACATTTATCTATTTCCTTTTGAGGAGCACCCGGGATTTGATCCAGTGAGGGTGAGTGCCGGTGTACCATATGACTATATATATATATATATATATATATATATATATATATATATATATATATATATATATATATATATATATATATATATATATATATATATATATATATATATATATATATATATATATAGACCAATAGTCAGAGCATTGTAAAGGGCAAATTCATGAATGGGCGAATTTTCACCTGAAGGCTTCAACACACTTTGCGCCACTTCGTAAGGTGAAAATTCTCTACCACTATGCTAATTCACTAAAATGCGAAGTTGTGTCTCCACAGCCAAACGCTGGTGAAGTTTCTCTAGAGTAAATTCGTCAGCGCAAACATTTCATAGCGAACTTTGGCTATTGTTCATTTTTTCCTAGCGAAACCTCATTAAAACATTACACTTAAGTCAGTTTAAATAGGGTGGGTACAAATAGGTCATATTTATGTCTTTACTAGAGATGTTGGGGAAATTGCTTGAAGTGGCCACTTATTATTACAAATGTCTAAGGAAGCAAAATAATGACAAAAGAGATCCTCTATTGTCCTAGACATGAGCCCACCCTAAAACAAATGTGGCATGACCCTCAAATGGTTTAAAAAAGGTAAAAACAAAACTGTTTAACAGTCACAACTGTAATCACACTTTAGAATATGAAAACATTTCAGCATTTTTTATCAGTTTTATAACTTTTGGAAACACAGGTTATGGTTAGGGATGTCGCGGACTGTTCGCCAGCGAACTAGTTCGCGCGAACATCGGGTGTTCGCGTCCGCCGAATGTTCGCGAACGTCGCGCGACGTTCGCCAATTTGGGTTCGCCTTAGCTGGCGCTTATTTTTGACCTCTCACCCCAGACCAGCAGATACATGGCAGCCAATCAGGAAGCTCTCCCTCCTGGACCACCCCCACACTCCCTGGACCACTCCCCTTCCATATATAAACTGAAGCCCTGCAGCGTTTTTTCATTCTGCCTGTGTGTGCTTGGAAGAGCTAGTGTAGGGAGAGAGCTGTTAGTGATTTGAGGGACAGTTGATAGTAACTTTGCTGGCTAGTAATCTACTTGATACTGCTCTGTATTGTAGGGACAGAAGTCTGCAGGGATTTGAGGGACATTTTAGGTTAAGTAGTTTTGCTGGCTAGTAATCTACCTTCTACTGCAGTGCTCTGTATGTAGCTGCTGTGGGCACTGCTGCTGATCTCTCATCTGCTGACTGCTGCCTGTAACCCAATAGTCCTTGTAAGGACTGCTTTTATTTTCTTTTTTGTTTTTTTACTTTGCTACTATAAGAGCCCAGTGCTATTAGTCTAGCTGTGTTGGGGAGTGGGACTGGTGTGCTGCTCCTAGTAGTTCAGCATTTTTTAATATATATATATATTTTTTTATTTATCTCACTGTTCTTTAACGTGTCCAGTGCTGTTTGCTGTTCTTCATAGTAGTGCACCAATAGTAGTGCACTTGCAGGCATTATTTGCCCAGTGTGTTCTTCAAACAACGGCCACCTAGCTGTGTGAGCTTGTTCACATTCTGTCTAAATATCAATAATAATACCGTCTCCAGAAACACCACCTGAGTGACGTTTTTCAAGCAGCAATAATATATTCCGTATCCACTGCTGTAGTGTATACGTTGACCTTGCAGGCATTGTTTCAATTTGTTTGCCCAGTGTGTTCTTCATTTTCAAACAACGGCCACCTAGCTGTGTGAGCTTGTTCACATTCCGTGTCCAGAAACATCACCTGAGTGACGTAGTGTGATTTCTGCCCTTTACAGCACAAAACGCAGCGCTGTGTCAACAATGTATTTTTCAGAAACATTTTTGCCCTTGATCCCCCTCTGGCATGCCACTGTCCAGGTCGTTGCACCCTTTAAACAACTTTAAAATCATTTTTCTGGCCAGAAATGTCTTTTCTAGCTTTTAAAATTCGCCTTCCCATTGAAGTCTATGAGGTTCGCGACGTTCGCGAACCGTTCGAATTTTTGTCCGGAAGTTCGCGAACATGTTCGCGAACATTTTTTCCGACGTTCGCTACATCCCTAGTAATGGTATCACCGACAAAAGATTGAGGAGGCTGTAGCTTCATCTTATCAGTTCGCCAGGTTTAAGCTGGCGAAGGAAACTCTGGCGAAAGGGGTAACGTAATGGAAAATTCGCACTTTAGTGAAGTTGCGGAGTAATGATCATTCACCTGGCCAAAGGGCGCAAAACTGTGCTGTGCTTTCGGTATCGAATTGTCCTCTACACCTGTTAGTAAATTGGCGATGTCCCTGTGGATTGGAATTCTGGTGAATTTTCGCTAGCAACAGCCACTTCTCCCCTTTAGTAAAATAAGGTACATTTCTAGTTTATACTGTAGCTTAATACTGTAATAACAATAGCAATTCAGTAAGAATATCCCCAGCATAACCCTGGTGTGTAAACCTAAGTGCCCCAACAAGTTGCCAGCTGGATATAGTGTGCACTGGTGGGGGCTCCTTGTGAAGAATCCAGTGCTGTCAGTCCCTTACTTACAATCCTTGCAAGTGGATGATGTAACTGTGTAATCCCTCAAGTCACCTCAGTAGTTCATAAGGAGGGAGATACATCTGAGCACTGTGGAAACATCCAGCAACCTAGGTGCTGCTCTGTCCAATAAATATGAAATAAATAAAGGTGAATTGCCCTTTAAGCTGCAAGTCACAGTTTTCTCAAGAGGCTTACTTATCTTAAATTGTTACAATTGTTTGCTTATCTTGCATTGTTACAAATGTATCTAAGTGCACCTGCTACATATTCTGAACTCTGCCATAGGTCAATTTTTAGAAACTTTGTATCTTTTTCTGGCTGTTCAGTTCAGGAGATCAAAGCGAAAGTCGGGACATTTCAGTAACAATCCGGGACTGCGGGCTGAGCTGTCAAAATCTGGACTGTCACGTGAAAAACTTGACAGTTGGGGGTATGCTTTTAGTTCTCTCCGGCTGGGCTGCTATTGGACTTCTCAATGCACTTCCTGTAGAAAGGGCTTGTAGGAAATGTTGTTTTAACTCCAATCAACAATGCTGCCTCAAGAAATATCAAACTCTTGCAGTTTCTGTTTATCAAATCAAGTAGCAACTTAGTAATACATTGTCCAGTTATACTAATAATTGTCCCACAATATAATGTTCATGCAGTCTGCACATATAGTATATCTATTCATATTTCAGACTCTTAAGCAAATTAATGGAACATTGCTAGGGTAATTTGATCCCTAGCAACCAGACTGCTGAAACTGTAGATTGGAGAGCTACTAAATTAAAAAAAGATTAATAATTTAAAAACCCCAAATAATAAAAATTGAAAACCAAATGCAGATTGGCTTAGAATACCACTCTCTACATCATACTGAAAGTTAATCTAAAGGTGAGCAGCCGCTTTTATACAAACATAATTCAACATTATTTCAAATGCAATTCAGCAAAGTAATATGTACCTCAACTTATCCCCCCTTACTCTATCCTTTGCACTTTCCTGAACCCACCCCCCAGTTCCCCTTCCTCCCTTTTGCAAGCCAACAACAAGTGTCAGCATTCTATTGGGATTGTCTTGTATATCCTGTGATTTTACATTATAATGGCTAATCTCTCGACTATGGACTGTACAATATTTTCCTTTAATGTTAATGGTATGAATGAGCCGGTGAAGAGAGCCCAGATATTTGGGGAATGTAGAAGAAGCACTGCTAAAATTATTATGCTCCAAGAGACCCATTTTAAGGCAAATTGTCTACCAAAACTGAACCTTAAAACTTTCCCACACCTCTATATGAGCAATAATCCTTTGAGAAAATCCCTTGGGGTACTTACTTTAATATACAAAGATTTACCTTTCCACTGTATCGAGACTTTAGCAGATGAAGAAGGGAGATATGTGCTTATTAGATGTAAGTTGGCCAGTCAAACTTGCACTATAGCAAATGTTTATGCCCCTAACTCAGGCCAAATCTCATTTTTTAAAACTTTCCTGATGGTGCTAAAAAAATTTAGTGAGGGTCTGATATTACTAGGAGGTGATTTTAACCTCACTATTAACCCTAAGACTGATTCCTCCTCTGGCAAGAGTAATGTTTCCCAAAGGTCTCAAGGAGGTGAAACAACTTCTGCGAGACCAACACCTTATAGATATTTGGAGGGTAATGAATCCCACGAAAAGGGACTTTACTCACTACTCCAAGACACACAATGTTTACTCCAGAATTGATTTTATTTATGTATCACAACATTGGCTCCATTTATTCCAACAGGCTGAGATTAGGTCCTCATTTATATCAGATCACTCTCCAGTAGTAACAAAGTTCCAAATCCCCCAAACTGAAAAATCAGAATATAATTGGCGCCTTAATGATTTTCTTCTCCATTCCGAGGACAGGAGGGGTAAGATAAAAGGTTGGATTGATTTCATAGTTAGCACAAATAGTTCTTCTGACATCTCTCCAGCTACGCTATGGGAAACTGTGAAATGTGTCCTGAGGGGGAACCTCATAGCAATGGGCAGTACTCTGAAAAAAGAAAGGAAAAAAGAGGTTGACATTCTACTTAAAGATATTGCACACTTGGAGAAAGATCATAAATTCTCCCTTTCAGAGACCACTTTGAATGTATTGAAGAGTAAGAGAATACAACTAAAATACTTATTGGATGTTAAAATTCAGAAAGCTTATCTTAGCAGTAAACAAAGGTTCTATGAATTCAATGACAAATGCTCTAAGCATTTCGCGGGTATTCTCAAAAAGCTACAGCCAGCGACACACATCCTGTCGATTAAAGATAAATCTAATACGCTAATACACAGCACTAAAGGTATAGCTGCAGCTTTCCATGATTATTATCAGACACTGTATAAATTGGATTCTTCCCCCCCGCTGGCTGACCTTGTAGATAAAATTGATAAATTTGTGACAGAAGCGGGTCTCCCGAAGGTATCCGTGGAACAAGCTCAGCTGTTAGATGCCCCCTTTACTTCCCGGGAAATAGAAGAGTGTATTGACTCCTTGGTAAGCGGGAAAAGCCCAGGACCAGATGGGTACACAGCCTCTTTTTATAAGATGTTTAAAGGGGAGTTAACGCCACTTCTTTTAGATTATTTTAATTCCATCTCAGATCATGATAACTTTCATCCGCAAGCTCAAGAAGCCCATATCTCTATAATACCCAAACCAGACAAAGATCCTCAGCTCTGTTCCAGTTATAGGCCTATATCCTTAATTAATATCGATTTGAAAATTTATGCGAAAATATTGGGCAATAGGATCAAACGATACTTACCATTTCTGGTCCATCCCGACCAGGCCGGCTTTGTCCCTGGAAGGGAAGGGAAAGATAATACGGCTAAAGTTATCTCCCTTATAAAAAATGCACAAAATAAAGGAACACCTACCTTGATACTTACAACTGATGCCGAAAAGGCTTTTGACAGGGTTTCCTGGACTTTTTTAGAGAGGACCCTTCATGGTTTTGGCCTAGGACAGAAAATTAGCCAACGAATATTAGCATTATACAATAAGCCTTCAGCCAGAATCAAAATAAACGGTACGTTATCTCCGAGCGTTCATATCTTCAATGGGACCAGACAGGGTTGCCCTCTTTCCCCAATTCTCTTTGTTTTGGTTATGGAAACCCTTCTAGCTCATATAAGAACTAATACCAATATTTCTGGATTGACGGTGGCTGGGAAAGAGTATAAATGCGCTGCTTTTGCAGATGATTTGTTAATATGTATTTAATATGTTAACATCAACATTGCAGAAGCCCCAGCCACTGTATTGAAACAGAGCTTCCCGTTTAAGTGGGCAAATCCTCATATTAAATATTTTGGGGTTAAATTGCAAGCTCGGCTTGACAAAGCATATGAGGACAATTATCTCCCACTTCTAAGCTCTCTTCAAAAACTCTTAGAGAAATGGGGGAAGTTGCAGCTGTCTTGGCTGGGTAGGGTTCAAGCCATCAAAATGATTTTTCTCCCGAAAATGTTATATTTATTCCAAGTACTACCGATCCTTATACCTGCTGTTTTTTTTTCTATTATCAAATCTATGGTGATAAGATTTGTTTGGAAGGGGAAAAGTCCTAGATTAAAATTTAACCACCTCATTCTCCCAAAAGAAAGAGGAGGACTAAATTTGCCGGACCCCCATCTTTATTATATATCTGCTCACTTAGCCCGCATGTATGCCTGGTCCAAAGGGAAAAATGACAAGGACTGGAGTGTCTTAGAACAGACCTTTTTGCCTCTCCCGTTAGAAAATATTAGCTGGACGAAAGTTAATAACTTACCTACTGAAGCATTAACCCACCCTCTGATAAAAGCGACTCTGAAGGTGTGGCATAAAAATAAAGAGATTTACGGACTTACTAGACCCCGATATATCCTCTCAACTTTGCTAAAAAACCCAGATTTCGCACCAGGGATGGAGAAGGGTACCTTTGATAGATGGGGCATTTGGAAGGGGAGGGATACGAGGATGGTTGATTTTGTAAAAAACAATAAGATAATTCCGCTAGCAACTATACAACAACGTTGGACCCCCCACCCTAGAGATATCTGGAATTACAACCAATTACATGGATATTTAGGGTCTATTAAATCTTGTGATTGGCATAGATCTCCAACTCCATGGGAACATCTTCTGGTTACGTCTACAAATTACCCAAAACTATTATCTAGACTTTATAAGATGTTGTTAAACGGCTTACCTAGAGACAAACCTGCTTTCTGTCTAGCATGGGAAAGAGAGTTGGGGGTCACCCTAACTGAACAGATATGGAGCAAAATTTTTAAATTAACACACAAGGCCTCTAGAGCCTCCAGATCCGCAGAGGCCATGTACAAATTGACTACAAGGTGGCACTACACACCATCGAGACTAAGTAAGATGTATCCTTCTTCCTCAAGTAAATGCTGGAGATGTAATACAGCAGAGGGCACCCATCTACATGTATGGTTGACCTGCTCTAAACTAAAAACTTTCTGGAAAGATATTCTCTTAGCAATACACAGAATCACAGGGCGGAAAATACTGATAGAATACCACACTCTAATATTATTAAACGTACCCGATAATACTTCCGTACCTGTTTTGGACTCACTTACCTCTCATTTACTCCAAGCAGCAAAAGCCTTGATACCGGGAAAATGGAAGGATCCCCATCCCCCCACGCTAAGAGAATGGGTAACTAGGGTGGAGGAGATAAGAAAATTAGAAGAGCTTACTTATATTTTGCATTCTGACAGCCCCAAATATTGGAAAATTTGGTCCCCTTGGTTAGCCTACACAAAGAAGATAGGCACAGGGTAATATTTGGTAACATATCCGGATTACTTTAGAAGATTGTACTATCTTTTGGCTCCATAGCGAACTAATCGGAGCAAGAACTTGTTGTTTGTGTTTGCCTCAGTCAAATATATGATTGTATTATTATTGCTTGCATGACAATGTACCCCCCCCATACTAAAAACTATAAATAAAGATTATAAAAAAAAAATATGTACCTCAACTTAAGGGTATGATTCCAGTTACTGTCAGATTTTGAGCACAGTTTGTCTCTGAATTATTCTCTCTGTTCTACTTTTTTATAATTAATGCAGATTTTACGTAATTAAAATAAACAGGAAAGATCTTTAGAGTACATTCTGTAGTCAGAGTGAAGGACTATTGATATATTAAAACAAAAAAACATCCTTTTATGTTTTTTATCATCTCTTTATTTTGTAACCCCTTGTTTGTAATAAAATTGCAGTTCATTGGTCAAGCATCCTTTTTTGAATTTTAGTCATTCCAAACATTTTTTGTTATGAATTAAAGTAAGAACTAACCTACAAGATTTGTCACTTGTGAATTTGGGACTTAAATAGTTACCTTCCTCAGAACTTCGGTTTGAACATATGACTAAACTTGCATTGTAGGAGCCAAAGGAAATGTATGCTCTTACTAGCCAAAACATATTGTAATAGTTACATACACTGAATACACAGATTTGAAATGTTTGATAGATTATTTTATATTATTTCTATTCTATTGGCTGCCAATTTAGCTACTGCATATGCTGAACTTAAATTTTAAGAAATATTTCCAATACAGTTACATTATATACAAACTAGACCTCGAGATTCAAGATAACATTTTTATTTAGATTAATAGACTTAGCTTCTCAACTAGTAGATTTTTCATGTATGGACTATGTATACTGTACATTTTTATGGCCATTTTATGGCCATCACTTGCTTCTTAATTTGTTTATTAATGACCTTGATGTGGGCATTGTAAGCACTGTTTTTGTTGATGATGCTAAATTGGGCACAACTATAAATGCCATGCAGGATGCTGCCACTTTAAAGGGGACCTGTCACCCAGACATAAAAAGCTGTATAATAAAAGTAATTTTCAAATTAAACATGAAATCCAAATTTTTTTTTATTAAAGCATTCATAGCTGTTATAAACTCATTTAAAAATCTCAGCTGTCAATCAAATATTGGCTGCTCCTCCTCTATGCCTTAGGCATAGAGGCGGGGTAAGCAATTACTTTCACTTTCCATTCAGCACTTCCTAGATGTCACTGCTCTCCCCACTTTCCCCCGTTCTCTTCACCATTTAATTGTGTAGCCAGGGAATGGGGGTGGACATCAGGTCCCCCATTCTGGTGCTCAAACAAGATTCTGAGATGATGCAAGGCTTGCCTTAATAACAGTGTCCACAAAATGGCTCCTGCCTGCGTGTTGTAATTATGGGGCAAATTCACTAAGCGCCGAAGCGCCGAACGCTAGCGTTACTTCGCTAGCGTTTGTCATTTTCGTTACTGCGCAAATTCACTAACGAACGCTGGCGTAGTTTCGCTAGTGTTACTTCGCACCCTTACGCCTGGCGAAGTTTCGCTAGCAATGTAACTACGCAAATTCACTAACGCGCGCAGTGTACTGAATGCTACCTTTTACGCTAGACTTCCTTCACCACCTCAGACCTGGCGAAGCGCAATAGAGTAGATAGGGATTGTTTCAAAAAAAGTCAAAAAATTTTCTAAGTCCCAAAAAACGCTGGAGTGTTTTCTACATTATGGGTGATAGGCTGAAAAAGATCGAAAATTTTTTAGGGGCTCCCCTCCTTCCCCCCTACATTTCCTGACTCATGGCAACTTACCTAGACAGTGGGCACATGTGTAGGGCAAAATAAAATTTTTATTTGATGATTTGAAGGTTTTCTAGCCATTTGTAGTGCTGATACGTATTCCTCCATTGAAATTTGAATTTCGCGCCGTATGCAAATTAGCCTTCGTTAGCGTAACTTCGCTTTACTTAGCGAATCAACACTAGCGCAACTTCGCAACCTTACGCTACCCCTGAGCGCAACTGCGGATTTTAGTGAATTTGCGAAGCGCTGCGAAACTACGCCTGGCGAAGTGTGGCGAAGTGCGGCGAAGTTACGCCTGGCGCAACTACGAATCTTAGTGAATTTGCCCCTATGAGTTCCCAGACTAAAGGAAACAAGATTCAAATAGTTTATACAGTGTAATTAAAGTTAATTTTGCTATACTAACATGATAAATTAGGATTTGGAATATTTTTTTTGAGTGACGGGTCCCCTTTAAAGAGAGATATGATAGAATTGAAGAACTGGGCAGCAAATTGGAAAATGGGGCTCAATAATGATTAAATAAATGTGAATTATACACTAAATGGCAATTTTTTTTAAATAAGACAAGGTTACTCAGTGGCTACTAAAGCAAATAATGTTGTTACAGCTCAGTAGTGCAGAGAAGCCTGTAACTGCCAGGACCTACCCCTTAGGTGTAGTAAGAGAGCCCTACTAACTACGGTGTTCACTGATGCCCTTTTGGGTTCTGGGCTTTCTGCTGCGGAGCAGGCAGGGATCCTACCCACAACCAAGGTGGTACAAAAGCACAGTTCAAAAGGTTCAGGCAAGTTCAGAGTCGTGTCCAGGCACGGGTCAATGGCAGGCAGCAAAAATCAGAAGTCAATAAGCAGGCAGAAGTCAAAAAAACCAATAAATATTGCAGGAATAGCTTGAGCGTTGTCAGAATACTGAAAATCAGTTGGGCCATTGAATACAAATACAAATGCCCTTTGAATTGGAATTTGGTGCCAATACGTGATGTCAGCACATCTGCCAACGTCATGACACATCATCATTGCGCATGTGTGGCAATGACGTCATCGCGCATGCACCTCTTCGGCCGATTGCGGCTAGAGGAACCCAGGCACTGGCTCGTCTGAAGGTACGTCGGTGCGTCGGTCTCCCCGGTGCCTTACAAATGTCTTGCATAAAGAAGGCATTAACTCAAGGGATGAAAGCATAATTTTGCCTCTTTTTAGGTCCCTGGTAAGGCCTCTCCTTGAGTATGCAGTGCAGTTTTAGGCTCCAGTCCTTAAAGGACATGTCAATCCAAAATATTATTTTTTGCCATGTTACAGCCTTTTGCGGCACCCTACAATAAGTAGCTACGCCACTATTCACTACATTGTTTTCCTCCACAGTGGCCCTCTTGGCCCTTGGGAGTTGATACTGACAACAGCTCTAAAGCATTTCTAAATGTTGCTAGACATTTTCATACATTTCTGTTTTTTGATGGAGTTGATTTTCATTATACAAGTACCCCTTCACTGTACTGTTTTTAACAGTAAATATGTGCTACCAGATCCTTCTCTGAATTATTTATTCTCAAAGAAAACTGTAAATAACTAAGCTATAAATTATGGACATTCCAACTAAACTTTTCATTAAAGATCCTTTTTACTAGCCATATGTTAAACATTTGTAGATAATGCCCTTTTATCATATATCATATAGACAAATTAAATCATCTTGCCCAAAGTGGTCAATAAATTTGTCTTTTGGAATTAAGATATTATCAGCCTTATGCCTGTGGCTTTTAGAGCTGAACTAACATGAACCTGATTCACTCATGCACTTTCTTCATAGATTTGAATCACTCGCGCACTTTCTTATATACTCTGAAAACATGGGCATTGTTTCATATCATTGACATATCTCGGCTAAAAGGATTAAAGGGGTTCCATACACGCAAAAAAAATATTGATGTAAACTTATTTAGTTAGAGTGGACCTTTGAAAGGTTTTGCAGGTTATATTAATTTGGTATTTTAGTGGTCATTTTTAATTTTAGACTGTTTTGGACTACTTATTGCAGGCTTTTAGCTCAACGGTGTTTGAAGGTCCAGAATGTCAGCATCTGTTTTCTATGCACTTCTTGTATTCTCAGAAACCACTTAAGATAGGGGCTCAGAGAAGTATTCTGTGTACGTTTATATCTATTCTATTCATTTTTGGGTTTAAATCCCCTGTAAGTGGGGACATTGAGAAAAGCTACGCTATCCTTTCCAAGAAGCAATTTGCAGAGCACTGTGTCATTGTAGATACCTCCTGTATATTAATCTAAACCAGCGAGGCAGCCGCCTTCAATGAAAGCTGTCATGTTATCATCTCTGTTTCGTAGCATAAAACTGCTGAAAAAATAAAAACATTTGCATAAGTGCTCTGAAGAGCAATTAGAGTATGCTTATTTTATTATAATTTAAAATTGTGTGTCCCTTTTAAATAAAGGAATGCTATGTAGTGGTAACTACTTGTGCATATTAACCATACAACAGTAACCATGTACTATATGGTAACCATATATGGTAGCCAGGCGCAAATTTGAGGCAAATTCCTGCGATTCGCAAAACCGCCGCAAAAATTTGTCAGCGGGAAATTCGCAAATTTTTCGGCGAAACACCCCAAATTCGTCCATCACTATTTTTAAGATGTTTTAACTATACAATACCATTAATTACAGATTATATCTGCTCTGTGTCTCTATCGAGGATACTGTTTTAACTATGCAAGAGTTAAGAAGGGAAGCAGGTTCTTTGCCAACTAGCTTTTCTTGTAATGCCTCCATTAATAGTTTCCTCTTTTTTGTCACTTGAAATGTGTCTTTGTTCCAGAGTACTCCACCCTTTTACTTTTTCAGACTGTGGAATTTAACTTCTCCAGATGCAGTGGCTAAAGACCATGTGAGGCTAAGACTATTTGAAGAGGCTGACTCAAGCAGCTGTAGCAGTCGTTAGAAAAGCCTTAAATAAGACAAAATAATAATAATAATAATAATAAATGAGATACTTGTTTTTGTCTGGAAGGGAAAGTAAATCCCATAGCTTGCCGAGCTCAGTAGCAAAGCCGGTGTTTCTTTTTGTAGAAGCTGCCTCTAAACCATCTAAAAGTATCTGTCAGGTTCAGCACGTTAAGCAGAGATTCACTGTTATTTTCTGACCTTTACTAACTCAGTCAAAATAAGATAAAATATATTGAAATCATGTAATAAATGAATACACCTTTATCACATTTAATAGGCATTTACAAGCATTTTATATAGGTTGGTGTTAAATGTGCTTTTAAATAGAACACATTCCTTTTTTATTAAGTTGGTTTTGGAGTATAGAGGCATATACATTATGAAATATATGTAATGATAAGCATAATTAAATATATATTTAGGGATACCTCTCATGGAGAAGATGGGCAAAAGCTCACTTCTTCATTTTAAGTACAAATACAGACGTGAAAGGGGGTCTTCACATTTTATTCACTTAAGATAATGAACAGGCATCTAGCAATCAGTGATGGGCAAATTTGGGGCATTTCGTTTCGCTGAAAAATTCATGAATTTCCTGCGAAATTGCGAAATTTTTCGAAACGGCGCCGGCGTGTCATTTTTCACGCCGGCGTCCGTTTTTTTACGCCGGCACAAATTCGCTAGTGAAAATGAGCCGGCATCCAAAAAAGCGGACGCTGGCGTCAATTTTTTTTGACGCCAGCAAATTTTTGCGGCAGTTTCGCGGATATATTGCGGGAATTTGACGCAAATTTGCGCCTTTCTAATAAATTCGCCCATGACTACTAACAATAGTTCAGATTAACCATTTTAATGAAAAGAGCCCTGCAGACCTCTGTCTACTGGGAGAACGAGAAATGCTGACAGTTGCTTGGTACCCAAACTATCAACTGATAATGCTCAGGTTTGAGGGTTCTAGTGCACTCAAATGAGAAGTTTACAAAGAATATATTTAGATTCAACAAATAATTAGTCTAGACATGTTAAATCATATGTATTGGACTTCTATACCAGAATGACACCAGCACACCCTTCAGCAGTAAAGGTCTGTCCCTCCAAAGACCCAGTAGCTCGCAGTTACAAGAAACCAGTGCAGCTTGCATCAACCCTGTAGATTTTGCTTCTATGATATATGTAATCTTATAATTATGCTAATATTCCTTTAAGATTTTATAAACCCAAAGGTTTTAACAGTAGCTCATAGAACAATGAGTATGTGCAATGCAACTGGCTTGCAAATATGGTCTAAAATGGCCAAAGATGGCGATCTGTTGACAACTTTGAAAGCATAGATCATTTCTATTAAAAGGATGTTGAATCACAGGCTGCTGCAGTAACTTCAGTATATAAAATACAGCATTTTTGCCATAATCTTTTTTTTAGGATTTTCTTCTTCTTTAATACAATATTGGGAGGCTCAAATGCATTGACTTTGTATTCAAATCATCATTTTCAATAAGTCTAAAAACTCTCAAAAAAGATTGAAAAACTCAAAAAAAATCACTTCAATTTCGCCTAGTGCAACTCCCATTGACTTCTACATGAACTTCTTCATAAACTTACAAATTTTTAGATGCAATTGTAGGGACCCTGAGATTTGGGTATGTTTACTCAGGCAGTTCCCCCTATGTAATTGGCACCTAAGGGTCCTTTTAAGTATACTCAGGTAGTTATGTACCTTTTCTTGAGTCCTAATTAGTTAAAGGGCTTGTCCACCAGGTGGCAGTATTTAACAGTATAAAGGGGTTTAGCTCATGTGCTCAGGGTCTTACCTAGGACCTTACCTCACAGTGAGGTGTGACAGGTTCAGGTTTGCCACTGGAAAAGATATATAGAGTTATATAGTGATAGTAAGTTCTTGTTATAGGAGCAATACAGAAGCTCAGGGTAAGTAGTGAGCAGTTTCTGCTCCAACAAGGAGAAGTAGTGGGGTTAAGCCCCTGTGGTGAGTACACCACTAGCTCAGGGACTCAGCGGGTAAGGTGAGGACCAGTGAGGGTGCCAAGATCCCAAGATGATTATTCCTGGGCAGGAGTCTTTACTCCCTGGGAAGTTTCACTCCAGTGGTGTGTTACCTTAATCATACTATTTCACTTGAAAAGAAAAGATCCTGTCACTATTATTCTACTGTCATCTGAATGCCTGTACAACTATTTCATTGCAACGGTTCATTGTTAATAAACAAGTTATTTTTCTGCAAGACTCAACTCTATGACTGGATCCTTTGCTGTACATAACCACACAAGGTACTGGTAGTTGCACAGGTACACTTGGGTCCTGGGCACAAGTCAAGCAGTTTAGCTGGGTCACTCACATCCAGAAATCCACAGTTAAAGTACACTTACTGGTGTGCTACACAATGTTCTACATTTAAGTTTTTCAAATTGTGTTGTGGAATTGGATATTTGCATTTTGAAAATCCTAATTTGATTTCAAGAGTTCTAGTGCAAAAATAATTTGAGGTAAGAATTGAATTCTGATAAATTAGCCCCTTAGCATAATAAGGTTAAAAAATCAGAGAGTAGTAACAGTTAACTGACTCAGCCAGGTGGTAGATTAGACCTTGAATCATCTGCCATAGTTATGCAAGTATGTTCATTAAAAATTAATTTGTCCAACAAAAATTCATGTTAAATTTCCCCCAGTGTATACCTGTATACCATGATGGTTATGGCAAGATGCTAGCAACTGGAAAGTATATGAATATAGTGGAAAAAATTGTGAATGAAAACATGACGTAAATTAGAATTCTCTCAACACACATGAATTTCTCTCAAGCAGAACATCAAAGAGAGGATGATGTGGACTGTAATCTTCTTACTAAAATTGCATATTATACGGAATTTGGAATTCTTGCGCCATAACCTTTGCCTTTTACACATCAGTAATTCCATTAAAAACCTGGTTTGAATCTGCGGTTACCAATATCTTGATGAAATCCCTTTAAACAAAGATGCAACATTCCAATTTAAGAAAAAAACCTGATCAAGAATTTGACTTTAGGGGAAAAATATGGAATATGTTATAACTATATATATATATACCGAAACGTTAGATTAATAAACCTGATTTTTCATTCACCACATTAATGGTTTGACCTTTTATGCAAATCCTGAGAGTGCCAGTACCACAGACAGCCTTTATCTATTTTTGACTAGAGCACCCATAGGATATCTAAGGAAATGTTGCCCTTTATACTCTTGGCAAGTTAGTGGCAATTACAAAGAACAGCGGTAGGCGGGTTGTAGGCAAATTCAACTATCCCATTGCTTTGAAAATATCACTTCCATCTGCTGTTTTAGGAACAATCTTCCTTCTCTTTCTGTTATAACATTCACATTGCACAGGTTTAACAATTAACAGTCCTCTGATTATCTTTCCCGGGGGCAACAATACTTGCATAAGTTAAGTAGTTGAGCAGCTAATGTAATTAGTCTTTGTAATTAGTGCCTATGTAAATATTATGTAAATTAATATTGCTTTTATGAACATTTCTAGCATTTGTCTATATTCAGACTGTGCTTGAAATAATGTGCGTATCAACGGAATCTTGCACATTTCATAAAATATATACCTCTATGCAAACATACAAGATGAAGTTGTGTACATGATGTTCCTTCTGTATTATAAATGTTCATATATATTGTACCTACTGAATTGATTTGGCAATTAAGAAAGGCAAGGAAATGTCTAGAGATATTTTTACCTTTTCTTGCACTCCTTTGTGCTTTATTTGGAACTTCAGAACTTAAAACAAATAAAATGACATAGGTATACCCTGGAAGTTGAAACCATCTGGGTCCTTTAGGAATATAGTATAACAGTCTATGCTTTTCTGCTGCAGATTTCATAGAGAGCCTAAAGGTGCCTAAAATATATAATCTGCACTTCCTTCACGCTAGTACTTATTGCAGCTACAGCAGGCCCAAGGGGGTGCAGTCCTGAGTGTGATTGCACTTTCCGCACCCTTGGTAGTTATGCCACTAATATGACACTTGAAGGATATAAAAAAGTGTTGTACTTCCATACCTCCCAACATTTTGAAAATAGAAAGAGGTACAAAAAGCTGTGCTGAATGCAGTGTGTTGAAAATTTTGACCACGCCCATTTCATGGCTACACCCCCTAATTAACATTTCAATTTTACAAAATTTGTCAGATTATGGAAAGATTGTACACATTTCTGGGGATCAGGTTTTATTTGTTATTACAGTTTTGCTAATGAAGGTAAATTGCCCTTTAAGCTGCAAGTCACAGTTTCCCCAGGAGATCCTGCTTATTGGAAATTGTTTCTTTGCTTAAATTGTAACAAATGTATCTAAGCGCACCTGCCATGTATTCTGGGCTCCCTGCCAAAAGACAATTACATTTTAGAAACTTTGTATCTTTTTCTGGCTGTTCACTGCAGGAGAACAAAGAGAAAGTCGGGACATTTCAGTAACTATTCCGGGTCAAAATCGAGACTGTCCCACAAAAAAACAGGACAATTGGGAGGTATGAACATCTTTATGTACCTATGGTAGGTGTCAAAGCTCTAAATCCCTTAATTAGCACAGATAATTAACAGGGTTCAATCAGGGAATAGATTGCATGCTAGAGTAAAACAACGTGGGAAAATGAAGAAAATCAGTTGAGAAGAACAGCTCAGCTCCATAAAACTTTCTACAGAATTGCAGTACAGAGAACTCCTTTAAACAATCCACAGGTCACTATTTCTGCAATTCCTAATACAGAATTGACTTTAATAAATACATAGATTAATGCCCCCCCCCAATAGTTAATCATCTTTCTTGTTCTTTTTTTAATTATAAAAAAGAAAACGATTATGTTCAAAAATAACCATGGTAAATTGCAGTAAGTTAAAGAAGGGATTTACATATCTTTATGGACCATTTTTTTAAAAAAAAATAAGACCGAATGAGATTACTGTGGGGGTTATTTATCAAAATCTGAAAAGTTCTCACTATTTTCTGAAAACAACTCCGACCAAATCCGCACAGACTGTTCCCTCCAATTTATCAATACATTTTCTCAGAAAAAAATCGATAAAATCGTGAAAAAAATCTGAATCGTACACATTTTTTGGATTTGACGCCAAAAACCTGAAACCTGCGACTTTTTTGGATTTGACGCCTGAAAACCACTAAATCGTAAGATTATTAAAGCCAGCTCAGATCAGGTTATAAATGGGCATCTGTAATTGACTTCTACATGAATGCAGCAGGTCTGAGTTGGAGTACTTTTTTATTCAGTCTTTTAACACCATCGGGGTTTAATAAATCACGAAAAAAAAATCTACGAAAAAATTGTGTTTTTTCCCTTTAAAAGTCTAACCCCTAACCCCCTGTATGTCAAAAAGGTGCTATGGAAGGGGGATGTTCAACTTATCTAAGCATATGGCATCTTGGTGAGTGAGATCTTATGAACTTATGTTCATATCAAATAAAATACAAGTTCTGCGCGTCTTGCTTATGCACAGCCACAAGGTCCCAAATGCAATCACCTGCCCCAGGAGCAGAAACCAAAAATGTAATATGATGTTTTATGAAGAAATAATGTGCAGTCCTTCTTTAAGACCCCAATTTTCTTCTATCTTTCATCCAAATTAGCATTTTGTGTTTATTCCAAGCACTGCATGTGGAATGATTAGAGCATGGCTCTAGTGTTAAGTGTAGAACTTGCACAGGTTTTATTGCAGTGCATTCCATCTGTTTTCTTCCGATTACAACAAGAGCTTTAAGCAAGAGATAAATTGCTAATGGTTATAACTGAGAACATGAACAGCTTGAATCAGAAATGCCAAATTTGCACCCTATAGCTGTTTTTCATGACTCCTTCCAGCACCTGCTTCTAGCCATTGCCAGCTGGCTGAGGATTCTGGGAATGTAGTGGCAGTTGTGGTTCCCTACAGTTGGTGGGTCATGTCTGCTTTGACGGATTCACTTTATTTTCATTCCTGAAATGTACATAAGTATAACTGGAAAAGGATCATTCAGGCTTTTTGTATTTCTCTCTGATGTAGAAGGAACTGTAATGTGATACTGAGGATAAAAGCCAAGAAAGGCTTGGAACATATCAGTTAATAGTAATCTCTTTTGTTTAAGTCACATATCCCTTGGTTATAGGGACAGGATTATTCCTTAATCCTCTAAAACTGGGACACTTTTCAGTACTGTGGAGCAGTACACTTATGGTTTGATGGACAGAGAACAACAGTGAATGCGCCTAGACTGTAAATAAGTAATAGTTATCATTATTTTTTATTATTAACACATATTTATAAAGCCCACAATATTCTGTAGTGCTTTACAATATATGGGTGAATTTATTGAACACAGATAAAATATAGATATAAAAACCGCCAATAACTGATATCAGAGGTAAAGAGGGTCCTGCCCAAAAGACATTACTATCTAAAAGGAGAAAGAGTTGAAACACAAGGGGGCCAATTCATTAACTTTGAGTGAAGGATTCGAAGTAAAAAAACTTCGAATTTCGAAGTGTTTTTTTGGCTACTATGACCATCGAATGGGCTACTTCGACCTTCGACTACGACTTCGAATCAAATGATTCAAACTAAAAATCGTTTGACTATTCGACTATTCGATAGTCGAAGTACTGTCTCTTTAAGAAAAAACTTCGACCCCCTAGTTCGCCACCTAAAAGCTACCGAAACCCAATGTTAGCCTATGGGGAAGGTCCCCATAGGCTTGGCTACGTTTTTTTTGGTCGAAGGATAATCCTTCGATCGTTGGATTGAAATCCTTCGAATCGTTCGATTCGAAGGATTTAATTGTTCGATCGCAGTATTTGCGCAAAATCATTCAACTTCGAAGTCGAAGGATTTTCATTCCCAGTCGAATATCGAGGGTTCTCCCATTTTCCACATTATAGCTGAAGGCTAAGGCCTGCATCTGTCCCTGATTCAGCATATATAAATGATGCGTTTTCTCTTGAATTCCCCTGTTTTAACATTCTATAGCAAACGAGATAAGTAAAAGAAAGAATTAAAACTTTATCCTCATACATTTATCCTCTGTCTTAGTCATATTAGCTTTTCTTACTTTGGTCATTCTAGGGGCTTCTTTCCAGGAAACTTGCTGTATTCCAGGACGTTGCAGAAATTTTCCTTTTTTTCTTACAGACTCTGCCAGAGATTGTTTTCATATTTTTTAGAACACATATTTCATATTAAATGAGGGTTTTTTGTTTGTGTTTTTTATGGCTGTAACCAAACAACATTATCCTGTTCTGGCTAAAGGAATATGTTGGTCCATAATTTTCTTTAATTGCTAATGCATTTTCTGGCCTGCACTTTGTATAAACGTTTGATGCAGTATTGACACGGAAAGCAATAGGCATCATAAATCACTGGATGCTGCTACTGTAGATTTGACTGCTTCTCACAAGAGTTGTACACCACACAACTCTCTCTGAGCCTTGTACATATTTCACAGTCCTACCATCTGGAAAGTGACAGTTTCGGATGGAATAATTCCAAGAATAACTCCTTCAAATCGGCACACAATAATAAATGCTTTCAATAACTTTGCCAATAATAACTTAATGAAGGGATTTACTGCTAGACATTACTCCTCTCTGTTAATATAGCCAAAATGAAACCTGATGCTTTTTTTTTATTGTAAAAAGAAATTCGGTAACTATAAGTGTCCATGGCAGATTCCAGCCAGTTAACAAGCACAGCTTAGCTACTATAATAATTTTATCTTAAAGCCGGCCTCTATTTCAGGGCATTTGCCCTGGGACCTCAATATCACACAAAAATCTTTTTTCAGGAAGAATACAAATAAAAATGATTTATATTTATCTTGTTAGATATTGTGTATCTTTCAGGTATATACAAACTGCAGCTTTCCATCTATTACTAAACTAGGTTTTTAGGAGTGTTGGGTGGTACTGCTTTTCTGGTTGAAACCTCAAATTCCACTCATTGCCACAGCTCCCTCTTCAGATAACTCATTCGTCAGGTATGTTTGACCGCTGTAATAACTAATTTTGGTGATAATAGAAGAGCTAAATTTTAATGCCCTACCATCAGTAACTGCAAGTTATTTGTTCTGTTTTCAGCTACCTAAACAGCAGTTGACATATATGAATGCTCTAACAATAGCAGAAGAGAGTGGAGATACAAGACACAGGCTCAAAAGTGTATAATATACCCCATGTATGCATATATGGTACACCTTGCCATGTACTTTTCAGGAGTAGTGATGGAAGAATTTGTTGCATTTGGTTTCACCAAAAAAAAAAAAAAAAAATTGGTTTAGGCGAAAAATGCACAAAACGCAATTTTGACACCAGCATTAAAGTCAATGGACATCCGAATAATGTTGACGCAAGACGATTTTGACGCAAGCAACTTTTCAGACGCGTGTCCAAAATTTTTTGACGCCGGCGAATTTATTCGCCAGCGGCAAAATTGGAAATTCGCTGTGAATTCGAGCCTGCCAAATTTATTCGTCCATCACTATTCAGATGTCAATGGACATACGAATAATGTTGACGCAAGACGGTTTTGACGCAAGCAACTTTTCAGACGCGTGTCCAGAACTCAGATTAGAGAGAAGGGTAAAGTGAATATTCAGTCTAAGGGGGTTCTAAGGTTTTAAGAAAATAATGTATAATTAACACTGGAGTAGAAGGTGTGTTCTATTTTATTTAATGTGTACATCACTGCACACTGGATTATGCTCTGTAAATCAATATTTACATGTTTTGAGAGCAGTTTTCAAGCAAATTTCTTTCCATGTGGGTAAATATCTCTGTAGATAGATTTAGATCAGTTTAGCTGTATATGACTCACTTATAAGCCTCCAACTTTTGGGAAGAATACTGATGAGAATTCTCACGTGATCTCAAATTCCCAATGGAAACTTTCTAGCAGAGCCCAGGAAATGCCATCAGGAAATCATTAGAGCTACACAAATATTATTTAGAGAAATAGTTCCAATCACATTATATGTTCATATTTAAGACACCAGGGGCAGTAAAACACACTGGAGCCACAGGTAGGCATGTTGACTGCAATGCCAACCTACAGTGTTGAAAGTGAAATAGTGGGCTATTTCTTTCCAGGAGTCCACACACACAAAAAAAGGTGCTTTTCTGTCAAAAAAAAGTATAGTTTGGTTCTATATATGTACTAAAGTACCCTGCCAGGATTTAAAAAAAAAGAATTAATTCATGAATAATACCCTGACATAAAACACATTATAATTTATAAGGCATCTGGATGGGGATGGAAGAGTTCATACGTTTTTATGGTTTTTTTTTGATTAACATTTCAGCACATATTGAAAAGGTATTTTTATTATTAAAAAGGTTAGTCAAATTGATTCAAAAGTTTCTCTTTTACAATATCTGGAACCACAGTTTATAGTCCTTGCATCTGATACTAGTAACGTGGTTATAAGTCGTATCTCTTAAGTCCAATAATCTCTCAAAAAATGAATGACATTGTTTGGGTCAGCTGATTCACTTCAAAATCAGTCCAGGACCAGTTTGAAATACAGGTTCTGAAGCCATATTGATGGTCTAATAAAGGTGTTATATTATCAGTTCCTGATACATTTTTAATGGGTATACTGTTCTTTCCAAAGGTACATAATTGCTTATATACAGGTGAGTTGCTCTTTAGTAATATAGGCATGGGATCCGTTATCCAGAAACCCATTATCCAGAAAGCTTCTAAATTACAGAAAGGCTGTTTCCCCATACACTCCATTTTATCAAAATAATACACATTTTTAAAAAATTATTTTATTTTTTTGCTGTAATAATAAAACCATAGCTTGTATATGATCCAAACCCAGATTGCGTTCATTAAATGTTTAAATTATTTTCTAGTAGACTTAAGGTATGAAGATCCAAATTATGGAAAGATCCATATCTGGAAAGCCCTAGGTCCCAGGCACTTTAGATAACAGGTCCCATACCTGTACTTGAATACTGTTTCTCAAGGAGAAATAATGTTCTGAGCTTCCCTTTGGTCATTTAATTTAGCTGTTCAATGTCAATTCATAGTCTAAAAATGACAATGAGCATGTTAGCTAAAATATTGGTAAAGTAAAATACAATGTCTATGTAAGAATAGACAGAACCAATGATCAGCTTCATTTTTATGAGTGTTGCTTTATGTAAGTGCTACATTTGCTGGTCGTTAGCTACTGCCTCTACAGAGCTCTGCTTTGTCCATTCAGAGACACGATATTTGGCTCTGCCAAAAAAGTTTAATGAGTTCCAGTTAGGTTCCCTAAGAACAGACACATTTAAACTTTGCCAAGTGGCTCGTATGCTTTAGGAATTATTACCACATTTGTAGCAGGAAAGAATCAGCATATATTCGGTTTTATTGAAAAATCTGCTCTTTAGCAAGACATGAATATGGTATTTTCCTACGTGTTGTCTGAAACACAGCTAATTACGAATAGGAAAATATCACTGCTTGCACTGGCCCTACGTATTCTCTAGGTAATGATATTGTCATTGACAGCCTAGCATTGCACTAATGCAGACAATGAAATGGATTACTGTAGGGGTTCTGCTACTTAAAGAGACAATAGATTCTGTTGATTTTAAACATGATATGATCAAGACAGACAGCAAAATATTTGTTAACAAAATAGTGCTGTGTAATTTGTATGAAAATAAATTGTCAAATGTGTGTCATAAATATCTGCAGTTGTCCCTGTTAACCAATCAGTCCCACTGCCCATTCAATAATTGAGGAAAGTAAGAGTAGTTGCCTATGTTGCTGCTTTTCAGATCAAGTCTGGAGCTGCCTGTGCTTTGCTGCTCAATAAGTTGTCAAGCCTCTAGTTAAAGGAACAGTAACATCAAGGAATGTCAATATATTTTACTATTGTCCTACACTGGTAAACCTCTGTATTTGATTCAGAAATACTACTTTAGTTTATATAACAAGCTGCTGTGTAGCCATGAGGACAGCCATTCAAGCAGAGCTTATGTTATCCACTGTGTACCCTGTGCCTTTTCTCCTTTTTGCAGCTTTGAATGACTGCTCCGTGGCTACACTGGGGCTTGTTTATATAAACTATAGTACAGTTTCAAAAACACCAGTTTTACCAGTGCAACACAACAGTACATTATATTTTCATTACTTTAGGACACTTTAAATTTCTTGATGTTACTGTTCCTTTAAGCTGTCAGAGGAAAAAAAAGATGGATGAAAAATAGGTGAAGCTACCTCTGCTAGAGTCACCTATCACACATTCTAAGATAAAATCTCTAAAAGGTGGTTCTAGTGTTAAAGTTCTCAAGATTTATTGGGGAAAAGTAATTTGCAAAGACAATGTAGTCTCTTATTACATTGCAAATTTTTATTGAGGATTGTGAACCTTTAACACCTGCTTGAAGATGGAGTAAACTTTTGAAGCAAACGTTTCATTAAGAAAGTTTTATTATTATTATTAACATGTATTTATATAGAGCCTACATATTGCGTAGCGCTGTAAAGTAAATGTGATTATACAACTAAATCACATGAATTATATACATAGTACATATGGAGTTACATACATCACAACCAATACCGGTACAAAAGGTGAGGAAGGCCCTATGCAAAAGAGCATACACTCTAAAGAGAAGGGAGTGGGAGTGGGCAAGATTGAATTAAGTGGGTGAGAAATGTGGTACTGTATGTGGTGTTGCATTTGGTAGTTAAGCAGAGTGAGGGTAGGCTTCTCGAAAGAAGTGCGTTTTAAGAGATTTCTTTAAGAGTTTATTACATAAACTGCACACTATCAAAAACTATAAAATTCACAATCACTATACGACTGTTGCGTGAGGGGCAAAGTGTTTGCAAAAGCAAAATTGTGCACTCTGCGAACATTTATTTTAATTGTAAATGAATGGCGAACAATTTTTGAGTTAGCGACCAATATTATATTCCCCCAATTGACTCAAGTGCAAATGTAGATTGAAACAATGGCTGAAAAATTAGTAATTGACAAACACAAAGGTACTTATGCCCATAGATGCTCTAGTCAACTTATGGTCAGTGCCAATATTTCCACCCAGATAGTTCTGATAAATTACACCCAAATGCACACATTGATGCACAGGAACCCTGAAGTTACCACCAGTTTGTATGTGATAGTATTCTAATTTCTCAGGCTTCCACTAGCAGCTTGCATTAATAGCCACTCCTGACTTCTGTAAAGTGAATGGGAAACTATTACCGTTATTAACATTCAGTGTCAGACTGGGATGCCAGGGGCCCACCAGAAAACCTTATTTTCCAAATATTATTTCTCCTTTCTTCACTTAACCTCTTTATTCTCCTAGTCTTTTATTTCTACTTACTATACTCTATTCTTTCATTATTAAGCCTAAGAAAAAGGGAATGAGCATGAAATAAGTCAAATAGTTAGAAGCAAGAGGCCCACTGACATTTGGGCCCACCGGGAGTTTTCCTGGTATCCCTGTGGGCCAGTCCAACACTGTTAACATCATGCCCACTGGCACATCAGAAATGATGACATCCCCACTCTGAAAATGTTTGCTGTATCTTGTGAGCAAATTATTAAACCAGCCTATTCTAATTTTACACATATTGTCGTATCACAAAGTGAAGTAGATACATGCCTGTTTTTAAAATTTAGTTATGGGAAAATAATCCTGCATTGTGGATTAAATGTGCTTCTAGGTTTTCCACCAAAATACTGGCCTTCATTTTTTGTTTCTTTTTTCCCCATTAATAGCATTTGTATTAAGCAGAATTTTTACCAGCCACGCCAGTAAAATATCAACCGTCTCAGTAATTAGCTCAGTAATTCCTCTTGGTAAAGTGAGAGCTACTAGGCACTAGCAAAAGTTTTAATTGTAAGAAAATATAACAAACCATATCCAGTGGTTCAAACATTTCTATTGGCTGCTGCAAATTCTACTGTTGGGGTCCTCCATTTAGGTGTGTTATTTTAAATAACTTTAGTTCCCATTCTAATCTATTTTTTCACAGAATAATAAATATGCCCTTATGTGTACTGTGTATTGAGTCGGTCCCTAAGCTCAGTGAGTGACAGCAGCACAGAGCATGTGCAGTGAATCAGCAGAAAAGAAGATGGGGAGCTACTGCGGCATCTTTGGAGGCTCAGATCTTCTCTGCCAAAGGGATGTGGATGCCTTGGACTGGTACAGAAGCCCAAAACATAATGTACATTAACATTCCTACCCTACTTCTTTAGTTAAGCTCTACTTCTCCTTTTAGGTCTTGTGAGTGAGAACATAACATTTTAGATGGAATGTATGCTTTTGGATAAATGTCTGAATATTTTTAGCCTTACAGTGTATGAGCCCGTCCCTGTGACTGGATATATATGAACTGAGCCACAATATTCAAATACTTACTGACAGTAAAGGTAAAATTACCAACATAACTACAGTATTGCTTGTGTTAGAAATCGTCAACAGCTCCAATTATTTACTAACATTTATTGAGCAACAAAAACAATTTCCTTGGATTTTTTTTAACAACAGTGCTATTGAAAAATATAAACACAAAGGAGGTTCATTTTTATGAGGTACCTCAGGCCACAGCAAGAAGAGAAGCTAAATGTAAACTCTGCTTCCAGTTGCTGCCAAGTAAAATAGCTGCAAATTGATGAGACTCTGGGAAAAACAAATAGGTGAAGATTTTGGGGCTGATTCACTAAGGGTCGAATATCGAGGGTTAATTAACCCTCGATATTCGATTGGGAATTGAAATCCTTCAACTTCGAATATCGAAGTCGAAGGATTTAGCGCAGATAGTTCGATTGTACGATCGAAGGATAATTCCTTCGATCGAACGAAAAAATCCTTCGAATCGAACGATTCGAAGGATTTTAATCCAACGATCGAAGGAATATCCTTCGATCAAAAAAGTTAGGCAAGCCTATGGGGACCTTCCCCATAGGCTAACATTGAGTTTGGTAGCTTTTAGATGGCGAACTAGGGGGTCGAAGTTTTTTTTAAAGAGACAGTACTTCGACTATCGAAGGTCGAAGTAGCCCATTCGATGGTCGAAGTAGCCCAAAAAATACTTCGAAATTCGAAGTTTTTTTACTTCGAATCCTTCACTCAAAGTTAGTGAATCGGCCCCTTTGTGTATGATAAATGGGCAGATGCACAGATGGAAATGCTAATAAGACATGCACAACTTGGATGCTAAGAAAAAAGTAAAACATGAAATATAAGCCATGGCATCTTGGATAAACTGTGCATTTTATTAAAAAAGTCAACCATAAGGAATCTATGACAAATAAGCCACAAAATCTGGTGCAGACATTTGCCCATGAGGTGCAACCAATGTTACATCACCACCTTTACCAAACAATTTCCATATTCCTCAAACAAAAGATGCAAAAAGTACAAACATATAAAACTGATAATGAGCAACAAAAAGGTACTGTGAGGAGGCATGCGAGACCTCTGTGCAACCTACTTCTCTTAAACTAAGGCATAAAGAACCACACAGAGACAAAGAGTTCCATTTAAATGGGTGAGGGTCGGCCACAGCTTTCATTTACAACATGTTATTATTCTTTCCGTTAACCATAAACAAAAAACTTGCCATTACATCACCAAACATCAATTATCCAAATGCCAGCCACCGCAGCCGTGGTGGTCATGTAGGTAAAGCCAATACAGCATCGATAACAAATGGCAAGAAAACAGTTTTTTACCCTGCCAGCTATGACAAACAAATACATCCATTTAGGAAACCAGCAATGGAAATAATTTGGATCTCCATGTATTCATTCCACTAAGAAAAAATTGAAACATCAATTAATCCCAATAGAATTGTTTTGCCTCCAATAAAGTTGAATTTTGGCTAAGTTCAGATCAAGTACAAGGAACTCTTTTATCACCGAGTAAAAGAAAATCATTTTTAAAAATTGTTATTATTTGATTAAAATGGAGTCTGTGGGAGATGGTCTTTCTGTTAGTTGGAGTTTTCAGTGTAATTAATTTCCAGATCCCATACCTGTATTAACATATTTCATGTGCTTCCCCTGAAACAGCTTTGTACTGAGTATAGCATCTAAACAAATATATATATAGCATCATTTACTAGACATAGATGCCACCATGTCTCATACATGTTTTATTCATTGTTGCATTGTCTCAGGGGCTAGAGGAATTTTGAGAGCCTAAACACACAATCTCCATTTTTGTAAAAATATATGTATGAAGAAAGGGGTAAAGCAGTACAAGGGACTTCAAAAAGGGTTATGGCAGATGGGAAGATTTATCATTCGTGAGAAAAATGTACTACTGCATGTGACAAATCTCGTAGCGCGTCTCGTCAGCCTGCACGCACGTGATGTCAGCACACACGGAGCAGGGGCGTGTTTAGGTCCGATGCCTAGGGCTAGTCCTTGTGTTTTCATGGGTTTTCTCTCACACTCCAAAAATATATAGGAAAGTTAATTGATTCCTGATAAAACCACCTTGTGTGTGCAGTAAATGATGTATAATCTCTGTAAAGTGCTGGCACTATACAAGTGCAAAACTATACTATGTGAAAAAGTAAAAACTGACAAACAGTATCAGTCACATTCACTGACCAGGAAGAGTGTGCAAAGTCAGGCCCGGATTTGTGGAAAGGCCACCTAGGCCCGTGCCTAGGGGGGCGGCATGCTGCCCAACGACACCCACATTGATTCAAAACACAGGTGATGCACAGTAGATACAATCTCCATGAAAATTTGCACGAATAAAGGGGAGGGGACAGGGGTGACGAACGGCAGTGGGCCTAGGGGCGCCTGCAATGAAAACTGCCCTGTGCAAAGTGCAGTTTTCAGTTGTACAGTTCCAGCCAGTGTCGGACTGGGATACCAGGGGCCCACCAGAAAACCTTAGGTTGAGGGCCCAGCAAACTATTATGCCTCCTCTCCTCACTCAACCTCCTAGTCTCTTTTCTTTACATACTATATATCTATTCTTCCATTATTAAGCCTCTTTATTCCCATAAAGAAATAGAGAATGACCATGATATAGGCCAAAAGGTTAGAAGCAGGATGGCCCACTGACACCGTGGCCCACCGGGAGTTTTCCTGGTATTCCGGTGGGCCAGCCACTTGTAAAATTCCATGAATTACCACCACTTCCCAGTGTAAATCATCAGTATAAGCAGGACAAACACAGCCGCACTCAGCACAACTAAAAGTAAGATGAATAGCATCAGTTGGAAAGTAGGATGAATAGCATCAGTTGGTGTACAACTTTGGGGCAGATTTATCAAGGGTCGAAGTGAAAATTAAAAATTTTGAGAACTAGAGAATAGTCCAAATTTGAATCGAATTTGGAAAAAATTTGAAAATTCGAATATCAAAATTTATGTCTCTTTAAAAATTCGACTTTGACTATTCGATATCTAAAACCTGTCGAATTGCTGTTTTAGCCTACGGTGGATCTCTAAGAACCCATTGGAATCATATGGTAGTCTTTGCAAAATCTAAGTTTTTTTTTTAAAATACTTCAATTTGAATTCAATTGAATATGATCCGAGTTCGAATGGAATTCAAAAACAGCCTATTCACCCGAAGTTAAAAAATTTGATTATTTTTTTAATAAATTTCAGTTGGTCTTTTTTTAATCGAATTTCGAGGTGATGGGAGTTTACAAAAACTCCCATCACCTCGAAATTCGACCCTTGATAAATCTGCCCCTTTGTGTCAATTTTAGCATGCCCACAACTTGCAGTTGGAAATTAACTTCAGGGATTATAACGCTATAAACAACATACAGACATAATTTGGGAGATATCACAAATTCAAAAACGGGAAGTGCTGCACTGAGGGTTTTGGATCCAGACTGAAATTCAATGTATATTTATCTGTCTAGCTTTATTCATGTTGCAACAAAAAAAAAAGATTTCTTTTTGAGCTTATGCTTGCTATCTGCCCAATGATTTCTTCCAAGTATTAAGCATGTAAACACAGAACATATCTACATATTTACCACTGCTTGGAAATGATAAAGATCCACTACTTTGTTGTAGTTATTTTCAATTAAATGAGGTTTAATAGAAAAGATTGTGATATACTGTATTTCCTGCTGAAACCTGTTGCTTTAAATAGGAATATATTGCCAAACATAATGTATATCCTGCTGTTCTGACCTGCAGCTGCCAGCATCAGACAACTCCTAGATTTGACATGTGTGTCCTGTATTTTTTCAGAAGCATGATTATTGATTCCTAGGCCCCCTGCCAGTAAACATAATTGAAACAATTTGACCAGTTCCAACTCCCTGGATATCTTGGATGATTTTTATACACCAGATTATATAGAATCATGATAAAAAGTACATTATTATTATATTATTATAATTTTCTTCCCATGCTATCCACTAAAATGCCTGCTTTAATATCACAATAGGGACTGCTTATCATACTCACTAAAATATATTTACTTTTTTGTTCTTATCCTCTTTTTATCTTTATTGTTCCAACACATCTACACTGCATTGAGTCATGGGTATGGGAATCTTAGCTGTTAACTGGATACTGGGACATGTCGTTGGTAAAGCCTTTACTTTTTGTAATATAAATTAGCTTGACGCATCTAGAGCAGCAATTAAAGTGATATAATATCCGTGCTTCAGGTTCTGATTACTGGTGTTGGACATCTATAAAAAAAAAAACCCAGCCCCCCTTGCAAATGATACACGCTTCTTAAAATGATACCATTGCAAGACCCACAGCAGTAGGCATGTGCTATCTTTTCTAGAAAATTTCAAGAAAATGATTGAAAATATAAATTTTCCCTTTAAGCGACATAATGGCTTTACTTCATGCAGCTTTTTTATGCTTCACCAGACCCCAGCACAGCAAGGAATAAGCTGCATTTGGAAAGCTGAGTTCTCCATGATGTGAAAGCACAGCAAGAATGACTGGAGTATGATACATACTATGAGATCACTAAACACTAGATGACTTTCAGACTGGAGCGTCTGCTTTATGTAATAAATCTTGGCTGTAAAGATCATTGTGTAGGAAATGTTCCACAAATACCAGTTGTATCACTTCTTGGATTGCTGTTTAGACCACAGCAGTTCAACTGAAAAAAATGTTAAGCAAACATAGATTTCAGCTCTGTATATTTTCAGAATTCTACTGTTTGCCTCCATGGCATATGGCATACCCGTGTTTGTCCTGTACAGCTTCTCTCCCGTCATCTCCACAGAATAAGAAGATGAGAAGCAAGTTAAAAGTCGTCAGAGTTAAAACAGAGTTAAAACATTCATAATCCCAGATACCAGCAAAAAAATAGATACTAGCCTTATTGGCTAGCAGGGTTAAAATATTGCATATTTGCATTGAATTGCATGCTTTTAACGTACATAGGTTACATGTGCAAAGGAAGCCTTGTACTTATCCCCTGGTGAAAAAATACATAGCTACTTTGCATCTTGCATGCATTAATAGGCACAGTGGAAAGTACTGATGCTAGTAGCAATTTCTTTATTGTGCACTACGGACAGAAATCTATGTTTCCACTGCTATTTACTTTTAATATACAGTAATTATTTTAGTTTTCAGTATTTTTTTTAAAGAAATGAGAGTAGACGAGAGATGAGAGTGGTCTGTGCCAGATATAGGAGTATTCATCCTGACTCATCATGGTATATTTATAGATTACATGCAATCCCTGACCTGCCAGGCAAAAGATTGGACTGGACTTAGTTTTAAGGTATTTAGGCACAAACTGGCCACGCTAAACCTATAAAATTCTTCTCAAGATTTTATAAACGACATGCCCCCAACCCCCATTGCCAATACAGCACTGACTGACCCAATATATTCATGGGGGAAACAATAATTCCTAACGATCAGAACACATTGTGCAAAGAGTGAGGTTGTATTGCCACAAATATATATATATATCATATACAGTATACATGGTATTGCAGCGGAAATCTTCTAAAGTAGGTTAGAATGTTAGCCTGTTAGATTCGGCCTCTGTGCAAATTTTTTCTATATTGCTGCACAGGAAAGCACCAAAGACACTGTGATAAAAATAACAGTGTTACACATAAGGGTAAATTTACTAAGCAGCAAAAATCCTCTAGCGATGGCTTCACAGCCAGCGCAAAACTTTGCCAGGCGTAAATTCGCTAGGACAATGCTAATTTACTAAAATGCAAGCTGCATCCAGGGCGCCAAACGATGGCAAATTTTCTCTAGTGTAACTTCGTCAATCAAAGCGAAGATGCGCCAGCGTTCAATTCTGCCTAGCGCAAATTCGTTCGAGATTTTCGCTCAGGCTAATTTGCATACGGTGGGAAATTCAAAGTTCAATGGACGTATATGTTGCAGCAAATACTTTACATTACACAAGTACGGAGAACCTTAATAAAGAAAATATAGCTGTTATAATGCCCTACCCATGAGCCCACTGTATAGTTTATGTTCCATATGTTAGAAAATGTATGGGGGAAGCCGGTTACCCCAAAAAAAATTTAAGGACTTTTGCTGGCTATCAGTCTGAAAAAAGCAAAAGACGCCAGCTTTTTTTGGGACTTAGAAACTTTTTCCACTAAAAATATGATGTAATTAACAGAAGGAAGATCTATGCACTCCAGTGCACTTCGCCTGGTCTGAGCTGGTAAAGGCCAGTCTGGCGAAAGAGGTAACGTTCAGTAAAATCCACATCTTAGTGAATCTGCGGAGTAACGTCCATTCGCCAGAGGGAAAATTCGTCTGCCGATAGAGTGTGAATGACCGCTAGCGAAGTTACGCCTGCGCCCAAAGTAGTAAATCTTCATCCTTTAGTAAATCTGCCCCACAGAGAAACTACTCAATAAAGTTTCCCCAAGAAATGTCAGACTCCTTCATTTAATCGGCCAGAAAAGGTCTGGAAAGTATCAGTTTTCATGAAGTACAACCAATTTAGTGTGAGAAAAGCTGCATAATGTAGCCAACTACTTTTAATTCTCTTATCTGAAAGTATTGGTCCATATTAGTGTCATTTTTGCAACCTAATATTAGGAAATAGGAAAATAGGAAATTGTTGGTACACCTGCTGCTACCAAACTGCAGCTTCCAGTATTTCTCCCCAGACCTGCTGTAATTACACAACAGCTGTCTTGTAACTCCTGCTACAATAGAATAGATGGAAAGCATTTCCACCACTAATGCAACTTGGAGTCCTTTTCTGTGTCAAGGATCGATCACCATAAAAATTATTGCCAGACGTTCTACCTCCACAAGCTTCTCTTTCAAGCATCACTGGCCAAGATCCTAGATCCCTTGGCCTGTACAATATTGATGCCAGATTACACAAACACTGTCAGCCTCGACTGTATCTCATTGATTTCACCACTTCTGGTTTCAAATCATTTAAAGGGATCCTGTCATCAGAAAACATGTTTTTTTCAAAACGCATCAGTTGATAGTGCTACTCCAGCAGAATTCTGCACTGAAATCCATTTCTCAAAAGAGCAAACAGATTTTTTTATATTCAAATTTGAAATCTGACATGGGGCTAGACATTTTGTCAATTTTCCAGTTGCCCCCAGTCATGTGACTTGTGCCTGCACTTTAGGGGGCAAATTCACTAAGATGCGAAGTTGCGCCAGGCGCAACTTCGCCGCACTTCGCCGCACTTCGCCGCACTTCGCCAGGCGTAGTTTCGCCAGCGCTCCGCAAATTCACTAAAATCTGAAGTTGCGCACAGGGGTAGCGTAAGGTTGCGAAGTTGTGCTAGCGTTGATTCGCTATGTAAAGCGAAGTTACGCTAGCGAAGGCTAATTTTCATACGGCGCGAAATTCAAATTTCAATGGAGGAATACGTATCAGCACTACAAATACCTAGAAAACCTTCAAATCATCAAATAAAAATTTTATTTTGCCCAACACATGTGCCCACTGTCTAGGTAAGTTGCCATGAGTCAGGAAATGTAGGGGGGAAGGAGGGGAGCCCCAAAAAATTTTTCGATCTTTTTCAGCCTATCACCCATAATGTAGAAAACACGCCAGCGTTTTTTGGGACTTAGAAAAAATTTTGACTTTTTTTGAAACAATCCCTATCTACTTTATTGCGCTTCGCCAGGTCTGAGGTGGCGAAGGAAGTCTAGCGTAAAAGGTAGCGTTCAGTACACTGCGCAAGTTAGTGAATTTGCGTAGTTACATCGCTAGCGAAAATTCGCCTGGCGTAAGGGTGCGAAGTAACACTAGCGAAACTACGCCAGCGTTCGTTATTGAATTTGCGCAGTAACGAAAATGCCAAACGCTAGCGAATTAAAAAATTTTTTTTCCCCATGACAGTATCCCTTTAAACTTCCAGTTGAAGAGGAGTTTCTTAGTGCTTAGACCAGTGATCATCAACCAGTGGCTCGTGATCAACATGTTGCTCTCAGACCCCTTGGATGTTGCTCATAGTGGCCTCAAAGTAGGTGCTTATTTTTGAATTCCTGGCTTGGGGGCAATAAAAACCATGTATACTGCCAAACAGAGCCTCCTGTAGGCTGACAGTAGGAGCTTAGGAGCTACCAACACCCAATTACAGCCCTTATTTGGAAGCAACTGGAACACTTAAATGTGACTCATCGGTAAAGACTGGCTTAGACTGTACTATAATTTACATTTCTACCTATCACTACGCTCACTACACTTCCTAGTGTGACTATGCCTAAATAACACTCAAAGGAATAAAAAAAAGACTCCAACTCACTCTCCAGATGTCATCCTGCATGGTCCTATACTAACAAGTCAATTTCTCAACTTACTAAAGAATAACTGCGTTTTTTCAAAGTGTGCAATGGCTCATTCTTTGTCAATGAGCCACATTTTTAACATTAAATATATGACTATCCTATTCTGGCTTTCTTATCATTTGTTTGGCCCTTCAGACTGACCTCAATGAGTTCTCTGGCAACTTACGGCATATCCATAGGTAGGGAAGTCTAGCAGCTGTTCCATAACTGTACTTTATTTATCTTAATTTTTTCACCCTCCTAGATCAAAAACCTCTTGCCTTCTTCAGTTTCATATCCTGCCCCCCCTAGTCCTTAAATTGTTTCAAACAAGATGCTTCACCATTGTCCCCAAACATTTTTACCTGTGAGCCACATTCAAATGTTAAATAATGTTTGAGAGCACCATATGCATAAAAAAAGTGTATGGGGCTTCCAAATAAGGGCTGTGATGGGGTATTAGTAACTAAAACTTGCCTTTAAGTCAGGAATTCAAAAATAAGTACCTGCCTGGAGGCCACTGGGAGCAACATACAAGGGGTCGGACAGCAACATGTTTCTCACGAGCCACTGGTTGGGGATCACTGTGCTACGCTATAAAACCCTACTCTTTCATGAATAAAGTTTCTATTCTAGTATATTTCTCTTCCAGGCTGAAAAATTTTCCAAGTAGAACTCACTTTTAATATATCAACACACTTGCTTATTTTATTTTCCATTTTTGCCCAGCACTTTTGCAGCTGCTTTAAAGTAGATAATTCTGCAAACTGTATTAATAAATTGTTTATGTGATGACTATTTGAATATAAACAAAGTAATGCAGGGAATTGTTATATGAGAGGTGCACCAGACATCTGCACATCTCCTGGCACTGTTTGATAACACAATGGATTGCTTTCTCTTGTCCCTGGCGCTTTCAAGAAGGACTTCTTCAGATGATAAATACAGAAGCTGCTTAATTTCTGTTTATTTTGTTATGTAGATCTGGAATGCCTCCATTAATGAAGTGTTTTAAAAGGAACAGTCCTTGGAAGTCAACCAAAAAGAACATTTTATAAGGAATGTACTTATCTAATTAACACTCAATAAATGTAGCTGCATTATCCCTAAAGCTAAAATAAGTATATGTTTATACATGGTTCTGTGTTGTTCGGAAGGCATATACAGTAGAAACATTATGTATATGTCTTTAAATATAGTTGTTTAAATTTGTATAAATTTAATTTTATTACATTTTGTATTGTCTTAATTAACTTGATGTACAGTAGATATATCAGGCACATTTGTGTTGTAACAACAGACTATAATGGCAATTTACATTTTATTGCAATAAAACAAGAGAACTGATAATCTCTGAATAACTGATAATCTATTACTTTTTTATATCCTAAGATGCTTATTTCTAATATGTTTTAAAGGTCCTAGTATGTTTTATAGAGAAAACTAGTGATGTGCGAATTTATTCGCCAGGTGCGAATTTGCAGCAAATTCCATCGATTCGCCGCCGGTGAACAAACTCGCAAAACCGCGAAAATTCGCCAGTGAAAATTTGCCGATGTCAAAAAAATGCAAATTCATCAAAAAAAGCAGACTGTGGTGAGTTCTAACTTCACTCTTTGATAAATATACCCCTATGCCTCCTGTGCCATAGGCCTAACCCTGTATTTAACATAGAGCTGGCTAATATCTTGGCTAACAACTATAAATCACTGGTGGAAGAAGAGAGCTCTATAATATTTTCACAGTATTGAAATCATTCTTTTTTTTCCTTCTCGCTGGCTTGCTACCGCTACATTTTATTCAATTATCAATAAATATTTAATATTAAACATGTATTTATATTACATGTGTATATAATAAACTAAAGTAATGACCATAAGTTATATAATGCTGTGCTTATTTAAATGATTATTTATAAATATTCAGTGGTAAGAAAAATCCATTATTCACGCAGTAAATAAGTTCTGCAATCAGCGTTAACTGGTGGAAACCAATATAAATCAGTAGAAGCAATGCATTTTTAGTTTCTTTGGGAGACACAGCCTGACAGTTTTTTTGCATAGCATTATTTAAGAAAAATTATAACCCAACCCATAAAGCAATATTGGTTTCCTACTTTCCACCTCCAGTGACTAAACTAAGTGCTGTAATGATTCCATAACAACCTTTGAAAAAGTCATGTCTGCAAGTGCCCTGGATTAAATGGAAAGTATTACTGTGAAACAAGTATTCCTTAGACACTTCCTGCCTCTAAAGGAGCTTAGAAAGCAAACGTACCTGTGATGAGAAGTCTGCTGTCCTGAAAAGTAACCATTGCTTTTCCATCAAAGCCATTAAGCCACAAGGAACAGACCAGATCTAGACACTGTGTACCTCTAACCGTGTATTTGAGACTACACTAGAGGTGACTGAACTCTTATTCAAAAGGAGTACATTTTTTTATATGTAATTTAGTAATATTAATACAATAAAAATAAACTATATTTGGCATTGCACTGCTCATAAGCAAACATAGCATATAGGGAACAGCGAGTAAGTGCCCTTCCCCCTGGTTAGACACAAAACGCATTAGATTTGTTTTTGTCCTAATAAATAAATTCATATATTTAACATTTAAATTACTCTCACTACTGTTTGAATTTTTGATGGCTCTCATTATTTATAGGGAACAATGAGCTATATATGTTCATGCCAAAAATGGGGAGCAACAAGGAGCTCTTGTCTGCTCACTGTGACTTTTCCATGTACTTGAAAAAAAACCACTTATTTGCTGCAAAATGTACCTGCATCCACAGAAGAATCACATTGTGTTTCTAGCAGGACTGTTGTATCATTATTGAAATGTATGCTAAAAGGCTCTGTTTTCCAAATGAAATGGTTTTACTGAACGTTACCTCTTTTGCCAGAGTTGTCTTTGCCACCTCAGACCAGGTGACGAGCTATAAAGCAGCTAGATCTTCCTCCACTTACATCATATACTGTGTGCTAAAAATGCATTAAAGTTCAAAAAACGCTGGGCACTTTTCCTTTTTTTAAGCAGGATTGGCTGCAAAAGTCCTATCTTACCTTTTTGGTTAAGTGGTTTTCTCCACACATTTTGTTACATATGGAACATTGATTTTACGGTGGGCTCACAACTTTCTTGGCTTTATTAAGGTTCCCTGGACATGTGTAATATAAACCGGTAACTTAAACCATTTGAAGCAACATTTATAATAAAGACATCCATACAACTTTAAATTTCCCGCCCTATGCAAATTGACCTAAGCGCAAGATCACTAGCGATGTTTTCGCAAGGCACACATGAATGCTAGCGAATCTTCGCTATGAAAAGCTCGCACAGCCGAAGTAACGATAGCGAAAAGTCGCCGTTTCGGTGCCCAGGTCGAAATTTTAGTCAATTAGCGTATTCGTTACGTATTTGCGCCAGGCGAAGTGATGCAATGGGTGCGAAGCTGATGCTGGCAAAAATCCGCCCGTTTGTGAATCTGCCCCTTAAAGTGTAATAATGTTGCATTGTTATTTATGTCATTGTTATATATGTCATAATGTTATATATGCCACTTTTATGTTTAAAGACTGCTGTAGAACTAACTAATATTAAAAGTGTTGTTACTGCTAATCAGACATTTGAGTTGGTTATGATGATTACCTAAGGCCTAGGTGAAAATAGTCTAGAAAAAATTACTACTTTAGATTCTTCTTTGAAGTCAAATGGAGATCTCCACTAGTTAATGTATAACTCAGAAGGCCTTCCTAGTTCTGTATATCTCAGTAAAGGGCTTGCCTTCCAGATAAATGAAGTCCTATTAATACAGCAACCATCTCCTTAGCATTCTAACTTGTCTTTCACATAAATGCCATTTCTTTGAACCCATACTGCCTCTATAATATGATTAAAAAAGCAATGATTTAAAAGCACAATCCATTTTAGTTTGTCCATGTATTTTAATATTAATCAAAGGGCAGCCTTCATTAGAGAATGTGGCTTCTTGTAACATCATTAGCATCTCACTTTTATGGCTACATTTTGCTTTGCTACATTAGCTTGTTTAGTGCACCTTGAGATGATTACTTGCAGGATTGTTCTCTCTGTCTGGGATGTCAGATGTTGCTCTGGAGCCCAGAGATTCGGTGACTGTCGTTATTTCCTAGTTACACTGTGTCTTACATCAGGCATCTATCATGTTACCTGACAATCTGCTATCCGATTTGCACTTTGTAATCCTAAATGTTCCAGCTGCATACGATTACAAATATTAACTTTTGAGAACACTATGTTACACAATAGCAATTTTTATGCAAAATTAAGTACACAAAAGCTCCATGATTTAGGGGCAGATGTATTAAGGGTCGAATATCGAGGGTTAATTAACCCTCGATATTCGTCTGGGGAATTAAAATCCTTCGACTTCGTATATCGAAGTCGAAGGATTTTGCGCAAATAGTTCGATCGAAGGAATAATCATTCGATCGAACGATTAAATTCTTCGAATCGAACGATTCGAAGGATTTTAATCCATCGATCGAAGGATTATCCTTCGACCAAAAAAAGATAGCCAAGCCTATGGGGACCTTCCCCATAGGCTAACATTGAGTTTGGTAGCTTTTAGGTGGCGAACTAGGGTGTCGAAGTTTTTTCTTAAAGAGACAGTACTTCGACTATCGAATGGTCGAATAGTACTTTTAGTTCAAATCCTTCGATTCGAAGTCGTAGTCGAAGGTCGAAGTAGCCCATTCGATGGTCGAAGTAGCCAAAAAAACACTTCAAAATTTGAAGTATTTTTTCTTCTATTCCTTCACTCAAACTTAATGAATGGGCCCCTTGATGATTATATTGCAGCTCTCAGGTAAACTATTAATTGTACTTACTACTTATATTTCTTGACCCTGCTGAAGCAGCAACACAAGGCTTGAACCATGTCCACCCAGGTTACACCATTGCACTTTTCTTTAAAGGGGACCTGTCACCCAAACACAAAAATCTGTATAATAAAAGTCCTTTTCAAATTAAACATGAAATCCAATTTCTATTTTGTATTAAAGCATTCATAGCTGTTGTAAGCTCATTTAAAAATCTCAGTTGTCAATCAAATATTGTCTGCCCCGCCTCTATGCCTTAGGCATAGAGGCGGGGCAGACAATTACTTTCCATTCAGCACTTCCTAGATGTCACTGCTCTCTAAACATTCCCCCTGTTCTCTTCACTGTTTAATTGTGTAACCAGGGCATGGGGATGGACATCAGGTCCCCCATTCTAGGGCATAAACAAGATTCTGAGGATGATGAAAGGCTTGCCTTAATTACAGTGTCCACAAAATGGCTCCGGTCTCCTTGCTATAATTATGAATCCTCAGACTGAAGGAGATTTAAATAATTTATAAAGTGTCAGTAAAGTTAATTTTGCTTTACTAATGTAATAAAATAGGATATCACTGAAGGTTTGGTTGGCATATCAGATGTGGTATTAAAACAAAAAATCTTTTTCATTTCTTAAAGGAGACCCCTCACCCAAAAAAGATGAGGGTCTCCTTTAAGAAGTGAAAAAGATTTTTTGTTCTAATACCACATCTGATATGCCAACCAAACCTTCAGATAAACTGTTAAGCTAAAACAATTTTGAAAACACACTAAAGACTTTGGACACATATTTTGCATCAGCATTTTATGAAACATTAATTTTCCATTTTCACTAATGCAACAAACACCATTGCAAAGTAAATGACCTGCTATATAGATAAAGAAAGGCAGCTTCTGTTGTCTATGTGCACAGAAGCTACTAAATGATGGCTACTTAGTAACAAAATAATTTTGGAGGTTGCACATGAATTATTTTGCTTGAATGAAGGCATTCACTAATGACAAAAAAAACATAAAAGTATTAAAATTATTTAAAACATAATGATAATTAGTCACAGTAAACACATCTCACTAATAGTGAGTTTCCACCCCCTTTACCAAATGAATTTTAACTCACATTATAACACATTCTTCACACTCTCTATTGAAAAATGGTCAAATGCAAGCTTTCATGAATCCTATAGTTCCTACAGATTAGCTGGTAATAGGTCTCAACTTGACATAGTTTTTGCAGTTTTTAAAATAGACATTTTATTGGACTGTGGGGTGGTGATTGGGAAGACCTCCAGCCACCATTTTAAGTTGAATCAGAATTGATCACAAGCACATACTCCTCCAAGAGTAGAGGGTAGTGCAGTGATCTCTAACCAGAGTCTCGCAAGCAACGTGTTGCCAGAGCCGGGCCAATCGGGCCAGGCACCCTAGGCAACCTGGCGGGCCACGGCGCCGGCTCTGTGCGCGCTTGACTGCGCATGCGCAAAATTTTGCGCCAGCGCTTAATATGTGCGCGCATGCGCAGAAGAGCATTTATGCGCAAGCCACCAGCGGCAGTCGGGGAGAGACGGGACTGGACACGGGGTAGGCGACAGAGCAGGTACGTGCCTGGCGCCCCCTCAGCTTTGCGCCCTAGGCACGTGCCTACTCTGCCTACCCCTAGTTCCGGCCCTGCGTGTTGTTCACTATCCCCTTGGCTGTTGCACCCAGCAGGTGCTTATTTTTGAATTCCTGGCTTGGAAGCAAGTTTTGGTTGCATAAAAAACAGGTGTACTGCCAAATGAAGCCTCCTGTAGTCTGTCTGTCCACATATGGGCTACCAAATAGCCAATCCCAGCCTTTATTTGGCACCCCTAGGAACTTTTTTATGTCAACTCTTTTTACATTTGAATGTGGCTCATGGTCCTGCGCGACACCAATTTCTAAGACCCCAACCAATCCGCTACCCGACCTGAACTGGCAACTACCTTATCTGCAAACCCGACCCACAACCCACCGACCACCATCAAACAGCAAGTGGTGGTGAAATCATCAAAAGCGGACGGGGACAGAAACACGTTTTGTAACATTTTAAAAGGAGTAAAATATAGACAATATAACATAAGATAAGATATTTAGATGAGAACCGCAACCAGACCTGCAACCCGCAGTTATCCTTACCATCATCATCATCAACATACTATTCATGCAGAACATCTTTTCTAAAAGTCTAAAAAAATAAATGATGAAGTTGATCCCTCACCTAGCTTTTCAATACTCTCTTCTACATTTCTGCAAACACATGTTTGCATAGTGGGTGTTTCTGCCATTCTGCTGAACCAAGAAAAATGCTGATTAAATAATCTATAGAGTACATAATCTATGTTCAGTAGGGAGTATGATTTGCTACCGCATTCTCTTCGGCTCATTAATTTAATCTGCATTGTTCTAATTGGACTGCTCAGCTGGAACATTGATTGCCATGCTATGGAGATAACCTGAGTGACCTAGGCCATCACTGATAAGCGTTGAAAATAAGCAATACTATGTCCCCCTTTCGAATTGTGATGTCTTATTTTCTACCCCTGGTACTCTACTCTATATAAACATGTATATGCACGGTTATCCAGAATGCTCAGGACCTGGGGTTTTCTGGATAACAGATCTTTTTGTTATTTGGATCTTCATACCTTACGTCTACTAGAGAATCATGTAAACATTAAATAAATCCAATAGGCTGGTTTTGATTCCAATAAGGATTAATTATATCTCAGTTGAGGGAAAGTACAAGGTTCTGTTTTATTATTATAAAGAACAAGGAAATCACTTATATTATACATTGCAAGAATGATTTTTATAGACTTATGTTTCTTTCATTTGTGTATTATGTTTTTACAGTATAACTTAAACTGTAGAGTCAAAGGTTTGATTTTCACAACCCCTTAAATAGTCAAACAGCAAGCAGTAAAACTGACGTGATGAATTTTTGATTGAAGACACACTCTCTAGCTTCATGTTGGAGTGCTTTCTTTGATCCCTTAATACTTGTAGAAATAAGCCAGATTCTATTTCTGTGTTTCAAGGATGTCAGTTTTCAAAGCCGAAGATTCAGGATATGACATCCGAACAAAGCATAGAAAAGACAACTTGTCACATGGCTTCTAAGACGTGATTCTGTCAAACACTGAGCTCTAACTTTAATGTGCCCTGAAATTTCAATTTTAATATTACAACTTTCTGCAGAAATAATTGCTATTGCAGAGATATAAATACAGTCCCAGTATAGATAAAGATAAGAATAAAATGAAAAGCTTACTCATATCTATTAAACTGTTTTGGTTTAGCTCAAGTCATAATTTCTTCAACATAAAAAGGATTTCTCCACTAGCAAACGTTAGCTTGATCTCCTTGTGTTTCTAATTAACAGAAGAAGCAATTCATTATTGTAATGGATTAATATGTTTCTACTTTAGTGTAAAAACTAGAAACTTATCTTACAGAGGCAGCTACTAGTGCTTCACTTCAGGTAACTCTCCAGCAATAGCCTATATATTTGTTTGAATCTGTAACGCCTAGTAATGTATAAAGATATGCTAGATTTACTGAAGTAATACACATGCAGCTTTGGTGTGAATTTATTAATATTTGAGAAACAAAAAAATGTGATCTCAATGTTTTTTTAAATTCAAGTCTATGAAACTCAAATATTTAGGATGTATCATTTCTAAAAACTAAAATATTTGAATGAAAATAGAACAGTGCAATTTTGATTTGCAATAGCACAATTAAATTTTTCAGATTCAAGTTTTTTCTTAAATGTGCATTCAACTAAAAAACTTTGTTTGTAATTTTTTTCGGCGATCGTGTTTACTAAGAAATTCGAACTTGGAATAAATTGACTTCTTGATGTGCTTACCAAAAAGTCTTTTGCGTATTCGCATTTTTTTTTTACATACTGCTTTGTTATTTCCATTATCCAGGAAAATTTTTTACAGCTTTGAGGACTGTTATCCAGAATTCTTGGGACCTGAGGTTTTTCAAAAGGGGTATTTCCATAATTTGGATCTATATACCTTAAATCTGCTAAAAATCATTTACATAGTTAAATAGTTAAACCGCGTTGAAAAAAGACCATCAAGTTCAACCCCTCTGAATGAAACCCAGCATCCATACACACAGCCCTCCATACCTTAACATAAATTATATATACCCACAGTAATTGTAAATTTGTCTAGTCTAGTTCAGTGTCTATGGGAGATTTACAGCATTACTATCTTATAAAGCTGAGATTATTCTCTATTCTAGTGTGAGTTATATGAGTCAAAATAAATATTTTATGCATATATTGTTTTTTAGCCAAATCTCGAGGTTGAAAATCTTAAGATTCTTTGCCAAAATGTGTTTTGGGCAGATAACAGTAAATTAAATTTTCTTACCTCTTGATAAGTCTGTATTCAGTGTAATTCTCACCATAAATCTCCTATGGCTTCCCCTGAGTTTCAAAACCAGTGTTGCGCCTTGTCCTAAATATGTAATACTGATGATCTACATGCCTTATACTTTTAGGTTATTTAGATATGCAAATCCTGCATATCATTCAAATATTTGGCTTGATTAGTTCTATAATACATTATGCCTGCCATCCACATTCTTGTATCTGGTAAACTGCACCATTCATTAATGGAGATAAATATACAGTATATATATGAATATATTACATTAAGTGGTTTATATTATGTGGTTTATATTGAGACTTAATGCTGTGTTGCTTGATACTGTAAGCCCCTAAATGATGCTTTTTTTAAATATTCCAAAAAAAGTGTGCTAAAGACTGTTGTCTATAGAGTGAAATTGTCTAATAAGCTCTCTGCAAGGTTTTTTTTTTCGATAATAACTATACACTACTAAAACTGGCCATACACTTGACCACGTTGGGAGACCATTATAGGGCTTTTCCAAATTGATATCTGATTGGGGCTTGGACTAATATTAATTGTGAAGGGAGCACATTCCTGTTGGACAAGGACCATATTGGCTGATGAGTTAAATACATTCTCAGCCATCAACATTACCTACTTTTGCATGAATGATTCGGCTACTGTAGTTCCTCAGCCTCTTGATAAAATGCACTTACAGTAGTTTCAATGGTTACACACAAAACTATCATGTCATTCTTATTATAATGTGCAATGGGAATCAAACTCTTTTATAGTTCAAAAACTGTGTAAACCTTTCAGAAATAGGCTGAGCTTGTATCGCTAGATGAGTATTTAGTTCTAATTAAAAAAATGTTGTACTTAAAAAAAATTATAATAATAATCTACTTACACTATATCGTATGAAATGTGTTACCGATCAGTGTGTAACTACCTGGATCTGAATTGAACAGAAAAGACAAAAATGCATCGGGCCTCAGGATTTTACACAAATTCTCAGGAGTAAAAGTAACAGGAGTTACGATTACTTGGAGGTACCAACCCAAAGCGCCAAAACCGCATTTTGTTTTCATACTCTTCTGATTGACCTTACTGGTGAGTAATGTGAGTTTCCACTCCAGAGTAAGAATGCAACAGCTTCCCCTAAATGATACCAAATTAAATAAAATGACTACTGGAAACATTCAATGATATACTAATAGTTATCTTACTGTAACTTAAACATGTCCCTTTAAAGGATAATATTTTCTATTAGAAATGTATTGGAGACTGGTCAGCACTCTGGTCAACAATACATCAAATTTTTATAATAATGATAATAATACAAATAAGTTGTTTTCTTCATTAAAACTTTTTGCAATATTGTAGGGGTAATTTATTATGTTAAAGTTTCAAAAAATCACTGTGTGCCTCAAAAATAAATTTGAGGGGGGAAAAAAAACAGAAAAATAATATAGTGTAGTATTTTTAAATATAACACCACCATATAAGTGTTTAAAATATTATACTAATTAGGTGTATCCCATGAAAATTTTTTGAAACTTTTGGAGGTGGAAGAGAGCCCGGTGATCGCTGGATTGGGAACACACTGCGTTTGGGAGTCGCTTTGTATTTATTTAGTAATTTACTATGTGTTATATAAGTGCAAAAACATGTGTAATCCGCCATGTCTGCCATGCATGCTAAATGGTCCCATTGCTCCATTTATCAGTACTGTATTTATGAGGGAGGAGTGGAGGAACCTAAATGTTCCCCCTTCCACTTGCTACCCTTCCCCTAACTTGCCATCTACAGTATTAATGAATGTTAAAGAGCACCTGTGGGGGCAGTGGGGCACTATGGCAAGTGGTATGAACAGGGTTGCCCTGCACCTGCAGTTGCCACACCAGTACAAATAACAAGAACCCACTCTAGTGCTAATAAGGTTATGGAGGACATGATGAATACCTTGATTTATTTGTCCTTGATGGCTATGACAGATTCTCCTTTATCCTCTTGGTGAAGGATGAAATAATAATTCTGCTCTGTTTTGTCTGTAATATATGTTAAATAAAGGTTCTATGAAATGACACTTACACTTTCCTATTTCCCAGAAAAGTTGCTAGTTTGGCTAATAATTTGCTTCTGGGAAATACAGGAGATGTAGATGAATGCCCATCATCAATTACACCTCAGACACCATTTCAAATCTCTTATGGCAGTGCTACATTAGCCTTTATATTTGTATCTTCTTGCTGGTAACTCAGAAATATCAACCACTGTATTCTTCATTGTTTAATCACCAACAAAATATTAAATAGGTGGATGCAATATCAACATCTATAAAAGAGTTTTATGCCTTTTAAACCATGTGATTGATGTGAATTATTCAGAACTTGTTGAAACAGAAGATATTCACACCACTCTAGCAGCCACAGAAGTGTATCAATAAGATGAACACAAATTCTCCATGTCCCCTGATGGCAGGAATCATGTAGGGATATTATTTCTTCCTGATTTTCCCACTCATGTTGCCCAAATAATCACAGATGACCCCTGGAGACCCTCTACCTTGCTCTAGGGATAGATATTTTTAAAGATGTAATGTGTTCATCATCAGCGAAAGTTATTTAAAAAGAATGTTTTAGAAGGATGTCTTACAAAAAGACTTATGATTTTTGTAGGTACAGATATAGAATATATTATCCAGAATGCTTTTTACCTGATGTTTTACGGATAAGGGAGTTTTCCATAATTTAGATCACTATACTAGGAATGTTTTCCACTAATTCTTTTTTGCAACAAATGTTGTAGTTTCTATAGTGGCAAATATTTTAGCAAATCGCCACTTCAATTTTACCATTTGTTTATTTTGCAGGAAAAAAACAGAAGGAAAATTACTTTGACTGTATTTGGCATTTATTTTTTGCCATTTTGTGAATTTTTACACAGTTTTGCTAATTTTTCTGTATAGTGATGGTGTCAGTTTCACTTATCCATATCATAAGTCTACTAACAACATTTAAATAAGAAATCCCAATAGGATTGTTTTGCCACCAATATGGACCTATGGACAGATCTGTATTCAAAACAAGTCCGAAAAATAGATTGGGCAAACTTATTCTTATAATGGTGTTACTTTTGTACAGAATCAGTGTTTGGGTAATGATTGACTCTCTGTCATCTATACACTAAGAAGGATTAATTATACAGGGGAATTCTTTGGAGGGACAGAAGTGAAAGCCTACTATTTATTCCACAGAATGACAATAAACATTCCAAGAGAAGGCAATTAATGTAAATGAGACCATTCTTCATTTGCAGTTGTATTGCCATATATGGGTATACGTAGATATAGATATTTTATTTCTAATCAGACAACATATACATTTTCATAATATAATTCGAAATAATGTTCATATTTTTTCCCCAGCATGTTATCTTAAATATGCATAAAGCAATAAATGGGGCATGTAAACCATTGCTAGGTAAAAATTCCCTCAAATGTATTCACAAAACTTCATTCTCCAGTTGACAAATTTATGTTTAGAGGATATTCAGGAAGCATATGGTTGAGCTGATTTCAATGCTAGGGAGAAATTAATATTTAGTCATCAATCAGTAGTAAAAAAATTCAGACACAAATGGGTTCCATGGAACAATGTTTGAACTGCAAGTTATGATTTCTAAACCGAATCCAAACTGACCATGCCACATGGAGAGCGATTATAGAAGAACATGCTTGTAATACAAGAAACAGTTGAGCTGCTGTTCACGCAGACTCAAGGATTAGCAGAAACACTATCTACTAGCATTGATTTGCAAGGTAAAAGGCACACTAACCCCTTAATCATTTCATTTTGCATTTGGCTAATAATTATATTATATATTAAGGGAATATATTATCATAGTCTTACTTCTGTGCTGATGTTTCTAAATCTATGCGCCGCATAAGCAACTGCTAGTATCCCTTTAAGATGTTCTGGACTGTGAAATATACACTGCAAGCTTGCATTTAGTCCAGTGTTAAGGCATACCCTTTAGGTGCAATACAGTGTAGATTTTATTTGCTATATGCGAAGCAGTACTTACACAAAAGGGCGAAGTGCGCAGACACATCATTATTATTTTTTCTATATACTCCATGCTTAAAGCAGCTTAAGGAGTAAACAATGCATCCTTCCTACTCATGGTGTGCAGGTTTGATGTTTAATACACGCATCACTAATTTTTATGTAGGAAGGCATCTGGCAAGCATCAGAGCTGCCATATTTAAAAGTCTAACTGAATGTTGTCAGTTCATGCAGATCCTCTTTGAGCCTCATTTACTGGCCATTAGGGATGTAGCGAACTGTTCGCCGGCGAACTTGTTCGCGCGAACTTCGACCGTTCGCGTCCGCCGAATGTTCGCGAACGTCGCGCGACGTTCGCATTTTGAGTTCGCGTTCGATTCTAATACAAATCGTTCAACCATTCGACCATTCGAATTCCTTCGACCGCTAAAAATCGAACGATTTCCATTCGTTCGAACGATTGTAAGCATTCGAATGAATGAAAAGCATTCGATCGAATGCTTCGATCGTTCGATTCGAACGATTTTAGCGGGTGTTCGAAGTTCGCGAACTGTTCGCGAACGTTCGCATTTTTTGCCGGTGTTCGCGAACGGCGTTCGCGAACACCAAATCGGCAGTTCGCTACATCCCTACTGGCCATCTGCAGTAAACCTTTTATAGCATGTCATGAATATTTGAAGCTGCTGTTATACTGTAGGTAAGTGCAAAGGTGCCCTATATATTTTATATTGTGCTATGTTCTAGCCAATGCTAAATTAAATCACAGTGCCAGTCTTAAAGGAATTGTTCAGTATAAAAATAAAAATTAGGTAAATAGGCTGTGCAAAATAAAAAATGTTTCTAATATAGTTAGTTAGCCAAAAATGTAATCTATAAAGACTGGAGTGACTGGATGTCTTACATTAAAGAACAGATCATTACTTCCTTTGACGCTCTCTTGGTTTCCACTGATTGGTTACCAGGCAGTAACCAATCAGTGACTTGAGGGGGGGGGGGCATATGGGTCATAATTGTTTGCTTTTGAATCTGAGCTGAATGCTGAGGATCAATTGCCAATTCACTGAACAATTATGCCCCATGTGGCCCCCCTTCAAGTTGCTGACTAACTCAGAGTTAGAGAGCTGAAAAGTAGGAAGTAGTGTTCTTATAGATGGCACTAACTATATTAGAAACATTTTTTATTTTGGACAGTCTATCTATTTAACAAGTTGTTTAACAAGTTTACACTGAACTGTTCCTTTAAGCAAGGGCATTGCATGTTCATATTTTGGCATTATATGTTCTTTACTAATTGTATATATCATAGATTTGGTGAGTCATAGTAAGGACATTGTGTGCCCATGTTTTGCAGAGGTAACCATTATAATATGTTTCTTACTAATATTATTTACCACTATTTGGTGGGTGATTGAAGATTTTAATTCTGTTATATGTTTCAATAGACTTAAAAGTCAAAATAAACCAGGCAGCTGCGCCCATTACTGCGACCATCTCCTAGAGCAGGGGTCCCCAACCTTTCTTGCCCGTAAGCAACATTCGGATGTAAAAAGAGTGAGGGAGCAACACAAGCATGAAAAAGTCCCTTGTGGTGCCAAATAAGGGCTGTGATTGGCCATTTGGTATCCCCTATGTGGACTGGCAGCCTACAGGAGACTATACTTGCCAGTATACTTAGTTTTTATGCAATGAAAACTTGCTTCCAAGCCCGGAATTCAAAGACAAGCACCTGCTTTGAGGCCACTGAGAGCAACATCCAAGGAGTTGGGGAGCAACATGTTGCTCACGAGCTACTGGTTGGGGATCACTGTCCTAGAGCAATGATCCCCAACAAATGGCTTCTGAAGAACCTACAACCTGTATTAGTAGTCTTATCCAGAGCACTAGGAACTACGCACCCTGTTCCTGTACTTCGTAGGTTAAAAAGGACACGCATGTGCGTGATCCGAGGGGAGGGCGGTGACAGAGGACGCTATGAGCAGAAACCTGTCCTGCATAAGTTAAATATGTTGGCGTAGAGTCCCCTCGAGGTTGCAATGATGCTAGAATTATGGGTAAAAATATTACATTGGGAATAATAAACATAGTGACCTGCATTTGAAATTGCACTTGTGGGCTTAGTTTACCTTGTATGTAAGCCCCTGATATTTGTATTCAAAAATGTCTTTCCTTCATACTCTATAGATTTTTGTAACTGGCCAGGAGTTGCTATTATTTCAAGTTCTATAAACATTTAATGGGGTTTTCTTTAGGCATTGAATTATTGATGTCTGTAGGCAGCAGAGAGGAAACCATAGCAAATATATTTCAGTAAAAACAAGACTTAAAAATGTTCGCATTTATATGACAAATAGCTTTAAGCCAAGATGAATGATTTTAATGGTAGTTTTACTGGTCCTTTAAAAGATTTCAGTCTTTAAAACATTGATATAATTGGCACTGTAATTTCCTTACAGAAAATTGAGATTTAAGGCATTCTTTATGCTAAGCCTTTTGTTATATTACAGCATGATGGCTGTTACAGACTTGATAGAGAGGAAAATCAGTCCTCTAGGCTGTGAGCCAGGCAAGACAGAGGCTTTTTCAATATGTGTTCTTGCCCTATAATAGGTGCTATGACGATAACCACTTCTCCTAACAACAATACCCTCTCAGTCACTCACAAAATTATATTGACATTCAAATGAAACAGAAAAAAACCCGGATGTTTCACTATTATTAAAGAGGCGTGAGACAAATGTAAGCCAGTATATATACTTACAAAAAGGAATTGTTGCAGATGGGCACTAAGTACATCTACGTGGGCTTTAGACATAATACAATGATGATGTACAAACCATGGATACAATTTTACAAAGTACATTATTTTTTTACTGTATATGCAATTTGAGTTTAGGAAAATATAGGTTGGTCAGTAATATAAGATGATATCTAGTATAGGTAAATCTAAAAACAACTGGACTTGCTGAGTAATCAATGAAGACATTTTACTACTCATCCGAGCAGCTTCTTCAGTACAACTGACTGGTGTGGGAAGTTCTCGGCATATAAACTCTTCCACTAATCCAAACACAATGGCACATTGTAACTCTTCAGAGAGGTGACATCTGAAGAAATTCACAGAGTTGTAGATTCTGTGTAGTTACTGTGATAGGATTATCCAATGTGTCATGCAGGTAAACAGGTGTTACTTGTGAGAGTTGCATGAATGGATGTGTGAAGTGTTCTTAAACCGCCGGGGTACAGATGTTAGAACAGCATTCCCACACCAGTCAGTTGAACTGAAGAAGCTGCTCGGATGAGTAGTGAAACGTCTTCATTGATTACTCAGCAAGTCCAGTTGTTTTTAGATTTACCTATACTAGATATACCATGACCTGGATGAACGAAAATCTTCATAGTAATATAAGCTGATGTTACAAGGCTGATTATTTAATTATGATGCTAATTGCACTAGTTTATGTGCTGCTATTTAGTAATTATCTGTGTTAATTAGTAATCTGCCTTATATTGTGACATTTATATTCTATGTGTACGGTATATTTTGAGTCGGTCCCTAAGCTCAGTAAGTAACAGCAGCACAGAGCATGTGCAGTGAATCAGCAGAAAAGAAGATGGGGAGCTACAGGGGCATCTTTGAAGGCACAGATCTTTACTGCTAAATGACTGTGGTTGCCTTGGGCTGGCACAAAAGATGAAATCATAATGCACAACATTTCAAGCCTACTTCTTTAGTTCAGATTTAGTTCTCCTTTGAAGTTATAGTTATAGTTCTTCAGTTATAGTTAAAGTAACGATCATCACTCTAATTATGTAAGGGTTTCAGAGGGGTAACTTGTGCTGCTAACCTGTGCCCTGTGGGATGACATTATTCTCCATTGGCCCAGGGGGGTCATATTAGTTCCTGGTTTCCTAGTGTATATAATGGGTGAAAATATACTGCATGTTTAGTCTTTTTCTGGACTTCCCCCAGCTAGAGATGGGTCTGCCAGAGGGCCTGAGGCGGAGGTAAGCATTAGTATCCAAAGAGAAGAAGCTGCTAGGTAGACAGAGACCCTGTGAATGAAGTAAGTATTCTGTCATATTATACCCCAGGGGGGTAAGGAAGTCAGTGCTGGTGAGCAAGCTCCACCAAGAAACTCCACCAGAGTAGGGACTTCAGTGTGGCAAGGCTCAGAGTAGAGTATAATTCTTGAAGTACAACTAAATAGCAGGTAGACCAGAGAAGATGTAGGGTGATATTAACCATTTAATGCTTCATTGTTTCAAGAGTCAGAGCCAGAATGTTAGCAAAGAGACAGAGTTACAGAGTTATTGGAAAGAACAATTTTTCTTTCATTGGCAAAAAAAAAATGTTTTGGGGTAAAGGATCCCTCTAAGATCCAAAAGTCTTGTTTCAACATGGAAATTAAATCCTCCACAATTTTTTAAAAAGGTATTTACTGAAAAGTTTTATATTAAGTGGTTGTCTTTTGACCACACGATTTATGGAAACTGATGAAATGCTTGCTTCATTTACAGCTGTTTAAATCTATAAATATTTACAAAATAATTAGTTTTTTCCTTTATAGGTAATACTTGTGCTTTATATACTGTATATATATATATATAGAGAGAGAGAGGGAGAGAGAACTTGCTTTCAGTCAAATGAAAACTCTTTACTTTAATTTCTTTTCCACACATCTGATGTCTCTGGAGTGGAAGCAATTCATTGACCCAGAAAGGATTTGATGGCAGCTATTGGGCCTTGAAAGGAAACTGTCTGGCTCCACATGTTAGAAAGATGTCCCACCAGAGATGAAAGAATATAAAGCAGTGACAACTGCACATAGTTCAGTCTCTCCCAACACACACAAATTTTGTGATGTTTATTTATAAGGCATCTTCGTAGTGTATGAAACCTTTTGGCAGACTTATTGTGAATCCATTAACTGGGCCAAGGGGATTCTGCAACAATACTAAAAGGAACTATATAAATATTCATAGGATTAATAGGAAGTATAATCACTTTAAAAGAACCTCCAAACTCTCCAGTTTCAGTAGCAGTAATAACAGAACATTATACAGTAACTATCTCGCCTTATATTTGTATAAGAAGGAGTCTGACATGGCCAGCCTTTGATCATATAATAATATTCAGAAATTGTTTGGAAAAATAAAGACTTGCACAGTTTCTTTAGAGAACAAAGCGGTGCTGTTATGTGATTACAGGGCAACTTACTTTAGGCACGCGGTATTAATGTAAGGCTTCCGTAATATTCATTCTGAGCTGATTATAACATGTACAGATACTGTGTGTTTACTTATCTCAAAGTCCCAAATTGTGTGGAAGAACACTCACATATCAAAGCTCTGCTAATAAAAGAAAGGGAGAAGAAACATAGACCTATGTATTTAAAATGAACCTGTATAGAGGATACAAATATTTTAATTGTACATCACAGGGCTGACTTTTTCTGTGGAAGAATCTGGTTTTTATGGGCCCCCAGAATAGCTATGGCTGCACACAGGGCCAGAACTAGGGGTAGGCAGAAGAGGCAGCTGCCTAGGGCGCAGTGATAGGGGGCGCTGGCAGCTACCTCTTAAATTGTCTTCTCCTACCCCTAGCTGGGCTTGCATCCCTTACTCCCATTCCTTCCCTCTATCACCCCTTCCTTCTGTCACCCCTTCCCTCAATCGCATTCTCCTCCACTCCGTCACATTCTCCTCCCCTCTGTCGCATTCTCCTCCTCTCCATCACATTCCCCTCCATCACGTTCTCCTATGCTCCGTTGCTCTCTCCTTTGTCAAGCACGCGGGGGGGCTTGGGTGCCCAGCTGCACATGGTACTGTGGGAATGGGTTTCTTCTGTTGCAAGAAGAAGATTGAAAAATGATGTGCAGAAATGGCTAAATACTTATTATGAAGGGGGTAGTGATGTGGCTCAATTTGGGCTGTTGGAGAGAGAAGGTGGGTACACGAGGAACTGCTTTTACAATCCATGTGTGCAGCAGGCTGAAAAGTGTATTGGAATGTGGTCGAACAATGTAGTTTGGGGTTAAAACATCTAGGGCCCATTTTAGTGTTTGTGTATGGCTGTTCTCTGTCATATGAAAGTCTTTTCTAGGTCTGATAGGAATCCAAGTGAACACAAATAGAGATAAACAGCACACGCCATAATATTATTCACTAAAACAATCTTTTTAAAAGGATTTTAAAGGAGCAGTTCAGTGTAAAAATAAAAACTAGGAAAATAAAAAAAAATGTTTCTAATATACGGTAGTTAGTAAGCCAAAAATGTAATGTATAATGGCTGGAGTGACTGGAAGCATAACAGAACAGAACAGAAACCAACTTCCTGCTTTTCAGCTCTCTAACTCTGAGTTAGTCAACAACTTGAAGGGGGGGGGCACATGGGACATAACTGTTCAGTGAGTTTGCAATTGATCCTCAGCATTCAGCTCAGATTCAAAAGCAACAGTTATGGCCCATGTGCCCACCTCAAGTCTCTGATTTTTGAATGCAAAACAGAGAGTAGTGTTCTGTAATGTTACACATCCAGTCACTCCAGCCTCTATAGAGAGCTAACTAACTATATTAGAAATATTTTATTTTGAACAGCCTGTCTATTTACACAGTTTTTATTTTTGCACTTAACTGTTCATTTAATGAATAAGGTTATGAATTGTGCCGTGTTTCCCTATTTGTAATATTTAGATTGATGGTGGCCATTATGGTACAGACACTCCAGTCGAATATACTGTAGACTTGAAGTGAGTCTGTTCAACTGATTCATTTGTCACAGGTTTATAATACATTACGTGGACAGACAGGAGGATAAAAGAAAGAAGCTGGTTGACTAAACACTGCAAAAACAGTTCTACAAGAATCACCCACCCACCTGAGTACTATTTGTAGCTTCAACTCTTTGTATTTCCATTAGATGAACTAACAAGGAAAATTCAACAAAGGTTTACAGTATCCTGACAGAGCATAATTTCTCTTTAATATATCCTGGGCAAGGAAATTTGTGGGTAACATTTCTGTTTGTACAGATGTCAAAACCACCAGGATGACGTGTAATTGGTAAACTCTTACTGGATATAGGTAAACAAGTTTTTATTAGGACAATATAATGTCTGTAGTTTGCTCTTCACAGCTTAATTTTATAAACAGTGTTTGATCATATTTGCAGAACTCACACCTGTGCACTTGACTAATATTTGATGCCAGAGGCCAAAGCTTCTCCCAGTATTATTTTTACATTGACCTTTATTCCCTAACAGGCGAAAATTCGCAAGCGACACCATTGCCTAATTTGCATACAGCGGGAAATGATAAAGTTACATGGACGTATATGTTGCAGCAAATACATTACAGGTCCAGGGAATCTGAATAAATAAAATAGAGTTCGCCAGAGCGAAAATTAGCCTGGCGTTAGAGTGTGAATGATCGCTAGCGTCTGTCTCTTTTGCTAGCGAAGTTACGCCTGCACCCAATAGTAAATTGGCAAAGTGCTGGAATGACGTCACGTTGGCGAATTTTCACCAGCGTTAGTCACCTCGCCCTTTATTAAATTTGCCCCAAAGTCGCCACTCATTTATGCAATGTTACGGAGGACTACACACTTGAGAAAGGGTCCATGTGACTCGAAACATGTCGTGTGTACAATAAAGCACTAACGCAGCAGAGCTCTGCAGTCTATGGCATCCTTTCACTATCTTCTTGCTGATGCCAATTGAGGTCTATACGGTGTGACCTTTGAAAGGAGTGCCTGCTATTGCAAAGATTGGGGATAAGCTGGTAATTCGTTTGTTGGAGGACTACAAGCATTTGAACCCTATGGTATCAAAACCTAAAATTAATTATTTCATGCTTTTTAAATATAGTGGTTGATTCCTGGTTTCTATTTTGGGGCAACAAACTGCAGTGATTAGCCTGTATCAAATTGTAATTAAAAATTGTCAAAAATGTTTTACTTTTTTTTCCTAAAACATGCCGCTGTGTTCGTTTTCTGTTCCGACATATTCATTTGATTATTTGTGTTGAATATTTTGCGCAGGTGTAACTGGGATTTATTTTTAAGTACAAAGAAGCTACACAACCCAGGATAACCGCTAGTGTCAGACCACCCTGAAGAGAGGAATATACTCTTTCAACAACCAAGCTTAGCATTAATATTTGTTACAGTTACATCTGTATTTTTAACATTTACACGCTTGCATTAAGCCAGCTATAAATCCAGCCTATGCCTTTTAAGCAGCTGTTGTTACTTATACTGCAGCCATAGAGTTCTCACACCACTGTATGGACTGTTAATTAGATCCATCCATCTCACACCACTGTATGGACTGTTAATTAGATCCATCAACATGCTTGTGATTGCAGCTCCAGGATTTTGTTTTAGCATCTCCTTCATTTACATAAATGTCCTATTATACTAATAATGCATGTACTATAAGAGGTGAAAAAAAGATGCACATGGATATAAAATAAATAGGAAAACATGCTCATTTAAAGATAAAAATAACATTTGTGTAAATTGTTGTTAAAAAAAAACAATATTCAGCAGAATTAAAAGTAGTAAATCCAAAGCTCCTCCCATATTCAAATAATTTTCTTACCTATAGAAGCCATTTATACAGTCTGCCTTCCCCAGCTCATGCCCATCTCATCTACTCAGCTGACCATGCAAAGTGAAACATAACCAAGCAGAGAAAATAAAATAATGTATAACTAAGGTGAATGGACACACTCACACATGGCTTTACCTGTGCGTCATTATCGATATCCATCTGACATGTTTAAAGCTGCCTAGGAGTGAATTGACCCTTCAGTCTAAAATATCTACCCTTAAAAATATTGTTTAAATGTGCGGTACATGTGTTTTAAAGATGTTTTTTTAACTTCAGGGTGCCAAAAGTTAGGTGGTTGTACTTACTTACCTGACACCCCAGGCCAGTGCTCCAATCAGCAGAAAACTGTCCCAACCCAGGGTTCTGCCAACGAGCACCACTGAGCAATTCTTCACCTCTTCGTTCTTCAAATTTCCTGGGGCAGGTGCATTTGCAGTAGAATGAAATAGCCAGAAGGTTGGCGTTTCAGTCTACTGAGCATGCACAGCATGAGGAGAAAAAAAAATCAGGAAGAGGATCGTTCCATGGCGCTCGCTGGAAGAACCCTTGGCCGGGGCACTTTTCTGCTAATAGGAGCACCGGCCTGGGGTAATAGGTAAGTAAATACAATCACTTGGTGCCTAACTTTTGACACTCCCAAGTAAAAAAAGACTTTCCTTCTTCTTTAAAGTAAAGTTCTTTACAAGTCCCAAAATTCTGCTTTCTTGGTCACTCAAAGGGAGGCTTCTGCATTATACCAGCTCTGACTTCTATTAAATTGTATTTCAATAGCATTGCCAACTTACAGTACATGCACCCGAGGCACATACTGCTATCAGCCCAATTTCTGAATCTATGATAGCTGATGGCTAAAAAATCATCTGAATAACCATAGAGAACTTTTATTTAAGGTGTGCATTAGCAGTCAAATTAAGTCTAAAATATATTTTGACCTCTACTGCCATTCAGAAGCAAATGTGGTCAAATAGCTCCTGCCTGAAACTGCAAATGTGTTCAAGCATGATTTATGCAATAATGAATAATGTTGCCATGTATTCTGATAGATGGCAGCAGAGTTGAAAATGCGTTTGTTGTTTGCAGGGTTGCCCCTTGGACTCTACCTTCACAGGCTGATCCCATAGATCAATACCCCTATTCTTGATAGGCACATATAGCAATATGACTACACCTTATGAATCAGGAATATAAATTATAAATATACAATCTTTGAAGAGAAGACCTTGAAGACAAGGCAACTCTACTAAAGATAAATCATTAAAGTACTTGCACTTAAGTCTGCAGCCCTGTTGTTTATTTTTGTTTTCTTTGAATGATAATAAATAGGCCCCTAAATTTATATACAGTATACTAACAAAATTTTGTAGTTTTCCTTTGTACACTGATTCCCTAATTTTTGTGAACAAAAACTACGTTTTAGCACACTTATTCCCTCTGACCAATGTTTTTGCAACACAATATCAATAGTAGAAACTGGCATTCTAAGTTAAAAAGTTGATGTATTCATTTTTATGCTTGTGAACTTGTGCTTATGTTCAACATTTCAAATTAAAACCAGAACATTTAATTAATTAAGACCATTGATGTTTCTGTCAGCTTGCCAGATACTCACTGCAGAGTTTGCTAACAGTGCTCATTTAAACAGGAATAAAAATTCTTAAAACAAACTTTTTTTATGTAATATTGTAATTAAAAAAAATAGATGATTAACTTTGTAGCTACAGAAGACAAAAGCTGCAGGTTTTGCAGAAGCTATCTTGTATCATGTGTCTGTGCACTAAAACGGAGGCAGATAGACTTATAAATGATAGACAGATGATAGATACATAGATAGATGATATATAGATAGATATAGATGAATAAATAAATAGATGAAGTGCTTAAATATAATGCAGGTATGGGACCTGGTATCCAGAATGCTCAGGACGTGGTGTTTTCCGGATAAGGGATTTTTCCATAACGCTGATCAACATAATTTAAGTCTACTGAGAAATCATTTAAACATTAAATAAATCTAATATGATTATTTTGACTCTAACAAGGATTGATTACTGTATATCTTAGTTGCGATCAAGTACAAGGTACTGTTTATTGTTACAGAGAAAATGGAAATCATTGTTAAAAAATTGGATTATCAGGTTAAACTAGAGTCTGTGGGAGACGGCCTTCCTGCAATTCATGGGTTTCCAGATAAGGGATACCTGGAATTGTAAGCAAATACAATTAGATAGCATTTTGTTTGCTAACAAAGTTACAATGCTACTTTGCATGTTTTAGTATTTACACATGTATGTAGGTATGTAGTATTTACTGGATCATATACAAAACATCTGATTCCTGTGCAAAAATACTACTGTAACCAATGTGCAGGCAGAGATCATTTTCACAAACCATACAGTGAATTTTGTTTTGGCAATGTTAGGGCTCATGTACAATGCAGGATGCAGCATGGAAAGTGCAAAAAAAAAAAGGCTGCAATTTGGCATTTTTGTTACAGTTTACACACTACCTCCTGCATTGTGTAAGTGTAAAGCGTAGAGGCTTGCAGATTTTCAGTGCTTTAATGGAGCACTAACTGTCACTCTAAAAGGGGTGAGCGGAGGGGAGGCACATAGACAGGGCTGTACTGCACCTCTTAACACTGCTCTTTGCTGCATTTTAGATCTGGCAGCGTTCTCTGGGTGCAAGTGCTCAGTAATTGAGCAGTAACAGGCGTCTAGCTGTTGTGTCATGTGGTATTATAAATGACCGCTGTTGAGTTTTAGGTATCTCTGTTATACCCTGGAGCAGAAAGCAATAGTACAAAATAAGGGAGATCTGATTTAGACAGCTAGATAGTGTTGTAAATATCTAGGAGGAGGTGATCAACTGTGTCAGACATCTCAAAGGAGGGGTACGGAGAAGCAACCTTTTCATTTAACTAGGAGAAGGTTGGTCACTTAAATGAAGGGGGGGGAGATTCTTTGGAGTACTTTGGCAGATAGCCAGATTGCAGGGGGTCAGTTATGGAGTTGAGGGTCTGAAGCTGGACCAGTGATGCATTTAGGAATTTCCAGCATTTTGAAGGTAAAAATTATTTAGTTAAGTTAGAAGATGTTAGTATGAGAGTTGTGTCAGAATGGGTCTAATTAGGAAATTTTCCCTACCACTCTGAATGCATAAGCCACTCTGATAAGTGGTGCCAGTTTTTCAAGATTACGCAATCTGCAAGTGAAGTTGCTATAGATGTACTTACTGTATATGGCCATACATATCCTGTAAATTATAACCTTATAAACTGTGCTTATTGATGTCATCCATTATAACTGCTGCTCAGTGATTTTAATTCTTGCATGTGACTTGCTTAAACGTGTGTTTTATGATAAAGTACCCCCTGTTGAAATAGGATATTAAAGGTCACCTATGAGTTCTATGACCTGGTCATAGAACTCCTTGGTGACTTTTAATATTCTTATATTTGACAACAAGGAGTACAATGTTGGGCTTAATGAAGTCGTTTGCACATGGCAGGGGCGTAACTACCGGGGGAGCAGAGGGTGCAACTGGGCCAGGGCCCGCACCCCCGCAGGGCCCCCCAGCAGATCACGCGCGCTGCAGCAGGCTGGAGTCGGCTGCAGGCGCAGAGCAAAATCGCACGGACGAGGGTGGGGGCAGGCCCGGCTGCATGGCCCGCACCAGGGCCCGCCCCCACCTAGTTTCGTTACTGGCACATGGATAGGAAACTGGCTACAGGATCGGGTACAGAGGGTGGTTGTTAATGGTACATTCTTTACTTGGAGTAAAGTTCTTAGTGGGGTCCCTCAGGGCTCGGTATTGGGTCCACATTTATTTAACTTGTTCATTAATGACTTAGGGGAGGGTATTGTAAGTAATGTGTCAGTGTTTTCAGATGACACATAACTATCCAGCCCAACGAATTCCATCCAGGACGAGGCAACTACTTATACCCTTAATGGGATTCCGCTAGGCAAAAAAAAAAGGACATTGGAATCCTTGTAGATAATAAACTTTCTGGGCAAATAAGGTTTTGAGCTGTATTAAAAGGGGCATAAATACATGGGAGAAAGGGTTATTCTTCCACTTTACAGAGCACTGGTGAGGCCCCATCTAAATTATGCTGTACAGTTTTGGTTTCCAGCGCTCAAACAGGACATTGAATTAGAGAGGGTCCAGAGAAGGGCCACAAAGCTAGTACTCTCTCATGCTGGTAAACGCGATAAATGCAGAGAGGCAACGTAACACATCGCATTTTCTGCTGCTTATCTAGTGTTACAGCGTGATAAGAGTACAAAGGGAAGTGGCTGCATCTGTATAAGGTACATAAATCTTAGCTATGAGGAAAGACTGGCCAAATTGGGGGTTTTCACGCTGGAGAAGAGGTACTTAAGGGGTATTATGATAACTATTTATAAATATATAAGGGGATCATATAATAATCTCTTTATTTACCAGTAGGACATTCCAGTGGGCACCCATTCCGATTAAAAGAAAAGAGCTTCCGATTAAATATTCGGAAGGGGTTTTTAGAGTGAAAAACTGTGAAGATGTGGAATTCTCTCCCTGAATCAGTCGTGATGACTGATACATTAGGCGCATTTTCGCTGGCGAATATGCGCTGGCGTCCAAAAAAATGGACGCCGGCATCAAAAACGAGATGCCGGCGCTGTTTCGTAAATTTTTCGCCGTTTCACAAATTTTTCGCCGTTTTGCAAATTTTGCGGAAAAATTCGCCAATCACTAATCAGAAATGTCGAAAGAAAGAATGAACAATATAGGGATAGAAAAGGGATAGGATTAGATGTAGGGCCTGTAAAATGTTATTATAAGTAGGGTGGAATTGTTTTTTTATGTATCATTCTGAGGTTTTTAATTTTTTTAATATGGCAGCTCCAACTATAAATAGCAGTTTCATAGCAAAAAAGGGAAAATAAAACTAAATTAACATTATGCAAATTATCAGAGGATCTGATTGGCCAGATCTTTTTACATCATTCATTCATTGTTTTAGTTGTTTTTCTTTCACATCTTTTAATTCTAATAATGCTTTTGTGATTTTTTTTCTGTGTATTTGTAACTTTTCTAATCCTCCCTTTCCCCCCATGACTACAGTATATCCAGTTATTTACTAAATTTCAAATGAGCTAAATAAGTCTGCAGAACAAAATAGGCACACTGAATTTGAAGCAGCAATTTGCTGTTTAAAAAATAAGCCTTTTGTGTCACCACAGATACATCACTTGTAATTAAAAAGCAGTTCCAGACTTCACTTTTTTTCTACCGAAATGCCTCATTGACTCAACAAGTCCAAGAAGGAGGCCCTAACCAATATAACTCTATTAGCGGTGCATGAACTTCAAACCTCTAAAGCATTGACATTACATCCTTTTAAAATTAAATGCCTATAAAATACACAGTACAAGATGGATTGTTAACTTTTTCAGCTGCAACTGCAATCAGTAAGGGGTCCATATGCTGCAAAACTAATAATTAATCCATCACAATAATCTGAATTAACTGTTATCTGGATAACTGTTGCCTGCATGATATACTGTATATATTTTACAACAATAATTTGTTTAAATAAGGTCCTCTGTTCATCATATTCTTGGCATTTAGTGGATGAGAAAACATTCCGCAAGAATGAAAAAATCAAAAAAAGACCTTATTTTGATACTATTAAAAATAAAAAACAGGCATCAGTTGCAGATGCATTTCCTACTCTATGACATGTTTGATCACCTGACGCGTTTCATGCCTCTCTCTGGCACTTCATCATACCCATACAGGCTCTCCCTACACAACCCAAAAGCATCCCATACTTCTACAATGGACCCTCAAATTGGTTGTTGAACTCACCCATTTATTTAGTGCTTACTTGTTTTTTTCTTACATAGTAGAATCTATTATTTCTTACTGGGACCATCACAATGTCCAGAAAAAAAACAAAAGTGAAAATGTTTTGCATTCATTTAACTGTAATATTCTGTTAACTTCCATAATGTTTTTTATAAATATTCTGTTATGTGATCCATTATCTGGAAACTCATAATCCGGAAAGCTCTGAATTATGGGAAGGCCATTTCCCATAGACTTGATTATAATCAAATAATTCATATTTTTAAAAATTATTTCCTTTTTCTCTGCAATAAATAAAATTAAGCTATAATTAGTCTTTATTGGAGGCAAAATCGTCCTATTGGATTTATTTAGGGAGTTCCGAATGCAAAAATACCGTAATATTTGTAATTTTTTTTTTTATAAAATCGGACTTTTAAATTTTTTGGAATTTATTAAACCCTGAGGATGGAAAAGTCTGAATTAGAAAATCCGGCATCTCAGCCCTGTTGAGGTTGCATATCAATCAATGGCAGTCAATGGGAGAAGTTCTAATGATTTTTTGATGTGCACTGTATTTCATGCAATTCCCCCAAGTTTTTTAAAGTTTTCGGGAAAAAGGCATAAGAAATTTGCATGAAAAATTAGAAAAAATCGTGAAAACTCGATTTTCTCACGCAGATTTTTGTGAAAATGTAATAATAAATAAGTGTAAAAAACCCAAGCGGATTTCGTAGCAAAAAATGTTGAGATAAAATCAGACTTTGATAAATAACCCCCTTAATGTTTAAATTATTTTTTTAGCAGACAAAGTACGGCTATTCAAATAACGGAAAAACCCCAGGTCCCAAGCATTTTTGATTATGGGTCCCATACATATGTAAACAACTATATAGCAATGTATACTGTTGTTGAATTTCCTGTAGGGTACATTTTCCAGATTGACCTGGCTGATGCTGCTCACTGGCTCCGATGGCACCGGCACTTCATTGTATCTGGGGTTCCTTTCTCTAATAACTCTTCTCTCTGTGAACCTAAGGGATTTGCATTATTCTACTGATAAGCAGTCATGAACACTTCTACTAGTTCACTGATTAGCAGAGATGCAATTAATTGTACTGTGTCACATTGAGGCTCTCCATCTTTAACAAAATCTAATAAATGTCTAATTTGGAGAGTTCAAATAGCTGTTGGAAACAATGAGCTCTGTTACTCTAATGCTCAGATTGGCCTGATGAAAAATTAAATTACCTTAATGTCTTTTTATTTGTGGGAAGGAAGAAAGGTTGGGATCATAATTCTCGCTCGTTCGTGCATGTGTGTAGGGGAGAGGTGTGTGAGACCAATTGCCTAAGGCATCTGGCTGTCTTAACTCAGCCCTGATACAGCTATCTTTTGAATTAATGTAGAATTTTATATAGCATTGCTGTTGTTTTGACAAACAGGGTATATAACCTACCTGTACCCTCAACATGGCAGTAGTTCCAGAGTTCACACAGTGAGCACTAGTTAATGGCATCGTAAAGCCACTTTAAATCCTCACTTTGAAAATCAGGAGCAATTGCACATGGCTGCAATTATGCTGGGATTCTGGGAAAAATATGTTGCACCGTAGACTGCATCTGGTAAGAAAAGGTTCATACTGAATATAAACAGTATATATGGCATGTAGATCTAAGGTGTTTGTCCAGTGTTGGATACGCAGACCTTGTTAAATGGGACATTTTTGATTTATATAAATATATATGGAATAATATATATAATATATATTTATAGCCTGTAATGCTCTTGAATATATATCATTATTACACCACATTGGCTGTGCATTAGCAGATAGTACAAAATAATAAAGCACAGTGATTAAAGTTACGGCACCCACAGAAGAAACGTAATATATTACTGCCCTAATTAACGGCATACGGTCTTGATGAGCAAACAATTTATACCAAATTCATCTCCTGCCACTGTATGATAATAACATAGCCTAATGAGCTTAATGGGACGTCAGTAGTGGCAAGTAGTGACTTTCTACTTTCCTGCAATTTTTTTAAATATGCGATAAAGGGACCATAAAACTAAAAAATTATGGTGGTTATAAATGTTAATGTCCATTTATAACATTAAAAAGTGTTGTAGATGAAAAGTTAGTTTTAGATCCCAAACCACTTGTGCTTGAGTATCTTTTATGCTTTTATAATTATGCCCGGGATTAAAGGAAAATGATACCCCCCCAAACACTGTAGGTCTTTATAAAAATATAACGCATAAAACAGGTCATATGTAAAACCCTGCTTCATGTAAAGCAGCGATCCCCCGATCTTTGTCGTCCCCTTTGTCAGTGGCACAGCACGGTGTGAGTAACTGGTATCCCCTTTTGTTGATCACAACTCCCCTGTATACCTAGCTCGTCAGTCACCAGTAGCGTAGGAAAACACGCCTACTGTTGTCATAGTAACCCACAATGCTTCCTGTGGGAGGATCACGCCCACCTCCTCACAATGAGCGGTGAGTTAGTACTTTCTACACCAGACCCCAATTACTTTACTTGCTTCTCAGCCCATCTATATCCTGACCATAGGGTGCACATCGGGTGATTCATCCGGTGGCCATACCTTACATCTTAAGGAATTTACTTACGTACATATTTAAGGGTCATGGTGTTGTACTAATCCTCTATCCCACAGTCATTCGCATTCTCTGTCACACTTACCAGACTGTATGAGCTTTAGTTGGCATTAATGGGGTCACCTCAAAAATACCGCTTCCTGATATCGAGTTAACCAGCGCACCGGTGTGCTCTGCTATCTTGGGACCCATTCCTTCCTAAGCCCTTCTCCTCTCCCCTGGGATACTGCTCGGTCCTGGAAACAAGCCATATAAATGTACAACAGTGTTACAGTGTTACCATCGTTTTCATTCATAGCAACCGGATAAATAATCATCATCAATTGTGAGAACACATATACTCAGTATTATCATGAAGTAGTTGGGCATACTATAACCCATCATGTCCCATTCAAAATTATGTCCATCTCACATATCCAAAAATAGAATATATATATATATATATATATATATATATATATATATATATATATATATATATATATATATATATATATATATATATATATATATATATATATATATATATATATATATATATATCTGAAGAAATATTTAAGGCTAAAAATGTTGGTGTAAGATAAATTATCTATTTAAATCCATTGTAGCCCCCTTCTGTAAGTAATACCTATATAATTATGTACGTTTTTCCTTTTGTCTTATAAAACATTGCACATTTCCTAAAGAATTTAATTGCAATTTTACTGGAGAGCAACCCTATGCTGTACAGCATAGAACAAAAAGTATATGTTTCTCTATTCCCAGTATTTTTCTAAGGCCTCTCCTTTCTCTGCCCTTCTGACAGCAGGCAATGTGCAGTAGAATACCCCAGTCTTAACATAATAACAGAGGAGTTTAAATTCATATTTATAGAGGTTTTCAAGAAAACAGCATAAGTAGAGAGAATGCAGACACACAGCAGATGGTAAAACATGTAGATCAATATTACTTTGAAAAGATCATCAGCATGATCAAGTCCTGCATTTTACAGTACATGCAAGCATGTACCAGGACAAATCATGAAAAATAAATTGTTCCCTCTAAATAGATGTGTGCATGGCCAGAATACATGGGGGGACCTGTGAGATTCAATTCACAAAGGAGCCAGTCATCTGCACTAGGTACAAGATATCAGGGACCTTTAGCTGCAATATCCCAGATGGGTAGCTTGCCTTATCCGACTAACTGCATTCTCTAAACTAAAAGCATATGGAGAGAGCAGGTGTGCCTTGTAGTGCTCGAAAATGGCATGACCTAGAGATGATATTTAGAGATTATAATAAATAAAAGCAATAATCTAGATGTAATACAGGAAACATATAAAGATTTAATATTCACCTAATTACACACTTGGCTAAATCTGCTTCATAGAGAATAACATATATAACTGTGCTGTTGGCTTTAGATAATTTCTGGCTTTTTTGATGTAAATGATGGCACCTGTATTGCCACTTGTGAGAGGCTCCTGTGTTTCCAAGGCTTTTATTTCAAAAACAAGATAAGGCTTGGGTTAGATTTCCTGTCCTGGCAGCTGGGGATATTAATCTAATTACCTGCCACAACATCCACCTGTTCATTCTGTAACACACACTTCTCTCCTCTCTTGGCAAAAGGGAAATTATTTCTCTGTTCCATTCTTACTCCCTATGTTATTGAGGGCAGAAGTATTTAATGTACTCATTACATAGTCAGCCAGTTCTTATCTGCCATCAGACCATGTTTTTCCTGTAATACAATCAGCCGCATAATGGCCCTGTTTCCCATTAGGATATACAGCAGTCCTTTGCTATAAACTTACCTGCATTTTTTGCTTGGAAATTCTTCCCTTCATTCAATGTTTCATTCGATCTCTCAGTATAAAAAAATTCTTAGACAAGGAGCGCACATTCATATTTGTAAGTTCAAAGATAATTCAATTAGTATTACAAGGTCACTCAATTTCATTTTCTCTTTACATATGTTTAATGTAAATATCAATAGCTCAGTGCTTAATTATTGACAAGGGGACTCCTCAATTGACCCTTCGCTTTCAACCATTCCACTGAACACCATTGTTACATTCTTTTATGAAACATCAGGAACCAGCAATTTGTATCAAATAAATAGGACATTGCCAGCCTCACCCCAAGGCAATATTCAAAGCCAGAATTCCATAAGAGATCTCTACTATGCTCTGCTGTTCCTCTGTGAAGACTTGAGATCAGCACTATATCCTTATATCCACCACCAAAAACCCAGCCTGAAGCCAGTGGCAATGATGCCTCAAGAGGGAAAAAATCCTTCCTAACCCCAATGGTGATCAGAAACATTCCCTGGATCAAGTATTTGACATTCATTTAACGTTTATACTGTATAACCGTGCTGAAACCACAATATAACAAAGCATGCAGGAAAACATCCTCATTTTACTATTAATAGATGATATAAGAACATAAAGAATAATATTAATAGCAATTCTTCTATGAATAAGACACTCGTCTCAGGAACCATATGTTAGCCTTTCCCAATAAAAAACTCCTAAGTTAAGAAGTATATCAAGTGGGCAGGAGTAAGCCCCTGGGCAAATGCTGGAAACTGATGAACAAAACATTCTGAATCACTAGATATGCACAACACAAAAACAGCAAATTTGGATCAACTATACTTTCTCCACCAACAAGTAGATAAAAAAAAAAAGTATCAAGGCAGTTTCCATGCATCAGTCCTAACTAAGTGAAAAAAACTGATGCATGGATACTGCCTTGACGGGGAGCATCAGCTGATGCATACTTTGTACAAACTTTGGAACTAAAAGTGCCTCTATTTACTAAATGTTACCATTAAGTGCAAAAATAAGTTTCCCCTGGGGGCTGGAGTGCTGGGGTTAAGTTGTGTAGTATGTATTACAAGCCACACCTACGTGAACCCAATAAAAAGGGATGAGCTGAATTCTAGTGTGTTTTCTGTATTATGGGCAGATGGCTTTCTCCTCAATCCTTGCTTTCCCAACCCTCGCCTGTTTCTTTGGAAGATATCATGCCAAATAAAGAGAAAAGCAAGTATGGTCTTTCTCCCCCCAAAGATAATATTCTCTTTTTTTCACTTAGTTAGGACTGATGCATGGACACTGCCTTGATGGGGCGCGTCAGCTTATGCATACTTTGTAAAAGTGTCTCTATTTACTAAATGTTACAATTAAGTTGTGCAATAATAAGTTTCCCCTGGGGTTAAGTTGTGTAATTTATATATAGGCCAGTGGTAGCAGCTGAGACAGAGTCAGAGCAGGCAGAAGGCAAGCAGATTCCAAAGGCAGGCAAGTGCTTAACCTGGACCGATTAAGAGGTATTTATAGTTCTTGAACCGGAAAAACGTTTATGTGATTGATTATCCTATTATCCTAAAGTTAAAACAGTGTAACAGGTTCATAGTATGCACTGAATAAATACCTCTGCCCATTTGTGCTTACATGATGGGTTACATTTTATTTTATACTCTACAAGGTATAACAAGTAATTAAGCTTGAAGTTCTAGAATTAAGAAGCTAAGTTTTTATACTTGGTTCCAGTCTTCAATTTCCTTGTCATAATATATTAATTGAGCTAAAAGGTCTTTATTCCTTTTGATATAATTGTCTTAATTATTTCTACTTGAAAGAAAGCTTCTGGCTGTTAAAGTGTGTGTAGTGTGCAAAGGTGGACACATTTTGGTTCTGGTACACCAGTTTATAAATGGCATGTTGGCAACCATTCTGTACATAGTAGGGGTACTGTAGAGCTTACATTATTTACTGCATCTCTCTCTCTCTCTCTCTCGAATAGGTCAGTTTTCGATCGAATGGGTCTGTATTCGGCCAAATTCGAATTGTTCAAATCGAAGGAATAGCGCATTCGATCGAATTCAATTTGAAGTTTTTCCAAAAAAACTTAAATTCTTCTGTCCACTAATTGACTCCAAATAGGTTCTAGGAGGCCCCCCATAGGCTAAGGGGCATATTTATCAAGGGTCGAATTTTGAATTGAAAAAAACTTTTTTTTCCGGTCGCATAGGTCAGTTTTCGATCGAATCGGCCCAAATAGTGCATTCGATCAAATTCAATTCAAAGATTTTCCCAAAAAAAACCCTTGATTTTTCAAAATCCACCAATTGACTCCAAATAGATTCTAGGAGGTCCCCCACAGGTTTAAACAGCAATTCGGTCAGTTTTAGATGGCAAATGGTCGAATACGAAGTACATGATAAATTTCTATTTTCAAATTTTTTTCAAAATCGAATCGAATTTAGCTCGAAAATAGCTCGAAATTCGAATTTTTTTCTCATTTGAAAATTCACCTCAACCTTTGATAAATCTTCCCCTAAAACAGCAACTCGCAGGTTAAAGATGGCGAATGGTCAAAGTCGAATTTTTAAAGAGACAGTACATTATAAATTTGGATATTCTAATTTTCGAACTGTTTTCAAAATCAAATCGAATTTGGACTATTTCCTAGTCGAAGTACACAAAAAATAGCTTTGAATTTTTTTCATTCGAAAATTCACCTCAACCTTTGATGAATCTGCCCCCTAATGTCAGAGGCCTTATGTGGAATATGTAATATGTATGCATTGTACATACTTTGCAATCTATTATTAATATTTGACTTGCATTTAGGCTCAAGCAGTCTAAATAGTTGCTTATGACACTATAAAACTGCCTTTTACCCAATTACTCATTGCTCTGTCACTTTCAATGGCCCCAATGACCTCACTGACAGTCTATCCATCTACAACTAGAGGTCCAGCCATCCATTTATTTTTTTCAGAAATTGTGTGTGGGCATTACTGATACTTACATTGAGACAATAATACTTCTTCCATTGACACCCACTATTTATCAAGCACCCCAATTTGATTAATAAATACTTTAGTCTCTGAACGGAAATTATATCTTGAAAACTCTGTTTCCAAATCTGTGCGTTTAATTAAAAAATATCATTCATTTATTTGGTGCTATGTGTTGAGTTACAAGAATTCCCCTTACCCAAGGGTTCTGAGGCTTTAACCATTCATCCTCGATTTGACAGCTTTAGCTGTAAGGAAGGATCTCAAGAGATGACAAGCAGTGATTAGGAAAATATAACAAACTGGCAAGGGTAGAGAAACTGAAAAAGCAAAACCTTTGTGAGTGGATGCTTTCTGTTTCTCAGAAAAAGTTTTTTCAGTTACTTTAGTGTTTTTAATGTGAAACCAGACAGTGATTCCTGCTTCAGAAAACCTACTGCATAGCTACTGACATCCTAGTCAATTTAAGGGTATCATTTTACTGGAACTTTTTGGCAATCAATATTCTTCACTATTTCTTAAAGGGATAAATTTGGAGACAATGAAATATACAGAATCCTGATTGATATAATGTTAGGACACTCCAATAGTCAGCATGTTTGCTTGTACTTCTCATTTCAGGCAAGCAGAAAACGTTGATTTTTTATTTACATGTGCTACACTGGATCACTGTACAGTATAAAACCCGAGAGTGTCCAGGAGTTTATGGCATACTGAAATTAAATATTTTGTGGTTTAGAACTTAAGAAATATCTCTCATCAGCAAAAATGCAATGTAGGCAAGATGATGAATTGTGTTGGCAGCTGCCTAAGTAAAGAAGCATAAATTAAATATATTGGCAATATCAAAAAGAAGAAATGTTCTACTTAGTTTTGCATGTCACTGTAAGCATAAGTGGAAAACTGTGATAATGGGACTAAATTGGACTAAATGGGAGTGGTACTGACAGCATCACAGAGCATGTGCAGTGAATAAGCAGAAAAAAAGATGAAGAGCTACTGGGGCATCTTTGGAGGCACAGATCTTCCCTGCTAAAGGGCTGTGGTTGCCCTGGGCTGGTACAGAACAGAACCCATTTGTACCCCATTGATTTGTTGAGCTTTAAGTGTATAGCAGCTCTGCACACTGTTTAGCAGGGCTTTTGGTTCATTCGTCTAGGCAGATATGTCCATGGGTAAATTTACTAAGCTGAGCAACCTGTAGTAAATCAGCTTGGACGAAAGAATGGAAATAATTCCTGAAGCTAGTACAGTACTTACCCCAAAAAATCTTAAATAATATATTTCAGTTTGAGACAATGGAATATTATAAAATGCAAGCACCGCCAAAGCAATGTGTCCTGCACCCTGTGCACAATTTAACGTTACACTCTTTAAAGTGACATCTATGGTACATTACATGGAAGTAAAAGTTGTCAAGGTGCAATACTGCACTGCTTTTAATCTATTAGAGGTTTTCGGATTTTTTTCCGCTAAGAAGTGTATGAAAAACTCTAATATTTAGACGTTTTTGAGGTATTCATACTTTTTTGTGCACCATTCAGTGCTTTTTTTCATTTTCAATTTTTATATTTGGATCTTTTAATTCAATGACATTCATGGTTTTAGAGTTTGTGAGTTTAGTCCTGGTTTCAAAAACCTCTAAAACCACTAAAATCCGATCTTTAATAAATAAGCCTCCACCTCATAGCCTATGATTAAAGGAATTGTTCAGTGTAAAAATTAAAACTGGGTAAATATATAAGCTGTGCAAAATAAAATATTTTTTTCAATACCATTAGCCAAAAATCTAGAAAGGATGGAGTGAGCGGATGTGTAACATAACACTATTTCCTGCTTTACAGCTCTCTTGGTTTCCACTGATTGGTTACCAGGCAGTAACCAATCAGTGACTTGAGGGGGGGGCACATGGGTCATAACTGTTGCTTTTGAGTGTGAGCTGCGTAGTAAGGATCAATTGCAAACTGTTATGTTCCATGTGGCCCCCTTCAAGAATACAATGTTATATTGTAAAAGGAGTTGTTTGCCATTTGCCTTGCTAAAACCAGTGTATTTGTGCCAAAACAAATAGTGCAGAAGATTTAACTAACTGAATATTTTACCTACATTTTCTCTAGACCTTATATTACAGACAAACAACTGGTCGTATGTAGGATATTCTTGTTGTATCTCTTATAATAAGAACCACACAAGAGGAGTATATTTTTTCTGTAACATTTATCTACTATATCTCATTCAGTAATTTCCTCCAAATTGATTAACCATTCTTCCGAAACTAGAGGAGCTTCCATATCTAATCAATCAATAGCTTTTGGGCCAGTGCCCATTACCGTCTTTCCTTTTCATTAGTTTCCTTTCAGCAGATTATTCGATCATATTTTTTTTCCTGTAAAGGTATGGAATGTCTAATGGATCGGGCAATGTTTTCTTAGTTTCATTATTATATCTATATCTATCTATCTATCTATCTATCTATCTATATATATATATAAATTTTAAATTATATATATATATATATATATATATATATATATATATATATATATATAAATTTTAAATTATATATATATATATATATATATATATATATATATATATAATCTCCCATAGACTACATTATAATGAAAAGATTAAAATCTTTGTGATACAAACACAGTACCTTGTACTTGATCCCAACTAAGACATAATTAATCCTTATTGAAAGCAAAACAATCCTATTGGGTTTATTTAATGTTCACATGAGTTTTAAATAGACTCTAGGTATAGAGATCGAAATTATTGAAAGACAACCCCCGGTCCTGAACATTCTATATAACTGGTCCCATAGCTGTATATTTTATCTCTTGTTTGCTACCCTTGAGAAAGGTCACTGTTTGTGACCAAGAAATTGGGCTACTAATAAAATACTTTAGATGCATTTTCCAAGTCCTGCTGAGTGTTACATTCTGTTATTTATATAAATTTACACAGTATGAAAAACATATTGGATTCTCAAAAAGTTTGTCAAAGAAATACAATTATTAACAGGCTGTGCATAGGAGTTTTATATCTTTGCAGTTGTGACACAATTCTGGTTTAAGGACACTAGATATTAGTGGTGGGCCGTTGGCAGTCATAATTAATTTCTGAGCACAACGCAATACAAATCTTACAAATACAGATTTTAGTTGAAGCCAGGAACCATTTCTATGAAAAATAAATGTACACTAGCACCTGAGTCCCGTTAAAATGCTCAATGTATTATGAATTCTGTCAATAGAAGAGTCTGCAAAGTACTGACTGTGTTTCTTGTCATAGAAAGGTTTGACAGCGACCGTGTATTTTCGCTGACAGACAGATCTGTCTCTACGGCCAACAATACAGGGCTTGAATGAAGCTCTACATCATTTAACTATTGGTTGCTTCCGGAGCTGAGGGATATGCTTCGAGGTTCCCAATTAGCCACTCCTGTGTATATAAGAGTGTATATAAGAACTTCTACTTCATGTTGGTTTCATTTTTATTGTACAGCTAAGTGCAAATTAAAAAGACAGGCAAGTATGTAATTAGCTATGCTGGAACTGAGAACAAGCTCCAAACTGAGCTCCAGCATTTCTTAATTTGCAAATTAACAGCTCAAAGTCAATCCTAAACTTCCTTTTCTGTGACTTAAGTGTCCATGGCAACCGAAAACGAAGTCATTATATCTGCAAAACTATATCCATTTGTCACTGATGTACAGAAAGATATTGCATTCTGGTCATAGAAAAATCATTAATTCTGATTTATTGGAAGCGGGTTTTTGTCTCAATGTTATGATGTACAAGGCAAACAGAGGATTTCAGAAATGAACAGGGACTGTTTGCACTACAGAGGATTCAGTATAAAGATGTACTGTATGCATCACTGTGTATACATCTGCCAAAAATCATTTATTTATTAAGGGGGCTATTTATCAAATCTGACTTTTTCTCACTATTTTTAGAAAGCCAAATCTGCAATGACTTTCCCCCCCTATGTATCATTAAATTTTCACGAAAAATTCTTGTCTTGTCCCGATAATATTGTACAAAAAACCTGAAGGAAGAATTTTTTTTGGATTTGATGCCTAAATACCGCACCTGAATACCGCCTGAATACTGTGACTTTTTTCAGAAACTCCAGGATATCTCTGGGACATCTGCCATTGACTTCTGCAGGAACTCGGCAGGTCTGAGTTGGAGTACTTTTTAATTCGGACTTTTAAAACCACCGGGGTTTAATAAATCACAAAAATTTGAGGTTGTTTTACTATGAAAATTGGTGTTTTTTCCCTTTTAACGTCCAACCAGAATAGATTGGACTTTTGATAAATAACCCCAAAATAAAACCAATAGGAGTGTTTTGCCACCAATTCGGATTCATGCAGCTTAGTTCCCATCAAGTATAAGGTACTGTTTTGGCGTTAAAAATCCGAATAAAAAAGTACTCCATCTTAAACCTGCCGAGATCACGTAGAAGTCAATGGCAGATGTACCGTTTGCAATTGGAAGATATTATGATCTGCACTGGTTTTCCTACAATAATACGAAGAATTCGGGATTTTCAGTTGATAATCCGACAAAGTCTGAGTTTTCAGGCATCAAATCCAAAAAAAACATACGATTCTGATTGTAATAGGATTTTATTGAGTCTTTCCCACACCAGATTTTTTTATGAAAATGTATTGATAAAAAAGCCTGAGAGATTTGGTTGAAATGGTTTTAACAAAATGTTGAGAACTTTATTCATTCGAGCAGGCTGAAGGGGCATATAGGAGCTTGCCGCAAGTAGCATGTATAGACGCCTCCAGTTTAGCACTTTGCACTTGTATTCATAAATGAGCCCTAATGTTTTAATGGTAGGCTGGTGGGCTTGTGTGAGCATGGAAAGTCTAGGTCTAGGCAGAGACTTCTCTCGGTAGGACACAGGTTACCACATTGTAAGGTTGCCCTTCCTAGAAGATGTGAACTACTGGAATGGGGTATGAATGGAGTTGGAAGGCAGTGTATTATTTCCCTTAGATAGCTTTGCTATATTAATCAATATTAATTATGATAATGTTAAACTATTCTGCATTTCCCATATCCTTGCAAAGCTTATAGTATAATTTCCCAAGCACATGCATTCAAGGTTCATTTTAACCAGAAGCAAATGAAGTTTCCATGATATTTTGGACTTTAGTGGCAATCAATAGCACCTAGAGGCAACCACAAAAATAAATCAGGATAAATCGGAATATCAGTTTACATGCAATGGTTCTCTTAGTAATAGTTTTACAGTTTCTCTAGCTTTTCTTAATCTGAAGAAAACTGACAAAATATTATGTAGACAATTCTCAGGTTGTAACTCAAAACTAACAGTCCAGTAGACCAGTTTCAACCATTTGTGCATGTTGGAGATTTATTTGTCTTCCATTCTACTTCTTGTAAGATTCAAAACAACCTGTGAGAAATGTTACATAGTTACATAGTTAAATTGGGTTGAAAAAAGACAAAGTCCATCAAGTTCAACCCCTCCAAATGAAAACCCAGCATCCATACACACACCCCTCCCTACTTTCACATAAATTCTATAAACCCATATCTATACTAACTATAGATTTTAGTATCACAATAGCCTTTGATATTATGTCTGTCCAAAAAATCATCCAAGCCATTCTTAAAGGCATTAACTGAATCAGCCATCACAACATCACCTGGCAGTGCATTTCACAACCTCACTGTCCTGACTGTGAAGAACCACCTACGTTGGCCTCTGGTATGGTGATCCACTTTATGGGTAAAAAGGTCCCCTGCTATTTGTCTATAATGTCCTCTAATGTACTTGTAAAGTGTAATCATGTCCCCTCGCAAGCGCCTTTTTTCCAGAGAAAACAACCCCAACCTTGACAGTCTACCCTCATAATTTTAAGTCTTCCATCCCTCTAACCAATTTAGTTGCACGTCTCTGCACTCTCTCCAGCTCATTTATATTGAATAATTCTATGTAAATATATATATGCTGGGCGTGTTGGATCAGACAAGAGCTGGTCAACATTTGGCAAAGTTAAGGGTCAAGGGAATGTTGAATGCCAAACAAAAAGATCCTCAGATATCAATTACAGCCAACCAAAAAACAGGTTTTGGAAGAAAACAGACCAATCGTTTTAATATAACTACTGTTAATAAAGATTTTTGCATCTTCCCCTGTATAATTAGAAATGAAAGTTGCTGTTTGTGAATTTAACAATTACATTTCAAATCAGTTGTTTTTGCTGCAGACCTTCTTATTTAATTGTGTTTTCACTCAAAGCTACATTATTTTTCAATCAAATGTAATGATAAATACACAAAAGCAATCAACCCTAAAAACATGCACATTCTTAAACAGGATTCTGTAATGGTTTTTGTTTCATGTGGCTTTATCTACTTTTTAAGATTATAGCTGAAGTAGAAATGCTTAAAACATTTCATTAAAACTTAGATTTCTAGCAAGGCATGAAATGTAAATTCACTGCTTTTTCCCAACCATATTTTTTTCTTTGATCCATAGAAAATTAAATTAAGATTATGGTACATACAGTAGGAAACCAAGCTCCCTCATTCATGAATCCAACTATTCTGATTTCACACAGAGCTATGTAACGACATGCCTCTTTATAATGGCCCCATGTCTCATATGCTTTATATCTTTTGAATAACTGTACTGTTTATGCACTTTGCAGCAAAGCAATGTTTCATTTACAAAAAGCAAAAAAACAATTCACATAAAGATAACTATGGGTTTTAATGAACAGTGATTCTGAATGTCAAACCCAATTAATTCCAAATGAATTGCACATTACCCTACCAGCACTTAATGATGACCCAAATTTACACATTTACACATGTCTAAAAGTTATTCTTGGTGGATGTTGCTGTATGTCATATCAGCATTGATAATCATTATTGGAGCTAATTCTGTATTTCTATCCTGAGGTGCTTTGTGTGTACACTGTGTGGTTCAAAGGGGGTTATTTATCAAGGTCCAAATTTATCTCAATATCGGCTGCTACTAACTCCGATCTAAGCCGCTCGGGTTTTTAATGCTCATTTATTATTACATTTTCCCGATCAGATTTTCACGATTTTTTCATGAATTTTTCCCTGAAAACTCCGCATTTTTCGGAGTTTTCACACTAAGGCTCCGAAAACATTGTGAAATTGTCCAAAACCCCCGACACAACCAAAAATCAATGGGACTGTTCCCATTGACTTTTATGCAACCTCGACAGGTTTGAGATGCCGTGTTGAGATGCGGTGTTTAATAAATTCTGAAAAATTTGTGATTTTTTAAAAGCCTGTCATAACACAAAAAAACACAAATTTTTCAGATTTTGGGGAATTTCGGGTATTCGGAGCTTAGTATATAACCCCTATGTGTCTGATTTACCAGCTATATGGAAGTATTTAGACATTATGGGCATAGTGTCTAGTTTCAGTTCTCCTATTTAGTTTTTCTGTACATGGAGTAGTTTCATTAATTGTTTTAATGATAATTTGATTTGGGGATACCCAATATAATTATCAACCTGGCAGGGACCAACTATGGAGAGGCTTTAGTTTCCCTGTTTTCAGTTGTTAGCGCAAGAATTATTTCTTTACTACAACTACACAGAAATAAATACATTCATATTTTTGTAGTGAATAATATTACTCTTTGTATTTTGACCTTTATGTATGAAGGATGGATGTTAGTTGTATTAGAGCCTATAACTGTTGCTAGAGAGTAAAACTTGCAACTCATGGTGCTTCAAAATAAGATTCTAAATATCTAACCCAATATTGTGTCTTTGCTTTCCCTTCACCAAGCTAAATACTTAATAATAGTTGATGTTTTAGTTATTGTAATTAACAGATGGTCAAATACAGCTTTCAACTTATAGTTTTAAGTCTTCATTTCTAGATCAAAGGATCTAGGATCAAATTAGGCACAATTATTTGCCTTGAAGAACAAAGGACAATCAGCTTTAGTTGAATGGCAGACGGTAGTTAATGCTGAGGCTGTTGCCATGCTGTAGGGTTCTGCATTAGTTAGGCAAGGAGCAGGCTGTCAGGTGAGCACATGGGATTTTATTAATGACTTCCTCGAAGGGCAATAGTGAGTGCACGCAGGCAACAAAATGTATAATGATATAACATGTCTTTACATCTGCAATATGTGTGTTAACATGAAACAATGTTTAATTCAATATAGACTTAAATTCCTTTTATAGCTTGTGTAATAGATATTTTGCCAGTGAAAACAATTTAAAATGTGAATATTTTTTACCTTTCCAACTTGACACTCTTTAATTATCACTGGGACTGTGTACAAAGATTCCATCAAAACTGGAAAGGTTTGTTTTTCCCAATTAATCTATATAGCTAGTGAGATCTTTTGGAGCAGAGATTTGCAGGGCATTTCCTTATAATCCCAAACAACCTTCCTGTCTGTGTAGCATAATTTAGTGGCCCTCAGAAAGGGCAACCCTTTTCTGCAACTTGGATCTCAGAAATAAAATACTGTACTAGTGCACAAAATCAGTACTTTGGATAAAACCTACAAAAATATGAATTCATGGAGTGACATCACCCATTAGAGGTTACAAAGGGGAGGTTTATCCAGAATCACCAGTAATACATCTGTGCACTGACTCTGCAAGGATTTATTTGGACCATTGCTGATAATGTTTCCAACATTTTTCAGAATTCCAATAATGTCAGCTTACAGAAAAGAAAGAGAAAATACTTGTTATTCTTTAAATATCCTGGAAAAATGATGGGAAAACGATTAAAAAAATAAATAAATAAATGGCATATTTATCTCAGTCAGAAATAAACACACTGGTATTTATGTGCAAGTCTCAGTCCCTGTTACATATTTTAGGGGCTATACTTGCAGTCATTACCTTTTCACTTGAATCAACTAGTAAGTATAATTATTGTGACTACATTCACTATTGGCTAAGAAGGTTTAAGACAAGCAGACTATGGTACCCACTTGCTAAATAAACATTGTCAACAGAACTGATGAATTAACTTGGTTTTAGGGCATGGGAACAGATTTTATTCTCATTGCCCTTTGTAGTGCAGTTTGCAATTCATTATAAGCAGTGGATGCCCTGCAAGGAAAACTTTGCATTCATATGCTCTTAAATATGCATTTCCATCACCAGCTTTAATTTTAGTGTATATTAGAAAGTAGAAAGAAGTGATCCAATAGAAAAGATACAATTACCTTCCATAATTATTGCCTTAGGCAAGCATAGGGAATTACACCTATCTTACAGTATGAAGTAATTTTTTTTTTATTATTCATTTGTACTTGTATTTCTGGCTAATTTATTGGATACTTTTAAAAAATCAAGACTTAAGCTCACTGCAGATCCAAGATATTGCTTATTCTATGTACAAATGAACAAACTTCCCAAAATTCAGTTTTGTGAAAAATTGATTTTGGCAAAAGGAAAGAAAGGGGGGTTTCAGAAATGGTATTGTTTGCTTTAATTATCAAAGGAAACTTAAGGTGACACTATACTCTATACTTTGTCCAATGGAAATATCAGTGTTTTCCTTTCTAGTTTTCTTCTAGTGTCTATGAAAATGCTACAGATTTTACTGATTTCTGTTTTAATTTCAGCTAAATTGTCATTTTCTGGCTGGCCCCAGACTTTAATATCTTCCATAGCCCTATTATTATCCTTCAAAAAGAAGTCAAAACAGTGGCCCAGTAACTGGGGAGAATGATCAAATATAAGTGGAGGCAGTGGCAGCCAAGTGTAAAAACATTACAGTATTTTATGCAACATTAGCACACTTTTAGACGGATAAAGCCTAATTTAGCCTGACTATAAAGCAGTTGATCCTTTATCACCATGACACATATATTACCACCAGTAGAATCCTTCCTCCTTAGACACGGGCATACAAGTTTTTGAGTAGTAATGACCAATATGAGACAATCCATGAATATATCCTTCTCTATATTTTGTGGCTAGCAACCATTTTCTGTTTTAAGAATTGTAGTTCATATTTACATGTAACAACAAGACAGTGTCACCATGGCTGTAGAAAGAAACAGATTGATCAGATGTGTCCTTGCTCTTTATATTTTATTTGACTTGTTTCTGTTCAAAGCTACTTTGGAAGCATTTCTTATAAATACCTATAATATGTGCATTGACTGCTTGAAATTCTTATTTTTTACATGGCTCTTTTAAAAAAAGAGCAACAGCCGCTGCCACTGCTGCCAAGTGATAATTCTGCGTTCTTGATTTATAAATCCTTCATCGCCCTTATGATGCTCATACTTTTTACCATAGTTTAGCTTGTACCTTTGCCTATAATTGTATAACAGCTGAGCTTTTACTCCTCTGTATCTTTTACATTCCCTTGCTTTCAAAGTGTGCAGTGAATAATGAGTAACAGCTACACTGATGTTGCTATTCATCAGAACATACCTCTGCTTTTATGTATTGCATATTTACCTGAGTACAGTGTTTTACCATGTCTATTATTAAGCATCTTGTTCTCAGTATATAGATCTGTAATGCTGTTTAGGAAATTTATGTACATTAGCGAATATCCACAAGACATTTCCTGGGAAGTGTGCCCAGATATAATTGTGCTCTTTAGAGTCGCCAGATTTTTACCTTTGGAATAGCTTCCCAGAATCGCATCAGACATAATGCCAACTATAATGAGCATGATAAACGTTTTAAATAAACAACATTTTTTTTATATACAATATATATTAATTATAGGAGGGTCCTCTGGATTATTTTTGTCTCTTGTAAAAATGTAACCTCATTGGGGATCAGCAAATTTTTTTTCTCGATACAGATTTTTGGTGAAATTCATGCATTTGCAAGTGGTGAAAATGTGGGCAAATCTGCACTAGAATTTACCTGTGAGGTTTTTGAGCAGGAAAAAAATGCCCATTGACTCTAAAAACTTGGAGGAAAACACTGATAAAAATACCCAGTAACACCAATGCACCTGGTTCAAGAAAAACGCCAGTTGAATTAAATAAATTTAACAAAAGAAAAAAAGCCCATTGCATTTAGGGAGAGAGAAAACACCTATTGGCCCCAATGCACTTGGTGCAGAAAAAAAACTTGGAGAAGCCTTGAATGTCAGGAAGGCTAGTAACATCTCCAAATGGCTCAACAGACTATTTGGCCATTGACTTGTACATGAACTCTGCAGTTGTAAGTGGCAATTATTCAAATTAGCACTGTTTTCACGGTGGAGGTGTGATATTGCACATTCAAATTTACACTTGAAAAAGGGGATTAAAATTTGAATGTGCAACACTCAAAAATTCAAATTTGAATTTAATATTCGACCCCTGATAAATCTACCCCATTGAATCCTATGCGGTTGATGAAATATAAATGAAATTTTGTCATTTTGCAAATGTTTTCAAGATTTCACAAATGTTTTGTTGAAATGGGGCTGTTCACTTATCACCTTACCTAAAACTAGAATTACTCCATGAACTGTGTCTTAGACAAAGACCCATGGTTTAGTTCCTTTTTGTTTTTACCTACTGAAAAGTAAGTCTGGAAAAGCTAAAAATGAAAAGGGGAATGTGCTATTCATCCCATAAAACATATGTGTTTTATATGTTCTATAAAATAACACATGCAATCAATTTTGAGTAGAAATCACCCAAATTGCACAATGACACTGTTCCATATATAGCAACCATTGAATTGGTTGATTTGATAAAAATGGCATTTTCACTAATGCAAATTCAATTTAGACCAAATTGATAGTCAGCAAAAACAAGGATGGTTCCAAATTATTGCTCTTTTTATAATAGCAGAATACCCATATTTGGTTGTCTGTATTTTCATTTCTATTACATTAACCCCAATGGAGTGCCTTGCTCCAATAGCTACAGTATACTGTAAGTTTGCAGATATTTACTTCCTCTGTGTTCACATATATATATTCTCTGTTTTCTTTTTGGGTCTTATGGCAGCTTTACTCTACAAGAAGCAACGCTAAACATTGTAAACAGGGAGCAAAACATGTAAACATAAGAATTTATGCCTACAATAAAGAAAATGCAAACTCATGCAAAAGTCTGTTACATAATTTCTGAAACTATTTATTGTTTTGCTTTTGATCAATGTGACACCCTCTCTTCCTTTAAGCATAACCTTCAGTGCAAGATATTTATTGCATTAAATGTCTTTGGAACTACTAAAGTGGAATCAGTTTCTTTACCTCTGAGCTATAAAGCATTTAAAGCCTCTATCCCTTTTATTTTATATTACTGGAAGCTACAATCTTTTAAAGAGTTCTCATACAATATATATTTGAATTGCTTATATTGGTTTCTCACAAATATGAAAAATGCAATGTTTTGTAAATAGAATATCATGGGGATAAACCATTGTCATAAAACAGTACTCCAGCTTGGGGAAATGTGACTCTCTCAGAGATTTTTATGCAAATGTATGTTTTTTGGCATTCATTTTAGAGGTCACTTACACAATTGCTTTATTAAAGGAACAGTAACTGTGATGGGCCAATTTGTCCTGTTTCGCTTTGCCGAAAAATTTGCGACTTTCCCGGGAAATTCGCAAAACGGCGAAAATGTGCCAGCATCTAAAAAAATGGATGCTGGCGTATTTTTGCAGCAGTTTCGCAAATGTATTTGCTTGCAGCGAAATGTGGGAATTCTCCGCAAATTTGCACCTGCCGAATAAATTCGCCCATCATCAACAGTAACCAATATATCTTATAGGGGGCTCCTTTTGCCTAGAAGATGTATTAGAGCTCACTCTATTGAAATCAACTATGTCTCTACATGAGAATTTGTGCAAAATGCAGTTATCCTGTTAGACTTTGTTTGTACTGGAATCAGTTATTTGAGTGAGCTCTAATACATCAGATAGGAAAGCAAGCCCCTATAAGATATATTGGATCATTCATCGGACACCCAACTGCTGCATGAAGACAGAATGAGGAAAAACAGATGCTGAGAGAGAAATAGTGAAGATAAACTTGATTATTTCAGGGCATGTGAAGGTAAAAAAAAAAACATCAAATTTTTACTTTCTTTAATGAAAAAGAAACCTATCTCCATTAAAATGTCTACCGTTTTTATAAAAAAACCGGACTGTATGCAGTGAAATTCTCCCTTCATTTACTGCTGTGAATAGGAATTATCAGACGGTCCCTAACTGCTCTTCAGGGAAACAATCATACTTATGAACAGCAGGAGGAGCCCCCACCTCACGTCCCAGCTGTGCAGAACTCAAGCAGCTTTGTTTGATTTCCTGAAGAGCAGTCGGCGACTATGTCGGGATTTGTATTGGATTTTATTTTTGCCTTTATATCCCCTTTACTTTCCAAACCCAGCTGCAGGGACAAAGATCATGGAGCCAGATTTAAACAGATAAACTGGGATTCTATTTGGAGGATTATTTTGCTGCAGCCACTGGTTCTGCAGAGTTGGAGAAAGTTTGTATTAAACAATACAAAAACTATAAAATCCACATTAGATTACATGCCAACACAGAACCCAGTGCAGTCTGCATAGTCTGATTATTTATCAGTCTTGCTGTATCTGGTTCTGGCAGATATTTTTTGACTGTTTTGATAATTTATGATGATCCCTAAGCAGCCCAGACCACACTGAGCATGTGCACAGTCTTGGTCTTGCAAAGATGTTTGACAGAGTTACAAGATGTCGACCCCCTATGGCCAACTTTGAAAGCATAAATCATTTGTTTGATTAGGCTTCTGGTGCAGTAAGTTCATGTTTATATTTAGTATTCAAAATACAGCATTTCTAGCCTTATTCTATTTTAGACTTTACTTCCCCTTTAAGGGCAGGGACTGCATTAATAATTACTGTTTCCTTGGAGGAGTTAATTTATGAGAAACATGGCGATATTATACCATAAAGGATCAAACATAACTATGATAGTGATGATAATTCAAGTATACAGATTGTTTTGCATCTCTGCATTTTATGGTCAGCAAACATTTTTTTTTTACATTTTTCTTGACTGTCACTTTTGGTACTTTATTAATAATTCTTAATTCCAGTAGAATGAAAAAGAACCAAAAAGAACCCAAATTCTCTGTCTAGCTTGCTCACTCCCTCTACAATAAATCTAGGGCAGCTGTTCTATTTCATCTGAGTAAGCAATGCTGTTAATATTCAAATATTCACAGAAAATTGTTTGATAAGACAACATCCTTTAATTTATAACATTTTATACAGGTATGGGACCTGTTATCCAGATTGCTCGGGACCTGGGGTTTTCTGGATAGGGGATCTTTCCGTAATATGGATCTTCATACATTAAGAGGCTTATTTACTAAAATCCAAATTTATCTCATTATTTAAATAAAAAAAACATGACCAAACCCAATTTTACCTTATTTGTAATTAAAAAAAGCCTGACTCAATCAAATTTTTTGGATTTTTGTCTGAAAACTCCAAAATGGTTGGATATTCCGGCTAATTCCAGCTCAGACCACAGAAACTTCAAAATAGCATAGGAACATATGCCATTGACTTATACACAACCTTTTCAGATTCAGACTTTTTGCTGCATCGAGCTTTAATAAATCTCGAAAAATTTGAGTTTAAAAAACCCCAAAATATTTGAGTTTTGCCCAAAAAAGCCAGACTGGAGTTTAGTAAATAACCCCCTAAGTCTACTAGAAAATCATGTAAACATTAAATAAACCCAATAGACTGCTTTTATTTCCAATAAGGATTAATTATATCTTAGTTTGGATCATGTACAAGGTACTGTTTTATAATTGCAGAGCAAAAACATTTAAAAAATTATTGTGTACTTGTTTTGTGAGTTATGAGTCAAATACATCAGCTTGTTAATGGGATTTGTGACCAACCAGAAAAAAATTTGAGGTTTAATAAATAGGCCCCATACAACCTTCTTTCCCTTATTTAAAATAACCCTTGTTTGACTCTTTCTAATAAGGATTCTTTACAGTCCATATTAGAATCCAATTTGAGGCTGTTCCAAGTAACTAGATACAAGATCCATGTATGGCATTAACTACAATATATGGTTTACAGATTTTTAAGCATCATTTATCTGCATATTCTTTAGTCTTATTCCAAAGAAACAAATTTGCTTTCAAAGTCATTGTCTACATTCCTGAAATGTATGTAGCCTTTTGTATGTTTTTTCATGCATTCCATATAGGTTAGCTAACGATATGGAATCATGTTCTACAGTTATGCACATCAAATGTCAGTAGTTTCCCAGACTAAAATGTACAGAGCAGCTGTAACTACTGTATATTGCACATTCCACCATTGTGTCAGCTCATAAAGTTGTGGAGGATTTTATATCAGATTTGCAGCAGGGCTGTGCAGTTGCCAACCATACAATATATTATATGGCAAACTTATTTTCATATTTGTTTGGAAAAAATGCATTATTTAGTATATATTGTGTGTTCTCTATTTATCACTATGATGATTTTGTTATCTCAAATCAAGGACTGTTTTTGCTTATTTAGTATAGTTATATCATATGACAGAATTAAACTGAATTTTTTGATGGTTTTATAGGATTTATGAAAGGCATGAATCCACTATTATGAGCAATCTTAAAAAAACAACAACTTTAGAACCACAAGCATTCACTGAACCCTTATTTCACCTACTTGTAAAGAACCTGCAGACACATGCACAGTATGTGTAGGTGGTTTGTTCCAGAAAGTGCCAAACATTTGTATTCTGAAAGCTTCTTCGGTAATAATCTGTATATTTATTAGTTAGTATACTGACAGATCAAGTAGAAAGGATTAGAGGATGAATGTATGAATGAATAAATCATAGCCTCCCTCTACACGCATACAATGAAAGTCTAAAACCTGATTGGATTATTGAGGTTGATTGAAAATTGAAATTGGAACTGGTCAGGGGTGATCCTGGCCCCTCCGCCGCCTGAGGCAGTAGCAGTTGCTGCTGCCCCCCCTCCCCCAGAAATTCACTCTTAAAGTACCAGGAGCAGCATTTTTGCTGCCCCTGGTACCTAGTGGGGCGCTGCCACCTGAGGCGACAGCCTCAACTCGCACCCCTGGAACTGGTTAACAGAAGAAGTGGAAACTAATATTAACTATTTTCTTTTCACCTGTTTAGTTTCATGGCGAGGCATCAACCCCAGTGAACCAAGCATAATATAATTATTTAAATGAGATGAGATTGGAATTTATTGGATTTATTGGACCCTGTTCTTAAAGGGCATGTAAAGCCAAAAAAATAAAATCCCATTTTTTACTTTCTTTAATGAAAAAGAAACCTATCTCCAATATACTTTAATTAAAAAATATGTACCATTTTTATAAGAAATCTGACTGTATCTAGTGAAATTCTCCCTTCATTTACTGCTGTGGATAGGAATTGTCAGACGGTCCTTAACTGCTGAGCAGGGAACCAATCATACTTATGAACAGCAGGGGGAGCCCCCGCCTTACTTACCAGCCATGCAGAACTAAAGCAGCTTTGTTTATGACGACCCCTAAGCAGCCCAGACCACACTGAGCATGTGCACTTAGTCTTAGTCTTGCAAAGATGTTTAACAAAGTTATAAGATGGTGACCCCCTGTAGCCAACTTTGAAAGCATAAATTATTTGTTTGATTAGGCTTGTGGTGCAGTAAGTTCATGTTTATATTTAATATACAAAATACAGAATTTCTAGCCTTATTCTATTTTAGACTTTACATGCCCTTTAACTGGTACTTTGTAAGAAATTTTACCAAATTAATATTTTTGCCAATGGCAGACACCAGGAAGTCATTCCTGTTACAACCTTATATGTCTGGAGGTCCCCCATGTGTTTGCAATGAGGTGGGATTGTTGTTGACTAGTGATGTACAGATGAAGCCAGAAGGGATTGCACAGTAGATTGACTTAAGTAATTACAATTTTGGCTAAGTATTCAACCCTTAATCAATATTCCTCACTGTAAGGAGGGGAGGTCATTTTATACTGCCAATTAGATTTCTCAGTCAGCACCTATGCCTCCCAATTCTTAGGATCTGATGCATGTCCAACGGTTTCCACCATATGTCCGTTTACTCACAATTTGCAGATATCGACAGCACCAGCCATAGATCGCTTTGTTTAAAATGCCTTTATTGAGACATGGGTTTCTGACCCCCAATACACTTGGCAACATTTCAGACCGCCATCTGTCTTTTATCAAGCCCTTGATAAAAGACCTGAAACGTTGCCAAGTGTATTGGGGGTCAGAAACCCATGTCTCAATAAAGGCATTTTAAACAAAGCGATCTATGGCTGGTGCTGTCGATATCTGCAAATCATTTTATACTGCAACATACAAATTATATATAAACATATAATTTAACATTAAAAAAATAAAAGCATAGAGTCTCCTGCATTGTTACATTAAGTTAAAACATTCTTTCTTATTTTACAACAAACAAAAAGGAGTTTATAAAATATAATAGCATATGGCCCCTGTTCAAGAGACAATATTCATAAATATAAGCAAGTAATGTGATTAGTTTAACTTTTTTAATGTACAGTGGTGTGAAAAACTATTTGCCCCCTTCCTGATTTCTTATTCTTTTGCATGTTTGTCACACTTAAATGTTTCTGCTCATCAAAAACCGTTAACTATTAGTCAAAGATAACATAATTGAACACAAAATGCAGTTTTTAAATGAAGATTTACGTTATTAAGGGAGAAAAAAACTCCAAATCTACATGGGCCTGTGTGAAAAAGTGATTGCCCCCCTTGTTAAAAAATAACTTAACTGTAGTTTATCACACCTGAGTTCAATTTCAAAGGTTATAAAGCCATTTCTAAAGCTTTGGGACTCCAGCGAACCACAGTGAGAGTCATTATCCACAAATGGCAAAAACATGGAACAGTGGTGAACCTTCCCAGGAGTGGCCGGCCGACCAAAATTACCCCAAGAGCGCAGAGACAACTCATCCGAGAGGCCACAAAAGACCCCAGGACAACATCTAAAGAACTGCAGGCCTCACTTGCCTCAATTAAGGTCAGTGTTCACGACTCCACCATAAGAAAGAGACTGGGCAAAAACGGCCTGCATGGCACATTTCCAAGGCGTAAACCACTTTTAAGCAAAAAGAACATTAAGGCTCGTCTCAATTTTGCTAAAAAACATCTCAATGATTGCCAAGACTTTTGGGAAAATACCTTGTGGACCGACGAGACAAAAGTTGAACTTTTTGGAAGGTGCGAGTCCCGTTACATCTGGCGTAAAAGTAACACAGCATTTCAGAAAAAGAACATCATACCAACAGTAAAATATGGTGGTGGTAGTGTGATGGTCTGGGGTTGTTTTGCTGCTTCAGGACCTGGAAGACTTGCTGTGATAGATGGAACCATGAATTCTACTGTCTACCAAAAAATCCTGAAGGAGAATGTCCAGCCATCTGTTCGTCAACTCAAGCTGAAGCGATCTTGGGTGCTGCAGCAGGACAATGACCCAAAACACACCAGCAAATCCACCTCTGAATGGCTGAAGAAAAACAAAATGAAGACTTTGGAGTGGCCTAGTCAAAGTCCTGACCTGAATCCTATTGAGATGTTGTGGCATGACCTTAAAAAGGCGGTTCATGCTAGAAAACCCTCAAATAAAGCTGAATTACAACAATTCTGCAAAGATGAGTGGGCCAAAATTCCTCCAGAGCGCTGTGAAAGACTCGTTGCAAGTTATCGCAAACGCTTGATTGCAGTTATTGCTGCTAAGGGTGGCCCAACCAGTTATTAGGTTCAGGGTGCAATTACTTTTTCACACAGGTTTGGATTTCTTTTCTCCCTAAATAATAAAAACCCTCATTTAAAAACTGCATTTTGTGTTTACTTGTGTTATCTTTGACTAATAGTTAAATGTGTTTGATGATCAGAAACATTTTGTGTGACAAACATGCAAAAGTATAAGAAATCAGGAAGGGGGCAAATAGTTTTTCACACCACTGTATATTAATGCATCCTGTTGTCCAAATCTCCTTCCTGGTTGATATTTGATCAAGCTTTTTACATACTTATAAGCTAGAATATCATATTAGCGGAGAATTGTATCAGGCCATGGGTGGAAGTTCCTACTTGATTGGTCTTCACAACCCTTCAAGTCCAAATTATTGGGCACTTTGGCCCTTCATTTCAATTGTTTTGCAATCATGTGATGCTCTACCCCTATAACTATAGCAAATAAGTCTGTTTATGCTTGGGTATAAAGCTGGCTGAAGAATAAAGAGACGTTGGACTGTCTTTGTAAAAAGTCTTTATATTCTAAGAATTGCTACCTTGCATTGCTAGGGTGAAGGGTGTGATTCTGACCAGGGACATTATATGCATGGACTTTGTATATTCTCCATTTCATGTTGCAGAATCTATATGGATTTCCTATTGTACAAAAAAAATGCTTTCATAGTGATACCTAACTTAAACTGCTAAGAACTGAGAAACAAAAAAAAGTTTGAAGCGTCCACCTCAAAAATACATTCCAATCAATAGCTCTTAAAAAAGCTAATTTAAAAATAGCCCATTCAATTCAGAATTCCCTGTGTCTTTTCACTATACTCTTATTTTCATTCAATTGCTTATACATAATGACAGACACACCAGTTCAGTTTTCATCTGGATATCCCAGGTTTTTGCAGCTGTCCACGTGAAAACTGCCTGTATGGACATCAAAATTAGGAAATCCAGACAGGCATGGTGATCAGCCAATCACTGCATACCATGTAATAACCCTGTCACTGACCTCATAGACCTGCCCTAAAAGTCATCCACCTGCATGTTATCTGCTCCACCTCCTGCGCAGACTGTCCCACTGCAAAAGATGGCAACCCTTGGAACACATTTTCCCACAAGTTAGCATTCTTTTCTTGGAGTGGATTCCCCTCTAATTAGCACAGAAAAGACATCAATAGAATAACAACTTTAGAGGTAGAAGTATCACATAGCGTAGTACATGCCAAGATGTGTTTTTTCTTGTATCTTTTCACCATAGTCTTATTTCCATCCAATGCTTAATAGATAATAACAGACCTGTTGCCCAGTACACATTGTCCACAAGCTGACTTCCTTTTATTGGAGTGGAACCCCCTCCACTTAGCACTGATATCAATGAGAAACATTTCTCTTCCTAAAAAGAACAAATTTAGACAAATAAGTAGCATATAGTGCAGAACATCCAATGATTAATTTGACACATTGCCCAGTGGAAAACATTCTCCCACAGGCAGACTTCCTTTTCTTGAAGCAGATTCCATTTAGCGTCGATATAAATTCGGAAAACAACTCTCTTCCTAAAAAGAACAAATTCTGAGTTAGACGAAACATATAGGTTAGTTCATGGCCAAATGTTTTTTTTCCAGTCTAAATAGCTATGTCTAAAATATATTCGTGCTTTCTAAATAAAAAATTATTTAAATCAGCATTCAGATGGTACAGATGAAAATGTGCTGTGATTTTATTTTTATTTACAATCTTAAATAAAAACGATGCTTCAGTGAAAAATAAGAAGTGTTAAATCTGCATAATATAAATTTGTTTTTACCCTTTCAACATCTGTTCTAATTGAGTGTCAAATTGCATTTTACCAAACATTGAATAAATATTCTCTAATGTGGATCTTGCAGGCAGTGGTAGATCTATTTTTACCAGTTCTTATTATCAGTTATCAGTTCTTATTAGTTAAGAAAACAGAAAAAAAGGTTTTGTTTTATCAGGAAGGACAAAATATGGGGTAACTAACTATCATGAATCTCTGCTTTTCTTCATCTCCTCTGTAAATCTACAAAAAAAATAGAATCAAAATAGGAATATGCAATACATTAGGGGGCAGATGTATTAAGGGTCGAATATCGAGGGTTAATTAACCCTCAATATTCGACTGGGGAATGAAAATCCTTCGACTTCGAATATCGAAGTCGAAGGATTTTGCGCAAATACTTTGATCGAACGATCGAAGGAATAATCGTTTGATCGAATGATTAAATCCTTCGATTCGAACGATTCAAAGGATTTTAATCCGACTATCGAAGGATTATCCTTCGAAAAAAAAAGTTAGCCAAGCCTATGGGGACCTTACATGGACTTCGGTAGCTTTTAGGTGGCGAACTAGGGGGTCGAAGTTTTTTCTTAAAGAGACAGTACTTCGACTATCGAATGGTCGAATAGTCAAATGATTTATAGTTGGAATCCTTCGATTCGAAGTCGAAGTCGTAGTCAAAGGTCGAAGTAGCCAAAAAAACACTTCAAAATTTTTTCTTCTATTCCTTCACTCAAACTTAATGAATGGGCCCCTAGATGTTAGAAGCCAGAGTATTCTTGGGAGTGAAGGGGTCTCCTAACTTAGTTACAGTATATACTGTACAATATATTATTACCATACTTTTTTACCATATTTTCCTATAAAAAAAGCCCATTTTGTGGCTTATTTTTGAATTCTTGGCTTGGAGGCAAGTTTTGGTTGCTTAAAATGTGTACTGCCAAACAGAGCCTCCTTAGACTGTTTATCGGCTACCACATAGCCAACCACAGTCCTAATTTGTATCACCCAGGAACTTTTTACAGTTGGATGTGGCTCATGGGGCAAAAAAAAGGAAGGTTGGGGACCTCTGCCTTAAACCAGACATCAGACATGTAATCTATGACAATATCACATGAAGCATCTAATCTTTTTTCATATTATCTATTCAGGGCCAAGCTATTCATTTTCATGAATGTGGTATTTATCAACTTAACTTTGGATAAAAGATACAGTAGGCCTAGGATTTTGACACTGAGTGCATGGAAAGGGAGTGTATTATTTGGTGAAAATTATGATAAACCATGTATTTCTTACATGTTTTGTTCAGTATTGCTACTAGAGCCAAATATATACCTTTTTAATTATATTGGCATTGTATCGATTGAAGACAACAACGTATACAAATGGTTATGTTGACTTTCTTTTTATGTAACATGGCATCAGTAGTGGTGAAAAATGTAGGAAAGATTGAAAAAATTTAAGGAGTTAAAAGATTGTATAAAGAAAGAAGGAATTTATAGAATCACACAGAAATGTAAGTATTGTGGACATATTATTGATTTGTGCAAAACAGAAGAGTACATTACCTGATACATGTCTATCAGGAGTTATTATACTGTCCACAAGGGGATTCATCCATCAAATCTGGATTCATCCATCAAATCTGGTATGCAATACCTAGTTGTGCTTTAAAAAATAAAGCCTGTTATATCTTTGTTTTGTTCAAGAACCTTCTGGCACCCAATTCTTTTATTTAATCATAAAAGTAGTTGGTGTAGTTGTAGATGCACAACACAATTCCTTCATATTTTCATGTATCAAAAGACCATCCTGTGGAGAGAGAGAGAGGTCAAATGTAACCGGTGCTCTAGCCTAGCCTAGATGGGGTTACAGTTCCATGTAGTAACGGCACCACACAACCATTTCTTTTCTATTGGATAACTAAAATATGTGTTGGGTCAGTTTGCCTGAGCTCCTTTAGCCAGGCCTAAGATCAACAGCCTTGTGAATGAATAATGTTCCTTATCTGTTAAACTAAAACAGTATTATCCCTTTATAGAAAGCTACCTAGTTATGGCTCACATTTTTAAAAATATTTCACAAGTAGGATTTTATTTATGCATGGTTCTCAATACTGATTACGGTAACCATCATTTAGATGAATGTCCAGTATGAAAGAGCTGACTACTGAGATGAGCATCAAAAATGATTTCTAACTTCCACTATTAATACAGTAAATGGAAATGGATGGTAACATGTTTCTGTATACTTTTAGTGTTAGGGTAAGTTGTTGTACCCAGTAATTTAATGAGCTGAATAAAGTAAAAGGTGTAAGAGAAATTAAAACAGAAATACATATAGCTAGAAAAGAGATGCAACATGCTTATGTTTAATTTGATGTTTGCTCTAGGGGTGCTTAAAATTTATGATCAAATTTTAATGTTAATAAAATTGGATGGAAGCTCAGCTTAATCTCCTTGAGCCCAATCAACAGAAAAAATACAGTATCAGAAATTATAGTGAGAGAGAAAAGTAGTGATGGGTGAATTTGTCACATTTCGCTTCGCCACAAAATTCGCTAATTTCCCTCAAAATTCGCGAAATGGGAGAAAAATTAGCAAAACGCAACTTTTGAAGCCGTCGACAAATCTCTGTAAATTCATGCCTGGGGAATAATTTCTCCCATCACTAAGAAAAGTACAAACTTTTTTTTAATCTAAGGCACTTTGATCAATGAAATGCAATGCCAAGCATACCAGGAATGTATAGAGTTCCTATAATTAACTGTGGGGTTACTGAATAGTGGGGGCAGTTGCTGCAGTAGCCCTAATTCATTTGAGGCAATATCAGTCATAGTTTATTTTTCAACAACAATAAATTCACATACAAGTGTAATCATGGGGCTGCACAGTCATTTGCATAAGAAATCCCATAAATTAAAGGTTCTCCTTTGATAGTTGCATCAACATGTGCTCTTCCACATAATGCCTTCCTCCTGTTACAAACCTCTACCTTCTACCACCTGTAAATACTGTAGCTCTAGGGTTTTCACATTGCTGTAGAGTAGTTGCACAGAAAGATTAGGGTGTATATGTCACTCACACTTAATAACAATAGCCATGGGGATTCCACAGACTGTTTTTGTTATTGCAAAAAAAAAGTCCAAATCCCTCTTTAAAATAGGCAGACAAGAGGTTCTTTACTGATTCTTAAAATCAATAATTTTCTTAATTCAACATTCATCGCACAAATGATGGAAGGCATGGAGAGTCTTGGGCCTAACGCATTTCATGGCAATAGAAAGCCACTTCCTCAGAAATATCCTGTCTGCCTATTGGGATTCAAGTGTGCCAATGAAATTCAATGGGTTTACATAACATTTTCTGATTTGTGTCAATTGTTCGCCTAATGCATCTCCCCCAGTGACCACAAATATGCTGGAATCATGGGTAAACCACTGCATTGTGCATAAAAAAACCATTGTGATCGCACAGTACATAAAATCTCAATTAGCCTACTGCATTTGGGGTTGTTTGACCCCTGTTATGTGATAGTTCAGACACAGTGTTATAAATATAGTTTGCCTTATCATTACATAATGTTTAGTTGATGAACATTAGATGAAGCAGTAAAGCTACTCTACAACATGGCTTTATTACTATACATTTATTAACCAAGTTTTTAAATAATTCTGTCAAATGCACAGAATATATCATAATTATGATACTAGTGATATTGGATATAAGTTGTTCAGAAGGTGTTTTAAATCTGCTTCTTCATGTAAAATGGGCTGTACAGTAAAGCAACAATATGCACCCCATTCCCAGTGTTATGTTAGAGCACTGCTCCCCAGATAGACAAAGGGCGCCATCATGGGCTAGAATACATAACATAACATCTCTGGTACAGTTATCTCGGCCTTGACAGTCTTATTTACTCTGTGAAAAAGTTGATGCATGCGGTTTATATTATACTTTCTGAAACGGGTAACATTGATCTGTTATTCATCCAAAGTGGTTTGTATTCTTAGGCAGTTTAAATCAACTGCTACTATTCTATAATAACAAAAGTATATAAAGGAACATAATGGAAGTGCTGGCACAAATTTTTTAATAAGTGAGTATATGACTGCAAGCAAGTAACAAAGTAAGCAGATGTGCAGTTGACAGTTTGGCACTGATATATCCAATGTGCAACTCTAGATTTAAAGTCTGAAACTATTTGGCACTTTTTCAGGACCTGATTTCTTGAGGGGGCGCCTTTAGGCTGCACTCCCCCCACGAGCACACACAAACAAGCACCAGGCAGTAACCAATCAGTGACTTCAGGGGGGGCACATGGGTCATAACTGTTTGCTTTTGAATCTGAGCTGCATGCTGAGGATCAATTGCAAACTCATTGAACAGTTATGTCCCATGTGTCCCCCTTCAGTCGCTGACTAACTCAGAGTTAGAGAGCTGAATATCAGGAAGTAGTGTAATGTTATGTTAGACATCCAGTCACTCCTGCCTTTTACATTTTTGGTTAACTAACTATATTAGAAACATTTTTTATTTTGCACAACCTATCTATTTACCCAATTTTTTATTTTTATACTGAACTGTTCCTTTAAAGGAATGACAATATAATGTACTGTTGCTCTGTGCTGGTAAAGCTGGTGTGTTTGCGTCAGAAACACTAATATAGTTTATATAAACAAGATGCTGTGTGGCTAGATAACAGATACGCTATGTAGAATCCCATTGTATACTGCAGATATTATCCGTTATCAGCCGTGTAACCTGTGTCTTTTCTCCATTTTCAGCTTTGCATAGCTGCCCCCATGGCTACACAGCAGCTTGTTTATACCATATAAACTATAGTAGAGTTTTTGAAGTGAACACATCGGTTTTAACAGTGCAGAGCAAGAGTACATTATATTTTCATTATTTTAAAATAATTTCATTTTTTGGTGTTTTTGTGTATAATTAGTAGTTCTTTAAATTATTTGGTATGTAACATTTGCCTATGAATAGAAAAAACACAAAGCATGAAAGGTTATGTTTTACTGTTTTCAATAAGTTACTTGTTTTTTCAACAAGTCTGCTTTAGAGCAGCTTATTGAGTGAGTTTTTCTTATTATATGCTTTTAAACAAAACTAATAACAAATATTTATCATACAGTTTGGGGGGTCTATGCATGTGTCACCATCACTTCAACTTTAAGTCCCAGTCCCAGATATAATACTATATGCAAAAAAATATGTATAAACTCATGTTTAATATTGAATACTCTTATACAATATTTACTTTCAAAATAAATATTACAAAGCTCAAAAACAATTTCTTGATATATTAAAAAAAATGTTAATTAAAGATGTTAACAAAGATATCTTTTTTTTTCAGATGCAGCAATTATTCCATGAAAATTATGAACACAACAGAAAAGGATATATACAAGACCTTCACAACAGCAAGATTCATGGAGCAATAACACTGCACCCCAACAAAAGGCCAGCATATCAGTACAGGCTTCATAATTACATACTGAGTCGAAAGATTTCAGAATTACGGTTTCACACTATCCAGCTTCATAGGGAAAGTGTTCTAATGAGCAAACTTAGTAACAGTGAAATAAGCAAGGAAGATCAGCAGCTTGGCATGATGCCATCATTCAACAGATTTCAGCCACAGGAAAGAAATGAAGTAATTGAATGGGAGTTTCTAACAGGGAAGCATATTTATTCTATGAATGCAAACGCTCCACCATGCCAGAGCTTTACTAACCTTTTAAAGGCATCATTAGATGACACTGTAATGCAAGTTATGGAAATGATAAATGAGAACTCTAAATCTAGAGGAAGATTAATAGATTTCAAGGAAATCCAGTATGGCTACCGCAGAGTTCACCCTTTGTATGGGGTAGAATTTATATTGGATATGTTGCTTTTATACAAAAGACACAAGGGAAGAAAGCTCACAGTACCTGTAAGACGTCATGCCTACCTTCAACAATCATTTAGCAAGCCTTTCTTTAAAGAAGAAGAGGAACTGGATGTACAGAGTGTTTTGCAAAGCATTAACACTGATGCTCAGACATTTTCTTTCTTTTCCAATTCGTTAAAAATGTTTTCTCTGCTCCATGTCACCAAAGAAATGAAAGCAAACAATGACAAGAAAATACATTTTCTTGTTCCTCTCACTGGAAGATTTGACATTTTTATGAGATTTATGGAGAACTATGAAAAGACCTGCCTAATCCCAAAGCAAAACGTTAAATTGATGGTCATTCTTTTCAATTCTGACTCAAGTTCAGAATCCAATAAGCACACTGAGTTAATGACAGAATATCAAAACAAATATCCACAGGCAGACATGAATATAATGACACTGACAGGACAGTTTTCCAGGGGCCTAAGTCTTGACAAAGGCTCTGCTCAGTTTGAAAACAACACTTTACTGCTCTTCTGTGATGTAGACCTTATGTTCACCTCAGATTTTCTTCAGCGATGTAGAGATAATACTATTCAGGGAAAGCAAGTCTATTATCCAATTGTATTTAGCCAGTATGATCCCAAAGTTGCATATGGTGGTAATCCTCCATCACCTAATAACTTTGTTTTTACAAAGAAAACAGGATTTTGGAGAGATTATGGCTTTGGAATCACCTGTATTTACAAGAGTGATCTCTTAAACATAGGTGGATTTGATACATCCATTCAAGGGTGGGGACTGGAAGATGTTGACCTTTTTACTAAAGTAATACATTCAGGACTGAAAGCATTCAGAAGTCAAGAAACAGGAGTGGTTCATATGTTTCACCCAGTTCATTGTGACCCTAATTTAAATCCTAAGCAGTACAAGATGTGCTTAGGTTCCAAAGCAAGTACATTTGGATCTGCTTCTCAATTAGCAGAAATCTGGTTAGAAAAACATTTAGACGCTGGATACAACAGAACTCACTCCTGACATGTCAGCTTTTTCTCTAACTTTAAGGGGAGTTACCTCATATTATTATTTAGTTTTTGTCTTCATTTCTTCCTTGTCCATAAACTCCTCTATGTCTTCCAAAGGATATCTGTCAATCACAAAGAACTCTACTGATTATTAGTATTTGAACTTCCTATTAAATATGGGGGTTATTTATTTTTATTTTGAAATTTGGACATGACTTTCCATGTTATGTTTTTTGATCAAATCTACAAAGGCTTATCCCAGAGAACTCTTTTGAGCAAGGTGCAATATTGGTCAATATTGTGTTTGTTAATGTGACAAAATATCTGTCAATGGTACCACAAAAGTGCTTTATACTTTCCTTGGGGAAGAGACATTTGTTTTATAATTTATACAAAAACAAATATATAAAAACTACTTTTCTTAAAAAAAAAGTAAGAATTATGATTGTATCTTTATTTTTTAAAATGAATTAAGACGTTCCTTTCATGAGCAGTTGGTACTGGCTATCATGTTCTTGAAAGTATATATCAAGTTCCCTAAGTTTTGTTGTTAATACAAATCAAGTTTATTTTCTTCTTTTATTCTTGGGAACACGGTAGTTTAAAAAAGGTGTGTACTGTGCATTTTAGAAGTTTTTGTGAACCATTGTCCTTAATTTGCTGGCAAGAAGATGAACTAAATGGACATAAGTTAGACAAATGTTAGAATTTTTTATTTAAAAAATGAAAATGATGCTTTCTTTTCTCTCGATTTGTTTTACTTTTTTTGAGAAAAAAATACATCTTGTATTTATGCTGATTTTCCTGTATGATTTAATGTGATAAACTATTAGTCATTTAAAGGAGCAGTGCTACTTAGTCTGATTCCAAAACATGTTAGTACTATTTTTCATCAGGTTACAACACTGTTTTATTTCCTTACTTAAAAGTGTCCCAAAAGTTATATTCACAAAGTTTCTAAAGTAAGCGGCAAGGGATTGATGGAATTGTAAATGTATATCTTTAAGTGAAATGTATGGAAAACTATTTCACTCAAGTTATGACCCATTTAAAAATTGAATGCAATCTTTTCACAAAAGCCATTTTAAATTTCTAAGTCTTAATAACATGCTCAATACTTATAAAAGAGATTTATAAATAAAATGGTGGAAGACTTTCCAATTTGAATTTAGTGTGAATAACTAGAAAAATACATGTACAGTGTATTTCAAACATTTGCATGTAGAAGAAACTCTGATCATCAGATCATTGTGTACTGTCAACAAGTTCATCCGGCATTTATCCTTAGATCACCTACATTCTAAAAATCTAGAAGAATTTTATCCTCTGTTGCATTGTGCCTGCCTTTCACTACAGGATATGTTCTGCAATAGGCAGGGGTATAAAAGAATACTTAGGAACACGTTCAATATAATGTATCAAAACAACCTTCTAAATATCTACACTATTTTATAAGTACAAAATCATAGGATTAAAACAATTAAAACTGTGAAGTGCTCCCAAAGGAAAGTAGCTCCCACTATGCCTGGAAAACTCCTGTACAATTCCTAATGAAGCCTGCAGTGGGAATTACGTGAAAAAGTTGGTGTGTTCTCCTTTGTGGTACTCCTGCTAAGTGAGAAAACAGTTATGGCAATAAGTATTATTATTGACTTTTTTTCAGTGACTTTGTCAGGAACTGTTGACTTTTGTTACCCAGTACTATATTTGTTAGATGAATCCACCTTGGCACACAGCCTTATTATTGGGAACCCAGGCTTTGTTAGTTATAGTCCTACATGGTTGCTACACATTCTTTTTAGGGAACTGAGTCTTCTTTTTACTCACATACAGGGCCACCATCAGGGGGCACAGGGGAGACAGTTGTCCTGGGCTCTGCAAGGTTTTGTGTCTAAGGGAAAATGCTTTACTTACTTGATTAGCCCTGCCCCCTGCTTTCAGCATGCTGCCAGTTTCAGAAAATAGGACAGCAGCTCCTGCATGAAAGATTTTTCTCCTATTCAGATTTTCTATACCGTCATTGGCTCTTTAAGGATAAAAAAGAAAAAAAAAAACAGTAGCTGCTGTCCTATTTTCCGAAGCTGGCAGCACGCTGAAAGCAGGGGGTGTGGATAATCAGGTAAGTGAAGCATGGCCAGGCCCCCCTTAGACACAAAACCCAGGCAAGCAATTTTTAAAAAAATATTTGGAGGGCCTGGCCACCAAGATTTTTTTTTTAACTTAAAGGAGGCCACCAATGGCTTTTTACAGCTTGTGGGTGGATGTGGGGGGGCCCTGATCACAATGGCTTTTTATAACCTGTGGGTAGGGGAAGGCCATCAATTTTTTTTTACTTGCAGGGGAGCCCCTGATCACTAATGGATTTTTAAACCTTGTTGGGGGTGACTGTCCACCAATATTTTTTTTTTAACTTGAAGGGGGTCCTGGTCACCAGTGGATTTTAATAACTTGTGGGGGGTCCTGGGCACCAATAGCGTTTTATAACTTGTGGGGGCAGGAGGGTACCCTGATCACCATTGGCTTTTTATAAAATGTGGGGGGGGGGACTTGCCACCAATGGCTTTTTATAGCTTAGGGGGGTTTAATGTTTTAGCTCTAATGTCTGTGTGGCCTTTTTACTGTGGGGTGGTCAAGATATGGGGTGGGGCTTGAAGGTGGGCGGGGACCAGAGGGCCCAGAAAATGTTGCTGTACAGGGCCCTGTGATTTCTGAAGGCAGTCCTGCTAACATATTATAGAATATTTCAAATCTTAATCCTACACAATTACTGGATAGTATTCTAGGAAATTGAAAACGAATGCGCTAAAGGGAAAATCGAGGGGAAGGGGAGCAGAGATCTTCATGTGAATAGTCCGTGTCAGGCTGCCATAGACACTGGATCCATTGGCCAAAAATGATTAAAAATTCCAATTTTATTCAAAGTATTGCAGTAAAAAGCATGGCTTGACGTGTTTCGTGATTCAGACTAGTCGCTTGCTCAACAAGGCTTCTTGAGGAAGTGACTAGTCTGAGTCCCGAAACGCTTCAAGCCATAACTTCCCCCTGCCTGTAATATATTTTTACTTTTACTGCAACGCTTTGAATAAAATTGGCATTTTTAAACATTTTTGGCCTATGGATTCAGCGTCTACGGTATTCTTAGGAAATTGAACCTCCGTTTGCTCATATACAGGTGTAATGCTATATATCCAGACAAAATAGCAGCTACTTATCTTTGGCGGCACTGCAGGGTTTAATGGTTTTAATTCCTATTCTACATTTTCATATATTGAACACTGGAAGTGTGCATGTTCCCAGGAGTTCATTTATTCCTGTGCCTGCTTTGGGAAATTTATATTGTGTAGTTTATCTAATATAGGTAATTCAAAAAAACAACTGGAATTGCTAAGCAATTATTGAAGATGTTTCAGTACTCATCCGAGCAGCTTCTTCAGTTTAACTGACTGGTGCGGGAAATTTTCGTCATATAAACTCATCCACTAATCCAGTCACAATGGCACATTGTAACTCTTCAAAGAGGTGACATCTGAATTTCACAGGTGTTGATTCTGTGTAGTTACTGTGATAGGATTACCAATGTGTCATGTAACTCCTAGAAAGAGGTGGTACTTGTGAGAGTTGCATGAATGGATGTGTGAAGTGTTCTGAAACCACCGGGGTACAGATGTTAGTACAGCATTGTATGTAGCAGACAGGTGGTGTTGAAGGCCCCCGCCTCTGTTCAGGGATGGTTTCTCCACCTTGACATGAATCGCCTCTTTCACGCCTCTTTCAAACCAGCAGTCTTCTTTATCCAAGATTTGGACATTACCATCTTCAAAGGAGTGTCCCTTGTCTTTGAGGTTTAGAAAGACAGTCTTAAGGTGGCCATACATGGATAGATCCGCTCGTTTGGCGATGTCGCCAAACGAGCGGATCTCCCTCCGATATGCCCACCTTGAGGTGGGCAATATCGGGCAGATCCGATCGTGGGCCCTAGGGCCCAACGATCGGATCCTAGCATTCGGTAAATGGGCGGTCGGATCGCGGGACCGCAACAACGAACAGATGCGGCCGCGATCCGACGGGATTTTCTGTCCCATCCGATCGAGATCTGGCCGACTTTCGGCCAGATCTCGATCAGGGAAGCCCGTCGAGGGGCCCCATACACGGGCCAATAAGCTGCCGACACATTCTGTCGGCAGCTTTTATCGGCCCGTGTATGGCCACCATAACTCTGTGGAGTTCACCCTCCTATGCTGAGCCATTTGTTTGGCTCACAAGTAGCACCTGTTTCTAGGAGTTGCATGACACATTGGATAATCCTATCACAGTAACTACACAGAAGCAACACCTCTGTGAATTTCAGATGTCACCTTTCTGAAGAGTTACAATGTGCCATTGTGACTGGATTAGTGGACGAGTTTATATGACGAGAACTTCCCACACCCGTCGGTTGAACTGAAGAAGCTGCTGAGTAGTGAAACGTCTTCAATAAATACTTAGCAAGTCCAGTTGTTTTTTTGAATTATTTATATTAGACTACCATGACCTGGATGAATGAAAATCTTCATAGTCATGTTGTGTAGTTATTTGTTTATACTTTATCCGTCTACTCTTATTGTAGCAACCATTGAAAGTAGAAGTGTGAGCAAGTATTGCAGGTTAGAGGGTGAATGCTTAGTGAAATAAGGATAATATGGCTGAAAAAAAACTATTATGATAGAGTTAAAAGTCTGAATTGAATGTTCCTATTAAAACTTAGCCTTCATTACAGTTTTTTATGTAAAACACTGTATACAATATACCATTTTATCCTAATTCCTGAAAGCAGATTTTCTTTGAACCCCCTTACAAGGTTATCCCACGTATAAACCATTTGTGCTTGGCTAATAATAACCTGATGTTAGTGCAAGTGGATCAATAATTGATTCAACTTTGCTGATGTACGGTAGGCTTTAACACCTGCACTCAGATGGTATTGAATGGATTGTTCCTGCCCACCTGCAATAAATAAATAAGATGAACTTTCAGCAGTAAAACTACATGTCAAATGCTGCAGAGCTATCTACATGCACTGCTACATATAATCATGTCAGTATTATGAAATATGTGCCATGCATTACCTAATGCATATTGGAGAATGCTGGGAGAGGATATTATAAAAAATGCATAGGTAGAGTTATGCTATTAAAATGTCAGATTTTGATTCCAGATCCTGAGAACTCTTTTTTTGAACATAATGCTGGTATTTCTCATGGGAGAGGCAAAAACAGGTTCATGCTCTGGTTTACCAGCAGACAGATAAAAAAAGCCATCAGTCAGTGGCAGTACAGTATATAAATACATGAAAATAAAAGTTTTCTATTTTCATATACTTTAAAGGCCCTTTGAAACCACATATACTAATCTAACCCATAAAGATATAGTATAGCTGAAAACAAATATGGCCCCATTGATAGTTCACAGACCTACTGCCCTTGTAATATACAGTATGTATTATGATCATCTAAAAACAACCGAAACTATCACAATAAACATTTTTGTTCTGATATATGTCTGTCCTTTTAAGAAAGCATTCCTAGTTCACACTTCATTCACAAAAATGAAACCACATATGTATGAACATTTCTATTTATTGATATTGTTTAATCAGAATGGTTGTTTGACTATCTCATGGCAGCTGCAGCATTGGCCTAACCAATTTGTATTAGCAGGTATTACATTAGCATTTTTCTCTTTCCATTTAGTGCGAACACAAAACTGGGTAAATAGATTGTGTGAAATAAAACTTATTTCTAATATAGTTGGTTAACCAAAAATGTAATCTATAAAGTAATAGCAAGAAAACTTCCTCCTTTGCAGCTCTCTGTTACTAGTAAGTAACCAATCAGTGACCAGTCAGTGAAGGGTGGGAGGGCATTTGGGACATAATTGTTAAGTTATTTTATTTCTGAACCAAAGCTGCTTGCTAAGGATGAAAAGCCAACTAATTGAACCTGTCCCATGTGCCCCCCCCCTTCAAGTAACTTACTGACTAAGAGGTTAGAGAGCTGAAAAGCAGGTAAGTAATGTTCTGTTCTGTTAGACATCCAGTCACTCCAGCCTTTATATATTACATTTTTGGCTAACTAACTATATTAGAAACATTTTTTATTTCGCACAGCCTATCTATTTACCTAAGTTTCCCTTTTTACCCTGAACATGATGGCCATACATTTTTCAATTTATACACTACATTTTACAGCATTTATACATTGCATTGGAGTTCACAGGGAACAACCGCATACAGTACTATTCATTTTGGTGGAAAAATTTGACTTATCAATAATCTCACAGAACTTGAATCATCCACATGCTGTCAGTAAATCTCCAAGAAGCCATTCTTAGAACATTCTCATTTTAGGAGAAATTAAACTTAACTAGAATTTTTTTAAATTGCGTTAAAGAGATGGTGGTATGCCAACAAGAGACTTTGGTTTGCAACATTGATGCAAAATGGAACATTTTATTTACTTGAAATAGCTGCTTCCCTCAGAATTCCGTTTCTTTATTTTAGGAAGAAGGCCTACTGCATGGACTACTTGAACTGTTACAGAAATATGTTTTTACCTAATCTTAAGGATTACAATAGAATCATTTTAAGGGCTCAAAACTAGTAAAGGCCAGATTTCACATTTGCATGTGAATCCATATAGTTAATAGTTTGGAGAGTGAAAGAACCTAGTTAAGTAAAATGCGAAATAGACTATGTTACTGATATTTTGCTAAATTGCGCAGCAAAGAGCACTGGAAAGCATGCAGTACCAAAAGTTGTCTGAAATCTTCCTTACTACTAATGCTTAAAGTAGAACTAAATAGCGATAAGCGAATCAGTCGCAAAATTGTCAGATATTAAAAATTGACCCATTGACGTCAATATGTTTCATACATTTTTTGCACGTTTCGGCAATTTTTTCACAGTTTGGCAAAAAATTTGTGAAATTACCTAATGCATATTGGAGATGCGTGAAATTAATTGAAGTCAATGGGTGTCAAAATCTTTTTACACACAACAAATTTTTACTAGTGCAACAATTTTTTATAATTCCAAATACATTAAAAAAATTTTATGGCGACTTTTTTGTCCCTGAGACAATTTTGCCTTGACAACTTTTTTGTTGTGGTGAAATTTTTCGTGGTGGATTTTTGCTGCAGTTCGTGAAAAAATTTGCAGGTGGGGAAATGCAGAAATTTGACGCAAATCCATGCCTGGTGAAAAAATTCATTCATCACTAGAACTAAACACTAAAAATTACTATAGCTAAAATGCCATATTTTACATACTGAACTTAATGTACCAGTTTAAAGTTTCAGCATCTCAGTAGCAATGATGCAAAACTTCAAACTTGTCACAGGGGGTCACCCTCTTGGAAAGTGTCTGTGACACTCACATGTTCAGAAAGTGTCTGTGACACTCACATGTTCAGAAAGTGTCTGTGACACTCACATGTTCAGAAAGTGTCTGTGACACTCACATGTTCAGTGGGTCTGAGCAGCTGTTGAGGAGCTAAGCTTAGGGGTTGTCGCAAATTTTCAAGCTGAAAATTAGGTTTGTCTGTAATATAAAATGATGCTACTGACGCTAATTGCACTGGGTTCTGAGCTGACATGTAGTAATTATCCATATTAATTACTATGACATTTCTATTCTGTATATTTAACTGACATTTCATACTGAGTGTGTGGAGACACAGATCTAACCTACTAAAGGACTGTGGTTGCCTTGGGCTGGTTCAGAAGCCCAAAATATAATGTACAACATTTCTAGCTACTTTTCTAGTAAGGCTTTTGTTCTCCTTTAAAAATGAATCTGAGTTCTCAGTTATATTCTGTTGGTCTGTGCATCAGCCTTATATATTGTGCCCCTTAGGCAGACATTGAAAAGGAGAACAAGTTTCTTACAGTTCCAAGTTTCCTAACAGCAAGGATAAAAATCAGAGCCTGAAGAGATTTCATACACCACTTTGAGAAAAATGTGTTCAGTAGTTTTCTATATCATTCATTTAGAACAACATTTTCTTGGTACTTGACCTTGAAAACAGTGCTTCTTATAACTATGGCATCATTCTTGAAAGACCTATAGATCCTGGTTTTGACTGCAGAATAAATGTTTAACCAGTTTTTAATTTGGGCTGGTGCCACTTTACCTCCAAAGCTACCACACATAATTACATATTGTTCTGCCATATTTCTACACAGTATCTCCAACTGCTAAAGATGAATTGTGGCACTATTGTATTGTACTGTATTTTCAAGTTTTTAAAGCAGGTACTTGTTATTTTTTTGTAGAAGGGTTTTAAGGGAGAAAAGAGCAACACCCACTACAATCTTATGTTGGTCATCAAGGGAGCAGATCTCTCTGTGAGTTTTGGGTGATTGAACACCACAGACTGGTAGTGTCTTGATCACCTCAAAGACAGGGTATAAACAAAATTGAAATTGTTGGGAGGATTTGCATTTAGGAGAGTTTTCTCCAGTACATTGGCTAATAAGGGACTTAATCCGAGAGGGGAATCAAACAGGAACACAATCATAATTTGTTTTTAGATTCGTCACTTTCTCTTCTGTATAATCCATCTTATGTTTAGTGTAGTCTTACTATATCTAGGGTTGCTCCCCTCATCGAAAGGATCTAGTGATATCATTGAAAAATGACAGAAGCCAGTGTACCTTAGCTCCAATTAAGAAGAGCAATGACAGTGACATCAGTATGTACTCATTACAGAGGTTAAAGGAAAATTGTACCCCTGAACAATGTAGGTCTATATATAAATACATTGCATAAAACAGCTCATATATAAAACCCGACTTTATGTACACAAATCATTATTATAAAAATATACTTTTTTTAGTACAGTAGTATGTGCCATTGGGTAATCCCAAATAGAAAATTGCCATTTTAAGAAATAAGGGCCACCCCCTTGGGATCCTATGATTCACAGTGCTCACAAACAAACCATACATGTTAGGTCACATGAGCCAATTAACAGACAGAGTTCTGTCTTTTGCTTCCACACTTCTTCCTGTTACAGTATTTGTGGTCAAGATGCAAAGGGCAATATTTACTCAAATATATATTCTATATATTCTGTTGCTATATTCATTTTGGGGGTATAGTTTTCCATTAAGTATTACACAATTAGCATGACAGTTATGCTTTTACACCATGACAGAAGATCACTAGCGATGGGCAAATTTGTCCCGCTTAGCTTTGCCGAATAATTTGCGAAATGGTGGGGAAAAAATCAGAAAACGTGGAAAATTTGCGAAATGCATTGAAGTCAATGGGCGTCAAAATAATTTTGATGCACGTGAATTTTTATGCATGTGGCAATTTTGACCGAGACAATTTTTTTTTTTTAGCTGAGGTGGATTTTTCGCCAGCGATTTTTTGACGCAGTTGCACGTGGTGAAACACGAAAATTCGATGCCAATCCATGCCTGCCAAATTTATATGTCCATCATTAAAGATCACTCCAGTGCTTCCTGTTAGAAGAATGATGGGCCAAAACTGATGGATTTTCATACGTCTGGTGTCAATGAAGTTGCTGTAGCAGCAACCTCCCAAAAAACAAATTGACTGTTCCCACTAGTCCACCCTGATCCCCAGGCACAAATAAAGGGGAAAGGGTTTAAGATTAGCTCACTCATGCAAGAGCCATGTGAAATTTTGTGGATCCCTTGGTAGCTCTGTATTTAAGCTGTAACAGCCTCCTTAAAGGGGAATGAAACCTAGTCGGCGCAAACCATCCACCCCCCCTCCCGTTTGTTGCCCACCCTCCCTCCTCCCCCCTGGCCTACCCGTCCCGCTGGGCAAATGCCCCTAACTTGTTACTTACCCTTCTGCGCAGGTCCAGTTCAGGGAGTTCACAGACAACATCTTCTTCCACGCGATCCTCTTCCTGCTTTGAACAGCGTTTTGGCGCATGCGCAGTAGGATCATTTCGCCGGTACGGATCTACTGCGCATGCGCCAAAAGTCACGCGCATGCGCAGTAGATCGTACCGGCGAAATGATCCTACTGCGCCGACTAGGTTTCCTTCCCCTTTAAATCATTACAACTTATTTTAAAGTTATCATGTGCACTACTTTTGAGAAATGGCATTCTGATTTTAATATAATAGCAAAGTTTGTTTATCTTCTTAATATTTCAGCCAGTAACTATTGAGTGCATGCTGACTTTAATATTTGCCAATTAAAATTCACTTTCTTTAGGACTGAAATGAGCAGTGGCTGATCACCGCACATCATCTGTAGAGCAATTGTAGACATATAATGGGACTCCATTGTGGATCCTTCATGAATGCAATGCTTTTTAAATTTTATTACCCGCTGTGTTTTAAAGCTATGCCCTTACAGTCTTGACAGCTTTTAATAAAGAATCCTGATGTGTACCAAGTCAGAAACCTATTGACTTTATTTGTGCATTATAAAGTATAATATAACCCTCAAAAAGACAAAGACATGAAGCATTTTAAAATTCACAATGGGCCTCTGTGACCCATGCACACATTTGTATTGTTACATAGATTCTCAGTGACTTATCATAGACTATTGGAATGTTTACTGTAGTGAGTAAATTTGACATATTTTATTATAATTCTTGTAGATCACACTTCTAATTACTATTTATTGAATGCAATTGATGTGCAGTTAATTTGTAGCAGCAGAATACATATAGCGTTGATGTGATGAGGCAACCAGGCTCTATACAACAAAAAATTTAAACTTTGTAGTTTTTACATGAAAAATTATCTGTTATGTGCCAATATGAAAATGGTTGAATTGTTAGTTTACTGAGACATTCATCATATCTTTGTCTCTGCATTGTCTGTATTATTTACGGTATTATTGGTTACTTGCTGGTCTAGTAACATATGCAAAACATTTCTTGTTCTGTTAATTTTCTAAAACCTTACATTTCTTTAAAAATTGTTGCTTTTTGTGTTTGTAGTATATTTATTAGTTCAATAAACCTTCTATATAAAGTGCATTTTCTAAGGAAATGGTTGATTCCACTAGGGAACACAATTTGCTGTTATTACATTACCTCCATCTACCTATATTTTAGAACAACAGTATTTAATGTAATCTCATTTCTGAGCAAGGATGGAAAGACATATTTAATATTAATGTAGGTACTTATAACTACGGTTGTGGCTAGACTTATAAAAGAGTTGGGCTAAGTCATGGGTCACAGGCTGAAAGGCCCACCTAAACAATTTAAAATTATTATTTGGAAACATGAAGTGAATTCATGTCCAAAGTTGTAATTTTACAGGCAATGTTCTCTAAAATCGTACTTATCATTAGTGATGGGCGAATAAATTTGCCAGGTGCAAATTCGCAGTGAATTTCTGCGTTTTGCCGCCGGTGAATAAATTCGCAAAACTCACGTCAATAAATTTGGGACACGTGACATCTGTCAGCAGGGATGGGCGAATTTGACCCGTTTCGCTTCGCCAAAAATTTGCCGCCGGCGAAATGTCGCAGACGCCCATTTAAGTCTATGGGCGTCAAAAAAAATTTGTCGCGCAAAATTATTTTGTCGCACGTCTTTTTTTTTTGATGCACGTCTCCATACAAGTCTATGGGCGTCATTTTTTCGGCGAAACGAGGCGAAAAAATTCGCCCATCCCTATCTGTCAGTGTATTGTGGCTGTGGTATAGTAGCCATAGTAGTAGGTTAGTTAACATATGATATATGTAATAATCTACTTTGATTATCAATCAGAAATAAAAATGTTTTTAAGGTATTTGGCCATGAGTAAGTCCTCTGAAAAGTCTAGTCTTAAAAAGTGCAAGTAAAGTCTGTCTTATTCTTGACTTCATCTATAAATGTGCTACAAAAGAGCCAACTGGCACAAAGAGCACAAAAAGATGTTAAACATATGAAAAATTATCTTACATCAGAAGAAGAAGAAGTAAATATTCCAAGGCCTGCACCAATAATGACTACTTTGGGTAGTGGCGTTTGCTAAACTAAAACCAAAAATATTTTGGACATTGTCCAAGCATCTGGTTTCCTTTATGTTTTGCTTGTATTTGATGTCCCCAAATATCAGAGAAGAATAATTGTATCTTATACTACTATATGTCTTAAAGGCTTTGCTTAGCTTAGTATAAAAGTTAAATATATTTTTTTCACTGCCATTTTTCATGAATCAATAAAAAATGCAAACTCAAATTTCTTTTTAAAATTAACCCCCTGAGTTAAAGGCAAAAGCTTCATCTCGTGTTGGACTACGCATGTGTAGCCATTAGGGCAGCCATTCAAAGCTGAAAAATGAGAAAAGGCACAAGATACACAGCAGATAAACTCTGTTGTATTACAATGGGATTCTTCAGAACCTTCAGAAATCTGTTATGAACTGTGTATCCTGTGCTTAAATGGCTGCCCCCATGGCTGCACAGCATATTGTTAAATGTAATGATTGTGAATAATATAATAGTGAACCGGTAAACCCGTTTTTTCTATTGAGTAAGCATTTTCTAGGAAAATGATGAAAATAATTAAATTATCAAGGTTTCTGTAATAGGTGGGATATTGGAGGTGGCCATGTGGTATGGATATAATGTGAATAAATATATGAATAGTGAATCGTGGGATATGCTTAATAATCATATGGGTTATTGCTATCTGTTGTTGAGCACTGTGCAAGGGTCCAAAAATGCTTACATGCTCAAAATTAGAAACATGCACAATAACTCATTTCAAACTATTATTTGTGCAAATTCACTGAAAATAATTAAATCAGCATACTGTACTCCTATTTACACAATCCACATATAAGTGTTCATGCATATCAAACCACATGGCAATGTCTCCTGTCTGCATAGCTCATGTCAGTCCCTCCTGATGCATTTTGCATCAATACATCAAACTGTATGTACTTGTGGTCAGTGCAGAACCTATACTGACAGGCATGTTAGTTTGGAAGAGAAAGAAGGCAGAAATGTCACTGTCAGTGACAAGTTAAGTGTAAAGAGAGAATATTCTGAATTACAAACAGTATAGCAGATTGTTTATGTGTCGACAGTAAACAAGAATTAACATTGTAATTTGAATTAAACATAATCAAGATGGTTTTACTGTTAATTAAAACTTGCAATCATGTGCAGTCTGCAGAGTAGTGGAAGGAAAACATTTTATATAGAGGCCATGGTTTATAAGATGAAGCATTATGTGAAAAGAGAAATATCATCAAAAACAGAGCTGGTTACCACAGAATAGGAGTAGATACATTAAAAGGCTAAACAGAAAGCTGAAACTGGTCAAATGTATTGCTTGTATATGTTTTCATTTTGTTGTTCAGTATAGAAGTGAGAGGCAGATATCTGAACCCAGAGAGTTAGTCTGCTGAAGGGATCTGGAAACAGCATATTCATTTAAATTTATGATGACCAAAAGCACAAACTGAAAACAATTAAATTATATTATGAGTTCAATCTCATTAAGGATACTATCATTTAATGCTTATTTTATGCAATTTTTTTAGAGCCACAACAACAACTTCTTTAAAACCTCTTCAGATGGGCTTCTGCAGACTGGGTCTCTGGTTACCCACTCAGGGATACAGTATTAGTTACACAACAAACACTTCTCTAAAGATTCTCTACAACTCTCACACTCACATAGCGTTTCTCTCATAAAGCATCCAGTGCCATTGTCATGTAGCTGAACACTAGCAGAGTGCCATTACTGTTCCAGGGAATTTTCTCCATCTCCCAATCCCCTTCACTTTTCATGTCGACATACAGTGAACAAGCTCCCTTATTGCAGCCCATAAGTTTCCCCTGGCCTATACATGAGTGCTCTAATTCCCTAACTACGCACACTCGTCTAGAATTGTACACATCTTTGAATTGGGGGAAAAAGGCGTTAAACATCAGTAAAGGAGTCATTTATTATATCATGAAAAATGTAACCCTATTGTAAAATATGAAGATATGTCGTCTCGGAGTTCCATGACCTCTATAAAAGAACTCTGCCTTTGGCCATTGGATTTTATATGGTCATGAAACTCCTTGTGACTTATAATATCCCTATATTTTACAATGGGGGTACATTTTTAAATATATATATATATATATATATATATATATATATATATATATATATATATATATATATATAAATCTTCCAAACGAGTATCCGCACTCCAAGATCAATCTTGATAAGGGCAGGGGTGCACGGTAAATCTTGCATACACCAATATTTCACAGACCAGCACTCCCTTTGATATAAGACAAACAATCTTTTATTGCATCTTTCTCCAACGTTTCGGTCCCTTTTGGGACCTTTTTATATATATATATATATAAAATCGCAAAAGGGGGATCAGCACTACTCAGGTCTTAAAAATTAAACAGAATTTATTTAATAAAATAGCAGCAGACTGACGTTTCGACTGACTCCTCAGCCTTTCTCATTTTTGAGAAAGGCTGAGGAGTCAGTCGAAACGTCAGTCAGCTGCTATTTTATTAAATAAATTCTGTTTAATTTTTAAGACCTGAGTAGTGCTGATCCCCTTTTTGCGATTGTATGGAGATGTTTGTTGATCGTACACCCAGGCAACTTACTGCATCTTATCGAGAAACCGGCTCCACATGGCTATATATATATATATATATATATATATATATATATATATATATATATATATATATATATATATATATATATATATATATATATATATATATATATATATATATATATCTATATATATTTATTTATATAAATATATATATATACACACACACGGCTCTATTTCTTGATAAAATAGAGCCTCATTTGTAAAAATATTCTGATGAACTTTTGTCCAGTTAAGAAGCTTTGATACTTATATTTGTACCCTTTGAAGCTGATTACACTACACTAGTGATGGGCAAATTCGCGAAACGGCGCAGGCGTCTCGTTTTTGACGCCGGCGCCCGTTTTTGACGCGGGCGTTTCGCGAATTTATTCAGTCAGACCTGATGTATTATGAAATATTCTGTGGCATATAAACTTCTTTATGTGTTTTACATTCCCCAAAAATATTATTACTTTAATACTGTAAAGTAAATATTTGAACAAAATGTCTGGAACAGTGTTGATAAACACAGAAAATCAATATAAAATGCAATTATAATTAACTACAATCTATTTTGCAGTAGTAAAGCATTTTCAATAAACAATTTTCTATTTCATTCAAAAAAGGTTTATTATTACACAGAAGAAATATACATTAAGGGGCAGATTTATCAAAGGTTGAGGTGAAGTTTCGAAGTGAAAAACTTTGAATTTCAAGCTTTTTTTGTGTACTTCTACTAGGGAATAGTCATACTTCGATTCGAATTTGAAATAAACTTCAAAATTCAAAGGTCAAATTTTTTTGAAGTACTGTCTCTTTAAAACTTCGACTTCGACCAATCGCCACTTAAAAGCTGCCGTTTTAGCCTATGGGGGACCTCCTAGAACCTGTATTAAGGCAATTGGGGGAGTTTGGGATCGAAGGTCGAAGTTAAAAAAACTTTGAATCGAAGTACGATCATACGATTCGAAGTACGATTTGAAGTAGGCTGAATTTGGCCCACTTCGACCCCAAAAAACCTTCGACCTCCATTCGATAGGCATAGGCATATTTATCAAAGGTCGAAGTTAAAAAAAACTTCGAACTTTGAACTCAAAAAGACCAATCGAATGAAGGACGAAGGTTTTTTGGGGTCAAAGTGGGCCGAATTCGGCCTACTTCGAATCACACAATCGTAATTCGAATCGTACGATCGTACATCGATCATACTTTGATTCGAAGTGTTTTTAACCTCATACAGGTTCTAGGAGGTCCCCCATAGGCTAAAACAGCACTTTGGCACCTTTTAGGTGGCGAATGGTCGAAGTCGAAGTTTAAAGAGACAGTACTTCAAAAAAACTTCGACCTTGAATTTCGAAGTTTTTTCAAATTCGAATTGAAGTATGACCATTCCCCTGTCAAGTACACAAAAAATTGCTTGAAATTCAAAGTTTTTCACTTCGAAACTTCACCTCAACCTTTGATAAATCTGCCCCATACATAAATGAAGATGATACATTTATATGTCCAGAAAGGAAGAAAAGTCTACAATTTAGAGGTAGAGGGTAAGAATTTTTGGGCTTCAAACATGCATCCTTGACACAAGCTGAGATGGTGATGTCTGTCGTTCCACTCTACTGTGTGATAAACTTTTTTATTAATAAATGTATAAGAAACAGGGGAAAATTGTGATGTCCCATTTTTTTACAAGGTTATCTTGTTATTCTGTTGGGGTCCTTAACAACTAAAATTGTCCATTTAGCGCAGAGAACCTGAACCACACTAATGCGGGTTGGGTATGCCAGGGTTACCAGACCTTTTGAATTTTATAACCTTATTATTTGCGAGTGACCTAAATTTTTCCACAACCATTATTTCCCTTCCTTTAGTTCTGACTATTGCCCCAGTTTGGTGTATAGGGTCCCTCCAGTAACAGGTAATGACCATTCTAGTTGTCGTGCAGATTTTGAGGGCTAAATACAAATTATTTCTTTTTTAATTAATGACCACCTTTTTTTATAATGAATATACGTTATATAATATAGTGCTAAAGCAAATTTCTTTACTGTAACAGAATATCTGGCAGAAAATTTACAATTTTATTTAGCATGGGAGTTAAGTTTGTTTCTGTGCTTGAAGAACTGAGATTGCAATTGTAAGCCATATTGCAGCAAATAATAACAATAATCAGATATCAGATGTTCTCATATGTAAAATATATGTTATTTTATATATATATATATATATATATATATATATATATATATATATATATATATATATATATATATATATATATATATAACCTAACAAACAAGGGAAAGTTGTGCTCACCACTATTTTTTAAAACCATTAGGCGGGGGTGCAATGAGGCTGTGACCACAGAAGCAGTGACCAGCTCCATGTTGTAGCTCCCACCCTTCCCAGCTATAGTCAGGTGATCCCACTGGTGTCTAATAAAATGGCAGCCAAGTATGGAGGTTTACTTTGAAAGCAGCTAGTAAGTTGCAGGTAAAACCTAGTCCCTTTGTAAAATGTATAATGAAGCAATAGAATTCTTAATGAATCAGATGAAAATTAAGCGTAGGACTGGCCAGATATGGGATGACTTTGACGTAGTTGGCCAGCTTAAATATATTGCAATATATGGACAAACAATCCCTGTTTTGTTTAAAGGGTAAGGCATTTTTTAGTAGCAGTATGCACAAAATGTCGCTGTCTTAAATATATTGATAATGGGTTGAGTGCAGAGGACTCTTGTATTTGACTATATATATATATATATATATATATATATATATATATATATATATATATATATATATATATATATATATATATATATATATATATATATATATATATATATATATATATCTATCTATATCTATATCTATATCCTTTCTCTGTGTTTGGGATCCTCAGCTTCCTTTAAGGCCACAAGGCACTTAGCCTGCACTCTGGTCATTATCAGAACTGCATTGTAATCCACTCAATTAAAGTTAACTATTTTGTTCTTATTTTGGGCTGGAAGAATTTAGTGAGGCTAGGAGTGAAAGAGCGTGACCCTCTAGGCCTTTTGGCTAAGAGAGAGATTTTTTACTTACAAATACATTTGACATGTGGCCTTAATTATGAATTTGACCTTACATGCTTTATTTAAAACATGAGGTCAACTGGGCTGAGGTTCACTGGTGTCTCTTAGTGGGATAATATAAGAACAAAAGTTAAGATATTTGGGAGACGAGTCTTTGGGAACGTCCCTGTAGTAGTTTAATGCAAATTTTTATACTATATTATACAACAGGAATTATACTAGCAATATATGTATACAAGATATACAGGGGCAATGAATTTTTTTGAGTTTTGGTCTTTATGTATGTTTTTATATGATGTATTATTATGTTTACAGGTTACAAACATTTGCAACTGGACCCTTGAAATGTATGCCTATAATGATGTGTACTTAATTGAGAGGCATGGCCCAACCTTTCTGATTGGTTTTAAAGAAGGATGGCAGGGGTTATGTCGGTATTTAAATATGTGACTGCCGTGAGGGTGGTATAATCAACTATGAGCAAGTACTGGAGGGTACGAAATGTGTAAGGTGGATCATTAAGGGGTTAGTATGCTGAATGTTTTTTAATACATATCTTTGAATAAATTATGGACTTTTAATATTTTAACAGGAGAAATTAGGAAAATATTAGTGATAGACTAACTGGAAATGCAATGCAAGTAAGAAGCCCAGTATGAGATTTATCTTCTATCTTCTGTATAAAAGGTCCATCATTTTGTCCCTATATGTACAGAGCTATATGTTCAATAAAAAGTCTTCTCTATCCTCCCATGTTCCATTTTATAGCTAAAGTGCATAGGTCAGTCTACCCTTTGCCTGTCAGCTGCCGGTAAATTTGTAATACGCTTAAAAAGACTCCTCGGCCTGCCCCCAATCCCCTGGAACTTAAATTTTCTTTTGCTTCTTGAATTGTACGTGGTGCAGCCCCACCCCTTTTGACATCACGGCCCTCCCATTTTGATGTCACGGCCTGCCCCTTTGTGTCCCCGCCCCCCACCAGCCGGTAAAGAATTTTAGAAAAGGTGGCAACCCTAGCAGTAATCCTACCCCATCAATCCTTGTGGTAGCATTATTGGTAGGCATTGTTTATAGCCCAAACCTATCTATAAAAGCAGATTATTTACTTGTTTTGTACATTTATATGCAAGTTTATATCTGTTATATATGCAGCTACCTCATGGCCCTGCTATACAGTATATGTTTCTCCCTAGGTATCTAGGCCTTATATTATATGCAGATGCCTCTCACCCCTTTTAGTTTAATATGCTAGACAGTGTTTATGTATTTATATATATTATGTTATATTGTACAGCTTACTAAGCACTGTCATTTTCTATCTCCGCTAGGTTTACACCTTGCCCTTTGTTAATAAAACTGAAGCTCAACATCCTGTGTCAGCGGATTAATGAAGGAAGCAGTTTAGCTGCATGTCTAGCTACACACTACCCCAGGGTAACACATAGTGAGGACAGAACAGTAAAACAACGGCTATCCAACAGGTGGATCTATAGCTTTACTGCATCACAGTAAAACAATGGCTATCCAACAGCTTGATCTGTAGTTTTCTGCATGTGCAGTAAGACAACAACTACCAAGCAGGTAGATGAACTACAACTCACTGCATGCGCATACAACATCCTGGTACAGTGATTCAGATACAGCCACTGCTATCAAGTCATTGCAGCACAGAAAGCCATGACAGCTAAAGCAGGCAAAGGCTTATCCAGTGTCGCATAATGTCACAGAAAAAGACATCTTCATTAATAACCAGATCCCACGTTTTGGGCTCCTCTCGACGCTCATCTGTTACTAATGCAGCTGCGATTACCCGCCCAAAAGCAGAAGCAGCGAAGGCCCGTGCCGCCTTTGCAGAGAGGGAGATGGAGGCAAAAATAGAGAGCGCACGTCTAGAAGCATTTCTAGAAAAGCTCACCTTAGAGAAGGAAACTGCAGCAGCCATAGCAGAAGCGGAAGCTTTAGAGACAATCATATGCCCTTATAGTGAAACAAACAGCAGGGTAACTGATCTGGAGATTGAGGCCCAAGACCCACTACAACGCAGTAGGGATAACGTCCACCAGCACTCCAAGTAGGGTACAGATTCTCTTCCAGCACAACAACCAGGTCAACATGTTACTGGTGAGGCAAGCAAGAATGCCGTTTGGAACAGTACATCAGCAGCAAGTCACAAGTGCACCAAAGAGACTACACTGATCAGAGTGATGTATACAACACCCATGCTAGCCAAGTACCCAAGCCTAAGGGTAACCCTGCACCAGCTTCCTCTACGATGTTAAAGCGGTATGTCCCAAGTTAGCCTAAAGTAGAACCTTCAGAGAAGTATGATTACACAACACCTTCTCACTACTACACTCATCCAGCTACCTATCCTGGTGCCAACCAGGTCAAAATGGACTTTGCCAAGCACCTTGCATGACGCGAGTTAGTCACAAAGGGACTTGTAAAGTTTAACGACCGCCCTGAGGGCTTCAGAGCCTTGCGATCCTCCTTTCAAAACACTATCAGAGACTCAGACCTTTCACACAGTGAGGAAATAGACCTCCTTATCAAATACCTAGGAACTGAGTATGCCGAGAATGCCAAAAGGATCAGGGTAATCAACATAAATCACCCAGAGACTGGTCTCAGAATGATCTGGCACAGACTTAACGAGTGCTATGGCTCAGCAGAGGTTGTAGAAAATGCACTTTTCAAAAGAATCGATGACTTCCCTAAAATATCTAATAAAGGTTACCAAAAACTTAGGGAACTAAGTGACCTGTTAATGGAACTACAGGTAGCCAAAGCCGAAGGGGACTTACCGGGGCTTGCATTCCTTGACACAGCCAGAGGTGTTAACGCCATAGTGCAAAAGTTGCCCTACAACTTAAAAGAACGGTGGATGGCACATGAGTCAAAGTTCAAAGAAGTGCACAATGTTCCATTTGCTCCCTTCACTGTATTCATGGTCTTTGTATACCAACAAGCCAAGATGAGAAATGACCCCAGTTTTGATTTCACTCTGCCACATTCCACCCCATTAGCACCTAACACTCGCAAAACAGCAGTAACAGTTAACAAAACTAATGTTTTCTCTCCAGCTTCTTCTTACAGGTCGGCTGACATCTCCCATGAGGAGACTAAGAACAAAGACCCTGGTAAGCAGTGTCCACTAAAGCAGAAGCCACACCCCCTTCTTAAATGCAGAGGCTTCAGAGAAAACCCATAGAGGACCGCAAAGCCTTTTTAAAGGAAAACAACATCTGCTACAAGTGCTGCTCATCTACATATCATCTTGCCAAGGACTGTAAGGTCAGTGTAAAATGCACAGAATGTGACTGCACACATCACAGCTTTACACCCTGGGCCAGCCACATGGACTGTATCCTACACCAAGGGTGTTCGCGAGCATGGCGGGGAGCAAGTTGACACTGCTACAACCATACCAGAGGTCACTTCCCAATGTACAGAAATCTGCAAAGGAGCCATAGATGGCAGATCCTGCTTCAAGATTTGCTTAGTCAGAGTGTACCCGACAGGCCAAAGGGATTAAGCCATTAAACTTTATGCAATTATGGATGATCAGAGCAACAGATCAGCCTGTCCAGCCTTCTTTGATGCATTTAGGGGAAGATTTACAAAATTCGAGTGAAGAATTCGAATGTAAAAAACTTCGAATTTCGAAGTATTTTTTGGGTGCTTCGACCATCGAATTGGTTAAATTCGTTCAAATTCGAACGATTCGAACGATTCGAAGTAAAAATCGTTCCACCTACTTCGGTAGATAAAACCTACCGAAGTCAATGTTAGCCTATGGGGAAGGTCCCCATAGGCTTGCCTGTGATTTTTTGATCGAAGGATTTTCCTTCGATCGTTGGATTCAAATCCTTCGAATCGTTCGATTCGAAGGATTTAATCGTTCGATCGAACGAAAAATCCTTCGATCGATCGATCGCAGGATTTGCGCAAAATCGTTCGACTTCGATATTCGAAGTCGAACGATTTTAGTTCCCAGTCGAATATCGAGGGTTAATTAACCCTCGATATTCGACTATTGATGAATCGGCCCCTTAATGTCAAGGGCCGAAGCACTCCATACTCTCTAAAAACTTGTGCAGGAGTTATTGAGTAAGCAGGGAGGAAAGCATCTGGCTATCAAGTGGAGTCTATAGATGGACAAATATGCTTACCCTTGCCAACTATAATTGAATGCAATTGGATTCCCGATAATAGATCCGAAATTCCTACACCAGATGTCACTAAGCACCATGTGCACCTGAAACGTATAATGAATTTGATCCCAGAACTTGACCCCAAGGCCCAGATAATGCTTCTTCTTGGAAGAGATATCCTACAAGTCCACAAAGCAAGGGACCAGATAAATGGGCCTTCCAATGCACCCTACGCACAGAAGCTAGAACTTGGATGGGTCATCATAGGGGAAGTTTGCCTGGGAGTTGTACAAAGGCCAACCAGCATCAACACTTTGTATACAAACACACTGGAGAGTAGTCGGCCTTCTCTCTTCCAACCACGTCCAAATCAATTTCTGGTCAAAAAAACCCAGGATAACTCTCAGCTAACCAACTTCTTAGGAAACCCTTGTTATAACAGCTACCCCTGCAGCGAAGATGAGGATCATTTAGGCTGTACCGTCTTCCAAAGATCCAAAGACGAAAACCAGCTTGCTCTCTCCATTGAAGACAAAACCTTCTTAGAGATCATGGAGCAAGGTATGTGTAAAGACAATGTGAACAGCTGGGTAGCTCCACTTCCCTTCAAACAACAAAGACATTCTCTTCCTAATAATAGGGAAGAGGCACTCAAACATTTCACTTTTCTCACACGCACTCTCCAAAAGAAGCCAGAAATGAGAGAGCACTTCTTTACATTCATGAGAAAGATATTTGAGAATGGACATGCAGAAGTAGCTCCCAGTATCAAAAAGAGAGAAGAATGCTGGTGCTTGCCAATCTTTGGAGTTTACCACCCAAAGAAGCCAGGTCAGATCAGAGTTGTGTTTGACTCAAGTTCCAAATATAACGGAGTCTCCCTAAATGATGTTCTTTTAACAGGTCCAGACCTCAACAACAAACTCTTAGAAGTACTCATACACTTTCATAGAGACTCTATTGCTTTCATAGCAAACATCCAGCAAATGTTCCATAGCTTTCTTGTGAGAGAAGACCATAGGAACTTCTTAAGATTCTTCTGGTTCAAAGACAGTGACCCAGCCAAAGGTACCTTAGAGTACCACATGAAAGTTCATGTGTTTGGAAACAGTCCTTCCCCTGCAGTAGCAATATATAGACTTAGACAGTCTGCCCAAGAAGGAGAAGTTGAATCTTGGAAAAGCAGTCAGCACATTGATTATCTCTCCTATAGAGACTTGGTGCACGTTTCTCAGTGGCCACTTTCCACTGATATCACGACAACCTTTGTATGCAGAACAGCACCAGACTGTGAAACTTTATGTTTAAAAAGCCTTTATTTCAGTTTTGGGCATCACCGCAATGTTTCAGGCCATGCGGCCTTTTGTCAAGCTACAAGTATATATAAGCTACTCTGTGCCAGAACATTTTTCTTTATAAACATTTGCCTGTACACTATATTTTTTCCTCTGTTCCTATACACCAGCAGAATTATTCATATCTATTGTGTGTGTGTGTCTATAGCCTAGGTAGAACAGGAACATTATCCATACATATTATAGTCTGAAATATTGTCACTGTGCCATCCATGTGCCACTATTTACTGTCCAAAGTTGTATGAAAGCATTCTGTTCATAAGACTGATGTTGCTGTGGGCTAATATAATTGTGAACATGCACATGAACTAGTATTCAGAATAGACTGAGATATGTATTCAATTAGCAACCATATTGATCATATTAGTGTTAACATTACTCAGTGGAACAGTTGCTCTGCAGACATAATTACTGAATTAACCCTCCAGCTCATTCAGTTTTTTGTTTTTAAAGGCTATTAATGTTAATCCAAAATTTTAAAATATTTTTCTTCCTCTGACATTAGGTCAGTAATGATGTGTTCCAGCCCAATTTGTGGGGGTGGCATGGGTTAGGGGGGCCCAGTTGTAAATTTCTTGTACCAGGGCCCAAAGAGGTCTAGTAACGCCACTGTATACATATATATATATAATGTTAGGGATGCACTTAATCCACTATTTTGGATCCTGGAATCGTTGTGAAAGATTCGACTGAATACCATACCAAACTGAGCCTGAATCCTAATTTGCAAATGCAAATTAGGATTCGGGTTCGGTTTGGTATTTGCATATGCAAATTAGGGGCAGGAAAGGAAAAAGTGGGAAAAGATTGTTGGCTTCTTTGTTTTGTGATGAAAATAAATGTGATTTCCGTTCCTGACCCTAATTTGCCTATGCAAATTAGGTTTCGGATATGTTCTGCCAGGCACAAGGATTTGTCTTAATTCGAATCCTGCTGAAAAAGGCAGAATCCCAATCCAAATCCTCGATTCTGTGCATCCCTAATATATATATATATATATATATATATATATATATATATATATATATATATATATATATATATATATATATATATATATATATATATATAGTGAATAAAGTACCCCCTCTTGTAAAATATAAGGATATTATAAGTTACCAAGGAGTTTCATGACCATATAAAAACACAAGGCCTGTTTTTATACAGGTCATGGAACTCAGATGTAACTTCTAATATCCTCATATTTTACAACTGTCAGTACTTTATTTATTATAATACACAAATTTCAGTGAGTCATGTGACAGAAATGACATCAGAACTCACCGTTTATAAGGATATAATTTACAAGATATTCATAGATTTTGATTTATATATATATATATACACACCAAATGATTTTTCAACAACGCTTCAGAATTTACTGTATATATAAAGTAAAGGGAAGCAAAAGAATAAATCTATTCTGTCCCATTTCTAAAAGGTTAGATGTGTGCTATTTTTTCTAAATCTAATCATAGAGAGCAGACAGTATCCTATACAATGTTGTAGGTCGAGTCCCTTCCTTGTTAATTTTTAACCTGTGCTCCCAATATTTGATGTTCAGTTTCCGCTAGTCTTGCCCATGTATGCAAGGCTTTATGGCATCATGAAAACAGTCCGAGTTAGTATGAATTGCAAACGTGCCAGATTTAAGTATAATGGCTGATGATTTACTTTAACATAAAAAGATCATTATTTTATTTCATTGGACCCCAGTAAATGTCATAATTCCTAATAACGCCATATTATTGTTATAGCATTGCACTTGTGCTTCTAAATACAATTACTTGATGGCATGTTTAAGAAACTACCTTGTTTTACACTGTCCAGGAAAACATCTTTTAGGACAGTTTCTTAATACACATGCACTTAAGATCCAAGAAATGCATTACAGCAAACCTGCTTAATGCACTTCTAGTTAGTATGCAAAACTGTGTATCTCCACTGCAAGCAATGTTTTAGCAGGCAGTTGACAGCAATCCCCACAGGCTTCATTTACACAAACAATACAGAAAAAACACTGCACTATAAAAAAAAACTGAAGCATATGGTTGAACTTTTAGCCCAGAGAGTATATAACACAACACCACTATACACATTTCTGGTTTACTACCACAGTCTGCTAGCAAGACATTGTCCAGAGGAAAAGACACATGTAACCCTTTCTTGGCAGGAATATCCAGGGCCACACTGTGGTGCTAACAGTATAGATCCCAAGCCTCCGCTAAGTGGGAGATTTGCGGGGTTTGGATAAGTTAAGTGCCTCCACCCAGGGCTAAAACCAGATATTAATGGCATACAACTCCCTGGGAACTGCAATAACAGTGATTTTGGTACCAATTGTAGCAGACAATAAACCACACAATAGGCAGATATGCAGGAAAATGTAATATTAGGAATGCAATCTATGCAATGCAATAAGAACAGTAAAATAACAATAATACAATGAATATAAGTATCACCCTTTGTATGGAAATGTCTACTGTCACTTTAAGAATGGTGAGTGTGCACACTAGGGGTCAGAGGGTATATACCAAAGTAGTAATAGAAGAGGTATGTGTTGCTTCACCAGATTGATGATTGACACTGCATGATACAGTAAAACAATCTACTAGTGTCCATATGTTAACCCTGATTCAGGGGGAACATGGGCTCCTTTTGTAATAAAATATGCAAATATTGCACCAGGTCTAGCAATTCATACACCCAGTTAGCAAGTTTCACTTACAGAGCTGTCAAGCTGTCGAGCTTCTGATTTTTTGGGGGTTACCAGAATTTGTGGTCTATCCTCCAGTATCCCATCCATTCCTTGGCTTCAGGAGTAGTTGTGCGCATGATAGTGATGTAAATTCCGCTGGCGTCAAGTACCCGGAAACTTTCCGGTCCCTTGACTGTGCGCTCTGCCATGTTAACAACTCTGCATTTACTTGTCACATGTTCTCTGATTGGTTACTGTGGGTTACTAGACCTGGCTTAAACTTGCATTTGATGTTACATTATCACCATAGTGTACAAAAATGTTGTGATTTATGCCTTGTTCTGGATTCTAAATGATTGCTATTCAAGACATAGCATCTATTCAATGTAATAAGTAGAAGCTATCAGACATCCTTTTAGAACACAGATATTTTCAAGCGATAAACCATGAGTTACATTTCCATGTTATGCTACTTAAAACCCCACAAGGGTTAAAAATATTGGTGAATGCTTCTCTAATATGCAAAAGATACTGTGTAGAGCCACAAAATAATCCAGTCCCTTGACAGTAGAATTTCCTCCAGAAAGCAATCAAAAAAATTGGCATGTTCTCTATACACTGTAATGTATACTGAATGTAGAAACAGTTAAGCCATATTATGGGATACAGTAATAAATGTTCTCACCCATTCAAAGGAAGTCAAACTGTGTTCAAAAATATAAATTACATTTATATCCTGTTTGCTTGGCTTCATAATCAATAAATCTTACTTGGCGTTGACAAGAAAAAGTATAGGCATTTATGATGAACTATTTTTTTTTATTGGTACATACATCAGAGAGTATTCTGTTTAAATGCAAAGAAAAAGGACCCTTCACACTGCAAAGTGAATTTCTGACAGCGTCTATTCATTACAAGGCTTGAATAACTGTCAAAATGTTCAAACACAATTCTGCAGATGAGATGATTCTGAGTTGAATTGTGTGCAACAGCATCACTATTATCCTACAAAGGATTAAACAGAGAAAAAAGTGAAATATCATCATAAAAAAGGTTGTATTTGTTAGTGGTTCAAGCAAAAGGGATCATTTACAAGTGCAAGTCCGAAGTGCTGGGCAAGGAATTGAATGCAGATTGATGATGATATATATATATAAAACAAAAAGAGAGATCAGCACTCACAGGTCTTAGAAAAACAAAAAATGATTTATTGAAGAGCTATGGACTGACGTTTCAGCTCCACCAGAGCCTTTCTCAAAGATGAAGGGTGGGTGTTCCCCCCCGAAATGTTGAATGTTTGGTGGCTAAATAAAAGTGGATACTCCCCAACTGCATCAACCAGTGTGTGTGGATCCGTTTTCTATACACATACGTTGCTAAGGGACCCGGCCGGGTCAATGGAAGAAACACACCACCAGTTGTAGGATTGGTGAACTACAGGTGTGCGGTAGGAGAAATGACATTGTGTCTACAATGTTGACATTTGTCTACATATGTAGTTTATGCCATAAAGTCCGTGTGGACTTATGTATGTAGGACAGACCAATAGACAGGCAAAATAAAATATAGGTGATACACAAATCGGACATCAAAGGGAAAGTGAGACAGAATCATGTAGCATGCTACTTTGTAGATGGAGGCTATTCAGTCACTCAAATATTGCAGCGAATTCCTAGACCTAGGAGAGCTGCTGACAGGGTACAACAGTTATTGAAATGTGAGGCAGGTTGGATTAGAAGGCTGGGAACCCTAAAGCCTGAAAGGTATGGCAATTTTAAGAAATTTATACATATAGTTTTTAATGTTGTTTTTGCAAAGTGGGTATTTAAGGAAGCTGTTAACATGTGAATGTATACTTTGTAAGCTTGATAAAGGACCATTGTGGTCCAAAACGTTGCTGTGCCAGATGTAAAATAAAGGTGGTTTCATTATTATCGCTTGGGAGTGCAATTTTCTATGGATTCTGGATGAAAAGATGTGAAGGTGAACACATTATTCTGTGTGCACCCCTCTGAAAAATAAGGTTATTCCCTATCGCCAAGGTGCCAGATAGTCGTTTGTATACAGAATAAAAAAAATCTCAGTGGAGCTGAGCAGAATGAAAACATTTCATAAGAAAGAAACCTCATTTTTTTCCAAGTGTGCTTAGTAACAGCGTTGTTTACATTGTTACAGTACAGCAGCCTGAACATCCCATGACGATTTTAATGCTGAGCTTTCATAATAAAGTTATTGCTTGCTAAAAAGATGTTATAACAACATACAGATACGTTTGACTTTGCCAAGTCTTACAAAAGAGATTTTGCAGCATAACAAACAGTGTAATTGGCGTAAAAAATCAATGTAATATTTAATTTCCTTTTTTATTGGCCATGCAATCAATCACTCTGACATAACAATACTGCATTACATATAAATAAAATGGTTCTAAAAGATCAGTAGTAGTTGAAGACATTTTCGTATTTTTCTTTTGTTTAAAGGGGAAGGAAACCTAGTTGGCGCAAAAACCCTCCCCCCCTCCCGTGTGTTGCCCACAGACGACATCTTCTTCCACGCGATCTTCTTCCTGCTTTGACCGGCGCATGTGCAGTAGGAGCATTTCGCCGGTACGATATACTGCGCATGCGCCAAAAGTACATCTTGACTTTTGGCGCATACGCCATAGATCCGTACCGGCGAAATGCTCCTACTGCGCATGCGCCAAAACGCCGTTCAAAGCAGGAAGAAGATCGCGTGGAAGAAGATGTCGTCTGTGAACTCCCTGGACTGGACCTGCGCAGAAGGGTAAGTAACAGGTTAGGGGCATTTGCCCAGCTGGACGGGTAGGCCAGGGAGGAGGAGGGAGGGTGGGCAACACACGGGAGGGTTTTTGCGCCAACTAGGTTTCCTTCCCCTTTAAACAGCGTCTAGGGCACTGCAGTTACAACGATGTACAAATGTTTGGGTCACTGCATGAATTGACAACACTCATTAAAGATAATAAAGTCGCTCCTCGCACTCAGTTGAGCTAAGCATAAGGGCAAGGCCAGACGTGGCATTTTTACGTTGCGTTTTTAAAAAAGAACAGCCAGGTGTAAATACGTCACTGAAACCACATGCGACCGTCAACATGCATTTTTCACGTGTTTTTCAGCACGTAGGATTCTTTTCCCAACATGCACTTCTCATTATTTTCATTGTTCTCATTGAGAATTTGGACGCCATATTTAAAATATGCTGCGTATTTACACAAAGTGTGGTTTCAAACGTGCAGTCCCATAGAGTCTATTGATTTGGTAGTTTCTTGACATATTGGCGTTTCTGCTAAAAAAACGCCAATACTGTGGCGGATTTCAGCTTGCAAGCGCCGTGTATGAATTGCCATAGTGTGTTTTCTATTAGTTTCAGTGGTAGTGCAGTTTATGCATATTTACACCTGGCTGTTCTTCAAAAACGCAACGTAAAAACGTCTGGCCTTGCCCTAACTGTCTTTTTGATACTGACAAATGTCCTATTGGCACATTTATACATATATCTGTTTTTAACCAAACCTTGGAAAATGGCATGGCTGTAAACTGGGCTAGAACTGGGGGGTAGGCAGAGAATGCACGTGCCTAGGAAGCAACTGTGGAGGGACCGGCTGAAATTCATTTAGTCTGGAAGACAGGGAGCAAAGTGCAAAATATTTAAGGACTGTTTGTGTCTATTTTTTGTACTTTGCACCCTGCTTACCATGTTATAAAGACCCCTATAATGTTCTTTTCCACCTTACAATTTAGTTGAGTTGGCCATGTACTCTATGGCAGATGTTGGCAATATCAGCCAGGGCTGTTTGAAAACACCAAAGCAAATGCAACTGAGTGATTATCCTCTCTTCCATCAGTTAATAGTTGTACTTAAAAAAGTGCACTATTTGTACTAGAGTTTTTTTTTACTTGAAACTATCGAAACAAAACATTTCCCTTTTTGAGCTCTTGTTGAATAGAGATGTCGCGAACTGTTCGCCGGCGAACTTGTTCGCGCGAACATCGGGTGTTCGCGCTCGCCGGAAGTTCGCGAACGTCGCGCGACGTTCGCCATTTTGGGTTCGCCATTGTTGGCGCTTTTTTTTGCCCTCTCACCCCAGACCAGCAGGTACATGGCAGCCAATCAGGAAGCTCTCCCCTGGACCACTCCCCTTCCCTATAAAAACCGAAGCCCTGCAGCGTTTTTTCACTCTGCCTGTGTGTGCTGAAGAGATAGTGTAGGGAGAGAGCTGCTGCCTGTTAGTGATTTCAGGGACAGTTGAAAGTTTGCTGGCTAGTAATCGTTTTGATACTGCTCTGTTATTGGAGGGACAGAAGTCTGCAGGGGTTTGAGGGACATTTAAGCTTAGGTAGCTTTGCTGGCTAGTAATCTACCTTCTACTGCAGTGCTCTGTATGTAGCTGCAGTGGGCAGCTGTCCTGCTTCTGATCTCATCTGCTGACTGCTGCAATAACAGTAGTCCTTGTAAGGACTGCTTTTATTTATTTTTTTGTTGTTTTACTACTACTACTACTACTACTACTATAAGAGCCCAGTGCTATTAGTCTAGCAGTGTTGGGGAGTGGGACTGGTGTGCTAATCTGCTGCTCCTAGTAGTTCAGCAGCACCAACTTTAATTTTTTTTTTTTAATATTCATTTTTTTTTTATTTTACTTTTTTTTATTTTACTACCGCTGTAGTAGTGTATAAGTTGACCTTTTAGGCATTATTTGCCCTGTAGGCATTATTTGCACACTGTTTTCTTCAACCCGCCATCGAGCTGTGTGACCTTGTTCACATTCTGTCTAAATATCCATAATATTACCGTCTCCAGAAAAAACACCGGAGTCACTTTTTTCAAGCAGCCATAATATATTTTACGTAATCCGTATCCACCGCTGTAGTAGTGTATACGTTCAGAAAAGCAAAAAGAGTGTAGGGATAATGATACCATGAAGCGCACAATTGCTGCTGATGTGTCCTTTATTTTCCACACGACATGTTTCGAGCTTCAAAGGCTCTTTATCAAGTGATAAAGAGCCTTTGAAGCTCGAAACATGTCGTGTGGAAAATAAAGGACACATCAGCAGCAATTGTGCGCTTCATGGTATCATTATCCCTACACTCTTTTTGCTTTTCTGAATTATGCTCTGGGTGGGAGCAAGGGCAGAGGATACCGAAGTTTTCTAAAAGGGCTCTACTGCACCAGTTTTTTTGCTTTACTACGTAGTGTATACGTTGGCCTTGTAGGCATTATTTGCACACTGTTTTCTTCAACCCGCCATCGAGCTGTGTGACCTTGTTCCCATTCTGTCTAAATATCCATAATATTACCGTCTCCAGAAAAAACACCGGAGTCACTTTTTTCAAGCAGCATTCATATATTTTACGTAATCCGTATCCACCGCTGTAGTAGTGTATACGTTGGCCTTGTAGGCATTATTTGCACACTGTTTTCTTCAACCCGCCATCGAGCTGTGTGACCTTGTTCACATTCTGTCTAAATATCCATAATATTACCGTCTCCAGAAAAAACACCGGAGTCACTTTTTTCAAGCAGCATTCATATATTTTACGTAATCCGTATCCACCGCTGTAGTAGTGTATACGTTGGCCTTGTAGGCATTATTTGCACACTGTTTTCTTCAACCCGCCATCGAGCTGTGTGACCTTGTTCACATTCTGTCTAAATATTCCATAATATTACCGTCTCCAGAAAAAACACCGGAGTCACTTTTTTCAAGCAGCATTCATATATTTTACGTAATCCGTATCCACCGCTGTAGTAGTGTATACGTTGGCCTTGTAGGCATTATTTGCACACTGTTTTCTTCAACCCGCCATCGAGCTGTGTGACCTTGTTCACATTCTGTCTAAATATCCATAATATTACCGTCTCCAGAAAAAAACACCGGAGTCACTTTTTTCAAGCAGCATAATATATTTTACGTAATCCGTATCCACCGCTGTAGTAGTGTATACGTTGACCTTGTAGGCATTATTTGCACACTGTTTTCTTCAACCCGCCATCGAGCTGTGTGACCTTGTTCACATTTTGTCTAAATATTGATAATATTATCGTCTCTAGAAAAACCACTTGAGTTACTTTTTTTCAAGCAGCATTCATATATTTTACGTAATCCGTATCCACCGCTGTAGTAGTGTATACGTTGACCTTGTAGGCATTATTTGCACAGTGTTTTCTTCAACCCGCCATCGAGCTGTGTGAGCTTGTTCACATTTTGTCTAAATATTGATAATATTATCGTCTCTAGAAAAACCACTTGAGTTACTTTTTTTCAAGCAGCATTCATATATTTTACGTAATCCGTATCCACCGCTGTAGTAGTGTATACGTTGACCTTGTAGGCATTATTTGCACACTGTTTTCTTCAACCCGCCATCGAGCTGTGTGAGCTTGTTCACATTTTGTCTAAATATTGATAATATTATCGTCTCTAGAAAAACCACTTGAGTTACTTTTTTTCAAGCAGCATTCATATATTTTACGTAATCCGTATCCACCGCTGTAGTAGTGTATACGTTGACCTTGTAGGCATTATTTGCACACTGTTTTCTTCAACCCGCCATCGAGCTGTGTGAGCTTGTTCACATTTTGTCTAAATATTGATAATATTATCGTCTCTAGAAAAACCACTTGAGTTACTTTTTTTCAAGCAGCATTCATATATTTTACGTAATCCGTATCCACCGCTGTAGTAGTGTATACGTTGACCTTGTAGGCATTATTTGCACACTGTTTTCTTCAACCCGCCATCGAGCTGTGTGAGCTTGTTCACATTTTGTCTAAATATTGATAATATTATCGTCTCTAGAAAAAACCACTTGAGTTACTTTTTTTCAAGCAGCATTCATATATTTTACGTAATCCGTATCCACCGCTGTAGTAGTGTATACGTTGACCTTGTAGGCATTATTTGCACACGTTTTCTTCAACCCGCCATCGAGCTGTGTGAGCTTGTTCACATTTTGTCTAAATATTGATAATATTATCGTCTCTAGAAAAACCACTTGAGTTACTTTTTTTCAAGCAGCATTCATATATTTTACGTAATCCGTATCCACCGCTGTAGTAGTGTATACGTTGACCTTGTAGGCATTATTTGCACAGTGTTTTCTTCAACCCGCCATCGAGCTGTGTGAGCTTGTTCACATTTTGTCTAAATATTGATAATATTATCGTCTCTAGAAAAACCACTTGAGTTACTTTTTTTCAAGCAGCATTCATATATTTTACGTAATCCGTATCCACCGCTGTAGTAGTGTATACGTTGACCTTGTAGGCATTATTTGCACAGTGTTTTCTTCAACCCGCCATCGAGCTGTGTGACCTTGTTCACATTTTGTCTAAATATTGATAATATTATCGTCTCTAGAAAAACCACTTGAGTTACTTTTTTTCAAGCAGCATTCATATATTTTACGTAATCCGTATCCACCGCTGTAGTAGTGTATACGTTGACTTTGTAGGCATTATTTGCACAGTGTTTTCTTCAACCCGCCATCTAGCTGTGTGTATTATCGTTTCCAGAAAAACCAACTGAGTTTTTGTTGTTGTTGTTGTTTTTTTTAAAAATAATGCCAGGCAAAGGCAGGCCGCCACGCAGAGGCCGTGCTAGGGGCCGTGCTGCTATGCAATCCTGTGGCCCTAGCAAATTGCCCAGTTTTAAAAAGCCAATGACCCTGAACTCCCAAAATGCTGAAGAGGTAGTTGACTGGCTTACACAGCACACCCCATCCTCTACCGTTTCTAACTTTACCACAACATCCTCCTCATCCTCCACTGCTATGGCCACCCCACGTAACACTTCCTCCACCACCGGTGCCCCTTCTTCACTGGGGTCAGAGGAGTTATTTTCCCATGAGTTTCTTGAACTGAGTAATGCGCAACCATTATTGCCAGAAGAAGATGAAGGAGATGAGGACCTTACACCAGATTTAATTCTGGCAGAGAACACGATAGAGATGGACATAATGAGTGATGAGGAGGAGGTCCCCGCTGCTGCTTCCTTCTGTGATGTGTCAGAAGAAATTGATGCATCTGAGGAGAATGATGATGAGGAGATTGATGTTTTGTGGGTGCCTAGTAGAAGAGAGCAAGAGGAGGGTAGTTCAGATGGAGAGACGGAGAGTCAGAGAGGCAGTAGGAGAATAAGACTTAGAAGAAGCAGGGAGGACAGCCCGCAGGGATCAGTAGGGCAACAACATGTATCGGCACCTGTGTTCAGCCGGCCAACGCACCCGCCATTGCCGCCAATACCGCCAACTCCGCCAACTTCTACTGTTACCGCCAGATCGCACACTTCCAAAAAGTCAGCAGTGTGGGATTTTTTTAATGTGTGTGCCTCTGACAAAAGCATTGTAATTTGCAATGAGTGCAGTCAGAAACTGAGCCTTGGTAAGCCCAACAGCCACATAGGTACAACTTCTATGCGAAGGCACATGAGCGGCAAGCACAAAGCACTTTGGGAGCAACACCTCAAAGGCAACAGGCAAACTAAAAGCCACACTCCTTCTGGTCCAGCATCTTACTGCTCTACCTCTGCTCTCCTTGACCCGTCTGAACCACCCTCCACTCCGCCTTCCACCTTGACCACCTGTTCCCATTCCCAGTCATCTGCCACCAGCCAAGTTTCTGTGAAGGCCATGTTTGAGCGTAAGAAGCCAATGTCTGACTGTCACCCCCTTGCCCGGCGTCTGACAGCTGGCTTGTCTGCACTCTTAGCCCGCCAGCTTTTACCATACCAGCTGGTGGACTCTGAGGCCTTCCGCAAATTTGTAGCAATTGGGACACCGCAGTGGAAGGTACCCAGCCGCAATTTTTTCTAAAAAGGGAATACCACACCTGTACCAACATGTGCAGAGCCAAGTTACCGCATCTCTGTCACTTAGTGTTGGGCCAAAGGTCCATATGACTACTGACGCATGGTCCTCCAAGCATGGTCAGGGCAGGTATGTCACCTACACTGCCCACTGGGTGAACTTGGTAATGGCTGGGAAGCAGGGAATGGGTAGCTCAACAACAACAGTGGAGTTGGTGTCACCGCCACGGATTGCACGCGGTTCTGCCACCACCTCTACTCCTCCATCGCTCTCTACCTCGTCTTCTTCTTCTTCTTACTCTGCTGCTGGGTCCTCCTTCTCCTCCTCCACACCTGTGCACCCCCAGCTCCCCCTAGGCTATTCGACGTGCCAGGTACGCCGTTGTCACGCTGTCTTGGGGATGACGTGCCTGGAAAGCAAAAACCATACCGGATCTGTACTCCTGTCATCTCTGCAGTCACAGGCCGATCGGTGGCTGACCCCACACCAACTGCAGATCGGAAAAGTGGTGTGTGACAATGGAAGCAATCTGTTGGCAGCGTTGAGACTAGGCAATTTAACACATGTGCCCTGCATGGCACATGTGTTAAATTTAATAGTCCAACGTTTTGTCTCCAAGTCCCCAGGATTCCAGGACTTTTCTCACCCAGTCCAGAAAGGTGTCGGCCCATTTCAGACGTTCCTAACACAGCCATGGCACGCCTTGCTGACATTCAGCAGCGCTACAACATGCCAGTCAGGCGTTTGATTTCTGACAGCCAGACTCGCTGGAATTCAACGCTCCTTATGTTGGAACGTCTGCTGCAACAACAAAGGGCCGTCAACGAGTACCTTTTTGAACTGGGTGGTAGGACTGGATCTGCACAGCTGGGGATTTTTTTCCCCCGTTACTGGGTGCTTATGCGCGATGCCTGCAGGCTCATGCGACCTTTTGAAGAGGTGACAAATATGGTCAGTTGCACCGAAGGCACATCAGCGACCTAATACCCTTCGCTTTATTCCTGGAGCGTGCCGTGCGACGAGTGACAGATGAGGCTGTAGACCAGCGTGACGAGGAGCTGGAAGCGCACGATTTCTGGTCGGAATCACCAGAACGAACCCAGGCACATGCTGCAACGCAGGGAGAGGTGCCAGAAGTGGAGTCAGAGGAGGAAGGTGGCTTTGTGGAGGAGGAGGAGGAGGACCAACAGGAGCAGGCTTCCCAGGGGGCTAGTGGTGACCTTTTGGGGACCCCTGGTCTTGTACGTGGCTGGGGGGAGGAGACCGTGGATGATGCAGTCCTTGATAATGAGGAAGCGGAGATGGATAGCTCTGCATCCAACCTTGTGAGAATGGGGTCTTTCATGCTGTCATGCCTGTTGAAGGACCCCGTATCAAGAGGCTTAAGGAGAAGGACCTGTACTGGGTCGCAACGCTACTAGACCCTCGGTACAAGCATAAAGTGTCAGAAATGTTACCAACATACCACAAGTCCGAAAAGATGCGGCATTTACAAACCAGCCTGCAAAACATGTTGTACAATGCTTTTAAGGGTGATGTCACTTCAGGAACTCATCAACATTCCAGGGGCAGAGGTGCCAGTAATCCTGCACGAGCACACCTGCAAGGACAAAGCCCTTTGGCCAGTCTGTAACGTCAGACATGCAAATGTTTTTCTGTCCAAGGCAGCGCCACAACCCTTCTGGATCCACCCTCAAAGAACGCCTCGACCGGCAGGTAGCGGACTACCTGGCATTAACTGCAGATATCGACACTCTGAGGAGCGATGAACCCCTGGACTACTGGGTGCGCAGGCTTGATCTGTGGCCAGAGCTGTCACAATTTGCCATGAACCTCTTGTCTTGCCCAGCCTCAAGTGTGCTCTCAGAAAGGACCTTCAGTGCAGCAGGAGGGATTGTAACTGAGAAGAGAACTCGCCTAGGTCACAAAAGTGTCGATTACCTGACCTTTATTAAAATGAATGAGGGGTGGATCTCGGAGGGTTACTGCACGCCGGAAGACTTGTTCTGACTTCTATGCAGCTGTCCTTCTCTTCAAGCCTCATGACTCCACACACAGCTGTCCTTTAGCGTCCTCCTCCTCCCTCCGCCACCGTTACAAACTAGGGTGCAAACCCTACTGGTTTAATTTTTTCTGGCCTCTGTGCTTCAGTGGCTGCGACCAAAAAAATGCCTATTTTCTGCATTTATATGACATAATTTTTCTGGCCTCTGTGCTTCAGTGGCTGCAACCAAAAAAATTTATATTTTCAGCATTTATATGGCATAATTTTTCTGTCAACTGTGCTTCAGTGGCTGCGACCAAAAAAATGCATATTTTCTGCATTTATATGGCATAATTTTTCTGGCCTCTGTGCTTCAGTGGCTGCAACCAAAAAAATTACTATTTTCAGCATTTATATGGCATAATTTTTCTGGCAACTGTGCTTCAGTGGCTGCAACCAAAAAAATGCATATTTTCTGCATTTATATGGCATAATTTTTTCTGGCCTCTGTGCTTCAGTGGCTGCAACCAAAAAAATTTATATTTTCAGCATTTATATGGCATAATTTTTCTGTCAACTGTGCTTCAGTGGCTGCGACCAAAAAAATGCATATTTTCTGCATTTATATGGCATAATTTTTCTGGCCTCTGTGCTTCAGTGGCTGCAACCAAAAAAATTTATATTTTCAGCATTTATATGGCATAATTTTTCTGGCAACTGTGCTTCAGTGGCTGCGACCAAAAAAATGACTATTTTCAGCATTTATATGGCATATTTTTTCTGGCCTCTGTGCTTCAGTGGCTGTGGCCAAAAAAACTGGGCAAACAATGCCTACAAGGTCAACGACGTTGACCTTGTAGGCATTGTTTGCCCAGTTTTTTTGGCCACAGCCACTGAAGCACAGAGGCCAGAAAAAATATGCCATATAAATGCTGAAAATAGTCATTTTTTGCCATACGTTGACTCAACGTATATGGCAAAAAATGACTATTTTCAGCATTTATGTGGCATATTTTTTCTGGCAACTGTGCTTCAGTGGCTGCAACCAAAAAACTGGGCAAACAATGTCTACAAGGTCAACGTATGGCGAAAAATTACTATTTTCAGCATTTATATGGCATATTTTTTCTGGCAACTGTGCTTCAGTGGCTGCGTCCAAAAAAACTGGGCAAACAATGTCTACAAGGTCAACGTATGGCGAAAAATGACTATTTTCAGCATTTATATGGCATATTTTTTCTGGCAACTGTGCTTCAGTGGCTGCGTCCAAAAAAACTGGGCAAACAATGCCTACAAGGTCAACGTATGGCAGTTGTTTAAAGAGAACAGTAGATTACTAGCCAGCAAAGCTACCTAAGCTAAAATGTCCCTCAAATCCCTGCAGACTTCTGTCCCTCCAATACAGAGCAGTATCAAGCAGATTACTAGCCAGCAAACTTACTATCATCTGTCCCTGAAATCACTAACAGCTCTCCCCCTACACTATCTCTTCCAAGCACACACAGGCAGATTTTTCAGATACATTTTTGCCCTTGATCCCCCTCTGGCATGCCACTGTCCAGGTCGTTGCACCCTTTAAACAACTTTAAAATCATTTTTCTGGCCAGAAATGTCTTTTCTAGATGTTAAAGTTCGCCTTCCCATTGAAGTCTATGGGGTTCGCGAACCGTTCGCGAACCGCTCGCATTTTTGCGCAAGTTCGCGAATATGTTCGCGAACTTTTTTTCCGACGTTCGCTACATCCCTATTGTTGAACATAAATAAACTCTTACGGCACAGGCATCTTTAATAGTGTGCTGCACAATCTGTATTCTGTGAATAAATGTGTCAAAAGATAAAATCGCATTTAACACCGTTCCCTCTTCCTAGCTATTAGAATTCATTACTACGCAACCCTTGTTACCGTTAGCAAGTCCTTTCAATAGCAATTACATGCACTCTTTACTGCTGTACTGCAAGGAATGATATCACTTCCCCCTTCCCTCCCTCCCCAGCAGCCCATCAGCTGCCTATCAACAGGGTAGCTAATCAAATAGTAGCTACCTGACACCTATGTGAAAGGATTTCTTTACTTTTTCCTGCTTGGGTGCTATTCTCACTGCTACTAATAGGTGGGGCTAGGAAGCATGACCTAGCTTGTGATAAAATACAATTGGAATGGGAGAAACAATAACTGTCTCAATGCAGTTCCACCCTGAATTGCTAGCTCCTTCCCAAAGATCAGAATCAGGCACAATACACTGAGACTGCCTCCACACCAATATTACAACTAAAAAAGAAATCCATTTGTTGGTTCAAGAATAAAATTTCAAATGGTCGAGTGAATTATTTTCAATGTAAACAGAGTAATTTAGAAATACAAATATAAAAATCTTGACAGAATCCATGCCCATAGACTTGTATGTCATTGTGCGACAAAAAAAAAATGATGTGCGTCAAAAAAAATTTGCTGCCTGTCAATTTTTTTTGATGCCCAGAGACTTTAATGGGCGTCAGCGACATGTCGCTGGCAGCATATTTTTGGTGAAACGGGTCAAATTCGCCCAAGCCTAATTGCTTTATTACCGTTCTGTAAATTAAAGGGAAATTCCACACAAACATAACTTAACTTTTTGAAAAGTAAACATAATTTCAAGCTACTTTGAAAGTACATAAATTAAAAAATATGCAGACTTCTCATGATTTTTAATGGTTTAGAACAGTTCCCTAAGCTTAGCCCCCTGCTCTCCTGCTGGTCTGTCTGACTACTTTGCTGAGCTGACTGACTACTATTACTCTGTATCAACAGCCAGCTGTCCTTAGCCTGCATCCTCCAAACCCCACAATTTCCTGCACACAAGATTTCAATAAGGAACAGAACATCATAGTGCAATGCATTGTGGGTTATGTAGTTCCTGCATGCTGTTTGTAAGTTGTGGAGAAGTTGTTACAATTTGTAACATCAGTGTTTAGTCCCTCCTTCCGTGCCAGGATTTCAAATGATGCAGAAAGAGAAGAATTGTCAGCTGGATTTCAGTATAGAATATTGCTGGATTTCAGTATAGAATATTGCATTTATTCATACTTTTTGAAGAAACAGGTAACTGTAATGGGTATATTAGGGGTTTCTGTGTTATGTGGGCCTCTTTATCAAATTTTGGTTTGGAAGCCGGAATTCCCCTTTAATTAATGGTGAGCACAGGTATGGGATCTATTACCTGGAAACTTGCAGGTATGGGATCTATTACCTGGAAACCTAAGTATTTAATACTAAGGGGCAGATTTATCAAGGGCCGAGGTGAATTTTGGAATGAAAAAAATTCAAATTTCGAGCTATTTTTTATGTTCATTCGACTATTCGAAATTGAAAAAAATTCGAAAATTTTAATATCGAAATTTATCATGTACTGTCTCTTTAAAAATTCGACTTCCACCATTCGCCATCTAAAACCTGCCAAATTGCTGTTTTAGCCTATGGGGGACCTCTTAGAACCCACTTGTAGTCAATTGGTGGACTATGAAAAATTAAAGTTTTTTTGGGGAAAACTTAGAATTGAATTCGATCGGATGTGCTATTACTTCAATTCAAACAATTCGAATTCGGCCGAATACGGACCTATTCGATCGAAAACTGACCTATTCGACCACAAAAAAAACTTGAATTCAAATTTTGAAGTTTTTTTCAAATCGAAATTTGACCCTTGATAAATATGCCCCTAAGTATTAGCACAAAAATTTGTTTTAACTAATGGTTTATAATGGTTTAAATGTGCACAGAACTGCAGGTGCCAAGCATTCCATGTTATATGAGCATGAATGAGCATCTTCTTCTGTTCAGCCCTTTGTCAGCTATCACTGATCAAAACAACTGCCAGTATACAGATAATCCCCCTGCCTAACGGACACCTGCTAGCAGAACAGCCACAACAAAGAGTGAATGAAGGGCATTGTGTACTAGTATTAAAGGGATACTGTCATGGGAAAAAAAAAATTATTTTCAAAATTAATCACTGAAATCCATTTCTCAAAAGAGCAAACAGATTTTTTTATATTCAATTTTGAAATCAGACATGGGGCTAGACATTTTGTCAATTTCCCAGCTGCCCCTGGTCATGTGACTTGTGCCTGCATGCTTTCTGGCAGGATGCTGTTTTTCCTTCTCAATGTAACTGAATGTATCTCAGTGGGACATGGGATTTTACTATTGACTGCTGTTCTTAGATCTAACAGACAGCTGTCATCTTGTGTTAGGGAGCTGTTATCTGGTTACCTTCCCATTGTTCTTTTGTTTGGCTGCTGGGGGGGAAGGAGGGGGGTGATATCACTGTAACTTGCAGTACAGCAGTAAAGAGTGATTGAAGTTTATTAGAGCACAAGTCACATGACTTGGGGCAGCTGGGAAATTGACAAAATGTCTAGCCCCATGTCAGATTTCAAAATTGAATATAAAAAAATCTGTTTGCTCTTTTGAGAAATGGATTTCAGTGCAGAATTCTGCTGGAGCAGCACTATTAACTGATTTATTTTGAAAATATTTTTTTTTTTTCCCATAACAGGATCCCTTTAAACCAACCTACCTCATAAAGACCAGACATACAGTAACTTCAGTTTCCCTGTTTGTGCTGTGTAGCTCAAGAAACAACAATCATAGCTTTTCATAATTCAGACAATAGGCAAAAAGTATGTTCAGCACAAGCTCTACCCAGTTAACTCACATTGAAAACGGTGGGTGTACTGCCCCTTAAATAACATGGCTGATTTTGTTTGTTCATCCCATATGTACTTATCAGCATTTTACTTATTAAACATGGCCAACTGATCCAATATCATAGAGGCCATGACGTAATATGCATTACAATACATCTCTTTGAGTATTTATCCTTTAAGACCATTCCATTTCTCCATTGATTTAAATTTATGGGTTTTTGTACCAGACTTAAAGAATATAGAAAGTCGAAGAGGAAATAAATATTCAGAGACATGTAAATAAATTGGTCACATAATTAATGCACATGCCTAATCAATAGCACGTCATGAAGAATTTGCCATAGTCCAAGCTCACACATGCAAGAACACACAATGTTAGGAAATGTGATGGTTGTAATATTCAGAAATATTATTTCAAGGAACAGTTTTAATTTATCAATTTTGTTTGATGTGACTGTTAATATGGGGGACCTGGGGATCAATTACGGCAAAAATTAGACCATAAATAAATGTCAAACCAGTTCTTTAGGCAAAGCTTGAAGAGACTCAGCTTAATATTGTGTTTTTTCAAGCAAAATTACGATGTTTCTAATGTAGGGGACTGATAAATATATTCCACATTTATGGTGCAATCCCCTATACATGTAGTTTGCCCGTTAAAGAGCCCCTTAGTTATACAGGAGCTAAGCTCCTCTTCCTGGGTCAAAGCATGACCCCTTGAGTTCTCAGGTTTAGTCACTAGATGGCAGTGTGGAATAGTATATAAGCCTTGCCCACATGTGCTCAGTGTCCATTTTGTTAGTCCCCTTACCTAAACAGCCACGAAGAGTGAAGTGGAACCTAGACAAGGTCAGGTCTAGTAAGTATAAGTTACTCACTTTCAGGTCAATCTGTTTATTTATTAATCCACGAAGGAGTGTTGAGTGGGATTATGATCCTGGGTCCTAATTGCCCAGAAGTAGGGACTAAAACCCGTGTTAGAGCTAGGGTCTAGAGAGACACCCTTGGAGCTCTAATTAGGGTAAAGGGGAATATATACTGACTTTTGGTGCTGTGAGTATATGCATATCCACTGATGTTCTATGTTCTTGCATATCTCTAATTGAACTCGTATTTGGATAATGTTCTTTAATAAGTATGTTCTATGGTTAGGTTGCAAAATCCACTGGTACCCAATTATTGTGCACAGCATAAATGCCAATTGGCATAAAGCTCATAGTTAGAGTAATGGTGCTGCTCATTTTACTATAACCTTACACTATAAAATATTATATCTGTATTTCGTTGTAATATATCGGTATTGGGTCCACTTTTATCAGGGCTCAGTATTGAGTCCACTTTTATTTAACTTGTCCATTAATGAGGGAGGGTATTGTAAGTAATATATCAGTGTTTGCAGATGACACAAAACTATCCAGCCCAATTAATTTCTTCCAGGATGTGGCATCCTTGCAACATGATCTTGACAAACTGGCAATCTGGGCAGCTAAGTAGCAAATGAGATTCAATATTGATAAATGGAAAGTCATGCACATGGGATTTAAAAATATCCAAGCCACATTTACCCTTAATGGGACTGTACTAGGCAAATCTATAATGGAAAAGGATCTTGGAGTCCTTGTAGATGATAAACTTGGCTGTAGCAAGCAATGCCAGTCAGCAGCATCAAGGGCATTGATCTGTATTAAAAGGGGCATTGATTCACAGGGGGAGGGGTTATTCTTCCACTGTATAGAGCACTGGTAAGACCCCATCTAGAATATGCCGTACAGTTTTGGTCTCCAGTGCTCAAGTAGGACATTATTGAATTAGAGAGGGTACAGAGAAGGGAAACTAAGCTGGTAAAAGTTATGGAAAATCTTAGCTATGAGACTGGCCAAGTTGGGGTTGTTCACGCTGGAGAATTTCTATGTATAAATATAAAAGGGGATTGTATAATAATCTCTCTAATGCTTTATTTATCAGTAGGTCTTTCTAGCTGAAACAAGGTCACCCATTCTGAAACTGTGTAACATATTATACAGCATAATTCCCAAATATGATTAATAAAATTGAATGAGGAATCAAATGTACAGTAAAACTATATGAAAGAAACTAAAATTCACACTAGAATTCAAAGCAAAATGTGAGGGGACAATTTAATATTAATTGGTTCACTTTTACTAGAGCTACTAGTGCCTATTTGACAATGTATTTTCTCCATTAGAACAAAATGCTCAAAGCTGGAAAAATTATCATTTTGTTAATGTGGTGTGGGCAATGAAAAAGGTAGCTTTATTTCTTTAAAGCAGAAGGAAAAGTATTACACAGCTTAATTTCAGCATGGCATCAGAACAGCAGAGCAGTTTCTCTAGGTCTTTCCTTGAAGAGAGCCAACATCAGACAGAGAGTCTTGCTGACTGGGAGCGGCCTTTTATACCCAAGGCTCCCAGAATGCTTTTTGGTTCTGTGACATCATACATCTCATATTAAACAAAATGTTAAATTTTAACAATATTTGCAATTTCTACATGTACATTTACATATTAGCCTTCATAGATTACAACATAAAAAAGGTAAAAAGAAACTCACATTTAAACAAAGTTTGAAATCCAAGCTGTGAAATGTCTGTGCACAGCTGACAACAATCAGGCTACACCCATGTGTTTCCAAACCCTGTGCAGACTGATCAACTTGGGAAACTCAGGTAAGTATTTTAAACTTTAAATGTTGAAGTTTGAACTCATATATAAAGGGTATATTTTAGTGGCAAGTTGCTTTTTTAAGAGGAAAAACTAATGTTTAAATGTTCTAACTTTATAGAGCTGCAAACAGACTGCTTTCACATGGCTTTTTTAACCCTGTTGTTGCCATGTTGAACACAGGAGAAAAAATATGTTTCAAGGCTGAGAATGGTGTAGGACAGACACAAGAAGTAATGAAAGACAGATTAAGAAAGAGAGTTTGCGCTGGCCAGCAGAGGTAGAAAAGACAGAGAAGAAAGAAAGTAAGAAAGTACAGTCCTCCACACATATCTCAACAACAAAAAAATGAAAAATGTATTTAAGTGACATAACTCTGTCACAGTTAACCTTTATATGTAATTTGCATCTGGGATTAATGATGGGTGCTTTTCCTGAGCTGCACTGAGTGCTGATGCTCATGACAAGTAACGTGCTCAAAGCAGTCAAATGTAGCTGAACACATTCAGACAAATGAACACATATATCTGCTTTGATAAATGTGTTATTTCCTGTCAGGAAACTTTTTCCCTAGAAATCTTCTTTAACCCTTTACTGGTGCACTCACTTAAATAGCAATTAACCCTCTCCAATCAAGGGCCCTGAATTCCTTTTGCATGAAAGATAATGAGAAGTGTGATTTACAACACAGTGCCCCACTTAGTGAGAACTAAGGAATTGCAGCTCAGGGGAATTTCACTGCTAATTAGCACATTTCAGTTCTTGGTAATTTATTCCCCTTCTGTCCCCAGGTAGCGCTACCTGCCCCAAAGTACCTTTTCCTTAGGACTTAGTAGTGGCTCCCATGTGGCAGGTACATGAACAAGACCTGTCCTCACCTAAGGAATCGCATGTGACCAAAGTATCCGCAACAGGAGACAGGACCCGGGCTCTCTTAATGTCTGAAGCTCAAACTCTTATTCAAAACAGAGCACATCACAGCCCTCTCCAAGCTCTGCCTGGACAGTCCTTCCAAGCAGCACTGGTACCATGTCTCTCTTGGTCACTTCTCTGCCTCTTACCAGACTCATTGATGTCACAGGCAGAACAGGGGGAAGGCCTGTATTAGCCCCTACACTTCCAAACTATATATGTATTTTCTTTATTTTAATGGCACTAACTAGGTTTTATAAAAAAAAAAAGCAAAGCTATTAATAATTATCAATGAGTGAAACTGGCTTAGTTATTGAAAATTGAAATTTCACTAAATATATTAGAGTTAAAAGGAATACGATATACATATACAGTAAAACCCAGGGGACAGCGTTAAAATGGCATAAATTTCCGGAAGTCAAAATCTGGGGGGGGGGAAACGCAGCTTGTTTGTATGGGAACGGAAAAAAAAAACAGCGTCAATCATGGGAAAACGTAAAATCTGGGTACAGAAAAGGGGTTATACTGTACATTACCCTACCTTGATACAGCTGTTTTTAATGGAAAAAAGGCCCCTGTGTTGCAAATTTCTTCCATACACAGTGCCCAGACAGCTCCAGACAGATGGGAGAGGGCTCAGGAGGGCTTCAATGCCGTTGGTTGATATGGAAGGCAAGGGGTGCATAATAATGGGGGGATTTTAGTGCAAACATTTGCATTGCTGCCAAAAACACATTTGACTGTGAAACTGTACTAGGCTCATGCCCAAGTGTAATGTCTTTACCTTTATTTTCAATGCAGGGCATTCCACAACCTCGCTGCCCACACTGTGACACACCATTTTTCCGGCTTGAAATGAAACTTCTGTTCCTCATGTCTAAAGGGTTGGCCTCTGGTTCTTTGACTTTTTTTGCAAAAACATATCCCCCACTATCTGCCTATAATGTCCTCTAATGTACTTGTAAATATTAAACATATCCCCTCACAAGCACATTTTCTCTGACTCTCTCCAGCTCATTTATATCCTTCTTTAGGACTGGAATCCAAAACTGCACTGTATTTTCAAGGCGAAGCCTTACGTGCACCTACTCTTTTATCTCTAGAGTTAATGCCCTTTTCATGCAAGACAGAACTTTATTTGTAAGGAGCCCCACCACACCCTAGCCTCTAGATTTAGCCTTACATATGTCTGCAAATTCTGTGTCTGAGCTTTATGGTACATACTGTGAGGCTGCCCTACCAAAGGGGGGATCAGAGCAGTGTATGGGGGCCAGTCTTGTAATTTCAACTATCATACATTATGCAACACAAGCACTGTTTTACTTTTAACAAATTTATCAAGGACATTGTGAGTTTCAAAATATAGATGGTTCTTTACTAAAACTTTACTTTTTCTCACTATATTCAAAAAAATTAGATCAAACTCCCAAACTGAATCTCCTTAATTTACCAAAAAAACTTCTCAAAGTTGCCTCACAAAATTGATTGACAATTCATGCTGCCCTAGGCACCAGACATCACACGCATGGACGTTACAGAAGTTGCGTGTGGGCGTGACGTCACTTCCCGCCAAACAGCCCGGCCTCATACCCCTCACCCCCCCAGTGCTTTCACCGGATTTCCTATGAAAATATTTGTTTTCTTTTTTTCGATTTTTTTTTTAATTTAAAAAATTTATTTATAGGCATCCGAGGGCCGCCCCCCAAAACCTGCCTCCCCAGGCACAGGCCCTCGATATAAATACGCCCCTGGTCATAGGAACCTGTGTGTATCCATGGGCTTCTTTATTATGAAAGAATCTTTTCCCTTGCTGAAATCTGATCTTTAATTATACCCAAACATTACACTGTTATTTCTAACATTCAGTTACAGTTATCCTTGGATGACAGCTTAGGCATCACAGGGCAGCATGTTTAATTCTAACTATGTATAGCAGGGATGCCCAAAAGGTAGATAGGGATCTACCAGTAGACCTTTAGCTGGTAATCAGTAGATCTCTAGACACTGTCAACAAACAGCTTGTCTAAATCAACCTCCCTTTTGATCCTTTTCATTCAGATATGTTTATGTTAAGACTACATGAGAAATACTTTATTTAAATACAACAATATACCTTTTCTCATAAATCAATTTTCCATGGAACAGAATGCTAATAATGCTTTTATGGATGTAGATCATAATGGGACAACATCACTAAAAGTTGAACCAGCATTAGTAAAGTGTGTGATGTATGGGCTAAAGAGATACACATACAGCACAATTATAGGTCCTAAAGCCCATTAAAATAAAAATAACCATGGAGTCCTTGGCATATACCATAATTCAACAAAAGTAATAGATTATTTGGATTGTTGTGAATATTTCACTCATTGCATGCTGTGTCTCTGAAATAATTGCCATGTGATCACATACTGTATGAGCAATATACCTGTATTTGTAAAAGAACACTTTGCAGTTAAAAACAATGTTTTCTGGAAACGATTTTGATGTTATATATTTCAGTGTGTCCAGTTTATTGAAATTACAGTGCATAAAGCTCTTTACATTTTGAACAATATTTTTGTAGGATGCTTAAGTAGTTAAGTCCCTACTGTTTAAGAAAGCCCAGTTAGCTGTAACCTATGCCCTAGGAAAGGGACCTCCCCATAAGTCATTTAAAGGGAGGGAGAACATAGCTGTTTGGATCTGTTACCAAGGGGGGAAGTTTCTTGGGACCCTGGAGCATAATGTTCAAGTAGGAAGCTCATTTCCTTAAGGGAAACAAGAAAGTCAGAGAAATGGTCCCCATAAATTAGTTATAGACAGCAGATCCTGTAATAGAACCCTTCAAGAGTTTCAAATAGGCATGGTAGCTAGAATGGTATTGACACCAATTATCAAAATTTGAGACTCACAAAAAAATTCAAACATGACCATAGTGAGCTTATTTTTGAAACCTTGAGTTGCGGTTTATCACATTAGAAAGACATAGAGAAGATCAGCACATAAAAGTTTGTATATTTGTCAATGGCAAAGCAAATGTATTGCCCAGTTTATAAAAAATTCAAGATTTTCCGCCTTAATGAAAATGATTGTAACAGTGTGATTTTCACTTGTGTGCAACTTTTTGACTGTGAATATGATTTCCATGATTTTAAAAAACATTTTTGTTGATTTTTTTACGTGATTGCTTAAAATTTGTTCTCAAAAATTGATATTTGGCCTCCTCATTAGGGACTCAAATGGGTAGGGAACACAAGAAATTCTGTGAGTAATCTCATGGAGCACCCTTAAAGGAGAACCAAACCCTTTATATTAAAGACCTCTTCCCTGCTCCCCCCAGCCTAGGTATTATCCTTGGTAAATGCCCCTAACTCTTTACTTACCCGTCGTTGCAGATTCAGCGCATCAGAGTTAACGGGTGCCATCTTCTTCATGCTCAGTTGGAGAGTCAACAACTTTGCATCCGCCGAAAGTCACGGAAATTGGCGAAGCGCCGGAAGAAGACCCGAAGATTACAGAAGAGAAGAAAATGGCGTGAACTCTGATGTGCTGAATCTGCAACAAGGGATAAGTACAGAGTTAGGGCATTTACCGAGGGTAACACCTAGGCTGGAGAAGGGAGGGGGGGTCTATGTAGGGTAGGGGGGTAAGTAGTTTTAATGTAAAGGGTTTGGTTCTCCTTTAAGGCAGGCTGAGACACTGGGATAAATAACTGTGGTGTGAGTAATCTCCTGTGTACTCAAAATTACAATTCAGCCATATGTGACCCCTTTACAATGAATCATCTGAGAGAGAGAGAGGTTCTTTTATATTTTCTTCAACTCCATATCACACATTTAACCGGTTTTATTCTCTTTATTTACATGAGTTATCTAGCACATTGTAAAACAGACATTTTATTATGCTAAGTCTGCACAATCTTTTTAAATAGAATGGAATTGCATAACAGAACCGGAACTGCTTATTGGCTGCTGTAGACTTAACACAGTGAAATTTTTTGCCTATTTGTTTTTCAGTAATTTTTCATAGTCAGGACTTAAAAGGGCTTCTACCATGTTTCAATGCATATTCCAATATTTTCTTTGTATTCCCGTGGTTTTATTATTACTCCGTCAGTGTTTTTGAACCACATTCTGATTTCGTTTGACAGTGCTCCATAATCATATGACAATTTATGCACTTCAATTTCATCCTTCAATAAATTGATTTCCTCATTATGTCCTGGCACTTCTGATTTATATTCCACTATTATTATAATGATAAGGCCTAAAGATTATTTTTTCAATACTTGTCACATCTACCTAAAAAATGAGGGTCTCTTGGTCATTTGTAGAGTAATGACCCTTTTGAAATTCAATCTACTTCAAAATCATTCTTCGGGTTGGCCACATGTAAATATATGTCATACCTGGTGTCGTCAAAACTTTTATGTAGTGTGTTTACCAAGCACAGTGTATTTTAATTCGATGGGTCAAAGTCTATAGAAGATAGGCTAATTTCCAACAGGCACAGTATTAGGTGTTAAATTGCAGCCATTAAACCCTATACAGATAGCACTTATATTTATACAAGTTCCCTATAATAAGCATTTTGTGTACTTGTGTCTACTGCACTTTGATTAACACAAGGTATAAATTGCACCACACTGTGCAAAATTGTCCTGCAATTAATAACTGTCATAAGCAGACTGTAACTAAATTGCTCAAATTGTACATTGTGCCCACAGGTATTCCTATTTGCACAAGGGGCAGTATTCCCCCTTGTTAAACATGTGTACAATAATTAGGATTTGTGCTGTACAAAAAATTTTTTTTTTTTAATTTTTTTGAGCAAAACAGTGATAATAAAGGATGAAGGGATAAATCTGTGCTCCAGTTAGGGCTGAAGCATACAAATGTTTTTCATTGGAAAAAGACAAAACACAGGCAACAAATCGGACGTAGTGTCATGCATCAAAATATAATGGGAATAAACTAAAAATGGCAGGTATAAACTACACACTATAAAACTGGCGGATGAAGGTGCAGTCTGCCGTGTCGTGTCCGATGGAATGTAGTTTATACCTGAGATTTTTTGTTTAGTCCCATTTTATTTTGATGCGTGCCATTACATCCAAATTGTCTCGTTCCAACACAATCCGACGGAAAACATATGTATATTTCAGCTCTTACAATTTCTACTGCCTTTGCCACTTTGCCATATTCACAGGTGCAAGTATTTGTGTCTCAGCAATGGGGCACAAAGATATGTGCCTGACAGCATTTTTGCCATTTCTTTTTACTTTGCACCGAGAATCATTTAGTGAATAAACCCTTTAATATGTATATCCGTTTATTGACTGAACCAATAATGAAAGAAACTCCATTAGCATTTGAACATTCCTTAAGTTAACTGGATCAATTAAATCAGGATAATATATACAGCACTTAACGACAATTGAGCCTGTGACTTTGGGTAAACACATCTAGTACAGCATTTTAACATGAAGCAGTGTGGTACAATACTATAAAGAAAATAGGTTGACCTCGTTCACCCAGTTTTGCTCATACCCACAGATCTATCATTTAGTTATAAGGGAGCAATTTAATCACAGATGCAAAGATAGGAAAATGTCTAGTAAGCCCTAACAACTAATCAGCAGGCAGCATTTGTTGGTCAATTGTTTAAAAATAATGATATGTTTGAGCAAACTGATCGCATATTTCACACTATCCTGTAAGTCCTTGGTCTGAATGGAATTAACATCTGATGCCTTAGTGAGGTTGATTGACCTGTAGTACTTGACCCCTTCATTTTGTGATGAATTATGAATGTAATCTCTACACATCTAGAAGTGGCAAAGTTTTCAAATAATTGATTTTTCCTACCTGATAAAAATAACCCAATGTCACAGTAGAATCATGCCAAGGGAACAAAATAATTTGTCTAAGCGTGATACCATTGATGTTAATAAAACACAAAATGCAACATTAAATGCATTTTGGTGGATAATATGAACGCACCATCTAAATCGATTTGAAACCACATACAGTACAAGAAAAGATTTTAACAACCCCAGTCTGATATTTTCATCTAGAAAAGTGTAGAGCACTACCTACACCTTTATTAAATACAGTGGTGTGAAAAACTATTTGCCCCCTTCCTGATTTCTTATTCTTTTGCATGTTTGTCACAGTTAAATGTTTCTGCTCATCAAAAACTGTTAACTATTAGTCAAAGATAACATAATTGAACACAAAATGCAGTTTTTAAATGAAGGTTTACGTTATTAAGGGAGAAAAAAAACTCCAAATCCACGTGGGCCTGTGTGAAAAAGTGATTGCCCCCCTTGTTAAAAAATAACTTAACTGTGGTTTATCACACCTGAGTTCAATTTCAAAGGTTATAAAGCCATTTCTAAAGCTTTGGGACTCCAGCGAACCACAGTGAGAGCCATTATCCACAAATGGCAAAAACATGGAACAGTGGTGAACCTTCCCAGGAGTGGCCAGCCGACCAAAATTACCCCAAGAGCGCAGAGACAACTCATCCGAGAGGCCACAAAAGACCCCAGGACAATATCTAAAGAACTGCAGGCCTCACTTGCCTCAATTAAGGTCAGTGTTCACGACTCCACCATAAGAAAGAGACTGGGCAAAAACGGCCTGCATGGCAGATTTCCAAGGCGCAAACCACTTTTAAGCAAAAAGAACATTAAGGCTTGTCTCAATTTTGCTAAAAAACATCTCAATGATTGCCAAGACTTTTGGGAAAATACCTTGTGGACCGACGAGACAAAAGTTGAACTTTTTGGAAGGTGCGCGTCCCGTTACATCTGGCGTAAAAGTAACACAGCATTTCAGAAAAAGAACATCATACCAACAGTAAAATATGGTGGTGGTAGTGTGATGGTCTGGGGTTGTTTTGCTGCTTCAGGACCTGGAAGACTTGATGTGAAAGATGGAACCATGAATTCTACAGTCTACCAAAAAATCCTGAAGGAGAATGTCCGGCCATCTGTTCGTCAACTCAAGCTGAAGCGATCTTGGGTGCTGCAGCAGGACAATGACCCAAAACACACCAGCAAATCCACCTCTGAATGGCTGAAGAAAAACAAAATGAAGACTTTGGAGTGGCCTAGTCAAAGTCCTGACCTGAATCCTATTGAGATGTTGTGGCATGACCTTAAAAAGGCGGTTCATGCTAGAAAACCCTCAAATAAAGCTGAATTACAACAATTCTGCAAAGATGAGTGGGCCAAAATTCCTCCAGAGCGCTGTAAAAGACTCGTTGCAAGTTATCGCAAATGCTTGATTGCAGTTATTGCTGCTAAGGGTGGCCCAACCAGTTATTAGGTTCAGGGGGCAATTACTTTTTCACACAGGTTTGGATTTCTTTTCTCCCTAAATAATAAAAACCCTCTTTAAAAACTGCATTTTGTGTTTACTTTTGTTATCTTTGACTAATAGTTAAATGTGTTTGATGATCAGAAACATTTTGTGTGACAAACATGCAAAAGAATAAGAAATCAGGAAGGGGGCAAATAGTTTTTCACACCACTGTATATATATGTGCCTACACACATTAGTTAGTCAGTGCTTGATGTATTTGGTACTTTCATCAGGAAATGCAATGTGACTGAGAGCCTTGTCATGTGCTGTAATGACTTTAGCTGTATGAGGATATTGAGGGAATAGTAAGTTAAAGCGGTTCGATAATGTCTTCATTATAAAATCTGTTAAATCATTTTGCCAAAACTTCTAAACTGGAACAACTGGATATCCAAAATACATTAAATCATTTACTAGGAACAGAAAACTGTAAATGCCAGATGATTTATAATAGTTAATTACTTAATTAATAAATTGCTATTACTATTTTATAATAGTACATATAAAAGAAATCACTGCTTACTAGATTGGAAATTTGTATTAAAAAAACATAATGCCCGGGCGGCAAAAAATAGGGGCGGCATGCCGCCCAGCCACATTATGGGGACGTTCGCGTCCCCGTTCAACTACACCAGTTGCGCCGGTGTTCTTTGGTTCTCTGGTCGGACCGCGCGGCCTAGGGGTGGCCGGAAAAGAAATCCGGCGCTGTTTGTACATAAGGATTTGTTCAGTTTTCTGAAAGGCTTAATAAACCAGAGCATGGATGATTTTTGTTAAATGCAGTAACCTAGAACAGTGTTAGAGCTTCTTTATTAGGAATAGGGACACATTTTAAATTTGTTTAACTTCTTTCTACCCTATAAATGAGAGGATATACATTTTTGTGTGCACAGAACTCGTGCATATTTGAGCTTCTACATAAAATCAAAAGGAATGGGAACAGCAGATATGATATGTAAAGTTATCTTCATCTATTTCAAGAAATAGCAAGAAGCATCTTTAGCAAGTGCAGTATACAATAAAGGCTTTGTATTATTAGATACTTGGCCCTTGGTAAATGTTTGCGCCTGTTTGGTTGTGGAAAAATTGGCTTGGAAACTACTACTCTGCCATAAAGGCTGCAGTTATGTGAATTTCAATGTACTCACAACTCAAATGGGAGGTTATTTAATAAAAAACTCAAACATCTAACATTTGATCGAATAGGAACGACCCGAAAATCCAAATCGCGTTTATTTGTTTCCAGGGTTGAAGTGTGATAAATCTCACATTCAAATTTGAGTTGGGGGTTTTAAATTAAAAATTGTGAGTTTTGACCAAAAAACCTATTGGAGCATTTGGATTTGAATTTACCATTCATACCATTCTGCCCCTTAAAGAACAGTTTAGTGTAAAAATAAAAATTGGTTAAACAGATAGGCTGTGTGAAATGCAAAATATATCTAATATAGTAATGTAATAAAGTCTGGAGTGACTGGATGTCTAACATAATAACATAATAGCCAGAACACTTCTACTTGATGCAAGCGACAATTTTTATACGCGTGGCTATTTTGACACAATGCATTAAAGTCAATGGACGTCTAAATAATTTTGACGCGCAGCAATTTATATGTGCATGCCAATTTTGACACGCAACAATTTTTTTTTGTTGAGCCAGATTTTTCGCCACCAAATTTTTGCCCCTTGAAATACAAAAATTAGTTGAAAATCCATGCCTGGTGAATTTATTCGCCCATCACTACTAGATGTCACTATACTCCTCACATTCCCCCTTCCCTCCTTACTCAACTCTATAATTGTGTAGGGCACTGCACATGGGCATTAGGCCCCCCATTTTGGTGCATACACAAGATTTTGGGGTGATACACATTTTGTCTTTATAACTTATTGCCACAAAATGGCTCCTGCCTGCATGCTGTCAGTGTGTTATTCCAAGACTGAAGGTAACAAAATTCAAATAATAAATATAGTGTAAGCAGCATTTATTTTGCTCAACTAACATTATGTAAAAGAATTTGGAATTTTTTTTTTTTACTAAATATATTTAGTAATGTGTTACTATCTATTTTGTCATCCCCCAAACATTGTTTTCCTCTGTGTTTCTTTGAGCCCTCTTTGAGGGATCACCTGTCAGAGTAATTTGTTTTATAAATTAATCAAAACACAACCCTAAATGTGGCTGTTGCTTTTGACTTGGTTATATAGTTTTAATTGGCTAATGCTTAAAGGAGAACTAAATACCTCTATAGCTAAAAGCCCCAATTTGCCACCCTTCATTTGCCTCCCTCCTTGCTTCCTCCGCTCATAGCATTCTACTAGAAAAAGTGTCCCACGCAGCAACACTAAACCATGTATACAGAGAAGTGCAGCAGAGCCTATGGGTGCCATGTTTGATAGCTTTGGATTGCAGTTAGAGCCAGAAAGCTCTGTAAATTATCGCAGAATAAGAGGAGGATCCAGAAGATACCAAAGCTACTGAACATGGTGCCCCTGAGCTCCATTGAGCTGCTCTGCATATATAGGTCAGTGTTGCTTGACACTTTCCTTTTTGAATGATTTTCCCTCTTGATATTACACAGAAGATCTGTGAAGCTGATCAATCAGTTGGGGCAGGCTTGGTTAGCATGGGAACCAATCAGTTAGGAGAGGTGTGCTTAGCATGGCAAGAGGGTGGGAAAAGGGTGTGTTTGAGTTGTTATCTGCCTGGTAGACAGAGCTGTCTGGAAGGCAACTTTCATTCCATATTCCTCCCTACTTCAGCAGGGAGGGGGGACAGTGGAGTGTGGTAAATGGGGGCTTTTAGCTATAGGGGGTTTACTTCTCCTTTAAGCAGGAACATAACAATTGTGGAGGGGCTCTTAGAGGCCCTGTGTGGTTCTAACTAACATGAACATTTAAATATATTTTTGTGAAATGGATCATAAGGTAAGAGCACCCTAACTGTTTTTCAACATCTAGTTATGCCACAATGTATTAGTTGGTACTACTTCTTTAAATGTAAGATTCCATGGCTGTTAACATATTGTAGCTATTGTACATATTTCTATTATATGGGGCATTTTTGCTCACGCTGTTTACTTCTCTCAACATTACTGTTCCCCAGACAGATACAAATAATCCCAAATCACACAAGTATTACATTGCTAGATCTAACTTCTACCAATATTGCCTCTGGCTGTTATTGTCAGCAGCCTAGCTGATTCAAACACCCGAGGCTCTGATTTAAGTTAAAGAGTTCAACACAGAAAATTGTGAATACTTAACACTGCAGTTGCACCAAGTACTGTATTGGAACATGCACTGTTCCATTATTTAGAACGTTTGCTGGCTCTTTTCATTTCCTTCCTCAATATTTTTTCCCACAGAGACAAGTTACTACAAATCAGTTGCCAAGTTAATGGATGTTCACAAAACTTCTGAATCTTCCTTTCTCTCTCTAACTCTTTCTGTCTTTTCATTCACAGGCTCCTGCTTTCTGCTCATCTTTAAAAATAATTATTACAAAAAATGAGGTGTTAATACCACACTTTGGCCAAAATATGTAAGCTCTGGCGGTTTTTTTCTGTGTTTCTTGTGCAAATTGTAGCTAAATATTGCCTAAAGCTGCCATTAAGCCTTTTAAACAGAGAGTTATTTACAGGTGTATGTTACATTGTTTGCTGAGAACCTTGATTTTAAATGCACTACATACATAGAATGCTAATATAGTGTAGGACTCCCGTATAAAGAGGGGCCTTGACGTGGCACATGAGTTTACATATTTTGGCCAAAGTGTGGTACTAAACCATGTGCTGGCAATCTTTCTCTTTCTTTTTGTGTATAAATATTGGCTTTTTATAATTTATGGCAGCTGGTCAGCTCCAGAGTGTTGGTTGGACTGATCGCTGGCACAGGGGTGCTTCTGGCAGCTGGTCGACTCCACAAAGTGGGTTGGACTAAGTGCTGGCGATTTATTACTGTGTTTCTGCTCAACTTCACTAAGGGGCAGATTTATCAAAGGTCAAGGTGAATTTTCGAATAAAAAAAATTGGAATTTTGAGCTATTTTTTGTGTACTTCGACTAGGGAATAGTCGAAAAAAAAAATTTGACTTCGACCGTTCGCCATCTAAAACCTGTCGATTTGCTGTTTTAGCCTATGGGGGACCTCCTATGACCTATTTGGAGTCAAGCCATAAGTATACTGAAGGGACAACAAATCCAAATGGCCTGCAACCAGAAAACACTGCCATAGTGGAGTCTAGTTTAGCTATGAAACAACAATCGGAGCATAGGTAAGGTCAGGAAAAGAGTGGCTAAAACCTGGACAAAAGAGAGAAACTCTGATGTTATTAAGCTATAGCAAGCAGCAATATGCTACTTGTGCAACCCATTTGTATAATTTAATGAAATGAAACTTTTTCTGAAAGGTTTATAGAAAGAAAGAACTTTATGAATTTAGCCTAAATAATCACCTCAACCCAAAATATTCCAAGCCTGCAAAGCTGTTCTAGACAGAGTGAAACAAAGTTGAGCTGGTTAATGAGGATATCATTAAAGTGGTTGTTCCCCTTCAAACACTTTTTTCAGTTCAGTTGGTTTCAGATAGTTCCCCATTAATAAAGACTTTTTCCAATTACTTTCTATTTTCTATTTGTGACTGTTTTTTCTAATACTGAAGTGTAAAGTTTTATTTTTCACCTTCTAAAGCAGCTCTGAAAGGGGGTCTGGCGGGTCGCCAACTCTGTAACTGTTTTAAATTGAGACATTGGGAGGTACATTTATCAGATGCCTGGACCTCTGGACTTAAACAGTAATTCAGCAGGTTTTAGGTGGCAAATAGTCAAATTTGAATTCTTAAAGGGCCAGAGTATGATAAATCTCAAAAATTGAATTAGAATTTTTTTAAAAACTCATTCAAATTCAAATTTTTAGCTATTTTGTGTAGTTCGACTAGGAAATAGTCCATTTCGATTCGAATTTGAAAAAAATCCAAAAATCAAAATTTTTCATGTACTGTCTCTTTAAAAATTTGACTTCAACCATTTGCCATCTAAAACCTGTTGAATTGCTAGGGGGACCTCCTAGAACCTTGGAGTCAATTTGGAGTCAATTGGTGGACTTTGAAAAATCAAAGTTTTTTTTTTTTTCTAAAAACTGCGATCGAATATGGTTACTTTGATTCATATGATTCGAATTGGAATGAAAAAGGCATATTCACCCAGAATATTTTTTTTAATTATACATTTTGGTTGTTTTTTTGTTATTCTAAGTTATGGGAGTTCAAAAAACCTCCAATTACTTTGAAACTTGACCCTTGAAAAAATCTGCCCCTAAGGCAGTTTTATTCATTTTTAAATTTCATTTACTTTATATCAACTGCCCAGAATGCTTTATTTTATTATAAGTGAGTAAAAAATGAATATATAAACTATAGCTAGTTTGTCGAAACAAACTTTTTATTAATGCACTCAATGATGAATAGTCTTAGATTATGAGGAAACAAAATCCACATAAATCCACATAAATGTTCTGTTTCCAATCAGGAATTCATTCCCATTTACAGATAATAAAATTTGTGTTGCTGAGACAATATATTTTGCCCACATAAAAAAGGCTTATCTCAAATCCCAGGTCTCAGACATGACTGCCAGACTTGATAAAGTATTCTGGTTTTTTGTAGAACCAAAAGTCTTTTGATCATTGACAAGGTAAGGCTTGAAAATGAATCGCTGGAACACAGGACACAATTAAACTTCAGTGACAGTCGGGCTTATCACATATAGGCTCATTTGTCAGATCAGCAGTAGAAGGTCATCGTGGCAGAATTAAATGTGTTTAATATAACTGCAGTCCCAAATAACTATCCATACATATAACAGCATGCAGGATATTACAGAAATGATTATACTTGTATAAAGAAATAAACAAATAGCTAGGTGTTTGTAAATAAGATTATAATTGGCAAGTGATGCTCCTGAAAAATATATACAGAAACTAAATGGGATTACTTATACCAGTGATCCCAAACCAGTAGCTCCTGAGCAACATGTTGCTCTCCAACCCCTTGGATATTGCTCCCAGTGGCCTCACACTGTCAGGACTGCCAGAAGTACCCGACCCAGAAGTATCCGACGGCGCTGTTTATATTCCCGCGGTCACAGTGAAGATCCAAGATGGCGGCGCCCATGCTGAACACATGGCTGCAGCGTCGCTGTATGATGATGTCATCACTGGTGCCGGGATCTCATCATAAAAGGGCGCCCAAAACACTGTGACGGCGCCCAAGAATAGGATTTGCTTGGGATCCTGTTTGTGCTGAACACATGGCTGCAGCGTCGCTGTATGATGATGTCATCACTGGTGCCGGGATCTCATCATAAAAGGGCGCCCAAAACACTGTGACGGCGCCCAAGAATAGGATTTGCCTGGGTTCCTGTTTGTGTTTCCTGATTCCAGCCTTATTCCAGCCTTATTCCAGCCTTATTCCAGCCTTATTCCAGCCTGTTTCCAGCCTGTTTCCAGCTCCCAGCCTGAATCCTGCTCCCAGTCTGTTTCTAGCTCCTACCTTGGTTCTGACCCCCTGCCTGAACTCTTGATATTTGCATCTGATCTGCCTGCCCTCGTTAACTCCTGCCTGTGACCACTACTACTGATTCTGCTTAACCCTTTGGATACCGCGACCTTGCTCCCTCAAGAGGGCTTCCTCCTTGATCCAGACTACCTCCCTGGAGGGAGCTCCCGGCTCCCTGACATTCTTGGGCCATGGATCCCACTGAGGAAGCTCAGCCAGATTTCAGCAGGGCCTTTCGAGGTCTGCATACTCGCATGGAGGCGTACGAAGCTCGGCAAAATTATGTCGGACGCACGCTGGAGGCGATTTTGGAAAAGTTATCTATGCTGACGCCGACTATTCCAACGCCGACAACGCCCACGCTAGTTGCTGCCGACATGGCTACCCAGTCCTCCACTTCTGGTCCACGTATTCCTGCACCGCCTCTCTACAGTGGCGACCCTCAAGCCTGTCGTGGTTTTGTGAATCAGTGCCAGATTCGGTTCACCCTGGAACCTGCAGAATTTAACTCTGAGCGAGCAAAGGTTGGTTTCGTGATCACTCGTCTGGCAGGGAAAGCGCTCGAATGGGCATCTCCGCACTGGGAGAAGGAGTCTCCTTTAATTGATGATTCCAAAGCCTTCCTTCAAGAATTCCGGACTGTGTTCGATGCTCCCGGTCGGGTTGCGACCGCTGCTTCTCGTCTGTTCCAGATCCGCCAAGGAAATCGCAGTGTTGCAGAATATGCCATTGAATTCCGTACTCTCGCTGCAGAGACTTGTTGGAACAATGATGCCTATCATGCTGCCTTCTACAATGGTCTCTCTATCCGCCTCAAAGATGACCTGGTCTCCCGTGAATTACCCACGCAGGTTGAAGACCTCATTGCTTTGTCTGTCAAGGTGGACACCCGTCAGAGAGAACATCAAGCTGATAGGGACCGAGTCAAGAAATTTCAACTCATGTTGGCTCCTCGCTTTCAAAGACCTCTATTACCTCCTACCCCCCAGCAGCCTTCTGTTATTCCTCCGGAGGAACCTATGCAAGTCGGAAGAGCTCATCTCTCTGAACAGGAGAAACTCCGGAGACGTACGGCTGGACTTTGTCTCTACTGTGGGGGTCAATCTCACTTTGCCAACTCCTGTCCGGTGAAGCCTCAGAGTTCCTCTCTTCAAGGTAACCTTGGAAAGACTCATGTAGGGGGCGTTACTCCCAAGTCACAAGAGAACTCTCACAGGTTTCTTCTGCCTTTACAGATCCGTCTGTCCACTAAGACCATTGTTGGCTCAGCTTTTATTGACTCTGGAGCTGCCGGAAATTTCATGGACGCTCTCTTTGCCAAGCATATGAATGTTCCCCTGTTTCCATTGACTCCTCCACTTCGAGTAACCGCCATTGATGACCGACCCCTTGAATCCGAGTTTATCTCTATGACGACTGGGGAATTGCCTGTGCAGGTTGGGACTTTACACAAAGAAAAGTTATTGTTCCTGATTATTTCCTGTCCTTCTGTTCCAGTCGTCTTGGGGCTTCCCTGGTTACGCCTGCATAACCCTATCATTGATTGGTCCTCGGGGCAGGTTTCCCGTTGGAGTCCATACTGCCAACAGCATTGCCTTCCTGCTGAACCCATCCAGAGGGTGAATATTTCTACGTCAGATTTGAAGACGCTTCCCTCCTTCTACAAGGAATTCTCTGATGTCTTCTGTAAAAAGTCTGCAGAATTTCTCCCTCCTCATCGTCACTACGATTGTCCAGTTGATCTCCTGCCTGGAACCATGCCTCCTAGAGGTCGCACTTATCCTCTCTCCCCAGCAGAGACCGCTGCCATGAAGGAATATATCCAAGAAAATCTCCAGCGGGGGTTTATTCGCCCTTCTACTTCTCCTGCAGGGGCTGGATTCTTCTTCGTGGAGAAGAAGGATGGAGGTCTACGTCCTTGTATTGACTACCGGGGTCTTAATAAAATCATCGCAGAACTTTTTGACCAACTGAAGGGGGCTAAAATCTTCACTAAGTTGGATCTCCGTGGGGCGTATAACCTCATTCGCATCCGTGAAGGTGACGAATGGAAGACAGCATTCAACACTCGTGATGGGCACTATGAGTACCTCGTAATGCCCTTTGGTCTCTGCAATGCCCCTGCTGTCTTTCAAGAATTCGTGAACGACATTTTCCGGGATCTCTTGGGAAAGTTTGTGGTCGTGTACCTAGATGACATCCTGATTTTCTCCAAGGACCTTGCAAGCCATCGTTCCCAGGTGAAGGAAGTACTCTCTCATTTGAGGAAGAACTCTCTCTTTGCCAAACTGGAGAAATGTGTGTTTGAAGTGTCCAAGATTCCTTTTCTGGGCTATATCATCTCCCCAGAGGGTTTCGAGATGGATCCTGTGAAAGTGTCTGCAATCCAAGAGTGGCCCCTACCGCTGAGCACTAAGGCAATCCAGAGATTCATTGGTTTTGCCAATTACTACCGGTAATTCATTAAGGGGTTCTCTTCTCGCATTGCTCCTATCCTGGCCCTCATCCGAAAAGGGGGTAAACCCAGCTTGTGGCCCCCGTCTGCTATTGAAGCCTTTCAATCCCTGAAGGATGCCTTCACTTCCGCTTTGGTTCTCCGCCATCCTGATCCGGAGTTACCTTTCTTCATCGAGGTGGATGCTTCTGAAGTTGGAGCTGGAGCTATCTTGTCCCAAAGACATCCCTCTGATAGAAAGTTGCACCCATGTGCATATTTCTCTAAGAAGTTCTCTCCTGCCGAACATAATTATGATGTAGGAAATCGAGAACTCCTGGCTGTCAAGCTTGCCTTAGAAGAGTGGCGTCACCTCCTTGAAGGTTCCTTGATCCCAGTCACGATCTACACAGATCATAAGAATCTTGAGTTCATTCAATCGCTCAAGAGGCTGAATCCCAGACAAGCAAGGTGGACTCTCTTCTTCTCTCGATTTAACTTTGTCTTGACTTATCGCCCTGGCTCCAAGAATCGGAAAGCCGATGCTCTGTCTCGAAGTTTCACTCAGGTGGATTGTACTCCTGAAAGACAAGAGCCAATTATTCCTCCTGTCAAGATCATCGCTTCTTTATACCCTCAATTTGCTGATCAAATTCTGGCTGGTCAATCTTCTGCTCCTCCTGATACTCCCATCGGAATGGCATTCGTACCTCCTGAACTTCGTCTGCCTATCCTGCAACAGACTCATAGCTCCAAGCAAGCGGGACACCCTGGTCCTGCTAAGACTCTAGAACTTTTACGGCGTCTAGTCTGGTGGCCGACTATTCGTAAAGATGTCAAAGACTTTGTTGCTGCTTGTACCATTTGTGCCACTTCCAAGCCTAGCCATTCTCGCCCTAGCAGGTTACTACAGCCTTTGCCTGTCCCCTCTCGTCCTTGGACGCATTTGGCAATGGACTTCATAGTCGAACTTCCTCCCTCCAGTGGGAACACCGTGATCTGGGTCGTCATAGATCGTTTTAGCAAGATGGCCCACTTCATCCCTTTATGGAAGCTTCCATCTGCAGTGGAGTTGTCACAGTTGTTTATTAAATTCATTTTCCGCCTGCATGGCTTCCCGGCGGAGATTGTCTCTGACAGAGGTTCCCAGTTCACGGCGAAGTTTTGGCGTTCCTTATGCAAGGTCTTGGGTATTGCTCTCCAATTCTCCTCTGCCTATCATCCCCAAACGAATGGGGCAGCGGAGCGAGTCAATCAAGCCTTAGAACAATTCCTGAGAAATCATGTCTCCCTCTGCCAAGATGATTGGTCTGACCTTCTCCCGTGGGCGGAATTTGCTCATAACAACGCCTGTCATTCATCCACTGGAAGATCTCCATTCATGTCTGTGTATGGCCAACATCCTCAAGCCTTTCCGCAAGACTTTGTTTTGACTGATGTCCCAGCCGCTGATGACCATGCGGCCCATATGTCCGCTATTTGGGCTGCAACCAAGTCTAATTTGGAGAAGAGCGCTCTTGTGCACAAGACCTTCGCGGATCGGAGACGTAGGTCCTCTCCTCTCTTCAAGGTTGGTGATAAAGTTTGGCTTTCTTCCCGAAACATTCATCTGAAGGTGCCATCTCCCAAGTTGGGTCCGAAGTTTGTGGGTCCATTTCCCATCTTGGAGATTATCAATCCTGTGGCTGTCAGACTTCAGCTTCCCCCTGAGATGCGAATTCCCAACGTGTTTCATGTCTCCTTGGTGAAACCCGCTACCTCCAACTGCTTTTCTATTGACCAGTCTCCCCCTCCTATTATCTCTGTGGATGGTCAACAAGAATATGAGGTGGAAAAGATCCTTGACTCTAGAATCTCCAGGGGTTCTCTTCAGTACCTCATCAAGTGGAAGGGCTTTGGCCCTGAAGAATGCTCCTGGGAAGGACACTCTGATGTTCATGCTCCTCGTCTTGTGAGGGATTTCCACGCCAGGTTTCCCCAAAAGCCTTGTCCTGGTGGTCCAGAGGCCCCCCGTGGGGGAGGGGGTACTGTCAGGACTGCCAGAAGTACCCGACCCAGAAGTATCCGCTGTTTACATTCCCGCGGTCACAGTGAAGATCCAAGATGGCGGCGCCCATGCTGAACACATGGCTGCAGCGTCGCTGTATGATGATGTCATCACTGGTGCCGGGATCTCATCATAAAAGGGCACCCAAAACACTGTGACGGCGCCCAAGAATAGGATTTGCTGCCATTAATCCTGGGTTCCTGTTTGTGTTTCCTGATTCCAGCCTTATTCCAGCCTTATTCCAGCCTGTTTCCAGCCTGTTTCCAGCTCCCAGCCTGAATCCTGCTCCCAGTCTGTTTCTAGCTCCTACCTTGGTTCTGACCCCCTGCCTGAACGCTTGATATTTGCATCTGATCTGCCTGCCCTCGTTAACTCCTGCCTGTGACCACTACTACTGATTCTGCTTAACCCTTTGGATACCGCGACCTTGCTCCCTCAAGAGGGCTTCCTCCTTGATCCAGACTACCTCCCTGGAGGGAGCTCCCGGCTCCCTGACACACACCAAGTGCTTATTTTTGAATTCCTGGCTTGGAGGCAAGTTTTTGTTGGATAAAATCCATGTGTACTGCCAAACAGAGCCACTTGCAGGTTGACAGTCCACATAGGGGCTACCAAATGGCCAATCACGGCCTTTGTTTGGCACCCCAAGAACATTTTTCATGCTAGCGTTGCTCCTCAACTCCTTTGAATGTTGCTCACGGGTTCAAAAGTTTGGGGATACCTGACTTATACAGTAATACAGTGTGTTAAGGGCTGACTAAATACAATTGTACATTAAATCATTTCACAAACAGCTAAAGCCCTGCCACCAGTCAGCCCATGTGAAAATGTTACATTACATGAAGCTGATACACCCAATGATACACCATCTGTATTCCTTGTGTACACTAATAAACGTTAAACAGTTTCTTTATGCCCAACCTCCCACTGGTGTGCTTATATATAGGTGTGTTTGCAATTAAACGCCATCACCCTTACTGCAAGTACCCTTGTTGACAATTATTCTGATAATAAGGTGGCTAAAGGAGTAGGAATTCAAAATACATTTTCATACCAGCAATATTTTCAGATTAAATGTATTAATTTCTGGAGAGTTTACAGTGTCTGTTTACAAATGGATTTTTTTTTGTCTAGGGTTTCAAACATTTACATGATGTGCAATGAAATCCGCCTCCATGATGATGAATACGTGCTTCTCTACAACATCCAAAATTGATTCCAGCGACTGGTGGTTTGCTAGACAGATACAGGTATTATTAGTAAGGCTATACCAACAGTTACATGAAAACCATACCCCCATAATGAATTATTAACCAACAGATATATTATATTTAGTGGTCCATTAAAGAGTCTTACAAACCCAGAATACAGACAAAATATGGACAAAATATGGACAAAAAGTTCCTGAGACAGAAAGTAAAAATATTATAGCGAAAAGAACCCCACCTTCTAAATAAAGTATCAAGTATTTATTAAAAGGTACCCCACAATAATAAGTTGTACCACTATTTACTTCACTTAAAAAAAGATTTTAGATTTGCATTAAAAGCTAACCTTAAAGTGCAGTGCAAGTAATGATTCACTAATAGTTCATTAAATATAAGTGCTGATTTTGTGCATTAATCAATTCATTATCCCATAATCATGCTACTTAGTAGTGATGGGCGAATTTATTCGCCAGGCGCGAATTCGCGGCAAATTTGTGCAATTCGCCGCCAGCGAATAAATTCACGTAACGCCCCTGAAAATTAGCGACAAAAATTCGCCGGCGCCAAAAACCATTTTTTTTTTTTTCGAAAAAAATGGACGCCGGCGTCAAAAACGGGCGCCAGCGTCAAAAACGAGACGCCGGCGCCGTTTCCTGAATTTTTTCGCTGTTTGGCGAATTTCTCAGGAAATTCGTTAATTTTTCGGCGAAGCGAAACGGCGCAAATTCGCCCATCACTACTACTTAGCAATTAATCATGAATTTTATAGAGTTACAAAAAAAATTGATGGTAGGTGCAAATTCGATTTGATACCAGGATCAATTGATTGAATAAAGTACTAATCAGTGCATATGTGAATTAATTAGAATTCTAGCAATAAAAAAAATGCTTAATTCATAAGGATACCATATACATGAATTTTAAATTCCGATAACATACAGCTACTTGATAATTCTATAGTGTCTAATTGAATAAAGAAAATAGTATAACATTATTATGACCATAAATATTAGTAGGTTGGAACCATTTGCTAAAAATCCATTAAGTTGGTAGAAATTGGAAACAATAGAGGGCGGAGTTGTCCCGTAAAGAACTGCCTAATTTTTCTAAGACCTGGGACACCACAAAGTTGAAGGCAGGTCAGGGTAACCAGGACTGTGGCCTTGTTTGTTAAAATTGCCCTATTTTTAAAAGAGGCTAAGCTGACCCTAAAAAGCCACAAACCCAAGGCCCCTTGGAAAGGAAGGAAGGATTGAGAACTGAAGAAAAGAGGCACTGGATTGTAGCCAAAGAGTTAACCCCACACCCATAATGGGAATAGTATAAAAGCAAGAGATCGGCAACGCGTTTCACTTAGTAGCTTTTTCAAGGCGAAAGTGATCGGTACACTGAATACACACTTTGAAATAGACTTCTGCATTAGGCATCATCGGTCAGTCTCGCAAGAACACAAACGAAGTGGATGCACACAACTCTGCTCAGAGCTTCACAGCCATGAAGGAACCGATGCGTCATCCGGTTCCTCCTGCTTAGGTGACGGAGCAGATTACCTTATTCATGACGTCTCCATGGTATAACCTGTGGGCATTCTATCCTGGATTGAAGCCATTCCACTGCTCTGTTCCCCATATCATTCATATACATAAGTCTATATCCAATAGTGTATTGTGTGTAACGCTTTGTTAAAAGCCTCAACAACCTGATTTTTTGTATCCTATGAATCAGAATTAATTAAAAGCATATTTTTTTTTATATAGTAAAATGATGAGGTGTTGAGTATTACTTTATATTAGGATTAAAAATTAGAAAAAGAATAGGAAGAAAAGATTAAATGGAGAATTGAACCCTTATCTATTATCTGTAGGGAAACAATCACTAGATTGTATCAAACATATTTATTGTATCAATTTCTTATTATATGATGTTTTGCTTAATTGTAACAATCCTATTTAATGTATCTAATTCCTTTTAAATGATTGTTTGATTGTATCCATCCTATTTAAAGTAACTAGTTCTTTTTAGAGGAAAGTAGTGAACAGATTATTTTCATTGATTCCTTTTGGGGAAATGGTACCTAATTTAAAAATCCAATAACTTTCCCGTCTAATAAGGATTTGCTCCAGGTCCCCTTTACGTATACCCAGATTGATTTTTTCTAAAGCCCAGAATTTGACCCTGGTCGGATTCATGTTATGGTATTTTTTGAAATGTTGAGCCACTGTTGACAATGTTTTATCAGTTTTAGTTGGGTTGCCAGCTGTTCTTATTGTGCTGCAATGTTGTGGTAGCCTTTGCTTTAACATTTGGGTTGTCATCCCTACATATTTTTTGTGGCAAGGACATTCAATATAACATATGGGTTCGGCAATTTATGTAGCTGTTAACCTTGAGTTGTATGCCAAAAAGATCCTCAGGGGATTATTTGCACTGCACTTTAAGGTTAGCTTTTAATGCAAACCTAAAATCATTTTTTAAGTGAAGTAAATAGTGTTACAACTTATTATTGTGGGGCACCTTTTAATAAATACTTGATACTTTATTTAGGAGTCTTTTCTCTATAATATTTTTATGGTTATACTCTTCTGACATTCGTCAGACCTCAACCAATAACTCCTAGAAAAAAGGATTTTTCTTTAAACCCAGTAAACAGGGTATCCATTTTTTTTTCTGAGACAAAAAAGTAGCCAAAACAAAATTGTTGTAGAGACAAAAAAATCACCACAAGAAAAAAAACGTCCATTGACAGATGACAAAGATTCAGGGAGAATAGCTGCTAGGCGACAAATCGCATCTTCTTCGGGCGACTAATCTCCATCTCTTAAGGCAACTTCGCTCCGAGTGCCATCCCGCCGGTGATTTCGATTCTAGCCGGCAGGGAAGCAGTTTGGGGAGATTAGTCGCCCGAAGAAGAGTAGATTTGTTGCCAGGTTAATTAAATCTCCCCAAATCTTCTTGTCTGTCTTTACCCTAATGCATTTGGAGATAGAAAAGATTGCCAAGCATATAAAAATGTGTTGCACGGAGAAAAAAGTTAACACCCATTGACTTCAATGTGCTTTGCAAATTTCTGCAAATGTTTCTGCAAAGCGAAACGGGACAAATTCGCTCATCACAAATGATAATGGTTTATTTAGATGAACCAGGGTTTAACATACGAACTGTTCTATAAGATATACTATATTTCTATAGAGACCTACATTGTTTAGGGATGTCATTTTCCTTTAACCTCTAGGCTTATTGAGCGAATCAACTAAAAGAAAGGCTAAACAGGAAACCCCTATGAGAAAAAAATTCCTGTGCAAGTATGGGATCCATTATCTGGAAATCAGTTATCCAGAAACCTTTGCATTACAGAGTCCATTTGTGTATAGATAAAGAGTAAAAGTTGCATGAAGAGGTGGAAAATAACATATAATTTTTACATTTGTGATAATCATCCTTTAATATAGACCAAATTGCAGTAAAGTAGGTGTTGTTACCATCAGACTAACACTGAAATTTACTGTATGCCTTTTTTCAACACAACCTCAGACATGAATACTAATAGAAATGTACACAGTTAACAAAGTGCTAGGATTTTATATTGAGTATGTTTGAAAGTTTCTGCATTGTGCTTTACTTGTTAAAACATGTATTTAACGTTTGAAATTAACTGCAGATATGTTGGGATCACTTCAAGTTAAGGTTTGTAGATATCAATTAAATAAATGCTTTCATTATATAAAATGAAATATCATTTTGACATATTAATGAGTATTAGTTTTTCAAATTAAATTACACCAAAGAATTTGGTATTCAATAACCAAGGTATTATCTTTATTCTAAAAGCAATCACTTGCCAGTACATGGGGAAGCCCATTTATCAAAGGTCGAATTTTGAATTTATGTGAATTATGGGGAAGCCCATTTATCAAAGGTCGAATTTTGAATGTATGTGAATTTTTTTTAATTTGAATATACTCACAATTAGACTGGGAGGTTATTTAAGAAAAATTAGAATGTCTAATATTTGATCAAATGCTTCCGACCTGAAAATTCGAATCGTATTCAATTGTATGAATCAAGTTTTTCTCCAGAAAAGAAAACTCGAATGTCAAGAAGGCTATTAACAACTCCAAAAAGCTCATGGACCTCTGCCATTGACTTTTACATGAACTCGGCTTGAAGTGGCAAATATTTGCATTAGGACTGTTTCCATGGCCGAGATGTGAAAAATCTCATATTCCTATTTACATTCAAATAGGGGGATTCAAATTCAAATGTGTGAATTTTGAAACTAGAAAATTATAAATCCTAAATTATAAGAATTAATGGAATTATAGTATGAAAATGTATGTATTTGCAAATCCTACTAAATAATAGAACCAAGATATTGTAATGTATTGTAATGACATTAATCGATAAACCTAGAGGTGTCTTTACAGTAGAATCCTTCAGAGGCCACCAGCAGCATCTGGAATAGACAGAGTGAGTATTGTTGGTTTTTAAATTATTGGTGGAATTTCTATATATTGTTTCCTGTGTAATTTTTAAGTGGCACCTGTCACCAGGAAATAGTTTCCCACTAGTTTAGGGTGACAGGTGCCTTTTAATGAAACTTCCCAGTAAGTTTATGTTTATTTCCTACAGAAGATATCATGGCTTTATCTTTTTAGTACCGTTCCACCTGATTATTATTATTATCATTATTATTATTTATTATATTTTACATATTTTATTGGACATATTCCACATTCTGCCCAGTGAAAGAATTATTTTTTTCTTTTTGTGAGATGAAATGCTAGCTCAGATTTGCAAAAAAAAAAAATCACCTCTGGGTAAAACTGTACCAGGCTATTATTTTATCCTATTTAAAACTTAAGGCATAGATACAGGAATATGCACTTTTCCCTATTTCTGAAAACTTGAGAAAAAGCACTCTACTTTTTTTTTTTTTAACATCTCAGTTGGGAAATGGAGAACGTGATTTTGCATAATACAATAACATAATGTTATATATGTATTTAAACTCTGCAATTTATTTTAGTCAATGTTACAATATGATTCATGATAGTGATAATAAAAATCTTGAATAATGTTTAGTTGGCTTAGCAGAATGCAGTATCTAAAAATATCAAATGAATATCTGAATATTAATTTCTGAATTACTCATACATACATAATTATAAATAAAACCTCTTCATGGCTAGTGACATTTACAGTTACATTTGAATATTAAAGCTATTTAAAATAAGCCATATAATTAGATTGTATCTAATTTTTAGTACAATTCAGTCAACCTAAATATGCTGCCGCATCCTACTGTTATTCCTTTTTGTGTATTATTATTCCTTAGTAGAATAGAACTGCTATTAACCAGGCTTTTTGAGACTGTTACCACACCTGTTTATGAGTATTAATGCAGTAGAATAAGAAAACTTATAATGCTAGTGACTACTAGTGAGATTTGTCTGCATTGTATATTCATGAGTAGATAGAAACGAGAAAATGTTTTGGCAATGCAGGATTCTAAAGCTCCAAATTTAGGGAAAGCTAATTGATTATTGTTAGCAGAGTATCTGTGGCCAGTTCTTCCTTGATGCTGAGGATAAAAGGGGAGTACTCTGGTGTTTCTTCAATATCTATCTCTCATTTTTAATCAGAAATTTGGACCATTTTTCTTTCAAAAAGATTTCTTATGCTATGTAACAATGCAGTATATAAATGAGATTGGATACTAGGTGCTATTGCAGTTCATTTTAAATACATTTGTTTCCAGGACACAAAGAGACCATAATATCACCATGGGAAACCAATACATTGCTAGTTAGTTACAAGTGCCAGCTACATATACTGTACAGCATCTTTAGGTATCCTTAGCCTTAGCCCTGACAGTATGAATACCTCTCACTGGTCATCCCCAATTTCATAAAACAGACAAATTTCCCTTAACTTATTTGCGGATCTAGAGCCGTTTTTCCTTCTTGCAATAATTTCACACACAAGCGTAGCTGGAGAGCAAATGAAAGCAATAAAGAAATGCACTTTCTTTATCCTTACTTCAGTAACCCAAACAAATTAAAAAACATTATTGTTACTGGTTATTGGCAGTTAGAAAAAAAGAGGTGTCCACATAAAATCCCATGTGTTCCTTTCATTTGCAAGTGACGAAGCTCACTATAGTTTACCACATAGAGGAGAAATGGATTCCTGTCAAATGACTGCAAAAGTGTTTCCCTATAGGGGATTGAAGTAAAGAAGTAAATGAAGTAGGAGGGATAAGGCAGCAATTGACCTTCATTACTTGTTTTATGCTCACCAGGTTATTGACATTTTTAATTTTTTTTTTCTTCTTGTTTATATAAAAATCAATTTGTCTTTACATATCAGAGCACCCATAAATCACTGCAGGACATAACTTAAATCAGCATGGCATTTTCCATAAATGATGCATTTTTGTGACCTTTTGTTAATGTATCCTGCTAAATAAAACTCTAGTACATCCCACCAACAAAATCACTGTGCCTCTATACATTCACAAATGTCCTAGTAGTGTATGCATATAGACAAATACAAGAGGTCCTCTGCACTCAACCCATTATCAATATATTTAAGACATTGAGACATTTTGTATATCTAATTAGCTTGGATCTAGAGCATAGTGAACATTGTTATAGCATGCTGGAATCCTCTAGTGACCAAACAGAGGTATAACCATACAGTAGCTTAACGAATTTTACCAAAGCATGCTTATAAGTTAAAAAATACACATTTATTACATATTATAAAAAGTCAAACAATCCCCTCATGATGCCTAACTCGTTTCATGCTTACCTAGCACTTCAGAAGTATCTCAGAATTGACATACAAGAAGAATTGTAGTACCAGTTCACATGCCTACCTTTCGGCCTGGCAACCTCATCGCAGGTCTTTACAAAGATTCTCTAAAGTTTTGATAGCAGAAATAAGGAAGTATCGAATACAGATCTACCATTATTTTGGTGACATATTGCTAAAAGCAAATGATGCAAAAATTTTAGAAAAACAGCGGGATTTTGTGATGCAATTTCTCCAGAATCATGGTTGGCAGAATCTAGTGACTCAACTGACTCCGACACGGGACCAGTATATCAGTCAGATTTGTTACGGAGGCATTGGTCATGTTGCCAGATCAAAAAAAAGAAAAAAATAAATAAATAAAGTCATAGGCAATCTCTAACAAATCAGTTTCTTTTTAGTCCTTGAATACTAGCTGTCATAGACCCTCCCCACAATAACACCAATCACAATCTAACACATATGTTGTATATATCATCCATTAGAGCCAGGGCTATTGGCTCAGTTTTTTAGTTATCACCAGATAATCTAGATGTTACACAATCCATGTTTCATGGTATTACAAATAAATACAGGTACACAACATAAAAAAATCGTAAAAATAGTAAATATAATTGTATATAGCAAGTTACATCAAAAGAATAATTCAATCCAAGTGGCAACCTGGTTTGTAAATGAAATATCCAGTATACCTCTCTTTTATGCAGTTTTGTCGAGATCTCCTCCTCTAATACTTGTTCTAATCTGTTCTATTCCTTGTATGGAGAAATATTTTAAATTACTATCATTAAATTCTGCAAAATGTCTAGTGACATTGCTTTTGTTACTTAGTTTGATATTGCTGACATGGTTAATGTGTTCTCTAATGCGTTCTTTAAGTGATCTAGTACTACATCCCACATTGTTTACCACATTTGGTACATGTAATGAGGTAAACAATTCCTTTATTATTATTATTATTAACATGTATTTATATAGCGCCAACATATTGCGTAGCACTGTAAATTTACTGCAGCAATTGATATATTGTTTGATCTTCTATGTTCTATTAGTCACTGTTGATCAAAATTCTTGTGAAATCTTTAAGTACTTGCACGTAATGTAACGGTTATGTCCACACTTAAAGCATCCTTTAAATTTCAGGAATTCACCTTGTTTTTTATTGTGTAAAAGAGAGGTATACTGGATATTCCATTAACAAACCAGGTTGCCACTTGGATTGAATTATACTTGAATTATATTTACTATTTTTGAGATTTTTTATATTGTGTACATGTATTTATTTGTAATTCCCCTGAAACATGAATTGTGTAACATCTAGATCATCTGGTGATAACTAAAAAACTGAGCCTATAGCCCTGGTTCTAATGGATGATATATACAACATATGTGTTAGATTGTGATTGGTTTTATTGTGGGGAGGGTCTATAAGAGCTAATATTCAAGGACTAAAAAGGAACTGATTTGTTAGAGATTGCCTATGACTAAGGCTAGGTAAGCATGAAACGCGTTAGGTGCCATGAGGGGATTGTTTGACTTTTTATAATATGTAATAAACTTTTATTTTTTAACTTATAAGCATGCTTTGGAAAAATTCTTTAAGCTACATTGAGCTATTTTGTGCCATAAGCTGCTAAAATGCCTTACCCTTTAAACAAAACAGGGATTGTTTGTCCATATAGTGCAATATATTCAAGCTGGCCAACTACAGTACATCAAAGTCATCTCTGGAATGGCCAGTCCAACACTCAGCTTGCATCTGATTCATAAAGAATTCTATTGCTTTATTATAAATTTTACACAGGGACTAAGTTTTACATGTAACTTACTTTCTGCTTTCAAGGTTAAAACTTTCAAATGTGTTTGCCCTTTTATTGGCCACAACTGGGATCATCTAACTATAGTTGGGAAGGGTGGGAGCTACAGCTTATGGTACAAAATATCTCAATGTCCTAAATACTGTATATTGATAATGGGTATGCAAACACACAATCATCTACAAAATACTTAAAACCAGTGGCATTTTACATATGTGTTAACAGTCAGAATTAAAGAAGGTGAAAATATTAGAAAATTACAATTTTACTAAACTGACAAACTCGGGGTGCATTTAGAAAATCAAACAAATCTTAGCATAGCATTTTTGTAAACTTAAAGGGGTCATTACCTGCTGTTGCGCACATTGGTGAAAAAATGCCATTCTTAAAAGGTGTGTGTCTAAAAAAGTGTCTTTAAAACTGTGTATAAACCCTTTTGCTGCAAGTTAGCAAATTTGTACTGAAAAAATGGGAAAACTACTTTCACCAAATCCGCGCAAACTTTTCCCCTATTCATCAGTACATTTTTCCGATTTTTTTTATGCTTGGGAATAAACTCAATACAATCATGAAAAAAATTGAATTTTTTATGATTTGTCAATGAAACCTCAGATGTTTTTGGATTTTACGTCCGAAACCTCCAATTTTTTTGGATTTGACACCCAAAACCTTTAAATTACTGAACAAATCCCAGTGTAGACCAGAATATCAACTGGACATCTGACATTGACTTCTACATGAACTCGGCAGCTGTGACTTGGAGTACTTTTTTTATTCAGACTTTTAACACCATCAGAGTTTAATAAATCATTAAAAAAATCAAGGTTTTTTTCCTCCAAAAAAAGGTTCTTCCCTTTAAATGTCCGACCATAAAAAAATCAGACTTTAATAAATAACCCCCTCAATGGCACTCAGTATTGACACCCAAACACTGAACATTTTCAATGCAATTGCATTTGATTTGCTTCTTGTAACCCATAACGTATTGTAACCCATTTTTGCCAGTGCATTACTCCCTCAAGACTCCAATGAAAATGGTATTACTGAAAAATTGCATTGTGGGTAAAAAAACATTGCAAGTTGCACTCAAAGTGGCACTTTGAGCTATCATGACTCTAATCTTTCATTTATTGAGTCTAAACATGATATTGGAATATTGGATAGTTGGAATTACAATCGAATCCAACATAGTATATATTTAGTAATTTTGAGATAAAGGAGATTTGGGAGATCTTTATTATATATATATATACACACACACACATATATATATATATATATATATATATATATATATATATATATATATATATATATATATATATATATATATATATATATATATATATATATATATATATATATATAGTTGATTAATGAGAATTACTCCATCGCATGAGACGAGCTGTTTCCTGAGTCTCAGGACAAATGTTGGAGATGCCATAAAGACATTGGCTCCTATACCCATATTTGGTACAAGTGTGAAGATTTAAGTAGATACTGGAAAGAAATAATAATAACAAAAGAAAAGGTTACACGGGAAAAGCTTTCAAATGATTTTCTATCTAAGTTGATACTCAATTACGACCCCCTGACAGATACTACGATAGAGAATCAATTGATACTTTTCATGTTACAAGCAACAAAAGCTATGATACCAAAAAAATAGAAATCCCCCTACAATCCAAGACTGGTTTGTCCTAATGGAAGAAACACGGAAAATGGAAGAAATAACTGCAATGATTCGTCACAAAAATCATAAGTACTGGCAAACCTGGTCTTCGTGGATAGAATATCTTAATTTAAAGGAGTGATAGTTTTTAAATATTTAAATTTGGAGAAGTGTGGAAATATGGGGCCAAAAATAAAAACTGCAATACTCATAAGGTATTATCTATACTGATGGTTGAAACCATAAAATACTCTCTCTAGTTTTCTTATTTTCATCTTTTTTTCCCTTTCTTCTTTTTTGTTATTTTTCTTTTTTCTTTGTATGTGTAATATATAAGGAAGGAGAAGGATAAGTAGCTAATTCTCTCCCTTGTTTCCTTAATCCTCCCAGTTCTTTTTTTCTTTATCTCTTTTAAAAAATTTGTATAAATAAAGAATTAAAAAAAAATAAATAAACATGATATTATATATTGAAAGGAACATAGTTATTATTAAGAGAACTGACAATGCTCGGGTGCAGTGTGCCAAAATGGGTTGAGTTATGAATCATTCTAACAACCTTATTCTTGATCCCTTTGATTCATTTAGAGTTTTATGGGGTATTCTCTAACAGGCAAAAATCCAACAGTATTTTCCCTCCTGCCTTCAAAACGCTAACATTTCTATTATGTGCGCTTAACAGTGAATTCCTTTTGGGCCATTTAAGGATTAAATCATACTTAATAGACCTTATATAATAAGAAAGTAAGAAAATACAGCTAGTCATGCTGTCAATAAATCAGCACTTAGACTTGCACTGTTCAATTTGTGTTGGTACACAATCTCAGAAATGCTTTACTCTTAAAGGTGTCTTCTTTACTTATTAATTGGAAAGGGAATATTTAAATTTAGCTGCATTCATCTTTTAAATGTCATCCTGAGCAGGCTCTATAAAATGTCTGCTATGCTAATAAAAATCTAGAAATAACTGTGAGAGATGCCTTAAAATTTTAATTGCCATGTGTGTATTATTATTCATGTGTCAAGTAAATATTCTAGCCATTCAATATAGAACAGAAAGTCAGAGTTGCTTTTTCCCAGTAATTATCAGCTATTCTCCACAGACTCTTTGTCTATAAAATATTCCATAAATATTATATTTTTTAGAATATTTCAATTTAAATACATTTTATGAGATTGGCTAGATACTAAAGTAATATAAACATTAGGTAATTACAGCAATATCTTGGAAAGCCCAGAATACATTTTGAATATATGTATATATCATACAGTATATGTATAATCCCTATATAAGCACCAGTAGTAAAGCCTTTCAGCTAGTGACCTTATCTCTCTGTACCATGGGCATCTACAGCTTTCAGACATATTGATTTTGGACACAATATGCCTGTGAAACACTTTACAGGTTAATAGTAATAGTAATAGAGAAGATATTTATTATACTTCATTAATAAAAGATGAACCATAAACCTCTTTATTTGTAGTGTTAAAACCTCTATGAATTAAAAATGTCATACAGCTAACCCTTAACCTCTCGGATCACAAACATACTGTTTAAAGACTGTATGCAAAATACAGAGAATAAGATCCTAGACCTGTCTGGCATCTGGATGTTGTCCCCTTCTACCATGGAGTTAGACCCTAGGCTTGCAGAGAAACTCCTTCAACTGGCAAAAAGGCCTTCCCCAACTGCAGAGTGGAGCGCCAGGAAACTTGGAGTAGCTTAACTGAATGGAGGATCCATTCAGTCTCTGTCTACTCCAAGGATTATGTTCACCAATATAAATGATTCATCAGCCATATTTATCGTCAGTTTCAGTCTTTAAACAGTATGTTTGTGAAAGTTCTCATTCATCCAGGTCATGGTATATCTATAGAAATAAGTCAAATCAACTGGACTTGCTGTGTTTTTCTTGAATACATTTCAACAGTTATCCAACTGGCTTTCTCAATTCAGAATAATTTGTACATAGGATCTTGCTTCGCAATATATCCTCTGGAATGTTGAGTCAATCAGCATAATCTGTTTATCATAATCCACAATGATTTCATTAAGTTAAGTGTTGATTGTATTAGCAAAATTGGAGCATTGATGTGTTATTAAACCTTATATGGCTTCTTTAACATATCTTTTGAACCAGTCCCTCTTCCGATCTAGAATCTGGACTTGGCAGTCTTGAAATGTGTGTCCTTTTTCTTTTAAATGTAGGTACAGGACTGAGTTCTGACCAGATGCGACATATGCAGGTGTAAATGTTGTTTGTTTTCCCCATATACAAATCAGAGCATTCCTCACTGCACTGCATACACAATGTTACTCTTCTTGTGCTTTGGGGTTGGGTCTTTTGGGTGAGCTAGTTGCTGCCTCTGTGTGTTGCTGGGTTTAAAGCAGATAGGTATGTGGTGTTTATTAAAAATCTTTCTAAGTTTTTCTGACACCCCAGCTACATATGGGAGGATCAAGTTTTTTCTCCTGTCCTGTTTTCCACCTTCCCCGGTAGTCTCGGTGTTATAGCTTTTTTTTTTTTTTTTTTTCAAAGGTTTTCACAAAAGCCCAATCTGGATACCTACATGTCTTCAGGGCCCCTCTGAGATGTTCCCTCTCTTTTAACTTAGCCTCTGTGCTGGTGGGGATCTTGTCTGCTCTGTGATGTTGAGTTGAGTTGAGTTGATGACCCCCAGTTTGTGATCTAGTGGATGGTGGGAGTCAAACAGCAGGTACTGGTCTGTGTGGGTAGGTTTCCCATAGAAAAATCAACAAGTCAGCACACACTCCTCCACTCCGTAGGTGCACGCTCCAACAGTGGCCACAATCCACTCAGCACAGCAAAAATCTCGATAACGGACAGCACCTTTTCATAGATAAAAAGCCTTTATTGTTGCATGGCTACGACCAACGATACAGTAACGTTTCGAGCCACATCCTGGCTCTTTGTCAAACTAACTGATACATTTATCAGACTTCCTTTTAAAGCACTCCAGATAGCGCCCTCTGGTGTGATAAGATAGATACAAAACATGGTCAATTTAAAACAATACACACAAAGTTTCCAATATTATACAATGTAACGGTAAACGATATATTCTGTTGCCACTGGCACTTATCTGTCGATGTAATCCGAATTGTTCACCTTATTGTGTGTAAGTAAATCTGTAAAATATAAATATTAAAATTGCAATTAAAAAATTAAGCTCTAATATATTGTCTGCAAATCGTATTCTTTATTCAGGCCTTTAGGGGTTAAGGTCTCTAGGCGGCGGATCCAATATGCTTCCCTTTTTAAGAGTTTTTTCACTCTATCGCCGCCTCGTCTAGGGCGGGGTATGGATTCCACTACCTGAAACCGCAGCTGTTGTACCCCATGGCCCATCTCCACAAAGTGCCCCGCTACAGCTTGCTCAATCTTTTTGGTTTTAATGGACGATTTATGCTCCCTTATCCTCTCCTTCACTTGGCGGGTGGTTTGTCCTACATACATAAACCCACATGGGCATTTGATCACATATACTGCATATGTAGTCAAGCAAGTGTGATACCCTTTAATTTTTATGGGGGTTCCCTTCCGAGAAAGATAGACAGTCGGACCCCTCAAACAATTAGTGCAACAATTGCAATTAAGACATGGAAACGTTCCATTTTTCCTTGGTTGTAAGGTCAACTGTCCATCATCCCCACCTCCCAGGTCGGATTTTACCAACATTGAGCCAATCGTACGTCCCTTTTTGTAGGACATTACCGGGGGAGACTTAAACGCTGGTACATTTGAAAGGCCATCCTTCAAAAGACTCCAGTGTTTCCGTAAAATATTAGCTATTTGGGGACTTATTGTAGTAAAAGTGGAGACGAATGGAATACGTTCCAACTGTTTCTGGGGGCCACCCAATAGAACTCGATCTCTATCCAACTGTTCTACTTCTGAACGCTGTTGTGTAAGTAATTCCATAGGATATCCCCTTGTCCTGAATTTCTCCTGCATTTCATTCAACCTGTGCCCCAATACCCCAGGTTCACTGACTATTCATTTAACACGTGTGAATTTTGATTTTGGTAAAGCTCTCTTCACTTGAACGGGGTGTGCTGAATCGTAATGGAGAAGTGTGTTCCTATCTGTTGGTTTGGTATATAGGTCTGTTAATAATATATCACCAGACCTATATACCCGGGTATCCAAAAAAGAAATCTCAGATGTGTGCACATATGAGGTAAACTTAATGTATTGTGAGACTGAATTAACATGTTGGACAAAATTGTCCAAGGTCCAACGTGGCCCCACCCATATAGCGAACACATCATCGATATAGCGATACCACCGTAAGCAATGTTCACGGAATTTGGTGTTAATATAGATATACTTATGCTCAAAGCCATTCATATATATGTTCGCATATGAGGGGGCCACATTGGACCCCATGGCCGTCCCCCTTACTTGCACATAGAATTTGTTCTGAAAAAGAAAATAGTTGTTACGCATAGGTTTCCCATAGACCTCTATTTCCAGCTTACCACCCTCTCTAACTCTTACCAAACAGTCCAAAAAAGCCAGTGTGTTATCTTGCACATCTTCTCGTGTAAACTTAATGTTGTGGTCCACTGTGGTTATGTGTTCAGTAAAAGTCTGTACCTCTTGTGTGTGTATTTTAACCCATATATCATCCACATAACAGAACCAATGACTGGGTGTTAAAATAAAAACTGGGTAAATAGATAAGCTGTTCAAAATAAAAAATGTTTTAAATATAGTTAGCCAATCTATAAAGAGTGAACAGATGTCTAATATAATAGCTAGAATACTACTTCAACCTTTGCATCTCTCTTACCTGTTAGTCTGTGTCTTGAGGGGGGCCAAATGGGACATAATTGATCAGTTAGTTTGCTGAGCCTGCAGGTCAGGATCAAATGCAAACTGAATGAACAGTTATGTACAATGTGGAGGTGGAGGAAGTTGTTTTCTAGCTGTTATGTTAGACATCTGTTCAATCCGGCCTTTATAGATTACTTATTTGGCTTATTAACTATACTGATTTTTTTAATCAATTTTTATTTTGCATAGTCTGCCTATTTACCCAGTTTTATTTTTACACTTATGGTGTCAGAAAGAATATATATATATATATATAAATAAATAAAAACAAGCACCACCAAAAATTGTATTTATGTGCCTCTTTTTACAGCTCTAAAAACAATAGTCTGCTCCGGTTGGAATGGACTTTTCTAGATGAAATTTACAATTTTTCGTTTGATACATCCTGCATTATTGTAGATTATGGTTCAGAAAGGGCAATTGTTTTATTCTTCGTTTAAGAGTTTTTAAATTTGGAGAAAAAAAAATTAATTGCCGGAAAGCAATTTAAACCATAAACACATTTATTTTCCATTTCAGAAAAATGTATGAGCATCCTCTCATTAAAAGCTTTTAGAGCTAATAGAGTGGGAATTGATTCTAATTAGACTAGTCAGATCCTGTTCTTTATTTCTTAGATTAGATTTTAAATTTCAAACTAATTTACAGAAGAAAGAACAATTACTCGTTATATAATTTATTCTGAAAGAGAGCATTTCAAACCTTTTCTATTGTGCAATCCAAAGCATAATGAGACCTTTCTTCAAAGTACTGTAGAAATCATTTACATTTCAAATCTGAATTAGTTTGATTTTACTAGTTCATATTCTTCATTCCTCTCTCCAAGCATGTTATTTCCCAACCTCCTTTAATTTACCAGAAATAGCAGTACTATTGTTTTCACTATACTGATATAGACAAATATGTATGTATGGTAGGGAGTGGGAGAATGCAGTCATTAATTTAATAAAGGAATTCTATTGTGATTTGCTACATGTTTGCGCACGCTCAAGTATGAGTGGTCGCGCATTTGCGTACAAGTGTTTGGTCTCACATGCATGTGGGGGGAACACGGTGACCAGCTGGGTTTTCCTAGGGTGCCCGGCCGGCTTGGCCCGGCCTTGTTTGTGGCACTAGCTGGTGACTCAACATGTTCTGGCTATATGAATTATACGGTATGCCCTGTACAGAATGTCATTGAATTTTACATTAGGTTCAAAAACAGGGCCAGATTCAATTGAGTAAGAAAAAGGTTTACCACGTGAAAACTCATGGAAGAGATTCAATTCAAGGACAAAAATCTTTCTCCAAAGTCAGTTCCAGTTTTTTCCCATACACTAAATGGAGTTTTTCTTTAATAAACAATGACATAAGTTTGCATCTCAAAATGAATCCATCAGTTTTCTCCTGATCTTTTTCTCACTGAATTGAATGTGGACCATAATGAGAAAGGCAACCATCAGAGTCCCAGTGCCAATGTCTAAATGATTTTGCTTGAAAGACTTTAACAGCTAAAATTCTGACACATTTCCATGGTATCATTTTGTAAGCTCTTTACAGCATATTCTTTAATCCTTCACACTGTGGCATTCTGTAGCTGCATATCAGAAAACAATAGCAGCATCTTGTTACTAATCATTTAGGTTCCCCAAAGAAAATATGAAAAGGTCATGGAAGTCTTCATTGCGCTGTACAAAAATCTCCGGTTCCCCTTTTAAATTGCATTTGTAACATCTTATGAAATACTGTATAATTAGAATGCATAAGTAATTAAAATGTGTCTCCTATAATAGCATATGTAAATCATTTAAACTCATGCCTGGTAAACAATGAATAGCACTTAGTTTTGTAGATCTAGTTAATCCCCCACTGTTATAGTGAATTAATTAGAGTTAAAGCTAATGAACTTTCAGTGACTTGCTGCAGCAGTCTGTTCTATCACCTTTAAGACTCAAATTAGTTGTGATTAAGGACATCCAGCTCATTCAATTACCCATGTGAAGGTCAAGCAACTGCATTATAACACAAATGTGTTTCACATACAGTATACACTATTGCGCTGCGCTATATTCATCTATTCAGCTAAAAAGCATTTAGAACAGAATGAAAATATAATTTCTTACAGTTTGCTTATTGCAATGTCTACCTGCCATACCCTTTTTAACATTGTTTCCTTGGATTACCAGGATTTTAGCCCTGCTGATGAAATATTCTATCCCATTTGTTTTATTTAAATCTGAATGTGCGAAAATTGATTGAACAAGTCAAGCAGAAGTTTTCAATCAACGAATTGTGTAAGAGGCAGTTGGCACAAGAAGACGCACAACACTTTGCTTCAAAAATTCAATCATGCAGATTAAATATATCAAAAAATATCAAAAGGTCTTCCAGAATGATAAATGATCTTGCTGCTGCTTTGGATAATGATTAGGTAAGTGTATTACATCTTTTACACATTCTGACATCTGACAAATTGCACAAGATGAAGTGGAGCCATTTAAGGAGGTCTGGTAACCTAGACATGTAACCCTAAACAAACCACTTTTCATATCATGCTAATGTGAAATGTCATATCCGCTTACTCTACAAAATACATTTGACAAGGCTCAGAAAATAACATCTATATCACTAATGGGTAAAGGCAATGTCAAAAATCAGTTTTGTAGCCTGCTGTCCAGTGCTTTGCCCTTAAGGAGTGCTACACAAATAAAAATATACATACTGTATATGCATTGAGAATGAGAAGAAGAACCCCTGTGCAGTTTGTGTTACTGAAACTTGTGGTAAAATAGCTGGACACAAAAATGACAATTCAAATGAGACAGGAATGTGTAAATAAGACCCTCAAGCACAGACTGGGAGCTTGCTGGATAGTGAAAGTGCAGTAGATGAGTATAGTCCAGGGGTTCAAAAGTGAGGTACCGATAGTTAAATGGGCATAGTTAGCAGGCCTCAGGCTGGGCAGGCAGCGAATGTTTAGTAGCCAATAATTCTAGTCAAAAATCAAATACTTTACTTGTTGTGCATTCCTGATTTCCAGTTATTATTGTGGTGCATGCATTTCTGGAGGTCATTTAATAGTCCCATAGGCACAAGTGCTAGCATGCCAGGGGGTGCAATATCTTTGGTGCTCACATACCAAGCACTAGCTTACTGCATCAGGTCAGGAGGCACAACTGAGTCACGATGATGCTGCTTGTCTTAGGGCAATCAGTAAAGCAAGGGCCCTGTTGAGGGTTGTGCCTCCTGCAGCTCTCTAACTTGAGTGTCTGAATGACAGGTAAGCTAGGGGATGGGTAGAAGGTGTAGCAGGGGCAACATACCAATGCTTATGGCCCATCTATATATGCCACCTAAAATAAGGGTTACTCCATCAGAAGAAAGACCCAATACTGAGTTTCTCCAATGCAACACCTGAAGAGAATTTGTCAAAACACAATGGCACTTGTGGTTAAAAATTACCCAATTGATTTATTTAATACAGATACAGTAAGGGGCCGATTCACTAACTTCGAGTGAAGGATTCGAAGGTAAAAAACCTAGAATTTCTAAGTTTTTTTTGGAATCAAACTATTCGAAGTAAAAAACGTTCGACTATTCGACCATTCGATAGCCAAAGTACTGTCTCTTTAAGAAAAACTTCGACCCCTTAGTTCGCCATCTAAAAGCTACCGAAGTCAATGTTAACCTATGGGGAAGGTCCCCATAGGCTTGGCTACCTTTTTTTGTTTGAAGGAATTATCCTTCGATCGAACTATCTGCGCTAAATCCTTCGACTTCGATATTCAAAGTTGAAGGATTTTAATTCCTAGTCGAATATCGAGGGTTAATTAACCCTCGATATTCGACCCATAGTGAATCGGCCCCTTGGTGTACCTATTATTTAAATATATTATAGGCATATCTTTTTATATCAAGGTTAGTGCAATAAACAATCTCGACAGAAGGTGTACATAAGTAAGGACAATTCTTACCTTTTTTGAGAGCCAACATATAACAAAGGCATTCTCTGACTGCTGCTTTGCCCAGGTGATACTCTTTCCAAGATAATGCAGCAAAGATCAGGGAATTGTCTATAACAATATGTTAAGAAATCATTATGACCAACATACCTGTATAGGGTTCACCTTGAAGTTTCCTGGTGGCTTAGTAAATGCACAATGAAAATGCATAAACTTAAAAAAAAAAAAATCACCAGGGTCTTTGATGACTTTCAAAGCACTTCACAACTCTGCTCCACCCTACATCTCTGAACTCATCTCTATATACTCACCCACTCGCTTACTACGCTCCTCTACTGACCTGCTACTCAACTCTTCTCTCATTACCTCCTCACATGCTCGCATTCAAGACTTTGGAAGGGCTGCACCCCTCCTCTGGAATGCTCTCCCACGGTCTGTCCGACTTTCTCCCAACCTTTCTGCTTTCAAAAAATCTCTGAAAACGCACTTCTTTCGAGAAGCCTACCCTCACTCTGCTTAACTACCAAACGCAACACCACATACATTACCACATTTCTCACCCACTTACTTCGATTTTGCCCACTCCCACACCTTGTGTATTACTCCCTTCCCTTTAGACTGTATGCCTATGCATAGGGCCTTCCTCACCTCTTTGTACCTGTATTGATTGTGATGTTTGTTACTCCATATATTCTATATATGTAATTCATGTGATGTAGTTGTATAATCACATTTACTTTACAGTGCTACGCAATATGTTGGCGCTATATAAATACATGTTAATAATAATAATAATAAAATTCCTTTTTGTATGTTTGAATCCTTATAGTCAGATCTGTTGTCCTCCTTTTTGATTTACTTATACTTTGTACTTGGATTTTTGTAGTGGAGTTCTGTCTCCTGAGAGGTGTCAGTGACAACTAAAGGTAGGAGCAGTGTCAGGGGTTGCCAGGTCACCAGAAACTTTGCTCCAAGCTCACTAGCCAACCCCCACTTGGGTGGTTGCTGGGCAAACCTTGCTAAAATTGTATTGCCCCTGCAACATAAACAACTCATATATTGATCTTGTCCACAATAATTAACATCCAGAAATACAAGACATACTATTCTCCCCTGTTTTCATTAGTAATTTGAAATCTGGGCAAATGAATATATCTTCAAAAACTGTTTTTTATTTAAAAAAAAAGTTATCCTAAAATTGGCAAGCCACCATACCACATGAAAATAAACCACCATATGATGGTACTAACTATTTATCTCTGGAAATATTTTGCATAGGCTGGCACCTCCCTGACCAAGGTATTGGCTTCAGTCACAGGTTTATCCTTCCCCTCCAATAGCTTTTATTGCCAAAACAGGATTACTCTGCCCCCACCTTTTTAGAGAGATTGCTCAGGCCAACACTCATTTTTACTAATTTTTTTTACCATCAAAGGGACAGAGGTGGGAGTGCTGTGACATATGACAGTGTGTCCTTTCTTCCAGAATATCTCTGCCTAAGTACAGGTGGTTTAGTAATTTATGATCAAAACTTTGTAACAACAAACCTGTTTTTGAAGATATGTATATGCCCAAGGAATGTGCATTGATCAATCCCTTTTTGCAAGCATTATTAGCAATGACTAATACAGGCATATTCATAGAGATTCTTTAAGTAGAGCTTTTTATGCTAGATTAGAAATTATTGTAGTATCACCTATACTTGCAGGGCCCAAGTGCCATTATTCAGCTAACTGTGGCTGAACTGAACTGACCTTCCCCATAGGCTAACATTGGTGTTCGGTAGGTTTTAGGTGGCGAAGAAGGTGGTCGAAGTTTTTTTTAAAGAGACAGTACTTCAACTATCGAATGGTCGAATGGTCGAATAGTCGAACGATTTTTAGTTCGAATCGTTCGATTTGAAGTCGTAGTCGTAGGTCGAAGTAGCCAATTCGATGGTCGAAGCAGCCAAAAAAATACTTCGAAATTCAAAGTATTTTTCATTCTAATCCTTCACTCGAGCTAAGTAAATGTGCCCCTTAATGTATTACTTCATCCACACCTACACTGTTTCATTCATGTCAAATGATATTCACAAGTAAAATATATGTATTATTGACAGGAGTTACATCTTGCCAAATATAACCGTCATCACCATGGCAACAGACAAATGTGCATTTCTTAAACGAAGTATATGCTAATAAAATTTGCTTGTGTCTAGATTCAATATTAGCTAATATGTTTCACAGCAATGAGCAATTCCGTAGAGTTATAAAGTAATACTCAGTTTCTAATAGGATCATTACAAAATATTAGAAAAGATGCAGCTGCGTGTGAACTTCCTAATAGCTTCTGCCAATTTCCATATTTGAAAGAATGATATTGTCAGGTTTAAAGAAATTAGTACTGTATAAAGCCATATAAAATTGTATTTTTATTCTACTCTTAATTTAATTTATGAGAAAAGTAATAACGTTAGAAGTACCAGCAAGGCAGGACAATATAGGATAATCTTCCTGGATCTGTAAATCTATATTAATCTGAATTTTACATACAGTATATAATTCACATGTAGTTTTAAAATTAAATCTCACAATCATTTAGAATAAAGGTTGATTTAGGAATTTATCTAATTTCATTATGGAAAAATAATTGAGATAAAATGCGATCATCATTTTTTTGTAATAGTGATTTTTTTTTCTCGATCACTAGCATATTTATTAATAAACATGACTCTTAAAAAGACAATTGCATTAATTTGTGGAAAAAATTTAATTGCCACGTTTTTTAAAGAAAAAACTTGAAAATGTATCAAAATGTTGAATGTTGAAAATGTGCTTCTCATTGACTTATACAAAAGCATAATTTGAATTTTCAATATTTTAATATATAAATCTTGAGAATTCCAATTCTGTCTCGTCTTCACTCCCACTTTCTTTTGGTAGTCTTCAAGGTTACATCTTAGGTCTTCTATTCTCTTGACTGTACATCACATCTCTCGGAAAATATTCCAAATTTACCCATTAAAATATCATCTCATGCAGAAAACGTTCTACTTTACTTTTCTTCAGTGCTATCCTGAGTCACTATTTCCTGGATATCACAACACTACATGAACTCAACCTTTTGAAAACAAAATTCATTGTATTTCTAACATCATCTTCTTCAATATCTTTATCTTTTAAAGTTAACAATAGTAAAAGCCTTTTAAATACACAGGTATGATGCCTTACACTCATTTGCTACTCTGGGATTGTACTGCTCATGTGGAGGCTTCAGAGTGACACTTTGATCCAGTGAAAGACAATTCAAAATGGCAACCTCTTAAGTTTTTTTTAAGTATAAAAGGTGTAGCAATATCAGGGGCCAAGGGCAAATACATAGGGGCAGATTTATCAAGGATTGAATTTCAAATTTGAAAAACTTCGAAATTTGTATTGAAAAAGACCAACCGAAATGATATCAAATTTTTTTTTGGAAAGTAAAAAATAGGTCAGTTTTTGATTCTAGGTTCTAGGAGGTCCCCCGGCAGGTTTTAGATGGCAAATGGTTGAAGTCGAATTTTTAAAGCGGCAATTCATGACAAATTTAGAAATTTGAATTTTCAAATTTATTTTTAATTCAAATCGAATTTGGCCTATTCCCTAGTCGAAGTACACAATTTTTTTTTTTTTCGAATTTTCACTTCGACCTTTGATAAAGCTGCTGTAACGAATCACCCTGGTGGTCTAGTGGGAGGGCGTCTGCAGGGACGCCTGCAGCCTCCTCAGCGGGGACGCCCGCCACGCTGTGGTTCCTCGTCTAAATCTTCTTAGGGCTCGCACGGCGCACCTATACCTGCTTTCTGGGCGTATTCACACTGGCGTTATGACGCCAGCGTGCAATGGTGCGAATTTCAAGTGTATTTAAAGGCGCGGTTTGTATTTTCACATTGCCCATTATAGGATCTTGTTCCTGAGTTTCCTGGTGCTTCTGTGCTATTAGAGCTTCTGCTATTCTGTGATTTTGACTACCTGGTTTGACCCCTGCCTGCTTCTGACGATCCTGACTTCCGAAATCCTGACCCTGCCTGGTAACCAACCTCTATTCTGTAACCCTTCTGATTGATCTCCTGGTTTGACCCTTGCCTGTTTGACTCCGCTTGTACTCTGCCTGCCCTGACCCGGCCTGATCTGACTTCGCTTTCTGTCTATGCCTTGTACTGCAACCTTCTGCCCAAAAGACTTGTGCTTTACTGTTGTGCCCCTTTGCTCATTCAGAACCCTTTGTTTTGCACCTCTCTTTATAAGACCCGGCTGCATCCGATTAGCCGAGGGCTCCTCCCGAGGTAAAAGGCGGCTGTTAAAGGCGGAAGCAAGAGCCGAGAACAGGGTGCTTAGCACTGGTTCTGAATTTAGGGTGCCAACCGTGACATCTGCCCCTAAGTGTGGTACAGTGACTACAGAGGTCTGTGGAAAGGTGTGTTTTCCCTTTAAGTTAAGAGATTGTAAGAGATCAGACACAACTTCTCCCTGTTCTGCCTATGACATCACTGAGCCCGGTTACAGGCAGGGGAGTGACCGAGTGGCTGAAACCCCCAGAGGCTATCTGGGGAAAAATAGGAGGATTCAGAAAGAGTCTGGTTTTGGAGCCAATAGCAAAGAGTTGCGAGAGAAAGGTTATAAAAGCACCCCTGCTTCAGCGTCCAGCCAGAACCAGTTTGTGTGAAACTGTCCAGGAGTGAAGACAAGCTGCTATTTCATACTGTGAAGTTTTAGTTGAGAGTTCTACATCTCTTGATGTACAGAGAGAGCCCATCCTGTTCCCTGCCAAGCTGCTAAAGACGCAGGAGGTGACAGGTGCCACTGGTGAGATTGATCCTGCTGCAGAGCTGCCTGTAACCCCACAGGAGTACTGTGAGTACAGGGGTGACCCGACTGATCTGGTTTTGCCGGTAGTCTGCAAGGGGCCCAGTTTACCGAGGGACCTCAGCAAATGTGTGAAGCTAGTGCCCAGTGGGCAGGTGTTATTTATATGAGGTCCAGTGTGACTTCTTTCCTGCAGGCATACTAGTTGCAGCACAGCTTAGCAGCTGCTGGACTGCCGCTTGTCTGGGGTTTCCCCTTCACCCTGTGGGGAGGCACCTCCAACTTCAGAGGACCAAAGGGCACCTCCAACTTCAGAGGACCAAAAAGGTGGTAAGGGGGATGTGCTGACCCTGCCCATGCCAGCTACTCCACTTGTTCATGATGCAGTGCACCCTACACTCTCTGCTTTCTATACGGTCTATACCAGGTGACCAAGTTTGCACATCACTAATTGTGATATTTTCCTGTAGTGGATATATTCGAGAAAAATATATGTAATGCTCTCAAAAAATTTGTACATCACAGTGCAATATTTTCTTTGATGAAAGGAATACATACTTTACATTAGATACATTTATATGCCTGCAATCTGCATGAAAGTGTAATTTGGTGGTATATTATAAAAGAACATATAGGATAAGGGTCTACAAGTATGTAAATAATAACTCACCACATATAGGAAGTGGCCCAGGTGCACTGTCCTGAGCCCTTAGCATAGGGAGCGACAACCGGAAATTCTTCGAAGCAGGCACTCCAAAAAGGCAAACTTCCACCAGGCATAGTTTTCAATGTGAAAAAGTAGTTTATTGTGTCCACAGCCTTACGTATTTCGTGTTAACAAACACTTAATCATAGGCCTATATAGGGTATATTAAACAACTTCTAAGAGAGAATTAATGTAAAGGCTAAAGACTCCACTTATCAAAGACTGGTAAATTTTGGTGGGCAGTAGCAAAGATTATCACTCTGCATCCCAAAAACAAAACTTAAGCAACAGATAGTTTACATAATATATATATATATATATATATATATATATATATATATATATATATATATATATATACACAGTTCCAAAGGTGCACTCCGTAGACCAAGGCAATACCTGGGTGCTCAGCAATAAAGGTAACTAGAGATTTGCAAAATAGCGGCACTCACAGGGTTTCTTAGTGCAAATAAAAGATTTTTATTGAACTCTTTTATTGAGTTCAATAAAAATCTTTTATTTGCACTAAGAAACCCTGTGAGTGCCGCTATTTTGCAAATCTATATATATATATATATATATATATATATAAAGTCAATTGTGGTGAGCGCACTCTTACCGGATTTCTTAGATGATGGGTGCGTTGGTCAAGTTTTTTGCATATGTAGATATATATATATAATATGACATGCCACTGGCCTGCACATGCACTTTTATGGGGGAATTAGCGTTTGGTAGGCAGGTAGCGTAGGATTTTGGAGCTTAGAGACAGGGACACCAAGGTTTAGGAAAAAAACACAGGTTTATTAAGCACTGGACATTCCCAACAAAAAGGCAACAGAATTTGGGCTTCACACTCAGCCCTGCTGGCTTACCCTCCTGGGACTCAGACTCACTAGCCTCTTCCAGTCCTTTACTCTTTCTTTCCCCACAAGGTATTTAGGATCCAAGCTCTGGAACTTTCTTGCTGGCAGAATAGCTCCTTCTGCCCAGCTCTGTCTCTCACAGCCCCTCACTTCCCTGGAGAGCCTTGAGCTGTGCTCCCACAGCCCTTTTACATGGTCAGGTAGATCCTCTCTCAGCTGCCACTTAATTACCTGGCTGAGAGGGAATATTAACCCTACCTGAGCCAAGTATTCCTTTGCAGCACATACAATGCAGTTTAAATGCACTCTTTTATGTGCCTTTTTCTCTAAGACAGTGGTGTTTTCCAAACACCCTGTCACAATATATACTATATATATATATATATATATATATATATATATATATATATGTATGCAATATATTTTTATCAAGACCTACATTGTTCGGGGGTATAGTTTACCTTTAAGATTGAAAAATGTAATAAAAGTATAGAATTTATTATCACTAATGTTTGGCTCCTAGGGTTTTTTCGGATGAGGGTTTTTTCTGTAGTCTGAATTACCAGACCTTAGGTCTGCTATAAATAATGTTAACAATACAGTTTGTAACACAATGGCTGGAAAAGTCCTGGGCGCAGTTTATGTTTGTCCCAAGTTTCTGTCAGAATGGTTCTGGCTATATAAAGTAACTGCCCAGCTTTTCTAGCACTCAGGTGGGCTAATTTAAACAGCTTTTCCCAGTATGTGGAGGGACTATGTGAGTAGTTGGGAAGGAGACTGGGGTTACCATGCTGAGCTGCATATTGCTGAAATATCACCAAGTGACTGGAGGAAAGAACCAAAAAAATACCTCCTAAGAGACTGTGTGTTGAAAGTTTAATGGAGGACTCTGGGACTCTGCACTGCTAATGCTGTAAGTGCTGGACATGTATTCTGTATACACCAATGTGGGTGTTAAAGCAAAACTGTATTCCTAATTTGAAGCCAGTGGGCTGAACCTATTCATTTTGTTTTTAATAAAAGCCAGTTGTTTTCTTATTACAGAGAAAAAAAAAAGAGATCCTTTTTAAAAATATACAGAGTAATTTCTACACCTTTAGGTGCTTGCCATACCTTACATATTCCCTTTGTTGTCTAATGGTTAATATGAAGAGCTGTTACTAATTGGTTTAGAGCAGAGCTTTCCAACTGGCAGCCCTCTGGCCGCATCCAGTCCACGACCCCCCTTGTGTGGCCCCCCTCATGAAAGTCTGCCTGCTGTGATTCCTTACCTTATGTAATATTTAAAAGGTATCGGTACAGAGATTAACTGGCCCCTGTATTGTTTACACCTAAATTCAGACAGTAAGCGACTGCATTGTTCACACCTGTAATCCACCCTGCATTGTTCACATCTGTAACACCTTAATTGTTTACTCTCATACCCAGACTGAAAGTGCCCACATTATTCACCTGTTAACCCCTCAGGCAAACAGCTGGAGGGTCACCAGAATTGTGTCACTGTATGTAGCACAGTATGAACTGTCCATCTTAGAGTCCTGATAGGTTTCCCTTTCTCCTGCTCTATTCTGCCTCCCCTATGCTCCCTGTGTGTGCCCTACTTTGCCTGCCCTATATGCTCCCCATGTGTGCACTAATCTGCCTGCCGTATGCTCCCAGTGTGTTTCATACTCTGCCTGCCCTATGCTCCCCATGTGCCATACTCTGCCTGCCCTATGCTCCCTGTATGTGCCATACTCTGATTGTCCTATGCTCCTTGTCTATGCCATACTCTGTCTGCCCTATGCTCCCTGGGTGTGCCATGCTGCCCTAGCTGGTAACTGGGTATCAATGATACTATTCAGCAAGGGCAATTAGTCTTTTACCTAACCTTGCTTAAACAGAGAACGTGTCCTTGTGTTTTTGCAATGTTAATTGTATTATGCTCAATCTATCTCCTCTAATATCTAATCTGTAGAGTGTCTTTTACAACATTAAGTTATCCAGACATAAATGATGACTATGCGTTACAGTAGATAACACAACTAGTTAAACTGGTGAAGAGGTAAAACCTCATTACTGAGAAACTTGGTGGATGGGTGGCTAAACATGTTCCAAGTTCACAAAAGCCATATTACATTCACGAAGGAAAAATGTTTGTGTAAAGGAACCTATTTATTAAATTCCTTCCTAGGATTTTTAAAACATGCAGTGGTGATATCTTTAAGGTTTCTTATTATGCAAATAGTTGAAACCATAAACACGTATCATGAGCAACCAAGAAGAAAACCCATTAAGAGGTTTAAAATATCTGTTACAAAATAGGATTTTGGGCTTCAGACAGTAAATTAAATTACTGTTGTTTTGGCAAGAATTGAGCTCAGGTAACATAACACTACAAACTAATTCTATAATGTAATTATCTGTTGAGTGCACCCGAATCAGCATCATGGTACCAGTATTAAATGTATGTTTACAAATGCAAGAAGTCTGACTGGTAAAATGGGAGAGCTGGTGCTGCTGGAATTGGAAGGAAAATATGATGTGATTAGTGTGGCCGAAACATGGCTGAATGAGTCGCGTGACTGGGCAGTAAATATCAGTGGCTATACTTTGTTTCGGAGGGATAGAGGCAATAGAAAAGGAGGAGGGGTATGTCTGTATGTTAGGCAGGATTTAAAAGCTCATATAAAGGAGGAGGTTGTGTTAGAAAATGAGGGGGCAGAAGTCGTATGGGTGGAGTTCTTCACCAATTGTAAAGAATCCAGCAAATTAATTGTAGGAGTATGCTATAGACCCCCTAATGTAAGTGAGGAGGAAGAGACAAAGCTCCTAATGCAAATAGAAAAGGCTGCTAGTTTAGGTAAAGTAATGATAATGGGGGATTTTAATTACCCAGATATTGATGGAGCAACGGTACTGCTAGATCAGTTAATGGGAACAAGTTTATAAACTTATTGCACGACAATTTTTTAGCACAGGTTGTTGAGGAGCCTACCAGAAAAAATGCTATTCTTGATTTAGTGATCTCAAATGACCCAGAACTTATAGCAAATGTGCAAGTCATTGAACCCCTGGGTAATAGTGACCATAATGTTATATCTTTTAATGTCTGGTGCAAAAAACAAAAATATACTGGGGCAACAAAAACCATGAATTTTGGAAAAGCTAATTTTAGTGCCTTGAGGGCTGCCCTACAGAGCATTGATTGGGGCATTAGGTTTTCAGCTAAAAACACAGAACAGAAATGGTTGTCCTTTAAAATGATATTAAATCATTACTGTTCTCAATTTATTCCCTTAAGGACTAAACGTAGAAGCTCTAAGAATCATCCTGTGTGGCTTAATACAGAAGTAAAGAGGTTAATGGGAAAGAAGAGAAAGGCATTTAAAAACTACAAATCTGTAGGGACAGAAGCTGCATTTAATGAATATAAACACTGTAATAAATGTTGTAAATCAGCAATCCGGAAGGCTAAGAAAAGAAATGAAGAGTTAATTGCGGTGGAGGTGAAAACTAACCCTAAAAAGTTTTTTAAATATATTAATAGTAAAAAGATGCAGGTTGAGAGTGTTGCTCCATTAAATAATGGTACCAGTATGGTTGTAACAGATACAGATAAGGCAAATGTGTTAAATCAGTTCTTTTCTTCAGTGTATACAATAGAGGAGTCTGGGTTCACAGGCTCACTTAATAACTGCACGAATGGTTCAGCTCAATCTAGTCAGTGGCTGACTCAGGATATGATTCAAAAAGCTTTAATACAAATTAATGTAAACAAGGCTCCAGGGCCTGATGGCATACACCCCCGGGTTCTAAGAGAGCTTAGTTCAGTTTTAGACCAGCCCTTAGTTCTTATTTTCTCAGATTCACTGTCATCTGGTATGGTGCCTATGGATTGGAGAAAAGCTGATGTTATTCCAATATTTAAAAAGGGATTACGATCTCAGCCTGGCAATTATAGGCTGGTAAACTTGACATCTGTGGTAGGCAAATTATATGAAGGCTTGTTAAGGGATCACATTCAAAATTTTGTCCTAATGAATGGCATTATGAGCAACAATCAGCATGGCTTTATGAAGGATAGGTCATGTCAGACGAATTTGATTGCATTTTATGATGTGGTAAGTAAGATTCTGGATAGTGGGGGGGGCAGTAGATGTGATCTATTTGGATTTTGCCAAAGCGTTTGATACTGTGCCCCACAAACGACTGCTTTCTAAACTAAGGTCTATTGGGCTTAATGAAGGCGTTTGCACATGGATAGGAAACTGGCTACAGGATCGGGTACAGAGGGTGGTTGTTAATGGGACATTCTCTACTTGGAGTAAGGTTCTTAGTGGGGTCCCCCAGGGCTCAGTATTGGGTCCACTTTTATTTAACTTGTTCATTAATGACTTAGGGGAGGGTGTTGTAAGTAATGTATCAGTGTTTGCAGATGACAGAAAATTATCCAGCCCAATTAATTCCATCCAGGATGTGGCATCCTTGCAACATGATCTTGACAAACTGGCAATCTGGGCAGCTAAGTGGCAAATGAGATTCAATGTTGATAAATGTAAAGTCATGCACCTGGGATGTAAAAATATCCAAGCCACTTATACCCTTAATGAGACTGCACTAGGCAAATCCATTATGGAAAAGGACCTTGGAGTCCTTGTAGATGATAAACTTGGCTGTAGCAAGCAATGCCAGTCAGCAGCATCAAGGGCAAATAAGGTCTTGAGCTGTATTAAAAGGGGCATAGAGTCAAGGGAGGAGGGGTCATTCTTACACTGTATAGAGAACTTGTAAGGCCCCATCTAGAATATGCCGTACAGTTTTGGTCTCCATCACTCAAACAGGACATTATTGTATTAGAGAGGGTACAGAGAAGGGCAACTAAGCTGGTAGAAGGTATTGAAAATCTTAGCTATGAGGAAAGACTGGCCAAATTGGAGATGTTCATGCTGGAGAAGAGGCGGAGATATGATAACTATGTATAAATATATAAGGGGATCATATAATAATCTCTCTAATGCTTTATTTACCAGTAGGTCTTTCCATCTGACACGAGGTCACCCATTCCGATTAGAAGAAAAGAGGTTCCGCCTAAATATTCAGAAGGGGTTTTTTACAGTGAGAGCTGTGAAGATGTGGAATTCTCTCCCTGAATCAGTTGTACAGACTGATAGATTAGATAGCTTTAAGAAGGGGTTGGATTGCTTTTTAGCAAGTAAGGGAATACAGGGTTGTGGGAAATAGCTCATGGTCCAAGTTGATCCGGGGACTAGTCCGATTGCCATTTTGGAGTCAGGAAGGAATTTTTCCCCCTCTGAGGCAAATTGGAGAGGCTTCAGATGGGTTTTTTTTGCCTTCCTCTGGATCAACTGGCAGATAGGTAGTTAATAAAAAAAAAATATATAAAAAAAGGTTGAACTCGATGGACATGTGTCTTTTTTCAACCTTACTTACTATGTTACTATGTTACTATGTATGGTACTTTGTTCTAACTGTAACAAAACTCTAATAGGGTAAAAAAAATATAGAGAACCTCTGCGAATACACAATAGTTTGGTAGATCAGTTTAAAGTGTTTTTGAAAGATCAGTCTTACTCTTCATACTAAGGAGGCATTTGATAATAAAGTAATAGATACTTACAAAAGCACATACATCTTAAAAAGCTTCCTCTGTAGTACTGCACCATAATCTTAATTTAATTTAATAGATCTTGAGGAAAGAGTGTCTGGTTTGAGTCAGGTCACAAAATAAATGGTCTTTGACTTTCACAATTAAAATTAATCACTACCTAGCTTACTTATACATAGCAGCTGAAAACTTTCTGTGCTGAAGATCTCCATCTTATTCCTGTAATTGCTATCTTTGCTAAAAAAAAAAAGAAAAAGAAATTACACAAGCCTTTCTTATCTTTCGGGATATGTATGGGACCTGTTATTAAGAATGCTCGGGACTTGGGGTATTCCAGATAACGGATATTTCTATAATCTGGATCTTCATACCTTAAACCTATTAGAAATCTACGTAAACATTAAATAAATCAAATAGGCTGGTTCTGCTTACAATACGGATTAATTATATCTTAGTTTGGATCAAGTACAATGTACTGTTTTATTATTGCATAGGAAAAGGAAATCACTTTTTAAAATTTGGATAATTGGATAAAATGCAGTCTATAGAAGACGGCCTTTCCATAATTTGGAGCATTCTGGATAACGGGTTTCCGGATAACGGATCCCATACCTGTATTAACCCACCATGGGACAATATTGCAAGAACGCATTATTTAAAAAAATCAATTTTTAAAGATCTATTCAATCTTCTAAAAACGTTGATATAGCAGAAATGTATGGCACCTTAAATGTGTTACTTGTAGGTCAAGAACATTAAAAATCACAGGGATTTCACCAATAAGATTCAACAAGCAGCTCTCAAACACAGTTGCCACTTTTGCCTTTCAGTTGCCAATTGAAGTTGTAATTATTCAGTCACGGGAATGATCGCCATATTCTCCAGTTTTGTTTCCTGTGAGCAGATTAAATGCTTGCAAGATTTTAGGTTGAAAATGTCTAATTTTTAAAAATAATATCATTGCCAGAGCATCTTAGAAATACTGGGCAAGGTCAGGATCTGCATTGCTTGATTTGCGCTGCCAAAAAAAATTGCAAAACCAAAATAAAATGAGTGAAATTACATTTCAAATAAGATCTAGTACAGGTATGGGACCTGTTATCCAGAATGCTCAGGACCTGGGGTTTTCTGGATAATGCATCTTTCCATAATTTGGATAGTCATACCTTAAGTCTACTAGAAAATCTTGTAAGCATTAAATAAACCAAATAGGCTGCTTTTGCCTCCAATAAGGATTTATTACATCTTAGTTTGGAGCAAGCACAATGAGTTGTTTAATTATTACAGAAAAAAAGAAATGGGAGACTGCCTTCTGGGTAACAGGTTTCCGGATAACGGATCCCATACCTGTAATATGAATATGGAAGGGCTTGATTTTTGTATATTGACTTTGAGTCCTGTAATTTTGTGAAATGTCTGAAAAAGATTGAATGCTCAATTATCAATTAAATGCTTAGTAAGTGTTAAGCAAAGGTCATCAGTATTTCGGCTCATTTTAAATTCATGTTCTCATTTGTGATATCCAGAGTGCATGAATTGGAAAGGACAGCATGGTTGAGAGTCTAGTTTGATTGCTTCTTGAGGTAGCTGCATATTCCATAATTTGGATACAAAACTTCAGACCTCTAAATTCACTTTACTTTGGAGTATTACTAATAAGTACATTTTGCCAATCCAAGCATTACATGCAAGTTTGCCTGCACAATCAGACATCTGACAGGAATAGTAACAAGCAACCTACAGTATTATTGACAATCCTAAGTATCCTTCTGGTCAAACCTCCCTGGAAACATTTACATAGTGGACTTACCATAAGCAATATAGACATTGTATCATGCTCTCTGACCCAAAAGTGTTCTTCTTTTGTGTTTAAGAGTTTAGAATACTCTAATACTATCTCATTTGAACAGTTTAGATATTTATTTAGATTTGCATTTCTATACATTACAAAAACAACAGTGTCTGACCCAAAAGAAATCTCTCTTTGGAAAAAGTTGCAACAAACCTAACAAGATTTCTGGAATTCGGTCCAAGATATTTTTCCTAATGTAGACATTATTGAATTTTATTACATTATTGGTACCTTACTCCAGACTTGAATAAATATCTGTTATGTTTTAGGGGCTATTAAAGTATTGGTTATTTTCAGAATTGTGTCTGGTAGTTCAGAAACAAATGTACTGTACAGGTATAGGATCCCTTATCCGGAAACCCGATATCCAGAAAGCTCCAAATTACGGAATGGCTCCCATAGACTCCATTTTATCCTGATAATCCAAATTTTTAAAAATGATTTCCTTTTTCTCTGTAATAATAAAACAGTAGCTTGTACTTGATCCCAACTAAGATATAATTAATCCTTATTGGAAGCAAAACCAGCCTATTGGATTTATTTAATGTTTACATGAATTTCTAGTAGACTTAAGACATGAAGACCCAAATTATGGAAAGATCCGTTATCCGGAAAACCCCAGGTCCCGAGCATACTGGATAACAGGTCCCATACCTGTACTACTATATTTGCTCTTGGAAGTATAGTCATAAGTTTGAATCTAAAATGTAATACTAAATCTAAAATTTACTTAATATCCTTCTCTGCCTTCCATATAAGAAGTTTTTCCGCTGGCTCTCTCTTAGGTCAGGCTAGTTGGTAATTGGACCACTGCAAACTGGCTAAAGTCTGCCTTACTGATGCACCAATCTACCTACAGTCATTAATTTGTATATACAATACTATATACTTATTTTCTTTTCTGCAAACTGGCTAAAGTCTACCTTACTACTACAGCTATCTACTAACTGTCAATAATTTGTATATACTGTACTATACTACATACTCATTTCCTTTTCTTATGAATTTTGTAACTCACAGTTGTGCAGATTTTTTATAGATTATCCCTACACCAACATTTACTACGGGTCGAATATCGAGGGTTAATAAATTAGAAGGATTTAGCACAAATCCTACGATCGATCGAAGTAAAAATTGTTTGATCGAACGATAAAATCTTTTGGAATGATTATAAGCGATCGATCAAAGGATTTTTCTATGATCAAAAAAAAATGTAGAAAAAGTGATGGGGAAGGTCCCCATAGGCCAACATTGTACCTTGGTAGGTTTAAACTGCCGAAATATGTAGTCAAAGTTTTTTTTAAAGAGACAGTACTTTGTCTATCGAATGGTCGAATGGTCGAATAGTCGAACGATTTTTACTTTGAATCATTCAAATCGAAGTCAAAGGTCGTAGTAGCCTATTCGATGGTCGAAGTACCCAAAAAAATTCGAAGTTTTTTTCATTTGAATCCTTCGCTCGAGCTTAGTAAATGTGCCCCCAAATGTCTGACTTCCTAATATTTAATGGTAGAATGCAAGACAATTGAGTCTTTACAGCCTCTTTCACAGATTTTGTGGGGGTTGTGTTTGTCTATTCTGGATATTCTCCAAGATTGAGTCCTGGGAAATCAAACATTGAAGGCAATTAGTTCTTGGCTGCAAGTAACAAAGCTAACCTTTGATTTATGGAAAATACAATTTAAAGCATATGTGTTTTTTTCTAAAATGGCAAATTCAGTATATTTCTGGAGATGTTATCAACCTGCAGAAAGGTCATGGATAGATTCTGAGAATTTAACATTTAGCAAGTTATTTTCATCTGTTGACAGTAAGCAAAATAGATTGTACACATAGCACTTTAAACCTCACTGAACCAAGGCAAAATATTATAGTACAACTTTTTTATATAGATTTAGTAAAAATGCTGCACTTTGTTTTAATAAAGATAATTGTCTACTTCTTTGTTATAAATATCAAGCACCCCAAGTGATTTTTTACAAAACGTAATAACTGCACTAAAAACTTAACTTTTACAAATTAGACAAAAACATAATAAATATAAGTAAGCCCTGAAATACCAGCATCATCTAATATTGTTAATGATTAAAAATGCTACATAGCACAGAATTAGTGATGGCTGGTTCCTTTAACTGCACCTTACTCATTAGCTATTGAAGAGGTATTGAGACTCAAAGTAGATATAAGGGGTGTGAAAAAGGATATCACCCCCCCCCCACATAAAAAACATAGGTTGTTTAGAGGCCTCCATGTGCAGTCTGCTGAAGATCTTAGAAGTGTAATGTAAACATATAAAACTATTAAATGTTTTGGAAAATACAAAGAAATGTGTACATGCTTTGCAGGTCCTAATAATAATAAGAGAAATTAATTGATAGAGAGGGGAGCACCTTCCATACAGGAGAGAAAGTTGAAATGGTATGCAGGGGCTCAAAATATGTTACTTAAACCATAAAAACTGAGAAAAAAGAATGACCCATCAAAATTGCATCTCCCTTTTTAACAAGCCGTATCACACTGGATGCTCCTGTTAAAACATAACCTTTAATAATACTATTAAAAGTAAAGGGAAAAATGTATGTCTCAAACAAAACAAATTAAATATGACAAAGGGTTAGGTAGGGGGCCTCCTACACCAGTGCCTCTTGCCAGGGAGTAGATAGAAAAAGATAAAGCTAAGTTAGTTCAGAATAAAAACAATTGAGTACGATTGTCTTCCAGTTCTATAATAAAACATTGTTATTATAAAGTGAAATGTCCCTTTAAAAGAGAACTAAAGCTTAAATAAAGAAGTAGGCTAGAAATGTTGTACATTATGTTTTGGACTTTTGTACCAGCCCAAGGCAACCACATTAAGGATCTGTGTCTCCAAAGAAGCCCCAGTAACTCCTCATCTTCTTTTGTGTTGATTTACTGTACATGCTCTGTGCTGCTGTCACTTACTGTGCGTATAGACCAACTCACAATATACTGTGTATATACAGAATAGAAATGTCACAGTATAAGGCTGATTAGTATTTATCACAGATAATTACTACATGGCAGTACAGAAACCAGTGCAATAAGAATCAGAATTTAATAATCAGCCTTGTAGCATCATCTTATATTCCAGGCCAACCTCATTTTCTGCTTGATAATTTGCGAAGGCCCCTAAGCTTAGCTTCTCAGCAGCTGCTCAGAGCATGTGAGTGTCACAGATACTTTCAAGATGGTGACCCCCTGTGACAAGTCTGCAGTCTTGGATCATTGCTACTATTGAGAAGCTGAAACTTTAGGCTGGTGTAATACGTGTATATAAAATATGGCATTTTAGCCATATTAATTTTTAGGGTTTAGTTCTACTTTATGGGGCACATTTACTTAGGGTCGGATATTGAGGGTTAAATAACCCTCGATATTCGACCTTCAAAGTAAGAAGGATTTACCGCAATTACTTCAATCGAACGATTAAATCCTTCGAATCGAATGATTCGAAGGATTTTAATCCATCGATCGAATGAAATTCCTTCGATCAGAAAATAGCTAGAAAGCCTATGGGGACCTTCCTCATAGTACCTCGGTAGGTTTTAGGTGGCGAAGTAGTTGGCCGAAGTTTTTTTCAAAGAGACAGTACTTCGACTATCGAATGGTTTTGAATCGAAATTCAAAGTATTTTTTCTTCTATTCCTTCACTCGAGCAAATGTGCCCCTTTATGTATTAAGACAAATATTATGTTTGACTATGTTTGTGGTTATGATTTGACTATGTACTGTATAACTTCAGCTATTTGTATTGGGGTTGTATTGTATTGGTTACATAATACAGAACTAAAATCTCTATTTTCCAATTACAGCTGAAAGATACTGTTAAAGTAAAGTATTGAGAAGCATCTGGCAAAGCCTAGATTGAAAGGACAATGTAAATGAATGGTGACATTTTTATTATCTTTCAAGGCTTTTGCGTTTTCTGAAGTTAAATGCATAAGGTCAGAAGAACAGTTCTACTAAATACAGATGTTAAGGGTCTAGCATGCGAGGTGTTGTGGCTGTGATGTAAATATCACTGTTCCCTAGGGTATGAGCCGACTGGGCATTAAATGATGCATGAGACATCAGCAAAGAGAAGTTTGTGATTGTCTAATTATGCTTTTAACATTTCAGCAGATCTGACAGCTATTCATAAACAGCTTTAACCTTATGCTACACACAACCAGCATTACAGAAAGAAACAATTAATACCATGTTTTTCCTATGGTAGAACAAGAAAAGGCTTTGGTTTAGTTTTGGCAAATTTTAAGTTGCTATGTAAGTAACTATTTGTTATGGTCACATATCAACAACACTGAAATAGCAGGGTCACGGAGAAGCTGTCGCAAGTTTAAAAAGCAAGGTTTGGTACAATCAGGATCAATGTTCTATGTATATACTGTAATTCATGTGATTTAGTTATATAATCACATTTACTTTACAGTGCTACGCAATATGTTGGCGCTATATAAATACATGTTAATAATAATTTGCTCTGGTCCTGGATGAGTTTCTGAAGAACTTTCAGGATAAAGAGAAACAGAGCAAAAGTATAGGCCAGTCCAAAAGAACAGGTCTGAAGCAGAGCATCCAAACCCTGCCCTTTCGGACAAAACATCCTCGAAAAGAAAACTGGAAGCTTTGCATTGAGGTGAGACGCCAGGAGATCAACTTTCGGAAGACCACATCTCTCTACCAGACTCCTGGTTCAACAACCATTTGTGCCTCAATATACTGTGGCTCTCAGGAAGTCTGCCTCTTGATTGTTTACTCCAGGGAGGTGTTCTGCAGTCGCCCAGCGCAAGTTGCTCTCCACCCAGTGAATGATGGACTGGACCTCCTAAAGAAGAGCACTGCTCCTGGTTCCCCTTGCCTCCTGACAAAGACCAGTTGTGGTCAGGAGCTTGACTGTGCAACCCTGCAAACTTCAAACGAGAACAGAGCTAATTTCGCTGCCCTTATCTCTAGGATGTTTGAAGGCACATTTATCTGACATGGAGGCCACTTTCGCTGTACATTGTGAGCCCAATCAGGCTCCCCAGGTTGAGGCATTTGTGAGCAATACCTTCCACTGAGGTTGGGACAAAGGAAAGCCTCTTGCTACGTTCCTTTCCGAAATCCACCAGTTCAGTGAATCCTTGAAGAGCCAATGGAGAGGAATCAATTGGTCCCAATCTTTCTTGTTCCACGTGTCCAGGAACAAACATTAGGCCGGCCAAATATGCCGATCGTGCCCACTTAGTGACTGGAACAATCGATGCTGTGGTACCCAGTAATGTCATGAGTTCCCGGGCTGAAACTTGGTCTCTTTTCAATAAACTCAAGAGTAAGCTGATGAGACCAGCAATCTTTTGAGGGGGAAGAGATACTAAATCTTCTGTGGTGTTGAACCAAGCCCCTAGATAATTCAGGGACTGGGACAGGGACAATTGACTTTTCTCTCAGTCACCCATGGCACTCTAGGAAGTTGATTACTTGATTCCGATGCCTAAACCGGTGTAATAAAAAACGTACCTGGTTGTCCAGTGGTGCGGCGGGGATGCCCGCCGTGCCGCTCCTCTTCAGCCGCCATTGTGGCTACTTAGGGCGCGCGCCCCCGCTGGCGTGATGACGCAGACGCGCAAAGTTTTGGCATGAAATTCAAACCCCTATTTAAGGCTCTTTCTGGCTTCAGTACCTTGCCTGTTATAGGTTTATCCTTGTGGTGTTTTGAGCGTAAGCTATCTGATTCTGATCCTGTTCCTGTTTGATATCTGTTTCTGACCCTGCCTGGCTTTTGACGATTCTACATTCCATATCCTGACCCCTTGCCTGATTACCGACTTCGATTCTGCTTAACCCTCTGATTGACTACCCGGTTTGACCCTTGCCTGCCTGACTACGATTATTCTCTGCCTGCCCCGACCCGGCCTGATCTGACTACTCTCTTGTCTAATGCCTTGTACCTTGACCTTCTGCCCAAAGACTTTTCTAACAGTCGTGCCCCTATGTCTATCCAGAACCTCTAGCCTTGCACCTCTCGTTTAAGTCCTGGTGGCATCCCAGTAGCTGAGGGCTCCTCCTGTGGCCAAAGGCGGTCAAACTACAGGTGAAGCACGAGCCAAGACCAGGGTGCTTGGCATTTGTTCTGGTGTTGGGTGCAGACCGTGACAACAGGATTTCCTTCTTACTTGCCGACAGAAGCATTTCGTCCAGGTAGTGCCATATGGAAATTCCTTCCAGTCTGGGCTGCAATACAGAGGGCTGCAATCAGTGTGAACAATATTTTTGAAAACACTCTAGGGGTGATGACCAGGCCAAAGGGAAGGCAGTGAAACTGGAAGTGCCTTCCTGCAACAGCAAATTGAAGGAAAAACTGGTACTGGGCTGCCACCGGTACATGCTGGTAGGCATTCCTTAGGTCGATGGGAAAAAGCCAGTCTCCCGGGGCTTTTGCACCCTCAAGTGATTTTTGACCAGCTTTAAGTCTAGAATGGATCTAAATCGTACCAGAAACAGCTCTGAGTAAAAACCCATCTTCTGCTCCGCTACCGGTACAGTAGTCACAATGTCTTTCTGTATTAATCATTGCAAATCATGATTCAAACCTCTCTTTTTTCCCCTTTGCTGGGATAAGAAGAGGTGACAAAATGATTTGCTGCAGGCATGGAAAGAAACTTCAGACGATACTCTCTTTTCAAGATGTCTAACACCCATTTGTCTGAGTTGAGGAATAGCCATCTGTGGAGAAAACGTGCCAATCTGGCTCCTACCTTCCCCTTCCTGGACACATAGTCAGGATGAATTTTTGGAAGGATTGGAGGTTGTCTCCTCTGGTGAAGGCAGCTTGCCCCTTCCTCCAAGAAAAAGGTCTGTAGCCTTCTCATGCTGACCTAGATGACTGCTGGCCTGTCCTGGATCTTCCTGAGTTGCAAAAAATAGAGGATTTAAAGTGTGTAGACCTCTGCTTCCTCTTCTCTTGGGGAAGAAATAAGCTTTTGCCCCCGAAGCCTTTGCTATATATCATCATCCAACTTGGAACCGAAAAGGCACGAACCCTCAAAAGGCAGAGTGCACAAACTAATTTTGGATGAGACATCTGCAGCCCATGATCTGTGCTAAATAGCTGGGCGAGCCGTCACTGAGAGTGCCATGGAACGAGCCGCCAGCCTTGTGAGATCTACAGCACACTCAGAGATGAAGCCTGCAGCCAATTTGAGCTCTGCTAAACTGGAAGAGATCTCCTTCTTGTCAATTCCTTCAGAAAGGGCTGCGTCAATTCCATCTATCCAAAAAGACATGGCTTTAGCCACTGAAAGAAGAACCACTGCCAGCTTACATGCTGCCCCTGCCACCAGAAACCCCTTTTTGAGGTCTGATTCTACTCGTCTGTCCATGGGGTCCCTTAGGACAGAACTGTCATCAATCGGCAGGGTAGTCTTTTTTGCTAGGTGAATAACTGCTGGATCTACCGAAGGGGCAGTGACCCAATCCTTGACCTCTGAATCCTTAATTGGATACCACTTGGAGAACCTTGTCCCTTGAGAGACAAAGGAGACATTCTTAGCAGCCTTCTGACACTCAATTTTGATAATGTCTGAGACCTCTGGAAAGAGAGGAAATAGATGACGACTCCTTAGCTAAGGGAAGTGACTAAAGAGAGATTAAAGGTGCCCCTGGGACTATCCAACAGGGCATCAGAAAGTAAATCAGGAGAGAGGAATCTTTGGCTGCACCCCAGGCATAACAATCAGGCTGGGAATCTAAGCCTTGTCGCAGAAGACCCAGAAGGCAGAAGACCCAGAAGCTGAACTGCAGAAATCTCTCTAACAAGATCTGCAAATAATAATAACAAATAAAAAAAGATGCTGCTCCTGGTAAATAAGAGCCGAATTTCCGGTTTTCGGCTCTTCTAGTGCAGAGAGCGCATTTGCGCTCTCTGCACTAGCGACGTGCAGCACCCTGACCCCCTCCGGAGCTGAAAAGGTGAGCGCCGTGAGGAGGGGTGGGGGCGGCAACGGAAGGCCGTCTCAGGCGGCATAAAGGCAAGGATCGGCACGGAGGGCAGAGGCACCGGAGGCTGAGAAATCCATGAAGAGAGAGAGAATCTAAGATAGAAAACAAGAGTCTTAACCATGGAAGGCAGCTTAAAAGGAGCTAGGGACACACTTAGGCAGAACCCACACCTACCAAGAATGTAGTCAGAAAAGGAGAGGCTCGAACCTCTGGGAACCAAACCTCTGAAGGGAGAGAACAGGCAGCACAAATGCTGCCAGATTAAAACTTTACAGGCCTGGAAGAGAGCAACGCTCTTTCCGGTCGCACACAGTATTTTGCCCTCAAACAAGATGGCCACCATGCCTTCCAGAAGCGCTGAAGAGTTACTCAGCAAGAACTTGCAGGACCTGGTGGGGGTTACTCTTCCTCCCGCCCCGCAGCCCTTATTCAAAATGGCCACCACGTCTCCCCCATGGATGGTGCATGAGAGCGGATCCCTGGCACCACGTGACCAATGCGAGAGAGCTGCCCTAGGCAACAGGAGGCAGACATAGGGAGACGAGCAAAGAGGCAACAATAGGAATAATAAAGAATATGAATAGGATTCCTTTTGGCACAGGCAACTTTAAAGAGTCACCTACCTGACATGACGTCATATGAACAGGGATTCTGGGGCCCTGTCCCAGTATGCCTGCCAATCCCAACCTTCACAAGGAAGGGAGGAAGGTGAAAAGCACTCTGCCACCATTCACCAAAGGAAGCTTACAACTACCTAGGGAATCTGAACCAAACTAGGAAGGACCCTCTGGTCAGTCTGAGCAAGGACAGAAAGAAAGACAAGGTAGGTGGGCTGTAGAGGATCATTTAAAGCGTTATAGAGGGATGGTCTGGTCTATGGTCTATTGTTTGTAGTTTGTACAATGCAGCAAGGCTGTATTAATGTTACAAAAAATAAACTCACCAGGCCAATTCACCATATAGAGTATACTTTGAGAAATTGCACCAACGTGGTACAATACTTGACATTAGTGAACAAATAAACCTCCACAAGCTGCACCTTCTGTAAATAGAGCTAGCCTCGCCAACTCAAATATCTTTCATAGACTGGGATCTTGTTTTCTTCTGTAAGGCAGCAGAATGCCAAATATTGCTACTGCCTGCATGGCTAACTTTTTTTCTGTGGAACACATTCTGATGGAGGCATGGCTTGAGTAGTTTCTCTTACATCTCCATCACTAAATTACATTTGTTTTGGTTTAATTAATTAATTCAGCTCTCTTCCTGTGATAGAATTTACCCCAGAACAGACAATCACAGCCATGTGTATGAGGAGTTAGGGACTTCAACAGCAATAAATAATGACTCTTTATTACACAGCAATATATAATATTATTAATTAGGTTAAGCTATGATCAGTAATAGTTGCTTTACGACCCATGGCTTGAAAGAAGCTCATCAATTTAAAAGTATTTTGTGCAGCTGAAATCTATCCAGATCAATAATTGGGTCCACTGAGAGATCCTGAATGCACTGTTGGGGGGAGACAAATATGCTTGCTATGTCTACCTCCACCCCTTAAAAATATTAGGTGACATCATATTGTACAACATAATTAACAAATGCGCAAATTAATCTTATACAATTATTTGTCTACATAATGTGATGTGTGTTTGAATGTGCACTGGGTTTTATTTTGAGAGGTTGAATTTGGTGGACTTTGTTTTTTAAACTATGTAACTATGTAACTATTTAACTATGAAAGAAAATGAGCTGTAAAGTATCACTCCAATACTTCGCAATATATTACTTTATAATATGAAAGCACTAAGACTTTCCACAGCCCCCGCTATATATACAAGTATAAACAGAACCAGAAGCAAGTCACATATAGGTCAGAGAGGTCCATTTATCTTGTAATTTACAGGAATGAGTCTACCTTGATAATTAAATAGGTCACACTGCTAGAATTACAAAATCACTGTAAAGTTATAGGAATTGCTATGTTTATATTGCAATGTTTTTCAGCATTCTTCTAATAGTGTTTACTGTCAACAATTATCAGGAAAAATGCTTGAAGTCAGGCTTGGTATGCGAATAATACATTTTGAAGAAAGACACCTTGGGCCCTATATACCTTGTGGTATATTAAGAATACAGTACTAATACACTGATTTTCACTTTCAGTAAAACTTTACTAATTATTGCAATAGAATGAATTCAATGGCTTCGACAACTGCATCATTCAGTGTTAAACTCATGACGTGTTCTTCACTCATTTTGCTCAAAATCAATTCTAAATCCTAAAGTACAAAAACAAAATAATTTCACCAGGTCACAGTCAAAAATTGTGACATGCTGTCTGTCAAAGTTAAGTTCTATAAAAAGAAAAATTTGGAAAAATCTGCAAACTTCAGTCGTATTTTACTATTTCCCATGATGCCCAGGGAAAGTATAACAGGAGGAGACACTTGCTATGCCTAGTTGCCTACAGCTGTTATAACCCACTGTTTATTTATTAAATTAACTGCCATAAAATATGTATAGATTCTACATTGATTAAATGAATCAATGACATAGCAGTGTGTCCCTGTCCAAAAATCACATTAATCAACACCCATCATTGTTTAAATAGCAGTGCATTATGCCAGCAATAATGATTAGTATATATTATTAACACAGGAGTAGGGTATTTGGAAATAAATAAAGGAAGCTGAATGTTTGCTTGACATTGCTTGCTTGGCACTTTCCATTTCCTAATCATGACAAGATAACAATAAACAATGAAACATTTATCACAACACATTGTAGGGTAACAAAAAGGTCACATTTATATATTAAATTTATTTCTACCACTAAAACGTTTTATTTTTAAAACAAGTAAATGATGAGGTAACACACTTTCACTTAGGAGAAACCTCAATTAAAATATAAGGAAGAAATGGAAAAACACTTCTTGTACGCCACACTTTTTACAATACAAGCCTAACTGTACAGGCCTTCCTATTTTTATTGCCTGTTCATACATGTATTTATTGTAATTTTGTGACTTTTTTTTTCTTAATGAAAAAATACAACTCCTTTTACTAAATGCTACTTTTTTGTTTGTATTTAATGGTTAAAATACTTAGTAGTGATCTTACTCTTCTTATTCTTCCACTTCTTGCTTCTTCTGTTGCCCCAGGCCAGAGCATGGCAGTAAAAGAGTAAATAATAAAAGCTATATTTTTCAGCTTTTTCATACTACTGTGCATGCAAACCCAAAGAGGAGCAAAGAATATTGCAACTAGGTGCTGCAGAGAAAAAGAACCAGGGGCTGGTGCAATTTTCTGCTAACAAGAGCACTTTTGTTGTTCACCTTTAAGATAACTTTTAGTATGATGTAGACTGTGATATTTGGAGACTTTTCATTTTTTTATTACTTGAGGTTTTTGAGTTATTTCGATTTTTATTCAGCAGCTCCTCAATTTGAATTTTAAGTAATCTGGTAGCTAGGGCCCAAATTAGCCTAGCAACTATTCACTGATTTGAATAAGAGACTGGAAGATGAATAGGAGAGGGTCTGATTGGAAAGAGGACTACCGGTAATAACAATACATATGTAGCATTATACAGCATTTATTTATTAGATGGGGTAAGAGAAGTACATTCAAAAGCTGGAAGAGTCAGAAGAAGAAGGCAAATAATTCTGAAACTATAAAAAAAAAAACGAAGGTCATTTGAAAAGTTGCCTAGAATTAGCCATGCTATAACACAATAAGAGGGTTATCTACTAAACTCTGGTCTGGCTTTTTGGGGCAAAACTTGAATTTTTCTGTTTTTTTAACTCAAATTTTTCAAGATTTATTAAAGCCTGATCCTGCGAAAAGTCAGAATCGGAAAATCCGCCATCTCAGACCTGTCGAGGCTGTATATAAATCAATGGGAGAGGTCCCTATCCTATTTGGAAATTTCTGTGGTCTGCACTACAATTAGCCCGAAAATTCGACCTCAGCAGGTCTGAGATGGAGGATTTTCGGATCCTGACTTTTTCCATCCTCAGGGTATAATAAATCTGGAAAAATTTGATTTTTTTTCCCCACTAAATTCAGATTTTAAAGTTAAAAAACCATACTTTTTCCATTCGGATTTTAACAAATAATATCCCCCTAAATATTGGTATCTCAATGTCAGCTTCTTCAGACATGGACATGTCACTTATGGGCAGATTCTCTAACATTCTGAAAGATAATTTTTCCTTTCCAAATAAGGCAATAAAGTCTACATCTCTATTAAAACATATATTTTGTGGCTTGCAATTAACCTCCCCCCCTGCCAAGCCTCTCTTACTAGGCACCCTGTTTCCCCTGTGGTGTGTGTGGGTTGCAGGTTCTCCAGCATCCTAGTTTTCTGTATCGATTAGAAGTGTAACACCTATTTGGGCAACTCGGGGTTAATTCACCAGCTAGAACACTAGAGCATGGGTTACACGCGACTTACACCCAGGGCAGGGCCTTCGCTAAGTGGAAGTGTTCCCTCTATGGTGTAGTGCAACTACATCCCCCCCAGGCTACTGTGCACACAAAAACAACTTGGGCGTTCACACAGAACAAAGGCAGGCTCACACAGAGAGTACACAGGCAAATGCAGTACAACCTTTCCCTCCTGGAAGTTGTCAGGAAAGCAGCTTCTACCCTACAGTCCCTCTTCACTGAGGTCCCTGACTGGAGGCAACACACAGAGCCTCTGGGAAGCTACTCCCTTACTGCAAATCCTTGTTGGAGCTTCAGCTGCTCTTTCTCTCTATCCTATCTGCCTTTCTCTCCTAGAGAGACTATGACAAGTCTGCCCTAGTATATCTGTTCCTCATTCACGGGGTTTCCTGGTCCCCGACTTGGACACATGCCTTCTTCTGGGCCTATTGCACTCAGTCCCCCTGAGCACATCCAGCTGGAATCACATCCAGAGGCAAAAGAGGAAGAGGCCACTCCCTGCACACACTATATAGGAGTGTGTCAGAGCAGTGTCATCAAATCTCTCAGCCTATCACTGTAAAGGTTATTTTGTAACAGGGATTCTACCCAATAACCCAAGGAAATGGTGAAAAGATTAACTCTATAGGGCCTGTATCCCTATAGGGCCCTACATTAGTAACAAATATTTCAATATTTATAAAGTGTGCACACATTGAACCTACAGCTAACATACAATTGCTAAAAAAAATAGGAAGTAAAACAGACAGAGGAAAAAAGGACATGACACACAAATAAGTGGCTATAAAACAATAATTTTAAACTTTAAAAACAAACAAAAGGCATTACAAGATGAAAGCTTTTGAGGAGAAATGCATGCTAATTAATTATTAGTGATGGGCAAATTTATTCAGCAGGCGCAAATACGTGGCGAATACGTGGCGAATTCCCGCAATTCACCGCCGGTGAATAGATTTGCAAAACCACTGCGAAAATTTGTGCAATTTCACCAAAAACAGACACCGGCAAATTTCTCGGGAAATTCGCAAATTTTTCAGCGAAGCAAAACGCCCCAAATTCGCCCATCACTATTAATTATCATATCCTCGTGGGGAAGTGTGGCGCACCACGTGAAACACGTAGAGGAGTTAATATTGTGGAAATGGACTAAACATTTGTTCAATGCTGTTTCATTTCGAATCTTGTGAGTATACCCAGTTGGGGGCTCTTTTATGAACAATTAAAAAAGCTATACTTCCCTATATGGCATTCCAATCTTTGTTTTATCCAAGGTTTTGAAGATTGAACTAACTGTGTTTGACCTATATACCTCTTTAATAGGGATGTAGCGAACTGCCGATTTGGTGTTCGCGAACGCCGTTCGCGAACACCGGCAAAAAATGCGAACGTTCGCGGACAGTTCGCGAACTTCGAACACCCGCTAAAATCGTTCGATTCGAACAATCGAAGGATTTTAATCATTCGATAGAAGGATTTTCATTCGGATCGAACGATCGAAGCCATTCGATCGAATGCTTTTCATTCGATCGAATGCTTACAATCGTTCGAACGAATGGAAATCGTTCGATTTTTAGCGGTCGAAGGAATTCGAATGGTCGAATGGTCGAACGACTTGTATTCGAATCGAACGCGAACTCAAAATGCGAACGTTCCCAAACGTTCGCGAACATTCGGCGGACGCGAACGGTCGAAGTTCGCGCGAACTAGTTCGCAGCAGAACAGTTCGCTACATCCCTACTCTTTAATCTGGTGAGTAGGTATTCTCTCCAGAGAGGATTCTTATTACCTTTATTAGTGGGGTTACCATACAGACGCGGTGGATGTGTTTTTTGCACTTTTAACTGAGCACATACGTATATGCATATTTACATACAATATAATAGAAATACACTTAAAATATATCTTTATATTTGTTGATGTTGATGACACATTGTACATTACAATTAAAATTTTATTAAAAAAAAGTTATTGCGTCGATTTCTACTCCCATATTTTAACTGCCTGTCCAATCAAGGTGTAAGGAACTTACCTGGTGGTCTAGTGGGGGGACGGCAGGGACGCCTGCCGCCCCCTCGACGGGGACACCTGTCACGACGGGGACGCCCGTCACGACGCGCTGCTCCTGTGCTGGCTCCCTAGCGCACGCATGCACACTCTGATTTAAAGGCGCAGGCGCGCTGACGTAATGACGTCAGCGCGAGAGGCGCCAAATTCAAAAGAGTATTTAAAGGGCATTCCTATAGTTTACCATTGCCCGTGATAGGATTTGTTCCTGGTGCTTTTGAGCTTGTTGCTATATTCTGTATCCTGTTTGATTCCTGTTTTTGACCCCTGCCTGGCTATTTGACTACTCTGATTTCTGGATTCTGACCCTTGCCTGATTACTGACTACCGCTTCTGATTACCCCTCTGATTGACTTCCTGGTTTGCCTGATAACGTTTACTCTCTGCCTGCCTCGACCCGGCCTGTTCTGACTACTCCTTTGCCTAACGTCTTGTACTGCGATCTTCTGTCCAAAGACCTTGCCTTACTGTCGTGCCCCTCTGCCTATCCAGAACCCTCATCTTGCACCTCTCGTTTAAGTCCAGGTGGCATCCAAGTAAGCCGAGGGCTCCTCCCGAGGCCCAAAGGCGGTCACACTGCTGGTGAAGCACGAGCCGTGACCAGGGTGCCTGGTGTTTTTTCTGGTGTTGGGTGCCGACCGTGACACAAGGCTTAGCAGAGAGAAACATTGAACGTTAAAGTTAAAGTCAATGTAATGCAGCCTTCAAAGTCTATTAGTTTGCAAAAGTGTTTTGATGTGTATGTAATCTACCAGAAAAACAAAATAGGACAATAGATCTGATTCAGAGTTTTTGTGTCCCCAGATCCTCCCACATACTTTGTGCTGTAATGAACATCTCCACATCTGAGAATCAGAACTCTCTGCTTGTAATACTTTTTAAAATGAAAGCCATTGAAAAGATAGTGTTTGCTTTTTTCCTCATAATTAAAGAGTTGTGCACACCTTCAATGACAAAAGTAACACACAACAACAAACACTATACATTCATTTACATGCAACCTCTTATTTAATATAATATACAACCATAAAGCAAGGGTATTTTGTTAAAAACAATGTAATGTGTGGTGCTTGTAGCATTTTAATTGATTAAACTCTATTAATCAGAAAAACGTTTGAGTAAAACTGCTTGAAATCTGAAATTTGATTTAAATTTTTTTTCTTACCCCTACAGGATGATACTTTATACAAGAGAATATTAACATAACATATGCATGCATGCATTTGTAATCTTGGTTCATTTACGTTATTAATTGAAATAGGAAAGAAATGTTAGCAATACTTATAGGCTTAATTATCAACATTTAGGGGCATATTTATTAATTATCTAATTTTGAATTGAAAAAACTTCGAAATTCGAATTAAAAGAGACCAACCGAATATGTCAGTTTTCGATCAAATAGGTCAGTATTCGGCCGAATTCGAATTGTTGAATCGTCCAAAAAAAACTTTGATTTTTCAAAGTCCACCAATTGACTGCAAATAGGTTCTAGGAGGTCTCCCATAGGCTAAAACAGCCATTCGGCAGGTTTTAGATGATGAATGGTCGAATCTTTAAAGAGACAGTACACGATAAATTTCGATATTTGAATTTTTGCATTTTTTTCAAATTCGAATCGAATTTGGACTATTCCCTAGTCGAAGAACACAAAAAAATAGCTTGAAATTCAAATTTTTTTCATTTGAAAATTCACCTTGACCTTTGATAAATCTACCCCTTAAATTTGTGCAATTTTGACTAAACTCTAATTTTGAAAAAAAAAATGTAATCCAACTATAAAAAATTCAAATAACTTGTATTTTTTATTTTCAATGGGTCAAAAAATGTGGAAAAACTTGCACTGGAAAAAAGCCTTAAAATTGCCATAGATGGCTGCCATTAACTTCTACCTGCACTCAGCAGCTTTTAGATGGGTAGGCTTTCTTTTGAACTTTACGTTTTTGTTTTTTTTTAAATTTATTGCATATCTAGCATACAAGTTTTTTTAAACAATAAACTCCCCAATATTAGCACAAAAAATTTGATTTGCAGAAAAAGCCTCAAACATTGCTAAATCTAATAAATTGATCAATCTTACCCAAAGTCAATAAGTCAGTAATATCACCCAAAACTAACCTAACAAAGTGGGTTGAATGTAAATATTGTGCTGACCCTGCCTATGCCCCTCTACCCATATATACTCTGGCCTGGGAGTGCTAATAATATGGTTTCCATAATCCTATGTTTAACAAAACAATCCCTTATTTAGGCAAATACCAACATTACCATCACCAATTTACTCTACTGTATTTATGAGCTAAGTGCCTTAAAATAGACTTAACTATGGTTACAGTATAATATCCCTTTTGCATAGTTAGCAGGATCTCTTGATCCTTTCTTTTTCCTCTCAAAAAAATTGGTTCCTGTGATTGCTCCCCTGTGAATGACACAAGAATTCCACAAAAAACGGAGACACGCATTTTTATCTGGAATGCTTCATGAAGTTTGACGTCTTTAAGAAAAAGTGATATTTGCACAGATTTATACATGAATGTAGCCTTATGTAGGCTTATTCAGCATAACTTAAAGTTTCAATGTTCTTCCTTTTAAATAAAGCGACTTACTTATAATTCAACTACCGCCTTGAAACGTATAAAAGTCAGTAGACACTGTATTTAGTACGAAGTCCCATTTGACATTTTATGGGCCAGATGGAATAACAGAGAGGCTTACCAAAATATCCCAAAACTATTTATGTCTTACTTTGAAACTGGCATTATATTTATTCCCAGCTTGACATCTCAGGAAATAAATAAGGTTGTGTTCCAAAAGGGGCCCAACTGAAAATAAATAAGCAGTGCCAACTTGAGTCAGCATGGACAGGTGTTTATATGTGAGGCCAGGGCCCAGTATGAGTTGTAAAGAATAGAGCACAAAAACAACACAATTTCAAACATCTTTTAGGTAGTGTAGAAAACCAAGCATTTTAATGATAGCACAAAACAGAAACAAATTGAGGAAACAAAACAATGCCTGATTTATTTCTGTGTCCTTTCAGAAACATGAATTATTTATAGTTTCCTAGCATAGAAGATTAATTTAAATCAAAACTGCATAAAAACTGCATAAAATTGGCAATGCACCAGCTGATAATAAGAAGCCAATAAATTGTTTTTCTCTCGGCTTATACACTGAATTCTAATAATGAAGATTATATATTTCCTTTGAAACAAAAATTAAAAACCCAGTAGCATAATTTACAAGTGTAAAGTTTTGTTTCTAAAAAAAAAAAAATAGATTTAGAAGATTGTTTGTCATCTCATTTTAAACCCTCTGATTTTTGAAGTACAGCTCTGTGCCTCAGAATATGCCTCCGGTAGCTCCCCATCTTTTTCTCTGCTGGTTCACTGTCCATACTCTGTGCTTCTGTTAGTTACCTGAGCTTAAGGATTGATTTACAAAATTCAAAATTGTACATTAATGGGCAGCTTTATCTAAGGTAGAATTTCGAGTTTATGTGATTTTTTTTCACTCTAATAAATTTGAATATACTCGAATGGGAGGTTGAGTTGAGTAAACCCGAATACAGTTTTTTCTCTGAAAAAAACTCAAATGTCAGGAAGGCTTTTAACATTTTCAAATGGGTCACATGAACTCGGCAGGTATAGGTATGATAAATCTCGAATGCGAATTCAAATTTGCATTATTCCCAACTCAAATTTGTGAGTTTTGATGAAAAAATCCAACTCAAAAATTAGAATTTACAATTCAACCCCTAATAAATCTGCCCCTAATACTTAGGGGTTGCAGTGCCAAATGGGAATCCCTTTAGAACCATAAACTATACTGTTTTGGGATCACAACCTTTAGCTTTATCCCTTGCAAATATATATATATATATATATATATATATATATATATATATATATATATATATATATATATATATATATATATATATATATATATATGAAAGGCAACAATCAATGGGGGGAGGGTGCACAAGTTTGGTACCCCCAGTGATTTGCTTGCCTTATACACTGGGCCAGTGCCCTGTTAGCAGAAAACTGTACCAGGCTTATTATCAGAGGGGACCACGGATCGATCCTCTTTTTCTGCTTCTTCAGGTTTCAGGTAAGTGATTACGATCACTTGGGGGTGCATAAACTTTGGCACCTCTAGTGATTGTGACTTTCCTTCTCATTTAGAGATAATGATTTGTTGCTGCTGATTTCCCATTTTCTGTCAAATAAGACATGTAGTTAATGTTAACAACCCCACTTGCATATATCTCTCATGCAATGGTACGCTGGCGAGAACGAGGAGGAAAAGAAATACTGTAGAATGTTTCATAACGTGGGCTTTGTTTGTCAAGCTCCAGTAATGAACCTTTTAGGTTTATGATACCTTTAAAGGAATAGTTCAGTGTAAAATGAAAACTGGGTAAATAGATAAAAATGTTTCTAATAGAGTTAGTTTTACATTTCAAGGCTCAGTGCTTAAAGGAACAGTTAGTGTAAAAATAAAAACTGGGTAAGTCTATAAAACTGGAGTGACTGGATGTCGCCAGAGTTCGTTAGTGAATTTGCGCAGTAGCGAAAATGCCAAACGCTAGCGAATTAATGCTGGCGAAGTGCGGCGAAGTGCGGCGAAGTTGCGCCTGGCACAACTTCGCATCTTAGTGAATTTGCCCCTTGGTTTCCCCGGATTGGTTAACAGGCAGTTACCAATCAGAGACTTGAGGGGGCCCCACATGGATCATAGCCATTTTTGAATCTGAGCTGCATGCAAAGGATCAATTGCAAACTCACTGAACAGTTATGTCCCATGTGGTCCCCCTTAAAGGCGCTGACTAACTCTGAAAAGCAGGAAGTAGCATTGTGGCTATAATGTTAGACATCCAGTCTCTCCAGCCTTAATAGATAACATTTTTGGCTAGCTAACTATATTATACACATTTTTATTTATTTTGCACAGCCTATCTACAGTATTTACCCAGTTTTTATTTTTACACCGAACTGTTCCTTTGAGCACTGAACCTTGAAATGTAAAACAAATTACTCCTGCCTATTAGCGTTGATTCATGACTATTTAATGCTGAAATTTGTCTAATCAACTCACTCATCTTCATATCTAATAAAACATTTGTTTATATCTCAGTCAACAAATTAAGAACAAGAGTAGGAGTGAATGAGTGAATCTGACCACATGCTTAAACTGCTTTTAATTTTCCCAAGTCTCAATACTAGGCATCAAAGTGATTAAACTTATTTTAACTGGCAATTTTTCTTGTGCGATCTTCTTGACTTTTCTCTCTGAGATTAAGATAAAAAAGGATAAAACATGAGAACTGTCAAGAAAAAATATGACAAAGATGGTAATTTGGGCCTCATCTAATGTTTATAGCAATTCCTCTAAGTGAATTTTGCTTCCAGTGTGTAACTAATGGTGCTTTATAAATGATGGCTCATTTATGCTATTTCTGTAGATACAATTTCTTCTCCTTATATTCAGACTGATGTATTTTCATTCTGAGCTGCTCGTGGCTCTGTTCTTAATATCCACTGCTGTAAAATACAGTCAGAAATTATTTCATATTCATTCTATTTAAAGGACAAGCCTGCAGTTAAAGGAGTCTGCGACATTTAAACTTTACTGGAGAGTTACTTATTGAAGACTGCACTCCTTTAGTATGCAGTATGATGGATTTTGAACATGTCTGTATTGAATTTGAGCAACCAGGCAGTACCTGGTTAATTCTTGCAAGAAAATGACATTATCTGCATTAACCCAAAGTCACAGATAACTACCACAACCACATGTCTTATGCGTTGAAAAAAATAACCACATAGAGGTTATGAGAAAAGCATTAGAAATATTTTTAAATGTGTTAACAATGTTAAGGCTGTTATGTAATTCCATTAAAGCCAATCAGGAGCACTTGTGTATCTAAGTGCCTTGCACCGGACTTGAAAGTTAGGGCAAAATACAGAATTGTCAGCTGCAAAAGGTACAGGGATCTCTAGCACTTTTCAGACCCCCAGTCAAACCTGTCTGTGTTCCAAGGAATATGGTACTGTGCATTTGTTTTTTCAAAGTGCACCTTGTTGTGAGTTCTACTGAGTAACATTGATTGGCCCAGCACCTTACCACCAATCTGCCAGAGTTTCAGCTTAGACCTGGCAAACTGAGAAGATAAAGCTACATCCTCCTCAATCTTATGTCAGCGACATCATATCCTGTATGCTGAAAAGTTATAAATATGATAAAAAAACGCTGGCGTTTTTTCATATTTTTAAGTGGGATTGTATTTAAATGTTGTAACTGTTAAAAATGTTTACACGAGAAGGAAATTCTTGCGGCTCAATCCCTCAAATAAGAAATTGGTTAATTAAATTTTCCAATATGGCTCACCTAGTGCATAGTTGAACCTGGGTGTATAAACCCCAGGTCTATCACATACAGGTGAAGCGATAACTCGTCAAGAGCATAAAGTAAAAACCAAGAAGTGAAGATTATTGCAGTAAATCAACCACACTCACCGATGGCATCTGATGGCTCGGGTGCAGCGTCCCGAACCAATAGCTTGGGGAGTAATGTCGACAATAGCAGAAAATGGAAACGCACTCCAGGAGCCAGTCGGTGCGAATAAAATAATCTTTATTCGAAAGAGCTAAAACACAGGTCATGCAGGACCGGTGTTTTAGCTCTTTCGAATTAAGATTTTTTTATCGGCACCGACTGGCTCCTGGAGTGCGTTTCCACTTTCTGCTATTTTGTTAAAATTTTGTTTTAGGGTGGGCTCATGTGTAGGACAATAGAGGATCTCTTTTGCCTTTATTTTGCTTCCTTGAACATTTTTAATAATAAGTGGCGACTTCAAGCATTTGCACCAACATCTCTAATAAAGACATATATATAAACCTAAATGTAACGCCCTATTCAAATTGACCTAAAAGAGAAATACACACCACCGATTCACTATTACCAATAAAAAAACTGGACACACCAATAGGAAATCATTTCAAAAGCCCTCATCACTCCATAAAGGATTTAAGAATTTGGGTTCTTAAGGGCAATTTTAAAACAGATAATGAAAGAAAAGTGTGGGAATACAAATTAATGGAAACTTTCAATTCTCTGAAGAATGGACTAAACCTGGGCCTTGGATTTATGGCTAATTATGTGGACTAAGAAAGCACTGCACCAGGTCAGAAATACCAACATGTCTGGATATGGACTAAGAGATCATGAGGAATTCCTTTGATTCTACACTCCAATAATTCAGCCCTAATTTATACTCAGCCTCTTTGACCCACATTATCTTGTACCTTATCTGCTTATCTCTTGCAGATCCCCTCATAAATGACTTTGACACCTCAGACATAGATTGATATTCCTTTTTGTTGGTCATTTGACCTATGAGCTGAATGTTGTATATATACCAGAGAACACCACAGCTTCAGTGTAATCCGCTTGAAAAAGGAACTAAAATGTTCTGAACGCTTGCTATGATTATATTAGTAAGCCAATAAAGGTATCACCTTTATACCACTTTTGTTATTTTTTATTTCAAAAGGGTTGCCCTGTATCATAATAAAGACAATTCACCATTGACATACTGTGCATAAAGGAACATCTCAACGATAAACATTTTATTCATCATGTCACTAGAAAAGTGTCATATTTGAAACTAGTAAACATTTAAGGTGAATATTTAAAGGTTTGGAAGAATACTGTATATTAGAATTTTTTAAAGTGGTTTTTTAAAGTGGTAGCATAAAAACCATAACGTTCTAAAAAAATAATCATGACCATTGAGACCCAAAACTGTATCACCACGTCTCAGTGTCGGTGAAATGTGCTCTTCTCACCATTAGCTATAGCTCTGTGGATCTGCCTGTTAGACGGGACATTTTGTGCCATAATGTAGTTTAGTGTAATTACTTATTTTAGTTGCTAGATGATAATATTGTACAGGGAATTTACATAAAGTATACGTTTCTAGTAGAAGGTGATTTTTAAGGTTGAACTGGGGTAGGGGATTGCCTTGGCCTGGAAGACACTATGATAAAGTTGACACCATGGTGGGAAAGAACAGGACCGCATTGAGTCTGGTAACAGGTACATTCATTGCCTACCAAGTATGCTAAAATAAAGAAAATATAAACACATTGACTTATTGCATCTCTTCTTTAAAAATGTATTTCACTTTATTTGCTCCAAATATAAAAATAAGCTCTAAAGTTGTAATGCCTTTTCTGTACCTTTGAGCAATGAAGGTCAGAAAAAGCTTAAAATAGGTATATTATGCTCCAAGTTTTTATGTGCTATAACTGATTAGGCTACTAGAGTCTAAAAAAACAAACTACTAAATTAAAATTACAATCCGGGCATATTTTGAAAGCTTTCTTTCTATTTAACCAAAGTCTTTTTCCTAGACCAAAATTCTGTTATTTTTAATTCATATTACGTGGTGTAAGTTTTAGCTTTTACAGGGAGAATCAATGGGATGATGCTAATGAGATGTAAAGCAGAATAATGTTCTAATTTCATTCCTCTGTGGTCAGGTTTTCCTGGAGGCTGCAATGTACCAAATTCTTGGTTAAAAAAAATGTCTGAAACAGTGAAAAATGTATTGGATTAGTCATTTGCATACTAATTTGAAAGAATTAATCAGACAAGACAGAAGAACAAAGAACAAAGTAAATCAATGTATTCTTGAACAATTAGAGAAAGAAACTTAGTAATAGAAAACAAGTGAAATTCTGTGTAGAAATGTACTTAAAGATGTAAATGTAAAAGAAAATGAGTGAAGTGTTGTGTAGAAAGGAACAGATAAAGACATATACAAGTATATATTTATAGGATTCACTGAAATCATAGAGTTGGTATTACCATCAATAGGAAGAGACAGACACAACCCCTGTAACTACAAGCAGGTGTGTGCCTTTGTTCTATTCACAGAAATGATGTTTGATAAAACCGGGCACCTTTTCTGATTCCATAGTATGGAAACAAATTAATGTTTATTATTTTGATACCAGAACAGACTGTCAGGGACACATTTCAGTCCAGTGCTGTCCTAGGCACCAGAAAAATAAAATACCCAAAAACAGAGGTCCTGCAGACAACTAGCTGTACCAAAGGGCTGCCCACAAAGCGTTGGCCCTGGGTGCCTATATATTAATACAGCTCTGCAAGCTGGTCCACTGGCAGTGGAAACCTGATTTTTCAAAGTGCTTCAACCACTATTAGTGCTGCCCAAACCAGTAACTCGGTCACTCACAGTCTTTTTGTTGTTCTCTCCTCTAAAATTCTGAATTGATTAAAAACGTTTCAATACGTTCAGCGCAACTCCCATTAACTTCAATAGGACCTCAACAGCTTTTACTTGGCAAATTTTTGTATTAGGGATTGTTCACCTTTAAATTAACTTTTCTTACGATGCAGAGTGTGATGTTCTGACACAATTTGCAATTCTTTTTTATTGTGTTTTTTTTGCTTTTTATTCAGCAGCTTGCTATTTCAACAATCTGGTTGCTAAGGTCCAAATCACCCTAGAAACCATGCATTGATTTGTATAAGAAATTGGAATATGAATAGGAGAGGCCTGAATACAAAAAATATTATAACTTTTCAGCATACAGGAAATGATGTTGCTGACATAAGATTGAGGAGGATGTACTGTAGCTTCATCTTATCAGTTTGCCAGGTCTAAGCTGAAACTCTGACGAAAGGGTAAAACTTGCACTTTAGTGAATTTGCGTAGTAACGAAAATTCACCTGGCGAAAGGGCATGAAACATCATTATCAATGTACTCGATGACTAGCAAATTGTCCTCTATGCCTGTTACTAAATTGGTGATCTCCAGGCGGATTTAATTTCTGGTGAATTTTTGCTAGTAGTAGTAGTAACAACAATACATTTCTAGCCTATCAGAGCATTTGTTTTTAGAAGGGGTCATGTGACCCCCATTTGAAAGCAGGAAAGCATCAGAGGAAGAAGGCAAATAATTCAGAAACTATTAAAAGAAAAAATAAATGCCAATTGAAAAGTTAGCAGAACCAGATATTTAAAGCATGCTAAAAGTTAACTTAAAGGTGACCAACCCCTTAAATTAGTCTCTAATTTTCAGAGTTTAAGAGAAATAGAAAACATTTTTTAGACATTTATGAGAAAAAAAAGACATTCATATGTTAAAGGAACAGTAACACCAAAAAGTATATTAAACAAATGAAAACATAATGTACTAATTGTGTTGCACTAGTACAACTGGTGCATTTGCTTCAAAAAGACTACAAAAGATTGTATAAACAAGCTGCTGTGCAGCCATTTAAAGGTGAAAAAGGAGAAACTACACAGGATAAACATCAGATAACAGATAAGCCCAGTAGTATACAATGGGATTCTTTAGAACATATCTGCTATCTACTACATGTCCTGTACTTGAATGGTTGCCCCATGACTATGTAACCCTTTTCTTTGCCACACTTCTTGTAGAATCGGATCACACTCTCTTAAACCGCCATTAAGCCTTTGCAACCCAGGGCCATGAGTTCTCTTTGCTTATGAAAGATACTGGAAACTGGGAATTACAGAGCAGTGCCGCCATCTAGTTAGCACTGAGGATCACATCTCAGGGGAATTCCACTAGGAAAATAAAACACACAGTTTGCAGTAAAACAAGAAACTCTTTATATAAAGAATAAAGGAAAGAACATCTGCCTTCCAACAGCTTTCACGTAGTGCTGCAGCTCTTTCACATTACATGCTGCACTCTCCCTGCTGTCTCTCTCAGACTCTCTCTGGTTCTGGCTGGCTGATGGAGCAGGTGTTCCCTTTATCAGCTCTGTTTGTAACCCTGTGGATTTGGCTCCAAAGTCAGGCACTCCTGGGTCCTCCTCGTCTCCCAGGGATGCACTGGGGTGCCCAGCCAATCGGATGACTCTCCAACCTGTAACTGGGCTGGATGATGTCACAGACACAGAAAAACAAAGGGAGGACTTTTCGGATTCCCTACAGCTACACAGCAGCTTGTTTATATACACTGTAGTTTTGTTTCTGAAGCAAACACACTAGTGTGGGTAACATTACATTATATTGCCATTCCTTTAAAACGCTTTTTGTTGGTGTTTCTGTTCCTTTAATAAATGGGTCCATATGTCAAAATTTACCAACACTTTAGGAATTAGCAATTTATTTTCCAACCTAGTGTAGAAAATAGTTGTCTGAATCCTTTCTCCCTAAATGAAATTTGCAGGATAGTATGGGGAGAAAGGATTCAGACAGGTGGTAGTTCTCAGGGCTGCTGTTGTAAACATTGCTACTCTATACTTCAGTATGGTGCTCAAAGCAGTGACAAACTGACATAGGGATCTACTTTGATAAATAGATCAATAATTTCCTGAGCATCAGGAAAAATGTAATTTTGTATATCAAGGCAATGTGTATATAGTAATATATTACTTATGAACATCTGTACATTTTGGGATTAACTGAAAATTGCATTATTCTTTTCTGTTTAATATTCTGTTGAATGGGTTGAGTCAATAACCACATACATGAACAAATGTAGGCCCTATGGGCACACATTCATTTACATCAGAGACCTGCATGCTTTTTATCAAACAAACTGAATAGTTATGTCCCATGTGGCTTCCCTTCAAAACGCAGACTGACTAACAGGTTAGAGAGATGCAAAGCAGGAAGTAATAGACTACATATTTGTCTAACTACATTAGCAACATTTTTCATTTTGCAAAGCCTATCTATTTACCCAGTATAACCTATTAAGTAAACTATTGTGCCTGTTAATTATCTTTTTACAGGGGACATCCCCTTAACCTACTGCTACTGCTCTTCATACATAATCAAACTAAGACCCTGAGATTAGATAGAGAGAGGCAATACTAGGCAGCATTAATTAAAAAGGTGAAACAGCACATTTCTCAATGCCAGTTTTTTTCCTCAAAAATACCTCTGAACATGGGAAAATAAAAAATGATTATTAATTTAGTACTGAATTCTGATTCTTATCCCATACCTCCCAACTGCGGGACAGTCCCGATTTTGACAACTCAGCCGCAGTAAGAGGCTTTTTGGCAGATAGAGACCAGAACACTCAGCACCTGCAGTTAGATACATTTGCACCAATTTAAGATAAGTAAAGATAAGCAAAAATAAAAAATGTAACTATTTAAGATAAGCAATTCTCATGGGAGAACTAAATCTAGCAGCTTAAGGGCAGGACTACATGGCCGATTCAGCCGCGATCCGACACGCTGCGCAAAATCAAGGTAAGTAATGGCAGTGTCGGATCGTGTCGCATTGTTGATGTGACGCGACACGACTGTCGGATGCAGACGCATCGTGCAGCGTCTGCATCCGACAGTCGTGTCGCGTCGCATCAATGCTGCTACACGATGCAACAATTGAGTTACTTACCTTATTTCCGTTGCATCCAACGTGACGCCTGCGATTTTGTGCATCGTGTCGGATTGTGGCTGAATCGGCCATGTAGTCCTGCCCTTAAAGGAAAACTATACCCCCAAAATGAATACTTAAGCAACAGATAGTTTATATCAAATTGAATGACATATTAAAGAATCTTACCAAACTGGAATATATATTTACATAAATATCGCCCTTTTACATCTCTTGCCTTGAACCACCATTTCGTGACTCTATCTGTGCTGCCTCAGAGATCACCTGACCAGAAATACTACAACACTAACTGTAACAGGAAGAAGTGAGGAAGCAAAAGGCAGAACTCTGTCTGTTAATTGGCTCATGTGACCTTACATGTGGTTTGTATGTGTGCACAGTGAATCGTACGATCTCAGGGGGCGGCCCTTATTATTATTATGGCACATACTACTAAAAAAGTATATTATTATGATAATGGTTCATTTACATGAAGCAGGGTTTTACACATGAGCTGTTTTACTCAGTATCTTTTAATAGAGACCTACATTGTTTGGGGGGTATAGTTTTCCTTTAAGGGCACTTTCGGCTTCATTAGCAAAACTTATATAATATATAAAATATAAAACACGCCCCTAAAACTCCCAGAAATGTGTTCAAACTTTCATACCCTGCCAAATTTTGTAATTTGGACATGGTAATTAGGGGGTATGACCATAAAATGGTTGTGGTCAAAAAATTTTTGCTGCGCTGCACTTCGCTGATGTTTTTGTGCTGCTTTACATTTTTCAAATGTTGGGAGGTATGTTTTCCTTTATAAATAATTATTTAAAGTAAGTAATGTAATAACACCACACACTAACCCACCCCTCAAACACAAACCAAATGGTTGAGTAATTAATAATAATTTCCTTTTTAAAAAAAAACATATACACAATGTATAGTTCTATATTGGCTCAGGCAATATACCCTTTGATAGAGATTTTCCAGAATGCTCTTTTTTGTGTAGTCCTACATTGTGTATAAAGTCCATCATGCTATACAACTTAACTGTGTCTTTAGTTCTGAAATTACCCTTGTAAGTGAATCCCTGTGTTATTAAAGAATGATGCCATAAATCCTGCCCAGGCAATAAAAAAACACCTATTTTGAAGGCTTCATTAGTAGAGGTGTAGGGTGCATGGTGTAGGGTGAACAAAATAATCTGGTAACGTTTACCCTTTAGAAGTTCTTTAGGTATCTTATAACCCTGCTTCCATCCAAAGCATCAATCCAATTTCACTAAGTGTGGGTAAAGAATACAATTGGGCGCAATTCTGCTGCAAAGGTGCCTTTATTTACCAACACCTGACATGTTTCGAGCTTAAAAGCTCTTTTACAATTGTATATCCAAACATAGGGGCACATTTATCAAGGGTCGAATATTGAGGGTTAATTAACCCTCAAATTCGACCCTCGAAGTTAAATCCTTCGAATATCGAATTTGAAGGATTTAGCGCAAATACTTCAATCGAAGTAAAATACTTTGATCGAAGTAAAAATCATTGTCAATCAATTTCATTGGTTTATCGGTAATTGCTGGGAGGGTTTTCAGCCTAGCTGAATCATACCATGTACTATCAAAGTCGTATATAAAGTCTGTGTATAAAAAAAGTTTATGTGAACCAAGTCCAAATCTTCATTCCAAAGCAGTGTGGTCTTTCCTTTTCCAAAGGTCCCTTGGCTCCCAATTGTGTATGCTAAAAGAATTTTTATAACCATTATACGCTTAACCCCTGCACTGCCCTTAACTGGGCCTGCTAGAGCATTATTTAGCAGGAAACCTGTTATGCAAAAGTAATCTATAGCTCAAAAGGCTACAATCGATTTACTATGTTGCAAAATAAACAATAAGCAAACATTGTTTCAATAAAATATCTATACTGCTGCCAACATCAAGGGGCATATTTAGCAAGGGTCGAATTTAGAATTGAAAAAACTTCGAAATTCGAATTCAAAAAGACAACCGAAATTCGATCGAATTTGATTCGAACTTTTTCCAAAAAAAATGTATGATGATAATGATTTTTCAAAGTCCACTTATTGACTCCAAATAGGTTCTAGGGGGTCCCCCATAGGGTGAAACAGCAATTTGGCAAGTTTTAGATGGCGAATGGTCGAAGTCGAATTTTTAAAGAGACAGTACATGATAAATTTCGATATTCACATTTTTTTTTTTTTTTTCAAATCCAAATCTGGACTATTTCCTAGTCAAAGTAATAAATCTGCCCCTAATTGTAACCACTTAAATTGCTACATGTATCTTACCATGCTGATGGTTTTGAAATTCAAAAGGCAGCTTTATCTGTTAAAAAAAAGGAAAGAAACACAGTTAATATCCAATACTACAGGAAGCTAAAAACGCTCCATTGGTCATTTAAACCCAGTGGTTCCATAGCACATAGTTTTTTTTTATCCACAGAGCCTCTTTTTGTAGCAGTAATTGTTTTTTATCCCCACCTCTTTATGGTTCTTGAACTACTTCTAATATTTGCCATTTCAATTGTGACATATTATGTCTTAAATCAATAAAATGGCGTGACACTGAAATATCTGTGTAAGTGTTTGGTTTATATTTCTTAATGTCCCCTCTGTGTTCTTTTATTCTGGCCTTAATTTGTCTACCCGTTTGACCAACATAAACTTTCCCACAAGGACATTTTAGCATATACACCACCCCCAGTGTGTTACATGTGGCGTAGTGTTTCAGATGAATACCATTTCCTTTAGTTGGGTGTTGTACAACTGCACCTTTGATGATTGATGAGCAGCAAACACAGCTAAGGCAAGGGTAAGTGCCTATATTAGGTGTGCTTTTACAAATTCTCTTGGTGAAGGTGTAGGGTCCCATTCTCAATGTCATACCAATTAAGGGTAAAAAATTCCACTCCGCCAGAGTCAGGTTTTCTTCTAAAGCAACATCAACATCTCTGTGATCTAAGGGGTCTGTCAACAGCTCCACAACACCTTTAAGATACCCCTAAGCTTGTCAAAATGATGTTGGAAAAGAAGAAAATATAATTAGACCTGCCTCTGTCACAGTCAATTATTATTTTTAAATGTACCGTTATTTTAAGCACCAGATATTGATTAGTAATTTATACTATTCATTTCTGCAATCATTATAAATGATTATAAATGATCATAATTAAAGGTAATTTTAGCCAACTGTAATTATAATTCAGTAGTAACATTAAATCATTAGAAACAGTCTGATCTGTAAACTTCATCATAACCTTAGGCTGATTCTATATCCTTCCTGTTGGGAATTTATTAGATAAGGAGTGTTAGTGGAAGAAAGAATGGCTGGTTTAATGAGTGCCATATTTGTGTGTCTACTTTAATTTCAGCATAACAGTAAAGAGGGGCAAAACACAAATTCAGCACTACTTTTGCACTCTCAACTTTTGCCCCACACACCAACAACAGTTGCACTAATTCAGTCAGATCCAAACAAACTACAAAGAACTTATAACCTCATGCATCTCCCTGACTGCCACAAGCAAAGGAATCTGCAACACAGTCGGCACAAGTTGTTCTGTGTAATAGTCACACTTCACTGCTCAAGAAACAAGCAAGAAATATGGAAGTGATTTCACCTTGGTCACATCTGGTTCGTGTTGGTGTGGCCCTCTGGGCAAGATTTGCAACATCTGAGTGACCATACACATTTACTAAAGTGTGAATTTTCTCTTCACTTATAATCACCAAGGTGTATTTTCCCAATACATCTCCATATCTACTGAAAAAATGGTACGTTCACTTTTTCAAGAGAAATGTGATGAATTATCTCTGTGAATATTCACCAGTATATTTCCCCATAAAAAAGTAGTGGGGAAGTTTCTATTACGCCATGGAGAAAAGAAGCATGGAAAGGGCAATGTTGATTGCAATTTAAAAGAAGATGTTCTATCTCTATAATGGGAGTTCATCAGCCTGAACATGGTGAATTACACTTTGGTGAAAATAGTACCGTTCGCACTTTGATGAATTACCAGATTTTGCCAGGAGAAAATTTGCCTGGTGAAATGATGCAAAGTTCTCTAACGCTTAGGGTTTTTCATTAGCGAATTGTCTAACTCACCTTTTAGCAAATTGATAATTCACTGAGAATTGTAATTTTGTGTCCTATAGTCCCAAGGGCATCTAGCTTTACCCCTGTTCAAAATATCACCTACTTTGCTGTTATGAGAGGTTTAAAGAACAAAATACCAACTCTAAAGGTGACTTACATGGCCCTAAAATGTACTTGCCATGTTAGGCACAGGTGGATGTATGTGTACATAGGAAAATACTGATAGATAAACCTTGGGAAGTATTTTAGGTTATTCTAAAATCATATTGGCAAGGATGCTATTTTAAAAATAAACCAGAATATCGATGTCCCATCGTGTGTTACTTGTTTCCATTGTAGCTTACGTCCATTTTTAGAAATTATGACATAAAAGGAGAACTAAACCCTAAAAATTAATATGACTAGAAATTTAATATTTTATATACTGAACTTACTGCACCAGCACCCCTATAACTAACCTAGATCCTTGGACATTATCAAGCAGAAAATAAATTTGGCCTGTCATGTAAGGTGATGTTACAGGGCTAAATTCTGTTTCTAATTGCAATCTAATTTCAAAACGGTCATGTAATGAGAATCTGAAATAATTACTAATTATTATTGTACTGCAACTTTTAAAATATGCAGTATATTATCGGATCGGTCCCTATGCTCAGGTGACTGACAGCAGCACACAGCTTAGGTTGTGGATCAGCAGACAAAAAATGAAGAGCTACTGGGACATTTCCTGAGGCACAGATATTCACTGTTAAAGGGCTGTGGTTACCTTTGGCTGGTACAGAATCCCAAAATATAATGTTCATCATTTCTAGTCTATTTTTTTGTTAATAGTTAGTTCTTCTTTAATAGGCAAGTTCCCTCAATTTAGGACTTTGCAAACTAAGCAAATATCCCCTTCATTTGATCAAAGCTGTTTCATATATATATATATATATATATATATATATATATATATATATATATATATATATATATATATATATATATATATATATATATATATATATATATAGATATGTAAAAAGCCAAATACTGCACTAGTATTCTAATGCGATTTTGGAAGACTACCAATTGACAATATTCTATTGGAAGAACATAGAATTGTATACTTATGAATTGCTGCATAGCTGTTAATACTAGATAAAGTGCAGCCAAGCCATTCTATCACCTGAAGCATAGCATGATCCTCAATTCTTCCTTAATTGCTTCATAACTGGCATATCATCAACTGCCCATATAATAACAAATTTTGTTTTCTAATGGTACAGTCACCAAGCTCATCTATTATGGCTTCCCATTTTTGAAATAATCTTTGGTAAACCCACTCGGGTATCTGTACACAGACTTTAATGATACTTGTGAAATCAGTTTTGCTTATTTGATCACAATGTAAATAATTATTATATGATGCTCACTTATCCAGAATAACCCCACTAGTTTCTCTCTTCTGTGATGGGGTATTTCCCTCTTCTAAGATTGGGTCTTGCAGTTTCAGATATACAACATTGTGACTTTAATAGGGTAATAATGTTTTTAGTATAATTGTTTCAGGTTGTAGCCATTGTTTGTAAAAAAATGACTTGCATTTTGCATCTTTGCAGCATGCTTTTAATGTGCATGTTTACTTAATTCTCTGTTTTTTATTATTTTTTAATGTGATCAAAATGGCAAACTGGTGGCAAATAGGAAACAAATTAAATGCTTGTGACTGCATGTTGAAAAATCTCCAATAAACATTTAATAATAAAAAAAACATTATCAGAATGTCAATACCAAAAGATTGATTTATTCTGAGTTTATGCTTGTTTATGCAGTGGAGAATAAATCAGCATCTTATTCCTCTGATTTTATTTATTGGACAGTAGCCAGCATTCAGATTTATTCTTTGAAGCCATGCATAGATAACATCCTGTTCTTATAAGAACAGTTCTGTCCTATGTTTGTGAAAAACATTTTACAATTCAGTAGTTCAGTTTTACCATTGTCTTTTTGACATGTTTTTATTGTTATGCGCACCATCTGTACTCCACCCACATGCTGTGGAAGAGAAAAATAACAAGCTCTAAATTGTATTGTACTTCTCATTATATCTCAGTAAATTCATTTAATTGCTTGGTATATCACTGAATTCTTCATGGTGCTGTACCAAGGAAACTACACAATGTACAATGGTTTTATATATTTAAAAGTACATAATAAAACATTATGAGATATGTATTAAAATAATTATATATGACTACGGTCAGTTTAATTTTTTACCCTGTCCTTCAAATCATGTTTGCATCAATATTTGGCTGGGATGATCTATGATGATCTATGTTGTTTTTATCAATAAATTGCTCAACATTAAAAAAACTTCGAATGGAAAGGCTCTGAGTGCAAAAACAAGGTTAAGCTGCCATGTTTTTAATACCCCTTGTTGAACCCACGGTCACAGGACCTAACAAATACAAGGTTAAAGCTTGATATTGATGAGAAATGCTTTGTGCAGAATACAATATCTTTTAAAGCAACTCCTGCATAGAAACGTAGTGTCTATGCTAGCTTATAAAACAATATAAGGTGTACCTCATCACACAAGATCAGGAAAGTCATTGAAGGGTTAATCATCATAAATTATATCAATGAGACATTAAGCATAAATGTAGTGTAATTGACTTTTCCATTTTATATGATTATGACGCCTTACTTTTACTTCAGTACAATAAAAAAAGAGTGTGGGCTGCTGTATGTGAATGTGTGTCATTTTCATTAATGATGGTATATATATCGTTAAAATACTTGCGTGACTGAACAGTTAGCCACTTTCTTACTATTATAATTAATTTTATAGAATACAAATACTGTATATGGCATGTAGGGGAATAATACACTTTAAAGCATCAAGCTGATCAGCAGAGAAAGTAGTTTCATCCCCACTGATTTAAAGAATTAGAAAAGTGCAAATAACAGGCCAGGGATTTGTGCAAATGGCAGACAAAGACCAGGGTTCAAACCAGTTCAATCATAATCAATGCAGATAGAGGACTTGAACAGGGAATGGCAGGAACAAAAGCCAGGACCATGAAACCGAGATATCAGGAACAAAAAAACATGAACCCAAGATAAAAAACGTAGAAACAGCTGCAGGTCGGCAGGATAGATCCAGAGCTTAATTGTCAAGCCACTAGGAGTTTCAATAAGTTAAAAGGTCCTTGATTAGAGAATTGTTTTTGTAGAGTGTCTCAGCAGGATCAGACAAGAGTGTAAATGAAGGAAATTAATAAAAATTAGAAGCTGTCAGAAATATCATCAACCCTTTCAGTGGCTGACCATGGAACAGTTCTGGTCACTAATCGGATTGCCAACTGCAGACAGGTTTCATCCTTATTGGAACTCATTAGTGCAATGCAGGGGTTTCCAGTGAGCATATGTAGAGCAAGAGACATGGATCCACTAGAGAAGTTTTGTTGTGTGGAGGAGATATGCTCATCATTCGTATTCTACTTAAAACCCAATACAAAAAAAAACAATAATAGAAGAGGGCAAAATAAACTGTGCTGGAAATTGAAAAGCAAAGAGAGTTATAGTAAGTTCCAGAGCATTAATGGCAAGCTCAGTTATGGCAATTTTACTCCCAGGAGAAATTAAAACTGTCCTCATCTGATTTTGAAACTGCAGAGAAATTGAAAAGAAACATTCACTATGAGAATTGTAACAATTAATCCTTTACAATCCAGGGACCTGAGTTTTCTTTGTGTATAAAAGACACTTGGAATTGGGTTTTACAGTGCAGTGCCTCCACTTGGTGGGCAACTCAGGGGAATCCCACTAGGAAAATAAAACACACAGTTTGCAGTAAACCAATTTAACTTTATATAGAATTGAATGCAATAACTGTAAATAAAAATCACACAATTAACTCTGCCCTGGGGAACCTGTGTGGACTATCAAATCCCTGGCACAGTCTTTTAACGCCACAGTCCTCCGCTCCACTCCGGGTGAATACCTGTAAATGCAGATTAACACAATTCAGTTCAATTAGTTTCCCCAAGAGCTCTTATGTCTCTAGGTACCTTTCCCTTTGAATATGGCAGCCACTCCCATGTGGGAGGTACACAAGCAAGATCTGTCCTCATACCGGGGCAAACAAGGATTTCAACAGGCATCCAATAGCTCAAATGGACACAGGGTAACCTCTCCCTTTAGACTGAAAACTCAAAGCTATCCAGCTGAGTACATGCAGTCTCTCTGTTACTGCAGCTCCTTTAATAATGTATTGCACTTTCCCTTCTCCCTCTGTCTGGCTGCTGCAGCAGGGGCTCCCTCTGTGACCCTGTGCATTTGTCTCCAAATCAAGGCACACCCCTGTGTCCACCTCCTCTCCCAGAGATGCACTGGGTCTCCCAGCAAATTGGATTGCTAGGGTTGCCACCTTTCCAGATTTCAACCGGAGAGCCCGGTATTTGAAAGGGCTTTCTGTGTGAAACCTTCCTGTCTGGATTTCCATGTTAGGAAATATGGAAAGAGTATATTGAAAATGATGACATGGTGATTAGCCAATCGCTGGTTGACACACCATCAGTTCCACCCCCCAACATCACCACCCCAGCACCAGATAAGTTCTGTTCCCGCACCACCTCCGACATCATCCACCCCATCCCCTGCCTTTTTTCCCGGCCCCAGAAAAGGTGGCATCCCTACAGATTGCTCTGCAGCCTGTTACAGGCTGGATGATGTCACAGACAGAAAAACAGGAAAATATGCATGTGTGTGTGCATGTTCATTGTTAGCTTTAATTCTTTTTTTATCAATATACTGTCATACATCAGGATAGCTTTGTATATGTGTAGGAAAAAAATCTCATTACAGAAATGAAAATACAAGAGTTGATCATGGTTTTTTAAGAAATGCAATATTCTCAGTTGTAGTTAATATAGCAGTGCCATCTCCAGGACCACATATTCTGGGAACAAGTCTGTATTTCTGAGTTGCTTTGACACCAACAATGCAGAAGATTGGGCAAAAAGTGCCAACCCAAAATATTGGGTTCAGGAATGGCTTTGTTGCATTACAAAATGTTTGTGTCAATATTCTTTTATATTCAAGCCCATACAACAAGGCACATTAATTATGTTTATAGCCAAAAGATTATAAAAGTAATAAGAAAACAAGTGCAAAGCATGTGCCAGTTTGTACAGCCTACAGTAAACAAACAGCAAGTAGATTTACTGGTCTCCTGTTTAAAAGAAAGGATCTGATTGGTGCTATGGGTTACTAGACTTGGAATACACAACATACCTGTTAATAGGTATTGTTAATAGTGATGGGTGAATTTACTCAGCAGGCACAAATTCACGGCAAATTCGCGAGGTTCGTCGCAGGCGAATTAATTTGCAAAACTGCCGCAAAAATTCGATGACGTAAAAAAAAAAAAAGACGCCGGCGTAAAAAACTAGATGCCAGCGCCGTTTTGCTAATTTTTCCCGCGACACGAAACTCCCCAAATTCGCCCATCACTAATTGTTAATCATAAGGCTAAGTGTCACGGTCGGCACCCAACACCAGAACAAACACCAGGCACCCTGGTCACGGCTCGTGCTTCACCAGTAGTGTGACCGCCTTTGGGCCTCGGGAGAAGCCCTCGGCTTACTTGGATGCCACCTGGACTTAAACGAGAGGTGCAAGATGAGGGTTCTGGATAGGCAGAGGGGCACGACAGTAAGGCAAGGACTTTGGACAGAAGATCGCAGTACAAGACGTTAGGCAAAGGAGTAGTCAGAACAGGCCGGGTCGAGGCAGGCAGAGAGTAAACGTTATCAGGCAGGCAAGGGTCAAACCAGGAAGTTAATCAGAGGGGTAATCAGAAGCGGTAGTCAGTAATCAGGCATGGGTCAGAATCCAGAAATCAGAGTAGTCAAATAGCCAGGCAGGGGTCAAAAACAGGAATCAAACAGGATACAGAATATAGCAACAAGCTCAAAAGCACCAGGAACAAATCCTATCACGGGCAATGGTAAACTATAGGAATGCCCTTTAAATACTCTTTTGAATTTGGTGCCTCTCGCGCTGACGTCATTACGTCAGCGCGCCTGCGCCTTTAAATCAGAGTGCGCATGCGCGCATGCGCGCGGGCACGCGCGCTAGGGAGCGGGCACAGGAGCAGCGCGACGTGACGGCGTCCCACGTCGAGGGGGCGGCAGGCGTCCCTGCCTTCCCCCCACTAGACCACCACAGTTCCTTACATTACCCCCCTCTCTAGGGGGGGCCACTGGACCCCCAGGTTTACCAGGAAATTTGGAGTGGAATTGCTTCCTGAGACGGTCAGCCTTGATGTCATCAACTGAGACCCAAGAGTTCTCCTCAGGACCGAAGCCCTTCCACCTGGTAAGATATTGCAACTTACCCCTCACGAGGCGGGAGTCGAGGAACTCCTGGATCTCATACTCAGGCTGACCTTCAACCAACACTGGGGGAGGAACAGACAGATGACGAGAATTATTGGCAGGCTTCAAAAGAGAGACATGGAAGGAATTAGAAATTTTGAAATTAGGAGGTAACTGAAGACGGACAGAAGATGGATTAATTATTGCAATGATGGGGTATGGACCAATGAACCTGGGACCCAGTTTGGGAGAGGGAACCTTTAACTTGATATTCTTAGTCGATAACCATACCAAATCTCCCACCTTGTACTGGGGTGCTTCCCTATGGGATTTGTCAGCAGCTTTTTTCTGAGCTAGGGAAGCTGCGGATAACGAATTATGGATCTGAGACCAAATTTCGGAGAATTTCAGGACAGAAGAATTGGCAGAGGGTACAGGGGAATTAGAGTCAGAAAAAGAAACTGCTTTGGGGTGCAAACCATAGACAACAAAGAAAGGAGACTCTCCTGAGGAGGAATGGGTAGCATTATTGTATGCAAATTCTGCCCAGGGTAGAAATTCAGACCATGTGGACTGGTTATCGGACACATAGCATCTGAGATACTGCTCAAGGGACTGGTTCACCCTTTCGGTTTGACCGTTAGTTTGGGGGTGATAGGCAGAGGAAAAAGATAATTCGGTACCCACCAAGGAACAAAAAGCACGCCAGAATCTTGAAACAAACTGAACCCCCCTGTCAGAAACAATATTTTCAGGAAAACCATGAAACTTAAAAATATGAGTAAAGAATAAGTCAGCCAGGGTTTTAGCAGAAGGGAGATGTGGAAGAGGAATAAAATGAGCCATTTTACTGAACCTATCGACCACCACCCAAATCACTGTCTTACCCTGAGAAGGAGGCAATTCCACAATAAAATCCATGGAAATGTGAGACCATGGTTTCTCTGGGATGGGTAAAGGGTTTAATAGACCCTGGGACAGAAGATGAGAAGACTTAGACCTTTGGCAGACTGGACAGGAATTGACAAATGTTTTAGTATCCTGTTTGAAGGAAGACCACCAGACATGACGGGAAAAAAGAGAAATGGTTTTAGCAATAACTGGGTGAACTGCCACTTTAGAATCATGAACCTCTCTTAACACTTGTTCCCTAAGCTCCTCAGGAACGAACCATTTACCAGATGGGGTATCAGCAGGAGCAGATGACTGTAAAGGGGACAACAAGGAAGAGAGGTCAGACTCCAAGGTTGCAACAATTATTTCCCTGGGAATGATGGGAGTACACTCACTAGAGTCAGAGGAAACGGATTCAAAACTCCTAGAGAGTGCATCCGCCTTGGTATTTTTAGAACCAGGTCGAAAAGTTAACAAGAAATTGAATCTAGAAAAGAATAAAGCCCACCGGGCTTGCCTAGGATTTAGGGGTTTAGCTGATTCAATATACAGTACGTTTTTATGGTCGGTATAGACCGTCACCAAATGTTTAGCACCTTCTAGAAGATGCCGCCATTCCTCAAAGGCCCATTTGACTGCCAACAATTCCCTGTTACCTATATCATAATTCACCTCTGCGGGTGAAAACTTCCTGGAGAAGAAAGCACAGGGATGTAACTTGTTGGTAGTCGGGTGCCTTTGAGAAAGGACTGCCCCAGCTCCTACCTCAGAGGCGTCAACCTCCACAATAAAGGGAAGCGCAGTGTCGGGGTGACGAAGAATTGGGGCAGAACTGAATTCCTTTTTGAGGAATTCAAAAGCTTGTACAGCTTCAGGAGACCAAATGCTGGGGTCAGTGCCTTTTTTAGTTAACTCAGTGATGGGAGCCACAATAATGGAAAAATTCTTAATAAATTGACGATAGTAATTTGCAAACCCCAGGAACCTTTGGGTAGCACGTAATGATTGGGGTTGGGTCCAATCCAGTACAGCTCTCACCTTGCCTGGATCCATTTCAAGACCCTTGCTGGAAATATTAAACCCTAGAAATTGAACGGAAGTAACCTCAAAGGTACATTTTTCCAATTTTGCATAAAGATTATTCTCCCTGAGTCTGTACAAAACTTGTTGAACATGATTTCTATGTTCACCCAAATTAGAGGAGAAAATCAAGATATCGTCAAGATAGACCACTAAGAATATCCCCAGCAGGTCCCGAAAGATGCCGTTGACAAATTCTTGGAACACGGCGGGTGCGTTACAGAGACCAAAGGGCATTACAAGATATTCGTAGTGGCCGTCTCTGGTGTTAAATGCAGTTTTCCACTCATCCCCCTCCTTAATGCGTATGAGATTATAGGCGCCCCTAAGATCTAGCTTAGAATAGATCTTGGCACCCTTAACCTGATCAAACAATTCAGAAATTAACGGGAGGGGATAGCGGTTTTTTATGGTGATCTTATTGAGACCCCTATAATCTATACAGGGGTGTAGACCACCATCCTTCTTCCCAACAAAGAAGAAACCCGCCCCCGCAGGGGAACTAGAAGGCTTAATGAACCCTCTCTCAAGGTTGTCCTTAATATATTCTTTCATTGCCTGGGCCTCCGGCAAAGAAAGAGGGTATGTTCTACCCCGAGGAGGAATAGACCCAGGAATTAGATCTATAGGGCAATCATATTGCCTGTGTGGAGGTAGGGTTTCTGCAGCTTTCTTAGAAAACACATCAGCATATTCAGCATATGCTTCAGGTAAACCTTCTAAAGAAGTGGTTGCCACCACCTGAGGAAAACATGAACCACCACACTTAAGACCCCATTGCAGAATCTTCCCCGATACCAGTCAATATGAGGATTATGGGTCTGGAGCCAAGGTAACCCCAAAATGCATAGGAGAACCCCTTTCACCCCTTCTTTCCCTCTGCCTCCTATCTACCTGGATGGCAAGTGACATGAGATCATCCAGGTTGGAGGGTAAAGGGTAATTTACCAAGCTATCTTTGACAGAGTCAGACAGCCCAATACGGAATTGGCTACTAAGCGCCATGTCGTTCCACCCAGTCTCCACTGCCCACCGGCGGAACTCGGTGCAAAACACCTCCGCATCCCGTTTCCCCTGGCACAATTTACGAATCGCGGAGTCGGCAGAAGATGCACGATCCGGGTCATCATAAAGTACAGCCATGGTTTTAAAAAATGAATCAACGGAAACACGGGCAGGATCTGATAGGGGCAATCTGAGAGCCCAAACTTGGGGATCATCCTGTAATAGGGTTATTACGAACCTCACTTTTTCCTCGCCAGTAGTAAATGAATGGGGGAAAAAGCTGAGGTATAATTTACATGCCTCTTGGAACACGAAAAATTTTGACCTGTCCCCATTGAATTTATCGGGAAAAACAATTTTGGGTTCATGGGTTTTGGATACATTACCCAACAGAGCAGAAGAACCCACAGGAGTGGCCACAGGAGGGGTGACTTCTGGAGCTGGAGACTGAACAGAAGCATCCAGTCGACGGGTCAAATTGTGGAAACCTTGCATCAGGTAATCTTGCCTCTGCTCATGTTCTTCCAGGCGCTGTAACAGCGTGGTAAGTAGCGCTTCAGTGGTGGAAGTAGCAGCGGCAGCTCGACCTTCTTCGTCCATCTTGGGGCCCGTGATAATGTCACGGTCGGCACCTAACACCAGAACAAACACCAGGCACCCTGGTCACGGCTCGTGCTTCACCAGTAGTGTGACCGCCTTTGGGCCTCGGGAGGAGCCCTCGGCTTACTTGGATGCCACCTGGACTTAAACGAGAGGTGCAAGATGAGGGTTCTGGATAGGCAGAGGGGCACGACAGTAAAGCAAGGACTTTGGACAGAAGATCGCAGTACAAGACGTTAGGCAAAGGAGTATTCAGAACAGGCCGGGTCGAGGCAGGCAGAGAGTAAACGTTATCAGGCAGGCAAGGGTCAAACCAGGAAGTCAATCAGAGGGGTAATCAGAAGCGGTAGTCAGTAATCAGGCAAGGGTCAGAATCCAGAAATCAGAGTAGTCAAATAGCCAGGCAGGGGTCAAAAACAGGAATCAAACAGGATACAGAATATAGCAACAAGCTCAAAAGCACCAGGAACAAATCCTATCACGGGCAATGGTAAACTATAGGAATGCCCTTTAAATACTCTTTTGAATTTGGCGCCTCTCGCGCTGACGTAATGACCTGCGCCTTTAAATCAGAGTGCGCATGCGCGCGCACTAGGGAGCCGGCGTCCCTGCCGTCCCCCCACTAGACCACCAGGTAAGTTCCTTACAGCTAAGATTACACAGGCAACTTTGCCTTTTGGCGACCATTACAAACAATTTAACTTTATTATTAGATCTGTGAAGATTTTATATTCATTGTATTGGGTTCTTAAATTTCTGGTTATTTTTTAGGCAGATAACTCTGCCACTCTGTTACTGGTGTCCTATAATTTAATGTTTCCACAAAGCAGAGTGCTTCATGGCTTCAATTATCTCTGTCACTTGTGTTAACTGATCATTCATTTTGCCCCTATATAAAAAAGAAAACCCAGCCTATACACTAGAACTATATTAACTATAAGCACAAAATCATGCCCATATATCTCAGGTTTTTTTCAGCTTTCCCTCTATACTGTTATGGAAAGTACAATTATCTAGCAGTTATAATATCCAGCCTGGAGATTTATTTGGACAGTCTGAAGCAATATACTGTACCTGGATATAGCAAGGCATGGGTTTTAATTAGTTGGTCAAATGACTCTTTATTTTGTGAAACCTATTAATGGTGTTAGCTACTCCAGCATTTCCTAATCTTTTCCAGATAATTTAAATTGTGTTCATTTTTGATATTTTAAAGAACATCATAGTATTTTATGGAATTCAACATCACTTGTTATTTCGAGGGACTAGGCAGACACAGCTTGGACAACGATCAATAATGAGTTCCATTACATCAATCAAATTGGCCTGTCAGTTCAATCAAGTTGATGTGAAAGGTTGAACAATCATTTAAAATAATCTGAATGTCCTGCAGCACTAGCCATTCAGGCTTTGATATATCTGCTGTTAAATTTATGAAAGCACTTTGCTATATGTACAACCCATAATGCTGCCCCTTAATTACTGTATACAAATTCAAAAAATTACTATTTGATACTGTAGTTTTTCAGGCAGACTGGATGACAAGGGTAGAATATAGACTCAATTAAGCAATATTCGAGTAAAACTTGAGAAAAAAATCTGGGTAATTAGGTTTACAGATGCTATTTAAAATAAGTACCAGTCAAGGGAAGGTTCTACAGACAGTACTAGCAATGATCTCCTGCACCAAATAAAACTGTACGTGTACAGTACAGAAATTACCAAGGAACTTACCCTGGGTTGGTATTTTTTTAAAGAAGTGGAGAGTAGGTCTTGGATACTAGGTTAGGAATTACAATTACTGAGGTGTTCATTATAAATGATCCTTCAAATACAATTAACGTTATGCTCCCATTACTTTTTAAAGAACAAGGAAAAGTGTACTTGCTAATTACCCTGGGCCTGAATTCCTCTTCTGTAGAAAAGGCACCAGCCAGGGTAATTTGCTCCACCATCTTCACAGAAATTGTGAGACGTACTTGCAGCTATCCAAGACTAGTTACATTTGCAGTGTAGGGACTGTGGAAATCAGCTCATGGGCAGTATAGTCGAATTGGACATTTTACAATGCTTTGTATTAGAACATTCCTGGACAACCACAAGAGATCCACAGGATCTCTGTAAATATGGCAGTTTTAAGGCTAAATGTACTGTAGGCCAGGTAAAAATGAAGAAAGTCTATTCACTGAGAATTATACTTTTCCTTGTCTTTTAAAGAAATAAGCCCTAGAAATGAATATGGCTATATTTTATATACTGAACTTATTGAACCAGCCTAAAGGTTGAACATCTCTATAGTAGTGATGATCCAGGCCTTCACAGTTGTCACACACATGCTCAGTGTGCTTTGAGCAGCTGTTGAGTAGCTAAAATAAGCAGAAAATTAGGTTTACGTCTCATATAAGCTTATGCTACAGGGTTAATTATTAAATTATGATGCTAACAGTGATGTTATGAACTTTACTCATTAAGATTCAAGGCAAAGATATTAAAACACCTGGAGAATATTAAGTCACAATGTAACCTTTAAGAGTAAGCAGGATCTAATAACAAAATATTAAACACAATGTCAGCATCTACCCTGTTCTGTCTTTTACAAGGTCCACTTTCAATGTTATGCCATTTATATCTGTCAGCTGATTCAGTCTTCCTAAAAGCTTTTCTTTGTCCTTTATGTGTGGGTCATCTGTTCCTCGTGTTAGGCTGAAAAGTTTAAATGCCACAAGTAAACACAAGTCCTTAAAAAGTATCTTCAGCATTTATCTTTCAATAAAATAGTTTCTAAATGTACAGTGTGTGCTTCTCCAAAAAAAAGTGAGTCTGCGGCACAAAGTGCTTATCCTGTTAAACTGTGGTCCTAAGGGGACATTCCTGCTAAGCAGATGTTCTTCAGATAAAACAAGTAAGGTCTTTCTTAATGCAAATTTGTGATTGATAATAATAAAATTATCCCTATTTTGGTGCATGTATATAGAGGTAAGTCCATCTCTATTTTAAGTGCAGGTATGGGACCTGTTACCCAGAATTCTCAGGACCTTGTGCTTTCCGGATAATGGATCATTCCGTAATTTGGATCTTTGTACCTTAAGGGGCAGATTCACTAAGCCTCGACTGTTTTTTTACTTCGAATTCGACCTTCGATTCGAACGGTCGAGCAATCCTCCGATCAGGTGAATAGTCAAATTCGATAATCGAAGTGGACAAGTACGATTATCGAAGGATGTATTAGTTCGCCTATTCGACTCGACTCGAAGGATACCTTATTTATGAAATCTTCACCCGAAGTTTTATTTGTACCCCATCTTTGACCTACCGAAGTTGATTTTGGACTTCGACGTTCGAATATGATATGGTTCGAATCGAACGGTCGAAGTAAACCATCTTCGACTATTCGATTTTCTTCGATTTTTTTTGCTGGTGCTCTCCACTGTTGTGGGTGTATAGTGACACCTAGGGATCACTTTATAAACTGTTAGAAACTGTTTTTTAGTTGTGGCTGCACTAGAGGTTTGGGGAATTACATTAAAATAAATACTGACACCAGAAACATGTTTGTTTTGGCATCTATCAGAATATAAGCTAAGATTTTCAAGTATCAATGGCTTAAAACATAATTTTTGATTTCTATTTTTTTACAACATCAATTCAAATATTAATTGGCCCTATCTATCCTTACGCTTCACTAAATGGTTAAATGTTTCCAAGCTGCATGGAATGCTGGGAAACACTGGCTTACTTATAAAAACCCCCCCACCAGATGCCATTTGACTAAGAAATTTAAAAAAATTGAATTTTTGGTAGCCGCCATTTTGGAGGCAGAAGAGCAGGATGAGGAGCAGGAACACCTTGTCCCTGCTAGGATCAGGCAGCCTCGTCACTTCAGGAGACCTGTACTTTGTTTGGACGAGTTGTCTGATGGTGAGGTTGTGAGGATGTTCCGCCTGAGTCGTGCCACCATAGTGCAGGTTTATGGTCTCATCAGTGAGGCTATTGAACCTGTGACGGCACGGTCTCAGGCAGTGCCTGGGATGTGCAAGCTGCTTGCAGTTTTGCATTTCCTGGGCACTGGCAGTTTCCAGCAGGTTTCTTCACGCCTCATTGGCATGAGCCAGCCCACCTTTAGCAGGATACTAGCACAAGTGCTCAGGGCACTACTGCAGCACTCGCGAAGGCTCATTTCCTTCAACTCAACTCAGGCAGAGTGGATAAGATTAAAACAGGATTTTTTCCTAATTGGCCAATTTCCAAATTGCCTAGGAGCCATTGATTGCACTCATGTTGCGCTCACACCACCTCGCCATCAGCAGGAGCGCTACCAAAATCGTAAGCGCTCCCATTCCATCAATGTGCAGGTGGTGTGTGATTCCAACATGCGCATCATGAGTGTGAGATCTGGCTTTCCTGGAAGTGTCCATGATGCCACTATCCTGCGTCAGTCAGCTCTCCATGGCCTCTTTACCCGAGGAGAAATGCCGGACGGCTGGCTTGTGGGTAAGTTATATTTGCAATTTCATACAAAGACACTTCAAATATTATTTTAAAGGTGATATGTATGTTTTTTCCAGAAATGTTGCCCTATTTTCAGTCTGGCTACAATAGATGCACTATGCATCTTGGGACCTGTAGTTTAGTTCAATCAGCTCACTTTGTTAGGGCTTTTAATTCTTGCCACCTGATTCAGTTTACAGGTGAGATGTGTTAAGTGGATGATTTCTTAATGGATCTGCACACACACAATTTTTGACATTTGGGGGGAGGGGAATTCCCTCTTTTATTGTGCCGGCAATGTTGTTTGGCTAACAAAAGGGGTAAAGTAAGTACCCCAACAGCAAAGAATTTGTGTGTAGATCCGTTTGTAAAGATTGTACTACTACACAATGGACATAACTACACCATTGGAATAGTCAACACAACAGACAACTGGAATCAATTACTATAATATATTTTGGTTTACATTTTTAGGAGACGCAGGATATGGACTTCTGCCTTGGTTGATGACCCCTGTGAGGTTTGCCCAAACACCTGCCCAATGTAGGTACAATCGTGCCTATCGGAAGACACGTAATATCATTGAGCGCCTCTTTGGGGTGCTCAAATCTCGCTTCCGATGCCTCTCAGTCACTGGGGGAGCTCTGCTTTATTCCCCCCAGAAGGTTTCACAAATCATCACTGTCTGTGCCATGCTGCATAATGTGGCAAGGGAGCATGGATTACCTGCAGACATTGATGATGACCTGGAACCTGAGATTGAGGGGTATGTTGCCAGACAGAGGGACAACCAACCAGAGGGAAGAAGAGTGCGTGAAAGGCTCATCCGTGCCCACTTTTAGTTGTAAGTTGAACAAACCACACAAAAATAGTTAATTTGTACTAGTTAAGACTTCTCAAGGGCCAAATAGTGGTACATATTTTTTTGGGCCCTATTCCTAAGTGCTTTTTTTGTGATTGTTTGCAATCTTGTCAGTTACCTTTCAAACCATGTTTTTCCAATGTAAATCTGGTCATTTGCTTAACCTTTAGCCCTCTTTCACACGAGCATTTGAAGCTGCGCTCCCCTGCGTTCTGTTTTTGTGTTTAGCCCCAGCGGAGCACAGGAGTAGACGCATTCAGTTGTTTGAAATGGGGCTGTACTCCACAAACACAAGAAAAATTTGGCATGTTGCGTCTCAATCTGTACAGCCCCATTGAAAACAACTGCATGCGTCTACTCCTGCGCTCCCCTGTAATGAGGTTTAGTAATGTCATGATCTAGATCAACTCAATAATGTCTGAAACCCATTAATTCCTAGGTCAGTTGTTTGGCCTTAATATGTTTGCCTTGTCATGAGTGTTATATGTCAGGTCTTTATAACCAATCTCGATTATTAGGCCTTATATGATTGATGTGAAATGAAATTGTTTGGAATGGATATCTGGAAAGTAAACAATTTTTTATACTTTTCTTCCAAATGAACAGCCTGCTGATGGTGATGTGCTGGCGTGCCCCTAGCAGTGAATGCTTTCCTGTAACATCTTATGCTGTAAGCAGAAAAATGATGAGATGATAAACAAATTTCCATGTGTATACACATATTCAAGAGAAAGCATTATCTGTACTTGTCATTTCAGCTTTCTGGCCTCCTACTGTTATGGTTGTGGTTCATGTGTGTCGTACTCTACTTTATTATCTTGGTACTTGCCCACAGAGGATACAGACATGGACACTGACTGATTGGCCACGCCTCAAACTCCGTTATTCAGGTATTTAGGAATTATTCAGGGAATTAAAAAATATATTGCTAACAACTTACCATATTATTGATGTGACTTTGCAGCCTCTCCATGTGCAAACTTTTCCTGACCCACTAAATTGGACTCAACACAAGCGACAGATGTGATGAACTGAAAGCTGTTTGGCTCATTTGAACCTGGGTGGAGTCACCTTTCAATAACATATCAGTAAGTGGCAGTGTTTGTTTAGCAATGACAGGCTTTTGTGTGGCTACTTAAATTTGTTTGGATTTGTGTTAATGCATTTTTCTTGTTTGATCCACAGGTATGGCTTCTTCTGTTTTCTTGTTTGAAATGACATTACCCATGTTACTATTTTGGACTAGCACCTTGTCAAAAAAGAAAAACAAACACACCCAGTAATGTTTTAGTGGCTTTACTGACACAATCTTTGTCAAAATCCAAAACCGTTGAACAACAATAAAAAGACAATATATATCAGTAGAAAGTTTGTTTCTTTGTTTTTGGAACATACAATAGTTATTTGAAAACCTTAAAATATGTACCTTAGCTGGAAGGCACAGGAGGAATTTGTTCTCAACATATATTTCAAAATATAGCAGCCCCTATAGACCACTAAAGGGCAAAAGTTTTACAAAGCATTTGTTGCATAACATTGCTAATGCACCCCAGAATTCATCATGGCCAACTTTACATTAAACAGTATCCAAAAATTTGGCCCTGATAAGCTTGTGTCCAAAACAATAATATAACAATCAATATGATGTACAAATGACACTTGTCAATATATGACAATTTGGCCAGTTGAAAAGCATCAACAATATGAGATTAGTGCTGGCCAGGTAGAGTGTTGGACACCCAACAATGCTTGATAGTGCAAAGTAACAACCATTTGTGCCTATAAGGCATATCATACACCTAGGACTTGCTATTGAATGAGCACAGGTGGAGGAGGAGGAGGAGGTAGTAGGCGTTGGCACCTATTAGGAGTGCTGGGTAGCCAAAGTAGGCCAGAGGTAGGCTACATAACTTCTTGTGCAAAGTAAGAACCATTTGTGCCTATAAGGCATATCATACACCTAGGACTTGCTATTGAATGAGCACAGGTGGAGGAGGAGGAGGAGGAGGTAGTAGACGTTGGCACCTATTAGGAGTGCTGGGTAGCCAAAGTAGGCCAGAGGTAGGCCACATAACTTCTTGTGCAAAGTAACAACCATTTGTGCCTATAAGGCATATCATACACCTAGGACTTGCTATTGAATGAGAACAGGTGGAGGAGGAGGAGGTAGTAGGCATTGGCACCTATTAGGAGTGCTGGGTAGCCAAAGTAGGCCAGAGGTAGGCCACATAACTTCTTGTGCAAAGTAACAACCATTTGTGCCTATAAGGCATATCATACACCTAGGACTTGTTATTGAATGAGCACAGGTGGAGGAGGAGGAGGAGGAGGTAGTAAGCGTTGGCACCTATTAGGAGTGCTGGGTAGCCAAAGTAGGCCAGAGGTAGGCCACATAACTTCTTGTGCAAAGTAACAACCATTTGTGCCTATAAGGCATATCATACACCTAGGACTTGCTATTGAATGAGCACAGGTGGAGGAGGAGGAGGTAGTAGGCGTTGGCACCTATTAGGAGTGCTGGGTAGCCAAAGTAGGCCACATAACTTCTTGTGCAAAGTAACAACCATTTGTGCCTATAAGGCATATCATACACCTAGGACTTGCTATTGAATGAGCACAGGTGGAGGAGGAGGAGGAGGAGGTAGTAGGCGTTGGCACCTATTAGGAGTGCTGGGTAGCCAAAGTAGGCCAGAGGTAGGCCACATAACTTCTTGTGCAAAGTAACAACCATTTGTGCCTATAAGGCATATCATACACCTAGGACTTGCTATTGAATGAGCACAGGTGGAGGAGGAGGAGGAGGAGGAGGTAGTAGACGTTGGCACCTATTAGGAGTGCTGGGTAGCCAAAGTAGGCCAGAGGTAGGCCACATAACTTCTTGTGCAAAGTAACAACCATTTGTGCCTATAAGGCATATCATACACCTAGGACTTGCTATTGAATGAGCACAGGTGGAGGAGGAGGAGGTAGTAGGCGTTGGCACCTATTAGGAGTGCTGGGTAGCCAAAGTAGGCCAGAGGTAGGCCACATAACTTCTTGTGCAAAGTAACAACCATTTGTGCCTATAAGGCATATCATACACCTAGGACTTGCTATTGAATGAGCACAGGTGGAGGAGGAGGAGGAGGTAGTAAGCGTTGGCACCTATTAGGAGTGCTGGGTAGCCAAAGTAGGCCAGAGGTAGGCCACATAACTTCTTGTGCAAAGTAACAACCATTTGTGCCTATAAGGCATATCATACACCTAGGACTTGCTATTGAATGAGCACAGGTGGAGGAGGAGGAGGAGGTAGTAGGCGTTGGCACCTATTAGGAGTGCTGGGTAGCCAAAGTAGGCCAGAGGTAGCATATGTTAACATATGTTATGTTTGAAGTAATTAGTGAAAAATACACAAGCAAAAGAGTAGTATTTCAATTCTTTGAGCCTTACATGTAACATTTTTGTCCCAAGTGAATGTTTTGGGAAACACTGCAGCATTACTATAGAAATATGTTAGAGCAAATGCACTTTGATGTTTGTAAGTGCTTTTCCAGATGTTATTGGAAAGGGTGCCAATAGATCTTAAAATGGCACCCCTCAGTGAAGAGAATGCAGCATGGTCTAAACAATGGGATGTGTTGTTTGGATGTCAGTCCCATTGCTGGGTAACGGACAAAGTCACACCTGAAGCGTGAATTGGGCGAAGTTCTTTGCCAGGATAAAATGGGCAAAGAGGCCAGTGTCAGTTTGAGAAGTGACACAGACTGGAGCTAGGGACGTTTGCGCTCGGACAGGACCTTGTCCCCTTCCACGCCCCCTTCCTCTGCGCTGCTGAGGAGATGCAGGGGGTGGAGGGGGAGCAGCAGCAGGACCAGGGACTGGACCCTCAGCAGAACCCCGTGGTTGGTGAGCCAGTTCTCGAATAGCCACCACCAGGTCCTGGATGCTTCTTTGGAGGGTTTGCTCCATGCTCTGCATACCATCACGGAAGGCGGCATGCATGTGAGCAAACCATCTTCGCATCCAGAGACTGTGGCGGCGTTGCTGTTGTATGAGAATTTGCATAAGCCCCACATACTGCCCACGTCTCTTACCCAGTCGCTGTGGTTGCTCCTGTGGTGGTCCCCCAATTGGTGCAGCAGGAGCTGCAGCACCTGCTTCAGCAGCATCACCTACAACAAAAAACAAATATAAACATCGATAAATTTATTGGACATGTGCATAACCCATAACAAAAAAACAAAGGTGGGAAAGGAAGCTCACAAAGATAATCTTAGAAGATAAATTGGTGTTGGGTGTTTCCATGTTTGGGTGTGGGGGGGGGGGCTAAATCATTCCAATACTGGATTTGAAATGGAACATTAATGTGTATCTAGTCAAAATATATGTGTTTTTTGTTTGCCTTGTTTGTCATCAGCTGCAAGTTAAGGAGATAGTATGAGACACACAATGAGAGTGGTGATTGAACCTGGGAGAGGGGAGTGAAACTTGACAGAGGGGTGGTATAGGAGGTGGGAGCAAGAACAGAGAGGGAACCTGCAAGTGGAAAGGGAGACCGCAGAGACAGCATGGAGTGAGAAAACTACTATGAGGCATGAGGAGCCAGAGTAAATCTTGAGACGGTGGATGGCTTGGAGTGAGGGGGAGCAAGATGGACCATGTAAAAGGAAAAAGAAAAGTGTCGAGTCAACAGGTGAGAATGTACGCTGAGCAGAGCCAATAGTCAAGGGCAGTCACAAAGACATCAGTAGGATTTTAAAGTGGGGCTGAGAGAGAGTGAAATAGTAGTAGCGCTGTATGGTGATTTCAGGCTGACAGTCAGAATGGGGGGGGCACAGGAAGAGGAAGGGAGAGATGCAGAGCCAGAGCAGCAGAAGAATCTGATATAATTGACACTTTGGTCGCATAAGGAAATGGCCAAAATGTATATTCTATCCAAAATCTGTCTTTAACAACCTACTGCTTTTCATTAACACTGAAGAGGCACATAAAGTAGGCTGCATGAGGGACTCAGTAAATGTGCTTTGCATCTTTGGGACACAGACACAGACAAATAAAGGAAGGGCTCTTACGTCTGGGGGGCACCACAGGTAGCACTGGGCACGCCGGGGAGCTCGATGTTCTGTAATGTGAAATTGGACATTAGTAATGTTGCAAACAATTTGAGGAAGCAACTACATTGGCCACAAACACAAACATGTCTGTACCTTGAGCTTGTGGGGCTCTAGGGCTCTCTGCAGCCTCACCCTCTTCCTGGGGCTGCTGAGGATCAAGGTCCTGGTCCTGGTCACTGTCCGTGGGTTGTGGCGCTGTCCGCGGTGGTGCTGCAATTGTTAAGAAATGTGCAAAATAAATTTGTCAGTCATAAGCTACTACAATTGTACTTGTTTATTAGGCTGATGGACAAACCTACAACATGTTTCTGAAATATTTAAGTTAGCCTTTAAAATAATAACTCAAATGTAATGGGTGAGGAAACGATATGTTAAAGTCCAAGTGGAGTCTATCAGGGCACTGCAAGGGAGATGCTAAGGTTGAAAAGTTAAATACATGACACAAAGGCCCTGTTTGCAATGATGTGAGAAGCACAGAATGTAATAAGTGACAATACAGGTGCTGTAGGCTCTACATATGTTGCTTCACACTTTTACACACTGAAGTTAAAGGGTTTGTTAACCTTAAAGTAATGTTTTCCTCTGGTACCCAATATTCTGTTTTTTTTTATATAAGCTCTACAGTAGACGATTTTAAAAATGTGGTTGCTAGGATGTAAATTACCATAGCAACCATACATTCCTAGAAATCAGAGACTGGAATAGAATGATATGACTGTCTAAAATGATAACATAACATAGTTCAAAAGTTAACTTCAAGCTCAACAACCCTTTTAATCCACTTTATAAACATTTCTGTTCTAGTAGGGAAATGGTTAATAAACGTTTGCCTTTTTGGCAATGTTACAGCTGCACGTAAGTAACTACTACAAAAACAAACAACAATCCTGGAAACATAAAATCCTCTAATGGCAAACAGGAGCAATATTTAAGGAAAGAAGCTACCGTATATACTCGAGTATAAGCCGACCCGAGTATAAGCCGAGGTACCTAATTTTACCTACGAAAACTGGGAAAACTTATTGACTCTAGTATAAGCCTAGACACAACTACAGCCCTGTCTCCCAGCAGCGCACATTCTGCCAAAGCGACCCCCCCAGCGATCAACCGGACTTCTTTGCAAAGTTGATGGTGACAGAGAATTGCCAAACAGATTACTGTGTGCATTGTCCCACTGTCCCACTACCATGTGCAGAGGCTGCTGTTTGATATTGCCATCACTGTTAATCCTTGATACAACCAACAGAGGGCGCTGTGTGATATTGCAGTCACTGTTATTCTTTCATATAACCAACAGATGGCGCTGTGTGATATTGCAGTCACTGTTATTCTTTCATATAACCAACAGAGGGCGCTGTGTGATATTGCAGTCACTGTTATTCTTTCATATAACCAACAGATGGCGCTGTGTGATATTGCAGTCACTGTTATTCTTTCATATAACCAACAGAGGGTGCTGTGTGATATTGCAGTCACTGTTATTCTTTCATACAACCAACAGAGGGTGCTGTGTGATATTGCAGTCACTGTTAATCTTTCATATAACCAACAGAGGGCGCACTGTTATTCTTTCAAACAACCAACAGATGGCGCTGTGTGATATTGCAGTCACTGTTAATCTTTCGTATAACCAACAGAGGGTGCTGTGTGATATTGCAGTCACTGTTATTCTTTCATATAACCAACAGAGGGCGCACTGTTATTCTTTCATATAACCAACAGAGGGCATTGTGGGATATTGCAGTCTCTCCCCAAGTGTACTGTTGGTATAGGAATGATTAAAAGTGACTGCAATCTCAGCTACTCGGGTCGGGTACCGCTGACCCGAGTATAAGCCGAGGTAGACTTTTTCAGCACATTTTGGATGCCGGAAAACTCGGCTTATACTCGGGTATATACGGTAAATGATAAAGGGGAAATTAGTTATTTAGGCAAATGATAAGCATGTGGATAAAAGCAGTAAGAATGTTGTGTATTAAAATGTACTTACTTCTCCAGTCTGTGTCATGTGAGCCTTCTAAACCTTCACAGACCTCTCTGCCCATAATGTCCAGAAGCCGGCGTTCATAAGGCTGGAGCCTCAAAGATGGTAATCTGCCCCCGCCGGTCTTCTGGGCCTTTGCTCTCCTGGCAGCAAACTTCGCCCGCATCCAACGCTTCAGGTCACTGAAGCGCTTGTACACAGTGTTACGATCTCTGTGTACAGCGCCTACAGCGTTAACTTTGTCCGTTACCAGCTGCCAGATTTTTTTGCGTCTGGCAGCATTGATGCAATGGGATCGACATCCAAATAACACATCCCATTGCACGATCACTTCATCAACCAGTGCTGCATTCTCTTCACTGGTAAATCTTTGCCCCATTAGCCCACTGGGGCCTTCATCTCCATCGTCCTCCTCCTCCTCTGGCCTCCTCTGTGAGGCCGGTGTCTCTTCCTCCTCCTCTTGCCTCCTCCTGGCGGTCAGCTCTGTAGTTTCAGCCCTGGCTGAGGTGCCGGACCTGCCACGTGTCTCCGATGTTGGGGGAGACACGTGGCGTGCCCTGGGGGAGGCCCTACTTCCCCTGGCTGGGGTGCGGGACCGACCACGTGTCCACGATGTTGGGGGGGACACGTGGCGTGCCCTGGGGGAAGCCCTACTTCCCCTGCCTTGGGTGCGGGACCGACCACGTGTCCCCGATGTTGGGGGGGGACACGTGGCGTGCCCTGGGGGAAGCCCTACTTCCCCTGCCTGGGGTGTAGGAACTGCCACGTGTCCCCGATGTTGGGGGGGACACGTGGCGTGCCCTGGGGGAGGCCCTACTTCCCCTGCCTGGGGTGCGGGACCGGCCACGTGTCCCCGATGTTGGGGGGGACACGTGGCGTGCCCTGGGGGAAGCCCTACTTCCCCTGGCTGGGGTGCAGGACCGACCACGTGTCCCCGATGTTGGGGGGACACGTGGCGTGCCCTGGGGGAAGCCCTACTTCCCCTGCCTGGGGTGCGGGACCGACCACGTGTCCCCGATGTTGGGGGGGACACGTGGCGTGCCCTGGGGGAAGCCCTACTTCCCCTGCCTGGGGTGTAGGAACTGCCACGTGTCCCCGATGTTGGGGGGGACACGTGGCGTGCCCTGGGGGAGGCCCTACTTCCCCTGCCTGGGGTGCGGGACCGGCCATGTGTCCCCGATGTTGGGGGGGACACGTGGCGTGCCCTGGGGGAGCCCCTACTTCCCCTGGCTGGGGTGCGGGGCCGACCATGTGTCCCCGATGTTGGGGGGGACACGTGGCGTGCCCTGGGGGAAGCCCTACTTCCCCTGCCTGGGGTGCGGGACCGACCACGTGTCCCCGATGTTGGGGGGGACACGTGGCGTGCCCTGGGGGAAGCCCTACTTCCCCTGCCTGGGGTGTAGGAACTGCCACGTGTCCCCGATGTTGGGGGGGACACGTGGCGTGCCCTGGGGGAAGCCCTACTTCCCCTGCCTGGGGTGTAGGAACTGCCACGTGTCCCCGATGTTGGGGGGGACACGTGGCATGCCCTGGGGGAAGCCCTACTTCCCCTGGCTGGGGTGCGGGACCGACCACGTGTCCCCGATGTTGGGGGGACACGTGGCGTGCCCTGGGGAAGCCCTACTTCCCCTGGCTGGGGTGCGGGACCGACCACGTGTCCCCGATGTTGGGGGGGACACGTGGCGTGCCCTGGGGGAAGCCCTACTTCCCCTGCCTGGGGTGCGGGAACTGCCACGTGTCCCCGATGTTGGGGGGGACACATGGCGTGAGCTGGGGGAGCTCATTGTCCTGGCACTCCCAGACCTCTCCCCTCCCCCTCTATGGGACCCTGACAGGCTCTCCTCCTCCACCTCAGCCCAGGAACCCCTCCCTCTAACACTCCTGCCCCTGTCCCCCTCTCTCCCCCTCCTCTGGTGACTTACATCCCACGTAGTGTGGGATGCAGCCACCCTGGGCACCTCTTCAGGGCTGGAACCACATTCTCCTTCCTCCTCCTCACTCCTTCTTCGCATCTTTCTAGCAGCTGTTTGGCAACCTCCTCCACCTAGCTCATCCAAATAGCAAGTGCGCATTAAGGGCGCCAATGCACCTAAAATGGCCTCCAGAGGACTTCCTGTTTGAAAAAAATGGCAGAAAGGAAGTGGGGCATAAAAACTTCGAATCGATCGATTCGAATAGAAGTGGGGCAAAGGCTACCTTCGATCATCTTCGACTATTCGATACGCGCAAACCTTCGCATCGTAGCATGGAATCGATCGATGGAACGATGTTTTCCTTTGATCGAATATAGCCGTATTCGATCGAAGACAGCCTTCGATTATCGTAGCATGCCAATTCGATGGTCGAATATCGAAGTTTTTAAAATTCGATATTCGACCCTTGATGAATCGGCCCCTAAGTCTACTAGAAAATAATGTAAACATTAAATAAACCCAATAAACTGGTTCTGCTTCCAATAAGGATTAATTATATTTTAGTTTGGATCATGTACAAGGTACTGTTCTATTCTCAGAGAGAAAAAAAATGATTATTTGCATAAAATCTATGGGAGACAGCCTTTTCATAATGTGGATCTATCTGGATAATGGATCCCAAACCTGTTCATAATTTTCTTGTTCCTAACAAAGCTGCATGAATCTATTTTGGTGGAGGTTTATTTAATGCTTAAAAGATTTATGACATGCTTAAGGTACGGTGATCCAAATTATGGAAATATCCCTTATGAAGAAAACCCCAGGTCCCAAGCTTTCCAAATATCCTATACCTGCACCTATAGTGCCTTTTTGTATTTTCTGGCCTCTTAAATTACAAAGTGCCCAAGGAACAAATATTATTTTATTGCTCTTTAAAGACGTCTTTACCCACATCAGTCCCTGCTCCAGTGGTGCTTATAAGCTAAATATACTGGCAAATGAGAAGATTAGTCACCTGCGATAAATCTTCTTCACGCCATCAGCAACTAATCACCACCAGAAATAATGTACATTGCAGGTGGGAAAGCATTTGCAGGTTAGTTAGCCTGTGGTAGTAAAGATTAATTATGAGTGACTAATCTCCTTGTGTGCCAGTACCCCAAGTCATATTCACGTGCACTATGTATTTGTGTTTTTATCACGAACCAATTACCCTGCCAATATTTTCTTGGGAGTGTTGGAGAAAACCAAAGTATCTAGAGAAACCATGCACAGACACAGAGAGAACATAAACATTGCTTGCAGGTAGTGCCCTGTTTGGAATTAAATTTAGGAATCCAGCTCTATAACACAACAAAGCTAGGGCTGCAACACAGCGCTGCCTACTATGGTGGTTAAAATTAGCTGAATCTGTGAGTACATTTTAATGTTCATACTTCTGTCAAAAGACAAGGGCAGCCACAAAAAGTGCCTGCCAGGGATTGGGTTTTGACACCAATCAGTGCCTTTTGTGGAATGTTTAGACACATGGTGGCAAAACTTACTTGAACCAACCAGGCATGGTACCTGTTATCCATAATTCTCGGGACCTGGGACTTTACAGATAAGAGATCTTTCTGGAATTTGGATCACTATACCATGGATCTCCTTAAAATATATTCAAATGTTTTCAACTAGATTGTTTTGCCCCCAATAAGGATTAATGAAATTGTATAATGGATCATATACAAAGTACTGATTTATAATCACAGAGAAAAAGATCATTTTTTAAAATTTAAATTATTTGATTAAAATTGAGCCTATACTGTAATTTGGAGCTTTCTGGATAATGATTTCATATTTGTTAAATATTTTCCAAAGTAAAAAAAAACACCTTTTAAAATTTGCCAAATATATTCATCTTTGAATGAACACAGAAGTTTGCTTTTGTTTTCATTATAGAATACTGTAAGGGGCAAATTTACTTATGGTCGAATATGTCGATATTTGACTATCGAAGTTCAATCCTGCGACTTCGAATATTGAAGTTGAAGGATTTAGCGATATTCCTTCAATCGAACGAAAACTCGTTCGATTTGAAGGATTTTAATCCATTGATCGAACGATTTTTGTTCGACCAAAAAAAGATAGCTAAGCCTATGGGGACCTTCCCCATAGGCTAACATTGACTTCGGTCGCTTTTAGGTGGCGAACTTGGGGGTCGAAGTTTTTTTTTAAAAAAGACAGTACTTTGACTATCGAATGGTCGAATAGTCGAACGATTTGTAGTTCGAATCGTTCGATTCGAAGTCGTAGTCGAAGTAGCCCATTCGACGGTCGAAGTAGCCAAAAAACCATTCGAAATTCGAAGTTTTTTTCCCTCTATTCCTTCACTCGAGCTAAGTAAATGGGCCCTCAACTTCTGTTACTAAGGTGCTCATCCTCTTGCTACAGACAAATATTTTACTCCCACATAGCTGTAGTTGAATTCAATGACTTCATGAAATGACTTGTGGTTAGCGAAACATACACAGTTAGTAACACTGACTAATGAAATGTTGGTATGCAAGATTGAGGAAATTATCAGGTAGGAATGAAAGCTCAAACTTATTGGTGTCCAGCAGGGGTCAGGTCTGGAGACAAGTTCTTATCATTTTTACAGTACTGGTACATAAAACTTGCTTCTAATGAAAGTGATACTGAAAGCACAAACTTTTGTCTAAACGTTCCACCGAAAACAAGGAGAAAATCTGCAAGTAATGCACGTACATAGTCACCAATCCATCTAATCCTAATTATAAAAGAATCTTTGTAAAAGAAAATGTAAAGTGAGAGTAAATCAGATGGCTGCCGAATTGCTATTTAGATAGCAAACACTGAAGCGAGTCTGTGTATGTCTGGATATCTTTGTTTCTTTAAAGTATTTACTGCACCTGTCACCCCACTCTCGTCTTTCTAAGCAGTAATCCATTCACTTCACCATGTTCACAGAAAACAAATTTGTAGCTTGGGGAACACTATAATATATACCATAATTAGGAATACTCTGGTATTATAAACTATTCAGCAAAAGGTATATTTTATGCTAAATTATATTATGAACAGAACAAAGATGACTGTATATTCTGTTTTGTAAATCAGTCTGTATTCCAGTTAAATTTGTGTTAAGAGGTGTGTTTGGGTTCAAATTAGTGATGTACAGGTTGACAAAAATCCAACCCACGCACAGCCTTAATATGCCCATGCCCAATCCAATTCGAAAATCCACCTCTGTTCATAGACCCACCCCATCTCTGAAATTACAAAGGTGGCAGGGTGTTACAGACAAGCCTATAAATAGAGGCTCCCAGAGATGTAGAGCAGCACAGTAAGGTCATGGGCAGGAAGGATGAAAGGAATAACGCAAACTCGGCACTAACCCATCAGTGACCCACAAATCTTGTGTGAATGTCATTGCAAACCTGCCCAACCCTCTGGACCAATGAGTTTCAGAATGGTCCACATATCACTAGTTCAATGTTTATTTGTGTTCCTTCTATAGGTCTAGTTTGGAGACATCCCAATGGTAATGCAAGGTCATTGCATTGCTCTAGGCATGCCCAGATGAAGCTGAGTGATCATTGTTCACCCCAGTGTACACACTTTAGCATTTTTGTATGTTTCCACTACTTCCCATGCACATCATTTCATCTTCATGAAGTTGTATTGGTATGTTGGTGCCAAGGTTTTTAAGAAGGAACTTTTCTTTTCTTTTTTGGTTATAAATCTGATGACTTGGATGACTTGGTTCCAGTATTCTACTTGTGTCGTTTATATTTTATCTAAGGCAAAATGAATATGTTTGTAATCATTACTTATCCATAGAATATTACCAACCTGATAAACATTGTACTTTTCTACATAAATTTATGCACATATGCTATGATTTTCCTAAATCACCTTTAACACGGTAGAGATTGCTTTCATTGTGCTGTGCTATTTTAACACACAGAAGAGAGTTATACGTGTGAATATTTTCTTCAAAAGGTAAAAATGACAATTTGAAAGATTCAGTTATTTTCACAGAATATGGCCATCTGTAGACCTGAGAGATACATAAAATATAACGTCTAAAGAATGAGAAGGAAAACAATTCCAGAAAAAAACTATTTTGAGTTCTAGCAATAAACTGGATCCAGAAGTAATTTGTTACATGCAGATTTAAGCTATAAATCAGTTAGATTTTCCAGCTGTTAAAGTCTTGGTTCTAGACTTAAATTGTTTACAGTAGAATGGTAATATGTGTACAGGTTAAGTTCTTTTACATATATACATGCTAGCTATTACTAATAAAATAATAAGTTCAGAGGAACTAATGTAGGACAGTAATCAGTAGCAGGCATAATGCAAGAATCAAACAGAAAAATAGCTCTCATCACAGTAATGACACTAAATAAAACCAAGACTGACTTTTTTCTGGCCATTATTTTGGTTGTGAACATGGCTCTGCTAATCTCTGCCTCAGTTGCAGTAGTTAAGTAACTTTTAGCAAAGTTAAAACAATGCAGTTTACAAAAGGACTTAGGGGGAATATAATTGAAACCCTAATTTTTTTTTTTAATTTAAACATCTGTGTTGAACCACTGGAGAGCTTTGGGATTCGGTCTTACACATATTGTTAAAATTCCACTTGTTACTCTGTGTTCACACTCACCTCCACCCTCGTAATTGCAATCTGTCAATTAGAGGGCTTTATAAGCCTGTTACACTCCTGGTTGCTTAATCATTGAAGACTTACACCCTGATTTAGCATACATATTCGCTGCCCTATGGTTTCCCAGCTTGGTTCCTGCCCATGTCACTGCCTAGTCTTTGCCCATATTCCTGCCTGGTTCTCTGTTCCATTCCTTGTTCCTCTGCTCCAATTTGCCAAGCCTGAATTCCATTGGATCTCCTGATATTTGATCTCTGCGCTGTGTACTGGACTACCCTCTGTCTTCAGACTGCCCATGACCTCGGCCGGTTATATGGACTTATCATTGTTGCTGTCTGCCCACTGCCTGCCCACTGCCTGCCCCTGACCTCTGGCCTGGTAATTTTTACATTTGCTCTGAATCTTGGCATCTTCCTGTTTATCATTAATAAATAATTTCTTCATTAACATGACCTCTGCTTCTCATTTAGCCCTATTTGTGTGTTACCTGCATTACTCTGCCTTTAGACTCCAACCTGACAGTTACCCACCTGTGTTCCTATCTGTCAGTGATTTAGCCAATCAAACTCTCTTGTGTTGTTCAGTCTTTAAACATGATAAATGTCACTTTTTCATATAATAATTTCATATGCGTTCTAGGGCTATTTTGACCCAATGAGGCTTAAGACAGCTTACTAGTAAACAGGGCCGCCATAAGAGGGCATAGGGGGGACAATCATCCTTGGCCCAGTAGATGTTAAGGATAAAAGGGAGGTCTAGAGGTGCTACACTTTCCGGAATAGCCGGACCCCCTTGACAGAGTGCAGGACACCAAACAGCCAAAGATCCATAGTCGGTAAAGAGCTATAGATACTAAAGAGCTGAAGCCACCAAAGAAGCTGCCAACTCTGAGGAGAAGATTGCACATGAACTTAAGTTCCACTGAACACCAATTTTGTTTCTGCTTGTTTTTTTATTAAAACCTTATCCACCAATGTTTTTTTGTAATCCACTATTGCCCCCTAGTCCCCAATGTTTTTTTCTAATTTTCTATGGGGCCCTAGATCACCAATGTTTTTTAAAGGACCAGTAACACCAATTTTTTTATTAAAAAAATTAAAACTATACCCTCCAAATTATACCCATAGCCTACTGCATGTTCTAACTTTACCTTGGTTTAGCTTGAAAAGTCACCAATAAAAATTGCCTCCATGTTCTACAATACATTTTGAAAAGAGGCGATAGGGCAACCAGCAGCTGCAGCTCTTAAAACTTAACAGTCCTTTTTTTCAGCCCCACTGGGAACAGGTTGAGACTGAGTCATAAAAAGACCAGGGCCCTAAACATTTTTCATCATTATGCTCTTTTTGTTTCATAGAGCATAAAAATGGATTGGTTGTATTAAGACTATTTTGAAGATATTATCTGAAACATTGTAAGCCATTTCAAAGACTTCATTTTAATCTTTCTTTTTATAACAGTCAGATAACATTTCCCAGGACTTTATTTTATTTATTAATCAATACTATCATTTTGCTTTGCGGGTAATATAATGTTCATTATCTAACAGATGTAATTATGGAAATAGCTTGATACACTTCTAATGGTAAAAGCAATTACACTTGAAGATAGTAAAAAAGTTGACTTTTTAGTTCATATGGATTGTTTGTTTTTTTTCCCAATAATGCATCTTTTTTTTATATTTTTCTTCTAGGCTAAGGATGAGCAAACTTTTTCGACCTGGTACAGTTTATCTGCGAAATCAGCATTTAGCATTTTTGCTAGCATCAAAATTTTTACTATGTGTTTTGTTAAAAATAAAAGTGTTTTTGTGGCAAAAAATACAGTGAAATGTGCACTATAATTTTAACATATGTTTTGTTTGTCAAGTAAAAAAAGGTTTTCTTTTGCCAAAGAAATAACTATGACACCAACATCCTTATTTTGTGGCCCTTTTCTTTTACATGGCTATATGTCATATTTTATACAATTATTTTACACTACAATTCAGCTTGATAAAGACATTGGATTTTACATCACAATACCTAACAGCCAGACAGCAATGTGTGGTGTATTCCATTTTTACACAGTTAATAAACAGAGCCAAAGGTGCATTGCTTTAGTTCATCAGCCTTCAGGGCAAAAGGCAGTTTAGCACATAGGATCTTACTTGTTATGTATCATCTTGATGGGCAATGTGTTGCAGTTATAAAAAGAATAACAGAACTGCCCTATACTACTATTTTCCTGCCCAGCATTCATTTAGCCTTATACAGGTATGGGATCCGTTACTCAGAAACCGAATTAAGGAAAGGCCGTCTCTCATAGACTCCATTTTATCCAAATAATCCAAATTTTTAAAAATGATTTCCTTTTTTTCTGTAAATCAGGAGCTGATTCCCAAATCTGTACTCAGAATGCTCGTGCTATAGGCAGTGCTGGGAGCTACAGTTCAGCTATGGATTTAGCAAAAGTGTGCTCGCGCTATGGACAGTGCTGGGAGCTATGTCTGGGGGATAAAGCAAGCTGCATGTGCTTCGTGGAATGGATTTCATTTGTGTGGATGCCTGCTCCAGCTCTGGATGAGCCTACCCATCTGAGTAAATCCCCAGGGTGAGTTGTGCCCAGGGGAGGGTAGAAAAAGAGAGGATCCAGCATGTTTTCCATTTGTGACACAAGCTTTGTTGATGCCTATCATGTGGGAGTAAGTACCTGGTCCGTGAGGAGAGGTATTTGGGTACTAGCGCTACCTGGGACCCATTGTGCTAATTGGGGATAAGGGACTGAGACTCTGTATCTTCCAATGGAGTAGTGCAGGACTGGCATGGAGGGCCAGGACTGGACTGTTACAGGGTTCCCAGGGCAGTGGGTCATGCTATTTTTTTTTTTTTTAAGTTTTCATGGGTCATGCTATTTAAATGTATAATTGTACTATGACAGTTTTACTTAACCTTTAATCTGCACTTTTGTTATTATAAAGTTGATATTTTTATAAAGCAAAGTGTCTGTTGAATGTTTTTCCTAATGGGGCCACCCGCTGGTGTGTTCCCGGATCCCATTAGGTTGAGGTACTGCCAGAGAAGAATTTCCCAATTCCTTTCACCTTGCAAAGGGGACTCAGGATCTGCACTGGTGTTTGGTAAGAATGTACAACCTTGACACCAGGGGGGTCGCCAAGAGGGTGTTACAAATGTTTATATGATTTTCTAGTAGACGTAAGGTATGAAGATCCAAACTATGGAAAGATCCCTTATCCGGGAAAATCCCAGGTCCCGAGTATTCTGGATAACAGGTCACCTACCTGTAATATACTGTAAATAGCAGGAGAGAGTATTACAGTATCTCCCGTATTTGTTCCTATGGGTTATATTTCACCAGCATTCCGAAGTAAGACTGCTCCAATTATATGCAATCAGCCTTACTTCAGAATACTGGAGAAATATGACCCATAGGAACAAACATGGAGATCCTGTAATTATTTCTTTTAAAAAAAATCTGTTTGTTTACCTGTGGGGCTTGTGATTTTTCACTGCACTGCTTCAATATTCTGTAACATTCCTCTTTGATGTCCCCCAGCATAAATCATGCATACAAAATTTAAGATTTTCCCTTTTGGTACAGGACTAGACAAATGTTCCACTTTTATTTGCATGTTTGTATTTCTTTTTTTAGCTATCTTTTGTAATATGGCATATGTTTAAATCAATAAACATCTACATTAATATTTACAGGTAAGGAGGATTTAAGAGGTAATTTCATCAGAAATAAAAGTATAATGTATAATGTTGTGCTACTGTATATAGTGCAGCTTAGGAAAAATGTTTTATTTTAAAGAGGAACTCCGACTTCCAAACCAAAATTTGATAAAGAGGCACACATAACACAGAAACCTGTTTCTTCAAAAAGTATAAATAAATGCCATTTTCTATGCTGAACTCCAGCTGTTTAACAGTTCTTCTCTTTCTGAATCGTTTGAAATCCTGGCAGGGAAGGAGGGACTAAACACTGATGTTACAAATTGTCACTACCTCTCCACAGCTTACAGACAGCATGCAGGAAATACATAACCCAAAATGCATTGCACTATGATCTGCCTTTCCTAATTGAAATCACATGTACAGAACGCATATTAGGACATCCTCAGGGGAAATCTATCTCCTGTATGCAATCTCCTGTGCTAGAAGAATGCAACGTTACCTGCTTTTCCACTCACCCCTCCTCAAAGCAGATGTCACACCTCTCTCCTCCCTTTTCACCTGTCAGGTCCTGCTTCTCACTCATCCCTCCTCAGTCATCTGACCTTGGTCCTTGCTCCTCACTCCTCCATCCTCAGCCATCTGACCTGGGTCCTTGCTCCTCACTCCTCGGCCATCCGACCTGGGTCCTAGCTTCTCCCTTCTCAGCCGTCAGCTGTAGCTCGAATGTGATTGCTGCAATTAAAAAAACCTAAATCGCCTATTGGCTAAAAGGAATGGCAAAATCAAGTAACTATAATCAGGACACAGGGCTGAATATGTGCACCCTGAGGAGTGAGGAGCAAGAACTGACAACTGAGGAGGGAGAAGCTAGGAACCAGGACGGATGGCTAAGAAGGGAGGAGTGAGGAACAAGGTCTCAGGACGCATAGCTGAGGAGGGAGGAGTGAGAAGCGAGGACACAGGATGAATGGCTAAGAAGGGAGGAGTGAGGAGCAAGAGCTGACGGCTGAGAAGGGAGGAGCGAGGTGTTACATGAGCCTCAGAGGATGGGTGAGGTAAAAAAAGCATGCCATGTCACATTCCTCTTGCTTAGGACAGCGCATACAGGACAACGATTTCCCCTGACAATGTCTTAAAATTACACATGTGCAGGGAATTGTGAGGTTTGGAGGATGCAGGCTGAGGACAGATGGCTGTTGATACAAAGTAACAGTAGTCAGCCAGCTCAGTAAAGTAGTCAGACAGATCAGCAGGAGAACAGGGGGCTAGGCTTAGGGAACTGTCAGAAACCATTAAAAATCATGGAAAGTCTGCATATTTTTTAATTGATGTATATTGCAAAGTTGCTTGAAATTATGTTTACTTTTCAAAAAGCTTAAGTTGTGTTTTTGTGGAGTTCTCCTTTAAGTTTGTTCTAAGTTGTTTGTATTTTTTTTTTCTTGTGAGAAGGATCCATTGTTGGCATTCATGTGACTCTTTTTTGCTTCCAGTCTCGCAGACAACTGGATCCTTTGCTTGATAGTAGGAGTTCTAGATCTAATTTAATGTACTATAAGACTAAGTAGGATAAATTATGACACATCTGAAAACTCTGTTTATTACACTGCTGCATCAAATGCTTGTGGCCTTTTAAAGACTGTGAAAGAGATAAGGACGTTTAGTTGAAGCAAAGTAAACAGACTGAAGCAAGCAAAATTAAAGCTTGCTTAAAAAAATGATATGATATTATAATAGCAGTTAATTATGCAATGACAGAATCACTTGAAATGCCCTTGTAGACTGGGCATAATTGTTACCATATAAAAAAAACGACATTTTACCACGTGAAAAAAATAGAGGATAAATTAAGAGGAAATCCAAAAGAAACATGAAATTAAGTAAAATTTATTTTTCAAATTAAAGCCAAAATTCTTATGCTGATGATTATGCTGCTGTTTGGAGCACAGATTTATGTCAATGAGTCACATGGCAATGATGTCTTTTGATAAAGGCTACATTTCAATTTGCAAAATATAAATCAGCATTAGTTTGCTGTTTTTAAATACAGTTATTATGCACATTGACATCAATTACACAGATGATGATGAAATATATTGTCACATTTAATCATGCCTAATCCTTTTTAAAGTTCCAGCTGTAAATTTTGTACCTGACAGCTTCTGTAATGCTCTGTTCAGCGGAAGGACTACAAGGCACAATTTAAAGGACACTGGACTGTATCCATTGGAGGAGGAAACTTGAAGGAGAAAGCAAACAGATCTCATTAGTAAATCATAATTTGGTTATAAAAATGAGTGTGTCCTGGTTCTATGCAAGATTAAATATATTAAATGTATTCCTAGACTCCAAATGCTATTAAATATTGTCATTTTTTGTAAAATGTCATAGTATTTATGTTGCCCACATTTTATATTGGTGCTGAAGATTTTATGTTCTGTCTCACAGTAAAGCCTTATTTTAGTTTATACAGGTAGGGAATCCATCTGGAAACCCATTATCCAGAAATCTCTGAATTAAGGGGCAAATTTACTAAAGGGCAAAGCGGCTAACGCTAGAGCAAATTCGCCAGTGTGACATCATTTCATTACTTCGCCAATTTACTAACGGGTGCTGGCATAAATTCGCTAGCGAAGTGGACCTACTCTAGCGCTATGGCGAAGGGCTGTAACTACACTAATTCACTAACTTGCGCATTTTACTGAACGTTACCTCTTGCGCCAGACTTTACTTCGCCAGGTCAAACCAGGCGAAGTTCAATACAATAGATAGGAGTTTGTCCAAAAATAGTTAAAAATTTTTCTAAGTCCCAAAAAACGCTGGGGTCTTTTTAAGGGTGATAGTATGTAAAATAGAGTAAACTTCTTTAGGGGTACCCTCCTTCCCCCCTACATTTCCTAACATATGGCAACTCAACGATACAGTGGGCATATGTGTAGGGCAATTGAACACCTTTATTTTATTTTTTAAAGGTTTCCTGGGCTTGTGTAGTGTAATGTAGTTGCTGCAGCATATACGTCCATTATATTTTAACTTCGCGCTGTATGCAAATTAGGCATCACTAGCGTAACTTTGCTTTGTCTGACGAAGTAACGGTAGCGAAACTTTGTTACCGTTCGCCTCCATGAGGGCAACTTCGCATTTTTGTGAATTTGCGTAGCGCTGGCGAAACTACGCCTGGCGAAGTGTTGCGAAGCTGTCGCTGGCGCAACTTCGGATCTTAGTGAATTTGCCCCATAGACTCAATTATAATGAAATGTTTTTTTTTTTTAAATGATTCCCTTTTTCTATTTAATAATAAAACAGTAGTGTGTACTTGATCCCAACTAAGATTTCATCAATCCTTTTCGGAGGCAAAACAATCTTATTGGATTTAATTAATGTTTAAATTATTTTTTAGCAGGCTTAAGGTACGGAGATCCAAATTATGGAAAGATCCCTTATCCGGAAAGTCCCATTGTGGATAATAGATCCAAAACCTGTAATGGTAAATCACATATTATGTCATCTTCTTCACTCTGAATCTTTTCATTTTTTTATACATTATCTTCACATACAGAAGTCTGAGGTTGAAAAATATAAATGCTTATGAGGTCCAAATTACATAATTCTGTCAGAAAGTAATTGCCCCTGGGAGGGAGATTGTACTATCTCAGAACAGCCTTTATGAACCAATCTTCATTTACTGCCCTTAAGGTTATCAGATTTTCAGAATAGAAAGTCCTATCTTCACATCAAATGCACAAAACATGATTTATTCATTATGCAATTATTTCTAATTCCTACTTCAATCAGGGGCTAAATGTTTTAGTTATTAATGCATAAAGCATCACTTAACCAATTTTTCTTAGCTAACCAAGCATTAATACAATTTCAATTAAAATTACTGAATAAATGAAAACTCACTTTCCTATAAAGCACAAGAGGTATTTCTGTTTAACTGATTTTAAAAATTGAATGAAACAGAAAAAGTTAGCACAATGTAAAATGCAAAGGTACACTTTTACCAGCAGGGTCATTGTAATTCTGGATTGTAAAATGTAAGATTCCACTGTTTCTGAATAGGATGTTGACAATGGGAAAAGCAAAGCGCCGGAAGAAGACCCGAAGATTACCGAAGCGGCTAAAGATGGGCCCCGTGAGCTCCTCTGTGCTGACTCTGCAATAAGAGGTAATTATCGGCTTAGGGGGTATTTACTTGTGTTAACTCGTGTGCGGGGGGAGCAGGGATTGGGGGACAATGGAGGATAGGGGTTTTTATTAAAAAAGGGGGTTTAGTTCTCCTTTAATAGAGATAGTTGTTGAGGATGATTGACAATTGGACAAAACTGATATATATTAAAACCTGTTCTGTAGTATTGCTAAATATATTCTGCTCTGACATTCTTAAAATAATTAGTTTATTAATGGCCTTGAGGTTGGTGTTGTAAGTACTGTTTCTAATTATCTAACTAACGACTCAAAATAGTGCAAAGGTGCAGTCTCCATGCATAATTTACACTTATCTAATTGTCTGTTTTGCAAAGGACTGTGCATCATACAGGCAAATGAGGTATTTAAGCAAGGTTATGCACTTGGCTAAAAAGAACACTAATGCCAGCTATATACTGAATTAAATTTTGTTTTCTCTACACCTCCTTCCTTCTTGCTTCCTTCTGTTGAGGTGCATACAATTCAACCATCACTGCATAGGTAGCTGTTGTTAAAGCTGGCCATAGACGCAAAGATCCTATTGTACGAATCGAAGATTCGTACGATTTTTGAACCGTGTGTAGAGAGTCCCGACATTTTTCATCCGGCGGAGATCGGTCGTTTGGTTGATCAGACAGGTTTGATTTTGTCCCGACCGTCCCGCCGGAGCCCATTGCGCTCTCATCGTAATCTGATCGTTCAGCCATAGGGCCAAACGTTCAGATTACCCCTGCTATAGCCATGCCCATTAGTGGCATATCTGGGAAAGATTGGCTCATTTGGCAATGTTGCCAAAAGAGCGGATCTTTGCATCTATGGCCACCTTTACAGACCTCCTTCTACCAAATCTCCTGCTACTTTTCTCTCTGACAAATCTTGGCTCTCTTTTTTCCCTATGCTGTTACAGTTGTCACATTGATGACTCCTCACAGTCATGTCCCACATGATTTCTTAATATAACCACCTCCTTTGATCTCCAGCAGTGGACAAATACAGCCACCCATAAGTATGGTCACTTCCAGTACTAAAAACCTAAATCTTTCTGCATTTAACAGTGATCCTTTTCCTTTGCCTGATCGTCACCTTATCTCTTTTTCTATTCACACACTCTCCCCCCCCCTCTACTAACCCTCTGGTTTGTAACACTTGCACTGTTGATATAACTGCTCTATCTGAGCAGTTCTAGCTTCTCCTCCATCAGTATTTCCTCTGAACCTGATTCATGGGTAAATACCTACAACTCAGTTCTGTCTGCTGCTATCAATACCCATGCCCTTCTGCAGCCACAACACAGTTGGGCCCGCAATCCCCGTCCCTGGTTGAACTCTCCTGTATGCGAACAGTAGAGCGCATGTGGAGGAAATCGATTACGAAAGGGGACTTCCTCCCCTATACATTTCTCATGACCTGCCTTGGTACTGCCCTATGCCAGGCTAAACAACAGTACTATAGTACACTCATAAACAATAATAAATCCAACCCACAACGCTTATTCTCCATATTTAATTCAGTACTCCATCTGAACATACCTCCAGGACTTTGCTGACTACTTTAAAAGCAAAGTTGATTTTATCCATAAACAATTTCGGAGTCTCTAAACTTCTCATGTCCTCGCCAACAACTAGCTAACTTGATCCTATGCCATCACCTCTACTAAAACAGTGTGTTCCTGTACTTACTCATATATTCAATTCCTTGTTAACTCCTTGTACTTTGCTCTAGTTAAGAAAAACTAAAAGTCTACATACTGGACAATGACTTTACCTTGTGCTTTTTTCCCCTCAAATTTGTGCCTGTATGCTAGCCACCCACCCACTTAGACTGTAAACTCTACAGGGCAGGGACCTCATTCCCACTGTGTTTCTTACCACATAGCACTTAAGCTCTGTGTCCTTATATGAGCGCTGTGTACTGTGTATATTTATTGTATTTATTGCGTATATTTTACTGTTATGCATTGTACGGCGCTGTGGCTCCTTAACAGGGATTTACAAATAAAGTTATAATACATACATACAATTTACCTGGATTAAATTACCACTGTCAAAATCAAGTTTTCGAGATATTCAGGCTGCCAGTGGGCCAGTCTGTTCTAGTGTAAAAATAAAGTGATGTAGCCCTTCCCCCTATGTACGCTTAAAATGATATTGGCTCAAAAAAACTACTCTTCAAAATATTCATGTGCATAAAAAGTTATCTATATAGGTCTTGTTGATAGTTTTTTCAGTCAAGTCAAGTCTTTTAGTAATTATTACTGTAAGTTCCTAAAACCTGACTGTTCCGCTAATCTGTCTAACTATTTTAAACCTGTCAGTTAGAATTTCTAACCCTGAGGGGTCTATTTATCATGCTGTGTAAAGTGGAGTAAAACATTACTGGTGATGTTGCCCATAGCAACCAATCAGCAATTAGATTTTCAACAGATAGAAAACAAAAGCAAAGATCTGATGTCACCAGTAATGTTTACTCCACTTTTTACACAGCATAATAAATAGACCCCTCAGTGTTAGAGAAATTCTAACTGACAGGTTTAAAATAGTTAGACAGATTAGCAGAACAGTCAGGTTTCAGGAACATGATAAATAGACCCCTAACAGATTACTGCAGGTAATGAAAAAGCATTACCATTGGGCAAATACTATTACATTGAAATTTTAAAGAGCATGCAAAGTATTTAACTTTTCAGCATCGGGACGAGAGGAGGGGGCTTTTTGCTGCCCCTGGAAACCTGTGGGGCGTTGCCACCTGAGGCAAATTTATAATATAAAAAACGATTCTGCTGCAGGATACATTCCCACGAAATCCAGAGGCAGAAATGGGGGGAATCTTGTGAGGGTCACAGATGCAAGTGACGTCATGCAAATTACCGACAGAGGTGCCTTTCATAGATGCATGCTTTCATTTCAAAATCAAATGAAATATTAATTACAAAAGTGATGCCAATCGGTTCACTGTGAACATTTGCCATGTAACAATGTGCTCATGAATACATCTAAGTTTTCCATACCAGAATTGATCCATAACAATAGACAAATACAAGAGTTCTCTGCACTCAACCCATTATCAATATATTTAAGACAGAGACATTTTGTGCATACTGCTACTGATGCCTTACCCTTTAAACAAAACAGGGATTGTTTGTCCATATATTGCAATATATTTAAGCTGGCCAACTACATCAAAGTCATCCCATATCTGGCCAGTCCTACGCTTAATTTTCATCTGATTCATTAAGATTTCTATTACTTCATTATACATTTTACAAAGAGACACAAACTGTCTCTGTCTTAAATATATCGATAATGGGTTGAGTGCAGAGGACTCTTATATTTGTCTATATGTATTTTGTGGTCACAGCCTCATTGCACCCCCGCCTAATGGTTTTAAAAATTAGTGGTGAGCACAACTTTCCCTTGTTTGTTATAGTTATACAGGAGCAGTGACCAGCTCCATGTTGTAGCTCCCACCCCTCCCAGCTATAGTCAGGTGATCCCACTGGTGTCTAATAAAAGGGCAGCCAAGTTTGGGAGTTTTACTTTGAAAGCAGCTAGCAAGTTGCAGGTAAAACTTAGTCCCTTTGTAAAATGTATAATGAAGCAATAGAAATCTGTATTTGTCTATATGTATTTTGTGGTCACAGCCTCATTGCTAACCCGCCTAATGTTTTTAAAAATTAGTGGTGAGCACAACTTTCCCTTGTTTGTTATTGATCCCTACCAACCCTTCAGCATTCAAGTAATTCATGTATTACAGAAATGTTTAACAGACAAAGAAAGCACCAAAAGGTAATCTAGTTTGCCAATAGTGTAATTATAACTGAAAAACAAGCATTTTCGGTGATAACCTCACTCTTAAGCTCTAATTATTGGTTTTATTCTGAGTGCTTTGTCACCATGACCCTTTCTGAGAGAAAGTTAGACAAAAAAATCAACAGAAAAAAAAAATCACCCCATAACATTACAATTGCCATGAATGACTAAAAGTCATTACAGTTTAGTTCTGAAGGACGGTCTGTCCTTTCAACTACTTTTTCTTTCTTTCCCTTTGATATCAAAGGATTATTTCCTACTGATATTATAAAGCTTATTTACTGAGATTTGGGCCCAAAGAGCAGAAGTATCACAGAACTTTGAGAAATACATGGCGACACCCAAATTACTTCTATAATTTTTTTTTTTAATTAAAGACTTTGATGTTGTTTATTTATAACATTATACCACCAGATTTAATTATGCATAACCTACAGAAAAACACAATAAATAATTGGAAACAGGAATGAATACATTGCTAACAAATGACATGAATCTTTTAAATGTCTCTTTAGTAAAGAAAAGAGAACAGGCATATTCACAAATAAGTAGGGAAGTAGTAAAGAATTCAAATAAAACTCCGTAGGTAATCAAAGTCTAATTTGTGCTTTGACTATAAAGGATGCTCACTAATTAAATGATATTGCTGTGGGATTAACGTGAGTCTCAAAGTCAACAGTGCTCTTCGACCCACTTTATTGAATTTCTTATTATATCACAGTACTTGGACTGGCACACTTCAAAATAGCAAGGATTTAAATAATGTATAAATCAAGTCTGATTGATCTTTCTTTATAGCCACATGTAGCAATTATTCATTAAAAGGGGTAATATTATAATGTATAGATGGTAACTGCCATTGTCATAAACATGCTCCTAAACTGTAGTAGTACAGGTATGGGACCTGTTATCCAGAATGTTTGGGACCTGGGGTTTTGATGATAATGGATCATTCCATAATTTGGGTCTTCATGCCTTAAGTCTACTAGAAATTAATTTAAATATTAAATAAACCCAATAGGCTGGTTTTGCTTCCAATAAGGATTAATTATATCTTAGTTGGGATCAAGTACAAGCTACTGTTATTATTACAGAGAAAAAGGAAATAATTTCAAAAAATTTGGATTATTTGGATAAAATTGAGTCTATGGGAGACAGCCATTCCCTAATTCGGAGCTTTCTGGATATCGGGTTTCCGGATAAGGGATCCTATACCTGTATAATAATATTTTATAGTGTCCTTTAGCCAGAAGAAGTGAAAATATACATGTTACATGGTGAAAACCATACCAGCCATCATGGATTTGTATGTACATGTTGGGTCTGCCACAATCAGAGGCATTTTCCATAGACCTTTTGTGTATTCTAACCAAAATTTGTCTTTTTTTTAGTCTTGCAATTAAAATCAGCATTCAAATGTTTTGAAAAAAGATTAGATAACAAGGCAATATATAACTCCATTTCCTTAAGAAAAACTGACAGTGAAAAATAGGTTTTTTCAGGGTGTATAAAAGTAAATGTATTTAGTGTCATGTGAACATGAAATGGTATAAATAATTTCTGAGCAGAATAAAAAGCAACGTGTCACTTAAGACTGTAAATACATGATACAGTGTTAAAATCAAAAAGCCATAATGTCATAAATCTAGAAAAAATGCATTAGCCTTTCTTGTCGGAGCAGTTTCACACTGGAGAAATGTCTAAAGGAAGGCATACAGGCATAGGGTATCTTACTTGGTAACCCAATATCCAGACTGCTCTGAATTACAGTAATGCCATCTTCTATAGAGCCAATTTTTAAGCAAGTAAACATTTTTTTAAAATAATTACATTTTCTTTTTCTCTGTATTCATAAAACTGTACTTGATGTTAGCTTAGCTTCATTGGGTTTATTTAATGTTTAAATGTTTTTAGTAGCCTTAGAATTTGATCCAAATCCTTCTCTGTAAAACCCCAGGTCTAAAGAACAATGTAACAAAAACAGCATTGTCATCTAGAGGTCTAATCCCAAAATTCACCTGTCCAAGTAATTGTCTCAGAAAATGGCATATTGACTTCTTATACACTGTTTTACCCAAATCTGCAACTGAAAAAGCATAGTTGTTAAGATGCATAATTGTTAAGATGCAACATATTCAGTCCATGTAAGCACATGTAAGAAACAACATAGCATTTAACTATTATTTCGGAAAGCATCTATAACTCATGGCTACATTTAGACCAAAGGGTTCCACTGTATTAACCTTATGAATCCTGTCCCCATTACTTCTTCTAATTCTAGCCATATTTAAGAGGACCTTTCATCCTAAGAAATAATTCCAAATACTTTTCTTTCATCTAAGTTGAGCAAAATGAAACTTTACTTACACTATATTTATTATTTAGTTTTGTTTCCTTCAGTCTTGGAATTACACAGTCGTAGTAAGCAGATAAGAGCCCCTTTTGTGGGCACTGTTATTAAGACAAATTGTGTATCACCCTAAAATGTTGTGTATGCACAGAATGGGGTACCTAATGCCCATACAAAGTGCCCTACACAATCATAGAGCCTGGGAAGGGGGAATGTGGGGAGTGCTGTGTTATCTAAGTGCTGAATGGAAAGTAAAAAATAATTGCCTTCCTCACCTTTATGTATCAGACATAGAGGCAGGGCAGATATTTGATTGACAGCTCAGATATTTAAACACCTTTATAACAGGTATGGATGTTTTAATAAAAAAATAATTTGTGTTCCATGTTTAATTTGCGAAGGGCTTTCATTATGCAGCTTTTTATGTGTAAGTGACAAGTCTGATTTAATCTTACCTAAGTAATTATATTTATAGGCATAAACATGTTTTTTTGGCTTTTTGGTTTTCTTTGCAGATTACAGAAACATTATGAAACTGGTTATTATGTAGTATAGCTATTAGTATGCTAATACTACACAAATCAATACCAAATAGTGACATAGTTTATTTGGGTAAAAAAAGACCAAGTTCCATCAAGTTCAACCCCTCCAAATGAACCCCGGGGGACTTGTACCACACAAACAGACCCATCTACAGGATAAACTTAAATATATAAACTATATATAATGATACCTATACTAACTAACTGTAGATCCTAGAATCACTATAGCCTTGGATATTATGCTAGTTTAAGAAGTCAACCAAGTCACTCTTAAAGGTGAAGGAAAGCTACTGAAGCAGTTTAATGCCAATAGATTAGCCACAATAGTGCAAGCTAAAACACTATATTTATTCTGCAGAATTCTTTACCATACTTTAGTAAACAGTTCTTGAAGTGTCCTCTGTTTGTTTAGGATAGCAACACCACTTATTGTAAATAGCTGAACATATCCTGCAATTTGTATCTACTCCCTCCTGCATCATACCACTTCATCTTTCTTACTGTATTTAATTTATTACATCCTATCTGCGTTATTGTGTAAAAAAAAGTAGATTTAGAATACTCCAAACATTACCAGTTTAACTCCATGTAATACTGTGTAAAAAGTGGTATAAAGTAGCACCCCCTTTTTTTTGCTAAACTTGCCACATTGACTTTAAGTTGAGGAGCAATAAAATTATTGTGTACATTTACTCAATGAATCAAAACATACACCTTAATAAATAACACAGCTTTATAAATGATGCTACCTTTTACTAGGGATGCACCAAATCGATTATTTTGGATTAGGCTAAACCCTCAAATATTTTGTGAAAGAGTTGGCCGAATACTGCACCAAATCCAAATTTGCATATGCAAATCAAGGGTTAAAAATGTTTCTACTTCCTTGTTCTGTGCCTAAAAGTCACGTCATTTTAAGGATTTGGATTTGGTTCGCGCAAGGTATAAGGATTTTGCCAAATCCAAATCCTGCTGAATAAGGCAGAATCCTGGCCGAATACCGACCCGAATCTTGGATTCGTTGTATCCCTACTTTTTATGCCCCTTTTGTTTCAAGAATTTCTCTTCAACTCCATTGACTTTAATGAATTCTACCCAGTCTGATGTGGTGTAAAAAATAATGGTGCACACTGTATTTCAGGAGTAAATCACAAAACACACCTTATATAAATATCACTCTTTTTACTTTGTAATGGATTCTGCATGCTGAGTTCAAAAATGATGGAGAGTGCTGAATCGCTAGCAATGAAAATAACTCATCTTGATAAACAGCACTCTTGTTTTAGATCATTTTGCACAGCTTGATATACATGCCCCATAATGCATTGTGAAGTTCTATATACATATCATCTTGTAGAAATAGAGATAAGTCTACATATCTAGTTAATGGGCTATACTAATCTTTTTAAACCAAACCTCATTAATAGATCTAAGCAGTTTGCTTAAAGGGCATGTAAAGCCAAAAAAATAAAATCCCATTTTTACTTTCTTTAATGAAAAAGAAACCTATCTCCAATATACTTTAATTAAAAAATGTGTACCATTTTTATAAGAAACCTGATTGGATGCAGTGAAATTCTCCCTTCATTTACTGCTGTGGATAGGAATTGTCAGACAGCCCCTAACTGCTGAGCAGGGAAACAATCATACTTATGAACAGCAGGGGGAGCCCCCGCCTTACTTACCAGCCATGCAGAACTCAAGCAGCTTTGTTTATGACGAACCCTAAGCAGCCCAGACCACACTGAGCATGTGCACAGTCTTGGTCTTGCAAAGATGTTTAACAAAGTTACAAGATGGTGACCCCCTGTAGCCAACTTTGAAAGCATAAATTATTTGTTTGATTAGGCTTGTGGTGCAGTAAGTTCATGTTTATATTTAATATGCAAAATACAGCATTTCTTGCCTTATTCTATTTTAGACTTTACATACCCTTTAAGTATTAGAGAAGTTTATCTGTTTTGGGAATCTGTAGCATTTCTTTCTGCATGTGTAATTTTGTACTTAAAAATATATGTGATATTAAAATCTTGGCACAAATGAAATCCCTGGTAGAATAAAGGCACTCTGTGTTTTTATGCATTTTAAATGGATTTCACTTTGTAGATTTATTATGCAATATGAAAACACTTTGTAGTATATGAGATGATTCCAGATCAATATTGAGTTATAATGGATATATGAGTTATAGTTTGTTTGGAAAATGTTAATTACTAATGTGAAAATGTAAACTATTTTAAAAAAATTTCCCATGATAAATTATTAATAAATTGAAAAATTTGTACTGTTTTTTTTTTTTTAAAAGGTTTTTATTTTCATTTTGCATATAAACAAGAAGGAAGGAAGAGAAGGAAAAGGGAGGAATAGAAGAAGAGAGAATGCACAGTGTTTATCACAGTACATATAGAAATGCTACTGTACCATAGAAGTATGCTCAACTCGCTACGAACAGTTTACAGTCGGCCTAACTACAATTCAAATGAAACTAAGCACATAAGCAGAGCTAATCCTCAACCAAATGAATATCAAGCCAGGGAGCCCACACTTTCTGAAATTTCGCAGGGGAGCCTCGAGATTCGTAGGTTATTCTGATAGAAGGGAGTATAGTATTAACCAAGTTGATCCAGTGCTCCAGATTGGGTTGCTTGTTTCCCATCCATGTCATCACAATAACTTTTTTGGCATAAAAGAGTAAAGTCCTGGCCAGAGATCTAAATTTATTCAGCGGGAGGAGGTCATCTACAAGACTCAATAAACATACCTCCGGGTTACGTACATTTGGGAACTCTAGGTTGCCCACCATATAGTCAAGTACCTCTATCCAGTATTGTTGAATTGGGGGACAGTCCCAGAGAAGATTCAAAAAGGAGGCGTCCGGTGCTTGGCATTTAGGGCAGGTTGCATCAGGTCTAAGACCCATTCTCTTTAGTTTCACTGGAGTACTATATAATTGATGTATCAGTTTAAACTGGATCGTTCTGTCCTTGATGGATATTAGGTCGCGATATAACGAGTCAGTGGCTTCATCCCATTGGTCGTCGGTTAGATTGGGGATAATTTGGACCCACTTGTGTCTTGCCTGAAGGAAGGGTGCAGGAGTAGAGTCTATGAGGGAGCTATAGAGGCCTGATATAAGTTTAGTAGTTTGGGGGTTACGGAGAACTGCTTCCATTGGGGGAGAGGTGTAGTCCACACTAAGCGTATTGAATTGTGCCTGGAAGGCATGTCTTAGTTGTAGAAATCTGTAGCATTGGACCTCTTTCCCTCCTGTTTTTGCTTGTAGTTGTGTCAAAGTAGGGAATGCTCCCTCTACTAACAAATCTCCCAGAACCTTTATCCCCATTTGGGGCCAGTAATGAACATCTTGTAGGTTTTTTAGATGAGGGAGATGGGAATTTCTCCAGAGAGCCAGAAAGGGAGAGAGAATTGGGACAGCTGACCCGTAATTTGACAAGCAAGAGTCCAGGCCCTATGCGGAGTTGAGATAGTGGAGGGGTATGATGGATAGTCGCCAAGCTTTCTCTATGGCAAGTTCCTGAGGGCTTCCCACGACTCCATACGTAAGGCTAAGAGAACAGTGCCCATGTCAGTGTCGTCCATATGTAGCCAGCTGTGGATATAATGAATTTGGCTAGCGAGAAAGTAGAGATGTAGGTGGGGGAGCGCCAAGCCTCCCTTGGATATTGGAGCAGAAAGTAGTTTCCAAGAAAAACGAGGTATCTTGTTCGCCCACAGAAAGGGAATGAGAATAGAGTTTATTTTCTGAAAAAATGTTTTAGGGATCCAAATCGGGGAGTTGTGGAGTTTGTAGAGGAATTTGGGCAAATATATCATTTTGAATAAGTTGACTTTCCCCCACAACGTTAGGGGCAGATTAGCCCAGATTCCCGTAGTGTTTTTAAATTGGTGTATTACCGGGGTAATATTATCGTCTATATAGGCGAGTGGGTCAGATTTCAGGAGGATCCCAAGATATTTAAATTCCGTCACCCATCGGAGGCCTTGGGTGGCCACTGGTTGGTTAGGGGTCAGGTCTAGAGGCAGTATCACCGATTTCTCTTTATTAATCAGCAGCCCAGAGTAAGTTCCGAATGTGTGAAGGACAGACAGAGCTTCAGTAAGCGAGTTTTGATGATCCGCTAAAAATAACAGGAGGTCATCCGCATAAAGGGCCAATTTGTCCGCCAATGGACCATATTTATATCCAGAAATATTCTTGTTTTGGCGTAGTCGTAATGCCAGAGGTTCGATAGCCAAGGCGAAAAGGAGTGGTGAGAGGGGACAGCCTTGTCTAGTACCTCGAGTTAGGGGAAAGGGTGGAGAGAGCAGATTGCCAATCTTGATTTGGGCCGAAGGTGCCTGGTAGAGAAGTTGAGTCATACGGATGAATCGCGAGCCAAAGCCGAATTTTTGGAGCGTAGCCCAGAGATATGACCACTCAACCGAATCAAATGCTTTGGCCGCGTCAAGAGAGACCATGATCCTAGAACCACTGTTGTCATGAGTGGTTTGCATGTGGGTGAAAACTCTTCTGAGATTGGTAGCCGTGGACTTTTCGGGCATAAATCCGGATTGGTTGGGGTGGATGATGGATGAGACGACCTTCATCAGGCGGGTTGCTAGAATTTTTGCAAATATTTTGGCGTCGGTGTTGATAAGCGATATAGGGAAAAATTTGTACTGTTTAATGGAATTACTTTATCTTTATTCTAATTTCAGATTTTGTGTAATTTCTTGCACTTTTGACCTTCCTTCAGTTTGGAGATGATATGGTTAAGTGATTCTCAAACGCACAATGGCATACAAATGGTTAGTTTGGGTAATTAATTGCTTCATTAGCTTCAAAGGCTACATATTTCCAGTTAAGCGAGGTAATTAATTTATATTCTACATTAATTTCTTTCTCAAATGCAAAACTATATCAAAGGTGCCACACACAGAGGTTTTTTTTTTTTTTGTATTAAATTATTATTTTATAGTGTTTGCAAAAACCTTTATTTGTGGAATAACACAGCACTGAAAAAACCACCCCACCCCTACCTCCCTGTTTTATTTTCTGATCATTTTCAATAAAGGTCTATAGGTCTTTTCAGTTCTGGATCAAACCAAAGCAATATTCTAAGGTTTAATGGATAAATAGAATCATATTGGGCCCCATATTGGACCCACTTGCACTTACAGGGATTGCATTATAAATGCATTCATCTACTATAATAATCCCATCCATCAGTGATATCTAGAGGTCTTATTGCACAGTGTTGGGGGCAAGAGCAGGTTCAGCTGTGTATTGCCTATTCAGTCTTATGGGCCTTCCGCTTATAAAAAAAGATCCTTTTTACTTCATAAAGAAGAAAATGGCTCTATAATTTGGTAAATAGAATTGAAATGGTTTAACTCCAATTGTTCAATAGCCCTATTTACTTTAGATAGCTATGTATTGCTGGTTGAATAAAAATGCTAATCTTATTATATGTTTGCGGCCTTTCATTTATACAAGCACTCTAGGGCTAGTGATTTTCATGAAAACATTGTGCAGTATGTCTCCATTGACAGGTCTCACACACACACACAGACACACACACACACATGGTATTTGTGGGAAAATGCAAGGAAATTAACCAGAAATGGCCATTTTAACTCAGTATTACTATTCAGTATGTACTGTATGAAATTAATACAAATATCTGAAATCTTGGAACAAATGAAAGTTTAGTGAAACAGTATTAGGTTAAAAAAGCAGATGTTTAAAGTAATAATAATACAACTAAAGATGAGGCTTAGTAAAACTGGTAAAACTGTGCCAACACAGCAAAACTATAAGTAGGAGTGTTAGCAAAAATGATCTGAACTGGCAACAACGGAAACAACATCCCATTTATGATTTATTGAGCATAACCACAATTGTACTCAACTTTTGCCACAGTCATTGCACAACTTGACACCATTTATTAAAGTTATTAAAGGAAAACTATACCCCCAAAATGAACACTTAAGCAACAGATAGTTCATATAATATTTAGTGGCATATTAAAGAATCTTACCAAACTGGAATATATATTTAAGTAAATATTGCCATTTTACATCTCTTGCCTTGAGCCACCATTTCGTGATGGTCTCTGTGCTGCCTCAGAGATCACCTGACCAGAAATACTACAACTCTAACTGTAACAGGAAGAAGCGTGGAAGCAAAAGACACAACTCTGAGCTGTTAATTGGCTCATGTGACCTAACATGTATGGTTTGTTGGTATGTTTGTGAGTACAGTGAATCCTACGATCCCAGGGTGAGGCCCTTATTTTTTAAAATGGCAATTTTCTATTTGTGATTACCCAATGCCACATACTACTAGAAAAGTATATTATTATGAAAATGGTTTATTTACATGAAGCAGGATTTTACATATGAGCTGTTTTATGCAATATCTTTTTATAGAGACCTACATTGTTTAGGGGTATAGTTTTCCTTTAAAGTTACTTGCATCTAAGTGCTAGAGAATTTGGCACAAACATCGCACAGCAAATTATGCATTACCACCTTATGGCAACAATTGTATTGGAACTGTGTGGGAAAATGCTGCATTGTGGTAAAAAAAAGGCAATGTGCCCAAAATTGAACTCGAGCTAAACTATACAGTTTTCACTGTTGTTGTTTAGTAAGACATTAGGGATCATTGACACGGTTGACCTAATGCAAGGGAATCTATGAATAGGTGCTCCCATGGTTAACCTTATAATTAACATAGTACAGGGCTGTGCTATATAATTACATGTTTTACCTGCAGTCATATTCCAGGGGTGGGATAAAGGGTCTGCAAGCTCAATTCAAGAAATTTGGTTACTTACTTATGTTAAGGTCAGCTTGGATCTCTTGTCAACAATGATTGAATAAGACATACAGCCTATGACCAATACATACTGATGTCTGACGAAAAGAAAATGATGCCATAACTTTTTGCACAATTATTGTAATGTATAAATGTATATTGTATAAGCAACGTGAGACTGAAGATGAGATGAATCAGCACCTAGCTATTTGCCTGGGTATGTTAATACAATGTAAGCAATGCACATTTATACGGATAGGCTTATACAGGTATGGAATCCATTATCCTGCTACCAAGAAAGCTCAAAATTACAGAAAAGGCCATCTCCCATAGACTCCATCTTATCCAAATGTTTCAAAATAATTTCATTTTTCTCTGTAATAATAAAACAGTACATTGTATTTGATCCAAACTAAGATACAATTAATTATTATTGGAAGCAAAACCAGCCTATTGGGTTTATTTAATGTTTACATGATTTTCTAGTAGACTTAAGGTATGAAGATACAAATTAAAAAAAGATCCGTTATCCGAATATCCCAGGTCCCATATCTGTAGTTTAAACCAAATGCTGAAAAATAAGCGTTGTACTGAAATAGATGGCATTTGCTTTAAGAACATGTTTTTTTTTAATTTATGCAGATTACAGATATTTAGAGAGACGACCATGCTGAGCAACCTTTAGAAACAACCTCATGTTGTAGGTGCTTGCTTGCTCTCATTGTCTAGCATATTGCAATTGGTTTGTGAGAGTAATATTCAAATCGTTTCCCTGCTGAGCTCAAGAATATACATCTCATTAGTCCTAAATTTTACCCTTACTCTTTGCTCACTCTGCTTGCGTTAATTAGATACCGTCGAACATGTAATCTTATTTCTAGTCTCGGCCCATTACATAAACAAGCTGTTAAATCTGTTGAAGCTAAAAATCAAAATATTCATGTAACAGAAATTGTTAACCTTAATGTTATCTCCATCTTATTGCTTTATGTTGAAACAGATCATTTACTTTCACTGCTGAGGCCCTGATGCTATAAAATAGTATTATGATAATATCTGAAGGTGGAAATAAGTGAATACATTAAAGGGTCTATTTATCATACTGTGTTAAAAAAAATGGCAACTAAATACACTACAAATCACCAGGCATTGCTGTGTATTAATGAAGTTGCGTATTGATTTTCCGAGAACCTCATACCTCTATATAAGAAAGGTGTAAAGTAAGCAGTTGAATGAAAATACATTTTTCATCCATTGCAGTTTTTTACACATTTTTATTCATAGCGACATTTGGCTGAACATAACTTGATACTTAGGGGCAGATTTATCAAGGGTCGAATTTCGAAGTAATGGGAGTTTTTTTGAACTTCCATAAATTCGAAATTCAAATAAAAAAAGACCAATTGACTCCATATGGGTTCTAGGAGACAAGCAGGTTTTAGATGGCGAACGGTCATAGTTGAAGCTTCAAATTTTTTTCAAATTTGAATCGAATTTGAACTGTTCCCTAGTCGAAGTACACAAAAATTTGAATTTTCTTACTTTGAATATTCACTTCGAACCCTTGATAAATCTGCCCCTTACATTTTTACTATTCACTTTAACAGATTAGATGAGGTATGATGTGATGTTGTCAAATGTGTTGTTCTGGTAAAATAAAACACATCTTGATAAATAGTTTACACAGTTTTTCTACACTGTTTTTGTTGGAATATATGCAACAGCATATATAAACTTTGTGTGCTGTAGTAAATGGTCACAAGGTGGTGCTGCGAATATTGTCAATGTGTGTTTGCAATGATCTATGCCAGGGCTGTCCGACTGGCGACCCGCGGGACGCATGAGGCCAGCGACCCCCCCTTTCTGTGGCCCCCCACATGTTGTGTCTGATTACCATGTGTAAAATTTAAAAGGTATCACTACAGAGATTAACTGGCCCCTGCATTGTTTAAACCTCAAATTCAGACTAATTCCCTGCATTGTTCACACCTGTGATCCCCTTGTATTGGTCACACTTGTGACACCTCTATTTTTTATATCCTAAAGGCCTGTACTGTTCACACCTGAGACCCAGACTGAAACTACCCACATTGTTCACCTGCTCACACCTTATTCAAAATGCTAATTGGGCCCCAGCACTGTGTCACTGTATGTAGTACATATTAGAATGATAGCTTTCCCTGTCTCCTGCTCTGTTCTGCCTTCCCTCCCTGTGTGTACCATTCTCTGCTTGCCCAGTGCTGCTTGTGTGTGCCATTCTCTGCTTGCCATAGGCTACCTGTGGAATGTAGCCCGTTAAGGGTTTGTTAGTGTAGCGCTATAGTAAATTGACTTTACTGTAGTAAAGTAAACTGTAGCTATCAGTGTGGGTAATATCAGATATGAAGCCCTCTCTCTCAGGGGTAAGCCCTCGCAGTGGGGTGGAGGAAGGGTGTAGTGCAACTGAAACCAGGTACAATAGCACAATAATGGGCGCCAGTAGTTCTTTAACGCTTAAACAATGAACTGTCTTTATTTAACATAGCACATATCCACAATGAAGAACAACTATATATCCTCTCTATCACTCCTAGAGTGATCTATAAAAGAGTATGCTATCTAATTACTAGGGCCAATGCGCCTAGGGTCGACATGTACCCATTCCCTTCCAGCCTGCTTTGTTGGGCTAAAGTAATGGACCCAGATCTCATGGTTCCCAAGACCTTTATACTCTGAAACAATGCCATCTGGTGTACACAGTGAGAACTGCAGGGGTTACATAAGCACAAGGTCCCCATCAAGACCCACTTAGGCGTCCAGATTACTAGGGATGTGCCTGTCAGTAATGTGTAAGGGTGTCTAAATCTTCACATCCCTACATTAGCATTTGGAAATTGTTGTTAAGGGCCCCTAAGGTGTTTAATCATGTGTTGGGAGTTGTTGTATTATCCACAGGGGAGGATGAGGCATATGGATTTAAGGGTATGTTTTAACATGACTTCAATTTTTCACATTTGAGTGATGAGGGATTTCCCTGCAGTGAGCACCAACCATTTGGTTTTTTTGCTGTGCTACCAACGTTAATGTGGATATGGTCCTAAAAGTTCTTGTGGTAACATGGGTGTGGTTTACAGTGGGTGTGGTTTAAAAGGGGGAGTGGCCAACACTGACTTCTATTATCGACCCTCCACCACATAGGCCAGTAAAATTTTGGCCCTCGATACCACAGAAGTTGGACAGCACTGATCTATGCTGTTGTATTACTGCACTCAGTTGTTTCTGTTTCTCCTTCCTTCCACCATTGTATTATTCATCTTAGGTTTTCCACACTGTTAAATGTGCTCTGTGTTATCCCGTTATCCCTGAGTGATTCACAAGTAAATCTTCTCACAAGTTGCTGTGCTGTGTGTTCCCTTTGTGATCATCATGAAGATCACCTCTGCCAACAGTTTTTCCAGCATTTAAGGGGTTGTTCACCTTTCAAGTAACTTTTAGTATGATATAAAGACTGATAATCCGATACAAATTGCAATTGGTTTTCATTTTTTATTATTTGTGGATTCTGAGTTATTTAGCTTTTTACTCAGCAGCTCTCCAGCTTGCAATTTCCTAAAAAAAATATAATGTTGAATAGAAATATTATATAGTCAATGATAAACAGTAAGTAAATGATTTGGGCTAGGCCACACAATTTATTTCAGTAAGTAAAAGAACACAGGGAGAATAATCCGTAAATCCATAATAATATTCACTCAATTCATATATCATTGGCAAGACACAATCATGTTGTTATTAATGTAGATTAAACATTTCCTTTCAGTCTCAGTACACATACAAAACAATACAAACAAATTGAGAACTACAGTATAGATCAGGAGTGTAAAGTGCAAACAAACCAAGCCTCTTGCTTCGAGCATCCTGAAAGCATCCTAAAAAGATTTATGTTTTATGTCTATGTAGTGAAGACTCCGAAGCTATAAAACCATAAAATAGAAAATCAGGTTACAAAAGAACAATAACATTTTAATTGTATTTAGCAGTATAATGAGTTTCATGCTGTCATTATATCGAGTTAAATGTCTAATTCACTTTGGAGTATGTGTGCAGTTGCAATTAAGTGGGGCTTCTTGTGCCATTTCTGCCTGGTGGTTTTCAGCATAATCATTGCCTGCTAATTCCTGTAAATGGTCCAATCAGATTACAATGGAAAGTTGCTTCCTGACAGTGGCAATCTTGAATGGTATTCCCTCTTTGCCTATTTATTGTCCTTCTGAGACCTTCTTTCTTGTTCTGCTGAACTTCACTACTTTGCTTTGACTGGTTACTGTGTTGGGCATATGAGGAATCTTTCAAAAAGAGTATTTTATATTTTATTTATTTTTTATTTTAGGACTAGCTCAGCTAATCTTATAAAACAGATTTCTAAAAAAAGACTCCCTGCACAATATACCTTCCTGTGAAGTGATTGGGACTATTCTGAACTCCAGCTTTCTTTGGAAATCTAGGTATTCTGTTTGATTTTCACAGTCAACAGTAAAATGTAAGTGTCTGAGTGAAGTAATGAATTCAGTTAAGTTTCATTGCTGCTTTCTGTAACTATACAGGAGTGATTTATCAAGGTTAAAGTTTTTGCCATGATTCCAATTTTGTGCACAAAAACCCACAAATTTGAATTATATTTAAAAAAAAACTCGAATGGCTGTGTATTTATTAAGCAAAAAAATTAAAATGTAGAAAATCAGTATCTAAAAGCTGGCGAGGTCATGTAGAAGTCAGTGGGAGATGTCCAAGGCGAAATTCAAGACATTTTCTTAATTCGAGATTATCGAGTTTGTAAACCCACAAATTACAGTTTTTTAACCCTCTAAACTCTAAAAATTTGAGGTATCCGAGTTTTTTCACAATTTTATTCAGTCGAGTTTTTTACATTCGGATTTTTTCATAAATAAGCAATTGAGTCTTTTTGAATTGTGAGTTTATTCGAAGTAGAAAAAAACTCACAAATTAAATTTTTGATAAATAAGCCCATATGTGATCTTGCTCTAAATTCCTTAGCCTAGCCAGAGCTTACATTTCCCTTCCATTGCCCTAGAGTGACACCTGTTTTATCTTTCCTTTTTAGAGCAATTCTTTGGAGGCCCTTGTTTAGATTCAATTATTATCTTTAACCTATATCTGCATCTGAATACTCATTAGTACAATCTGTTACATTCTTGTTGCATTTTCTCAAAATCTAACCATGTTGAGTTTAACAAATTCTTTGTTACGTAATTGATGTAATTGTTGCATTCATATAGATCAATAGCAATAAATCAATGGATATTTGTTTAAGCGAGATAAGACCTGGATGCAGAAGTAGAGAGAAATCTATAGTAAGATTGATTGCTTTTTGTTTATGTTATTTGTATACATTATTTCAAAATAAAACAGTATAGCTCTATATCAGTTTAAAATCATGTATGTAATAAGCCAACTGGTTACGATTTATTTACCTGGTGCTCTGCATAGTCTGATGAGCAGATATTTCGAAATATTTATTTAAGTCTCAAGAATGAGCTTAGCCATAGATAAAGTTGTGATCTGTTGGAAGAAAATAGGAAAGGATACACTGATACACATATATATATATACCTTATAGTAGAGAGCAGATTAATAAAAAGTACCCACACAGACTCACCACCTGCTTGCTCTTGTATGTGTCTGGGAAACAACCAAAAGTCATGGGTGCTCACCTATAAAGTGATGGGTGCTCACCTATCTAAGGCAGAGCTCAACAGTACTTGGCCAAAAGAAAAAAAAAAGAAATAGGCACCCCTTCTCCTTAAAGGAGAAGGAAAGGCTTGCAGGACTTGGGGGTGCCAAATTTTAGGCACCCCCAAGTGATTGTAGTTACTTACCTGAAACCCCTGCCAGTGCTCCTATAATCAGAAAACTGCACCGGCCCAGGGTTATAGCAGTGAGCACCACAGAGCAATCTTTTTTCGTTTTCCTCTTTCTTCACGCGGCTGCGCATGCGCAGTAGAATGAAAAGCGCATGCGCTTGCCCCAGGAAATTTAAAGACAGAAGAAGAAAGAAGTGGATCGCTCCGTGGTGCTCACTGGCACAACCCCGAGCCGGTGCAGTTTTCCGCTGATAGAGCACCGGCCAGGGGTCAATACAATTCAGTGTTGGACTGGCCCGGTGGGCCCTGACCCTCGTGGGCCCCCGCCGAGCCAGACCGCCTCTCCCGATATTTAAATTTTAGGGGGAAAAAAGTTTTTGGTGATGCACAGCGCCTTCTGTGCATGTGCGGCGAGCGACGCTACTCGCACATGCGCATGGCACTGTTTATGCATGCGCACTGAGCGGCACATTCACACAGTAGCGCGGCACAGCACGGGGCCGGGGAGCTGGAGGGGGGCCCAGGACCAGCAGTCCGACCCTGATACAATTACTTGGGAGTGCCTAACATTTGGCAGCCCCAAGTGCTGCAAGCCTTTCCTTCTGCTTTAAAGTTAAAAACAGTCCTTTATTCATCAATAATGCATGTGGCTGCTGTGGTCCAAAAAGACTAATGCATTGTGGCTGTAAACCCTTAATCATATGCATCATATACCTAAAAAAATACCTGTAATAATTATTTCACCTGAAACTGATGTCAATACACAGCTAGCTATAGACTCAGTGACATTTTCTCCCTTACCCATAATCTGGGCAATCTATCCATTAAAATTACTTACAATTGTGGTGAAAATAATTTTGATAATTTGTTATTATTACAAATGGGTAATGCATCTTAAATCTGTTTCTGACTGAGAGGTACAAGGATACAATGATACACTTATTAAATTACTATATAGGATACTTACAGAATTGTACAGAAATCCAGCACTATAAATAACTTACAGCATAATAATATGTTACTAGGAGAATTTAGAGGATGTCAAATGATTTAATTATTATGTGTAAGAGTATGCTCCTTCAAGAATAACATTTACCAAAATAGACTTGGAGAACTTTCGATTGTAAAAAGAGGAGAGATATGACAGACACTTTCAAAAACATCAAAGGGAATGGCAACATTTAGAAGTTGAGTATATCTCAGAGGAAGAGAAAAGCTAGAAATAGACTTTTCATACTAAATTTCAAAAACAGAAAGAATCTGAAGGAATCATTTATGATTAGAACATAGAAAGTGGCACTTACTAAGGGTTTAGTTACATGTGAATTTTTTTTTTCAACTTAACCCTTTCCCAGATATGTTGGAGCAGCAAAAGCTATACAATTATCTACAAAAAAAGCAGCAGCTTGTAATGTTGCACAGACTTCCTCCCAAAATACAAAAATCCTAATAATTTGAAGAGTTGCTTTTTAGTCTTAAATTCTTTATTTTATATACAGTAGCTTTTGCTGCTTTTCTGGCATAAGAGTAGAACCAGATGGGGGCGTGGCCAACCTAGGATCGGGAAGGACGCACGCTGAGGAGCTCCTCCACTACCACGGACATAATCGTGATTTTGAGTGCGATATCTGTAAAAAAAAAACCTCATCCATTCAGTTTTTAATGCAGAAGTCTTTAGCTGGAGTGTGCCGATTACTACTATCTACAGCGGAAGCGGACCCGATCCGAAGAACAGACATAGAGGCCTAGGGCCAAGCGGCGCCTTTACCTGTTGGTCTCTGCCATGTGGGCGCTATATGGCTCGGTGTTGCTGGACTCCCTGCTCGGCCTGCATTATCAGGGGTAAGCTGTACTTACACCTCCGCACTTCCATAGTGCCGATAGCCCCTAGCAGCGCTCAGTCCAGGCGTTCAGCGGATTGCAGAGGCGTTCCACACTGGAACGCAGATCATACTGTGTACTTCGCAGCCATTAACTCTCAGCCAGACGACATATCGCATACTGTCTCCACATTGGAGCAGGTGCTACCTTTAAGCCATCTGTGCTCCTTATTGTCTACATGATATCCCTGTAGCTGCACTATCCACACGGAGTGGTTGCTTGGGAGCTTGAGACGCCACGAGGCAGAGCGCCATAGCATCACCTCCCGCCATTTCCTACCACTCTGGCAACTCATCTCCACTTGAACTGTCTACAGCGCAATCTATGATACAGGGACTGTACAACTCATATCAAGATTCCACTTATAATTTCTCAAGCTATAAGGCCACAAGGCGAAGTACATGGGTGGTACAGTTATTCCACTGTGCTGTCTGCAATAGCCTTGTACCCACAGCACATTACAAGTATAGGGTCTACGCCAGAAGTCTGCGGGCCCTTTTCTTCTACAGTCAGGTCAAATTACCTGGAATTCCTGGCCGCACAGAACAGTTACAGCAATATTGTACAGAGCTGTAGATTCTTCATATGAAGACCACACAATGTATGTTGGTTCAATAATGCGATAGCTTGACTCCTACTCCACCCGGGATAATATAAGCGCATCCATCTTTAACGAGGGCACGTATAGAGATTATTGCAGATATCCCCACACCTGAAATATCGATAGATTGTCTTGGCATAATAGGATGGCTCCCAAAGCTAGAAAAAGTACTGACTCTGATTTAAGAAATATATTTACTAAACATACCAAAGAGAAATCACACGATAGCCCAATACTGGAAGAAGAGGAGGACTTAGGAGAATCAAGTCAGGTCTCCAAGCAAGATCTACTACATCTATTTCATAACATCGAAAAGGCAATTAAAGCTGGACATGCGAACACAACCAAAGAATTGTCTACTGAAATAGCAAGTCTGGGTAACAGACTTCAGGAAGTGGAGCATCAAATGAGCGAGCTTATTGAATACTCTCATCAAGTGGATAATGATATTTCGTATCTCTTTAATAAAGTGGAGAATCTCGAATCCCAACAAGAGGATATTGAAAACAGAAACAAACGAAATAATATCAGACTTAAAGGTCTTCTGGAAACAGTCACGGACCTCGAACCACTGCTGACAGAGGTATTTCAAAATTTACTCCCAGACTGCTCGGTGGAAGATTTGGAAATGGATAGAGCGCACAGAGCTCTCAGACCTAAGCCACAACCAACTGAACCCCCAAGAGATGTGATCGTTCGTTTGCACAAATACCGGGTAAAAGCAGCCCTCATGGAAGCAGTGAAACCATCAGGAGAAATAGAGGTGGAAGATCACAAGATACAGATATACCCAGACCTAGCTCCATCTATTCTAGCAAAAAGGCGAGCCTTGAAGGGTCTTACATTGTATCTCCGCCAGCACAACATCCGATACAACTGGGGATATCCTTTCAAGAAGAAAATTCACTGGCACACAGGTACTGCTAGCAGGTAAACCCTTGCTGATTTATTAAATGGTTTGCAGCCATTTTAATAAACCATTTAATAAATCAGCAAGGGTTTACCCTGCTAGCAGTACCTGTGTGCCAGTGAATTTTCTTCTGATCTGTCATTACAAGGTGGGACGCCGATTCCACCATTGCTGTGCACCAGGGATTATCCTAATTTGAAGGCCAGGGTGTGCGAGTGCAACTCGCTAATTTTCCAGTTGATATCCTTTCAAGCTCATAGTGCATCATGAAGGTAGAACTCATACGCTCAGACATCCCCGAGAGCAGAAAGCATTTTATTACAAGGCGCGGTTGGATTATACTCGTTCAGATGACCCACTTCCTCAACGCCGAAGACCACCTCCGCATAAGCAATGGGAGACAGCCTGACGAGTTCGAGAATCCTACTGGATGACTTTAACATATTCTTTTGTGTCCCGGGAGAAGAGCTGACAAGCTATCTTATCCTTTTCACCCCCTCCACAGGACATTTTGCAACTTCAGGTACTTAGAGGACGGTTTCCCAAGGACCACGAGATGGGGAAACACTCATTGCCTACATGTCACTCTGACACTCTCTTTTTGGTGTCTATTTTTTCCTTTTTTCATTCACGAATTTTCAAAGGCAATGTATAGTTTACTTTGTTATCATATTCTTAAGTTTTTCAAGTTGAATTTATTCCCCTGTTCCCCTCCCCTTTCCTATCCCTTCCCAAGGTGGTTGAGTAGTCTATACAGAAAACTGTTGTTGTTGAAAATGTATATCTTCTGTGAGCACCGGGTCTCCTATCAGCTATGGCACATTAGACATCATAATGCATAACTCACCGGAATATAAATTGATCATTCTCTCTCACAATGCTAAAGGTTTAAACTCACCACAAGACGGATAGCTTGTAAGGAGTATCTAGCACTTCATGCAGCTATCATAGTTATACAGGAAACACACTTTAAAAAAGGCAGGGAACCTAAATACTGGCACCCACAGTTGTCAAGATGTTATTATTCCTCAGCAACGAATAAATCAAGAGGGGTGGCAATCTTGATTCATGACTCTTGCCCAATAGTTATCCATGCAACGCACTGAGATCAGGAAGGAAGAATTCTTCTATTACAGGCACAATTAAATGACAAACCACTAACTATTGTGGGAATGTATGCACCTAACACCGATCAATTTCAATTCTTCTTTTACCTGAATACCTATGTAATGAATAAAAAAAATGGAGACTTGGTGGTCACAGGAGATTTCAATACTATCCTAGATGTTAAATTGGATTCGTCGAGCCAAAGAAAAGATGGTGGCACGGGCAGGGCGAACAGAGCACTAGTACAATTTATAAGGGATCAGTACTTATTTGATGCATGGAGAACCCTAAACCCCACTCAACGAGACTTCACCTTTTATTCTTCGCCACACAAATCCTACAGCAGAATAGATTTCTTGTTAATAACAGGTACATATCTCCACTATCTTCTTAATTCCAATATAGAACCTAGAACATGGTCGGATCATTCTCCTATAATAGGCACATTGCTTATCCCTCAGCTGCCCGCCTCAAGAGGAGAATGGCGACTCAATGAATCTCTGTTGGCAGATGAAGCATTCTGAAAACATTTGTATAAACAAATAGAGTACTACTTATCAGGACACACCTAATCAAGCAGTTATTTGGGACGCTCATAAGGCAGTGATCAGAGGTCATCTAATTAAACAAGGCGCTCACTTAAAAAAACTCAGAATGCAGTAGATAACAATGCTCACAGATAGGCTACGGGATTTAGAATATAGACATAAACAGGATTTAAACGTAACCACTTTAACTGAATTGGAAAAATGTAGAGGGGAACTGAATTTACTACTAGTTCATAAGGCTGAATAATCATTGAAAAGAACACAAAGGAAATTTTATGACAAAGGTAACAAACCTGACACGATGTTAGCTAGAGCTCTTAATGATAAAAAAAGATTAGGTCTAATAAGAGCAATTAAATCGGATGGAGAAGAAATAGTCAATAACCCTATATCTATAGTAAATATGTTCTCACAATTTTATGCCAAACTGTATAATGGGACGACCACAGCCCCTACATTAGATGATTCTGATATACAACGATATCTAAGAGACACTGACCTACCATTTCTTCAAGAGGAGCAAAGGGGGGATTTAGAAACAGTAATCACTGAGACAGAAGTGGCATTAGCCATATCCCAACATAAACCCTCCAAAGCCCCTGGCCCAGATGGCCTTTCACTATTATATTATAGGAAATTTCAATCAATACTTGTACCTCCACTTACCAAACTATTTAATCTACTTCTTACTTCAGAAGTGTAAATAACAAAAGATATGTCTAGAGCCAACAAAATCAAACAAGGGAAAGTTGTGCTCACCACTATTTTTTAAAAACCATTAGGCGGGGGTGCAATGAGGGTGTGACCACAAAATACATATAGTCAACTACATGAGATCCTCTGCACTCAACCCATTATCAATATATTTAAGACAGAGACATTTTGTGCATACTGCTACTAAAAAATGCCTTACCCTTTAAACAACACAGGGATTGTTTGTCCATATATTGCTATATATTTAAGCTGGCCAACTACGTCAAAGTCATCCCATATCTGGCCAGTCCTACGCTTAATCGTGATTCCAAAACCGAACCGAGACCCCAACTTGTGTCAAAACTATAGACCTATATCTTTAACCAATATAGATCTCAAAATATATGCAAAAATCTTAGCTAACAGACTTAATCGATATCTTCATACTATCATCCACCCTGATCAAATGGGTCAAGGCGGATTTTACAAATAGTCCATGAGGTCGAGAAGAACAAAATTCAATCCATGCTTTTAACGCTAGATGCGGAAAAAGCATTCGACCGCATAGACTGGAGATATATGCGAAACACCTTACTACAAATGGGCTGTGGCTCCGCATTTACTTCTGCAGTGATGAAGCTATACCATACACCGTCTGCTCGAGTAGCGATGGGAGCGATCCCCATTTCAGATCAAAAATGGGACTAGACAGGGGTGCCCACTGTCGCCCCTAATATTTGCGATGTTTATAGAATCCCTTGCCCACAGAATACGCCATAATCCAGATATATCAGGGATTACGATAGGTTCTTGTACGTATAAAGTAGCGTTATTTGCTGATGACACAATATTTTCTATAACCAGACCTCGGACTACATTACCCAATCTATATAGAGAATTTAAAGATTTTGCAAAGGTTTCAGGTTTCAAAATCAACAATACCAAATTGGAGGCACTTAACCTCTCACTTGGCAAACCCACTCAGAAACTCCTGGAAATGAATTTTGAATTTTTGTGGGTAAAAAAGGGACTTAAATATCTAGGGGTGAAGATCCCTCCCACAACCAATCAAATTGCGGATATTAACTACACTCCACTAATAGCCTCTTTACGCAAAGATCTTCAAAGGTGGCATAGATTACCAATATCTTGGATGGGTAGGATCTACTCTATTAAAATGAACCTACTTCCTAAACTTTTATATTTGTTCAGGGCTCTGCCCGTGCCTCCTCCCAAAAAGGAACTAGAGAAACTGCAGATGATAGATTTCACTTGGCGATATAAACGGCATAGAATTAATAGAAAAATATACTATCAATCCGCTACAAGAGGAGGACTAGCCTTTCCTAATCTAGAAAATTATAGGAAAGCGGCTATATTAGCCCAAATCACTAAATGGCACTCAGATCCTGACAATAACAGATGGGTTGAGCTTGAAAACCAACTGACCACTCCTAATGCAGCTGCAGATATATTATGGCTCGAGCATAAATATAGACCTCGCAACAGTTTAAGTAACATGTTTATTAAGTACTCGGTGACTGAATGGGATAAAGTAAGTTCAGCTTTATCTCTTCGAAAAACTCCCCTCCCCCCTAACCCCACTGTTTCATAATCCTGCTTTCCCGCCAAGGATGAACTCATTCGCTTTTACATGGTGGACTGCTAATGGTATTACCAGAGTTCAAGATATGTTTAATAATTCGAAGCCACTGACATGGGATACGTTACGGTTGTATCGTCAAATACCACTAAAGGAACATTATAGATTTCAACAGCTCCTTCCTTTTGTGTCTAGACTGATGGGACAAACCTACCCAGATATTTCCTCATTTGAGTATTTGTGCAACAATTCTCTACGCAAACATAAAATCAGTATGTTGTATTCTGATCTAGCAAAAGCCACGTATCCACAGGAGAAAACAAAAACTATGCTCAAATGGGAGCAAAGATTAGGGGAACCCCTAGATGTGGAGGAATGGGAACATATCCACAGAACAATGGCAAAAGCATCAATAAATACATACATTAAAGAAAATGCATATAAGGTATATCATGACTGGTATTATACTCCCAGGAAGTTACACAAATGGTTTCAATCTTCTGACTTGTGCCCTAGGGGATGTGGGGAGGCAGCAGATGAAATGCATATGTGGTGGTCATGCTCCCTGATACACAGATTGTGGGTGGAAGTATTTAAAACAATAAATGAAACTTTGGCAACGTCACTACCGCCTGACCCATGGTTAGCTTTATTATTACGTAAACCTGAACAACTGACATCCAATGAACATAAACTGTGTGTCCAACTATGCCTGACCACGAGAGGTTTGATAGCTAAGAGATGGAAGGGAACCCCTCCAACAATGCAGGAAATCAGACTTTGGTGGACTATTGAAATGGAGAAGCTTACTGCATTATTGAACAATAGTCTTAGTAACTTTGAGGATGTGTGGAATATTTGGCTCTATAGAGAGGGATTGTTACAAACTCGAACGTAATTTCTCAACCACCGAAAGGATTTACTCAACCCTTTCCCCCCCATCCTTTCCCCCCTCTTTTTCCCCTTTTATGCTATAAAGAAGAAAAAAAAGGTTTCTACACGTGATATAATGAGATTGACGAGATTGTATTTCAGTAAAGACTTTTATTGTTGTATGTATGAACAAAACATGAAAATGCAGTCTGTCAAACTTTTGTGTTAACTTTAATAAACAGAAAGTTGAAAAAAGAGGGTAGAACCAGATGTGTTATAGGGCTAGAGAAAACATTGTCCATGTTTGCATACTGCATAGCATGGTGGCACTTTGGTTAGTGTGCTCTTTACAACAAAAACCTTTTTGGTTAAGTACAAATCAAGGAAAGACAGATTTGTATTTTCAATGAGTGCTTGGATGGGCTTCCTCCCTGAATAAAAGAAAAGTGACAGGTAACATTTTATTTAACATTATATGACACACAACATATCACAGTATTAAGTAGAGAAATGGCCTTGCCAACCAAAATACTGACATCAATTGACTACTGGCTTCTATAAGTATCTTTAAAAAATCAGTAAGGGGTTCTCTGTATTATAAATGGTAACACTGTATATTGAATGATATCCAAGGAGGCACCTGGCTGCATTACTAGGTAATATTTATCATATTTAAAGACCCTTCCTTTAGGACTTCATGCCATAGGTCTTTGCGCAGTTGATAGCTAATCACCTTTATATGCCTCAGTGGAATAAGAAAGTGCTAAAGTCTCTGAGTGTGACATTTAATAGGTTCTTTATATTGTAAGTTGTATCAATGTGAGTAACTGGTCTCCATCCATCACAAGTGAGCCCCATGATCTTCCTTACCCTCCACTTGTTACACATCTGAAAGTGTAGGGGCAGACTAGTAAATAGGACAGCTTATTCTTATTGGGCCCCCTTTCCTTTCAGGCCCCCATTTAGACACAAGGTCTGATCCAACTATTGTTACACCACTGGGTATATCAACTTCAGATGTCTTTTTTGCAAGTGAGAATTCATCTAATCTAAACAAAAATCTATTCATTGAAAGACTGCAGAAATAACCTAAGACACCATTGCATGATTACACATATAATAAACTTACAACACACATAACGGAAATAAATAATTGCGTTCATTTTTTATTTTATTTCCGGGCATTTGAGTGTTTCCTTTTTTCGAGCATGTTTTGTAATGTCTTATCCATATTTTAATGTTCCCTGTTCCCACAGTTGTGTTCCTGTCCCCATTTTTTATAAGATACTACAGCATCTTTGACAGCCTAAATTTATTTTCTGTAGACTAGCTGTATTGATCAGTACAACTCTGCAGTTCTATTATTGAGTGTGGAACACAATTACATTACAAAAGTGTTTCAAAACTCATTAATGACCCCTGGAACAAGAGAGCCATTTTTCTGTACTATTATTGCTTGAAAGAATAATTGATTTGCAGAACAAAAAATGCATTTCTCATGAGTGTTCATGTGCCTGTAACAGCAGAACTAAAAAAAATTCCAAAGGAAATTATATTTAAAGGAGTGCCTCCTTTAAAATGTGCAAATGCTGCCATATGTAGAAACAGAGCCGCCATCAGGGGGGGACAGGGGCGATAGTTGTAGGGGGCCACTTACTTGATTAGCTGTGCCCCCCCATCTTTCTGAGAGCTGCTGACTTCGGGAAGACATGGACATTTAAGGGGCCCTGGCCACCAATTTTCTTACAATGTAGGGGGGGCCTGGCCACCAATTTTTTTTTTCCACATGTGGGGTCCTAGCCACCAATATTTTATAATGGGGGGGCCCTGGCCACAAATGTTTTTTTATGGGGGGCCCTGACCAGCAATATCTTTTTATTTTTTATTAACATGTGGGAACCCTAGCCACCAATATTTTTTTAGTTTTTTTACTGTGTGGTGGGGGGCGGACCTGTGGGGTGGAGAGGGCGGACCTGTAGGTGGGGCTTGTGGTGGGCGCAGCCCAGGGGGCCGAGGAAATTTTGTCATATGGGGCCCTGCAATTTCTGATGGCGGTCCTGTGTAGAAAGGAAATTTTTTGTATCAAAAGTATAACTGAAGGGTACCTTTGTAAAAAAAAAACCCTTGGGGTTATTAACCTATACCTTTAACAGTAACAAAACATGTTTCTAAATTGTTGTATTTAACAAATAACTAACTCAGCATTTTATACTGTGAAAACAAATGCATCTGTTACTCTATAGATATAGGGACACATGCTTAAAATCTGAAACTTTTAAACCAACCATATCTATTCATGTTTTAACATTTTGAGCAACATATTTTGATACATTTCTATACAACCTTGAACTTTTTGTACTTTTTTTTAACCAAAAATAGGAAATCATTAAAAAATTAATTATTTGTTTAAAATGTAGGAGGTTACTTTCCCATGATTAGCACTTTAAGAACTATCGGGATTTAAGGATTGTTGCTTCTGGATTTTTTTTTTTGCGGCTGCAAATCTATCCTTCTTTTACTTAAATATAATACCAACATTAAACATCTAATTTAGAAACATTTTTTAAAGGAGACATGACGCATAAGTGAAACCACCTAATATTGTAGGCAATATTGAATACTATATTGTGCTGGTTTTACTCTGGGCTAAACATTTATATTATCTTTTAAAATGGCCCCTTTATTGGAGCTCCTTATAGATCTGCTACAGTCTCTGTCCAGGGTTCAAATCAGGGGTGGGCATTTCTTATTGGTCTCTGCCAAAAGCACAGTAGGAGGGGAATGCCAATCACAGACCTGCAGTCACAAGCAAAGAAGTACTTAACTCAAGTCAGCCTACCTGCTGATTGGTATTTATCCTACAGTGCCGGGTGCTGAGTGCCACTTGCTCCCCTGTACAGCCATATTGAAATAATAAAGGCTAAATATTAAATAATTTTATATAGTAGTGATAAGTCTAAAGCAGCTAGAATTGCTGAGTAATCTTGAAAAAGCTTTACCGCTCGGAGCGGCTTCTTCAGATCAATTGAGAGGTAGGAATTTTTTCCACATTTCAAGATTACTGACTGAGTAAGTCCAGTTACTTTAGATTTATTAAAAGTTATTATTATTCTATTATTATTGTTGTTTATTTTTGTAGGTGTTTCTGGCTCAGTTTTGCAGTCCTGTACCTGCATTTCCCCTCATCAAATGTGCTGAAAATTCCCATCCTAATAAACTACCATAGTTTTACTATTTGTATTATAATCCCCTCACAATAGTGGTTCCAAAACTATGGAACTGGCCTGCTTGGAAGGGTCTTGGGCTGTGGAAGAAGGGTGATAGCTTGTAAGTCAGTTAAGGTGAAATTTGGGGAAAATGACTATTAGTTCTCCTACATAATGTTGTGAGACCAACTTGAAAGTCATTTGAGGCGAGATGGGGATACCTATTTACTAAAACTTGACAAAATCGTGTGACAATTCAAATCATGCAACATATTCTATTTGATGCTTGAATGATGCAACTTTTTGTTACCAAGACAACTCAAATTTATCGGATTATCAACCAAAAACCATCACAAACAGCCCAAAACTATTAAAAATCCTGAAGGTAGAAAACATGTTCCAATGGTGTTTTTTCAGATTTGAATTTTAAGAAGCTTCAGAAGATAATAATTAATCTTGAAAAAAGCTAAGTTTATTTTTTCCTCTAAAAATGTGAGTTTTAATAAATAGGCCCCTAAGAGTGAACTCGGTTTTAGTCTATATAAAATAATACCATAAATCATTGCCATTGTAATGTCATTGAAATGTTATTGATTATGCTGATTCCAAAAAACTTCAAAGTCCAGCTAGAAATAGAGCATGTTTAGACCCCTTACTATGAGCTTCTCACATATTCCGTGTTATAAGTTACTAGACCTTTGCACCTGTCATTTCATTCTACTTCAGTTCTCCTATTAGTATTGAGCATATTGTAAGCTGGTACCTGAAGCTGGTACTTATTCATGGCACATGAATAAGTATAACAAGATTATCACCTGGAAATGTTTTTCATCACACCTCTTGGTGCCTGTAGCAATGCATATTTTTATTTATCCATTCTGCAACAGTGGCTATTGAACAAAGTTTCTCTATTTTCTTTTGCTGAATGTTAGAAAATGTGCTTCAATGATCAGATTTGTTTTGAAGATGCTGCAAAATTATTATATTGTGCACATTGATATACAAAAAAAAACATTATGTTGCTGACTTTTCAAAAGAAACAACATATCTAGAAATGCAACTACAGGCAGTCAATAAAGCCAAGAATGAAAGAAAAAAAGCAACAGAGTGTTTTTTAATTCAGGGTATTTCAGGAGAGCGCATTGTCCAATGATGAAAGGGAATTGCTGTCAGCTGGTCTTGTGAAAAGATAAAATAAATAGGGAGTATTTTCAACAAGTTGAACTTTGGTCTCTGCTTCTCAACCTGTCTGAATACTTCTAGAATTGTGGGAGCTGACAGAAGCAACACACATCCCTGTTTCCCGCACTTCTAGGTCATACAAGAAAATTGGAATGTTAGGATTTGTGGACAAGGAGATATATGTGTATATAGTTGTCATATCTACTATGATATCTCATGTGCGCGCACACGCTTGAGTCTGGCATCCTCTGGAGGGACTGGAGGAGGAGAGGGTGATCCACAGTGTCAAATGCAACTGAGAGATCAAGGCGTATTAGTAGAGAGAAACTGTTGTTGACTTTAGTTCATTAGTTAGTTGGGTTAGGGCAGTTTCAGTGGAGTGTTGTTGCTTAAAACCAGATGGCAGGAGGTCTAGCAGGATATTTCTGAGAGGAATGACATTTTTTGGTTGTAGACTAGGCGCTCAACTAGTTTAGAGATGAAATGTAGCAGAGAGATAGGTCAGAGGTTATCAAGATTGGAAGGATCAAGAGAGGGTTTTTTCAGAAAGTAAAACAGAATGTTTTAGTTGAGAAGGAAAGATTCCAGTTGAGAGTGAGAGATTAAATAGATGAGTTAAGGTTTTGATTAGACAAGGATTGGTATTGCAGAGAAGTTTTGAAGGAATGGGATCAAGCAGGCAGGTAGTAAAGTGAGAAGAGGCCAAAAGCTTTGAGACTTCCTCATCAGTGACAGGGGAAAAGGAGCACAGGAGAGACTGGGGAGTGTGGAGGGAGGGTGGTGGAAGTCTAGGGGGGTTGAATAGTGTAATGTCACTTATGATAGTTTCAATTTTGTTTTTGAAATGCTCAGCAATATCTTGAGCAAAGACAGTGCACAGTGGGGATGGAGAAGGGGAAAGACGAGTGTTAACGGGGAGAAAAATTGTGCCGGTTTTTTAGAAAGGGAGTTTATGAGCGAAGTACGTTTGTGTGGCATGGGAAACGTTGGTGTTACAGGAGCGTAGGACAGATTTATAGCTCCAAAAGTCTGATTCTAAGCAGGATTTACTCCAGCGATGCTCAAGTGCACGTGAGTGTTCTTGAAGAGCTTTTGTATGAGCAGCATGTTTAGTATCAGTAAAGTGATTACAATTACTGAGGGGTGCCTAGATTTCTACTTTCCTTCTCCTGTAAAGATTAAAGTATCTCCATTATAGCAGTAAAAGTTCATTCCTCTACTACTAATATTACCCCACCTTCCCTCTTCATGATAAATCCCTACACTGGGGAGTCTTTACTTCCCTTTTATAATCATATTGTAGACCAAAATACTGGTCTGTGATGTATATTTAGTGATAACTATTGCTTAATGATGTCCCTCTCAAGATGAAACTATAGACTGCAGCCTGGTTTCTAGGGTTAATTTAATGTGTTATCCTTTCCCAGTGCAGTAATCCATAGCTTCCAATCAGTAAGCATCTTTGATCAGTGCACAGCAGATTGAATAATTAAAGTAAATATGTGATAAATTGCTATGGACTACTGCACTGGCATATTTCCCAATGTCAGTAAAACGCCCTTAGCCCATGTACCTTGTTACACAAATTAACCTGCTATTCTTTTAACTGTCAATATTCATTGGTAACTACCTTCGCCTTTATCTTGCTAAATCCTCTCTCTGTGTCCCAGGGCCTTGTACATGCTATTTTTTTAATTTGAGATTTTCGAGTTTGAAAACTCACAAATAGTTTTTTTCATGATTATATTCAATTGAGGTTTATATATTTACATTTTTTAATAAATAGACATTTGCATTTTTTTTAAATGCAAGATTATTAGAAATAGAAAACAATTTTTAAACCTCACAAATTTTAAATAGATTTTTGATAAATAAGCCCATTCATGTGTATATTGTACATAAGGGACCTGTTATCCAGAATGCTTTGAGTCTACTAAAAAATCATTAAAACATTTATTAAACCCAAAAGATTTGTTTTGCCTACAATATTGATTAATTATATCTTAGCTGGGATCAAGTACAATGTACTGTTTTAGTATTACAGAGAAAAAGGAAATCATTTTAAGAAATTTAAATTACCTGATTAAAATGCAGTCTATGGGAGAGGGCATCCCTGTAATTTGGAATTTTCTGGATAACAAGATTCTGGCTAATGGATCCCTGTAATAAAAATACCTGTGCGGGGACGCCCACCGCATGGTCCAGTTCCACCGCCATCTTGCTCCTCTAAGGGCGCGCGCGCGCCTCTGTGTTTCTTAAAGGCGCAGGTGTGCTGGCGTGATGACGCCAGCGCGCAATGGCGCCAAATTCAGAAGTATAAATAGAGTGAAAGGGCTTCCAGAGTTTGCCCGTGATAGAACGTTGTTCTTGTGGTTTCCTGAGCCTTGAGCGTCTGTATTCTGATCTGATTATCCTTGTTTGACCCAGCCTGCTTTCTGACAATCCGACAATCTGTATCCTGACCTTTGCCTGCCTACGACAACTCTCCTTCTTAAACCCTTGATCGACTACCTGGTTTTGACCCTTGCCTGCCTGATGATTCTGATATCCGCCTGCCTCGACCCAGCCTGTCTGACCATCCTTCTGCCTAATGCTTTGTACCGTGACCTTCGGCCCAAAAGACTCTGCTACCAGCCTTGCCCCTTTGCCAGCCAGAACATCTCGCCTTGTACCTCTCGTTAAGTCCAGGTGGCACCCAAGTAAGCTGAGGGCTCCTCCCGAAGCCCATAGGTGGTCACACTACTGGTGAAGCCGAGCTGAGACCAGGGTACTTGGCACTTGTTCTGGTATTGGGTGCCGGCCATGACAATCCCATACCTGTGCATTCAAACCAAAGGTCAAAAGCAGCAACTACTTCAAATATCAGCTTTTAATCATGGCACTTCTTGTAATGCAGCACTTGTAATCTCCCAATGCAGTGTCGTACTGGACATGGGGGGGCCACCGGGTAACTTTACTCTGGGCCCCTCCTCGAACATGCACAAACGTCTGGCCGCATGCCACGTCTGACCACACGCCGCGGTGTGTGCGCAAATACCGGTGCACACCGGTGAATTCAATACCAGCGCGAAAATTAATTATATTTTGGGGGCCCAAACATTGGGGGAGGGGGCCAGGACATCAGGGAAGGGGAGCTGTGCCGGCAGGGGCCCATGAGGGCCATGGCACACCAGGTTTTTTCCCGGCTGTCCACCGGCCCAGTCCGACACTGTCCCAATGACTTGCTGCAATAATTATCCTGTCTGTAACTTATGACTGTGGGCGTGCACATTGATATCCAGGTATCCAGGTGACCTTTATATTTGAGATATTTACTAATCAGCTGTTTCGTTTTTACTTGATATCAGTAATAAAAAACACTGAAGTCATATTCAGACATTGTAAACAGGAGTACATCATAATCAATAAAGTAATCACAAAAATGTCACTGTGGTTTCATGATTGATTGTTTATGTCAGAGTTTCTTTCAGAAATACAGACAAGAAGAGGAGCAGGGCAATGGTGCTAATCGAATACATCAAGATTTTGCTAGGAAGTAACGTATAAATAAAAAAAATAAAATAAGGAACCGCAAAACAAATGTGAACATGGAGAGAAAACTGTAAGTGTTATAAATCAAAACCAATGTGTAGATACTGATGTGAGTAAAAAAAAAGCCTTGTAATGTATTTAAAATATGCTTGTTACTAAATGGTGAAAACTTGCCAGAAGGACTGTTTCCAATGTAGCTATGAAGCATGTGAATGCTAGCAATGGCTGTTGATTGTATCATAGTAATAAGGATGCAGACAGGATTGGCATGACTACTAGCTATTTCTAGGAACCTTGCTCAGTGATTGAAAGGGTATTCACTGGTCTCTTAAAGGCTAACACACGTATATTGATTCCACGTATGTAACCAGAATAGAAGTGACACTGATAAAAGATCCAATTGTTTGCATTACAGAAGATAATTCACTATTATATGAGAGGATACTAGTTTGCCAATTGATCACTTAAACACTATTAGAGATCACAGCCTTTCCATTCTAGCAGATAATGATGGTAGTTGATCTTCCGCAACTGTGCCTAACCGCACAGCTCACAGGAAAACTGCAATAGAGCTACAAAACATACAATGACAATAAGCCAAGGCTGAAAGTATCTGTATTATCACTTATTATTATTGTGACTTCTGTGTAATTGCTCCCTGCAATCCACTACTGCACAAAGGCCTTCTCAAAGAACCATAGTTGGTTCTCATAATCCTTTTAGCAGTGGGGCGTTACTACATATCAAGCATGTGGGTAGCAGTTTGTGTCTTGACATGGACTACCTTGTGACCCCTAATGCACCCTAGCTTGCATATTCTGGATTACACAGATGTGAGGGGTATTGCAGGGGATGCATCCCACGTGGAAGTGCTGCATACAAAGAGAGGCTCAACGCACAAACCCAATTAGTTATAAAATGCAACAAGGGCATTCAGGAAGGTGCATAGCACATGGTTCTTTACTTTTTCTTTTTTGAACTTTGCACAATAAATGGAAAAGAGATTATTGGTGTCTAAATTGTAAGTAATGTCTTCAGATAACTGATCTTTACTAAGCATCTGGTCAGAGATTTAAAATGACCTGAGTTTTATACCCAGTCCATCACAAGTTTAAGGAACCTGTATTGTTTTCATGTAAGCCAAACATATACCCAGGGGAGCATCTGGATTTCTTTTTAAAGGGGAAGTAATGTCTAAAATAGAATAAGGCTAGAAATGCTGTATTTTGTATACTAAATATAAACATGAACTTACTGCACCAGAAGCCTAATTAAACAAATGATTTATGCTTTCAAAGTTGACCACAGGGGGTCACCATCTTGTAACTCTCATCTTTGCAAGACCAAGCCTGCACATGCTCAGTGTGCTCTGGGCTGCTTAGGGATTGTCATAAATTGTCAAAACCTCACAAGTCAAATGATATCTGCCAGAAGCAGATACAGCAAGACTGATTAATAATCAGAATAGGCAGACTGCATTGGGCCCTGTGTCTTCATGTAATCTAATGTGGATTTTATAGTTTTTGTATTGTTTAATATAAACTTTCTCCAAATCTGCAGAACCAGTAGCTGCAATAAAATAATCCTCCAAATAGAATCCCAGTTTATCTGTTTAAATCTGGCTCCTTGATCTTGGTCCCTGCAGCTGGAAACATTAAAGGGGATGTAAAGGCAAAAAAAAAATCCAATACAAATCTCTACACAGTCGCCGACAGGGGAACAAACAAAGCTGTTTGAGTTCTGCGCAACTGTCCCTGCTGTTCATAAGTATGATTGTTTCCCTGCAGAGTAGTTAGGGACTGTCTGACAATTCCTATTTACAGCAGTAAATGAAGGGAGATTTTCACTGCATACAGTCAAGTTTCTTATAAAAACGGTACACATTTTTTAATTAAAGTATATTGAAGATAGGTTTCTTTTTCATTAAAGAAAGTAAAAATGGGATTTTATTTTTTTGCCTTTACATGCCCTTTAAGCATGCATCTCTACTTATAGCAACCACATTTGGCTTTGGGCCTGGCTCTCGGCTATTCAGGTCCCACCAGGACTTACTGCAAGAGAATCCAGTGACTCCCTCAGGGGTAGGCAAAAGAGCCAAAGGTATACTGCAAGGAAGGAGCAAATAAGGACAGAGCTGGGCGTCAGACAGGCCATGTCAGAACCAGATAACAACCATGGAATGGTTAGACAAACTCAAAGTCAGTAGCAAGCCTGGTTGAAAGCCAGGAAACAACAGCAGGGACAAGACCAGGGAAGCAAGTACAGGGAACCAGAAAGCAGCAACAGAGAACCCAAGAATAAGCAAGCTTGACTCGCATCAGGTGGTGAGTGAGTACAGAGCAGAGGTTTAAATAGGCAGATGGCCGGTATACACTGAGCACCTGTGGCCAGATCAACAGCAGCTGAAACAAGACATGCCTACTTGGCAATGCAAGGATACCAAAGGATTGAAAAATGTGTTATGATGTCTGCTCATTTAGTTCAGTGGTAGAATAGACAGCATAGTAGCCTGCAAGTCACTGGTTCAAATTCAGGCATAACATTACATTTGTCCCGATTTTGTTTTAGGATGCACCCTGGGGTACAGTAAGGAGACATTTACACACTTCTGACTTTCTAGGGTAGGGGCAGGAATTTTGGGGGGAATGAAAATTATAGAAAGGAAAGATGGGAAAGTGAGGACGCTCTTATGCATCTAGCAATTTAACAACTCCTATCACCATGAATTTCCTCTTCAGTTGTGGGCCTTCACAGGTGTTACTGTGATGGCGGAACAACACAAGTAGATGATCTACTCATTGTCACATACCGGTAAGCTTAAAAACTCTTTAGTATCTGTGAAGATTAGAAAATATGAAAGAGTGCTACACAATTTGTTCTCATTTGTTTCACCCACATTCTTCTCGTTAAAGTAAATCAGCAAAAAAATCAGCACAGAGCAACATAAAGGAAGTAAGATACTTATTTTTCCTTATAACCTATACAGATCACCAAATGCTTGTATTTGGACCATGAAAGTAAATCAGGATGCAGATATAAAAGCACTTCACACAAGTGACTCTTTTTTTAAGACTTAGCCAGGATCACAGAGTATAAGAAAACAGACATACCCATGTGTAACAGAATATACGCAATCAGAAAAGTAGCAAAGTAAATAAAATAAAACCAATTTAACCCTACTGAACCATGTACTGTACTTTTTAAGGCAAAACAAAAATGATGATGGTGTCTTTCTAACAATGAGAAACCATCAGTGCATACTAGCAAATACATTTCTATTGTGTTTTATACTGAAGGCAAACACTACATTATAAACACCATCTGTTAACAGGGAAACATGCACAGTATACAGTAGACTGGTGCCTGATTAAAAAAATATTTTATTATACCATTACTATAATAACAAGCCAGGCAAGTACATCTTTACTGAGCCCACATCCATTTCAGAAGCAGGGACATTGTTTGTGTACACAATTTTCTAAAAAAAAAATGCAAACTGTAGGGCTTGGGAAAAATAAATTTCTACATTGAAGTCATACAGTTATTCTTAATTTTAACAGAATCCAATCTATTTCCCTCAGCATGACGTTTCTTACTTTTGGTCAGGTTAAAAAAATTTAAATGGAAAAATGGAAAAAATCTTCACATTTCAAAAATGGCATTATAGCCATGTGTTACAAGCAGAATAACGCACAAATGCATATTTCTCTCATTATTGCGCATAGAATGCTGTTGATTGTGCAAAATATATTTTTCTTACTCTAAAAACCAATAATAATCAGTATGCAATAACTCTAAAGCTAAATAGAAGACATTATGTTCTTACTCTTGAAATGAAAAGCGGTAAATAATACAGATATTATAAACAGCAACATAATAAAGACGACATGAAAACAGAAATAGGGTTTGGGGAGAAATGCATATTGCAACACAATGGCCTTCAGGAAGCTCATATTCAGCAGGGGGAATGCTAACCAGCAAGGGAACGCTAAATTCATTTTCAAAAATGATAAGATAAAGGGGAGATAAAGCATTCCAAACTATGCATTTCCTACAAGAGGAAGTTGTTTATTATATTTTTTCTGATTATATTTTATTAACCCTTTAAATGCCATAGAACAAAGATTCTACGTTCTGCAGCATTTCTCTATGGGGAAGTGAAGGAGCGGCTTGTAAAGCTCCCTGCTTATTCCCCCACCCCTATGCAATGAGCAGGAGGGGGAAATGAGTGGGCCCTTGGGGGTGATCTCCCAGGGGCCTCGTAGGCAGCAGCAAGAGCATGAGGAACACGTGCCTGCTACTGCAGCTTCTTCCGCCCCCCCTTGCAGGATCTACTCAACGGATCAGCAGATAAAATGGACCCCAGATTGTTGTGGGACCTTCCTGCCTTCACCCAGATTATTGTAACACACACACACAAATGCAAATACACTAACACAAACATTTTAAACTATTACACAATTACATTAACTACTACACACTTACATTCTCACTTACATACACACACACTCACATACATTTTTGGGGATCAGGGGAGTTTCACACATTCACAACACTCACACATACTTGCACACACACAGTCACACAACACACAATTTGTCAAGTGTACACACACATGTACACACTTACATAATTGTATAGCTTTTTTTATTTTTCTTACTGCATCATGTGTTGTTTTGCCTGAAAAAAAAATGTTTTACAGCCATTGCAAATATTGTATTTACTAATCACACTGCGCAATACCTTTTCTACATTATTATCGGTGATTTTGGTGCATTTTTAGCTATTTTATTGCATGTTTTGCCATGTTATTGCATTTTCAGCATTGCGTAGATGTTAGTTACTTAGTTTATTTCTGTCCATAAAACTTATTTGGTCATTCTAAAATATTGAAACTATAATATTCAAAGTTTGGTAGTTTGCAGTAGAAAGACGTATTTACCTGTTTTAGATTTGTCAGAATGTGTACATTTGGAAATATATGGTTTTCTAGGGTCTCCACACTGTTAGGGGGTTTCATGGCACATAATACACATAACGGGTGCTTATATTGTAGTAGCCAGAGTGTAATATGTGAAAACTCATACTATTTGGACTTGGGGGTCTCTATATGCCATAAAGTTTGGTAAGTCTATGCATATTGGGCATCAAACTGTTTAGCAGACACTGGCGTTCATTTTTAGGATGCTTTATACTGGTAGGCTACAGAATGTGGGGTATATAATGGGGTAAAATGCAAGCTTGATTAGATGTAATTACCTGCTTTAGATTCTTCAGAATGTGTACTTTCGGAAAATATATGGTTTTCTAGGGTTCATTTGGGGCTCTCTGTATGCCACTAAACTTGGTAAATCTCATATCAGGCATCAAACTGTTCAGTAGATCCCTGCCGTTCATATTTATGATGCCTTTTGCTTGTACATTCCAAAATGTGGGGTATATAATGGGATAAAATACAAGCTTTGTGACGATTTTGAGAAATTTGAATTCGATTTGCCGGAATGTGTACTTTCAGAAAATATATGGTTTTCTAGGGTCTCCATACTGTTAGGAGGTCTAATTGCACATAATACATGTACCGGGTGCTTTTATTGCAGTAGCCAGCGAGTCATACGTGAGAATTCATATGTACTATTTGGATTTGGGGTCTCTGTAAGCCGCATAGTTTGGTAAATCTATGCATATTGGGCATCAAACTATTTAGGAGACCCCGGTGTTCATATTTAGGATGTTTTATGCTGGTAATGATACAGGGATGATACAATGCTAAAAAGTTGAAGCCTTGAGGCAATTTTCAGGTATTTCACCAAAACCACCAATTTGGGAAAGTTTTGCGATTCAGTAGTTTGGAGCAGAAAGGCCTGGGTACCTATTTTAGATTCAGTAGAATGTGTACTTTCCAAAAATATATGTGTTTTTACCCCACAAAAAATGCAGTCAATGCGTTGATTTTTCATTAGCTAAAGTGACCCACAGGACTATTTGTATGCGCTAACTTCATCTTGGGGCTAGATACTTTAGTAATCCTATGCACAATGGACCCCTGGCGATGACATTTAGGGTGCTTTTTCTTGGTACATAATGATACATGGGCGATTTAATGCTGGAAAGTTGACGCTTTGAGGCAATTTTCAGATATTTAAAATATATGGTTTTGGGGGGTAAACATATTTTTCGGTGTTTTTACCCCACAAAAAATGCAGTAAATGTGTAAATTGTCCTGGACAATTTGGATGCGCTAACTTTATTTTGGGGTCTCTAAATTGAGGTCTCTGGGGTCTCTAAATGCCAGATACTTTGGTAAACCTATGCACAATGGACATTAAACTGTTCAGTGGACCGCTGGAAATCATATTCAGGGTGCTTTTTCTTGGTACCTAACACAGTGTGTGATATGCGGAGCAGCAAAAAAAACATTTGAAGTAATTTTTCCGAATTTTGATAAATTTTTATAAAAACCGCTACGTTCAGACAAGCTTTGATGTTTGGTAGTTATGGGTAGAGAGACATAGTTAACCATTTTGGAATCAGCAGAACGTATACTTTTCAAAAATATATGGGTTTCTGAGGTAAACCTACTGTTTTCAAGTATGTCGTTTTCTGCCTTGATGCTTTCAAAATTCAAAACAATGTATAGTTTTCCAAGGTAAACTTAAGTTTCCCCTCAGAAAATGCCAAAAATGTAAAATTCTGTTCTGTATAGATATTGGTATATAGTTCACATGAGTGTATGGAGGGGTTCCCCTATGGTCTGAAAACCCCACATGGTTGGAAATCCCTTGCTGTGGACAGCTAAGTGTTGGACCAAAATTGAATCTGTGAGGGGGAGTGAGTCCTTTGTCCCATGTACAGTGAGCCCTGGCAGATTCCAGATTTGGCCAGAGGTGTCACTGTTGTGCTGTGGGTATAAAAATCTGAGCTATGATGTAGTCAGTCTCTTTTCATTTTCACTCCAGTTGGGAGTGCATGGATTGTAGCAAAGATGTAAGGGCCTAAGAAATAGAGATGCCCGTGGAAGGCTTGGGGTACGGGGCATCAAGCCTGGTGAGCTCAACCATGTAGGGTTTAGAGCTTGGAGGCAGTGGAGAGAATGTGCAAAAGAGCTGCCTGTGGATGGATGCAATGATTATTATTAAATTATTATAATTATTATAAAATTTATGCAACAGTATTGGTCATGTAGTGTGTTTTTTTGATAATCTATTTGTTGGAATCTCCCCTAAAGAATTAATGCCACACACAGTGGTACAGTAGATAGCACTGCTGTGTTGTAGCACTGGTGTCCTAGAATCAATGTGAATATCTAAATATTTGCAAAGAATGTGTATGTCTGAGTGAGTTTTCTCCAAGTACTTCACATTCCTCCTTCACATGACAAACGTATAGAAATAGAAATCTGCAGCCAACCCTATGAATACAGCGCTGTTAGTGTTTATCTCTGTCTAGTAGGTGCCTGCTCCTTATCTCCCTGCCTACTTGCCTGCAGCAGTTACAACAAGACCCAATATTTTTAAAAATGCATCTTCGGGCCTGACCCCTTTATTGAATGCACAATTTATTAATGGGTTTGTTTATTGTAAGGGCACACAAAAGTGGTGCCTGAAAGAATCTCTGTGAGTTTGAAACTGACAGGTTACAGGTAGAAAGGGCTGAATGGAATGGCCTGTTTTATTTTAACATTCAATGTAAATTATTTATGTGCTCTTCTCTATCTTGTTCCAGTGTAAATGACACAGAATTTTTGCCTATTATAAGAGTACTACATGATATTGCTTTACATTGTATGTTATCTGTTAAGTTATAACAATAATAAAACGTTTTGCTTTTTTAAATTGAGAAAGTTTATTTCTGAAATTCTTGTCAACAATGGCCTGTTCAGCTAGCTGAAGCAGTATGCAATTGAGTTAAACTGAAGTGTTAGTGTTGAAAGAAAAATGAAAATGCAGTAATGCAATTTGCTGATAACAGAGCAACATAGGATTTTCTGTTCTTTCATTGTGTATTTGGCTTAACATAGAATTTCATGATCCTTTGTTAGTGTATGTTTGGCAACAAGGTTCTGCGATATAAATGGATTTATGGATTTAAAGGGCAGAAACATCTAACAAATAAATTTTTGCAAGGTGAAGGAGAAAATAGCCTCTATGACTTTATTGTATATATAGATAGAGAGATATATAGAGATAGAAAGACAGACAGACAGACAGACAGACAGACAGACAGATAGATAGATTGATACAGTAGATAGAAATGTGTGTGTATGTACAAATATATTGTATAATGTACCCCTATTGGCTGAAGGCCAAATGTTTTTATACAGGTCATGGAACTCTGAGGTAACTTTATTTATTATAATACACAAATTTCAGTGAGTCATGTGACAGAAATGACATTATAACTAACGTTTATAACTGACGACATCAGAGCTCACCATTTATAAGGATATAATTTACAAGATATTCATAACTTTTGTATACCATATAGTGAATAATGTACTCCCTACTGTAATTTATAAAGATATTATGTTACGGAGGAGTTATGTGACATATGTCACATAACTCCGAGGTGATAATTAATATCTTTCTAAATTTTAAGTAGGGGGTACATTATTCACTATAATCTAAAGTTTCAGAGAGAGAAGAGAAGTTGTGGAGGGGTGTGCCCATGTGAGTGCTGAGGGAGAGAAGACTCCTGTACAGACTGATTGAGGTTCACCACATGGTTGTGGTGGGTGGCGGTGGCACACTGCAGCAGGCAGTCTCTCTTTCAGAGTCTTGTGAGCCAAGACCGCCACATTCTGTCTCCCCAGTCTCCACACATGGCAGGCACATGGTCTGACTCCAGTCAGCCAGCAAAGCCGCGGGGAGGGGGCGTGCCGGGGCAGAACAGCTGTCATGACATCCACACTCTGTCTCCCCACCCACCCACTCTCCAAGACCGAAGAGTGACAGGGTGTGGGAGGGGCAGACAGTGTGGTTGGAGGGTAAGCGGAAGATGGAGAGAGGTACTGATCATTTCCCCGTGTATTTGTCTTTCGGACCTCAAGCCTTTCTGCTGCTCTTAGACAGCCTTCCCTTTCTGCAGCAGGGCTATTTGGCAGCCCGAGCACTGTGTCAGGCTGCAGCAGTCACTAAACAAGCAGCGCTGCTCCTAATAGGAGGGGGAGGGAATTAGCGCTACATAAGGTCAAAACCCGCCTCCTTAGATGTCACCGGCTAATATCGCCGCTCCCGGGGCTTAGAGTTGCCCTGGGGAAAAGATGAGGTGCATTCTATGCTGCATATGCTGCGTAAGTACGATTTCATCTTGGCAGTCAGATGGGAGGGGGGCAAAAGAGGAGGTACAGTACAGCTGCAGGGAGACGGTGCTGAACAGCGATGAAAGTGCTGACCCAAATAAACGGCGTGTTCTGATGTAAGAACGCCCCATTTAAAAGGATATAATTTATAGTCTGGCCCATAGGGAAATGACCAGACTGTAGATTATATAAGAATATTATAAATTGCCCAGTAATTCCAAAATATAAAAGCATGAGACTTCTATTAGCCCCATATTTTACAACAGGGTTGGGAGTTGTGTGCCACAAACGACATGACTAAGTTCCGATTATAACAGAGGACATCACTAAGCTCTGTTTATAAGGACATCATTTGCAGAATATTTAGGGCTCTTGTGTATTATATATTAAAGCAAAAAAGAGCCCAGCTTATATCTATCCTGTAGGAATTAATTTGCTTTTAGTATACCATAGTCCAAAGTACCCATATATTTATCAACAAGAATGAAATTTAAAGCAGCTGAAATATTCATTAACTTTGACATTTTTCAGCAATGTGGTCTTCTCGTGTTGTATATCTCTTTTTGCTTTTTATGACACCTATTAGGCGTAGGGCCTAATTGTGTGGTGATTATTTTAAAGATGTACCAAGGGCTCTTGCACATGAGCGTTTTTACCTGCGCTCCCCTGCGTTCCGTTTATTGGCGTTCAGCCGCAGGGGAGCGCAGGAATAGACGCATTTAATTATTTCAAATGGGGCTGTACTCACACAGGCGCATGTAGGCGCCGAACGCAGGTTGAGACGCAACATGCTGCATTTTTCCTGCGTTCGGCGCCTACATGCGCCTGTGTGAGTACAGCCCCATTTGAAATAATTAAATGTGTCTATTCCTGCACTCCCCTGCAGCTGAACGCCGAAAAACGGAACGCAGGGGAGCGCAGGTAAAAACGCTCATGTGTAAGAGCCCTAAATCTTGTTTCAACCTACTACTACTAGTCTGGTACATTATTAGGGGCTTTAACAAGACTCTGAACAGTGGCATAACAATAGAGGAAGCAAACCCCACAGTCGCAGTGGGTCCCAGGGAACAGGGGAGCCAATACAGTGGAGTCAGCTTCCTCTATAGTATTAAAATCCCCCCTCCCCACCACTCTTCTCCTTTATATTGAAGAGTATGTCTGCTCGAGCATGTGGTGAGGGAGGTGTTATGTGTGCTGGGCCCCTCCAAGTATTTCCTTACATTTGAGGGCCCATTTACTTAGCTCGAGTGAAGGAATAGAATAAAAAAAACTTTGAATAGTCGAATATGGCTACTTCGACCATCGAATAGGCTACTTCGACCTTCGACTGCGTCTTTGAACGATTCAAACTAAAAATCGTTCGACTATTCAACCATTCGATAGTCGAAGTACTGTCTCTTTAAAAAATACTTCGACCCCCTAGTTCGCCACCTTAAACCTACCGAGGCCAATGTTAGCCTATGTGGAAGGTCCCCATAGGCTTCCTAACAATTTTCTGATCGAAGGAAAATCCTTCGATCGATGGATTAAAATCCTTCAAATCATTCGATCGTAGGAATAGCGCTAAATCCTTCGACTTCGATATTAATTAACCCTCGATATTCGACCCTGTGTAAATCTGCCCCTAAGTAATTCAATTTTGCAGTTAATTAAAATTTTTGCATCTTTTATTATGAGGAGGAAAGAAAAGCACCAGAGAGCTAAAATTAGATTTCTTCAGTGAGCATTAACTTTTAATCCCAGCCCAGGGGATGCTCTTATCATTATTTTACATGCCGGAGATGGCTCAATTCAATTTTAATAATACCTAAAAAAATGTGAATATATTTTAATAACTTATAAAGTGTAGGGATGCAATTATGGAATTTTCATCTCATCCACACTGATTAGCAGTAGATAACAGAATCCTGTTTAATAAATTACTGTAGGGTATCTCATTCATCTCTCTTATGTACTGTACTACACAGCTACACACAGATATGGAAAGGTGCTTTTTCCAAACTTATATTGTTTATGTTGCGCCCACATATGCTCTCTATATGTTCAGCTGGACCTGAAAATACATACTTTGGATTCGTTTGAGGGGATCCTATGCAAGCCTATTAATAGCGTATTAACAATTTCAAAGAAAAAAAATATTAAAAAAGGTTATGATAAAAAATTGTACATAGAAATATTATGCAGTGCTGAATTACATTATATTTTATATATTTAAAAGTTGAAGGTATTTGTATCCTTGGTGGCAACACTGGCAGGAGAAGGTACTAGGGAAAGAGTAAGAGGATTGCCAGTTATCCAGATGAGGACAGGCAGTACAAATAGGGATGCCACCAGGCAAGTAAGTCGTTATTGCAAATTTGTAATTCTCCTCTCTTTTGCAAACTCTTCCTTAGCAGTAGTACTTTGTCCTTATATATAAGATCTGTGTACTTTATGTAAATTTATTGTATGTACACAGACATTGTATGTATTACGTTACTTTTCTTCCTGTGTTTACTTGTACTGATATATTTTACTTTTACATATTGCTCAGCGCTGCTGGCCTTTACAGCACTTTACAAATAAAGTTGTACACACATGAACTCACCAGCTTTCAGATGTCGAATTTTTACATCGAGCATTTTGTGTTTAATAAATCTCCAAAATTTGTGTTTTAGAAATTCAAATTCATGATTTTTACTGCAATGATTTTCAAAAAGCTTGAATTGTGGTAGAAATTCAAATCTGAAAGTTGATAAATGACCCCCTTAATTGGCTTTATGTTTTCTTGTAAGTCTTGTATGTCTATTTTTATGGTACATATGATTGGTAAAAGTGAAAATCTCTTAACACTTAGGGGCAGATTTATCAAAGGTCAAAGTGAATTCGAGGGAATTTTCGCAGTAAAAATATTCAAAGTAATTTTTTGTATATTTTGACCATCGAATAGAATATTACGACTTCGAATTTACTTTGAATTCGATTTGAAGTAAAATAGTTTGAATATTCGAATATTCGATAATCTAAGTACGGACTCTTTAAAAAACTTCGACTTCAATAGTTCACCAAATTAAACCTGCCAAAGTGCTATGTTAGCCTATGGGGACCTTCTAATGCATTTTTTAAAGTTTTTGGAAGTCGAAGTAAAATTATTCGATCGATCACTAAAAATGTTCGAGTGTTCAATTTTACTTTGACCGCAGGAACACCAAATTCGATGAAAAAAACTTTGACTCCGATATTCGAAGTCAAAGTATTTTAATTAGATGGTCAAATTTCGAAGTATATTTAACTTCGAATTTCGACCCTTGATAAATCTGCTCCTAAGTATATGAGATATAAATTTTCGGAATGAAGTCCAGGAGAAGGGTTAAGGCTTAAATCACAACAGAGAAGGTGCCACAAATAACTATTGTAGTTAATTCACCACATTGAAGTAGTGGTCCAGGTGCACCAGACCCAGACCCTCAGCTTGGGAAGCAAAAAAACATCAGCAAAGCTTTCAAAGGGGGCTTCCAGGCACTCGAGGAAATGAAAAGTAAGTACACTGTTTATTTTAATAAAAAACAAACATCTCCAATGGCACTACACATTTCTTGCCCAATAGGCATTTAGTCATGGACTCATGACTAAGCCCATGACTAAGTACCTATATGCAGTACATTGGAGGTGTTTACTTTTTAATTAAATTAAAATAGTGTTTTTATACACTGTGACCCTATGGATATACAAGGGTGCCAGGAGACCCCCTTTGATAGTTTTACTAAAGGTTGAGGCTTGTACATTTATGGAAAACAGTCCAAAGGGCTTAAAATCGTGAAAAAGGCATAGCTTGTACAGTACTGGCTGACTGTCACTTCAATGAATTATACTGGTGAATAGCAGTGAGTTCACAATTTAGCAAATCCATTACCAGCTTGTAATTAATGATGGAGGCTAAACATAAATAAGCTCTTTATCTCACTGATGTCTCTAGTATGACAAAAAAAATATGTTTAGCAGTTTATTAACCCTTTAAGGGGACCTGTCACCCAGCCATAAAAGCTGTATCATATAAGTCCTTTTCAAATTAAACATGAAACTAGAATTCTTTTTTAAATTAAAACCATACTGCTTGTAAACTTTTTTTTTTAAAGTTTCAGCTTTCAATCATATATTGCCTGCCCCCATGTTTCTGCACTGTCTTGAGCTTATGAATATCCTTCTTAACGACTGGAGCCCAAAACTGCACTGCATACTCAAGGTCAGGCTTTACCAGGGACCTATAAAGAGGATAATTGTGCAACTGTGCAATAAAGGAGATAACTGTGCAAAAGGCTTGAAGTATTGCCACAGACAAGAAGGCAGTAATTTGATAGAGTTTGTATTTAAGCAATGTTAGCTTAGTTAGTTGTGCAATAACATGGTACTTAGAATCCACAAAACAGTTGCATACTCAAAGCATTCCTATATAAATGCAAACAATAATGCTTGGTATGGCAAAGAATGTAACGTCTTCTCACAGTGAGGAGATGAATGGAGGGCTCAGACAGTCAGCACCTGTGCTTGCTTCTGGCTATACAGCAATCATCCTGCAGAATGCTGTTGTGGTGCGCAAAAAAAAAAAAGACATATAGAGAAAATCTAAAATTGCCTGCATGTATGGTGTAGAGAATATAATAGAAGGCAGAGATTATAAAAAAGCAATTAGCAAAACAAAGATAGCAGGAAAATTGGCCTTTTTTAAATCCTATTCAAGCACACAAAACACAAATAGACTCTGACTTGCAAACCACAGCAGTCGCAAAAAAGAGAGATGAATAAAATACCAGAGACATCTTTGTTAATTGTATAGGCCAAACTGGTAATTCCTTATGTAAAACCGAGTAATTAGACCCCAGGTCAGCATGAAGATCCCCAACATTCATTCCTTAATGTTGGAATACAACAGACAGAGATTGTCCCAGTGCATGTTACTTAATGCAGGGAGGATCTATGTTAAAAGTTACTTAACCAAGGTTACAAATGCAAAATTCTGGAGTCGATGAACAAAAAAAATTGTTAGGAGATTATGGGTCAATCTTTCCCTTCTGTAAGAAATCTCTCAATATTAGACATGATCTGTGGGTGTTTTAAAGCTGCCATTGTCCATATTACCAAAAGGGACAATCTAGGCTACCAAAGGAAGATCATACCAGGTTAAGCCTCTTTGGCCTTCATTCTGTAAAGAAGGATGAACTGTGATGACACATGGTGGGTAAGTAAGATGAAGGTGACTACTGCTATACTTGTGCTTATATTTAAAAAGGAGCTGATGTGTGGTGTTCTTAGCAAAGTACCAGTCTGAAGAATTTGTTTGGCAACAAAATTCCTAATACGATACTGTTTTTAAAAAATTGAAATTGAAGATGTGCTTCATCTCTCTAAATTCGAAACTTCTAAACTTTCTAAATCTAACCACTGAAATATTCTGTACTCATTCTGTAATAACCAAGTTACTCTTCACTCTCCCCCACTCTCTCAATGTGTCTCTCTTCATTCTCTTTTGATGTAGGAGTTTGAAAGTCTAATTTTGAAAGTCAGTATTTCCTACTGTGTGAGAGCCCAGATGAGACAGGCAGTTGAATGTGTCATGAGTTCTACCAGAGAGCAGCAGAAGGGCCTCCTAAACTGACGTAACAAAACATTAAGCCAAATATAAATTATCAACAGATATTTAAGCAATCAATGGTTTAGTCATCGATGCAATAACTGTGTCATTTTGCAGGCAAAGCTGGAAATCTGAGATCAAAATATAATCTCAGATCAATTTTTAAATTAAGAAATAGGTTTGATGAAAACAAAATAAACGTTTGCAGCTAAAGCCCAAAGTGCATTGATTAGTTGCAAAAACACTGCTACAATTTCCTCTGAACAATTTTAATTTTTGGATGCAAGAACAATGAACCAAATCAAAAAGCTTTGTGTTTTACAATGAATTGCCACCTGTTCTCTCTTTCATTAACAGATATTTAACTCATTATCTCAAGTGCACTGTGACCAACAGATATTTGGAAACGTTCCTAAAATCACAGTTGTTTAATTTGCCACATGCTACTGTGCCATTTGAAAGTCATTTTTGCAGACTCACAGATGTCAGTAAAAATATAGTAAGACACACACGTCTGCTTTAAAACTTACATCAATATTAGAAGAAAGTTTATTACAGATGGAGCACACTTCATCTATTTATTTGGCACTGCTCACACCCTTTTTACTGGTGGAAATGTATTAGTGCTGTGTCAGAAACTAAACTGTTCCAAAGTTCTGTAGGGCTCAGCAGTGAGCAGTTCAAGTACAATTAGGGGAAAAAATGTCTATTAGCTCATCTGGATTCACCTGGAAATCTATCCTGAGCTTCATTCAGAGTAAAATTTGGGATGATTACTTTTGCTGTACACCTATAATCAAGTTAGTAGCTAAGCGAGCCCTAAGCAAATGTCCAACCACAAAAGGGCTTGAAATGAAAGCCTCTAGTTGAAGGCATGATCGATTACCTTTTATTTTTATACCCACATTTCATTCTCTACCATATATATAGAAATTATATATCTGTTGGGGAAATATCCAATATCTGCAACTGTATTTATGTATATATATATATTCATAATTATATCAATGCATTTTAGACTCAGATTGAAAAATAGGGAAAAAAGACAATAGTTAAACACACTCCTCTCTCTCTCTCTCTCTCTCTCTCTCTCTCTCTCTCTCTCTCTCTCTCTCTCTCTCTCTCTCTCTCTCTCTCTCTCTCTCTCTCTCTCTGTAATTATTAGAATTGTGTGACGCATTTTGTTTCTTTATATACCACCACCTTGCCATCTACTCAGATTTGTGAAATGGACCAGTTTCCCTTATCATTATAGATGATACTACCTAAATCTACATCTCCATTGAGGATTAATTACCATTAAAGGGCATGTAAAGCCAAAAAAATAAAATCCCATTTTTACTTTCTTTAATGAAAAAGAAACCTATCTCCAATATACTTTAATTAAAAAATGTGTACCATTTTTATAAGAAACCTGACTGTATGCAGTGAAATTCTCCCTTCATTTACTGCTGTGGATAGGAATTGTCAGATGGTCCCTAACTGCTGAGCAGGGAAACAATCATACTTATGAACAGCAGGGGGAGCCCCCGCCTTACTTACCAGCCATGCAGAACTCAAGCAGCTTTGTTTATGACGATCCCTAAGCAGCCCAGACCACACTGAGCATGTGCACTTAGTCTTAGTCTTGCAAAGATGTTTAACAAAGTTATAAGATGGTGACCCCCTGTAGCCAACTTTGAAAGCATAAATTATTTGTTTGATTAGGCTTGTGGTGCAGTAAGTTCATGTTTATATTTAGTATACAAAAATTTGCAAGCTTCACCAGCTAGCCAGATTCTATAGCAGTCAATGGGAGGTATATTATCAACAATCAAGTTATTTTAGTTTGGGCTTTTTTTTACAAATTCATTTTTTAAAAAATCTCAGATTCTCAAATCAATAAATCTGCCACAAAGGGGCAAAATTAATTCACATAAATCACGGCACAAACTCAAACATGTTTTTATTCACAATCACGTTTTTTTTTGTTTTTTTCTTCCATGGTTTTTTATATTAAAATCAGAATAAATTGATAGGGCTACGTGTATAATGAGACATTCATAAATCATTTTATTGCCTTTAAAAGAGTAATGGTAAAGTTTATATTTGCTTAAAATATCCGACTGGAGTCACTTAAAAACAGTTTACAAAAATCCTGGGCCAAATTTTAGCTTTAAACATTCAAAGATTCAATCAAGTTCTATGCCCATACACTGTAACTATATCATGTATTGTTACAGTTTCAGTGTATTTATATTTAAACGTATGCTGTTTATTCTATGAATCAAGCTCCAGGCTCCAGACATGAGTGTATAGGTAATAATGCAATACTTGTTTGTAGTGAGATGTGAACTTAATAAACTATTTTTAGCATAGCAGATGGTCCTTGACAGCAATCAGTTTAAATTATGAATGAAATTGTGCCTCATCATCATGTTAGTGGGCTAGTATGGAGTATATTCTTTTCAAATTGCTACTCACATAAATCTGGACCTGTATTAAAGGGGAACTATTGCAAAAATGAAAATGTATATAAACTTTGTCTAATTGAAATAAGAAACTCTCTAAATATAATCAAACCATACCATTTATTAAATAATCAAGTTACTCACTCTTCACCATTCCCCATCGCTCTCTAATACAATCTTTAGGAGGTTGGCAAAGGGAACTCCCCCCCCCCAAAAAAAAAAAATATGTAACAGACCTACCTGTCAATCAAAATCTGACCTTGACTTCTGCATAAAGATGCTAAGAAGAGGAGAGTGAAGAATAAATGTATTATTTATGAAACTGTACAGAATTTTTAATTGATTATTAGAAAGTTTCATATTTCCTCGAGATGATGCTTATAATCAAGGGTGGTTCACGTTTAAGTTAATTTTTAGCAAATTTTCACATTTCAATTGGCCTTATTTTTTTCTTTTTTTTATAGTTTTTGACCATCTAAAAACAAATGGTCTGTAAGGCTACACATGTATTGTTATTGATACTTATTGCCTTTCTTTCTATTCATGCTCTCTCCTGTTCATACTCTTATTTAAATCAGTGTATGGTTGCTAGGTCACTTTGGACTTTTAAAAATTTAAAGCTAAATAATAAATAAATAATAAATAAAAATACACAAGTAATAAAAAAATGAAACCCAATTGCAAAGTATGAGCCTAACACTCACTCCATCATACTAAAAGTTAATATAAAAATGAACAACACTTTAAATTTAAATTGTCACTATAGCTCCAGTCTAAAGCTTATATGCATACAAATTAGATTGTGGTATTAAGCTTTATTTGTACTGCAAAATTGTGTAAATGTGTCTTGCCTTGCAACCCTTAGACTATTCAGCATGCATAGTAGTGGGAGTACTTACCGGTCTTCACTTGGCTCTGATGTGCTTTACATCCACTGTGATCCCAACAGTCAATTACAGAGAAGAATTACATAAAAATGGAGCAGTGGGGAAGCCAATATTCGTAGTTTAAAAGGTGAAATTTATTGCATTTTCTTTAAAAGTCACAAACGAATGCCTCAAACATCCCGTGGGCTGCATGCTTGGTTATCCCCAGTGCTCCGTTATTATGGAATTCGAACCCTTAGACTATAACATGACTAAACACTATGGGACAGATTCACTAGAGGGCGAAGTGGCCATCGCTAGTGAAAATTCCAATCTGCAGGGACATCACCAATTCACTAACAGACGCAGACGACAATTCACTAGTGAAAGAGATCGTCGGTAGCGTTCATTTGCACTCTATTGCCAGGCGACTTAAATGAAATGTTCTTTTTGTATTTCTAATAAGGTTGATGTGTTAGCTATCCCTTATCTCTGTAGCACAAAACAATGGGGCCTATTTACTTAGCATGAGTGAAGGAATAGAATAAAAAAAACGTTGAATTTCGAATGTTTTTTTGGCTACTTCGACCATCGAATTGGCTACTTCGACCTTCGACTACGACTTCGAATCAAACAATTCGAACTAAAAATCGTTCGACTATTCGACCATTCGATAGTCAAAGTACTGTCTCTTTAAAAAAACTTCGTCCCCTACTTCGCCACCTAAAACCTACCAAAGTGCAATGTTTTTAATGTTTTTTTGGTCGAAGAAAAATCGTTCCATCGATGGATTAAAATCCTTCTAAACGAACGATTCAAAGGATTTAATCGTTCGATCGAACAATTTTTTCGTTTGATCGAACTATTTGCGGTAAATCCTTCGACTTCAATATTCGAAGTCAAAGGATTTACATTCGGCAGTCGAATATCGAGGGTTAAATAACCCTCGATATTCGACCCTATTTAAATCTGCCCTAAAGTGTTCAGTTTTAAAGGAGAAGGAAAGGTAAAAACTAAGTAAGCCTTATCAGAAAGGTCCATCTAAATATACCAGTAAACCCCCAAAGTAATGCTGCTCTGAGTCAAAAGAAACACAGCATTTCTTTCCTTCTATTGTGTACACATGGGCTTCTGTGTCAGACTTCCTGCCTTCAGCTTAAACCTCATTGCCCTGGGCAAGAGCATGCTCAGTTTGCTCCTCTCCCCCACCCCTCCCTTCTCTACTGTAATCTGAGCCCAGAGCAGGGAGAGACTCAGACAGGAAGTGATGTCACACCACATTAATACTGCAGCTCCTATCCTAAACAAACAGAGAGCTTCTAGAGCTTTTTACTCAGGTATGGTAAAACATTCTACAGACTAAATATAGCATTCTAGCTTTCACTATTGCAGCTAATCTATTGGCAATAAAATGCCTCCGTAGCTTTCCTTCTCCTTTAAACCCAAGAATAACTGTCTTGCATTTGTAGATGTTTTAGTAATACACTACTTTCTAGAGCTGTCTATTGTGTAGGAGATGCAACTGCTACCTTGAAAGGTCTAATGTGTATATGAAACAGATCCGCACACACGCTGATTAATGCAGTCGGGGAATATCCCCTTTTATTCAGCCACCAAACATCAACGTTTCGGGGGGGAAACACCCACCCTTCATCAGGACCTTGAAAGGTATTTCATTCCTGTCCAAGCCATTGTTGCTGTAGGTCCTCCCAATGCTTCTCTCAGTGCAAAATATATTATTAGAAGTGCAACGTGTATTCATCATTCCCCTAACCTGGAGAGAAAACAATTCCCTAAGGATTTTTCTAGCAGCCACACAGGACTGCATTCGCCATAGCAAAAAATCCCTACCTTTGTGTAATGAAAACAGTTGTGAGCTTGTAACAGGGGCAAATATCTCCTGTGCCTTACCCGTTGTTAACCCTTAATGTACTACAAACCTTTTTGTGTGGGGGGCCTCCAGTGACATCACACAAGCAGAGAGTTGTAGTTAAACACAAACAGTTGTCTTTTATTTTCATGACCTTCAATTAAGCAGCAGCACATTCAAAGGGCTCAATCTCCCAGTTTTCCATATGACACTTCACGTAACTGCACACTACCAGGGGGGACACATGATCACAGGCACCCCTCTTGGGTCCTGGCTGGCTAACTCTCCGGACCTAGCCCTTCTTCTTATGCCCTGGTTGGCGGGATTACCACTGGGAACACTATTCCCACTAACTCCTAGTTAGGGTCATAACTGCCCTTGCTTGTTACCTTGCTCTCTTATACTCCCTAGAGCGTACTATTACACCACTAGGCTTCACACTACCTAGGCTCAGTACATCTTCCAGGAGATGACTCTACTGCTGCAGAGCCCACTACTTAGCTTTCTTCCCATGATGCATCTCTCTTCTCAAACCTCCAGTTATATAGCCTACTATTCTCCACCCACTAGAGCCTTTCCCTTACAACTGTTAACCTAAATATATTTATTAACCATTACTTAAACATTTATATTAAACCATTAACATTTTACCATATTACAAGCAGTAATGGCTTAAAAGAGCCTTATTGTATGAAAAAGAAGAATGCTCCATTGTATTGTTTTTTTTAAATATAGAAGGAATGTGCTAAAAAAGTAGTGTTTTAGGTTTTAGATTTATTAAAAAATCAGCAAAACCCTATTAGTATTGACTCCTGCCCATCTGTTCCACTTCCTGTTGCCTCCAGGCCATACAGGGGAGCCAGCAACACTCTGCACTGTAGGATAGGAACCAAACAGCAGCTAGGTTGACCTAATAGGGAACTGAAGCCTGTCTTTGCTCTTGTGACTTCAGGGCTGTAATTGTAAATCTCCCTCCTACTGTGCTTCTGGTAGGGCCCATTGGAACACACCCACCCATCATTTTAAACATGGACAGGGACCATAGCAGCTATAGGGAGCTTCAGTAAAGAAGCAATTTTTAATAATATAATATTTAGCCCCAAAATAAAACTTGAACCATATATTATTCATTGTTGCCTACAAGATTAGGAGTTTTAGTTTTCTATATGCCTCATGTAATCATGTAATTAATAGAGATATTCTAACACTGTGAATGAGTTTAATGATACAATTAGTGGGGTCCTTTTTTAACTGGTGTTAAAGACAGTTGTTGAGCAAGGAGGGTGGTCACATATTCCCCTGAAAAATCATATGATTTCTCCTATAAAAGTACATGCAGAATAATGGGATGTTCTCACTGGAGCTTTAGTGAAAGAGGAATGCATGCAGAGAGAAGATGTCCCTACATCACTGTTATGGCTAGAAGTTGTGTGAGTTTGTGAATCTTCCTAGGTCTACTTCTTGAGCACTTATGAAGTCAATAAATAAATGATGCAAGTAAATAAGTTGAGGTTATCAGCAATCCTGCATGAAATATGTCATGTTTTAAGCCCGACCCATGCAATTCATTGCACTGCAGTTTTATCCAGTAATTGTTTTATGCATCAAGGCATATTTTTCTACAAAGTAGCACTGGCTAAAAGAAGAGAGCAGCACAGAAAACATGAGGCATGAGGCATCTATTAGCATATTTTGGCAGGGAATTTATTATCAAAAGCAAAGTGTGGAAAAAAGAGATCTTTGAGATTTGCCTGGCATGAAATATATTAGCTTGTTACATGAGATAAAATATTGATTTACAGCAACAGGAAATGGTTCTATGGAGTTGACAGAAAGAAAAAAGGATATCTTTTGAAGTTTCTAGCTGAAATATATTGGCTTTTAAAGAAACATTTTCCTAAAATACAAGCAACATGCATATCCTCTACTGCAGGGCCAAATAATCATGGGCAAATAACATGGGTTTATGATAGTCAATGAGTGACTCACTTTATCTGGGTGACAGTGCCTGGATTTTTTATACAATATTCTGTGTTCACCGAGTAGTCGCATATTTGACCTCTAAGCAAAGGGAAGGGTTTACAGAATACATCCACACTCTCTGTAATATATATATATATATATATATATATATATATATATATATATATATATATATATATATGCATTTGCTAGTTTCTTTGCAGAAAAAAATTGATCCATATTGATCATCAGTGAATGGGGTCCCCTGTTTTTTATTGGGATATTAATTACTAAGATTTCTAGTTAAATACCAATTTATCATTCACTTAACTGCAACGGATTAAACCAGTCTGAGAATGCAATGATGTCGTTTTCCCCCGAGTTTCCTTCTGACCGCCAGAATAAGTGAATTCCCAGTTATGTACTGAAGCTCTGATCAATTAAATGACATGTTGATTTACCATTTTAGTTTGAAACATTGGAAGAACTGTGAGCTGACATACAACTTCCACTGCTGAGAAGGATTATTACTGAATATGGAAACATTATACTTTACTTCCAAAAGCTATGGGCGTTCACTGCATGAAAGTTTAGGAGAAGCTTTTGTAAGCTTATAGTAAATTGAGCGGCACCTTTACTCCAACTTGTCGCTTTACAACAATATGTAAGCCCTCACAACAGTGTGGAGGCAGGGTGTAGTATAACTGTAACAGTCAATAATTGGCTTCAGTGGTTCTTGAACACTTAGGGGCAGATTTATCAAGGTTGAAGTGAATTTGAGGGAATTTTCAAAGTAAAAAAATTCGAAATTCAAAGTAATTGTTTGGATACTTCGACCATCGAATAGGATACTACGACTTCAAATTTACTTCAACTTCGATTTAAAGTAAAAATCGTTTGAATATTCGACCATTCAATAATCGAAGTACTGTCTCTTTAAAAAAACGTAGACTTCAATACTTCGCCAAATGAAACCTGCCGAAGTGCTATGTTAGCCTATTGGGACCTTCTACAACCATTTTCTAAGTCTTCACACATCAAAGTAAAATTGTTCGATCAAACAATTAAATCGTTTGAATAGTTCGATTCAAATGATTTTATTGTTTGATCGAGCCATTTTACTTCGAACGTTCGAAGGCCAAATTTGGTGAAAAATACTTTGACTTCGATATTCGAAGTCAAAGTATTTCAATTCGATGGTCGAATTTCGAAGTATTTTTTACTTTCAAAATTCGACCCTTGATAAATCTGCCCCTTAATCATAGAATAGATTTATTGAAGAACAAGATAATCCACAATAAGCCTCTGATGCTCAACTAATAGCCTAACTATCTATCACACCTAGGGGGTTATTTACTAAACTCCAAATGCAAAAATCACGAATAATTTGTGATTTTTTTTATAAAATCAGACTTTTTAAAAAATCACAAATTTTTCAAAATACCGTATATACTCGAGTATAAGCCGAGTTTTTCAGCATCCAAAATGTGCTGAAAAAGTCTACCTTGGCTTATACTCGAGTCAGTGGGCAGTAGCTGAGATTGCAGTCACTTTTAATCATTCCTATACCAACAGTTAGCTTGGGGAGAGACTGCAATATCACACAGCGCCCTCTGTTGGTTATATGAAAGCATAACAGTGCGCCCTCTGTTGGTTATATGAAAGAATAACAGTGACTGCAATATCACACAGCGTGCTCTGTTGGTTATATGAAGGATTAACAGTGATGGCAATATCACACAGCGCCCTCTGTTGGTTATACGAAAGATTAACAGTGATGGCAATATCACACAGCACCCTCTGCACATGGTAGTGGGACAGTGGGACAATGCACACAGTAATCCGTTTGGCAATTCTCTGTCACCATCTACTTTGCAAAGAATTCGCTGAGGGGGTCGCTTTGGCGGAATGTGCGCTGCTGGGAGACAGGGCTGTAGTTGTGTCTAGGCTTATTCTCGAGTCAATAAGTTTTCCCAGTTTTCGTAGGTAAAATTAGGTACCTCGGCTTATACTCGTGTCGGCTTATACTCAAGTATATACGGTAATGAAACCCCCAAGGATGGAAAAGTCAGAATCTGAATATGCGGCATCTCAGACGTGTCGAGGTTGCATATAAGTCAATGGGAGAAGTCCCAATGATTTTTTGATGTGTGCTGGGTTTCGTGCAATAATAAAATCCAAAAAAAAAAACTTGAAAATCATGAAGATCAGATGAATAAATCAGAAAAAATTGTGAAAATCTGATTTTTTCCCGCAAAACAAATTTTCAGGAAAATGTAATAAATACGTGTAAAAAAACCGAGCAGATTTTATCAGAGTTTGTAGCAGAAAATACTGAGATAAATTCGGACTTTGATAAATAACCCCCTAGAGTGTTTCTAATATAGTTAGTTAGCAAACTTGAAGGGGGGCCACATGGGACATAACTGTTCATTGAGTTTATAATTTATCCTCAGCATTCAGCTCAGATTCAAAAGCAACAGTTATGACCCATGTGCCCCCTCCCCTCAAGTCTCTGATTGGTAACTGCCTGGTAACCAGTCAGTGGAAAGCAAGAGAGCTGAAAAGCAGGAAGGAGAGTTCTGGCTATTATGTTAGACATCCAGTCACTCCAGCCTTTATACATTACATTTTTGGCTAACTAACTATATTAGAAACCTTTTTTATTTTGCACAGCCTATCTATATACCCAGTTTTTATTTTTATACTTAACAATTCCTTTAATGGGATTTCATCAATGGCTTTGCAGATGCCCTGGTCAGAATATTTTTTTTCCTAGCGAAAAACAAAATATGAAAACCTCTAAAAGTCTGAATGGATTAAAAGTGGTCCAATAGGATCATTGCAGCTCCCACTGACTTCTATTGCAACTTGACAACTTTTATTTGGCAAAGTTTGGCATTAGAGGTTTTTGTGGTTTTTACACTTAATACATGTTTTGGAGCTTTTTAAAAATATAGGAAACCCACAAAGTTTTCAAGATTTGTGGAAAAAACTAAATTCAATTTTATGCCCCTTAATTTCATATATGCATTGATAATAGCTGAGTGCAGGGAACCTCTTGTCTTTGTCTACAGTATCTATTGAAATGTCCTTGTGAATTTGTCTATGTGGGCCAAACCGCAAGGGCAATAAAAATTAGACTTAATGATTGTGGCCTTTTTTGCACGTTGTGTTCAAATTAGATGGCATTAGGACTTTTTCTCTTTGCCTCTGATATACTTTAAAAATGAAATTTGAACTTTAACGGGCATATTTATGAAGGGTCGAATTTCGAATTGAAAAAAAGTCGAAATTCGAATTCAAAAAGACCAAACTAAATTAAGTTGAAGTTTTTTTTGGTTGAATAGGTCCGTTTTCGATCAAATAGGTCCGTATTCGGCCGAATTCAAATCGTATGAATCAAAGGAATAGCACATTCGATCAAATTCGGTTCAACGTTTTTCCCCCAAAAAACTTTGATTTTTCAAAGTCCACCAATTGACTCCAAATAGGTTCTAGGCAGGTTTTAGATGGTGAATAGTTGAAGTCGAATTTTTAAAGAGACAGTACATGATAAATTTCAATATTCAAATTTTTTCAAATTCGAATCAAATTTGGACTATTCCCTAGTCGAAGTACACAAAAATATCTTGAAATTCGATTTTTTTTTTCATTCGAAAATTCACCTCGACCTTTTAGGAGTTGTGCACAGCTAATTATTTGATACATGCCCAAAGTAAATAGTACTTTTTAAATGTGTATATTTGAATGCAGTAACTGTGAATACAGTATTACCAACAGCCCTTAATAAATCTGATTCCAACCTCCCCTCCCCCAAATTATCAATAATAGGTATAAGAAATCAGTAAAATATTCCAAGGACATCAAAGCCACTGTCAAATGTTCTAGTAGTATGGAAATGCTTACTAGAAAAAAATCTGCATTGTATAGCTGGAAAGGATCTTGTTAGCTCAAACAGGAATAAAAATAGCAGGGCTGTCAAAAATGCCAGCGAGCTGCGTGTTGTTGAATAATTAACCTTGTATGAGAAATAAATCATATAGTTTTACTATACTTCAAATACCTTTGACTGAAAATATGGTCAGGTCCTCTCAGTCTTTCTGTGTGAAACCATCAGGAACTGAAAGAGTGCTTGATTCAGACATCAAGCTCTCAACTTTAGGATGTTTTTGATATTTTATCACTATACACAAAAGCCATGAATATCTTGTAAATTATATCCTTATAAACGGTGAGTTCTGATGTCATCAGATATAAACGGTGAGTTCTGATGTCATTTCTATCGCAAAATATCAAAATGTGACATGTTCAAAACTGTAAAATGCTATGCTAAAATAATACTCGAGAAAAAAGTTTTTAAAAGGTGTGTATTTATACATATGTGTGTCTGCATTTGACAAAATTGTGTGTTTGTATTAGATTATAAATTGTGCGCAACAAACAAAAAAAATACAAAAAAAATATAACATAGGATGATAACATGTGACTGCTGACAATTGTGTCCCAGGAGACATATTTTAAGCAGCTTCCCTTGTTACCTAGGGGGATCTAAACCATGGAGATGTTGTCCCATAGAACTTCTTTACAGATCCCAATTGAGTATTCATATATGTACTGTACTGAAAAAATAACATTTGCTGATTTTAATCCAACAATTAAATCCCCAGATCACAGACGCTGCCTCTCATTTTTCGCAAGCTTCTTTTTTTTATAAAAGATAGCAGTTGGGCTAGGTAATGACTAATAATGAGAGATGCAAACACAATCCAGCATGCTTGAAAACAAAAGGTTTGCACTCTCTTTATCTTGAATTAATTCTTTAGATTCAACAAACTATGAATAACAAGCAAGTGACTGAATACATTATTAGAATTCAAGAGGCAATTACTTGATTATTCTGTATTTTTTCCTAGTAACTTGGCATTTGAGTGTAACCCTTTGTTGGCTCGATCTTCTTCCTAACTGATTGTGATTCGCCAAAACTTTACCTAAGAGGAGGTGGTCTGCAGCTTTATGGTGAAGGAGCCAGTGATGAAGTCACTGGTGCTGGCGTCCTTCATATGGGAGAGGAACCTAAGGGAGGGAGCAGCTGTGGCTTGTGACTTCTCCTGCCACTATTTGTGGCACTGGACAGGTTGCAATGCTTCTCAGGCCTTCTCAGCCTCTTCTAGGCCTCAGTCTGGACAAGTGGATGATTTCTTGTGTGTGATGTGACTGCCTCTGTCTGCTGTTGCTGATTTGGTGAGAAACGAGGAGCGGAGTAGTGGGAGGGGGGCTGCTTCCACGTGGGTAGTAATTACAAGAGTGGTCCTTAACCAGGGGCCATACTTATGCCATACTTATGCCTTAGGGTGTTCTCAGACTGGATCACTATAGGTCACAAACAACTAAGTTGTGCTGTGCTGGAGTTCTGTACTGTAACAGAAGCATTGTTCATCTGCTGGGCATTTTTTAGCTTGGTAAGAAACAGGTTGTTCTCTCTATGACAAGTTGGAGATCCAAGCCTCCCCTGGAGCAGGGGCACATTTGCTGGAAAAGGTAGTTCAATATTATATTACATTTTAGTATGATATACAGTTATATTCTCAATCAATTTGCAGTGTGTCTTTATTTTTATTACGTTGTGTTTTCTTAATTATTTAGCTTTCAATTCAACAGCTCCCCAGTTTGGAATTTCAGCAGCTGATTGCTTGGGTCCAATTTCCCCTAGCAACCAGGCGGTGGTTTGAATCATAACCTCAACAGAAAGAACAAATCACCATCAAAACATGTTTCTGGAGTATACAGATTTATCCTAACCTGCACATCAGAGTTTTTGCTAGTAATCTACACTTGCTTGTATTTCTAGATAAGCCTATGTTAACTAAACTATGTTTAAAAGAGAACTGTGTCTTTAAGAACAGAACTAATACCTGAATTAATCAAATATATTTTTTCAGCAATTGCAAAATAAGCTAAGAGGTATTAATATTTTGCATTTGCCTTTTATTATAGCTCTTAATGTACCTAGCCACATGTTAATAGCAAAAACAAACTGGTACAATTTGGCATTTTAATAATTGCACACTGTGTACAATTTCACGCCCGTCACCATGATCGGTAGCCCTAGGCAAAACTGAATTTATAATTTAATTAGGATATGGAGACCTGTGTGTTACTAAATCTGGAGATGTCACACCATGCAGTGCTTAGGTAATAAGCAAAATTGAACTGTTGTTCTACAAGAAAAGAAGTTTGCAATCATTTTTGTAATTATTGCTAATGTAATAAAATATTAATTATCATGTTCATTACAAAGAGAAGAGCTCATAGCTTTGAAAAGTTTATGTCTTTTCATTGTGAGAATTGTATATCATTTCCTGTCATCAATTTTCATTAAAAGGATCTATAGAACATTAATGTTAGGGCTTATTTACAACCTCAAGTTAAGTTGCAGTTGTGCAAAAATGGACTAATCGCTCAAAAGTGGTGGTAGAGCCAGGCTTTTCATAGGGGGCAGTGTTAATAGACTTAGCATACTTGTGCCTAAGGGATCTCATGCAGATATCACTTTGATGTACAGCAGCCCAGTTTTCAGTGCAATGGTGTCTCATTTTCATCAAAGAGCAATTGTGCCCATTTTAGAGCATCAGATGCAATTATGTCAGGCAAATCCCCCACTTGCAGCTGTAATTACACTGGAATGACAGGGGGACATGCTGCATTGTGGGTAAAAACAAGGTGCATAAAATTGCACTTCTGCACACTACAGTTGCGGTCCTTGATGAGCCTTAGAGAGAGAGAGAGAGAGAGAGAGAGAGAGAGAGAGAGAGAGAGAGAGAGAGAGAGAGAGAGAGAGAGAGAGAGAGAGACCATGTTTTGGTAAGCTGATTTCATCTTGTTGAAGTGCAACTAATCACTCTAGCAATAATTATATATTTAAAGCATAGTTCAAAGTATATTTACTATTATTAAAGCCTAGTTTTCATGTCACAGTATTTTTTATTATGTGGTAACAATTTATAGACAATTAAAAGCCAAAACATCCTTTTGTTGGATTAATTCAAGGTCACATAAAAGCTTCATGTATGTTATTTTTTCACATTCTTTAAATTTAAATTCAAATGTAGATTTAATAAACTCCCATGAATGAGGATATTTAATAAACTCCCATGAATGAGGATATTTAATAAACTCTCATGAATGAGGATCTCCTGAGTCAGAATGTCATGTTTGTGCAATACCTTACTTTTTCGAAGAAGGAACTAAAAGCTGTCTTACCTTTCTAGAAAAGTAAATTAAAGTAAGTTAAGTGTTAGCGACCATATTTGCATCCTTTTTGACTGATTACAGACCTCAATGACTTCTTCGCAAAGTTTGAGAACAAATGGCTATTGAGAACGTTTGCAGTGTAAGTAATAACATTTTGCAAATTAAAAAGCATAATTTGCAACAAAATATTTAACAAAACTCCAGAGCAGATGGACTGAGATCCATTCAATTAAAAATCTACAGATTGAGACAAGGTTGAATTTTCAAAAATCTGGAATATTTAGACCCCCCAAAAAGTTTGAAATTCCTTGATTTTGGTAATTTTTTTATTTGGCTATATGAATTTTGATAAATGTTGGTCCATTTTTTTAACATCTGCATGGTTTAATAGAATAGGAAGGTTCCAAACCGGTATGAGACTTTTGGAAATATCAAAATTTTTCTTCCCAAAAGGTTAAGCAGGTAATTCATCCACTTAAAGTTTCAGTAAATTTGAAATATTTAAAGATTATAATCTGGATAGATTAGAAGGGAGTGAAAAGGGTTTTTATGTTTTTTATTGTAAGTAGCAGATAAGATTCAAAAGGTTAGAACTCAATTTTTTCTAGTCAAGTTTTTTTAGTTAATTTTTGAGGAAAAAAAAACTTGATTTTTTGAGATTCATTATGCCCCAAAACTGCTAGAAGTCTGGATCTGAAAATACTCCATTTAAAACCTGTCAAATTCATGTTAAAGTCAATGGCAGCTGTCCCTTTAACCATTTGAAGATTATATAAACTTCAAGAATTTTGGGAGTTTGATGCTGGTGGTCACTCGAAAAACTTAAATAATTTGAGTTTCTCGCAACAAACTCGAAAAAGTTGCAAGATTCCTCGACCCAATTTTTTTGCAAATGAGCTAAACTCGTGGATTAGAGTTAGGTTGTTTGTTTTTGTTAAAAAACTGTAAAAAGTTGAATTTTAGTAAATTACCCCCTAGGTGTTGATAAATGTAAGGTCATGCATCTGGAATGTCTATATTGAAAAGATAGGCTGGCCAAGTTGGTATTGTTTACACTAGAGAAGATAGAATATGATAACTATATATAAATATATATAAGAAGATCATATAATAAACTTAGGCCATGGTTTAGCAGTGCTAATGCTAATATTAAGTCCATTTGATTAAGATTTTTTAGTATCCCAAATCTGTAGTATTTTAGGGCATAGCCACCACATATGAATCATGCTCCCTATATTCTCCCTATAGTCTTGTATTCTCTTCAACAGGTAACTAGTATGTTGGTGTTGTATTGGTGCATACATTTTGGTGTTTTGTACCATCTGTATTTTCCTTGCATTTTTGATGTGGTTTGTGCACTTAGAGTATTTGTATGCAGCATTCGCCATTTTGATCCAAAATGGTAGTGGTGTGTGATATTTAATTGTTTCCCATTTCAGTACGTGTTGATTTTGTTGATGTGTTTTCTTCTGTCAACACTTTTTTGAGTCCTTTCCAAACTCATGGGGGTCCTCGTTGGAAGGGGTTTCATATGGAGTAGGTTGTGCTTCTCAAACTCTGAATGTTGGTATAAGTAATTTTCAGATATTTGTAAAAGTCATATATAGGTAGATCATATTTTTGGGACAGTTTGTCATATGAAATGTGTTGTGCCATCCAGCAGTGGGGTTATCTGGGTGAGATTCCTTCCTTGCCAGAGGGTTAGTTTAAAGGGATACTGTCATGGGAAAAAAAAAAATTTTCAAAATGAATCAGTTAATAGTGCTGCTCAAGCAGAATTCTGCACTGAAATCCATTTCTCAAAAGAGCAAACAGATTTTTTTTATATTCAATTTTGAAATCTGACATGGGGCTAGACATATTGTCAATTTTCCAGCTGCCCCAAGTCATGTGTTGTGCTCTGATAAACTTCAGTCACTCTTTACTGCTGTACTGCAAGTTGGAGTGATATCACCCCCCTCCCTTTTCTCCCCCAGCAGCCAAACAAAAAAACAATGGGAAGGTAACCAGATAGCAGCTCTCTAACACAAGATAACAGCTGCCTGGTATATCTAAGAACAACACTCAATAGTAAAAACCCATGTCTCACTGAGACACATTCAGTTACATTGAGAAGGAAAAACAGCAGCCTGCCAGAAAGCATTTCTCTCCTAAAGTGCAGGCACAAGTCACATGACATGGGGCAGCTGGGAAATTGACAAAATGTCTAGCCCCATGTCAGATTTCAAAATTGAATATAAAAAAATCTGTTTTCTCTTTTAAGAAATGGATTTCAGTGCAGAATTTTGCTGGAGTAGCACTATTAACTGATGCATTTTGAAAAAAACACGTTTTCCGATGACAGGATCCCTTTAAGATTTGGGATAGATGTTGCTAGGGCAGGACACAAATTTAAAATAAAGAATGCAAAAATCAACACTAAGGGGCAGATTTATCAAGGGTCACATTTCGAAGTGAATTTCAAAATTTGAATAAAAAAAGACCAACCAAAACATATTTTTTTTAGCTTTGGGGAATAGGCTGTATTCGATGTTTTGATTCGAATTCAGATCGTATTCGGAACGTATTCAATTGAATTCGAATCAAAGTGTTTTCCAAAAAAACCCCAAATGATTCCAAATAGGATCTAGGAGGTCCCCCATAGGCTAAAACTGCAATTTGGCAGGTTTTAGATGGCGAATAGTCAAAGTCAAATTTCGATATTCACATTTTTGAATGTTTTTCAAATTCAATTTGAATTTGGACTTTTCCCAAGCCAAAGTACACAAAAATGACCTCGAAATTTGAATTTAAAAATTAGAATTTTCACTTCGACTCATGATAAATCTACCCCTTAAAGGAGGGTATGGGACACCTAACAGAGAAATGCTACCAGGCAACAATAATACACCAAATGAGAGAGCAGGGAACCTCTAACGGTCTGCAATTTACTGGCTCCAGCTAGAATGGGACTTAATCTCTTCAACACTTAGGGGCCGATTGATCAAGAGTCGAATATCGAGGGTTAATTAACCCTCGATATTCGACTGGGAACTAAAATCGTTCGACTTCGAATATCGAAGTCGAACGATTTTGCGCAAATCCTGCGATTGATCGAACAAACGATTCGAAGGATTTGAATCCAACGATCGAAGGAAAATCCTTCGATCAAAAAATCACAGGCAAGCCTATGGGGACCTTCCCCATAGGCTAACATTGACTTCGGTAGGTTTTATCTACCGAAGTAGGTGGTCGAAGTATTTTTTAAAGAGACAGTACTTCGATTATCGAATGGTCGAATAGTCGAACGATTTTTACTTCGAATCGTTCGAATTTGATCGAATTCGATCGAATTTAACCAATTCGATGGTCGAAGTACCCAAAAAATACTTCGAAATTCGAAGTTTTTTTAATTCGAATCCTTCACTCGAGCTTCATGAATCGGCCCCATAATATGGACAAAGGATACCAGCAAATATCTACCACAAACAGAATCAAAGCATACAGCTAAAAGCATTGGAATTATGGCATAAAGGAAGTATATTCAACAAACTATTACTATAGCTTTCTGGTATTATTGTTTTAACCTGAGTAAACACATCCCCCTATTATTCGCCACATCTTTTTGCTTCATATTCTAGGAGAGACAACCCTCTAGGGTTCTTCCAGTCACTGTGCCACAAATAATGGTTAGCATTTGTATTCAAACTGATATGTGCTCTCAAAAACAAACTTTAAAAAAAAACTGGCCTGGGTTCAGATAAAACATACAGCTACAGAAAAAGGGAAATGCACTCTTGGATCTTTTAAAAAAAAAGTTATTGCTGAAGGTTTATTGTACAAATAAAAAATTTAATAAGTTCTCTAAAACTGAGATTTTGCTCATACTCAATTAATCTTTGGCATTAACTTCTCTTTGTCTAAAAACAAACATATATAAATGTGTGTTGGATCCCTTATCGGGAAATCTGTAATACAGAAAGCTCCAAATTACAGGAAGGCCATCTCCCATATACTCCATTTTTTAGCAAATAATTAATTTTTTTTAGTAATTATTGCCTTTTTCTCTGTAGTAATAAAACAATACCCGCATTTGAACCTAACTAAGCTGCTTTAATCTATATTGGTAGCAAACCACTTATATTAAGTTTATTTAATATTTAAATGATTTTAGCAGACTTAAAGCAGAATTAAAGTGATATTACATGCACTGCACCGGCCATGGTATTTTTGTAGGCACCATGGAGCAGGCCTATAAAATTCTTTCTTCATTTTTCAATGAAAAGGCTCTGGTTCTTGGACTTAAATCAGTTTGCACCTGTTGTACCATGACCTACAGTTTATTGTACCTGATTGGGGCAAAGGTACCACATTTTCTAGGCACAAATCATTAGTTAGGATTAGGATTTTGATTCTCTTTTTTAACTTCCCACTTGTGCAACAAGTCATCATTTCTCTTTTAAAACACATTTTTGAAAGTAGATACATTGAAAACCTTTTTGGAAAGGTAAAAGTAACAACAAACTCCTGCAACATTTCCATAACTCAAAATCCTCTATTTGGTTCTGTCAATAATACTGGGTATATTTAATTTGACCCCCCAGGTCAGCCTAACTTGGGCTTAGATTTTGCTTCTTATGTGGCTTTCTGTAAAATTCTAGGGGCCTGTCACAAAAGATTAATGAGCACAAATACCGTTAAGTTAAGGGAAAAAATAACATATTGTCAAAGAATGATTCCTTCACATAGTGAAACAACAATCTACACATGCTAATAAAAATGACGACTATATGGAGGTATTTTCTTTTTTCAATCTATAATAACCACTCTGTCAGCTGCTGCTGAAAGAAAACATAAATTGGAAATCACATATAATAGGAATACGATCTTGGCGTAATAAAAAAAGTAAAAGTAAAATCATTGCAGTAAAGTTTTGGTCTTATGATATGGAATTAAAGATGGTCCAAATAATGGCAAGTAAGATGGTAAAAGGTATGGGAAGTCTTGTGTATGAAGACTGACCAATTTGGGATTGTTTACACTGGAGAAGAGGCACTTAAAGGGGAAGGAAACCTAGTTGGCGCAAAAACCCTCCCCCCTCCCGTGTGTTACCATCCCTCCTCCCCCCTGGCCTACCCGTCCCGCTGGGCAAATGCCCCTAACTTGTTACTTACCCTTCTGCGCAGGTCCAGTCCAGGGAGTTCACAGACGACATCTTCTTCCACGCGATCTTCTTCCTGCTTTGACCGGCGCATGCGCAGTAGGAGCATTTTGCCGGTACGATCTACTGCGCATGCGCAAAAAGTCACGAAGTGAAATCGGAAAACTTCGTGACTTTTGGCGCATGCACACTAGATCCATACCGGCGAAATGCTCCTACTGCGCATGCGCAAAAACGCCGGTCAAAGCAGGAAGAAGATCGCGTGAAAGAAGATGGCGTCTGTGAACTCCCTGGACTGGACCTGCGCAGAAGGGTAAGTAACAAGTTAGGGGCATTTGCCCAGTGGGACGGGTAGGCCAGGGGGGGAGGAGGGAGGGTGGGCAACACACGGGAGGGGGGGAGGGTTTTTGTGCCGACAAGGTTTCCTTCCCCTTTAAGGGGGATGTTATAACTATGTATAAATAATTAATTAAGGGGATCATATAATAATCTCTCTAATGATTTATTTACCAGTAGGTCCTTCGAGTAGACATAAGGGCATCCATTCTCATTAGAAGAAAGGAGATTCAGAAAAATATTCAGAAAAGGTTTTTACAATGAGAGCTGTGAAATTTTGGAACTCTCTCTCTCCATGAATCAGTTGTCCTATCAGATACTGTATATTAGATAGCTTGAAGAAAGGGAATGATAAAACATGACTCCTTGGTAGTTCTTGGTAGTGAATGTGGGGAACAGCATGAAAGCTCTTCATACACTAGCTTTCAGCATGACCTATAGATAACTTTTAATGTACATTCATATTTTAAAAAGTAGTTTTTTAGTGTCAGTATCACTTTAAGACCAAACATTCAGTGGCAGAACCCTGCAGACACAGAAGTCTAATTCCTCGACACAGGGGACCTACAAGGCAATTATATGTCTGGGTGGCAGGGGGCCGAGGATTTTTACTTTGTAAGGGGGGCTGTGTGAAAAATGTATGCCACTGCAAACAAGAGCCAATATTTGCAGGTATCACATCTAATCAGTGCTCTGGACCCAACGTCATAAGACTTGCACATGAATGGATGAAGGTGAAGGAAGAAGGGGGAGTCAGCAAGTGGCCTAGGGGTACCCGATGTGTAAATCCAGACCTGGTAAGAGGGGACATACATGGCAAGGCTGCCTTTCTGTTATTAGTAACATTAGCGTTTATCTAATCACAAAACATTTCAGACTGAGGAAAACTTCAAAACAAAAATAATGTATTCTTAAGATAATAAACATGACTACTAAGTTCTTCTCATTGGTGGCCTGGAAAAAGGGAATACATATTCCTCCTCGCTCTTATTTCTAATTCCTAGCCATTTCTCTTTTTCCATACTTTGACTTCATCTGTGAATGCAAAAGCAAGAATTGTAACAGGAAAGAATAGTCTATAGACAGAAAAATATCTTCTCTGACCAATGTTAATGTATTAAAGGACTAAAACACCTTGAATTACAGGAATTTTTCTTTTCATTTGCCACATTATGAATACAATACCCATAAAAATATGTGTTTACATGTTAAACCATTTTCTGTCATTTATCTGTAAGTATTATGTTAACATTTATCTTGCTTTTAACAATACCCCTGCTGATTCAGGTCATTCAAAATAAAAGCAAGACTGAAAGCACAGGCAATTACTAATAATTGCAATGAATACAGCATGTCTCCAGGCATCGAGAGTAATAATGGCAAGGTATTCTTTTATAAATCGTAGGCTTATATGAACAGTTTAGCATTAAATAAGTTCACAGAAGTTTTGTTTGCCTTCCTCTGGATCAACTAGCAGTTAGGCAGGTTATATATAGACAAAAAAGGTTGAACTTCATGGATGTGTTTCTTTTTTCATACTAAATTACTATGCTATTATGTTACTATGCTAATGTCACACGAGATATAGTGATCACTGCTGTCATCAAGTGGAAAACTTTGTTAGTCAAACACCCCTCTCTGTCTCTTAACTATTCCCATAGTGATCTAGAGGAAATGCTGTGCCTGGATAACAGGTAATCAGGGCTGATTTCATATCAGGGTGCCCAGAGACCCAGCATCAGCCGCTGCCCCCCTTCCCCCGCCTGTACCCATCTTGCCAGAAATCCAGGCCTGTAGGTAATAGTGACAGACATTTCTCTGGTAAGAAATGTTAAACATAAAGAGGCATTCTGACTACCAATATCTTGGAACTGTTTGCGCATCAAAATACCCAAAGGGGCATAAACCTAAAACATGACTAGTTTATGGCATAGATACTGTTGCTAATTCAGTTTCAGAGTATTAGTTTGTCAGGCCTCTCAAATGCCCAATATAATAGTCCCCATTGGACACATGCTTTAGCACATCTAGGTGGATTAATGGACATTGGAATACAAAGCACAGAGAAATCATGATGTCTTTTCTTAGATGCGCTAAATCTTTTAATGATTCTCAGTGTTCTATTTAAAATTTTAGCAGTCATTATGTGTGCCTTAGGCAAAGGAAATTCAAATTAAGAAAGGCAGTCAGGTGAATATGAACTGATAAAAAAGAATTAATTGGCAAAAACAGTGCAAAAAATGATTTACAGTCTGCCGGCAAGAGAAACAGCAAAATCTTAATGGGGCATAAGTATAAAATAGGATTTATAAGGTTAAACCTGAAAAAAGAGAAAAATAATAACAATGGGAAACTAAATTGTTTAAATTTAGGGAATAAGTTATACAAATAGTAATAGGCTTGAAAATGCAGTAGGGTGACTAATGCAATGCAATGGGATGTGGATGTGCTTCTCTCACAACAGATCTAAATCTCCCCTTTATAATCAGAGCTTGGCTTGGGGTCAAAACAATAAGATGTGCCTCACTGGATCAACCACTTGGGTGGCCAACGAAGACAAATTATTGTTTGGTGACCCGGTGATGTAACTAAATGAGCAGTCCTTTGATCTCCAGCTTAAGTGAAGAGTTACAAAAATGTATAACTTGGACCCCCATGGCTGGTACAGTTGGTGAAAACAGAAAGTAAATGATCTTGTAACACTAATAGTAGTTGCATGCTTGTTCTATTTACAAAAACAGCACCTCGTGAAAAGTGCAGTGTTCAGATACAAATTAGCAGATTTTTTTTTTAATACAATGCAACATTTTGTCTGAAAATTCCTGCAGCACTGTGTACAAATTGTGCCCAATAAATCAAAAGTAACTTAAGTCCAAGGGTGCATTTTTGCGATGAAAAAATTGTGGATTTGTGGCTACCATTTTCAAAGGGGGAATTACATAACTTCCATCGTGTTGCAACAAAATGGCATGAGCAAGTGATTCATCAATTTTTCTGTGATGAGTTCTAGGGGCAGATTTACTAAGGTTTGACTGTTAAATTCGAATTTTTGAATTTTCTTTTGGTCAAAAAAGAAAATTCTAATTTAAAACCACCAACTGAATTGTTAATTCTAATGTAAGATTGATCGCACCTCGACCCTCGAAAGAGTTCTAATTCAACTATTCTTCACCTAAAACCTGCCGAGTTCATGTAGAAGTCAATGGCTGAGGTCCGTTGAGCCATTTGTCAATAGCCTTCCTGACATTTAAGGTTTTTTCGGAGGAAAACCATATCGAATTTGATTTGAATTATTGGGTCGTTCCTATTTAATCGAATGTTAGGGGGCAGATTTATCAAAATGTGAGATTAAAGCTTGCCACAGAAAAACTCAATTTCTATTCCTATGGGATATTTAGAATTGTATTTATCAAATGGTGGACTCCACTGATAAATATGATTCTAAAAATCCATTAGGAACGAATAGAATATGGATGAGTTTTATTGCAGTGAGTTCTAATTTCTATCTTTTGATAAATCTGCCCCTAGATGTTCGAGTTTATTCATAAATAACCTCCCATTTGAGTTGTGAGTACATTCAAATTTATTAGAGTTAAAAAAAAAATCACATAACTTCAAAATTCAACATTTGATAAATAACCCATAAATTTCGCTTTGATAAATCTGTCCCTATGTGTCCCCTTAATACTTACTAATCGAAAGACATCAGAACAAAATACTGTAGGTCAGCTACCTTTATTTAATTTAAATGAATGAAATAAATAAAATGTGAATTCCTAGCATGTTTTCAATCTTAAAATAAAAGAGGGCATTCAACCCAAACCTTTTAATGCTGCAGAGTTATGACTGTGTGAGACAAGAAATCGGTTTCACGTTGTATGAAAAATACACAGCAGCAAGACACACATATATATATATACACACAGTATATATATATATATATATATATATATATATATATATATATATATATATATATATATATATATATATATATATAAGAATATATAAGAAATATATATATATATATAAGAAAACTGTAAAAGTAGATTACATTTAAAGAAAACATTACTTGGGTTATTAATCTACTGTTGGCTTATAATGCAAAGCAATTAAATCAATAAAATATTACATTGTACAGACCAATATGTTACTGCTTCCAACCAAAATCATGAAAGCAAAAGAGAAGAAAAAAATATTCAAAATACTGATTTCTTATAAATGTTCTCTTTGGGGCAAATTCTCTAACCGGTGAAAATTTGCCAATGACGACTTCCCAACCATCGCAACAGTACGCCAGGAGTACACCAATTCACTAAAGTGCGAAGTTGCGTCCAGAGTGCAGAAAACTGGCAAACTGGCGATGAGAACTACAAACGGAAACCATTTTCCCAGGAGACGCCAAGACTAAATACAACCTGCATTGAAGCAGTAAAATATGCAGAACATGTACCGCAAAAAGTGACACCATTAGGTTTAATCGTAAAAAGGAAAACTATAACTCAAAAATGAATACTTAAGCAACAGATATATGTATATATCACAATAAGGGGTTATTTACTACAATCTGAAAATGTCTCACTATTTTATTAAAACTGGGTGCAGGAAAAGTTTTGATAAAATCGTGAAAAAATCCAAATCGTACGTTTTTTCTGGATTTTTCGGATTATCGCCAGAAAACCACAAATTTTTCCAATTATTGTATGAAACCCAGCGCAGATCATGATATCTTCCAATTGTAAACAGGACATCTGCCATTGACTTCTACATCACCTCAGCGGGTTTGAGAAAGAATACTTTTTTTATCCGGACTTTTAACAGCATCAGGGTTTAATAAAGCAGAAAAATTAGAGGTTTTTTTTACAAAAGAATTGCGTTTTTCCCTTTTAAAACTCCAACCAAAAAAAATCAAATAACCCCCCCAAGTGTCATATTAAAGAATCTTACCAGGCTAGATTATATTTAAGCAATTATTACCCTTTTACAATTTTTCCCTTGAGCCCCTATTTTATGATATTCCCTGTGCTGCTTCAGATATCACCTGACCAGAAATACTGCAGCTCTAACTTTAACAAGAAGTGTCGGAGTAAAAGAAATAGCTCTGTTAATTGAGCTAACATGTATGGTTTGTTTGGTTTGTTTGAATCGTAGGATCCCAGAGGGGCAACCCTTACTATTTAAAATGGAAATTTTCTATTTAGGATTACCCAATGGCACATGCTACTAAAAAGCATTTTATTATAAAAATAATTTATTTACATGAAGCAGGGTTTTACAAATGAGTTGTTTTTGCAAAACATTTTTATAGCGACCTACATTGTTTGGGGTTATTTTTTCTTTAATATGCAGTCTGAGATAACTGTTTATTTATAAATATTACAGGCAGATTCCTCAAATCATTCCTCAAGGATTTTGCGATATTCGAAGGATTTTAATCCATCAATCGAAGGATATTCCTTCGATCAGGAAATTGTTATTAAGCCTATGGGGACCTTCCCCATAGGCTAACATTGGCCTCGGTAGGTTTTAGGTGGCAAACTAGGGGGTCGAAGAATTTTTTAAAGAGACAGTACTTCAACTATCGAATGGTCGAATAGTCGAACGATTTTTAGTTCGAATCGTTCGATTCGAAGGTCGTAGTCGAAGGTCGAAGTAGCCCATTCGATAGTCGAAGTAGCCATATTCGACCATTCGAAATTCAAACTTTTTTTCCTTTATTCATTCACTCGAACTAAGTAAATGGGCCCCTTCATGTCAGATTAAAATTCCATCACAAGATGCAAAGTGCAGACCTGGAAAGTACAAGACAGCACTGTACTCACTGCCTGCCAGAGAACGTAAATACAGGACCCTTTTGCACCATATATCCACTGGCACTCCCTAACTTGCACATCTGAATAACACGCAAGTGGGCATAGGTAAGGGGCAAAATGGTACCTCCCTCAGCCAACCTTTCATGAATATAGTGCTGCTGAAAGTAGGTAGTGATGTATTTGTGTGGGGGGTTCAGGTTAGTGCACTCTACTTTTAGAGAACACAGACACACCTATATTAGTTCACCCAAAGGACAAGTGCAAAGTTTGAAACATATGGTGACTTCTGTCTGTTGTTTGCATTTTATACCTTTCCCTCAATGTGAAAAAATAGTCCTTTGGCTTTTAATCATAAGATGTCATTACTTTATAAAGCCTCAGTCTCAGCCCATTAACTGTGAAGATTTGAGCAATACACCACATTACCAAGGTCCATAGGTTTAGTATGTTCTTAGCTGCAAGTAGCAGTAGATTTTCACTGACGCCAGGACCATCAGATGCTCCATGGCTCTGGGTAGCTCCTATTAACACCTGAACCATCAAACCTAGAAGAACAAGACAAAACAAAATGAATTATAAGTAGGATAAATAATGTACCCTGGGGGCCTCTTCTCTATATAAACCAATAATACAAACCTGCTCAGATGTTAGATGGCTCAAAGCTATATGCATTGATCTGCTAAGCCTTTAGGCACAATGGAAACATCAAAAAGATGCACAGCGTGTTGGGAAATAAAACTATCAACAGAAAAGATGATTCTCTAACATAAGAAGCATTATACCTGGGCTTCACACACTCAGATCTCAGTTTCAGGCACAAACAGTTCTAACAAAAGTCTGCAGAATGTCTAGGAAATGGAATCCACAGACAATTCCTCACAATTATAAAAACCATTGGCAAAGTATAAAATACAGGGGGGTGTACCAGGCTGGGCAACTACATCAAATATGTATTTGAACAATAATTAGATGTTGAGATACATGCTAAAATGAAAAGTAAAAACTAAAATAAGAAATATCCAGGCATTAGTTATTTTCCACCTTCACAGAACATTGAAATATCACATGCTCAGTAATGGATAATATGCCGATAATATGTTTGAGAAAGATATAGTATACTCATGTAGACTCAGGTGCACATGCCCCATGTCTGACGCTTCTATAGCAAGATAAAAGGAAAAATAGAGTCCATCGCTCACCACACTATTTCAGGGACTGAGGTGTATGAACCCCAACCCTTGGTAGTGATGAATACTCAGGCAACAGTAAGAATTCTCAGGTAGCAGTTAAACTCACCAGAGTATTCCAATAGTTCAGGTGCAGATGATGAATATATGTTGTTGCAATTTGGAAACAACAGTTTACCGTTATTGTCTATATTAAGATCTTATCAAGCGATTAATAATGTATAAAAATCATTTGCATAAATTAACTCTGAAAAAATGTCGGTTTTATGCAAGGTAGATAACTAGATCACCAGTGCCAGATAATCCCCTTGCATTATGGTCTTCTGTTTATCTATGCACTGGTAATTTATTAATTTACCTTGCAAGAACTAAACACGGTGTAGCTTAAAGAAACAGTAGCACCAACAAATGAAAGTGTATTTAATTAATTAAAATATAATGCGCTGGTAAAACTGAAGTGTTTGCTTTAGCAACTCTACTATAGTTTATATAAACAAGCTGCTGTGTAGCCATGGGGGGGAAATAATTCAAACTTTAAAAAAGGAGAAAAGTCACAGGTTACACAGCTGATAACAGATAAGCCCTGTAGAATACAATGAGATTCTACATAGCTTACCTGTTATGTACTATTTGTCCTGTGCTTGAATGGCTGCCCCCTTGGCTGAACAGCAGCTTGTTTGTATAAACTATAATATTCTTTCCGAAGCAAACCCCCCAGTTTTACCAGTGCAGGGCAACACTACATTATTTATTTATTACTTAAAAACACATTTTTGATGTTGCTGTTCCTTAATTTTACCTAAATTTCCCTGTGTGTAAAGGTAAAATTGATTGACTGATAACACAACAAAACAACATATACAATCAGTTACAGTGGTTTTGCATTGGTGTCATCTACAGTGCACTTTAATATAACAGATGCATGCATTACAGTTATACTCTAGCAAATGAGTGCAGGGGGACATTAGGGGGGTTATTTATTAAAGTCCTATTCTTTCTGTTTTAAAGGGAAAAAACACTTTATTTTTTCATGATTTATTAAACTCCGATGGTGTTAAAAGTTCGAATAAAAAAAGTACTCCAGCTCAGACCTGTCGAGTTCACATAGAGGTTTATGGCAGATGTCCCACTGATATCCTGATCTGCACTTTCGTTCAATAGTCCGATGATTTCGTGGTTTCGGGTGTAAAATCCAAAAAAGTATGAGGTTTTCAGCAACAAATCCAAAAAAGTTTTTTTTCTGCACGAGAAATTTTTGGAAAGATTTATTGATAAATAGGGGGAATGCGCAGTCAGTGCGCATTTGGCCAGCGTAGTTTTCAGAAAATAGTGAGAACTTTTTTGGGATTTGATAAATAACCCCCCCTAGATGTCAACAATAGTACCTGGCTCACTCATTCTGCTGGAGTAGATGTCCCAGGATCGGGTCAGGGTTCTAGGGAGTCCAGATCACACCAGGCTCCACAGACCTTCTCAAATTTGTAAACAGCTCCCATAGTGTTGAAAGTGAAGAAGAAGAGTTCCATCTATTAGTTGTCTCAGAATGTAAGGGATATTCAGTGCTTGAACATGAGTGTTCACAAACAAATTCTAGCTGTGTGTAAGAAAAATAGCTGTGCGGCGGGGTCGTCCGCCGCGCCATTGGCAGGGACGCCCGCCACATGGTTCTTAGCGCCGGCGCCATGTTTTCTAAGGCACGCGCAGCGCGCCTGTGCGCCTCTTAAAGGCGCAGGCACGCTGGCGTGTTTGCGCCAGCACGTTTTGGCGCATGTTTGGCGCGAATTTTGAAAACTATTTAAGGGCCATTCAGTGTACAGCCCTTTGCCCGTGATATAACTTGTTCTAGTGGTTTTCCTGAGCCTTGTGCGTCTGTCTTGAAAATTCTGATCTGATTATCCGTGTTTGACCCTGCCTGTTCCTGACTACTCTCAAATCTGTATCCTGACCCTTGCCTGCCTACGACAACTCTCCTGCTTAACCCCTTGATTGACTACCCGGTTTTGACCCTTGCCTGCCTGACGATTCTGATATCCGCCTGCCTCGACCCAGCCTGTCTAACCATCCTTCTGCCTAATCCTCTTGTACTGTGACCTTTGGCCCAAAAGACTCTGCTTCCAGCCGTGCCCCTTTGCCAGCCAGAACATCTCACCTTGTACCCCTCGTTAAGTACAGGTGGCACCCAAGTAAGCTGAGGGCTCCTCCTGAAGCCCAACGGTGGTCACACTACTGGTGAAGCCAAGCCGAGACCAGGGTGCTTGGCACTTGTTCTGGTATTGGGTGCCGGCCGTGACATTATCATGGGCCCTGGAGGATGACGATAACGAAGCTGCTGCTGCCTCTGCTACACCATCTCCTCAAACTTCCACTGAGATGTTGCTCTCTACTTTGCTGCAACGTATGGAGGAGCAAGAGCAAAAGCAGAACTATTTGCTTCAAGGGTTCCACAATCTATCCCGTCAGTTGGGGCCTTCGCAGCAGCCGCCTAATCCTGTTCCTGCACCTCCTGTGGGTTCTTCTGCCAATTGGGGTAACTCATCTAAACCTCATGAACCCAAAATTGTGTTCCCTGAGAAATTCAGTGGGGATCACACTAAATATTTCGTCTTTAAAGAGGCGTGTAAGTTATACCTTAGTTTTTTCCCTCACTCATTCCAATCTGGTGAGGAGAAAGTAAGGTTCATAATGGCCCTGTTTTTGGGTGACCCCCAAATTTGGGCCCTAAGGCTGCCTTCCTCTGACCCTGCTCGTTATTCCCTTGACACTTTCTTTAACAGCATGGCAATTCTTTACGATGACCCAGATCGTGCATCTTCTGCCGACACCACGATTCGTAAGTTGCACCAAGGGAAAAGGGATGCAGAGGTGTACTGCACCGAATTCCGTCGGTGGGCAGTGGAAACTGGGTGAAACGATTTGGCTCTACGGAGTCAATTCCATTTGTTGTTATCTGATTCAGTAAAAGATAGTCTGATTAATTCCCCCTACCTTCTAACCTGGATGGTCTCATGTCCCTCGCCATCCAGGTAGATAGAAGGCAAAGGGAGAGAAGGGGTGAGAGGAGTACAAACTTCTCTGGGGTTACTAATATAAGATCTAATGTGGTGACCAATGTAAAATATCCTAACCCCTTTGTGCCTCTGCCTCAGGAGGAACCTATGCAATTAGGCATATCCCATCTAACTCCTGAGGGAAAGGCACGCAGGCGCTCCCTGGGTCTTTGCATGTACTGTGGTGAAAAGGGACATTTTCTGAACCAATGTTCTAAGGGGCCGGGAAACTCTGAAGCCTAAATGGAGAAGGGGAGCTCACACTTGATAAAGGGCCTAGCCCGAAACATGTTGTGTTTTGCAAATTCCCAATAAAAGATTTTGCAGTCAAAGAAAAGTGCTGTGGATTTGTCCTGCACTTGGATTTCTTTTAATCGAGCTCCATTTGGGTGCAGGAGTTTCCTCTCCCAAATCTGCCTCTAAGGTTTTGTTACCAGTTAAACTAACCTGGCCTACGGGCTCTGTCAAGGTGTCCGCATTTGTGGACTCAGGGGCGGAGGGTAATTTTTTGGATTCTGCCTTTGCAGCTAAATTCTGTATCCCTTTAGTTCCTCTAAGTGCCCCCATGAGAATAATGACAGTAGACAAAAGACCCTTAGGGTCAGGTGTAATTTCTAAGGAGACTGTAACTCTCTCCATGTGTATTAATAATTTGCATTGTGAGGAGATAGCTTTTTATCTTATTGAGGGTGCTTCCTCTCCTCTTATTTTGGGGATACCGTGGCTCCAGAGGCATAACCCTCTGATTGATTGGGTCTCTAGGGAGGTGGTTCAATGGGGTACTATGTGTGGTGGGGTATGCTTTCCCTCTGTAGTAGCAACTACATCTCTTGAGGGGTTACCTGCTGCATACGCAGAATTTGTCGACGTCTTCTCTAAAAAGGCAGCAGAAACCTTACCCCCACACCGGCATTATGACTGCCCAATAGATCTTGTCCCAGGGTCAACTCCTCCTAGTGGTAGAACCTACCCTCTTTCATTGCCCGAAGCCCAGGCATTGAAAGAGTATATTAAAGAAAATTTAGAAACGGGTTTCATCAGACCTTCTAGTTCCCCTGCGGGGGCCGCTTCTTTTTTGTTGGGAAAAAAGATGGTGGTCTTCGCCCCTGTATTGATTATAGGGGGCTCAATAAGATCACCATAAAAAAACGCTATCCCCTCCCTTTGATTTCTGAACTTTTTGATCAGGTTAAAGATGCTAAAGTCTTTACCAAACTTGATCTTAGGGGGGCTTATAACCTGATATGTATCAGGGAGGGTGTCTATCAGTGGAAGACTGCATTTAACACCAGGGATGGCCACTACGAATATCTTGTAATGCCATTCGGTCTCTGTAACGCTCTCCCCGGTGTTTCAGGAGTTGGTCAACGACATCTTCTGGGACCTGTTGGGGATATTAGTAGTGGTCTATCTTGACGAGATCCTGATTTTTTCTTCCAACACAAAGGAACATCATAAACATGTTTGTGTGGTTTTACAAGACTGAGGGAGAATAATCTTTATGCGAAACTGGAGAAATGTACTTTTGGGGTTTCTTCTGTTCAGTTTTTGGGATTTAACATTTCCAGCAAGGGTTTAGAAATGGATCCAGGCAAGGTGAGAGCAGTCCTGGATTGGACCCAACCCCTTTCGTTACGTGCAAACCAAAGGTTCCTTGGTTTCGCTAATTATTATCGTCAGTTTATTAAGAATTTTTCCCTCATTGTGGCTCCAATCACTAATTTAACTAAGAAGGCCGCTGATCCCAGCATGTGGCCCCCTGAGGCTGTTCAAGCATTTGAGATTCTCAAAAAGGAGTTCAGTTCTGCCCCAATCCTTCGTCACCCCGACACTGCGCTTCCTTTTATTGTGGAGGTTGACACCTCTGAGGTGGGAGTGGGGGCAGTCCTTTCTCAAAGGCACCCGACTACCAACAAGTTACATCCCTGTGCTTTCTTCTCCAGGGAGTTTTCACTGCAGAGGTGAATTATGATATAGGTAACAGGGAATTGTTGGCAGTCAAATGGGCCTTTGAGGAATGGTGGCATCTCCTGGAGGGTGCAAAACATCTGGTGACCGTCTATACTGACCACAAAAATCTACTACTGTATATATAGAGTCTGCTAAACGCCTTAATCCGAGGCAGGCTAGGTGGGCTCTATTTTTCACAAGATTTAATTTTTCTTGACTTTCAGGCCTGGGACTAAAAACACCAAGGTGGATGCACTATCTAGGAGTTTTGAATCCATTTCTTCTGACTCTAGTGAGTGTACTACCATTATTCCCAGAGAAATGATCATAGCAACCCTTGAATCTGACCTTTCTTCTTTATTGCTCCCTCGTCAAACATCTGCTCCTACGGATACCCCTTCGGGGAGATGATTTGTACCACAGGAGTTAAGGGAGCAAGTATTGAGGGAGGTTCATGATTCTAAAATGGCACGGCATCCAGGCATTTCTAAGACAGTGTCCTCGTTATCCTGTTATGTTTGGTGGCCATCATTCAAACAGGATGCTAAAGCCTTTGTTAATTCCTGCCCAGTCTGCCAAAGATCAAAGTCTTCTCGAAATTCTTCCCAGGGTCTGCTAATCCCCTTACCCATTCCAGAAAAACCTCGGTCCCATTTGTCAATGGACTTCATTGTTGATTTACCCCCTTCTCAGGGGAAAACGGTGATCTGGGTGGTGGTGGATAGGTTTAGCAAGATGAGCCATTTTGTTCCCCTTCCACACCTCCCTTCTGCTAAGACTTTGGCTGACCTATTTGTTACCCACATTTTTAAGTTTCATGGTTTTCCTGAAAATATTGTTTCCGACAGGGGGGTTCAATTTGTTTCTAAGTTTTGGCATGCCTTCTGTTCTTTGGTTGGGATTGAGTTATCCTTTTCCTCTGCTTATCACCCCCAAACCAACGGTCAAACTGAGAGGGTAAACCAGTCCCTGGAACAGTACCTCAGGTGTTATATGTCTGACAACCAGTCCACGTGGGCGGAACTGTTACCCTGGGCAGAATTTGCATACAATAATGCTACCCATTCTTCCTCTGGGGAGTCCCCTTTCAGACAATTCCTGGGGACAGGCCTTTTATCGAGTAAACGTTCATATCAGAACTATAGCAGCCAAAATTTATAAAACTGACTGACTGAAGTAACTGGTTTTTTTTTAATTGAAATATAAGATAGCAGAGGGTACATAAAAAATTAAATTAGTTATTTAATGCATACTTTTGCTATAAAAATGAGATCCAGAATAAACTATAAAATCAAGAATAGTAAAAGTACTGCAAAACTGTGCAATATCTGCTTCTGACTCTTTGTATCATAGTTCCCTGAAATGTTGAATGGCATGGCCTTAAAATTGTGTTTGTCTGTGCTGGGAAGAGAGGGGATTACAGCTGGAAGCAAAGTAACCAGAAATAACCCTGGATTGCTTGATTCTAATTCAAAGTCAAATAATATGATTAAAATGAAAATAAACAATGTTAGTTCCTTTCTAAACTGATGCGTGAGACAATAATTCCTATGCACTGGTGAATTTAATTCAAATTTAAGAAACCTAACAGAGATTCACTGAGCATTAAATGTTTATTTGTGCATTTATGGTATTATTAACTTGTCCATTACACTGAAAAACAATCAAACAAATGTATGGTGATCTCTATAATATTCAAATATATTTCTTTTAAAGAAAAAATACATTTTCCTGTTCAGTGCCACAACAATGTCTCGTACATATAAGCTATGGCTTCATCTGAATACAATGCTTTAGAATGAAAATTACCAGTCAGCAGGTTTATGTGATTATCTGAGCCTTACAAAAGATCTTATACATTTCATTTATGCATCATCCCAATGTGTCACTGCTACTTTGCCGGCTTAAACATTTTGCATTTCTTTTTAAGTGGAATGCATGGCAACAAAGCACAAAATACTTCACTTGTATCTATCTGACCTTTCAGCTGATATACACAGTTTCCTTATAAAGCTAATTATTTTTCATATATCTCTCCGCTTCTTTCATTACATTTGTTCTCTTCCTACATTGGGGCATCAAGGGCCTCTTCATGATACCATCATCCTATAATGAATGTCTCTAGAATAATTTACTACTTTCTTTATTCCATCGCACAACAAGGTGCAGCAGATTCCAATTGTGTTCCACATAAAACTCTTTGTCAGTTGAATTGCTGCATCCTCTTCTTATTTTAATTGTCCCAGAATTCCAATATCCTTGTATATTGCACGTAATTCAACTGTACATTTCTACAATAGCAGACTACATCCCACAATGGCCCACTATCCTTAAAAAAATCATTAGAGTTAATTTACAAATACAAGTGCTTTATCATGTTTAATTTCCCCTACGTCCCACCCAAATGTTAATTTATTCTACCATACAAATTGCAGTCTGAGGCCTGGGGGGATTTTAGTAGCACGTGTTTTTAATTTTGAAGGAACATATATTATGATGTTAGTCATGCTGATTGACAGCTCCATCAGTTATCCACATAACTGATTTTAGTGTAAAATGACAAATATATATGTAATTCTATATTCATGGACCTATTTATTAAAATTCAAGATTTCTAATTTTTTTTCAAAATCAAATATTCAGAACTCAATTTTTGAGAAGAAAAATTGGAAACTTAATAAATTGCATGCTTATTAATGCTTTTGCTGAGTTATGTTGTATTTGCCCAGTATCTGCCTCTGAAGTGGAAGGCAAACATACAGGCAAATTGTTTTTTTTTCACCCATCAGTCCAGATTTAGATCAATGAGAAATCATTATTTTATGGTTGATCACATGAAAACTTGATGAGATTCAATTTGAAGAAACAAAACTTTCAACCCAATTCACATGTTAAACTTCACATGTTGTTTCTGTTTTATCCTGAAAAGTTGCAGTGTGATTTGTTTGTCCTTATTTGGAGCTGCATAATTAGGTTCGACAAGGTGCACACTTTATTTGATAGGGGTTGTGTAACTGTTACACTCATGGAATATCTAAAACTCAAGGAAAAGCAGCTTTTTTTTATATTAGCAAAGTAGAATTTCATGCTAATCCTTTGTAATGGAGACCTTCCTGATAGGGATTACAGCTCGAAAATCTAAGGGGCACATTTACTATGGGTCGAATATCGAGGGTTAATTAACCCTCGATATTCGACCATCAAAGTTAAATCCTTCGACTTCGAATATCGAAGTCGAAGGATTTACCCCTTATTGAACTATTCGAAGGATTTTAATCCATCGATCGAACGATTTTCCTTCAATCAGAAATTGCTAGGAAAGCCTATGGGGACCTTCCCCATAGGCTAACATTGGTGCTCGGTAGGTTTTAGTTGGCGAAGTAGGTGGTCGAAGTTTTTTTTAAAGAGACAGTACTTCAACTATCAAATGGTCAAATAGTCGAACGATTTTTAGTAGAATCGATTCGAAGTCGTAGTCGAAGGTCTAAGTACCCAATTTAATGGTCGAAGTAGCCAAAAAATACTTCGAAATTTTAAGTATTTTTCATTCTAATCCTTCACTCGAGCTAAATAAATGTGCCCTTAAGTTATTAAATAATACCCCAAACCTAAACTATTAAGGAACAAGAAGTTGCAAATACTTTTCAAAGACAAAACATGAACATGGCTGCATCAAATTAATTCTTCTACTTCATGTATGCCAGAAGCATAAATATATGTAAATATAATACAACATAGGCCAAAAAGTTCCTCTTTGGTTTTCAGATATAGTGAACTGCTTGCTCAATCCACAGTGAAACTACATGCACACAAGCATTTACAACTTTCTTTTATTTTATTATAAATGTGTATTGGATTTAAAGTCAGCATGCAAATTGAAATCAAAGGCATCACAAAATTATTAGGATTTGAGAGGAACCACAGAATCAAACACAACAAAAAGACTAGGGATGCACCGAATCCAGGATTTGGTTCGGGATTCGGCCAGAATTCGGCCTTTTTCAGCAGGATTCAGATTTGGCAGAATCCTTCTGCCTGGCTGAACCGAATCCTAATTTGCATATGCAAATTAGGGGCGGGGAGGGAAATCACATTAATTTGTATCACAAAACATGGAAATAAAAAATGTTTTCCCCTTTCCACCCTTAATTTGCATATGAAAATTAGGGTTCGGCTTCGGTTCGGTATTCGGCCGAATCTTTCTCCGAGGATTTGGGGGTTCGGTCGAATCCAAAATAGTGGATTCGGTGCATCCCTAAAAAAGACAGAACAACTTAAGAGAAGGGAAAAGAAGTGTAAGAGACACATCTAATATTCTAAAAATGTAAAAAGGGCAAAAATTAAAGCAGTTATGTTTTATACCTCAGCTGTACATAGACAAAAATATAAAGTCCACACTCATATGAAAAAGGTGAGGAACCAATGTAACAGAGTTGACATATTTCTCCAGCTCTTCATGATAATGTAAAAAACATGAATTATTCCAAGACTTGATTATATACTGAAAACCCTACAGGAGGTCTTCAACGGGAAAAATAGGCAGAGTTGCAATTCTTTTTGGGTTCTACACTGTATGTTGTATATTTGTTTGAACTTGCGTATAACTACCAGGGATACCAAGCAGCTGCGTGATCAGTTGGGTGCAGATTTAATAATTTTCTAGATCTAAATCACTGCAAGATTTGCATATTCAAATTATAGTAAAAATGGCTTGAATCAGTTCAGCTGTACCCCTTGGATTTGGAAAAATTCTGCAAAAACTGCTAGTATTCCTCTGCATCCTTAACCAAATCCTGATATGGTGCATCCCTACTATATAAATAATGCAAAGATATCCCATATGTTCTTCTGTATTACCTGTAAAAAAACTGTTTCAAATATAGTTTATTTGGCAAACTATTATCCTTGAAGGTTGGAGTGAATGGATGTTGACAAGGGGCACTGCTGATATGAGGCGAGTTAAGAAACTTTCCAAATTCGCCTGAACTTTTCTCGTAAGGCAAGTTGGGCAACTTCGGAAAATGAAGCAATCCGAGTGCCATCCCACCGGCGGGAAGGCATTTCTGGGAGATTAGTTGCCTGAACAAGAGGAGATTTGTCGATGGGCGGCTAATCTCCCTGAATCGCTACGTGTGCCACCACCCTTAGGCAGCAGCAGCCCGCAAGTTACCAGGGGCGGCATAAAAGCCACTCCTGGTAACTTTAGGAGCCAAATTTCCTATTTTTAAATTGGAATTTCAGATCTGTTAGCGCAGAGAGCACAAATGAGGCTTTTATTATGCAGCTCAGCAAAAAAAATTAAATACTGAGCAATGCATTTCCCACTGTATCTTGTGCAGAACAAAGTGAAACAATTTCTGACTGACATTTAGAAATGTACTGCAGAAGGTTGCGCTCACTTATTAGTGAACATAACTAAGATTATTTTTTATTTTTATTGTGCACAGTTTGCAGTAACGCCTGTCCTTCTAAAGCAGATCTGCTTTTCAGGCTGAATGATTTAAGAGCTAGCTAAAATAAAAGAGTCTGGTATACTTAGAAAACTGGACATTTTCAATACATCCACATCTAGAAATAATTAATTATGAATAATTATTAATTAGTATAAACAACAAATTGTTGTATATATATATATATATATATATATATATATATATATATATATATATATATATATATATATATATATATATATATATATATATATATATATATATATATATATAGACATACCCAAACAGTCCGCACACTCTCAGTCTTTAAATTCCACTTACGGTGCTGCAGTTTGTTGTGTGTAGTATATTCATCCAGAACGATGTGCGCACTCCACTTCTTAATAATCCATTTATTTATAGTAAAAAACAGTACATTAACGTTTCGTCGTCAATGTACTGTTTTTTTACTATAAATAAATGGATTATTAAGAAGTGGAGTATGCACATCTTTCTAGATGAATATATATATATTTATTTATTTATTTATTTTTTATTATAAATTAAACTTCAGTTTTCCGTCTACATAAGAATTATCTTGCCAAGATTACGATCTTTAATAAGGGTAATGTAATAAAAGGCATAATGTTTATTCAGCCTCTAGTAACCTACAGCAACCAATTAGCAGAAAATATTTACTGGTTTGTTGTTTTAAAAAAACATTGGGCTGGTTGCTGTAGGTTACTAGATCTCAAGCAAGTTTTGAACCTGTTATTAAATGTATGAATAAAGAGGTTCAAAGTATGCTCCAGGATGTGTAACACATAGCAACCGGCATTTGCTGACCAGCTGGTTAAGAGCCAACATTTTAATGATTGCTAACCTAAACAAACTCTACAGGGTAAATAAACCTTGGAAGAAGAAGCACACATTAATATTGTGTATTTTTCACTTTTGCCTGGTGAATTTTTGTATTTGAGTTTATTGTGAATAGTACATTTAATAAATCTTGCATTTTAAGGAAATATAGATAAAAACACAAAGAGATCCATTAAAAAAAAAAGAAATTTGTATGTTCTTAAATAGCCCCCAAGTGTCTAAATTGGCTCCAGCTAGGGCAGAAAGACACAAAACGCACCACAGATCCTTTTGTTTCCTATAAACGTTTTTATCCTTATGATTCCAGCATGATTCAGTATTAGGTAATTCACAATATAAAAGAATTCTTCACTTGCCTATTGAATAACAAGTTAAGTCACTCAAGTAAAAGACCCACTGATTGTACACTAGGTTAAATAATCACTAGATAATTAAGTTATATGGTGCTGTGCATTAAATTAAAAAAAGGTTTTTGACCCAAGGAAATTAAATTATAAGATCGCCAAAAGATCTGTTGATTCAAACGCGCATTTCGCAATATCTGCTTTATCAAGATTACGACTCGATAAAGCAGATATTGCGCAACGCGCATCGGCGTTTGAAAATTATAGGCAGTAGTTTTGGGACACCTCTACCTCCTCTTATTTCATTTTCCTCCTTTATTCATGAATTTGAGTATTGATTTTAGTTTTTATCCGATGATTTAATTTAATTAATCTAATCCTCAGTTGCCTACTTATAATTATTATTTTAATACAGCACTCTCAAGCACTTTATAACTTATTCTCTCTAATTGAATTAACAATTTGAATAATTTTTTTAAACGTATTACTATTTATCAATTTAGAACTGCAGCACTTAATTAATTAATTAATTTTTATGAATTAACAGCCACCAATTGATGTAGTCATTTAATTAATTATCTTTAGAACTACGTTTATACACAATTAATTAAGGAGGGTATAAATCTCTGTTAAGGGACCCCCCTATGTATTAATGGTTCTATTGTAAGAAAGATCACTAAGGGGTCCTAAAGTTTCCTAATTCAATTAATTATATTGCACAGCACTTTATTATCAATTAACACAACTAATGGTGTTAATGTATACATCTGATACAGTTGGATAATTGTAATTTAATGCACAGCACCTTATAACTTAATTATCTAGTGATTATTTAACCTAGTGTACAATCAGTGGGTCTTTTACTTGAGTGTGTATAACTTAACTTGTTATTCAATAGGCGAGTGAAGAATGCTAGACGATAGCCTATATTGTGACTGCTTTCGTTTAATTGATCAAGTGGAGGTACTTCTTCTTTTATATTGTGAATATCCATACTACTGGCATATGTCTGGAAAAGTATAGCTATCAAATTGAAAGAACAAGATCCCTCTAAAATTTCCATTTGGAAAATACAAATTGACTATGGCCTACCTATGTATAGACTTAAAGGATGCGCCGCCTCAATAGACATTGCCCTATCCCCAAAACCACACCATCACCCTGCAGGAGCCCCTCACTATCTACCACCAATTTCTACACCCATAACTCAAAATAACTCTAGGCAGACTATATGGCTTCTAATGGGAATGTTCCATTTGGAACATGTTTTTTGCATTCACAATTGTCAAGCATTTCGGGCTGTTTGATATTGATTTTTTTGGTCAATAATCCAGAAAATGTGTGGTTTTCATTCGATAATCCTACAACTTCTAGTCTTTTGTGCGACAATTTAAAATAGTCACACAATTTAAATTGTTGCACGATGTTGTTGAGACTTTTCCCACATGTGCGATTTTTGATCTCAATATTTTGTTAATTAAGCCAGTTCATGGTTTAGAGTTAGGTTAAATTTTCATTTTTATTATAATGGGAACATTTTGAGTTTTAATAAATAGCCCCCATAATGTTACTTGCCTCTACTCGTGACACATGGGGGCACATTTACTAAGGGTCAAATATCGAGGGTTAATTAACCCTCGATATTCGACCATCGAAGTAAAATCCTTCGACTTCGAATATCGAATTATTAAATCTCACATAGTTTTTAAAGGGCAAAAATCTAAAATTTTTAGAGAAAAAAACTCTAATTTTTCAAGCTTTATTATGCTTTGAAGCTGCTTAAACTCTGAATCTGAAAATACTCCAGCTAAAACATGATGAAATCATGTAGAAGTCAATGGCAATGGTCCCTTTAACAATTGGAAAACAGTTTTTTACCGTCAGGATTCTCAATAGAGAGCTGGTTTTCGTTTGATCATCCAATAAATTTATGTAGATGTTGTTTCATCGAAAATTTAAAAAAGTAGCCTGATTTAAATTGATGCCTGATTTTGTCATGACTTTTTCTCTCATCGTTTTTTTCAATAAGTTTCAAGGGTAAATTAAGGGGGTTTGGTCAATTTTTTTTTTACTATAGTGAGAAAAAATCACGTTTTAGTAAATAACCCTCTTAAATTAACAACAAAAGATTTCCACCATGTACTGTGGCAACACCCATAAATCATAATTTATATATATGTCCCTTAAGTTAATAACCTGCAAGTAGTTCAAAATACAGTACTTCCCCTGCAAAGATTGACCAGAAGTTAGTCTACATTTCAAGCAGTTAACACATCTCATTTACCTAAATGGACCTCGTGTCATTTTGCTTTAATCTCTTGGTTTAACAAGAGCTTTCTGCAGAGAAACATCTGCAAATATGGCTTTGTTATGCTTCAAGGTCCATCAATAACAGTTGATCGAAAACTTGTGTTGCTTTTGCCATTCACCAGAGAAAGGAGCGTCACTGTCTGAAAGATCTTGTCTCATTTGCTTTAAATATTCTAACTTATTTAGATTGTGTAGCTTTGTTATTTTTTATGCAACTGCTTAAATGTATTTAAAGCTAAAGACTTACAAGAAGGTTCTGTACTTCCTTTCACATATGTACAAAAAGTTTAAAATTACTGTTATTGGCAGGTTCTTATAAAGATGGTTTCATGAAACTGCAACGATAAAATGATCTAAATTGCTTTTTATTTTTATTTTTTTAACCTGAGCAAATATTTTCCCTATATAAAAAAACCATAAAAGAGTTGGCAGAAATGCTTAAAATGTTTCTCCATTAGAAGCAAAACAGTGCCCTGGCACATAAACAGAAAGCAATTTCCTTAATTAACTTCACTTTCAATGGTGAAATGTTAGAATACTTTGTGATTTCAAGAGGAATAATCAGTAAGCATACCTCTCTAGGGGGAAACTTTCCTCTTGTTTTCAGATTTTCAGAAGCCATTAGAAACATTTTGCTGGGCAAAAAAATTAGAGGGGAGTGTAAGCGCTGCTTTCAGTCAAGTATATAGAAATATTAGAAAAGCCAAAAAAGAGCTATGGGCTATTGCTAGAAGATGGAAGACTGCACAAAGCTCTAAAACATTTCATAAATAAATAAAGTTTTTGCAAAACTGAACCAAAAACACAATGCCTTGCATTTACTTCAACAATATTCATTCCATTTACTTATTTAGTGCCTCACTCAATTATCGTCATGTTTTTTTTAATCAAATTACGAGGTTCTACACTGTTAGGGGCATATTTATCAAGGGTCGAATTTCGAATTGAAAAACCTTCGAAATTCAAACTCAAAAAGACCAACCGAAACTAAGTAGAAGGTTTTTTTTGGTCGAATAGGTCAGTTTTCAATCGATTTGGTCTGCATTTGATCGAATTCGATTTGAAGTTTTTCCCAAGATTTTTCAAAGTCCACCAATTGACTCCAAATAGGAGGTCCCCCATAGGCTAAAACAGCAATTCGGCAGGTTTTAGATGGTGAATGGTCAGTTGAATTTTTAAAGAGACAATATATGATAAATTTCGATATTCACATTTTTTAATTTTTTCAAACTCAAATCGAATTTGGACTATTCCCTAGTCGAAGTACACAAAAAATAGCTTGAAATTCGAATTTTTTTCATTCGAAAATTCACCTCGACCTTTGATAAATCTGCCCCTCAATGTTTACAGCTGAGTTTAGTGTTACTTTGAGTTCAGTCAAACAGCTACCCTTAAAGAAACTGTTTAGTTTGAAAATAAAACTGGGTAGACAGGCTGTGCAAAATAAAAAAAAATTAAAATATAGTTAGTTAGTAACAGGCTGGAAAGCTTCCCATTTACAGTAGCAGGCACAATACAAGTATCCATGGGGCTACATTATGCTAAATGCTTAAAGGGATTCTGTCACGGGAAAATGTGTTTTTATGAAATGCAGCAGTTAATAGCATTTCTCCAGTAGGAATTTCCTGAATTGAAATCTCTTGAAAAAAGATTTTTAGAATCAGACACATGGCTAGACATGTTGTCAGTTTCCCAAGTGCCCTCGGTCAATTGACATGTATTCTAAACTTCTGGCAATCTTTACTGCTGAATTGCAGTTTAAGTGATATCACCCCCTTCCCCCCATCAGCCTGTCAGCAGTCTATCAACAGAACAATGGGAAGGTAACCAGATAAACACCTGCATCATGAAAGATGCTCTCATTCCCCTAGTGGTAGATATAAGAACAGCACTCAGTAGTAAAAATCCAAGCCCAGCTAACCCAAGTCATGACTCCTTCAGTTACATTGAGTAGGAGAAACAATAGCTTATCGGAAAGCAGTTCCATTGTGAAGTGCTGGCTTTTTCTGAAAGCACAGGATCAGGTACAATAACCCAATATAGCTGCCAACACACCAATATCACAACTAAAAAATACATTTATTGGTTCAAGAATAAAATGTTAAATGGTAGAATAAATTACTTGTAATTAACACATTATAATTAAGTGATAAAAACTATACCATGAAAACCATGACAGAATCTCTTTAACAGTGTTTGCATCTAGTGGTCACCTGAAGAGCCTTTTCAGGCACATCAGTGTGAAACCCTATCTAGGAACACAATTCCATTCTCAACCGTAGACTATTGAGGCCCATTTATCAAAGTCCGAATTTATCTCAATATTTTCTCATACACCTAAACTTTTTTTGATTTCTGCCCGAAAACCACAAATTGCACAAAACCCTGCGCAGATCAAGATATCTTTGCGACTTCTCCCATTGACTTATATGCAACCTCGGCAGGTCTGAGATGCCGGATTTTTTTGATTCAGACTTTTTCCATCCTTGGGGTATAATAAATCCCAGGAAAATTTGAGGGTTTTTTTTCTACAAAAAATCTGATTTTATAGTAAAAAACACAAATTTTTCGGGTTTTTGGCATTCAGACTTTAATAAATAACCCCCTATTCAGTCAAAACATAAATAGATACATGTCTTTTTATTCTATCCTAACATTTAGGTTGGCCAAGATTAAGGGGTTATTTATCAAAACCTGAAAAGTTCTCACTATTTTCAGATTTTTTCTGAAAAAATTAAAAATCTGCACAGACTCCCCCCCCCCTATTTATCAAAACATCAGCTCCCCAGTGTTCTGGCGCTTGCACATATGCACTCGCGGGGGGGGGGGCAGAGCAGGCACTAGGACCGCACTGCCCAGAGGTGCTAGGACCGGCCGGAATAGGGGCACTGCCTAGGGGCGGATAGAAAAGAAAACCACCCATGTTATAACCCTCCTAATCTCTACTGTTGTTGATATTATAATTATTCAAAACAGTCTGTTCACTCTTTCCAACTGAAATTCCTGCAAACCCATACATTAATTTGACAAGTCCATAATCCTACTCTTTTATTATGTAACTCGATCGATTGATCGATCGTTAAATAGGCAATATTGTTATATAGGGAAATAGGCAATATGTGGCTTCTTCAGTATAAGATCAAGTAGCTGACAGATCTGTTGCATGTTATCCCACAATGCTCAATGTAATTTAGAAAATGTTGGGATATGAACAACCAAGAGGGATCAATCTGATTAATGAAAAAAATCATGAAGTAGTTGAGCAAACAATCCCATTAAGATGACCATATCCAGTCCATATAGAGCATTTTTTATCTGAATAATGAATTTTGAATCAGTCACTGTCCCTGTAAAGGCTCCAAGACAACTGCATAAAAGTCATGTTTTATCTTCATAGTTACATTGGGGTTTTGGGGCCTTGGGGCCCTATTTACAGCATAACAAAACGTCAGGCTTTAAATAAAATATTTTGACCCTATATTCAAGACCTGTGGAGTACTATACTTTTTTTCTGTTGTAATTTGGGTTATTAGTACCCATGTATTTAATTGTTAGCAATGTCCATAAATTCCTGCTGATGGCTACATAGTTGCTAAAGTCTAGACAGGCATGCCGTTGTGTGGAAAAGCCTTGCCATACTTACAGCAGCTGTAACAGGACAGAATAGTCAGTTTGGTCCCCTTTTAAAATATTGAGCATAAAAGCCCTATTCATAGTTACAGAGTTCATTTGGGTTGAAAAAAAGGCTGATACGTGTAACTCCATCATGTGAACCCATATATACATACTTTTCGTAATGCGAAAGTTTATTCCTTTCCATGAGCAGTTTTTTGTTTGTAAACTTCATATAAACCCGCAAACTGTTTAAAGACAGCATCTGCCAATGGACAAAAGATTGAGAATTTAACAGCTTGCACCAGTATGCAGTGTATAAAATAAATACTCTTACTGAAAAAGAGTACACAATTCCATAGAAGAATATTACATTGAGAAACGCAAATTTTTATTCTTACGTGTGCAAATTGTGTTTCCTACAACTTTTTTTTTACAAACCGTACCAATTCCTATATGTCACGGCCGGCACCCAATACCAGAACTAGAGCCAAGCACCGTGGTCAGAGCTCTCTTCACCAGTATGTGTGACCACTTTTGGGCTTCGGGAAGGCCCTCCGCCTACTGGGGTGCCACCTGGACTTATGAGTGGGCAAGGCTAGAGTTCTGGCAGGCAATGGGGCACGGCAAGTATCTAGAGTCTTTTGGGCCGAGGATCACGGTTACAGGCAAGGATGAGGCAGAGAGGATAGTCAGACAGGCTGGGTCGAGGCAGGCAGATAGCAAGGATCGTCAGGCAGGCAAGGGTCAAAACCGGGTATCAAGCAGAAGGGGTACAGGCAATAGAGTAGTCGGGTAACAGGCACAGGTCAGGATTCAGATGGGAGAGTCGTCAGGAAACAGGCTGAGGTCAAAAACCGGATAACTAGCAGAATAAACACGGACAAACAGCACAAGGCTTCAGGCAAAACCACAGGATAAATCCTATCACGGGCAACCAGCAGTACCAATGAATGGGCTTAAATACAGTTTGAAATTCGCGCCATTGCGCGCTGACGTAATTACGCCAGCGCGCCTGCACCTTTAAATAATGCGCGCCGCGCGCGCACTAGGACCTGGAAGCCAACGGAGAAGGAGCGCGGCGGCGTGGCGGCCGTCCACGCCGCCGCAACCCAGGTAAATTTCTTACATTACCCCCCTCTCTAGGGGGGGGCCACTGGACCCCCAGGCTTCCCAGGAAACTTAATGTGAAATTGCCTCCTGAGGCGGTCAGCCTTGATGTCATCAACTGAGACCCAGGAGTTCTCCTCAGGACCGAATCCCTTCCATCTAGTGAGGTACTGGAGTTTGTTACGTACCAAACGGGAATCAAGGAACTCCTGGATCTCAAATTCAGGCTGACCGTCAACTTGCACTGGAGGAGGAACAGAAACAAGGCGGGTGTTAGAAGCAGGTTTTAGGAGCGAGACATGAAAGGAATCAGAAATTTTGAAATTAACAGGTAACTTAAGACGAACAGAAGAAGGGTTGATAACAGAAGTGATGGGATATGGACCAATGAAACGGGGACCCAATTTTAGGGAAGGAACTTTCAATTTAATGTTCTTGGTGGAGAGCCACACCAAGTCTCCCACCTTATATTGGGGTGCCTCCCTGCGTTTCCTATCGGCAGCCCTCTTCTGAGAGGATGTAGCCGTCTTAAGAGAGTTGTGAACTTGTGACCAGACTTTAGAAAACTGTTCGACAGAGGAGTTGGCAGATGGAACAGAGGAACCAGACCCTGAAAAAGAAAATGCCTTGGGGTGCAACCCATTAACAACAAAAAACGGAGACTCCCCAGTGGAGGAGTGAGAAGCATTATTGTAGGCAAATTCTGCCCAGGGTAACAATTCTGCCCAAGAAGACTGATTCTCAGAGACATAACACCTTAGAAATTGTTCTAAGGTCTGATTTACCCTTTCAGTTTGCCCGTTGGTTTGTGGGTGATAAGCAGTAGAAAAAGAAAGATTAATCCCCACTAAAGAGCAAAATGCTCGCCAAAACTTGGAGACAAACTGAACCCCTCTGTCAGATAAGGTTTTAGCGGAAGGGAGATGTGGAAGTGTGATAAAATGACCCATTTTGCTAAATCTGTCCACGACCACCCAAATTACTGTTTTCCCCTGGGACGATGGTAAGTCCACTATAAAATCCATCGAAAGATGGGTCCACGGTCTCTCAGGAATAGGCAGGGGAATGAGTAATCCCTGGGACAAATTTTTAGAAGATTTAGAGCGTTGGCAAACAGGGCAAGAGTCTACAAACGATTTTACATCTTGCTTGAAAGTTGGCCACCACACACTTCTGGACAACAAAGATGTAGTTTCACTTACACCGGGGTGTCCTGCCATTTTGGAATCATGAACCTCTCTTAACACCTGTTCTCTTAGATTTTCAGGAACAAAAAGCCTCCCCTCAGGAGTGTTGGAGGGAGCATCAGTTTGAACAGAGGTCAATAAGGAAGAGAGGTCAGATTCCAATGTGGCTACAATACATTCACTTGGGATAATAGAAGGATTATCATCTGAGTCAGAACTGATTGAGTCGAAGCTCCTAGAGAGAGCATCTGCCTTGATGTTCTTTGTACCAGGTCTAAAGGTTAAAGAAAAATCAAACCTGGTGAAGAACAGAGCCCACCTAGCCTGTCTAGGGTTTAATCTCTTAGCTGACTCAATATAGAGCAAATTCTTATGGTCAGTATAGACCGTAATCTGGTGTTTAGCCCCCTCCAGTAGGTGCCGCCATTCCTCAAAGGCCCACTTGACTGCCAACAATTCATGATTCCCTATATCATAGTTTACCTCAGCGGGCAGGAACTTCCTAGAGAAGAACGCACAGGGATGCAACTTGTTGGTAGTCGGATGCCTTTGGGAAAGAACCGCCCCTGCTCCTACCTCAGAAGCATCTACCTCCACAATGAAAGGTAAAGCAGTATCAGGATGGCGTAGAATTGGGGCGGAACTGAATTCCCTCTTGAGGGTTTCAAAAGCTTGAATAGCTTCAGGAGGCCACATGCTGGGATCAGCACCTTTTTTGGTTAAATTAGTGATGGGCGCCACTATGACAGAAAAGTTTTTGATGAATTGCCTGTAATAATTTGCGAACCCCAAGAATCTCTGGGTTGCACGCAGTGAAAGGGGTTGAGTCCAATCCAGGACAGCTCTCACCTTGCCTGGATCCATTTCAAGACCCTTAAAAGAAATGTTGAACCCCAGAAATTGGACAGAGGTTACCTCGAATGTGCATTTCTCTAACTTAGCATACAGACAATTCACCCTTAACCTACGTAATACCTCACAGACATGAATGCGATGTTCGCAAAGGTTTGCAGAAAAAATTAGTATGTCGTCAAGATAAACCACAACATATACCCCCAACAGGTCCCGGAAGATGTCATTGACAAATTCCTGAAACACTGCTGGGGCGTTACATAGACCAAAGGGCATTACGAGGTACTCATAGTGGCCATCCCTGGTATTGAAAGCAGTTTTCCACTCGTCCCCCTCCCTGATCCGTATGAGATTGTAAGCTCCCCTCAGGTCTAATTTGGAGAAGATTTTAGCATCCTTGACCTGGTCAAACAATTCAGAGATAAGGGGTAAGGGATAGCGGTTTTTCACAGTGATCTTGTTCAAGCCCCTATAATCAATACAGGGGCGTAAAGCACCGTCTTTCTTGCCTACAAAGAAAAACCCTGCCCCCGCAGGGGAACTGGAAGGCCTAATAAACCCTCTAGCAAGGTTCTCTTGAATATACTCTCTCATTGCCTGGGCCTCAGGCAATGAAAGGGGAAAGGTTCTGCCTCGAGGGGGAGATGATCCCGGAAGCAGATCAATAGGGCAGTCATACTGCCGATGTGGGGGTAGTGTCTCAGCTGCCTTTTTGGAAAATACGTCAGAATAGGCAGTGTAGGCAGATGGTAACCCCTCAAGGATGGTATTACCCACTACAGATGGAGTACACACCCCACTACAACCAGAACCCCACTGAATAACCTCCCTAGAAACCCAATCTATCAGAGGGTTATGCCTCTGGAGCCAGGGTAAACCCAGAATGAGAGGACAGGAAGCTCCCTCAATGAGGTACAGAGCTATTTCTTCAGAATGCAGATTACTTATACACAAGGACAGGTTGATGGTCTTTTGGGAAACCACCCCAGACACCAAGTGTCTTTTGTCTACAGCAAGGATTCTCATGGGCGGATTAAGGGCAACCAGTGGAATTTTGAATTTTGCAGCAAAAGCCGCGTCCAAGAAATTACCCTCTGCCCCAGAATCAATGAAAGCAGACACTTTGATAGTGCCCGTAGGCCAGGTCAGTTTAACTGGTAATAGAACCTTAGAGGCAGATTGGGGAGAGGAAACGCCTGCACCCAAATGGAGCTCCCCTTCTCCATTTAGGCTTGGGTGTTTCCCGGCCTCTTGGTGCATTGATTGAGAAAGTGACCCTTCTCCCCACAATAAATACACAGCCCAAGGAACCACCTGCATGCCTTTTCCTCAGGAGTAAGGTGTGAGATGCCTAGCTGCATAGGCTCCTCCTGAGGTTGAGACACAGAGGGGTTTGAAAACTTAGCACTATGAACATGTTTATACCCAACAGAAGTATCCTGTTCATCCCTATTCTCCCTTTGTCTCCTATCTATCTGGATGGCCAAAGACATAAGGTCATCCAGACAGGAAGATAGGGGATAGTTAACAAGGCTGTCTTTGACAGATTTGGCCAGACCAATGCGAAACTGACTCCGTAGAGCCGTATCATTCCACCCCGTTTCCACCGCCCACCTACGAAACTCAGTACAATAAGTTTCCACCTCCCGTTTACCTTGGCGTAATTTACGAATCGCGGAGTCGGCCGAAGAGGCGCGATCCGGGTCATCGTATAGAATAGCCATAGAACGGAAGAACTGGTCTAAAGAAAAACGGGCAGGATCGGTGGCTGGCAGTCCAAGTGCCCAGATTTGGGAGTCACCCACTAATAGGGTCATAACGAACTGACCTTTTCCTCATCAGAGGGAAAAGAATGGGGGAAAAAGCTGAGATACAGCTTGCAGGCTTCTTGAAAAACAAAAAACTGGGTTCTGTCCCCACCGAACTTGGCAGGAAATGCGATCTTGGGTTCCTGGGGTCTGGATGTAGAACCCCTATCTGGCGGGGAACCCACAGAGGATGTAGGAACAGAACTAGCTGACTGCTGCGAGGGTCCCAGCTGGCGGGTTAGCTTATGGAACCCCTGGAGCAGATAATTTTGCTTTTGCTCCTGGTCCTCCATTCGTTGCAGCAAAGTAGTAAGCAACAGATCAGTGGATGTTGGGAGAGGAGCAGCAGCAGCAGCAGCTTCAATGTGATCGTCGTCCTCCTTGGCCCGTGATAATGTCACGGCCGGCACCCAATACCAGAACTAGAGCCAAGCACCGTGGTCAGAGCTCTCTTCACCAGTATGTGTGACCACTTTTGGGCTTCGGGAAGGCCCTCCGCCTACTGGGGTGCCACCTGGACTTATGAGTGGGCAAGGCTAGAGTTCTGGCAGGCAATGGGGCACGGCAAGTATCTAGAGTCTTTTGGGCCGAGGATCACGGTTACAGGCAAGGATGAGGCAGAGAGGATAGTCAGACAGGCTGGGTCGAGGCAGGCAGATAGCAAGGATCGTCAGGCAGGCAAGGGTCAAAACCGGGTATCAAGCAGAAGGGGTACAGGCAATAGAGTAGTCGGGTAACAGGCACAGGTCAGGATTCAGATGGGAGAGTCGTCAGGAAACAGGCTGAGGTCAAAAACCGGATAACCAGCAGAATAAACACGGACAAACAGCACAAGGCTTCAGGCAAAACCACAGGATAAATCCTATCACGGGCAACCAGCAGTACCAATGAATGGGCTTAAATACAGTTTGAAATTCGCGCCATTGCGCGCTGACGTAATTACGCCAGCGCGCCTGCGCCTTTAAATAATGCGCATGCGCGCCGCGCGCGCACTAGGACCCGGAAGCCGACGGAGAAGGAGCGCGGCGGCGTGGCGGCCGTCCACGCCGCCGCGACCCAGGTAAATTTCTTACACTATACTAAACTAATTGTATACTTGTCCAAGCCACTCTTAAATACATTAATCAAACCAATTTGCTTTTCTAATAATGGAATCTGCTATTGCCACAATCTGTTGAGGCCATGCCTTGCTCTCCTCCCCATTGCTACTAGAGAGGCTTGTCTCATGACTGTTAGAAAAGTCAGCCCCCATCTAGAACTTCCATTCCTGAGTTCTCACTTTACCTTCCTCACAAAATCTAAAAAAAATCTTTTTCCACTACACTAGGCTTTCTTACTGTTACTCAACTGAGTGCCTCACCAGGGAACAGGGGGCATGTATGTGATGTCATGGAGGAGGGGCCCATGACATCATGGGAATGGTGCATGACATTGCAGGGAGGAGCACATGATGACGTGGGCAGGGCCTACGGTGTGTCGATCAAAAATTGGCCGATTGCAATGTCAATTAAGGTGAATCCTGCCCGTTTTTTTTCTTATTTGGAAAATTGGGCAGGCAGCCCTTCTGAAAACTGCCCTTCTGTCAACCCTTATACATATGGCAGACCTTGCTAGGACACATTATGCCAGTTACAGTGCACAAAACAAGGGGAAAAAAAGAATAAAAATGTTGAACTTAAAACAAGCAAGCTCAGGAGCTTAAAAGAATCATTCTGTGCATGTGGTTGTCAGCCAGGTTGAACACATTTATTAGTGTTCAGGGAAAATTACAGACATGGATTAAAACAGAAAACTATGCAGTTAATTCTATTTGCTCAAATTTCATTGCCCTTCAGTCTAAGGTAAGTATGTTCTCTTCCTATCCTTGTCCTTTAGCTATAGCTCATGTATTCAATATAATACAATGTGAATTTCATGACAATTTTTACTAAAAGTTTACCTCTTCATAAAGTTAATTTATCCGGATTATTTTACATAAAACCTAAGATTATTTATTCAAACATTCTTACGCTAAATTGTGTACTTTCAAATGCCCCATATACTTTTCCATCCTCATGAACCCATTCATGCATTTCTTCACAAGGGTAAAACAAATATATGTCATAGTTTACCCAAAGGTTACTTTGAATATAAATAAATACTGTCCTTCTAGGTTGCATTTTTCTTGCTAAAAGGTTGTCCAATTTCTGGCTATAAATTTCATCAAGGTCAAGGCAGCACAGGCAGATATTAATAGAACTTTTAAAATACAGGCAATCATTGATGATGTTTTTTTAGCAATAATATAATTATTATGAATTAAAACCTCAATTATTACTTAATATAAATAATCTGAAGAGTAAGCAGAATGTTAATAAATGCTATGTTTGTACACTGATTTCAATTGCAGTGAATACAGTAAATGACTGTCCTGCAGTGTTAAAACCTACAGTATTAAATTAAATAGTAACTGATATTTCTAACGCATTTACAATTCTGTTTTATTTCATGATTTGGTGTTAATTGATTTTGAGACATAGAGGCCTATTTATTCATTGTCAGATTTTAGTGGTTTTAGAGGTTTTTGAAAGCATGACTAAATGCTAAACCACAAATGTCTTAAAAATGTATTTAAAAATACAAATTTTAAAAACACAACTGAATAAAATAGAGAACAATGCACTACAAATACTAATACCTCTAAAACCTCAGAAAATTTTAGTTTTTAGACAGTGGCAAAAAAAATCCAAAAACCTTTTAAAAATCTGAATTAATTAAAAATGGTCCAATGGGATCAGCACAGCTTCGACTGACTTCTATAGCACCTCGCCAACTTTTACCTGGCAAATTTTCGCATTTTACACTAAAAATATGTCAATTTTTTAGAGCTTTTAAGAAATATAGAAACCCCCCAATTTTTTAGAGCTTTGTGGAAAAAATAGAAATTTAGTAAATCAGCTCCATAATGATCTTGACCAGGAATGGAAATTATTCATCTGAAAAATGTCAATTACAAAGTTTCTGTCATGATACAGGAATTAATAAATCTTTTTATTAGCATGTCTAATAAATGTATTAAATACTATTTTCCTTTTTTTGATCCTAAGCAGAGCACTTGTATACAAATCGGAGGTGTTTGAGTTGTTTTTCACAATTTTATATCAAGGTTTTTATATGCAGTTTTTTTAAAAAAAAAACAAAAAAACACCTTTTAAATTGTGAGTTTATCCAAAGTAGATAGGCAAACAAAAGGGAAGGGCCGCACTAGCTCACCGCTCTCCCCTCTAATCAGGTGCACAGTCAGACAGTGACCCCACTGTGTATACGACAAGACATTCGACGGCAGACGGCACTTCTGAAAAAAGAGGGTTTATTGGAAATCCTGCTGGAATACACCTAACGCGTTTCGGGAGTTATCCCTTAATCATATGATTGTATTCCAGCAGGATTTCCAATAAACCCTCTTTTTTCAGAAGTGCCGTCTGCCGTCGAATGTCTTGTTTTATCCAAAGTAGAAAAAAACCTCTGGCCTTACATAAACGCGAATTTTGATAAATAGGCTTCCCCCTGGTGCCCTCCAGCATTAATTGTATGTACAATCAGGGTCATTTTAAAGCCTTGATGGGCCCTGGGGAAAAAGTCAAATGGTGGCCCATATTATTGTGAGTGGCAACATTTTTCTGAAACTATGCCCACTTTTTGTTCAAACGTCTAGGTACAACACCCATTTTACTACAACACAAACCAGATAGTATAATTACTATGCAAAATGAATAATGAGGATATTAACCCCATATATGGCAATTAAATCCCTAAGTAACATGGATAAAGGGCATATTAACCCTGCCAGTATAATACTATAGAAAAGGAATATGAGCACATAAACACCAGGCATACCAGTATAACAACTAGAGAAAATAAATAATCAGCATAATTACCCCAGACATTCTGGTACAATACAACAAAAAATGGATCAGCATTTTAAACCCAACTCTTTGTCTGCTTGCTCAATACAATGCAGAAAATTTGAGATGGCCATGCATTCCACAGCACGGCCCTTCATGAAAGACAGATGAGTGGCAGGGGTAAGGAGGACAGTGGGGGTAAGGAGGGCAGCAGGAGTGGCATGGGTAATTTAAAACAACTTTCTGGTACAGTGGGTCCTAGGCAGATGCCAAATTGGCCCTATAGTTAAAGGGCATGTAAAGCCAAAAAATAAAATCCCATTTTTACTTTCTTTAATGAAAAAGAAACCTATCTCCAATATAGTTTAATTAAAAAATGTGTACCATTTTTATAAGAAATCTGACTGTATGTAGTGAAATTCTCCCTTCATTTACTGCTGTGGATAGGAATTATCAGACGGCCCCTAACTGCTGAGCAGGGAAACAATCATACTTATGAACAGCAGGGGGAGCCCCCGCCTTACTTACCAGCCATGCAGAACTCAAGCAGCTTTGTTTATGACAATCCCTAAGCAGCCCAGACCACACTGAGCATGTGCACTTAGTCTTAGTCTTGCAAAGATGTTTAACAAAGTTATAAGATGGTGACCCCCTGTAGCCAATTTTGAAAGCATAAATTATTTGTTTGATTAGGCTTGTGGTGCAGTAAGTTCATGTTTATATTTAGTATACAAAATACAGCATTTCTAGCCTTATTCTATTTTAGACTTTACATGCCCTTTAAAGTGACCCTTTCTATAGTATAGTAATCCCTTTGATATACATTTATAATATACTGTATGTCCCACATAAAGATATATATATATATATATATATATATATATATATATATATATATATATATATATATATATATATATATATATATATATATATACATACATATACATACACTCATAATTTGTTTATACATATAAGTACATAGGTATTTGAAATGTAGGCTTACATTCATTTTATTTATAAACGTAACTTATAGTTATTCTCTTTTAATTCTGCATATTGGGACTTTTATTCAAATGGAAATATTATTAGTAACTGAAATAGTTTTGTGTTTTTTTTAAAAAAAGCTTTATATAGTTTGCCAAAAAAATCTATTTTAACATATTTTTTCCTTAGAGCTAGATATTCAAAGAATGACTTTTCCTTTCCAAATGTCCTGCTGAGTAGTAGAAAATGTTACTTTCCGAATGAAGGTCAGTTTTTGTAAGATTAATCCTTTTTTATACCCCATTACAGTTCTCAAACATGCTTGTCTAGACTGGCTCTCTCATTAATAGAATATTTATGCTTCAGAAGAAGGGCCTGAAACAGCCAGTCTATTTTAAGCATATGGAATAGAAAGCAGAGAGGAATATTGCTAAAGGCAAATAGCCAAGCATAGAAAACAGGTCCTCTATAGTACTTAGGCTTTATGTGTACAGACAGGATCTTAGGTGAGATATTAAAAGATGTCTTGCACCAGTTCTGAATATCATTGACTGGAGTGTGGACCCTTTTAGTCACAAAAGGAGAGTCAATGGCACTTGTAGTACTTACTATAATGTAAAGCCATTTTGTCCTTGCAGCTCAGAATATAAATAGAACAGAGATGTGATTTTGCATGGTGACAGGCATTTAGGCTATATACATAGAGGTGCGCGTCATCTTCTAATTAGATTGTTTTAGATTACATTGCAAACATTATCCAATTTATGGTTTTTGTTTTTACAATGATTTATTTTTGTAGCTCTCTTGAGATTACAAATCCTCCCATTACTTTAAAAGCCTTGTAATATCACTTTCCTAGGTGCGGCATGTGACCCTTGCTCTATACAATCTGGAGTTGTCCTCTAAGACTGCATCAAGGACATGGACTGAATGGACCGCATTCACTGAGACCATGAGGGACATAAATACTGTGGCCCACTCTACACAGAGCACTACATCAATGAGAAGAGAACGGCAACAATTATAATGGATAAGGATTTCTCCAGCTCCAGTAACAAACAGCAAATCAATCAAATGTTTGCCTTCAAACTGGTGACCAGAAAATAATGCTGCACTTTGCACCCATGAGTGCCTCTGGCCTCCTATAAAGCATACATATGTAGAACACTAGAAAACTTATCTCGGACAACTAAACCTGTGGAACAGGACTTTTACTTAAAGCAGCACAGATGGACCTTCGCGATGAGGACAAGGAGGTGCCGGGAGATATTGCCAGATTCTATTAATACTTTTAAGAGGAGGTTGGATGAGTTCTTGGACAAACAGTATAACCAAAGATCACAAGTTATTTTTGTGTGCCTATGTATGTAAATGTGTGTACATTTTTATACATACAGTATTCTAACGACGGTCCTCAGCGGACCAAGCGCGTTGATATCCAATTTTGCCTGATGTAGTAAAGAATTTACCTGAACTGGAGTGCTTTAATTTTTTCACTGATATATACAGTATTTATATAAATCTGAAAAGTTTACACTATTTTCTGAAAACTACTTCAACCAAATCCACACTGACTATTTCCCCTATTTATCAATAAACTTTCCCGAATTTTTCTTGTGCAGAAAAAGTCATGATAAAACCGTAAAAAAATCCAAATCCTATGATTTTTTCAGATTTTGCACCCAAACGCTACAAGTTTTTTGTAAAATTGCCAATAAGCTACGATTTATTTATTGCCTTTAAAGTCCGACTAGATAAATTTGGAGCTTAATAAATTACCCCCCATGTGTTATATATGTTGCTGTCTTTTTTCAACAAAATATATTTAGAACTGGCTTTAGAAGACTTAAATATAAGGCAATATATAAGGATCTTTTCATTGCCAAAACTTCTAGTTGATTTTTTTAACTGACTGCAGTAATCTGCCACCTTGCATGAATACCCCCTCATTGAGAATTCTCACTGAAGTTCCCCAATGAAAATATATATTATAGAGAGAGAGAGAGAGAGAGAGAGAGAGAGAGAGAGAGAGAGCGAGAGCGAGAGAGAGAGAGAGAGAGAGAGAGAGAGAGAGAGAGAGAGAGAGAGAGTTTAATTCCAGCTATTTGTTTAAATACATCTTCATGGCGCCTTGGTTCTGGAAACCTCCCTTTTTAATTAAAAAATTCTGCAATGATATTCTTGCCAAGTTTAATATAGTTGCTGTTACATATACAGGTATCGGAAACGTTATCCAGAAAACTCTGAATTACAGGAAGGCCATCTAGAATAGAGTCCATTTGAAGGAAATAATACTAGAAATTACAGTATTTCCTTTTTCTCTGTAATAATAAAAACAGAATCTTACACTTGATGTAAATGTATATAGCACAGATGGAGCAGCCATAAGGACTGCCAGTGATTAATCCCAGGGTACTCATTTTCTGATATGTAGAAAGCCTCCACTCTACACATATTACAGTTCTTTTATAGTGTATTCTAATGTTATGCAGCAAATGTTTCTTGGAATGTTTTCATCTGAGTTAAAGGACATGCACTTGCTTGATTACGCCATACTTATGGATATCCATACATTGTGGAAAGAGCCCATGACATATGAAGGGACAGTGAAATTGTGGGTACTGGAGTGTTGTGTCTATGACAAAGGGAACTAGGATTTCTTTAACCATTTACATCTGATACCCAAAACTTTGTGTACTTTTCCCCTCTGATTTGTGCCTGTATGGTATCCACCCAATTAGACTGTAAGATCTGCAGGGCACAGACCCCCTTTTTATGGTGTCTCTTACCATCCATTTATGCTGCAGAACCCAAAGTAACAAATGTATACCTGCCCTCTCTTCAAGTCAGTCACTTTTATTTGGTAAACATCATCATTTATTAAATATTTATTATATCCTCTTTAACAAGTTCATTTATAGTTATAGAACTCACAATTTCTTTAACCCACAAATTTGGTTTCCTGATAAGATGCTATTTTTAATTATATTCTCCTAACTTTTGTCCTCACCCTACACTTTTTACAAAGAGGAGGAGAGGTTAAGCAATCAGCCTTTGATGTGGGATCTCATGCTAGAGACCTTGGTTCGATTCCCTGTGGCAACTCCTTGTGACCTGGGCAAGTCACTTAATCTACTGGTGTCCCAGCTACTTAATGCCCTGTATAAAAATGATTCCCTTCCCCTAGATTTGTTCTGCCTTTGCAATTTTATCCCACCCATCCCCTTTTCTTTCTTCATTTTCTGATCATACACTGAAGATTCAATTACCCTTCTGTCCCCTTCCCCAGCATTTACTGTTGTGGTTGGCTGACTGAAATTTGCACATTCTGCACCCACACTGCCTGGTTAGGATTTCTAGCCATTCAGATGGTTGATTGCACAGATTAATAACTAAAACTTATCTTCCAGGTAGCGTGTCGTGTTACAAGATTCAGTCACAATTACATTTGACATCAGGAGTAAGACAATTAGGTATGAGCATAAATGCTTGGTAATGTGATGTTCCCATGTTTGCTGCTTAAAGAGAAACGTGGAACATTAAGGGGCAGATTCACTAAGGGTCGAATTTCGAAGTTAAAAATACTTCGAAATTCGACCCTCGAATTGAAATCCTTCGACTTCGAATATCGAAGTCGAAGGATTTAGCGCTAAACGTTCGTTCGATCGATCGAAGGATTTTTCGTTCGATCGATTAAATCCTTCGAATCGAACGATTCGAAGGATTTTAATCCAACGATCAAAGGAAAATCCTTCGATCAAAAAAAGGTTAGCAAACCTATGGGGACCTTCCCCATAGGCTAACATTGACTTCGGTAGGTTTTATCTGCCGAAGTAGGGGGTCGAAGTTTTTTTTAAAGGGAAAGTACTTCGACTATCGAATGGTCGAATAGTCGAACGATTTTTCGTTCAAAACGTTCGAATCGAAGTCGAAGGTCGTAGTCGAAGGTCGAAGTACCCAAAAAATACTTCGAAATTCGAAGTATTTTTCATTCGAATCCTTCACTGGAGCTTAGTGAATGGGCCCCTAACTGTGCTCAGTATTTGTTTTAATTAGTAACTTGAACAGGTGAAATAACTGAGAGTAAGGCTGGAAGTACACGGTGCACGTCCTTCCGTTCCGATGCTATGAGAGGAAGCGCAGGCGTCACGTCAGATGCACCGAATCTAATGTAAGTAATACAAATGTCGCATCTACAAACTGATTGCATCCGACACGACACAACTGTCAGATGCGAACGCTGCACATTACGTCTTCATCCGACAGTTGTGTTGTGTAGGATACAATCTGTTTGTAGATGCGTCATTTTTATTACTTACATTAGATTCGGTGCATCCGACGTGATGCCTGCTGTTCCTCTCGTCGCATCGGATTGGAAGGACGTGCACAGTGCAGTTCCAGCCTAAGGCAGACTGAAATCAAGTCCAAGTAACAGAATAAAAGGATACAACCTGTAAGCAAGTGGTCAGGGCAGGCAGCAAGCTGAAACAAGTCCAACATTAAAGTTGGGTTGGGTTGCAACTTTGGTCGAACAGGACTCAGGAACAAGAGTCAAGCAGGAACAAGGTAAACCAGGTAATCAGAAATTAATGATAGAAATAGGACGCAGGAAGATATTGGCTTAAAGAAGTTGTTTACCTTTAAATTAACTTTTAATATGATGTAGAGAGTGACATTCTGAAAATTTGCCATTGGTTTTCATTTGTTATTATTTATGGTTTTTGAGTTATTCAGCAGCTCTACAATTTAAGCATTCTGGTTGCTAGGGTCCAAATTACCATAGCAACCATGCATTGATTTGATTTCAGAAATCAGCAGGGACAGCAGAGACATTGAAAGATGATTAACATGCAGGCAAGGGTTTGAAACCTGACAGCTCAGATACATCACATGCACTAACTATCTTGTTGCTCCCCTGTGGCCATACGTTAAATATACCTTAAATAATCAAAACATTGTGGTGTATACAAGAATGGAAGCTACCATGCTGAATGTGTAGTTTGAGGTAATTATATGCTTCTGTTAACATGTACAGAGGGTAACTCAAACACCTCAGTAAATAGAGCAGGGATTTTTTGTATATATAATTTGTTCTTTCCCCATAGATCCCATTTGTTTATACATATTTTTAAATCAACTTTTGAATTCTATTTTATTAACGTTAAGAACATTGTTTGTGTACATTTTAATTAAACTGATTTCACTTTTGAACTGTAGAATTATCTCACATTTCCTTGTGGATTATAAATTATCTTCTGTCTATCATTTCACTTTGCATATTTTACAATATACAGTAATCATTTCAGAACCTTCCACAAACATTCAGCCAAGTACAAAAACTGATTTGCAAATTCAAATTTAAGCAAAATTATCAAAACAATTTCTTTGTGTAAAAAAAAAAAAAAAGATTTTTAGCTTCAGCTGCCCAGTGTAATAAAATCAAAATCCCATGACATTAAGGATTCAGATTAGATTTGGTGGTTGATTCAATTCTTTGCTATTAGTGGCCAAAAGTGCAATGGATTGTGTGCACTGTGTTACATGATTTAGCAATATCGTTTTGGTACGAAAATGATGTCCCCATTTCTTGCTGCTGCATTCCTCTTTTCATTAAATTCATTTTTATCTAGCAGATGCATCAAAAATCTATTTTGTGCCACCAGAATTCAAGGGCACCACAGAGCTAACTATAATTTATAAGCAATAATTGTGCCTGTTAGCACTGAGAACTGTCGAAACAAATAGGGCTTAGTTATGACAAATGAAATAACAGTGGCATATTCACAGTAGAGTCCTCTGCTGCCCTCGTGTGGAACTTCTAACAAACTGAATTGAAAAGAATAGTATATACTTAAAGGGATACTGTCATGGGAAAAACATTTTTTTTTCAAAATGAATCAGTTAATAGTGCTGCTCCAGCAGAATTCTGCACTGAAATCCATTTCTCAAAAGAGCAGATTTTTTTATATTCAATTTTGAAATCTGACATGGGGCTAGACATATTGTCAATTTCCCAGCTGCCCCCAGTCATGTGACTTGGGCTCTGATAAATTTCAATCACACTTTAATGCTGTACTGCAAGTTGGAGTGATATCAACCCCCTCCCTTTTCCCCCCCAGCAGCCAAACAAAAGAACAATGGGAAGGTAACCAGATAGCAGCTCCCTAACACAAGATAACAGCTGCCTGGTAGATCTAAGAACAACACTCAATAGTAAAAACCCATGTCCTACTGAGACTCCTTCAGTTATATTCAGAAGGAAAAACAGCTGCCTGCCAGAAAGCATTTCTCTCCTAAAGTGCAGGCACAAGTCACATGACTGGGGGCAGCTGGGAAATTGACAAAATGTCTAGCCCCATGTCAGATTTCAAAATTGAATATAAAAAAATCTGTTTTCTCTTTTGAGAAATGGATTTCAGAGCAGAATTCTCCTGGAGTAGCACTATTAACTGATGCGTTTTGAAAAAAACATGTTTTCTGATGACAGGATCCCTTTAAGTAATAATACAGACAATCTGTTCCAAGTCCTAAATTTTACACTCCAAATTATGTTGGAGCCTCACATAGCTCATAAATAGGTTAGACAGATTTTATATAGACTTAAAAGAACTGAACTTGATGGGCGTGTGTCTTTTTTCAACCCAACCTACTATGTTATTATGTAGATATGAAAGGATGAAAAAATATCAAGCTATCTATATATAGAGCTCCAAGAATATCTAGGACATCAAATCTTACTCCAACTGACCTTCAAGCTGGACATCCAGGAGTATCTATGAGAACCAATAATTATTCTGCTCAGATCACATACATAGTAGATGGGGAAAAGCCCTAATAAATTGTCAGATCTGCTTCCATAGGCAGTCATAATTGTATCCATTTAAACATGCGCACCTACTGAAATCTCAGTTAAAATACTAGCTCATAGTGGTGCTCAAATATATGTATATTTAAAAAAGAGCTTACAAAAATGAATTGACCCATTTTAAGAGACACTGGTGGAAGGAGGTCTGGTCTCTGCTCTATAGAATTTATAATTTTAGTGAGTGGGTTACTTTTTCTACAAATTTATAATGTAGAAGCATTGGCCTATTAATGGCAAGATTAAATCAGATACTGTGCTAGTGCCGCAGGGGACAGGATCTCAGTCTCCTTATTTAAAAAAAAAAGACTGATGGACCTTTACTATTATTAATGGACACATTTAGAGATGGAATTCCAGGTAAGACCCAAGTGAGATGTGGAGAAGTGAAGGGCTTTGAACATTGACATGTACTGCATTTCGTTTATTATTGGGGTGCCGAATTAAAGATTTTAACCTTAAGGACCAAACGAGTAGAAAGGTCTGCAAAGCCCCTGGGTAGTTTGCCACATCCACCCATTTGGTCCCAGCTTCATCTCCAATATTCTCCAGCTCCACTTCTCGCCCCACCACTGGGCCCCCTTAACCATGGCAATCCAACACTGAGTTTAAAATAAAGGGGAGAAATCTGGGAGACCAGGAAATAGGGTGTTGCAGTAGTAGAGAGATGTGTGTTTAAGCAATTGCCTCCTGGCAAACCTGAGGAGTGCCTTTAACTTTGTGTGAAATCTCAAACCTTAAGATTTGTATAGATCAAGGCCATGTTGCTTACCAGAATCAGTACCAAGTTGTTGCCCATCTTAAACTTTTATTACCAAAAGTCTTATTATTGTTATAGATGTTTGCAAAAGTTATTGTCATGTACTTCTATTCCCTCCACACAGGGCCAGAACTAGGGTTAGTCAGATGAGGTGCAGAAAAGTTTATATCAAAAACGATATAAGTCCCAAGGCCTCTTAAAGTAAAAACAAATTAATTTATTGATATTCACATTAAAACAGTATCTAGTACATACCACCCCACATATCCCACCTTACGCGTTTCGCACCCTCCGGCGCTTAGTCATAGGTGTCATACACCTTTGACTAAGCGCCGGAGGGTGCGAAACGCGTAAGGTCTTATATCGTTTTGATATAAACTTTTCTGCAGTTGATTGCCTTTGGAACTGGGTCAGGTCCCTTCGGCCTAGCTAAATAACTATATGGACTCCCGATTTTGAATTGATATAGTAGTCAGATGAGGCACATTCCTAGTGTGCAATGGTGGGGGCCACTAGGCACCAGTGCCAGGCCAGTACTGGGGGCTATGTCGCTCCCCCTGCGTGCATATACGAACAAGCGTGTGCACACACAAACAAATGAGCCTAAGGGGAAGCAAGATAAACAATGGGGAAATGAGGTCCTGAACTAGGGGACAGAAGAGGAACATGCCTGTCCTGTCTTGGGCACAATAAGCTATGAATAATAAGTCATAACCAGAAACAAATACATGTTGTCATGTTTATCATTCAAGTGAGTCTAGTTTGACAATTTGTAAAATACTACAACATAGATTATTATGTTATATATAGATCAGTGATTCCAACAATGGGCTTTATACATACAGTACATAGAAAGGTGTTAATTACCAGGAAGTAATTATTCTTTTTCTTCTGTGCTACATAAGGATTTTTTCCTTTTCTCCGGATCAACTAGAATTAGGGCATCGTTTTCCTAATACAAAAATCCCAATATGGATATGTATCTTTTCTCTCTTAACTAGTATACATTATCACTATTTAATGTAATATTTACAGCTGAGTGTCATTTTTTGCATCCACATTCTAGACCTAGAATGGATGTTGAAATGGAACGATTTCTGCATTCAATATACATTACTTTGCTGAACTATAGATGATGGCTCGTGCTGCTTTTTCATTTGTTCTGAAGAATAAGGGGAAAAAGATACAGCAGCCTAATCTACAAACTCAGTTATTGTTTACATTGTGCCTGCTTATTCATATTCGTAGTGTGGACATACTGCTGTGAATCTGCCTTGCTCGATCATTTACATTGCAAGCGATGGTGTGCTTTCATACCTTTCTCTCCTCAATATATTGGCTTTGTCTCAGAGACGTGAAACCTGATGCCAGCAGCTATTGCTGAGTCTCAGCATCCAGCTGAAAGAGTTGCAGTTCTACAACAGCTTCAGGGCTGTAGACAGAAGCTCAGAGCCAGAAACAAAGCACCTGAGAAAACCTGATACCACCAGGAAGAACACTCAGTTCTTTCCAAAGGATGATTATGCCACAAGGTAATATATTTTGCAGCATAACTTCTGTAGGGACAGCATCTGTCTCCTTCTGAACAGCACATTCATCTCCTTTTATTTTTTTATAACAATTCATAATTTGAAAGATAAAACACATCCGCTGGGACAATTCCAAGAAAGAGCAGCATACAATAGCAGACAAAGAGAAAAATAGATCAAACATAATTTTCATAATTGATCTATTGATCATATATTCTTGAAAGACTAAAACATTTTTTTTCTGCAAAAGTACATAAAAGTGCAATTGAATGAAGACAGAGCTTACATAGAAGCATCTTGGGGAGACAATTTGATCCAGTTAGTCAATAGCAGTTCTGAAAGTGTCCAATATTGACTAGAAACAATAAAAGACATTATCACAGAAACAATGTTTGTATTCTATTTGTACCTGAAATCTTGTGTTCAAAAGACTGAGAAAGAATGTTCTCCCTCCTCTCCATCTTTTAGTATCTCATTCAAACCACTGCTTGTTGCTAGGGTAAACTGGACTCTAGCAACCAGATAGCAGTTGCAATTGCCCAGTTTTGTGCTGTTAAGCATATATCTAAATGATTGAAACACCACAAAAAAAATGAAAAACAATAGGAAATAGCCTTAGAATATAAATGCCTGCATCGTACTTAAAGTTTAAATGTGTAAAATGTAAAAGTTGCCCACACTTTTAAGTAGTGATGGGCGAATTTCAAGAGTTTCACTGTGGGGAAAATTGGCGAATTTCCCACGAAATTCTCAAAAAATGTGTAAAACTCAAAAATTGACGCCCACGTCAATTTTGGAGGAGCTTCTGAAAAGTCGCCTGCATCAATTGTGACGCTGACGTTAAAGTCAATGGGCGTCTGAATAATGTTGACGCCGGCGAAAATTCAACACTATTCGGACGCCTAACGCCAGTGTTCACGGGAGTTTTGCAAATTTATACCAGCCAAATTTATTCGCCCGTCACTACTTTTAAGTAATTCACTGTCCAAATCTAAAGGTATGGAATCCGTTATCTGGAAACCCGTTACCTGGAAAGATCTGAATTATGGAAAGGCCATCTCCCATAGACTCCATTTTATCCAAATAACCTAATTTTTAAAAATAATTTCCTTTTTCTCTGTAATAATAAAACAGTACCTTGTACTTCAAGGTACTAAGATATAATTAAGCCATATTGGAAGCAGAACCAGCCTATTGGGTTAATTTAATGTTTACATGGTTTTCTATTATTACTTAAGTAATGAAGATTCACATTACGGAAAGATCCGTTATCTGGAAAGCCCCAGGTCCCGAGCATTCTGGATAACAGGCCCCATACCTGTTCTGTATTTCTCACATTAGAATTAGGACTTTCTAGTTGATATTGCTCTTTAGACATTGTATTAAAAACACATACACTTGCAAGGAACATTACTACAACAATCCAAATGCTTATTAATACATGGCACGTGCATGACACATTTTGGCTTGCAGATGCAAATATGCTTAGGCTTTATTAATATAGCTCTGTAAACGATATACAGTATCATGTTATTTCTCCCCATAGTATGTTTCCCATTGAGGATACATATATGTTGAGATAAAGCCAACTGTCCCGTTTTCAGTGGGACAGTCCCTCTTTTGACAGCTCAACCCGCAGTCCAGCATTTGTACTGAAAAGTGCAGACTTTCTCCGCACTGAACAGCCAGAAAAAGATACAAGGTCTCTACTTAATTGGCTTTTGGCAGAGAGCCCAGAACAGCCACCAGGTGCAACTAAGATAATTTTGTAACAATTTTGAGATTATCAAATAAGTAATTATACAATTTAAATAAACAGGTCCCTTGGGAAAAGTTAGACTCACTGTTTAAAAGGCAATTCATCTTCATTAGAATAACTGTAATAACTGAAAAAAAGCACAGAAATATATTCAAACTTTCATAACCTGCCAAATTTTGTAAAATGAACATGGTAATTAGAGGGTGTGACCACAAAAATTGGTGTGGTCAAAAAATTTCACCATTTCAAAATTTCATTAGCAATTTCCTGGGTATTAAAGGGGAAACTGGATTTTAGTTTAATATTATTAAACGTATTCTTACTATTGCATAATATCAGGAGCATGTAATCTGATTAACTATAAAAGTACCTAAAGAAAAGTGACACCAGCAGCCCCCTGCTATACATTGTTCTTGAGCTGTTATATATCTAAAAAATATCTGTATTTCAGAGCTGTTCAAACTCCAAATCAGGAAATAAACTTTTAAAGAGTCTTCACAAAAACATAAAAGAGCAGAGACATAAAAATCTGTATAATAAAAGTCCTTTTAAAACAAATATGAAATCCAATTTCTTTTTTTTTATTGAAGCATTCATAGCTGTTGTAAACTCATTTAAAAATATCAGCTGTCAATCAAATATTGCATGTCCCTCCTCTATGCCTAGGCATAGAGGTGGGGCAAGCAATTACTTTCACTTTCCATTCAGCACTTCCTAGATGTCACTGCTCTCCCTACATTCCCCCAGTTCTCTTCACCATTTAATTGTGTAGCCACGGCATGGGGATGAACATTGGGTCCCCTATTCTGTTGCACAAACAAGATTCTGAGATGATGTCTTAATAACAGTGTCCACAAAATAGCTCCTGCCTGCTTGCTATAAATATGAATTCCCAGACTGATGGAAACAAGCTTCAAATCATTTATATAGTGTAATTAAAGTTCATTTTGCTTGACTAAAATGATAAAATAGGATTTGAAAAATTTTTTTTGGGTGACTGGTCCCCTTTAATGTTACAATTTTATGAATAATGTTAAAAACCCTGTAATTACTAATGTTGCTTTGTTGCCTTCCATAAAAATGACCAAAAGGCAGATTAATGGTCACTAAATTTAGATGCAGCAATGCTTGGAACAGCTGCCAGAAGGTTTCTAGTGTTGAATATCAGGGTATTGTTAGAACGCTCAATAACTCATTCCCTGACCTTTCTATCCAGATGCTATACCATACTCACCTGGTTCATGTTATTGAGTGCTGCCTGGAGAGTCTCTTGTACTTTACAGAGAGGGAAGAGGACGAATACACACTAATAATATTGGCAGGTGCAAACAAGTCCTTCAATCATTACAAAAACTAGGCTTAAAAGGTACAGTGCAGCCAAGTTCTTCTGCATGATCAGAATGTCAAGTCTGCCATTTAAATATGCGTCTATGCCTTTTTACCATGGGGATTTATATCTCATGTCTATATCACAATGTACTTTAAATAAAGCATCATTGAAACATTATAATATTCTGCAGCTGTCTAGTGGTAACTTAATTATTATGCTTTGTGGAGCCATCTACATAGACAGTTGTGGACCCAATCACAGCCCCGGTTTGAGACCAATAACTGTAACAGTGTAAACATCTACCATAAATATGTACATCATTTGTCTCTACCAAAAACACAGTTAAAACCGAGAAGACTGAAAATGACAACTGGCCAGTTCCCCCACCATCTTGCTTTGTTTTTTTAAAATGAAAATGTGCTTTATGTGCACTTTTTTTGTGTATTTTAAAGCATGTATAGGTATGGGAACTGTTATCCAGAATGCTTGGGACCTGGGGTTTTCCAGATAACAGATGTTTCCGTAATTTGGATCTTTATACCTTCTACTAAAAAATCATGTAAACATTAAATAAACTTCTACTAAAAAATCTAAACTCAACAGGCTGGTTTTGCTTTCAATAAGGATGAATTATATCTTAGTGTGGATCAAGTACAACGAATTGTTCTATTATTACAGAGAAAAATTAAATGATTTTTAAAAATTTGGATAAAATGGAGCCAATTTCGTAATTTGGAACTTTCTGGATAATGGGTTTCCGGATAACAGATCCCATACCTGTACTGTATTTGGTTTATTAATGTCAGTTAATTCAGGCTACACATTGAAACAATAAGACCTCCTCTGATGATGCGGGATGGTGGCATGAAATGCATCAGGAGGGAGTAGCTGACATGAGGTATGTAGACAGAGGGAGGATAATGCCTTGTGTTATTTTATGATGCATTGTTTTTGTGAATCAATATGGTTTGATATTATTTGTGTTGATGACTTTGCACTAATAAATGTTTGAGGTGAGTTACTCTGCATGTTCTATATTGATTCATTGCTATATGCTAGTGGACCCATTACACAGTACTCACTTGAAGTCATATATCCATTATTGAGAGATCATTTCTTCTATAACTATATAGGAGTATGTGTACTGTTGCCTGAATACATAACTACTTTGAGCACCCTGAATTTGTAAAGAACAATAGGAAGTCCATATATATATATATATATATATATACAGTCCAGGTGTGTATCCGCACTCTGACTTGTCCAAGTGGGTGCTATATCAAAACATAATAAATAGCGATAAGGAAGATAAGCACTCCAATGTTACTGGTCAATAATCTTTTATTCCACTGTGCATACCTATGTATGCACAGTGGAATAAAAGATTATTGACCAGTAACATTAGAGTGCTTATCTTCCTTATCGCTATATATATATATATATATATATATATATATATATATATATATATATATATATATATATATATAGACAAATACAAGACTCCTCTGCACTCAACCCATTATCAATATATTTAAGACAGCTATAGTCAGGTGATCCCACTGGTGTGGTGTCTAATAAAAGGGCAGCCAAGTATGGAGTTTTACTTTGAAAGCAGCAAGTAAGTTGCAGGTAAAACTTAGTCCCTTTGTAAAATGTATAATGAAGCAATAGAATTCTTAATAAATCAGATGAAAATTAAGCATAGGACTGGCCAGATATGGGATGACTTTGACGTAGTTGGCCAGCTTAAATATATTGCAATATATGGACAAACAATCCCTGTTTTGTTTAAAGGGTAAGGCATTTTTCAGAAAAAGTATGCACAAAATGATTTTTCTTCGACTTCAAAAAACTTAGAAAAATGCTCTCGAAGGTCCACATAAGCTAACATAGTACTTCGGCAGGTTTAATTTGGCGAAGTATTGAAGTCGAAGTTTTTTAAAGAGACAGTACTTCGATTATCGAATGGTCGAATAGTCAAAGTATTTTTACTTTGAATCTAATTCGAAGTCGAAGTCGTAGTAGCCTATTCTAGGTCGAAGTATCCAAAAAATTACTTTTTTTACTTCGAAAATTCCCTCAAATTCCCTCAAATTCACTTTGACCCTTGATATATCTGCCCCACAATGTAACAGGCTTTGTGTGTATTCACAGAAAAGTCCAGGAATACAGTGCTATGGACTATGTGAATACCACTCAGAAATACAAGCACTACAATACAACAGGCTTTGTGCTTCCAGCAATACAGTGATAATTGGTAATACAGCTCCATCGGGGGAATATAATAAAAGTCGCAAAGAGAAAAACAATTCGAACCAATAAGACTAAAAATCCAAATCTTGCAATGTAATATTGTTCCTTAAACTGTTATTGCATTGCAAATTTTAATTGCACATTGCGAATTTTAATTGCGCACTCTTAAGAAGTGCTTGAAGGTGTGATAATCTTTTGGAGCAAACATAATGACTTTTTCTGTAAGAAGTTTTATTACATTTACTGCACATTGGCACAAACTATAAAATTCGCAAGTGGTCTTCCACTGCCGCAAAGGCATAACTTTTCACATTGCGAATGGTTTTTCCGTTACCGACTTTTATTACATTCCCCCAATTGTGTTATGATAATAACTAAGCAATGCACAATGCTCAAAGAAACTTAAAAGAATACATTTAGTGGGATGTCTAGTATAATTGTCTGTTTCATAAATGACTATAATGAGCTAAAGCCAGATAGGAAACAATCAGTGCAGAGCCGCCCTGTATGTATTATTGCCATTTGAGTTCAATTATTCTGTCACTAACAAAAAACAGTCAATTGGCATCTTATGGGCTTGAACTATCTCAAGCTTTTCAAAAATCAGCTGGCTAAAAGGAAGGAAAAGGGAGAACTAAAGCTTGGATGGAACCCTATGTGCCTCCAAAGATGCCCCAGTAGCTCCCCATCTTCTTGCAACCCCAACCTTGACAGTCTACCCTCATAATTTAAGTCTTCTGTCCCTCTAACCAATTTAGTTGCACGTCTCTGCACTCTCTCCAGCTCATTTATATCCCTCTTAAGGACTGGAGTCCAAAAGAAAAGAACTTTCATTTGAAGCAACGTAGAGGGTTCTTCACAGTGAGGACAGTGAGGTTGTGGAATGCACTGCCGGGTGATGTTGTGATGGCTGATTCAGTTAATGCCTTTAAGAATGGCTTGGATTTTTTTTTTGGACAGACATAATATCAAAGGCTATTCTGATACTAAACTCTATAGCTAGTATAGGTATGGGTATATAGAATTTTAATTAAAAGTAGGGAGGGGTGTGTGTATGGATGCTGGGTTTTCATTTGGAGGGGTTGAACTTGATGGACTTTGTCTTTTTTCAACCCAATTTAACTAACTAACTAACTATGTAAAAATTCACTGCACATGCTCTGTGCTGCTGTCACTTACTGAGCTTAGGGACCCACTCACAATATACTGAATATATATAATATAAATGTCACAATACTATGTAAATAATTCCGATTATTGGTACATGGCAGCTCAGAAACCAGCACAATTAGCATCAGAATTTAATAATCAGCCCTGTAGCATCAGCTTATATTACAGACAAACCTCATTGCTTGATTTCTTGCAAAGAACCCTCCTAATCTTAGCATCTCAACAGCTCCTCAAAGTACACTGTGCATGTGTGTCATGTATAAATTTATAAAATACGGCATTCTTACCATATTCATTTTTATGCTTAAGTAGTCCTTTAAATGGCAAAATCTTCTATTTCACCATACAGTAATGGCATTATTATGCAGTGCTTTGCGCTTGAAAAAAATGGTACAGTTATGGGATCTGTTATCCAGAAACCTGTTATCCAGAGAGCTCCGAATTATGAAAAGGCTGCCTCCCATAGACTCTGTTTTATCTAAATAATTACATTTTTTAAAAATGATTTCCTTTTTCTCAGTAATAATAAAACAGTACTTTATACTTGATCCCAACTAAGATATAATTCATCCTTATAGGAAGCAAAGCCTGTTGGGTTTATTTCATTTTTATTCTTCTAGTAGACAAAAGGTATGAAGATCCAAATCTTCCAAATCCCGAGCATTCTGGATAACTGGTCCCATGCCAGTATATATTAAACATTCTAGCGGCACAATATTTATATCTATTGCGATATGTGGAAACCTACATAAAACCTCCTTCAATACAAATCTTGACAATCCTTGAAATACAGTAAATAAAATGTAACTCAGTCTAGAATTAGCATTAAAGCTTTGCTTTCATGAACTTCGAGTGAGTGATTCTTGGCACACTTCTTATGTTCCAACTGCATGATCTGTTCTTAGTGTAGTTTCCTATGAACAGTTTTAGACCTGGCATCTGGTAGCTCAATAGGAATTAGAAACACTATACAGAAGAGCTTATTTAAGTGCTAAACGGCATATATGCCAACCAATCATGTCTTTACTTTCATTTTCCTACTTGCAGTAGACATGATTTTGCAGTTGCATATACCATTTGTATGGGTGTGGAATAATTTTTATATACGATGCATATTGCTGAAGATTGTCATTCGGCAGCAGCTGTAGAATTTAGTAGTCGTAAACCCCCTCCACACACTGGGACTGAAGAGTTTTTACCTTGGTGTTCTGATGTGTTTTGACACAAAACATATGAATGACTTCATTAATCCTGACTATAGATGAGATTAAATTTATAGAGTACTATCCAACCTGCTATAGTCAGGCAGTCATTGCTACAGATTGAAGGGCTTAGATTGAGTTTGATACTGTGCAGTGGGCTAGTTAATGATCTGTTGCTGAAAAGTAAGCCAGGCAGATAGTGTCGCTGAAATCCGTGTTGTGTACTTTATACTGACTATGTGTGATCACTGAAGGATGAAGTACAAGGTCTAAAAATACAGTTGTGACAAGATACATAAAATATGACACACACAGATGGATATGGTCTGTTTCACCTTACAGTTAGGCACTGCTGGGTCTATAAAATGCTCAGTATCTATACATATTAAGCTGTCAGACTGAAGGACATCATCATTTTTTAAGTGGATCCAGATACTAACAAAACTAAAAACAAATAGAATGCATGAACTTCAGTTTCAAGTTGCCTTTCATGTGGCCCCCCAAATGTAACCCCATTGCCACTACTCCCCTGCTATATCTCACCCACACCAAGATGTGTACCCACATACAACAGGTATGGGACCCCTTGTCCGGAAACCCGTTATTACGAATTACTGAATAAATGTCTCTCATACACCCCATTATAAAGTGGATAAAGTACCACCTATTGTAAAATATAAGGAGGAGATCCACGAGGGCGAGTGTTTTTATACAGGTCATGGAACTCTGAGGTTACTTCTAATATCCTCGAATTTGCAAACAAGGGGTACTTTATTTATTATAATACCAAGTTTAACCGAGTCATGTGACAAAAAATTTACATCACTACTCATCGTTTATATCTGATGACATCACTAGTCACTGTTTATAAGGATACAATTTACAAGATATTTATGCCTTTTGTGTATCATAATCAAATAATCCAAATTTTTAAAAATGATTTAGTTTTTCTCTGTAATAATAAAACAATGCCTTGTATTTGATCCCAACTTCCAACCTGGAAGCAAAACCATCCTATTGGGTTTAATTAATGTTTACATAATTATCTAGCAGACTTAAGGTACAAAGATCTAAATTACAGAAAGATCTGTTATGTGGAAAACCCCAGGTCCCGAGCATCCTGGATAACAGGTCCCATACCTGTATTACACAGCAGGGAAGAGGGTGATCTATGAGCTTGTCACTCAAATTATTTCTCCTAGTTTTGCTGTTTTCCAGTGTTACTTTCAGTCCCTCATTTAATCTGACCAGCAAATATAATTCACCTGTGCCAAGATCAAGCATGAATGCCACTTATTTTTTTTAAACCTTTCCTATTTTTCATGATCTGGCCTTTCCCCAAATACATGAAGCATCTCCCCTCACATCACATAGAGCATACACGTACAATATTTTGTATTACAAAATTAAGGGGGTTATTTACTTAAATCCACATTTTCTGATTAATAAAAAAATAAAATCTGACATACTAGAAGCCACGATTTACCCATATTTATCATCAAAAAAAACATGAAAAAATTGGATCCACAAAAAACGTGACTTTTTCAGATTGTTGCACGAAACCTGCAACTTTTTCGTGCAAAAATTCGGAATTTTGCAGATTTGATTTCCCTGAAAAATCTGACTATTTAGTGAAATCGGTGGAAAACCCCAAAATGTTCGGATTATCGTACAAAACCAAGCGCAGATTATAATATCTTCAAATTACAAATAGGACCACTGCCATTGACTACTACCGGACCTCGAAAAGTTGAAGATGGAGTATTTTCAGATTCTGACTTTTTGCATCCTCGGGGTATAAAAAATTTTGAATGATTCATGGGTTTTTTTCCCACAAAAAATTCTGATTTTATAGTAAAAAAATCTGATTTGTTTGAGTTTTTAGCATTCAGACTAAATAATCCCTTTAATGTTTTTTTTGTTTAGAACAACACTTCTTTTTCTTTACAATCCCTCTGTGAAATATGAAACTAAGCATTAATAAGTCAGTAGAAAAAAATATATATATTTTTTATTTATCTCTTTGTATAATAAGGTAGGATGCATGAAGCTAAAAGCATTATACAAATGGCATTTTGTTGACAACCCAATGAATCACTCTGCTCTTACAAACAGACAATGTATGCATCAGGAAAAAATCTTTCTTGCCGCAACAAAATAGATAAATCAACCTGCAAGAGAAACTGAGTGCCAAACCCTATCTTGTATCAGGAACCCCTCCCATAAGAGACAGTCACCTAAAGAGCACACTATGTTCTATATAAAACCAAACTGTTCTGAATTACTAACATTAAGACCTAAGTTTCAAAGAGGTTGTTCACCTTTGAGTTAACCTTTAGTATGATGTAGAGAGTGATATAATTTGCAATTGTTTTTATTTTTTCATTAATTGGGGTTTTTCGATTTATTTAGCCTTTTTTTCAGCAGTTCTCTTGCTTGCAATCTGGTTGCTAAGGTTTAAATTACTTTAGCAACCATGCTTTGCTTTGAATAAGAAACTGGCCTGAATAGAAAGAGGAGTAATAAAAGTAAATAAAAGTGATAAAAAGTAAAACTAACAATACATCTGTAGCTTTACAGAGCAATTGTTTTTTTAGAAGGGGTCAGTGACCCCCATTTAAAAGCTGGAAAGAGTCAGAACTATAAAATTATATATATATATATATATATATATATATATATATATATATATATATATATATATATAAAAAAAAGTAATGAAGACTAATTTAAATGCTACTTCGCATTAGCCATTTTAAAACATACTAAAAGTTACCTTAAAGGTGAACCACCCCTTTAAGAAGTCATATGGGTAGAACAACAGCTTAGGTCTCTGCTTTCACAGGACCTGCCATAATCTAACATACAAGAGGCCTGTCTTTGTCTGAGTGACTGCATGATGCTCCTCTCAGGACAGTGTGTGTCAGCCACCTTCTAAAATACAATTCTTATCGTCTCATTGGTTCATTACCAAATAAGTCTATTAAAAATAATTTAATCATTCATTATAACCAATAGTAATGTTTTGCCTCAATAAAGATTAATTATATCTTAGTCGGGATCAAGTACAAGGCACGGTCTTTCATTACAGGGAAAAAGAAAATGTTTAAAAATGTGATTTATTTGATTAAAATGGAATATATGTGAGATGGCCTTATCGTAACGCAGAGCTTTCTGGATAATGGGTTTCCGGATAACAGTGCCCCTACCTGTAATATATCCAACTGCTATTTTAAAAACAGAACATGACAGAGCATGGCATTCTAGAAGCAGCTTTGTATAACTTTCACTTTTCCAGCTGAAATGGATTCAGGCACTTCTGCTAAAGGCAGGCACTAGAAAAGGGATTCAGGGTAGAACTACATGGGTGATTTATGTCTGATCCGACGCCACGCGATGAAACGCTGGCGTCAAGTCGGATGCATCCGACAGTCATGTCGTATGCATGCTGCGACTTCATCCGACATTTCTATTTCTTACCTTATTTCCGGCGCATCTGACTTGACACCAACGTTTCCTCGCATGGCGTCGGACATAGATCGGACATAAATCACCCATGTAGTTCTACCCGTATTTATTTATAAAACTATTCAGCTAATGAATTTAATAGCAACAGATGTTGGGAGAATTAGTAGATCTTGGATTGTGGCATCACAGGAGGCAGTTAAATAGGATCTAATGGTTTACTTAAACATTTTAACAGCTACTCCAGTTCCACAAAACAGGAAATACAAAATACTCGAACAAAAATGGCTTTTGAAGGGGTGACTAGCAATGCAAAAGGAAAATATCACAAAACACTCAAAACATAATCAAATTTAATTTCAAGGAAAACTATTTATTACACTTTATTCTGTGACTCATCCAGTCTTGGCAGAAACAAAAGCACGAATGCTGAGCTTTACGTTCAGAGAATCTGTTACATTGGATGGGACAGATTGCAGTAACTGTGTTGGCTTGTTGTGTCTGGCAAGCGACTAGCCTGGAGGCCAGCCCATCTGGCGTCCACCAAAAACATGAAGGTGAAGGTGGTACACAGACTGGCCACCATCTGGCCCCTCATTCACCGCAAGTCGGTAGCCATTTGTCAAACCCAAATCAGCTGCACACTTGCTGCCAACGATCATCAGATGTCCAAGTAGCTGTGGATTGAAATTGAGAAATAACATGGAGTTTATCATATTGACATTACCATACACATCACAAAATATTATGACATCCTAATAATGCTGAGAAACAAAGAAAGAAATGATCTGCAAAAAATGACAGTCCAGTAACCGGTCCTTTTTGTGTTTGGAGCATGGTCAGTTCAGTGAACTTATGTTGCTACTGTCGCTTCTGCTGCACCCTCATTACTAACAGAAGTGCTGACAAGCATTAACCCAACTCTTTCCACAGATATATAAAGGACAAGGAAAATGAAACTAAAGAAGTAGGCTAGAAATGTTGTACATTATGGTTTGGGCTTCTGTACCAGCACCATGCAACCACAGCCATTTAGCAGGGAAGATCTGTGTCTCAAAGATGCCCCAGTAGCTCCCCATCTTCTGTTCTGCTGATTCACCGCACATGCTCTGTGCTGCTGTCACTTACTGAGCTTAGGGACCGACTCAAAATATAAAGTACACATAGAATATAAATGTCACAATATAAGGCTGATTAGTAATAAATACAGATAATCACAACATGGCAGCACAGAAACCAGTGCAATTAGCATCAGAATTTAATAATCAGCCCTGTAGCATCAGCTTATATTACAGACAACCCTCATTTTCTGCTGGATAATTAGTGACCCCTAAGCTTAGCTTCTCAACAGCTGCTCAGAGCCCACTGAGCATGTGAGTGTCACAGACACTTTCCAAGAAGTTGACCCCATATAACAAGTTTGAAGTCCTGGATCATTGCCGCTATTGAGATGCTGAAACTTTAGGCTAGTGCAATAAATATATAAAACATGGCATTGTTAGCCCTATTCATTTTTAGGATTTAGTTATCCTTTAAGACTATTGTAAAAATTTGTTGCCTTCAGTCCAGCTTTTACATGGATCTCCTATTTATCTTCCAATAGATAAGAGTACATTATTCTCTGTTTCAAAGCTTGGCAAGGCTTTCTTTAAACACCATAGTGTGGTTTAGCAGCTGTAGAAAGCAATTCTCTGAATCCCTTGAAGATTAAAGGCTAGATTTTAATTGATCTTTGGGCTACTTAGGGAAGATTGCTTTCAAAAACTGCTGAAATATGTCAAAATATATTTTTGCTATTGCTCATCAATCCTGCTGCTTAAATAAAATATGACAAATGTGTATTTCCATTACAGAAAGTCATGTTAGCTCCTAAACCATTATGTGACCGATTACTTCCCCTTATGTTTACTGTGAGGGAGTGTCTTTTACCAGCTGTTTGTTGGCAGTTGTACCTTGACAACTGCTGAACACCATTTTTTCAAGGCTATCCAAATTCAAAGTGCACCATCTAGTGTTTGGATTTACACAAAAGTATTTACATGAAAATATTATCAGGTAGCACTAGAATGCAGCATATTTTTGAACTAAATAACTTAAGCTAGCTTTCTTTTAAATGTGCTAAATCAGCTGAAGACAGTATATTCAAAAAGTGTGGACAAAAGATGTTTCTTAATTTAAGGGATTCTGTCATCGGAAAACATGTTTTTTTCAAAACACATCAATAAATAGTGCTACTCCAGCAGAATTCTGCACTGAAATCCATTTCTCAAAAGAGCAAACAGATTTTTGTATCTTAAATTTTGAAATCTGACATGGGGCTAGACATTTTGTCAATTTCCCCACTGCCCCTGGTCATGTTACTTGTGCCTGCACTTTAGGAGAGAAATGCTTTCTGGCAGGCTGCTGTTTTTCCTTTTCAATGTAACTGAAGGAGACTTAGTGGGATATGGGTTTTTACTAAAGAAGGAGGATTGCTGGCTCCAGTGTGTCCTGGTCATTAAATGGTACTGCTGTAGATTCCCTGGAGTCTGTGTCACACTCCCGAAGTACATATATCATAGAGAAGAAAGGAATAAACAGCTTCAGGCAGTACTTAATAATTTACTTAATTAAGTACTGCCTGAGGCTAGGGGCACACGGCGCGATTTCGCCACGATTCTGCGCTGGGCGAGTTGTCGCTGCGTTTTTTAAGCCGAAATAGCTTTGCTAACTTTGGCGCTGGCGTCAATGCAAATCGCGGCGAAATCGCTGCGCTAATTCACACGCGGCGATTCTTTTTCTACTGTCGCCCGGAAACGCCCAGCGAGGCAACTTCGGACGACAATAGAAAACGAATCGCCGCGTGTGAATTACCGCAGCGATTTCGCCGCGATTTGCATTGACGCCAGCGCCAAAGTTAGCAAAGCTATTTCGGCTTAAAAAACGCAGCGACAACTCGCTTAGCGCAGAATCGCGGCGAAATCGCGCCGTGTGCCCCTACCCTGAAGCTGTTTATTCCTTTCTTCTCTATGATATATGGGTTTTTACTATTGAGTGTTGTTCTTAGATCTACCAGGCAGCTGTTATCTTGAGTTAGGGAGCTGCTATCTGGTTACCTTCCCATTGTTCTTTTGTTTGGCTGCTGGGGGGGAAAGGGAGGGGGTGATATCACTCCAACTTGAGTGAGTGAGAGTGATTGATATTTATCAGAGCAAAAGTCTGTTTGCTCTTTTGAGAAATGGATTTCAGTGCAGAATTCTGCTGGAGCAGCACTGATTCATTTTGAAAAAAATGTTTTTTCCCATTAAAATTTTCTATATATGTATATGGATGTGACCTAAAACATCATCTTATCTTGAAACAAGTCCTAAAGGTATATGAAGAAAACCTACTTAAATAAATGAAGCTAAAATGATTATATTTGGTTATGTATTTATTGAAAAAAAACCCATCCAATAAAATATCAGCATGTAGCAAAAGTAAATGAATTAGTATTCACTTTCTTTCTCTCAATATTTGATGTGGCCCCCTTGTGCAGCAATAACTGCAACTAAACTTTGCGGTACCTGTTAATCAGTCCTGCACATCAACTTGAAGGCCCATTCCTCCATACAAAACCGCTTCAGCTATTGGATATTGGTGAGTTTCCTCACATGAAACGCTTACTTTAGGCCTTTCTACAACATTTTAGTTTGATAAAGGCCACAACTTTGTCTTGGCCATTCCAGAACATTTAGTTTATTATGTAGAACAACTTATGTGTTTAGGATTGTTGTCTTGACAGTTTCTTGAGATCCATTTCATGGAGAGACATTTTCAGGTCTTCCTTTAGGGCTGTCCAAGTCCAAATGCAGCAAAACAGGCCCAAACCAGGAAACCCCCACCACCACAGATGGCATATGATTCTTATGGTGGAATGCAGTGTTTTTCTTTTTCCAAATGTAACGCTCCTCATTTAAACATTTTAAGTTCTATTTTGGCTTCATTCATCCAAAAAGCTTTCTTCCAAGTGATCTTTAGCAGCTGTAGATGGTCAGCAATTATTTTGGGGGAGAGCAGTGGCGTTCTCCTAGCTACCTGCTGTTCAGTGGTTTCCTAATAGTGGACTAATGACAACAACATTTGCCAATGTGAGACAGGCCTTCAGTTTCTTAGAAGTTACCCTGGGTTCCTTTGTAACCTCTCGGACTTTAAGACACCTTGCAGTTGGTGTTATTTGCTGGTTGACCACTTTCAGTAAGGTAACAGTCTTGAATTTCCTCCATTTTTTACACAATCTGTCTGACTATTGACTGCTCAAACTCTTTAGCAATAGTCTTGCAACCATTTCCAGCTTTATGGGCATCCACAACTGTTTTTCTGAGGTCCTCAGACACCTACTTTGTTCGAGCCATGAAACATATCCACAAATGGGTTGTATGTATGGTCAGGCTTTGCTGGATCCCCATTCTTTAAAGAGGACTCGTCACCCAAAATAATTATTCAAAATCCTATTTTATCACATTAGTCAAGCAAAATGAACTTTAATTACACTATATAAATTATTTGAATCTTGCTTCCTTCAGTCTGGGAATTCATTATTATAACAAGCGGGCAGGAGCCATTTTGTGGACACTGTTTTTAAGACAAGCCTTGCATCATCTCAGAATCTTGTTTGTGCACCAGAATGGGGGACCTGATGTCCATCCCCATGCCCTTGCTTCACAAATAAATGATGAATAAAACGGGGAATATGTGGAGAGCAATGACATCTAGGAAGTGCTGAATGGAAAGTGAAAGTAATTGTCTGTCCCGCCTCTATGCCCAGGGTATAGGAGTGGCAGACAATATTTGATTGACAGCTGAGATGTTTAAATGAGCTTACAACAGCTATGAATGCTTTAAAAAAATAGAAATTGGATTTCAGGTTTAATTTGAAAAGGACTTTTATTATACAGATTTTTGTGTCTGGGTGACAGGTCCACTTTAAATAAAACAGGGTCTCTCACTCACACCTGATTGTCATCCTATTAACTGAAAACACTTCAAATTACATGATAATCTAAAGGATTCACGTACTTTTGCCACAAGCAGATATGTTAATAGATCATTTTTTTCAATAAATACATGACCAAATATAATAACTTTTGCTTCATTTGTTTATATAGGTTTTCTTTATCTGCTTTAAGGACTTTATCAAAGTCAATGCACGCAGTCATCTTCAAACAGTCTGTTGAGGTGTACAATTAAGTAATAATGCATATGTTTGTATGGGTTTGTTTATGACATTTTATTATGAATACAGAACTGCTGATCATGGTCATCAGCAGAAAAATATGGTAAATCTTTCAGGACCAGGATAAAGAAAGTTCTGGAATGGTAGCCTATAGGTCTGTACCACTGGGAGTGAATTTGAACGCTGAATGCAGATTAATCTGGACTGTCCAGTTTTATCTGTATTCAGTGTTTAGAAGCGTGCAAAAAAGACAGCCCAATTATCCGCATTCACCATTGCAGTGCGCACCTAGGGATACAGATCAATAGCCAAGGTTGAAATCAATTGTCTGTGTTGTTGTGCACTTTAATGCACACAAATCTAAATATTGGGATGGAGCTACATGACTCAGAGATGGGCTGTTGAACAAAGTACAGCAGCTATTATGCAGTTTATGTTAAAGTGTGACAACAACCCCACAATACGTTGATGCCTGTCCCTCTTGTCTTCTCCGTGCAATCTTGGGTTTAAAGGAACAGTAACAACAAAAAATGTAAGTACTTTAAAAGGAATTACAATACAATGTAGTATTGCCCTGCACTGGTAAAACTGGTGTGTCTGCTTCAGAAACTCTTCAATAGTTTATATAAACAAGCTGCTGTGTAGCTATGGGGGCAGCCATTCAAGCACAGAAACCACAGTATAACAGATATGTATGGAACAATCCCATTTTATTCTACAGAGCGTATCTGTTATCTGCTGTGTATCCTGTGTCTTTTCTACTTTTTTCAGCTTTGAATGTCTGCCCCCATGGCTACACAGCAGCTTGTTTATATAAACTATTATAGAGTTTCTGAATCAAATACATCAGTTTTACCAGTGCAGGACAACAGTACATTATATTGTCATTCCTTTAAAACACTTTAATTTTTTGCTGTTACAGTGTAATTTAGAAATAAAAATATCATAAAAAAATCATGACAGAATCCCTTTAAGAGATGGAAACAATGGCTCAAGTGGGAAAAAGAGAATGATACCATATACCCTTTTCTTAGTGGTAACCAGCAATACCAATCAGTTACAAATACTGATATTTTGTAATATAACCACTTAGCCTATATACTCTGATTTTGCTATGTTTGTACATGTAAGGGCAGAATAATACGTCATTCTATCTCTCAAGCTGCAAACCAAGAAAATGCTACTACATTGTAACCTACAGCCCAAAATATCCTTGTTTGCGTCTGTAAATTACCCTCACATGTGGACTTTCATCCTCTTGTCTCCTTGGAACTGTTCTTTATTGTAACTGTACTTTGCATTTATTTGTATTTATTATTTTAAACTAATGTATTGTTCTACTGTACAGTGTTTCGCTTTCAAGAAGTGATATACAAATAAAAATATACATACATACACTAGAGCCAATAAGGTTGCTTTAAAGACAATAAACCCAGGGAACCTTAAGCACACCCCTTTTATGCAACACAACCCAAATGCTTATCATGATAATACGTGCCTATTTATTGATGTTCTTGTTTATTGATGTGCCATGAATCACAGAACTGTTGCTGGCAAGAAATATTTTATTTGTAAAAGCTGGACCACAAGATGTAACACAAAATTAAATATGATCACTTAATGGTGTTATTTGTTCTTTAAAATGTCACACAGCGAACAAATATCACTTACTTCCTTGTCACTGGCATCTGCCTTAGACAACTGGGTGATGAATTTTTTCGGCACCACCAGAAAATGTACTGGGGCTTGTGGAGCTACATCATGAAATGCGATACACTGAAAGGAAAATACAAATAAGACAAATAAGTAAATAGATGTATCACAAGTGGAGTTTCAGTTAATGTCACCTAAAGATGCTATAAAGACTTACAAAGACAATGGACTACACATCTCTTCCTCCAGCTGTCATTTACTTAAATGTGAACCATAAGAAACTTCCAGTACAGGTGTTGTTTTTCCCATTTTAGGCTGAAAAAACACCAATACTGGAGGGTCCATGCTTTTTGCATTCAAATAAAATGTGCTATGTATACCATCTACTTTAACCTGTAGCCCAAGAGAGAGAGAGTGTGTATGTATGTATGTATGTGACATATTGTCAGTTTCCCAGTTGCCCCAGTCATGTGACTTGTGAAAGCACTTTAGGATGGAACTACTTTCTGGCACGCTGTTATTTCTCCTACTTAATGTAACTGAATCAGTCTCAGTGGGACTTGCTGTTCTTATATCTACCAGGGAGCTGTTATCTTGTGTTAGTGAGCTGTTATCTGGTTGCCTTCCCATTGTTGTGTTGTTAGGCTGCTGGGGGGGGGGAATGGAGGGGGGTGATATCACTCCAACTTGCAGTACAGCAATAAAGAGTGACTAAGGTTTATCAACGCACAAGTCACATGACTGGGGGCAGCTGGGAAACTGACAATATGTCTAGCCTCATGTCAGATTTCAAAATTAAATATCAAAAAATCTGTTTGTTCTTTTGAAAAATGGATTTCAGTGCAGAATTCTGTAAGAGCAGCGCTATTAATGGATGCATTTTGAAAAAAAAACATGTGTTCTCATGAAAGTATCCCTTTAAATAAACTTTTAGTATGTTTTGGAATGGCCAATTCTATGAAACTTTTCATTTGGTCTTCCCTATTTATTTTTTTCATTTTTAAATTATTATTATTATTATTATCAAATGGGGGTCACTGACCCCATCTAAAACAAATGCTCGGTAAGACTACACATTTATTGTTATTGCTACTTTTTATTACTCATCTTTAAATTCAGGCCTCTCCTATTCATATTGCAGCTTCTTATTCATATCAACCAGATTCCTGAAACTGCAAACTGGAGAGCTGCTGAATAAAAAGCTAAATAACTCAAAAACCACAAATAAAAATAAATGAAAACCGATATCACTCTCTAGGTCATACTAAAAGTTGCTTTCTTTGCTTTTGTATTCTACCTTGCAGATAACTGAAATCTAATTGCTGATTGATTGCTATGGACAACATCACCGATTTTGTTTGTCTCCAATGTTTTACACAGCATGACAAATGGGCCCCAAAACGCAGCAAAAAAAAAGTAACCGAAACTGTTTCACTGCCTTTGAATTCGCTGAATGTGATACATTTATTAGCACGTGTATTTGAGACATAAAACTAGTCTGGATTAAAAACATGATCTACGTTCATTTGCATCTATAGTGGATGAAAGATGTTGACGCAACTGTTAGTTCTTTCTGCCAGAAATCGGCTCCATGTGAACACTGACAGGCAGATTAGAGTTCTGCCAATGCACACAGATATAGAGCAGAGACGGGCCCAAATTGGGGTTTTCTCCGCCGGCACAATGTGTGACAGTAGCTTGAATGTGTCCACAATTAAGATAAAATTATTCCATATGTTCCAATGTAGCACTGGATTTGTAAATTATAAGCCCTCCTGCTCCTGTAGCAGAGCAATAATTACAAAAGGGACCTTCAGTATAGAGCAACTAATTACAGTTACATCTACTACTGAAATTGGGACGATATATATCTGCCAAAAGTGAAACTCGTCACTTTCCTGTGCTTCTCAAAAGAGCATTCTTATCCACAACCGCTATAGAATCATGTGTAGGGCTAATTTATACTGGTTGGTACATGCTATTTCTAAGTAGGCTCTGCGCGCAGGGATACACGTGTCCTACGCTCTGCCCACTCTATGCTCTACCAAGGAGATTCTGCCGCATACTTGCTCATCTTCATAGATGATCTTAGCCGGTATTTCTTTGCGGATAATTTTCCCAAAGATGGTATCTCCCCCGGGGCGAGCTGTCTGGGCTTTGCTGATCTCATCAGCCATGTCTGCCTCCTGCAGTAGAAAAGCCTGACGTGAGACGTGCACATGCGCACTACGTCACATGAAGCCGTCGCGACGGATCTGCTTTATTTTTCTTGCGTGACGCAGTTGGCTAGCCGCTGACATCTTTGTGTAGGGAACAATAGTCGAGGGTGGAGTGGGGATTGAAGAAAGTTTGGAATACTCAGAGAATGTGCTGCTAGAATTTGTTTATTACAATTGCAGAGCCGTTATATATATTTTAAACTTGAAAAAAATGTATTTCGAGGCACATAATATAATGCTATCTGTAGACTGTAAAATAGATTTTTAAATTGTAACTTGTTTCTACTAATTAGTTAACTTATGTAGACGTATTGCGTTTAGTTTTCTAAAAGTAACAAGCAATAATGAATTCCTTTAACCTAGTCGTAAAAACCTATAGCTGCGCCAGACGTGTATGCGTCGTGAAGTGGGCGTGTGTTCCGTTCAGTGCATGACCAATGGCTAGCAAGGGGAGGGGTGTGCTGACCAATGGCTAGCAAGGGGAGGGGTGTGCTGACCCTGTCGGATGTATATGCTGTATGAAGATGAAGGTGAGTAAAACGTGTAGATGTGAGTAGTGGCCGGTATTGCTAGGTAGTTTGGGCTCCCTTTGAATAAATGTTATTCAGCAGAAAGGTTTCAATTCAACTTTAGGTGGAAATACATGGGTGAAGGTGGGTATATGCTGGCTGCAAGGCCCTGCAGGCAAACTGGCCTGTACTGTTGAAGTGGCTATACATTGTCTGTCTTCTTGTTGGTCTCTTCATTTGGGCCAATAGCCTAAACAATCAGAACTGCACTCACTGTCATAGCACTGACACTGACTGGGCAAACTTAGTGCCTTTTATTACAAATGGGGTGTAATGTCCTGACAGTGGATTGCAGGATTGATCGGGCAAAGTGGCATACATGTACGGAATACATTTTAGGACATCCTGCAGCGAAATACATGTTCTTCATGCGATGTCCTAACTATGCCTTCGGATTGGCGCATCAGTTGCTTATACAGTCACTCATCGTCCAAATCTGCAGTCACACCTCCGTCCTCTACCCAGGGGCGTAACTATATAGGAAGCAGACCCTGCGGCTGCAGGGGGGCCCAGGAGGTATAGGGGCCCCATGAGGCCCTAATTCATATACAATTTCAATAGATACTGGAGAAACAAGTCAACCTCTAAACATTTTGGGGGCCTGAAAAATAATTTGCTGTGGGGCCCAGTAATATCTAGTTACACCACTTCCTCTACCCTCCCTTCTCAGTCGTCAGTCATACGAACTCCGCCTTCTGCCCTCAGCCCTCCATCCTCAGTCCTCTGCCTTCCGCCCTCAGTCCTCTTCCTTTTAGTCCTCTTCCTTCCGCCCTCCCTACTCAGCCCTCCACCCTCTTTCCTCAGCCCTACCCCCTCAGATCTCTCTTTTCAGCCAACTGTCTTATCCATAAGTTTCTAAAGTGGTGAGCGAGGGCGGAAGGAAGAGGACTGAGGGCGGAAGGCAGATGACTGAGGGAGGAGGATGAAGGGCGGAGTTCGTATGACTGATGGCTCAGAAGGGAGGGTAGAGGACGGAGGTGTGACTGCAGATTTCAACGATGAGTGACGGTAAAAGCAACCAATGCATCATTCCAAAGGCATAGGACATCGCATGAAGGACAGGTATTTCGCAGCAGGATGTCCTAAAATGCGTTCCGTATACATGTCCAGCTGGTTGGGCAGCATAGTTGCAATTGCCCAGCCAACACTGGGTACGTAGAGGAAGAGTTAGAGGTATGCCGTCTGTTAAATTGCAGACCCCTGTGCCGAGTTATTCACTCTGCCAACAAAAAGTTCTTGTGGTATTATTTGTTTTTACATGTTACAATAGTAAATCAACATAAGGGAGAAAGCACTTGACAGGTCATAGCAAATTGCTAAGGGCTATGTCTGGGGTTGCCATCTTTTCGTTTGGTGTAAAGGGTGATGTCGGGAGGATGGGCCGGTGACGAGGGACGAGACCTTGGTATCGGGGCTGATGATGTCAGGGGCGGGACTGATGATGTGGCGGTCAAAAACCAGGCTGTCCTGGTGAAATCCGAACAGGTGGTAATCCTAGTCTGGGGTTTGCCATCGTTTCAGTAGAATTGCTATGTTATTAGTAGGGATGCACTGAATCCAGGATTCGGCCAAATCCTTGTGCTTGGAAGTGAACCGAATCCTGATTTGCATATGCAAATTAGGGGCAGGTAGGGAAATCACGTGACTATTCGTCCCAAAAGAAGAATTTTTTCCACTTTTTCCTTTCCTGCACCTAATTTGCAATATTTCACTGGGGATTCGGCTGAATCTCAAATAGTGGATTCGGTGCATCCCTAATTATTAACTTTCTTCCCTATTATAAACATTGGATATCATTTGATGTATTTTATTATTTATGCAGTCCTGTCTAATACTTTTTTTTTTTTACTTTAAGGTGTTAAAACTTTTCAAAACATTGCATCGCACAAGGCAGAGTGTATTTCAGAATGACCATCGTGCTCTGGAAGGTGCGTATCTTGAATTATTAACAGATACAGGTATGGCATCTCTTATCTGGAAACCCAATATAACCAGACAGCTCACAATTAGGGGAAGACAATCTGCTATAGAGTCCGTTTTAGGGACATATTTCTAATTTTTAAAACATAATTTTGATACTAAGCTTGTATCAAAAGTTGCTAAGAATTGGTCTTTCTATAACATACTAAAATTAACTGAAAGGTGAACCACCCCTTTAAGTAATATGGTTTTCAAGTAATATGGGGATCCCATTATCGGAAAACACAAGGTTACTTTAAGGTACGAAACATTCCAAATATAAGATCCTATGTTACCAGTGAAGAAAAATGATTTTTGTTTATGTTACTAAAGCAAAGCAATGGCAATTATAGTGTGAATATTGTTCCTAAGTATAGTAATGATGTAAGGCTGAGTTAATGAAATAACAAAATGGCTGTATGCGAGAGCGTCACATAAAAACCCCCATTTATAGTGTTTGTCTTATAAGGAGTTATATGAGCCTCTTACTAAATACGATTAAACAGTAGTTGTGAAAGTTAAATCTATTTTATTAGGACATGATCATTAGCCTGATGCGTTTTGTGCCCGATTGGGCACTTACGCGTATGCTGAAAGTCTTGACTCAGCTTATGCCAACTGCAAGTTATTCCAATCCTTGTTGGGCAAACCCAACAAGCATGGAGATCCCTGAGGGTGCCTAAGGCAAACGCCTGGCGTCACACATCTCCAGTATGGGTTATATTTGGCAGACATTATTTATGGGGTGCAGGTTGTAACATATATGTGATATTCATTGTTTTCGGTTCTTTTATTGTATTTTTTTGTAACGAAAATATCTATGAAGATATTTTTTTCTAGCCAGCGCTGTTAAGCAAAGGTGTAGGCACTTTCTACAGTTTGGAATTAATTTTCCGTTCCTGATGCCCTAGCTGCCAGACAAAGCATCAATGAAGAGTTCAAGAAAAACAAAATTGAATGTTCTTCTACAAAAATATCAGAGGTAAGATCCCACTGCTTTGTAATACCTGCAGAGAAATTTATATAATAAAATTATATTAATTACAATGAAAGGTTATGTTCACTTTTGTACTATAGACCAACTTTGAACAGTCCCTGTAAAAAAAAATTATTATATATATTTAATATAACATATATATATATATATATGTTTTTAATTTTTTTTCTCAATTTAGGGGCCCATTGGTTTAGTACCCTCCCTATGGATTTAAATCCCTACACTTCCTTATCTCCCTAGTTGCTGACCAGATGCACATGTATCTATTTTAATTTACATACTTCTGTTATTGGCCTACAGGCCTAGGACCACTTCCTGCCACACTTAAACATAGTGTCTGGTTAGGGGTGGATTACCTTTGGTTGCTGACTTGATGTGCTCCAGGGAGCCTGGGTACACCAAGGCCCAGTAAAGCTGTGCTGCCCTAGATCAACTTGTACCTCTACTGAATGTAGAGGAGCATAGCCTCCTGGCATCCCTATTTTCTTTTTAAGCACAGTAGCCAATATGAGTTGTAGTTTAACTACACCTTTCCGTCTTACTTTCTACATAGCGAAAACCCACCCTTGTGTGTTGGAGTCAAGTTTCACCCTTTCTCTACTGTAAATAGGTAGGCATAACCTATCATGGCTTAATATAGCCAAAATAGCATGTATTTTTTTCTTCTTATTTGTAAAGTATTTAATATATCACATAATATTATTGTTCCAGAATTTTCTTTCCTGTAAGAAGTAGCTAATTGTCACTGTACCATAAGGTCAGTGCAAGCTGTATGTATAATAAATATAGCTATGTTTACTTTTTAGGTTTGTTTTCTTTTGAAGTATATTGTTATACAGTATCTGTTTATTATTTATTTGTATTTTTCTTGACAGTTGCTGAAATTTGGAACTGATGTTGAAATTCTTCTCAGAACATCTGTTGTTCAGGGTATTCATAAAGATTCAAATACATTAGGTATGTCATCTTTATTGCATTGTCTCATTCATAACTTCATTGTATACTACAGTGCCAGAAATGTGTGCAGAACAGGAATTCCAGAGGCTGATTCGTGCTTAGATTATCGACTACGGAATATTGTTATCCGGAAGAGAGCGGAATCTCGGAAGAGAGCGTAATCTTGGAAGAGAGCGTAATCTCAACAGGTTAAAGGCTCATGAAGCATATAATGGGTCATTTAGTATAAGTAATTCTAGAGCAACTGGACCTGCTGAGTAATCATTGAAGACATTTCACTACTTATCCCAGCAGCTTCTTCGGTCGAACTGACTAGTATGGGAAGTCCTCCGCATATAAAATCTTCCACTAATCCAATCTCAATGGCACATTATAACTCAAGAGGTGACACCTGAAACAGAGTTGTGTGCTCTGATGAGTAGTAAATCGTCTTCAATGATTACTCAGTAAGTCCAGTTGCTCTAGAGTTACTAGTATATATTACTATATACTAGATATACTTTGGAACATCTTCATAGTCATATAATGGGTCAGTTTAATTAAATGGGGCTATGTACAAAAAACTCAAATCAGTCTTCTGATTTTTGCATCATCCTATAATAGATTAATTTACATCTGTAATTTGAACTTTATATCTAGCCCCAGTGTTCACCAGTTGGAACAAAATCATTCTAAAAAAGTAACATGATTCTGTGTATATGTTTGAATGGCTACAATTGGTTTGTGTGGAAGTGCATATTCTGAATTTGATATTACTGATCCATATTAGGGGACCCTTACTGAATAGGCAGCAGAACATCACTTTTATAGGTATATGGGGAAGAGAGTAGATGAAAAGCATCTGACTGCCAGGAGAAAGTATAGGGCTCATTTACAAAGTGCAAAACTGCTGTGAATACGCTTCTCCATACTCCATTCTTCAAGGGATTCCTGGAATTGCACTTGAATTTGTAAATGAACCCTTATGCGTGATTCCACCTGTATCTCTGCACCATGTTTGTGGATGTAGAAATGTGCTTTCAACCATACATATTGCATTCATTCTATGTTCTAGTAGCCCTCGGAGCAGAAAGTTGCTTTAGGCTCAGGCAGAGAAGGCATGTGAGACAGTAGCTACATTATATATACTGAATTATACAACGGAAATAAATATCCAGCTCAAGTCACTAGTAAAATTCTGGAGCTCCCTCTTCTGTCTTTAAAGGGATATTGTCATGGTAAAACATGTTTTTTTTTCAAACATGTTTATTCAAAAAATAGTGCAGCTGAAATCTGTTTTTCAAAAAAGCAAACAGATTTTTTTTATATATTTAATTTTAAAATCTGTGACTTGTGCTCTCATAAACTTCAGTCCCTCTTTACTGCTGCACTGCAAGTTAGAGTGACATCAGCAGCCCATCAGCAGAACAATGGGAAGGTAACCAGATAGCAGCTCCCTGGTAGATATAAGAACAGCGCTCAATAGTAAAGATCCATGTCCCACAGCGAATACTTCAGTTACATTGAGCAGGAAAAACAATAGCCTGCCTGAAAGCAGTTCCATCCTGATCTGCTGGCTCTTTCTGAAAGCACATGCCCAGTCAAAATGACCTGAGATGGCTGCCTACACACCAATATTACAGCTAAAAAAATACACTTGTTGGGTTAGTAATGGAATTTACATGGTAAAATGAATTATTTGCAGTGTAAACAGTGCAATTTAGAAATAACAACTACACCATAAAAATCATGACAATCCCTTTAAACAGTTATGGTCTTATGGGGTATAGAGAAAATAAAATAAAGAAGAAGAAGAGAAAAAAGTAGTGCAGTACTGTTGACAATTCAGGTGGGGTGTTACAACTCACGGTTATTAATATTTATCATGTGTGAATCACTAATAATTGAATTTTAAGAAAACACTAAATGGTGTGAATATATTGAAATTGTCAAAAAAGATTCTCTTCTTTTTTCTATACCCCATAAGACTTTATCTGTTAGGTCTAAAGACAGAAGAGGGCACTCTGCAGATTTATACATAACGTTTGACCTGGGCACAAAGTATCTGGAGTGGGTGTACATTGTTTATACATCAGTTAAGCGGTTTTATAATTGAATATCCAGCTACCTGCACAAGCCAGCTTCATGACGCAAATGTCTGAAAGATGTCACTCAAATTATCTACTACAGTGTATTCAAAATGCCACAACTGAACATACGACAGAAGGCTGCAAAACTGACCATGAAATCCAAATTTAATTATTATAGGAAAGTATGTACCTCTAATTTTGAAGATTGATTAAGAGTTCAGTGACTTCTAATAATTGACTTATAAATAATTTGTTTTCAAGTCCCATGAGTGCTGATTTCCTGCTATATGGATATGTATCTATCTAGATATATCTGTATACAGTATATGTGAGAGAGAGACTTCCAGTTTGTGTCCTCTTAATGACAACCTTACAGCTATGGCAGAAGTAAGTAAAATGTTTCCCAAGGGGAAGGAGGGATCGTAACAGTTTGGACAGAGACAAGTAGGGTGAAAAAAAGAAACAGGGTCTCTGGGCTAAGCAGGAAACAGCTCATTATCTACCAACATTATTCTGACAGTTGTAAATTTGTTTTCCAATTGGCAGAATATACATTATGGCTAAAGCTAGTACTGATAAGCCTTCCTGTCCCAAACCATGCTTGAGCATCATCTTATACATGTATCATAAAATTCAGTTATGCGCCCTTAGTTCAAGTGAGAGGGGGCCAGTTAAGGATTTTGTTTCTCAAGGTTGTTGAATTGTATTCAGTTGTGTATGGCTTTGTATGGTTGTATCTGTTCAACTATTTTTTACTTTTCTTTTTCAGTGCTGCAAGCTAGGAGAGACCTTCTTTTAGATAATATACCATTTTGTGATGCACCAGAGAAGCAAACACAATCATAATACATTTTGTAAATGTTTTTAATAAGTTGATTTAATCATCTTTATTTTTTTATTGCAACAATTTTGCATGTGCCAAAAGTGAAAGGACAATTTCAAAGTAAAGAAATTGTGCCTAGGTACTTCTCATGGCTTCTCATACCAAATCTGTGACCTTATTTCTATGTTACAGAGTTTGTGTCCTAATAAAAAAATAAATGTGTTCTTTTTTGTTAAACCTTGTTTATCTTTAATGCCAGTAATATTGGTTTTTCATTGGAAAAACATATGAACATATTTTACCCTCAGCGGCCAAAAATATTGTTACTAGATACTTTACGATACAATATTTGGACATCAGGTTCTTTCTTAACTCTGACTTAGGCTTGCCTGTAGAAGTATATTTTGCCTCCTTTCTATACTGTATTACTACTAAACTGAAACTGGCTGTTTTTTTTTCTTTCACTTTCAATCCCAAATAGGGCTGAGCCCTAGTGCATCCTCACCTCCTACAGCAATAGCTGTACCACCCATGATTTGTTTACTTGCAAAACATAATGGCCTTTTGTGGTTATAAAGCGTTACACTGGTGTGCTTGTAGCCCATCAGAAAACATCATGCTTCAATTTTCTTTTCTCTCTCCCTAATCTCATTCTCCGTTTCAACCTTCCTCTGTTCCTTTGTCTTTTTGTCACTATATTCCCAGTGATCCTTTTTTTGACATTTTTTGTTTTTTCCATTGTGCTTCTTTTTCGTATCTACACGTCTCCATATTTTTCTGTTTACCGGATCTCCTCCTCTATGTCTTGCATTCACAGTTTTTTCAAGTGCAAACCACTCCGTAATTGGAAAATATGGGAGGACTGCTGGTTTCAAACAAGAAATGTAGTTGGGCTATAGTAGTCTTGTCATGGTTTTCAGAACCAGGAATGAAGTGACTATCTCTGCATTAATAAAAAATCAGATCAGTCGTATGGATTGCAAATTCCAAAGGCAAAATAACATTTCTGTTATCAGTTAGATGAAATAAGATGAGCGGTAACTATATTAAAAGGGTCAGGATCAAAAATCCAACCAATTCTGGAACCAAAAGACAAAAAAGTATGCCATGGTTTGTAACATTATTTTCTTATCAGTTTGTGTGTTTCTACTGTTTTTAGAATCTACATTCTTAAGGGAAAGTTTATTTTTTTAAGGTAAAGTTTATTTGTTTGGAGTGTAAACAATGTATTCCAAGTTGATAGAAAGTTTCCTGGCCAGGTTGTATTAATATTATATACAGATTTTGTATAAGCAATTTATTATTCTTGGGGATTACCAGTGAAAAGTATAATTGATCAAACAAATCAACCAATTAGCATTTTAGCAGGTAGGCTGAAATAAACGGCAGTACCAGTTAAGTCTCTTTCTTTGTATGTTTGTAAATAATGCAATTTTAATCCTCACAGTATATTGTAAAATATTCACGCTTTTTAGGATCGACAGGAATTCATTATACACAATGAAACATACACAGATTAAGAAGATTTCAAATGGACATTTTTGTAACAAAATTTTTTCTTGCAAATGTCACATCCTATAAGTTCACTTTAAGAATATTGTATTCAGTGAATATTTATTCAATTTGCCTTTTTTAAAGTCCCAAGTGTCAAGTACCATATATTCATTGTTAAATTATTATAATTTAGGATTACGGTCATCCTTGCCTGCTAATAAAAAGATTTCAATGAGATTTGTTCATTCTTAGACATTTGTCTATTTTTCAGCATATAAAGATGTGCCATCAGTCTGGCCCCTAATGCCCACACTATTGTCAGTGGAATCACGTCAACATTGGATGTTGTAACCAATCTGTTTTGTGGAAATATTACCTTATGCCTTGGCCTATGCCTCAGTGGGTAGTGTATAGAAACAGTTTCACTATACAGGTATATGCGACTGGGTTTTGGATATTGACATGTTCAGAAAAAAAATAAAGTAATTGCTTGGCTAGTGCATATATAAGTTTCTCCCTTGTTAAAGGTGTGTGAAAGATCAGTATTGTTACTCAGAATGGAGCATGTTTAGGGCAGAATGGGGCATCTACTACATGCACAGTTGTGTTCAATAGCAGTGTGTGTAAAAAAAGTGAATAAAGCTCAAAATCCTTATCATTTTTATTTCCATACATGCAAATGCATTGAAAACACTGCACATTCTATTTCAAATCAAAACGTGAAGAAAAATGTATAAAATTGTTGTTATTCCTTTACAGAAAGCAAAGAAAATGGATGTTGAAAAAAAATAGCAGTGTCTGCATTCTTCTTTACAAACCCAAACATTCACTGTATTAACTGAAAAATGGTCCAAGTTTTTAGTTTCCTTTAAATCACTGAACTAATATTTAGTTGTATAACCACGGTTTCTGAGAACTGCTGCACATCTGTGTTGCATGGAGTTGACCAACTTGTGGCACTGGTTACATTCCACAATTCTTCTGCATTTCTTGGTCTTGTCACCCCACAAGTTTTCTATTGCATTTAGATACAGGGATTGGGCTGGCCACTCCATAAAGTCAATTTTGTTGGTCTGGAACCAAGATGTTGCTCATGACTGATGTGTTTGGGGTCATTATCATGTTTCAAGAGCATTTCTTCTTCGGCATAAGGCAACATGACCTCTTCAAATATTTTGATGTATTGAAACTGATCCGTGATCCCTGGTATGTGATAAATAGGCCCAACACCATATGATGATGCTTGCGCCACCATTCTTCACAGTGTACTGTGGCTTGAATTCAGTGTTTGGAGGTCTGACAAACTGTCTGCAGCCCCTAGACCCAAAAAGAACATCACCAATCCACAAAATGTTGCGCCGTTTCTCTTTGGTCCAGTCATTGTGTTCTATGGCAAACTTTAACATCTTCAGCACATGTATTTTTTTACTTGGTTTCACATAGGCATCTTCTAATTGTAACAGTACTCACAGGTAACTTTAGGCCTTCTTTGATCTTCCTGAAGCTGATCATTTGCTGATGGAGTCTTTGCCATTTTGGCTATTCTTCTATCCATTTGGTAGTTTTCCGTTTTCTACCACATCTTTCAGTGTATGAGATCATTTTAGCTGTGCAGCCTATGATTTTCTGCACTTCTTTATACATTTTCCCCTCTTCAATCAACTTTTTAATCAAACTACGCTTCTCTTCTGAACAATGTCTGGAAACACCCAATTTTAATCAGATTTTCAGAGAGAAATGTACTATAAACAACATGCACAACATTTGCTGCCTTTCTTCTTTAAATAAAGGCCTTAATTGGCACATGTTTTTTTTTTTTTTACAGAATTAATGACCTCACTAATTGAACTCCACACTGCTATTATATGGAACAAGCTTTTATTATTTTGAACAAGCATCAATTAAGGATTCAGTTACACAGAATCAGCAACATGCATGTCATGACTGTTGGGTCTGTTGATTTTCAATTACTCTACTACAACAAATAGTAAATTATTTGCCATGTAGAAATATAATTTTGTCCAAAAACAGTGATTGATCAGGTTAGTGATGTTGGACTGCTATTATTCTAAACACAACTGTATATGTTCTTGGCTCCATCCTAGTTGAATTTGAAGTTGTTGCTAATTTCCAGATCAGCAATTATAGGAATGATTTTTTCTTCTTTTAATTCCAACTTTCTTTTCATGTATATTGGGTTTTACAAAAATAAATTTGTGATTAATAAAGATAGTTTTAAATACAGCTTGGGGTCTGCTGTGGAGCCAAACTCTTAAGTGGTGCAAAACTGCCTCTATACATTAACATTGTAATAAGAGTGTTCTGTTATATTAACTTATTTCTCTTTCTTATTGATACCTTCCCTTTATATTATTCATACCTTTGCTTTATATTAAAAGGCAAAAGCATAGATAGGCACAAAATGCAGATATTTGCATCTGTTTTATATATGTACTCCAGTTAAACCCACAATTTAAAAACATACAGGTATATGAAATAGAAATAGATTGTGGTCTGGGAGAATTGATTTTTTTTGCATCACATCTTGACATTTGTTATAGACGAAAATAGGCATGACTTTTGTTCTATCTCGGAACACACACACATGCCTTTGGCTCACTTTTTACCACTACATTGAATCTGGTGGTACAGAATCTGAAGATAGTGGTGATATTTAAGCCCCCCCATCTGAGATACAGGTTGTTTCCAGCTTGTACAGTATCTCTCCACCATTTCTGTTACCACTCCCTGTGTCCCTCCCTTCTCAGACTTCCCTGACACCCTCTGAAAAAACAAAATATAATCAATACTATATAATGGTTGCTTGGGCTAGAAATTTTTCTGGCACAATTTTATGGAATATCCTACAACACTTGATGCCTGAAAATTTATTTTTTTATTTGTTATATATTTATTTGTTTTGTCAGATTTCCCCACAATAAGAGATAAAACTGAAATTAAGTTGATCTACAAATGTTTTTATAAAAATGAAGATGACAGCAAGGTTCTTCTTCCCACAATGATTATTTTTATCTGAGTGAATCCTTTAGCGTTTGTGCCAGTTTAGGGTTACACAGGTTTTACATGTTCACAACTCATCCCGAGGTGCTTTTAGTGGCAGGTGCTGGAATTCCTTAGGCACCTCCTCTCCTTTCTGTGATTTCTTGTAGAATCTGGCTTCATCCAAGATATTGCTAATTTCATCTGCTGTCCTGCCCCCTATTTTTATCACCTACAAAATAGCAGAATTTAGATTTATATTTTTTCAAAAGAAAATATACCTCACTGATAAGGGTTATATAGAGAGTAAAGCATAGCTAGAGAAGTGGGGGCTGATTTATAGATTTTTGAATGGCAGTTGTTTCAGAACTCAATTATGCCAAAAAATGCAATAAAAACGTAATTCAGTTTTTATTTCCTGACCACTAGCATATTTATGGAAAACTTGAATGGAAAAACTCAATTGCTTTGTAACAAAAGCATCTTGTTTGCAAAAAGTATCACAATATTTCGTTTTAAAACTTTGTTTGGAAGAAGTAAAAAAAAACAAGATTGCCTAAATGTTGAAAATGCAATTCCCATTAACTTACTTACCAGTTTTGTTGCCAGATTTTTTCGTTACAATATTATTGATATTACTGACTGAAAATGTAAAAAAATTCAAATAAATCAATTTCAAAAAATTAGAGAACTTCTTTTAATTTTTAATATACAGTATTTGCTCCTTAGAAGAACCATCTATCTACAAAGCTGCATTTTTTAATAATATCTAAGGTTGCCAATCCATAAAAAGTACAAATTATGCCAAGCTCTTTCCCACATTAATTTGCATTAGAGATTAATGATTTGAAGCTGATTTGTAAACACAGTTTACAGTGCAAAGTGCATAGTTTTGGAAATGTATTTTGCCTTAAAATTCGCATGTCTGGATTATTTAGTTCACAGTTTCAGGCCAAAATCTGCCTGCGCCAGTTAGTTGGGTTTAAAGGAACAGTAACACCAAAAACTGAAAGTGTTTTAAAGTAGTGAAAATATCATGTAGTGTTGCCCTGCACTGGTAAAACTGGTGTGTTTGCTTCAGAAACACTACTATAGTTCATATAAACAAGCTGCTGAGTAGCAATGGTGGAAATTGAAAAAAGGCTATATGGCACAGGATAAATAATGGATAACAGATAGCATTATGTTCTACAGAGCTTATCTGTTATCTGCTGTGTAACTTGATCCTTTTCTCTTTTGAATAGCTGCCCCCTTGGCTACACAGCAGCTTATTTATATAAACAATAGTAGTGTTTCTGAAGCCAACACAGCAGTTTTACTAGTGCAGGGCAACACTGCATTATATTTTTATTACTTTAAAATAATTAAATTTTTTGATGTTACTGGTCCTTTAAATGTTTTTTCCATTCGTGAAAAAATAACACCATATAGGCCATGAGCTTTAAAAATACTGTGAGTTTTTTTTTATGGGGGTTTAAGGGGTTCGTCATGTATATGTATATGTATTATCAAAAGCTCATTTGAACACAATAGAATGGGTTTTGCCTTATTCTTAATTAAAAAGATGGCTGGACTCAGATGAGTAGATAGAAAAGACAATCAAGTATCTTCTATGTGAGCATCAGAGAAACATTTTACATGTAAACAACTGGCATGTCATTTTTTTTCAATTCGTTGTTCAAACTATTTATTATATTCTTCTTGAATACCAACCTTCAGAACTTCATTTTTAAAATTGTAGAATATTATTTGAGGTTCCTTTTCTTCTGTGGATTCGTATTTAAGGTTATGGCTATACATTTAGCGTTAAAGGAGAAGGAAAGCTACGGAGGCATTTTATTGCCAATAGATTAGCTGCAATAGTGCAAGCTAGAATGCTATATTTATTCTGTAGAATGCTTTACCATACCTGAGTAAAAAGCTCTAGAAACTCTCTGTTTGTTTAGGATAGGAGCTGCAGTATTACTGTTGTGTGACATCACTTCCTGCCTGAGTCTCTCCCTGCTCTGGGCTCAGATTACAGTAGAGAAGGGAGGGGGGGGAAGAGGAGCAAACTGAGCATGCTCTTGCCCAGGACAATGATGTTTAAGCTGGAGGCAGGAAGTCTGATACAGAAGCCCATGTGTAAACAATAGAAGGAAAGAAATGCAGTGTTTCTTTTCACAGGGCACTCAGAGCAGCATTACTTTGGGGGTTTACTGGTATATTTAGATGGACCTTTCTGATAAGGCTTACTTAGTTTTAACCTTTCCTTCTCCTTTAAGAGAAATGCATGTATCAATTCATGTTTTCTTTCATTTCTGTAGGATTTTATGAGCATATTTATCAATGCGTGTATGTCGAGTTCATCATTAGATAAATAGATCTCAGAAAATCCCATAAAAATGAAGATACTGGGAGATTGTGATCAGTCCCAGAGTCATTTAAAATATAAATATTCCTCATAGTTTACATTTATTTAATCTTACTGCATTTGTGCAGTATTTACAGTTGAGTGAGCATTCTTTTTGTAAGGTTGACTTTTGGGCCATTTGAGAGGTATATTGTGGCAAGGTTTTCAAGGCCCACATTTTATTATTTTATTCAGATGGCCAGGAGGAAACAGTTATTGGTCACCTGTTTAAAAGTTAACATCTTATTGGTTGCTGTGGGTTACTACACCTGTAAAGGTCGAGTATCTACCATGTTTCTTGCTGCAGTTTATGCATCCTAATTCAAACTATGTAGGCTGTTATTAGATTTCTTTATTTTGGCCACAGATCTTACAAACTGAAATGAAAAGGATATATCTATATATGTAAATATAAACACTAATTTTGCACAGACATGTTCAAATGCAAAGCAAAAAAAATAAGAATGGTGGTATTTAGCATCTGTTATGCTGCTGCTGTTGCAACCTATTTTTGCCATAAAAATGATAAATTCTGCCTTTAACCTGTAAAATGTGAAAAACCGAATAATTAGCTATAGGAACCAAAAACATTTAGCTGTCTATTAATCCAGTTATATTTACTGCATTTCATACTCTCTCTATAAATATATACATGTCCTATTTACTGTATAAACGTCCCTAGATGCCCAACTTCATATTTTCACAGATTCTGCCAGCCTTTTGGAACAAAGGATACTAAAGTGCCCAGATCTCCATCATGAACTTGTAAAGTTCTGGCTTCTTTTTTATGGAACATCCTACAACACTTGGTGCCTGAAAATGAAACACACTTGTCAAGTATTTACATAAAACAAACATGCACTATTAATAAAACCCTTATTCACACTCAAGAACGAAAAAAATATATTAATACACAACCAGATGGATATCATTTAACTGATTGGAAAATGGCAATGGCTAGATATGCCAAAGGATCTAATGGCATTTCAGGTTTCCTTTAGTATTCATGAATGTTCATTTACCATATTAGTAATGGAGGTGTTGCTAAAAGATGGGTCTCTCGACTAAAACTGCAAAGTCAAAGAGGTGTCTATGTCATTACCCAGTCAAACACCTATTTGTCATTAGACAAAATGGGGTCCTACTGACTACAGCAAACACTTTTGTTCATTAAGTGGACCTGGTCTTCCAACTAAAAAAACAAGCCCTTCACTTAATAAGTGAGACCCAGGAACATGTATTATACATATGACATTTCTCTAAACATCTTTGTCTCCCACTTACTAGGGTTCAGGAGGCATATGCAAATGTATTGGTTATCCTCTTTAGAAGGTATCATCAAGATTAGCAGAGTAACTAAAATAATTATGCTACGGTGTAATTAATATATCATTATAGACACACGAACTGCTGCATGAATTTTTTGAATGTGCTTTTGTTAATGCTTCCGTTTCTATGCTAGAAGTCTTCCTCAGGGACCACAAGGGGTCACCAAAATACCACAGAATGCCAGACAGCCGAAAATGGACTTCACTGAGTAAAAAATACATCTATCACTAACATTTTGAAAATATCTAATTCCTTTTTGTTAACTGGAGGAACACATTTTTAATTGACAACTATATTTAATTAACAAATATTTTTAATTGATCTAAAAAGAGTGAATGCCCTTTTCACTCCCTGGGCAAGAATTTCCCATAGACAACCATTATAACAACATTACTCCCAGCCTAGAAATGTTTATGCAACTGTATTTGTTATACTTGAATGTCCAGGCTGATTACAGGAACCAGACATTTTTGCTTTCAATTATTTTAACAAGTATAAATGATTTGAGACTGAATGCCAGTATGGGAATCAGGCCCGGATTTGTGGCAAGGCCGCATAGGCCCTGGCCTAGGGCGGCAAAAAAATAGGGGCGGCATGCCGCCCAGTCGCATTATGGGGACGTGTGCGTCCCCATTAAATGACAGCAGCTGCGCCGGCGTTTTTTCGCCGGCGCGCTGGGAAGGGGAGGTGAGGTGGGCTCTAGGACCGCGTGGCCGCCTGGTCGAACCGTGCGGCCTAGGGGTGCCGGTCATTGAAATCCGGCACTGATGGGAATAATATGCAAGTGACCCTTCAGCTGTTGCTAAATAATACAGATCATTGGATGGCTGAATATGTCTTATTTTTTCAATGGCAACTAGAACTACATAATGGAAATTCCAAATGCAAATATACCAGAACTTTGTACATACCTTTTGTTTGCTTATTTATCTTCATGTCACTGGAAAACTGGCCAGGCATATATTGAGTTGCTTACTTACAAACATCACAGTAGTCTTAAGTGCAGTTATATGAGCAATTTCCATATTTTTGATTGACCTGAGAATGCATTCACTTACCTAGACACAGTGAGCAAATGTTGGCATGTTTTTTTTCCCACTATGCTGGGTTTTTTCCCAGAATTGCGGCCATCGCAGGCAACAAAATGTAAATACCTATATTCCTAACTGCATTAAGCAATTAGTTAAGTATGTAACAAATAGCCCTCAGGGCAATGCCATTTGGATAACTATCGTGTTCTTCGTTTTAAAGAGAATGACAACAATCAAAAACTCTATTGTTTGTTGACTTGGCTGCACACTTCTGCTGCTAGGTGTGTAATGGGGTGACCCGTGACTGGCAGACACCCATTACAGGCAAGAGCATATGCACAGCCTTTATTACAAGATGTAGGCATGGTACACAGTGATGTGATAACTCAAGCCAGACTTATTTTATACCTTCTTGCAGGGGTAGGTTAAAGACTGGACTCTAGTTGCCAACTCAAGGATATTAGGTACACAACTTACAGTTCTCAAAAGGTTCTCTACAACACTCACACAGCATTCCTCACAAGAAGCCTCCAGTGTCACTGTAATGTAGATGAACACTAGCAAATTGCTCTTAGCTGTTAAAGGGGTACTTTCTCCTTTTATTTATATACTTCCCCTTCTCTGTTATGTCCACATACAGTACATAAGCTTCTCCCAGCTGTCTCTCTACAGCCCATATGTTCCCTCTGACCTATACCTGTGTGCTCCAATTCCCTAACTGGTACACAATCGCCCAAGGCTCTACCCCAAAATACTCAATCCTCATCAGGACAACAGGCTGTCCTTGCTGACTAACCTCTATATCCCCCACTCCTAGGGGCAAATTCAGTAAAGGGCGAGATGTCGCCTGCGAAGCCTTCACACTTTTTCGCACTTGGTCAGGACGCTAATTCACTACTACTACACTAATTCACTAAAATACGAAGTTGCATCTCGGCAGCCGAATGCTGGTGACGTTTCGCTTGCATAAATTTGTCAGCAAGAGCATTTCATAGCGAACTTCGTTAACGTTAATTTCTGTCTAGCAAAACTTTTTTAGTACGCTTACGTTTAGGTCAATTTGGATACGGTGGGTACATATAGGTCGTAAATATGACTTTATTAGTGATGTTGGGGAAATTGCTTGAAGTGGCCACTTAGTATTATAAAGGTTCAAACATTTTTAAGTTACAAATTTTTAATACAATCCCACTTTAAAACATGTAAAAACACCAGCGTTTTTTATTATTTTTATAACTTTTTGACATACAGGATATGATGTCACTGAGGAGGATGTAGCTTCATCTCATCAGTTCGCCAGGTCTAAACTGGCGAAGAAAACTCTGGCGAAAGGGGTAATGTTATAGATAATTCGCACTTTAGTGAATTTGCGGAGTTACGATGGTTCACCTGAGCGAAAATTTGCCTGGCGAAAGGGCGCAAAACTTTGTTAGCGATGTACTCTTTCGCTAGTGAATTGTCATCTATGCCTGTTAGTAAATTGGCAATCTCCCTGCGGATTGGATTTTCTGGCGAATTTTCGCTAGCAACGGCCACTTCGCCCTTTAGTAAATCTGTCCCCTAGAGTGATCTCACACACCACTACTATCCACTCACTAGTTCTAAGGATTGAGCCTCTGACCTGGTCTGGCCACAACTTCAGTCCTGCCTGCTTGATATTTCTAGACCAAATAGGTAAGTAAAAATAACACAGGCTCCTGAAGGCAAATTCCCCTCCCCACCACCTGCTGGTTAAACTGGAATATTGCCCCTGAAGAAGCCTCCCACTTAACTCATATTTCTGACACAATATAAATAAATCCAACTAGAAGATAAATACTTTGTCTCTTTTATTTCCTCTGAAATATATTATGTATTTTGCATTAAATTTTTATTTCAAGTTCAGAAAACTACCAAAATGATTAGGAGCAGCATACATAGGTCTGGTAAATGATTTAATCTTAGACATTTTAGTAGTTATAATACCCCTGATAGGTCTGCAGGATGTACAGTGAGTTTGCTGCAGGCCGTGTATAAAATGTTCAGTTCTTTAGAAAAAGAAAATAAACTCTGATTCTTCTTTCTGTAAGTTTTTCAGATGATTCGTTTCAGTTCATTTACCAGTAACACTTGAAGCTTATGCAATAAACTTTGTAAAGTCTTTTACTGATATTTTTCTTGGTTTCATTATCTGCTTGGTACTTCCTTTGTGATCACTGAAGTCTCAGCAGAAGGCCATGGCTTATTGTAGATTCCATAGATAGCTAGATGAGAAATGCAAAAGCATCTATGTCACAGCACACAATCAACAGTGTGTTGGCACATTTTTTTGTAAGTAAAGTGTTTTGTACTGGCAGTTCTACATGCGCTTGATGCAGTTGCTTTAGTTTCACTGTGACCAGTCTTCTGTGCTAAGATCCCTTTCCCGTCAGCCAAGATATATCTCCAGTCCTCAAAGAAACACAAAAAAGTGCTTTATTAATTGTACTTTTTTATGGGGAATATATGCAATACATTTAGGGGCAGATTTATCAAGGGTCGAATTTCGACCATCGAATTGGAATACTTCGACTTCAAATATCAAAGTCGAAGTTTTTTTTTACATCGAATTTGGCCTTTTGTGCTTGAAGTAAAATCGTTCGATCGAACGATGAAATCCTTCGAATCGAACGATTTTTCTTCGACTTCAAAAAACTTAGAAAAATGCTCTAGAAGGTCCCCATAGGCTAACATAGCACTTCGACAGGTTTAATTTGGCGAAGTATTGAAGTCGAAGTTCTTTAAAGAGACAGTACTTGGATTATCGAATAGCCAAAGTATTTTTACTTCGAATCGAAGTCGTAGTAGCCTATTCGATGGTCGAAGTATCCAAAAAATTACTTCGAATTTCAAATTTTTTTACATAGAAAATTCCCTCGAATTCACTTCGACCCTTGATAAATCTGCCCCATACAGTATGTTGTGTTAAATCTGCTTGCAGAGTTCTTTAATGGTAAATGGCAGTCTGTTTTATTATTGTCAGACCAAGAGAATTCAGTTATGTGGTTAAATGCTCTGAATACGCCGACGCCACACAGTATAAATGCACAGAGAAAGGATACTTTGCAGGTGTCAGTGTCACTTTAAGTAATGACTTAATTTGATTCCTAATCTAAAATGAACCCTAGGTTTTGTGGTAAAAATAACATATTTGGGTTGCCCTCAGGTTAGCATGGTTGGGCAAAGTTGAGAGCTCTCAAAAGATTTTAAAAAATTATCTGAATTATACCAGCTGCCGTGGATAGTGCTCTACGCCTCATGACCCATTCTGAATCCACCAATGCCCCTGCCAACATGTCCAATTTGAATGAAAATGGTGTTATTTTGCCCCTTTTAGCATGGGTAGACATAGATGAACGCAAGGGCCCTCAGTATAAACTATGAAGACAATAAAAAAAAGGAGTTCTGCAGATGAAAGGGGAGAGTCACTCTATGGCGAGCTTTTTTCTATATGTTTTTATCAAAACTAATAGCACAATATAGAGGTAATGTTACTGTGGTAAGCCAATGCATACATTAGTTCTCCTTGTGTCAGTATCATATTAAATTAATCGTTTTCCCCCCAAGCAATTGACATCAGGGTTGAATCATATATTCTGAAATCTAGATCTGTGTTAAAAATTGCAGTTTATTATATGTTGTGTCCATTACATTTTATGCTTTGTGCTTCTTGTGCTGGTATAATGTATCAATGCATGATAACGTAGAGTATTTCTTTGCATGAACATGTCTAACTTTTAACTAAACTTTTAACTTTTTAGTAAAGTAAATAAGTATACCAATGCCAAGTCTCTCTGGACTAGCATTGCTTTTTTCAATAAATATTGTATATGACTGCAGCCCCAATGGAGAAACAGTTAGAAAATCTAGGGTTGTCACCTATTACAAATCTTAGTATCAATATGGGGGTTATTTACTAAAACTTGACCTTTTTTCACTTTATTAAATAAAAAATTAAACCAACCCCAAATCCCATTAATTTACCAATAAAAATTAGTTGAGACAAAATTGTGCTTCAATTTGAATCCAATTGTTGCCCCGAAAACTCGACTTTATCGAAATGTCGCCCCAAAAACTCATTTATCAGGTTATCGAACAAAAACCAGTGCAAACAGCCCAAAACTATAGAGAATCCTGAAGGTAAAAAACATGTTCCAAGCACCATCTGCCATTATCTTCTACATAATTTTGAAGTAAAATACAGGTATGTGATCTATTATCCAGAATGTGTGGGACCTTGGGTTATCTGGATATGGGGTCTTTCTTTAATTTGGATTTTCTTAATTCTGCTTACAAAATAAATAACATTAAATAAACCCAGTAGGATTGTTTTGCCACCAATATGGATTCATGCAGCTTAGTTACTATCAAGTGTAATGTACTGTTTTATTATTACAGAGAAAGATTAAATCATTTAGACTTATCTGCTTCAAATGGACTATATGGGAGATGACCTTGCCATTATTTACAGCTTTCTGGATCATGGATATCATATCTGTATTTTTATTTGCAAATCACAAAATAAATGCATGTTTATTTAATCTGAACATACTTGCCATGGCAGACAAAATTCCTTGGAAGCATAGAGGATAAAAAAAATTCAACATTTATTATAGTTTTGAGTGTTTTCTTAAGATTTGGACATACATGTTGTGGTATGGATAAAGAAAGCATTGTACAGTACTGTCATAGAGTGAGGGAATATACTTTTACAAAATGCAATCATACGTCTTTTATAGAATATAGTAGATTGAAGGGCCTTTTTGCACTTTCCCCACTGTGTTGGGCATTGTGCAAATATCCACAAGCCTGAGTGGAATCTAGTGTGGGTTCCATTAGTCTGTGCCAAATTCAAAAGGGGCAGGCAGGGAAGGCATGTAGGCGTCCTCCGCTACCTTGAGCTTCATTCTGAGGTGCAAGATAGGAGTGGCACAATGCGCAGCCCCCTTCGGGGTGTCCTGACACTGCGCTTGTCACTGATGTTTTTTTCTGCATTTTGTTCATTGACAGATTGCAGTGTGCAGAAGGGAGCAAGAGTCATCCTGAAAGAGCACTAAGGGGCGCACTTTTCCATAAATGATCACAAAGTTCTAACTTCTAAGGTTATATACAGTTCCTAGTTTTTGGACGCCTTTAGAACATGAAAAATTATCTGGAGGGTTCGCAGAGATGGTCCAAGAAGAGGTTTATTTTTACTGAGAGCCATATGCTCTCCATATCCCATTTTTATTTTACCACTACTCTTTATAATCTTTGTGTGGAAGGCTTAAGCTTCAAGCACCAAAGCCACAGCCACATTTCTGTTACTTTTTTTATTATTGGGATCTTTAAAGTGGGTGTGGCTAAATGTACTAATACTTCCCTTTTCATACGTCACGTAAAGGGGTGGTTTACCTTTAAAGTAACTTTTAGTATGTTATAGAATACCCAAATCTAAGCAACCTTTCAATTGGTCTTCATTATTTATTTTTTAATTATTTGCCTTTCTTATAACTCTTTGCAGTTTTCAAAAGGGGATAGTTGACCCAATCGAAATATAAATGCACTGTTAATCTACAAATATATTGTTTTTTATTACTAATACTTCTATTCAAGCCTCTCCTATTCATATTCCAGTATCTTATTCAAATTAATGTATGTTTACAAACTGGAGGGCTGCCAAATATTAAGCCAAATAACTCAAAATCCACAAATAATAAAAAATGAAAACCAATTGCAAATTATATCAGAATATCACCCTCTACATCATACTAAAAGTTATTCAAAGGTGAACAACCCCTTTAAGTACCAGACTTCTAAGAAGAGAGAAAGAGAAAGCATCTATGAACTATGCTCTCGTTTTATACTATTCAAAGTAAGAGTAGTGAGCAGACATTTTCATCAATACAGTACTTACTCAACATCCCGTTTTCTAATCATTTTTCCAGATGCCATTATTTCAGCCACTTTGGACACTATAGGATCATAGTTCATACTTGCAACTGCAATGACCTCGTCATTTCTGTAGAAAATGAAAGTGAGAGTTTTATTTTATATAAACAATTTTGGGTTTTTTTTGCTAATCCTCCTCTACAAAGTAGCATCCAATCTAAGGTACTCTCTTAAGCTTCTTCTAAAGGGACCATTTTAAAACAAAGATAGCAAGTCAGTGCAGTAGGTTGAGTAAAGTAGTGGGAAAATCTGTTTACTTTCATTGTTCTTATTTTTTGCTTGTCTTGAGCAGACACCAAGGTGGATAATTCCAATGAGATTTTAGATGGCCATACACTGGCAGATTAAAGCTGCCGATATCAGTCCTTTCAACCAATTCTTGGTTTTATCTGCCAGTGTATGGGGCTTCTGACGAGTCTTTGCGATAGATGTCTGGCCAAGATAACGATTGGTTAGGTTTGATTTTACCAGTGACTGAAGATCACATTGGCTAGTTGATGTGGTCCTCATCCCTACGGTGACAATTCTCTTTGTTGCAATTCAATTATTTGGCCCTAGGGCTGAACGTTTGGATTAACCTGATATCGCTCTGCCGTTGGTTGGCATATCGTGGAAAGTCAGAATAAAACATGGCTTTATTTGAACCACCTAAAAAATAATAAAAATACACTACAGCCGCAAAAGCCCAATTCATGGAAGTAATGTGCCACAATCTATACCTCTTTGTGCACAGTACATAAAATGATGGTTGTACCTCAAAAACCAAACTGAAGCAGAGTCATACCGGCACTCACGAAAAAAGTAATTAATTGCCCGGGTGCAAGTATTATAACTCAGTAGAACAATCAATTTGTTGAAAATACCACACTCACGGGACTTAAAAAAATATTATCATTTATTACACTTAACGGAGTGTAATGAAATATATATATATATATATATATATATATATATATATATATATATATACACAGTATATATATATATATATATATATATATATATATATATATATATATATATATATATATATATATATATATATATATATAGACAAACGCTCGCACTCTGATCCAGTCTTGGAGTTACTGTGGGTGCTGGGTCAAAGCTTTAGCATACAGTAATTGGATAAGGACCCGCACTCCAATGTTTCGTGAAAAAAAGGGTTTTTATTTCAACTTGTGCACAAGTTGAAATAAAAACCATTTTTTTCACGAAACATTGGAGTGCGGGTCCTTATCCAATTACTATATATATATATATATATATATATATATATATATATATATATATATATATATATATATATATATAATATATTCACTGTTTATGGTTTCTTTGCACATTTATATTTGTATTGCGCTTTTTATAGCCATACATCTATTTTAGTGGACCATCTCTTGGCATGCACATTATATTACTTCTAATAAAATGGAACACACACAGTAATATAAGCTAAACAATCTAAAGGCAAAAAGGTTCTGCTACAGCTATAAAGAAAACTTACCAGGAACAGCAAGGTTTTTAAAGCAATTGAGGTTCCTGAGTGGCACTATTCAAATTGGGCCTTCCTTGTGTAAATATAGAAATGAACTGTGATAGTCATTCTAGCCCATAACTGTGAGTAAGCATATCAACACACAAGTATATAAAATATATTTATAAATAAAATTTGAAGAGCCAAACATATTTGACAGAATGTCTAGGAGCTTCAACATCAGATGATACCAACAATTAATTTGAATATACTTTAACCATTGTAGTTCATATAAGTCATAGGTGAATTGAAGAGTTCTTTTAAAAAAAAGCTCACATTTATTTAAGGATGTGCTGATATTTAATGCCATCTGCAATCCCAGTGAAGCATTAGTCATATAAACAAAGTGATAACAGATATAGCAATACAGCAGCATTCTAATTACCATATTTAATCTCATTTATAAAAATAATTTTAAATAAAAAACACTGACACAGAAATCAATGTTTTTATTTCACCTAGAAAATAAAATATCAAATAAAAACAAGAGGTAATTAATGACAAGTTAGATTTATAAATAACATAAATAACACAGTCACTCTTAATTTGTATTTTGAGTAACATGCAAGTAGACTGATGTACCAAACTCCAGGTAGGATGACAATAAACAGGATTTTAGGAAAAAATAAACTATATTTGAAGGTATAGTTTTTGAATGAACAGTTGTTACTTTCCAGTTTTGCATAGATGTATTGCTTTTGTGCAATGAATTATTTCTTAGGTAATTATTGATGACTTTGCTCTATTAATGACTCTGCTTTAGACACACAGAAAGTTTTTGACTGGGTGGCTTGGCCATGTAGTATGTACTTCATAAATCTGGATTCTTTAAAATGATTTCAGCAGCAACGATGGTTCCCTATTCCACGCTCATAACAGATTAAACAGCCACGACATTCGATCTTACACTTTTAAAATAACAAAAGGAACTTACCATGGTTGTTTCTATCCCCTCTGCTATTAGCCTGACATGGAACTATCAAGACTTATAAAGTAGGACAAACAACTGTCAGCATAAAACAGGCCTTTTTGCAAACATGTAATTGCATTTTCAACTACCCCATCACCTAATGAAAATCCTCTCTTCTACAAAGTCAACATGACAAAAACCCTATGTCCATTGATAGGTTTGCCACTTAACTGCTATCTCAACTGAGACCCAAGTTAAAGTTTGACAACATAAAAATATATAATACCTGGACATTTCCATATAACGGAAAAAAACCTCAATCGTTATACTAACACAAAACATGTGTGTGCATGCATGAGCGCACCGTTTAAACAGAATGTTCAACATGAAGACGTTCAATGGCAGTGTTTCTCCATGTTCAGTGATAAACTACACAATCTATTTCATGCAATGGCCACACTCAGATGATACAGTACAGGGATCACTTGTTTTTTGCATTTTGCTTTAGATTTTGCCATAGATTGCAATTTGCAAAGTCTTCTTCTTCTGGATCTGTTTTACATCAGTTTCTTATACTGTTCTGTACATTTGTATCAAGGTACACTACTTAGCATTGGGCAACATTTTAACATGGTAATTCCATGCTGTGACCTTCTGTATAATGTGCTATACAAAACTGGAAATGTAAATTATTTATTGGGTACAATCATGAACCAGAACATATTGGGTCCCTTTATTAGTTTTAAGAGTTTTTAATAAACACCAGGAGAATACAGAAGAATAGAAGAAATATGTATTTCAAAGCCCACTTCCATTGTAATTAGACGACTGAACAGTAGCATTGCCATCTCAGTAATAAATAACATACTTAAAATTCTATTCTGTATTATATAAAATAATCTATTCTATGCATTATATTATTTTATAACGAAATGTAGTCTACTATTGATTAAATGCGTTTTTATGCCAAACACAGCATAATTAACAGCGTGCCAATGTCCTGTGTTAGAAAAGAAAGCAAAAGAACCTAAATCCAAAATAATGGATCTCCATTTAGTGTAATACGAAGATGTGCATTGTAGGCAATGCTAATGTTCAGGGCAGAAGGAATCCAGAGAAAGAATACCCTTTGACCTTGAGCTATTAATATGTGCTCATAAATATTACCTCCAACGATCTATGCAGGATGTCATCCTACTATAGGAATAGAACCTTCGTTTGGATCTCCTGAATAGCAAAATAATGCACAGCTCTTTTATTTTCAAGTGACTGAGGATCTTTACCATGAAGTCATACATTTTAGCAATATAATACTGTTTATATTGGAGATTTGCGTATTTGTAAACTAAATTTCATGTGTGCCGATGCTCCAGGTGCAGTGAAAAATGTAAAGGATATTTCATTACAATTTAATTAACAACAATGTAGAAATCACAACAGGGAAGTATCAAGAAATAACCTGTAAGGTATCATTTTTGAGCTCTCATTTAGTGTGTTATGTGGCCTTTTTTTGCGCTTTGCACAATCCGATTCAGAGCAAGAGATCTGCAGCTGAATTTAAGAATATAGTACTGAATGTGTTAGATCTGGCACTGGGTACAAAATTCCCCAAGGTGAAGTGCTTGTTACTTGAATACTAAGGGGCACATGCTTGTACCCAGTTAGTGCTCTAGCACTAAGGAAACTGACCCCTGTAATGTGATGTTGCTTGATTAATAATAATATTATGGAGTATTACTAAAACGTTCCCATAACAATAAGCAATGTATCTTTTTAAAAGTAGCAGAACGATGCAGGAGAGTCATTTTTCAAACTTTGCGTGTTTATTTTTATAATGCCTTACCTTGTATAAAATGCCACAAATTTTAATTCATCAATGTCTCCTTGAATGATGACATCATCAAAACCTTCACCATGTCCTGATTTAAGACAGAACAAAGAAGACCAGTAAATCACTATGCCTTGGGCCAGGGCTGCTGTACATGTATACCATGTAAATATATATGGGCATTTGTTGCTCTAGCCACACTGATAACAATGTTTATGTACAGAATGGACTACATGTGTCTGAGATTCATGTCTGGTTTGCATAATGTATGCAAGGATGCAGTAAGGAGTCATTAATTGCCTAAAATTGTTGGTAGCAAAGCAGAATAGCCTGCAATTGTATAGTAGGAAAGTTTCTGTTAAGGCACAATATACAACTGTACAGTACATCGGTGTGTGGATAAGGAGGCCTTTTCTTACTTGATGACTTTGTATTTTCAGGCACAGATTTGTGGCGAGGCCACAAAGGCCCGGGCCTAGGGCAGCAAATTTTATAGGGCAGCATGCCGTCCAGCCGCATTCTGGTTGACACTGGGGAGCCGCACTGATAGCGCACTGATGTTCCTTCTCATTTTTCGAGACACATGGCGAACTGATGTTCCTTCTCATTTTTCGAGACACACCAAAGCACCCTGCTCTAATGACTTGCTCCCAAAATTATGTATTGACAGAATGGAACAGCAGAACTATCAGCTGTCTGACCTGCAGGTAATTTGAGGGCTCCAAAACTTACTTGCAAGAAGCAGATCAGAAACAAACGACTTGCCATGCTGGAAATTACACCATTCCAACACAAATTTTGACAAAAAAGAAAGTGCTAAATGTTTATTGATAAGAGGCCCATCTGCAGGGGTGCGTGAAAGTAGCAGGTACTAAGACCTGGCGGCCTATGGGTGCCAAGTATGGAAATTCGGCCCTTTGTATTTTAGTGTTGGGCTAGTGCCAGATGATGTGGATCTCAGCATATGGAGAAATGCAGGGCAATAATCCACTATTCTGCTATGCTCCTCTGCTGATAGATGTGCCTCTGCTTGGATGTAGACTGACGTGAAAAGATTTTACATTTCTTGCCAAAATCCGCCATGTCTGCCTGCACCTGAGCAGAGGCAATGATTCTGGGTGCAAGGTCATTGATCAGCAGAGGAGGGAATTCTCGGCCTGCATTTCTCCACATGCCGAGGTCCACATTGTCTGGCACTAGCCTCCTATATGTTCAATCACTAACACTTTGTTAAAACACAAAGGCCTTTGTTTTAAAAAAAGGATTACAATCTGAAAAGTGCCTTTTTTTATCAAAATTTTGCGTTATTTTAGAGCTTTTTTACTTCAAATACACTCATAGTTTTAAAAAAACACAAATGTTACTTTTTTATTAATGAATTCAAATTAAAAAAAAACTTTCATAACTAACCTGGTGTTAAAACCTCAAATACCTTGAATTTGTATTTTACTTGTCATTTTTTATTGAGTTTAAAACCTCAAAAAAAAAACTTGAATTAAAAGAATAGTTGAAATTTTATCTAGGACAGCTCCCATTGACTTCTACATGACCTTGCATCCAATTTCTTTTTGCTTTATCAGTATCGAACATTTGTGTTTTTTAAACTTATTTTAAAAAAATTTAAATTATTCACATTCAGAATTGCATAAATAATATGACCGTTGATAAATAACCTGCAGTATATAGTTTGATATACTAAAACCATTAGATCATTTTCTCTTTCCATAGCTCTACAGTTTTGGTGGTTGGGAAGAGGATTAGTGAATAAACATTACAAAGGAACTCAATGGCAAGCACAAGAAATTGTGGAAAATCTCCAAAGTCAAAATATGAGCACCCTGAATATTTGGCCAAGGAATAATAAATGAGGCCCATGAGATGATTTTATCCTAGTATATGGAAGAGAGAACCTACAGTGCAGACAGAGAAGAATATAATATCCTTTATTTTTTCATGAAATTGGTTCCTTAAAGGAACAGTAACCACAAAAAAGAAAGTGCTTTATGTAGTATTACACTGAACTGGTACAACTGGTGTGTTTGCTTCAGAAACACTACTATAGTTTATATAAACAAGCTGCTGTGTAGCCATTCAAACTGAAAAAAGGAGAAAAGGCACAGGATACACAGTTGATAATATAAGCTCTGTAGTATACAATGGGATTCTTCAGAACTGTTATCTACTGTGTTCCCTGTGCTTGAATGGCTGTAGTGTTTCTAAAGCAGATACACCAGTTGTACCAGTGCAGGGCAACATTACCTTGTATTGTCACTCCTTTCAACACTTTCATTTTTGGTGTTACTTTTCCTTTAACTGTAGAGTGACTAGAGTAGGTAACAAGTAGTAAATAAATGTGGGTGGATAGAGAACCCTTCCGAACCTATTTACTATTTGGGTGATAGCGAAATATTCTATACTTGCTATACTTTCTGTGATCCCATGTCCTTAATCTATTTTAGATTATGTGTCCAAGGATTTGACCGTGACTACTTAACTTCTGCTTCTTCTGTGTCTCTTTATTTATGATGAATGAGGCAGCAGCAGCTAAATCTGAAACTGGCAAGTACCCAAGTATGTGGAAACAAATCCCCCTGTATTTCAATTATTTACCTGCATATCGTAAACTTTTCCCAAACATTGCTGTCCACAGATATGGAACTGTATTGATTTCAGTGCCTTGGGCCAACATGTTTAGTGCTGCTATTCGGCCTGTGACAGAGAAGGAAAATGTTTTAAGAACATTAATGAGAACAATGAGAATAGAATTAAATGAATAATGCTTTTAATAGTTAACCTTTAAGTTTTGAAGACAAAAATGTGAATATTTTTTCGATTTTTTCGATTTTTTTTTTTGTGCTTCTAAAACTAATCATAATATAGAAAATTGAATCATGTGCCGAGTTATTAAATGAAACAGAAATTATGTTGTGAGTGTTTCCTCTCCTTTGCTTTAGAAAAAGAATGGGGCACATTTGGGTGGTTATTTACTAAAATCTGAAAATGTCTTATTTTTTTAGTAAAACCACTTCGAGCAAACTCCCAGCCACATTTTTATCTCATTTATCAATAACTTAACTCGATAAAATCTGGTGCAGGAAGAGACGTCCAAAAACTCCACTTTTTTCGATTATCGTCCGAAAACCAAAATTGTTTTTCCCCCTTTAAAAGTCTGACCAGAAAAAAATAGGGACTTTAATAAATAACCCCCTTGGTGTCAGATTTAGCAAACAATTTTGTGCAGTGGAAAAATGTTTCCAGTGCAGAAAACAGTTTTTCCAAATACTTAATATCCCTATTAACATGCATTGCATGAATTTTAACTCAATGTTTGCTTATTCTTGGGTATTAATGATGCGGTGGGGTATTAATGCTCAATACAGCCCTTGAGCTCTAACACCACTTGCACAGAATGGTGTCTGACCCAGTTTGAATTCAAACCATTCTGTCCCACAGTGTAGATATAGTACAGGTATGGGACCTGTTATTCAGAATGGTCGGGACCTGGGGTTTTCCAGATAATGGATCTTTTCATAATTTGGATCTTCATACCTTACGTCTACTAGAAAGTCATGTAAAGATTAAATAAACTGATTTTGCTTCCAATAAGGATTAATTATATCTTAGTTTGACTCAAGTACAAGGTACTGTTTTATTATTGCAAAGAAAATGTTTAAAAATTTGGATTATTTGATTATAATACAGTCTAAGGAAGATGGCATCTCCGTAATTCAGAGCTTTCTGGATAATGGGTTTCCGGCTAACCGATCCCATATCTGTATATTAAAATATTTTAAAACATCTGTAGCTTTGTTATATAATTTAACATTTTTTGTGCACTAAATTATCAGCATACCTGTATATATTTTATTCACCTAGGAATACAGCAGTACAGCACTCGTATACAATGGTGAAAATTAATATAAATCAGGGCCTGGCATGCTGGGAGCAGATCAGCTGAAGTCCATCTGATACACCAGACCATAGCTCATTTTTTACAAGTACTAATACATTAAAAACACTCGGACGATCCCTTTACTTATGTCACAATATTTTATCCCACGATTGTAGCAGAGGTCTGACCTAAGTCAGTACTTATTAATGCAGCAAAAACAAAGAGAAAAAGTACCCCGCTCACAATCTTACTTTAGCTGTTACTTATATAAATTATTAATTAATTGTTGTCCAATTTTGGACGCAGTTACCGTAATCACTTATCATACAATATTGCCACAATTTTTATGGATTTATTGTGGGTGGATTCATCCATTGGTTTTTAATTGTAATTTAATTGAATCAATTCCATTGCACTGCACTTTATCTATAATTAATTTCTATCCTTTAATTCTTATTTATTATATAATGAATTCGTAGCACGGCACTTTAGTTAATAACAATTCATGGGATTGGTCTAACGACAATCACAGGGTTTGCACTGCAATACATGCAATTTTCAAACTAACAGGTATTGAAATAATTTATATAAGTAACAGCTTAAGTAAGATTGTGAGTGGGGTACTTTTTCTCTTTGTTTTTGAAGTACTAATACATTATCTACATTTACTTACCAAGTGCTCTGTAGAAAGATTTGATTTTATGTATATATATACTGTATATATATATATATATATATATATATATATATATATATATATATATATATATATATATATATATATATATATATATATATATATATATATATATATATATATATATAACAAACAGGGGAAAGTTGTGCTCACCACTAGTTTTTAAAATCATTAGGCGGGGGTGCAATGAGGGTGTGACCACAAAAAACATATAGACAAATACAAGATTCCTCTGCACTCAACCCATTATCAATATATTTAAGACAGCGACATTTTGTGCATACTGCTACTGAAAAATGCCTTACCCTCATTGCACCCCCGCCTAATGATTTTAAAAACTAGTGGTGAGCACAACTTTCCCCTGTTTGTTATAGTTCTACAGGAGCAGTGACCAGCTCCATGTTGTAGCTCCCACCCCCTCCAACTATAGTCAGGTGATCCCACTGGTGTCTAATAAAAGGGCAGCCAAGTTTGGGAGTTTTACTTTGAAAGCAGCTAGTAAGTTGCAGTTAAACGTATTCGTCCCTTTTATAAAATGTATAATTAAACCATAGAATTCTTAATGAATCAGATGAAAATTGAGCATAGGACTGGCCAGATATGGGATGACTTTGACGTAGTTGGCCAGCTTAAATATATTGCAATATATGGACAAACAATCCCTGTTTTGTTTAAAGGGTAAGGCATTTTTTAGTAGCAGTATGCACAAAATGTCTCTGTCTTAAATATATTGATAATGGGTTGAGTGCAGAGGAATCTTGTATTTGTCTATATATATATATTTATATATATATATATATATATATATATATATATTATAAATAAGATATTATATGATGTATCATATATATTATTACAAACATATAGTTAGTAATTGTTAAATACAATTAATAGTTTTTTTTGGCACCAAAAAGATATGAATTCCTGTTCACTACATTTACATACCAAGTGCTCTGTAGAAAGATTTGATCTACATTTATATGATAAATAAGATATTATATGATCTATCATTGATATTTTTAAATACATATAGTTAATAACTGCTAAATATATATAATTAATGCGTTTTTTTTAGCAACAAAACGCATCAATTAAAAAAGGATATGAATTCCTGTTCAAGTACAATTCAGTATGAAATTACATTAAACAAAGTGATGAATATGCAATTCATTCAGCTTTTATCAGTTTCATAATCTGTTTCAAATCTGTTTAAATAGCAGGTAAATGAAAGATTCTCTAATAAGATAAGCATCCCTTTCCCTTGATACCAGACTGTGGCGTAGTACTGAAAAATTTCGCTGCACTATCCATTTATATAACTTGTTATCTTTAGGGACAGACTAATCAGACATGAAGATAAAAAAAAGCACTAAAGCCATATACTCACACATGATCTCAAAGTTCAGAGGTGTCTTTTTATGGGTAGGTGCATGTTTTTAAAGGGAAAGGTACACAAGTACTTGTATCAGTTGGTTTGGAGACTGGGCAGGTGTGAATACAATCTACCAGTGCATAGTGTATAGGCAAATACAGTGTATTGCCCCTCATGTGCACTCCATTAGCCCATGGATCTATCAGTGGAAGAGTACACCCAATCAGCCATTGTATAGCCACCTTTAGAGAGGTATGGGGACACGTTGTCTCAGCATTATCCAACATTATATTTGTAGTTTTGTACAGACCAGAGTCTGCTTTGCCAGGTTACACCTGGTGAACTGTTAAGATGAAGCTACATCCTCCACAATCTTATGTCAGTGACATCATATCCTGTATGCCAAAAAGTCATAAAAAAAGACAAAATGCTAGCGCTTTTTAATATTTTAAAGTGGGATTATGTTTAAAAGTTGTAACTGTTAAATTTTTTTTTAAAAAAACATTTGAGGGTCATGCCACATTTGCTTAAGGGTGGGCTCATGACTAGGACAATAGAGGATCTCTTTTGTCTTTATTTTGCTTCCTTAGACATGTGGCCAATTCAAGCAATTTCACCAACATCTCTAATAAAGACATATAAACAAACTATATGTGCCCGTCCTATTCAAATTAACCTGAACGTAAATGTGTTAATGAGGTTTCACTAGGCAGAAATTAACACTAGCGGAAGTTGACTATGAAATGCTCGTGCTGACGAATTTTCTCTGGCGACGATTCGCCAGCATTCTTCTGCCGGGACGTAACTTTGCATTTTGATGAATAAGCATATGCACTGCGAATTAACATCTGACATTGGGGCAGATTTATCAAGGGTCGAATTTCGAGGGTTAAAAAACCCTCTAATTCGACCCTCGAAGTAAAAATCCTTCGAATATCGAAGCTTTGATCGAACGATCGAATAAAAATAGAAGTTCAATAGAAGTTTCTTTTAAAGAGACAGTACTTCTATTATCAAATGGTCAAACGATTTTTACTTCGAATCGTTCGAATCATTCGATTCGATCGAATTTGACCTATTCGATGGTCGAATTTGACCTATTCGATGGTCGAAGTACCCAAAAAATACTTTGAAATTCAAATTTTTTTTCATTGGAATTCTTCACTTGAGCTTAGTAAATCTGCCCCATAGTTGTGCGAAGTGTGGCAGAGCCTTCCGAGGCAAAAATTTGTCCTTTAGTAAATTTCGCCCTTGTAGTCCTATTTATCATGCTGTGTAAAATGATTTACTTTAAAAGCAGTGTAAAAAACATTACATTTATAAGTGAATATTTTTATATTTTCTTTTACTTTGTCCACTATTTAGCTTAATTTTTAAAGCAAAATTATTAATTTACCCAAAACTACCTTGCATGTGGGCCATCTGCCAGTGAGGCACGTTCACCTTTTTGTTATTCCGAAATGCCAGTGGGAAGGTAATAACATCTCCTGCAGCAAAGACTCCAGGAACATTGGTTTGCATCATCTGAAGGAAAGAAGAAGCCACATTTGTGTTGTCAACGCTCCATGCAAAAGCACAACAGCAATTTTCTTTACATAGGCAGCATGTTAAAAAAATAATAATTGCATGGTGGTAGGATATTTAGAAACCTTTAGGATATTTAGACACTTTACTAAGGGGCAGATCTATCGAGGGTCAAATAGGAACGTTTTTTGGTCAAAACTCACAAATTCGAATTGTGAATAATCCATGAATAATCAATTTGAATTGAAAATTTGCGATTTATCAAACCTTTACCCTGGGAATAATTAAATTTCGACTATTCGCCACCTAAAACCTCCCGAGTTCATGTAGAAGTCAATGGGAGAGGTCTAGTGACCATTTGAAGATGTTAATAGCCTTCCTGACATTCAAGTTTTTTTCTGAGAAAAAACTCGATTCGAGTTCATTCTAATCGAATCGGTAAAATTAGTTTGAGTTTTAGACGTTCAAATTTTTTCTTAAATAACTTAACCAATCGAATTTCGAGTGAATTAGAATTTATTAGCGTAAAAAAAAATTCACATGAATTCAAAATTCGACCTTTGATAAATGGGTGGAAATCCCATTTAACAATATGACATAATATAAAACTCATAGATCATGGTTGAACTGTTCATATGCACCCAATATTGAAAAATGTGTTTAAAAATATTATCTAAATATTATCTAATATTATAAAATATTATCTAAATATTATCTAAAGGAAACCTGTTGAAGAAGTGATATAACTATGCCGAAACAGTACTGCAGAAAAGCCTTTTAATGATCTACATTTTGTTTTGCTTTTTTCTTCTATTCTGTAGAGCAGTAATATAAACAGTAAAATTACCTTATTAACTGGAATATATCCTCTGGAATCTAGGGCAACACCAGTCTGTTTCAAAAAACCAGTTGTTGGACATGCTCCTAAAACAGAGAAGCATAATTTTTTTTTTAATCATGGAATAGGTATCCACCTTAATATGTCTCATGTGTCTCTAACTATCCCTAGGAAATTAGCTAACTGATAAACCATCCATAAAAGGCACAAAGTTTTTCCAAGTGCAGTAACTCATTGCAGCCAAGATAATGTTTGCTCTTAGGGCTCTTACAGACGAACGTTTTTACCTGCGCTCCCCTGCGTTCCGTCTTTCTGCGTTCAGCCGCAGGGGAGCGCAGGAATAGACGCATTACATTTTTCCAATGGGGCTGTACTCACACAGGCGCGTGTAGGCGCCGAACGCGGGTTGAGACGCAACATGCTGCATTTTTCCTGCGTTCGGCACCTACATGCGCCTGTGTGAGTACAGCCCCATTGGAAAAAATGTAATGCGTCTATTCCTGCGCTCCCCTGCGGCTGAACGCAGAAAAACGGAACGCAGGGGAGCGCAGGTAAAAACGCTCGTCTGTAAGAGCCCTTAAACAGATGAATGCTACTTGCTGGTTGATTCCTATAGATGTTTTAACAAATCCGGCACCTTTATTACACAAGCCACACAGTATTTTATGGTTGTCTTGCTTTTAATATTTACATTTGTACATTTTACAATTAGTGATGATCGATTCTGACCTGTTTCGATTTGCCAAAAATTCAAGAAAAGGCAAAAATTAGCCAAAACGCATTAAAGTCTATGGGCGTCAAATTTCTTTTGACGCGCAACAATTTTTTTCACTCATTGAAGTCTATGGGTGTCATTTTTGCAGCTAAACTCGGTGAAAAATTTAGCTCATCACTATTTACAATAATTTTGAACTGGTAATTTTCTTTTCTTGGCCATCAAAACAGACACTAATCTATGATTTATATATCTTTCATCTGACAGGTAGAGATTATCATCTCCCCTCAATATGGCCCCTTCTGACTGGGTTGGTAATTTATTGGCCCTTCCATGGTGCCACATTATAACCTCCTTGACCATCGTCTAGTTGGGACACAGCCTGCAGGCTTCGGAATGAGACCGGCGAAGCGGCGCATTCGTAGTTGGAGCAATTCTCTGACTCGTGACAACTGCACATGCGCCGAAGCTCATGAAATTTGCTGAAGCGCCAGTCTCATTCTGAAGATTACCAAAGTGGCTGAAGATGGAGCCCGTGAACTCCACTGGACAGAATCTGCATGGAGGGGTAAGTAAAGAATGAGGGGCATTTTTTCCCGTGGTAGCAGCTAGGCTGGGGGGGTAGGAGGGGGGTCTACATAGGGTAGGGGGGTGGGGGTTTTTTATTAAGGGGTTGCTTCTGCTTTAAGGTGCAACAATGCTTTGTTCAATGCAGCCCATAGAATACTATTAATTGCAGAGCATGGCAATTAGTTGACGTTTTCCTAAATTTAAATAACAACATTAATTTACCTATTCCAATTACACACACATCAGCTCTAAGGACCTTGCCACTTTTTAGCACCACTTCCTTGAGCTGAATAAAGACAAAAAAAGAACAGAAAGATTAACATGCAAAGTAAAGTAGAATCTCTTTTTGAAATGCCTAGGTTACTTTATTGTGTTTAGGTGGATATAACATACAAACCACACCAAGAAATATTACCTTTCCTTCTTGTTCTCGGAGTTCAGAGACTTCTGTTTGCATATAAAATTTCACTCTGTTGTTTTCAAACATCTGGAATAAATTAAAAAATGCATACAGCACTTGTCTTTCTTCGGGCTTCTATGTGAACTACAGAGTCACAGTAACTGGCCGCTTCAAGATAAAACAAAATGCTGCAAAATCATGCTAATAGGGCTCATGTAATAAGCAAATACAAAGTTCAAAGAAATTTAAAATAAATTGTTTTTTAATTTACCTACAACCAGCCCAAAAAATCTTAACACTATGCTTGGGGCACAAATATTAGAGTAGATGGGTAGTGACTAGGGTTTTTTGGGGTTTTACCTGCCATTTCCTATAGGTAATGCTTACAACAGGAACTCTATATAACATAAGCTCAAGAATGTGCTTCCTTGTGTCCAAGAGTGCTGTACATCATGTGTCAATTTAGGTGCAACTAGTCATTTTAATGGGGTCAACTTTGCACCATTTATTACACAAAGGGGCACATTTACTATTGGTGGAATATCGAGGGTTAATTAACCCTCGATATTCCACCATCGAAGTAAAATCCTTCATCTTCGAATATCGAAGTCGAATGATTTACCGTATTTCGTTCGATCGAAGGAACGTTTCGAAGGATTTTAATCCATCGATCTAGCGATTTTCCTTAGATCACAAATTACTTAGAAAGCCTATAGGTCCCATAGGCTAACATTGGTAGGTTTTAGCTGGCGAAGTAGCTAGTCAACGTTTTTTTTAAAGAGACAGTACTTCTATTATCGAATGGTCGAATAATCGAAGTAGCCAATTCTATGGTCGAAGTAGCCAAAAAAATACTTCGAAATTCAAAGTATTTTTCATTCTAATCCTTCACTCGAGCTAAGTAAATGTGCCCCTTTGCGATGTCTCAACCTATAATAAATAATGCCAGTTGCTATAAATATATGTTGAACCACAAAGGAATTTTTACTTTTATGCATTGTTCCCAACAGAAGATACAATCATTAAACTGTCAATAGTATCATAGTTATAGAATACTGAGCAATCACAGTCAAAGTAGTAATTTGCTTTTCTTAATTTGAGGGCAGAAGGATTAAATGTGTTTTCTTTCAGGGTTATATTGGAACCACAAATACATTTTGATCACACAATGTAATCATTTTGTACCTGCACACAGATACTACATACACATATCTATTGAACTGCATTGCAGAATATTCTGGCACTGTATATAAATGTTTATAATAATCAAGAGCAAATTTGCTTAATAAAATCTTTTGGATCATGGAAAGAATGCACAGAGCCAGATGGGAACACAACAGGCTGAATCCAGGAACCTAGTACTACATCAGTTCAGTGCTACTCTATTTCTCTCTATAAACTAGTCTCTATAGCTTCCACTTATTTAAATTCCATGAACCCAAATAATAGTTCTGAGGACAGTGATGACTTTGTGGTAAAATGGAAATTTACACTGTAAATACATTGAACACTACGAAGAACACAGATGCAGTCTGTGCTTAAGGCATATGAATATAAACAACATTCTTTGTCTAAGGTTCCATAACTCAAATTAAAACAAATATATCGCTAGCCATGAACTCAAATTAAAAAAATATATCGCTAGCCATCCTGTGATAAAGGGGATTGTTCCCCTGAAACGTTGTGCAGAGATCTGAATAAATCACAAAGTTTAAGCACATTTTGCTATGTGTGTGCCATCTGATTCTTCTTGGTTACTGCTGTATAAAGAAGCAGAGCAGTTCTAAATGGTTTCAGTGGAAATACTGATTATTTTGCACAGTGCATGCTCAACTAAACTAAAGGAAGATTAATGATCAACTGTATTTGGCATCAGTATAGGCTAATATAACTCTAGGAAGCCATTATTGCCCTTGATCAATATTTATTTTCTTATTGTTTATGGAAATTGTACTTTTATATTCTGATCTATATGGAAGATATATTGCCACAAGTGAATTATTTTTATACATACTGGCAATATATCAGGAAGGAAGTAACTATTTACTAGGTAACATTAAAAACAGGTTAAGCTATCCAGTAGATACTGATAATAGCAATCTGCAGTATCAGTCAAAAGACTCATTACCTACTCTACCTCATATAACTGTCACTAGAATTGTTATAAAAAAACAATCAATTTATAGATATTAGTAATACCTAATTGGTAGTATTTTGATTTAAAAATAACTTTTCTGCTGTTATGAGGATGGCCTACTCTGTAAAAGAACACTAAAGATGAATTAGTAGCATGAGAGTTAAATTGGACCAGTGTGGTTACCATCCATCCAATCAGATCGATTCTTCCATGTATTAATTGGTTTAAATTTAATCAAAACGTACTTTTATTGGTTGCTATGTGCAAATGCACTTGTGCAATTGAGCTCTTAGTTAGAAAATCTGTCCTGCTGTATTCAAATTATGAAGATATTGCATAGTTGTGTCAGCAAATCTATTTAAGTTAGTCCAGATCTGCAAGTCCGTTTAGCTAAAGAAATGTAACAGGTAATGATGTAACATAGCACAATAAACCTTAAACACTGCTCCCTTTCTAAAATAACATTAAACTGTACCTTAATGTGATTAATTGGGTTGAAATCTTTTGCATAATTTTTTAGTTCTTCTGTGGCAGTGGAACTATGGATTTTAAGGGTTGATCCTGCAGTTTTTTCAAAGTTTTTTTAAAGAGACAGTACTTTGACTGGTCGAATAGTCGAACGATTTTAACTTCGAATCGTTCGAATCGAAGTCGAAAGTCGTAGTAGCCTGTTCGATGGTCGAAGTACCAAAAAAATTACTTTGGAATTTAAACTTTTTTAACTTCGAAAATTCACTTGAGCTTAGTAAATCTGCACCTCTATGTAATAACTGCTAAATGAAAGGGGCAAATTCACTAAAGGGTGACTTTTCACCTGCGAAGGCTTCGCCACACTTCACTACCACTAAGCTAATTCACTAAAATGCAGAGTTGCGTCTCTTCAGACTAATGCTGGCCAAGTTTCACTAGCATTAATTCCCCAGCAAGAGCATTTCATAGCGAACTTTCGCTAACGTTCACTTCTACCTAGCGACACTTCGTTAGTAATTTTGCACTGAGGTCAATTTGAATAGGGCGGGTACAAATAGGTCGAATATATGTCTTTATTAGAGATGTTGCAAATACTTGAAGTGGCCACTTATTATTAAAAATGTCCAAGGAAGCAAAATAAAGAAGCTCCTCCCTGCATTCGCCCCCAGCCCTATTAATGATTTTTCGCCGGGTTGGGGGTAGAGCCTGCGGAAGCTGCTCCCTTTCCTCCCAGCCCCTTCAACGATTTTTTGCCGGGGGGGGGAGCCAGCGGAAGCTGCTCTCTTCAGTCAGCGCCAGGCTCCTCCAAAGATTTTTTGCAGGCTGAAGTTGTTACGCCGCTGTATATTATTCTTCTTGTTAAAACAATGAATTACCTTCATGATTGCGAGACCAACTTTTTCACCTAAAAATTTCTTGAAGGGTATATTTTCCAGTTCAACCACTGAGACAGAATGGGCTTTTTCACACAGATAGGCTGCGACTTCCATACCTGAGGATAAGTGTAATTTATTAATATTGATATATACAAGTATATTTCCTGTAAAACACAAAGCCTAAAAAAACATTTAGGTGAAAGGGATAACCTTGCACTGTAGTTTTCACAAGTAGTACAGAAATGGGATCTGTTATCTACAACAGGCTTAGTGGCAGTGAAGAGACCCAAAGACTACAAGAGGATCAGCAAGATGGCAACAGGGAGCTCCCCTGAGCTTCTCTGCATTTAAGGGTGAGAATTTTTTAAAGGGTTTTTTTTTTCATTAAAGCACAATGCAGGGGAGGGAGAGGGGGCAATGCCTTGAAGCTTGGGGGGGTATGGTAGGGGGAGGTTGAGTTCTCCTTTAAGAATCAAGCAGCCAACTTTTTCCTTTGTCTTATTAGTGCAGTTCATTTATAAGCTATATAACAAACAAATATCAGTTAAGAAAGCTGGCTAGGTCTGTGGAGTTAATCTCACCTAAAAACGATGCTCCCACAATCACTGCATTCTTGCTGCTTGCCAACCTCACCACTTTATTGGCATCTTCTGGTGTCCGGATAGTAAATACATTATCCAGTTCTTTGCCTTTACATTTTAGTGTTTTTGGCCTGCAAAATAAATTGAATATTTAATGACATTTCTACTGACATGTTATATACAGAAGTTTCACTTGATTACAGGGGATCAAGGGGCCCATTTTAGGCCTCAACCCATAGGTCAAAAAATCCCTGGGCTATTACATTCTGATAGCGAGAGAGCAGATAAGGAAGGAAAGACTGAAACATGGTTCAGATTTAAAAATGTAGCTTTATCATTAGTAAGCTTGAAAGTAGAAATTTCCAACTTCTGCCTTAAACTATATTATCACAAATACACAAAAGGAATGAGAAATGATTGTGAAAATATGTTGGCACTCTTAAAATACATGTTAATAATAATAATTGTGAGGTCAAAGAACTAGAAAGCAACCCAAAGGCAGAGTGCTCCTTAATTTAATATGTGCAAGTTACACTAATAAAGGAATGGTGCTATGGTAGTGTGGAGTAGGCAGAGTTGAGGTAAGTAGATACAGTAAATGTAATTGTTATTTTATGGTAGCCGAGGAGTAGTAGAGTATAACAGTGCTTTATTAGCAGACTCATGCAGCCATTACACAACAGTAACTTCCAACTCTATCAGAACATAGAATTGATAGTACTATGTATACACAGTATAACTCATGTGCACAGTGACACCTGCAGGCCATTTGTATAAACACCACAGTAATAAAAGCTATAAACAGAAATACAAATTTGCATTAATACAAAACATTTGCCTCTCAAAGTTTAATATTCTTCAGTAGCCAGTTATTATATTTCAACCGCTCATTGTGAATAACTGTGGCCTAGCTAAAAGTGCTATTGACAAATCTTTTGGAGCATAAATAACTTTTTCAGTAATTTGTATTATAAACACTGCTCAGTGGTGCAAACCATAAAATATGCAATATTTTTTCCAGTGGTGTATGGGTAACTATATACTATTGCTTCTTTGCAAAACCTTTGCATATTAAGATTGCAGTAGGTATATTTCTTTTATAACATACCCCCATAAGTGGAGCTAAAGACCAAGGCTCATTCCCAATGCCAATTCCTTGTGATCTTAAACAGTCACAAGAGTTATTTAGTTATTTCACTCTCTTTTCCATTGTTTTCTTTTGTGTGGATGTATATTAAAAGCGTAAAGAGCTTTGATGATTATTAATTGTATTTTTCTGAAAGTGTAAACTTACGTGCTCCCAGTGGCAATCAAAAGCTTGTTGTATTCCATTCGGAAACCATCTTTAAACACCACTATTTTGTTCTTCGTATCGACACTGACAACCTAAAAAAAGATTCCTGCAGAAGGTGACTTTTGATTCCTTCAATAAAAGTTAAACAAACAATATTACCCTCCACAGTTCAGGAAAACATGTTATACTGTAGCTAGCAGTTATAGCAATAAAGACAATTCCAAAATTTTAGTGGGACATGATGCCTTGATATCAACAAATAGCAGAGCACAACCCTATGAGTAAGTAAATGTATATGTGCCAGCATGGTTTTATGTGTAATAAATCTTTTTACGAGAAGGTAAGCAGAGACCTTGATTCTGGGATGGCAGTGGATGTGATGTGCTAAAGCATTCTATACAGTGCCACACAGAAGGTTAATGGTTAAATTAAGGAATGTGGGCCTGGAACATAGTATTTGTACCTGGATAGAGAACTGGCTAAAAGATAGACTACAAAGAGTGGTGGTAAATGAAACATTCTCTAATTGGACCATTGTTGTTTGTACAGTACCACAGGGCTCTGTATTAGGTTCTTTGCTTTTCAACTTATTAATGACTTGTAGGTGGGCAATGAAAGTACTATTACTATTTTTGCTAATGATACAAAACTGTGTAGTTCAAACTATAGGTTCCATGCAGGATTCTGCCACTTTTCAGAGTGAATTGATTAAATTGGAAAACTGGGCAGCAAACTGTCAAATGAGATTCAATGTTGATAAATGCAAGTTTATGCACTTTGGCAAAAATAATATAAATGCAAGTTATACACTAAGGGGGTTATTTACTAAAAATCCAAATGCAAAAATACAGATTTTTAAATATATATATATATATATATATAAAATCAGACTTTTAAAAAATCAATAATTTTTCGAAATCTGTTAAACTCAGAGGATGGAAAAGTCTGATTTAGAAAATCTCAGACCTGTCAAAGTTGCATATAAGTCAATGGGAGAAGTCCCAACAATTTTTTGATGTGCTCTGGGTTTCTTGCAATACCCCGAAGTTTTTGGAGTTTTCGGGGAAAAAAAGCATAAGAATGGAGTTTTCGGGTCAAAAATCCGAAAAAAATAGTGAAAATCAGATATTTTTCCTGCTTAGCAAATTTTCGGGAAAATATAATAATAAATAAGCGTAAAAAACCCGAGAAGATTTAATCAAAGTTTGTATCAGAAAATGTTGAGATAAAATGGGACTTTTATAAATAACCCCCCTATGGGGCAGATTTATCAAGGTTTGAATTTCATGGGAGTTATTTAAAACTTGAAATTCGACCAACTGCAGTTTATTAACAAATTAGAATTTTTAAAACTCAAATTAGATTCAAGTTTTTTCTCTGAAAAAAACTAGATTTTCAGGAAGGCAGTAAACAACTCCAAATTGATCCCAGGATGTCCCCCATAGGCTAAAACAGCAATTCGGCAGGTATAAGGTGGCAATTAGTTGAATTTGAATTCTTAAAGGGCCAGTGGATTATAAATTTCGAAAATAGAATTCGAATTTTTTTAAAAACTCGAATCGAAATTTAACTATTACCTAGTCTAATTTCACCAAAAAAACTAGAAAATTAGAATTTCAAAATTTGAATTTTCACTTCGACAGTTGATAATTCTGCCCCTAAATGGCAGTGTGTTGGTTGTTTCCTTTACTGAGAAGGATCTAGGGGTTTTTGTGGATAACAAGTTGTCTAATTCTGAGCAGTGTCATTCTGTGGCTACTAAAGCAAATACAGTTCTGTCTTGCATAAAAAAAGGGCATTAAAGGAGAACTAATGAAGAAGTAGCTAAAAATGTTGTACATATGTTTTGGGCATCTGTACCAGCCCAAGGCAACCACAGTCAGTTAGCAGTAAAGATCTGTATCCAAAGATGCCCCAGTAGCTCCCCATCTTCTTTTCTGCTGATTTACTGCACATGCTCCGTGCTGCTGTCACTTACTGAGTTTAGGGACTGACTTACAATATACAGTACACATAGAATATAAATGTCACAATATAAGGCTGATTAGTAATTAATAAAGATAATTACTACATGGCAGCACAGAAGCCATTGCAACTAGCATCAGAATTTAATAATCAATTTGTAGCATCCATTTATAATACAGGCAAATCTCATTTTCTGCTTGATAATTAGTGACGACCCCTAAGCTTAGCTTCTCAACAGCTGCTCAGAGCCCACTGAGCATGTGAGTGTCACAGACACTTTCCAAGATGGTGACCCCCTGTGACAAGTTTGAAGTCTTGGATCATTGCTGCTATTGAAAAGCTGAAACTTTAGGCTGCAACAATAAGTTCAGTTTATAAAAATTTCATTTTTAACTATTTTCATTCTTAGGGTTTAGTTAGACTTTAATGTAATGCCTCCTATGTTGCTATTGTGTCAAACGAGGGATCCAGCTCCAAAGGTGAACGTGAATATGGAGTAAGGAAGACTAATAAATGAAATCCCAAGATGTTTAATTTACAGATTGTAAAGCATACTGTATATGGATATAATACACAAAAGCCATGAATATCCTGTAAATTATATCCTTATAAACGGTGAGTTCTAATGTCGTTTCTATCACATGACTCACTGAAACTTGTGTATTATAATAAATAAAGTACCCCCAGTTGCAAAATATGAGGATATTAGAAGTTACCTCGGAGTTCCATGACCTTCGGCCTCGTGTTTTTATATGGTCATGAAACTCCTCGGTAACTTATAATATCCTTATAATTTATAAGAGGGGGTACTCTATTCACTATATTAACACATGCTGCTGCTAGATTTCTGATCTTCATAATGGCAGCTAAAGGCTAAAGACATGAACTGCACTATTGGAAAATCATTAATCTTGTAACTATGACAGCGGTCGTTTTATTTTCCTGAATTTTAACCAGACCAGCAAATGTTTTGTGGTGTGATGTGTGACAGGGTGTTTGGGAAACACCACTGTTTTAGAGGAAAAGGCGCATAAAAGAGTGTATTTAAACTGCATTGTATGTGTTGCAAGGGAATGCTTAGCTCAGGTAGTGTAATTAAGTGGCAACTGAGAGAGGAGCTACCTGCAAATGTAAAAAAAGGCTGGGTTCCTATGGTTTAGGTCTCTCAACAGGGCACAGCAGGTAGGAGACCTGGCTGTGTGAGGAACTCCCAGAGGAGCTGGCGGTGCCGCCTGATACTGCATGAAGCAGAGGGAGCCTGTGACTCTCACAGAGAGTACTGTAAAGAGAGTGAGGAAGTGGGGAGGCTGAATATTACCCTGGAAAAGAAAAGTCCTCAGGGGTGTGCCAATATCACTTTGTTTGCTGGTCGTCCACAAGGGGCCCAGTCTAGTCAGGGACTACTTCAAAGTTTGAAGTTAGTGCCCAGTGGACAAGGTTTTATTTTATATTTATGGTTTGTTTGTTTGGTAACAATGGTCACCCCTGTTTCTGTGCATAATTGCTTGTTTGTTTAAAACTGGGAAAATAAACCTATGTTTTCCTTGAAGAAGCTGTTTGTCCCTGTCTTTTTGCTCCTTTGTCCTATACTGCCTGCCCACCATTGACTAATGCCCCCCCAAAGTTACATGTGCAAGTTGCCAGTTTGCCACAGATGATAAAAATCTCAAGTAAATGATTGTCTCCCTGAAGAAAAGTTCCCACTGTTCCTACTGACTACAAACACATGCCTACAAACATTTCAATATATATTCTTTGTGCATTACAGTGTTAGCTTTCATCAATTAAGGTATGAAGCAGCTCGGCAAGCAGTCCGGAAGCCTCTTGTTGTTGGTAAAATTCAACTTTTATTTCAACACATTAAAACCATTAATGGTTTTAATGTGTTCAAATAAAAGTTGAATTTTACCAACAACAAGAGGCTTCCGGAGTTCTTGCCGATCTGCTTCATACCTGAAATAACACACCCTTTGCTACGGGTTCAGGGCGATGCACCCGGACCACTTGAGACGTCGGGTGAGTGTTTTTCCCATTTTCAGTAGCGGTTTCACATTGCGTTTCACGTTGAAGTGTTGGACTTGGGGTTTTTACACCCAGGTCACTTTCGTTAGGGCTCTTACACACGGCCGTTCCGACCTGCGCTCCCCTGCGTTCCGTTTTTTGGCGTTCAGCCGCAGGGGAGCGCAGGAATAGACGCAAGTCATTATTTGAAATGGGGCTGTACTCACTCAGGCGCGTGTAGGCGCCGAACACAGGTTCAGACGCAACATGCTGCATTTTTCCTGCGTTCGGCGCCTACACGCGCCTGAGTGAGTACAGCCCCATTTCAAATAATGACTTGCGTCTATTCCTGCGCTCCCCTGCGGCTGAACGCCAAAAAACGGAACGCAGGGGAGCGCAGGTCGGAACGGCCGTGTGTAAGAGCCCTTACAGGGTGAGAAAAGCTTTTTGTTAATCACCCGACGAATATACACTTGTTAAATATTTAATTAACACAGGACTGTGCAGCTTCAAATTCTTTTGTCAATTCATTAATTAAGGATCCCAATTAGTGATGGGAAAATTTTTCCTGTTTCGCTTTGCTGAAAAATATGCGAATTTCCCACGAAATGGTGAAAAATTCGCAAAACACAAATTTTGCAGCTGGCGTCAATTTTTTTGATGCCGACGACAATTCTGACACCGGCAACAATTTGACGAGCATTAAAGTCAATGGGCGCCTTTAATTGGCGTCGGCGTCTGAATAATTGCCGGTGTCGCCCATCACTAATCCCAATTTAAATCTACGACATCTAATGCATTTGCAAACATATTAAGCATTGGTAGAACTGCGGAAAACCACTAAATGGACAAATTAACTGATGGCAAATTATTACATGTTATTGTGGGTTACCTGGGTTTCTGTCAGCACTTCAATGTCATACGTGTGGAAAAATTCTTTGGACCGGAGGAAAATCTGCTCTGCTTGAGAATCCATTGACTAAAAATATAATTGATGCTATTATTAAAATAAGTCATGACAATAGCAGCATAGAATTTATTAGAATATAAAGTGCAACAAAGGCTATTGTTACAGCAATTGTTAAATTATATAACAAAGCTACAAATGGTTTTACATATTTAAATATACAGATATGAGAACAGTTATCCAGAAACCCATTGTCCAAAAATCTCCAAATTTTGGAAAGGTTGTTTCCATTAGACTCAATTTTATCTCAATAATTTAAAAAAAAATATTTCCTTTTTCTCTGTTATAATAAAACAGTACATTGTACTTGATCCCAACTAAGATATAATCAATTATTGGAAGCAGGACCATCCTATAGGGATTATTTAATATTTACATTATTTTCTAGTAGACTTAAAGTTCAAAGATCCAAATTACGGAAAGATCCATTATCCGGAAAACCCCAGGTCCTGAGCATTTTGGATTACAGACCGCATACCTGTACTAACAAGCCTAACCCCTAGATCCTAATTGAGAGCTGTTCTGTAAACATCAGGATAATAATCTCAGTTGGTATTTTATATTTTAGTCATGTTTGTTTTGAACTCCCTTTAAGCAGATATGTATGCTACAAAACAAGTACATTTTTACCCCAAATGATTTACCACCATAAGTAAATCTTTACCTCTTTAATAGATCTATGCCAATAAAGAACAGAACTCTAGGGCCTATTTATTAAATGGGAGAAAGGTGCAAAGCCACACCATGAATTCCAGCCCCAGAAGTTGTGCATGCCGGCACCTCCATAAAGCTGCACAGAATTCAGTGAATACAAAAATGCAGCACTTAGGTGCTAGTCCGTCTCACATGTCCCTCCCTTGTACATAATTTAAAGCAGGAGTGCTAGAGGATGTAATGTGCTCTGGAGTCCAATAATTAATTGGCATTGATTACAGGGTCCCCTTGTGCCAGTGAAAATTGTGCTTAAGGGTAGGACTACACAGACGTTTTCGGCGCAATCCAACGTGCTGCGACAAATCGCATGCAACGGAAATAAGGTAAGTGAATGCATTTTCAGATGACGTTGCAGCATTGATCCGATGTGGCACGACTGTCGAATGCAGATGCTGCACGCTGTGTCTGCATCCGCCTGTCATGTCGCGTCGGATCAACGCTGCGACTTCATCCGACATTTCTATCTCTTACCTTATTTCTGTCGCATGCAATTTGTTGCTGGCGTTTTTGTCGCAGCGTGCCGGATCGTGCCGAAAACGTCTGTGTAGTCCTACCCTTACTCCTCTTTATCAGTGTCATGTATTCCTAAATGTGCCCTTAGAGGCTTAACAGATGGAATATTTTACTGCTGCCCCACATCGATTACTGATTGGGTCCAGATGAAAAGAGCCACAGTCACACAAAGGAAGAGACTTCTCTTCTTTTCTTTTATAATCATAATATTAATTTTATTTTAGCCAAACAAGTCAAGGCCCACACTTCCAGGAGCAACAAATTATTCTTTTAAGCTCTGTTCCATTATATGGAATATTATTTTCTTTGTTTTCAGAAGTTCTGCACCTGTCCAAAAAATAGAATTGCAAGCAGCGTACACTCATGTAAGATTTATTCCTAAAGTGTATAGAGAATGGCCAGGGCCGGATTTACATAGTGGGTGCCCCTAGGCCCACTGCCGTTCGTCGCCCTTTTCCCCACTTTTATTCGTGCAAATTTTCATGATCAATGGGGATTCGTGCATGGGGGATTTAAAAAATGATTGTATCTCCAGCGTATCCCCAGTGTTTTTGAACCAATATGGGTTTGGTTGGGCAGCATGCCACCCCCCTAAAATCCTGCCGCCCTAGGCCCGGGCCTAGGTGGCCTTTCCTCAAATCCGGGCCTGAGAATGGCACATACCTTGCTTAATTTGGAACGGTCATACGGTAAGTTTTTCTCTGACGTGCACATAACAATTCTGTCCGAGAATCCCTCCTGCCTGAGCGTTTCAGCGCACACTAATCCAGCAGGGCCTGCAGAAGGGTGAAATGATTCTACAGCACAATGTAGCACACCTGACACTGCTCTTCTGTTCATACCAATGTGTTGTAAGCTGTTTATTTTATACATAAAACTATCAGTGTCTCTCAGGGACCTATTTATTATGCTAAATTAGCCTAAAAACAGTGTTAATAGCAGTGTAAAATAAATAGTGAATATATCTAGGTGTGTTTTATTTTACACCATGCGAACACCAGATTTACTCTGGTTATTTTACACTACTTCAGACCTTTGTAAGTAAGTTCTGGCAGAATTTGCACGAAAGATAATTATGTCATTTTCTACAATTCAATGTTTAGCGATATGTGGTGAATTTTTACACCACATAATAAATCTGCCCCTCAGACTGAAGAGACCCACATGGAATCATTACCTGCACCAATGATCAGAATGTTGGTAATTGCTGTACTGTAGTTGCTGAGCGCTATACATTTAGCCATAATCTTTGTCCTCCTCTGTGACTGAAGAGCCTGAAAACAGACACGACTATAAAAAATCTTATCACCATTTAATACCAGAATAATGCCCTTAAAAGTATACAATATACAGGAATGGGATCCGTTATCTGGAAACCCATTATCCAGAAACCTCTGAATTTAGCAAAGTCCATCTCCCATAGACGCCGCTATAATCAAATAACTTTAATTTTTAAAAATGATTTCCTTTTTCTCTGTAATAATGAAACACTACCTTATACTAGATTCCAAATAATATACAATTCATTGTTATTGGAGGCAAAACAGTCCAATTAGCTTTATTTAATATTTCAATGAATTTTATTAGACTTAAGGTACGGAGATCCAAATTACAGAAAGACGCCTTAGCTGGAAAACCACAGGTCCTGAACATTCTGGATAACAGTTCCCATACTTGTATTAATACAAACTGGATTGCAGAATAAACATGAGGTTTTTTTGTCTACATTTAGGCAACCAATTAATTACATCATTATTCAAAATAATCTGGCACTTGCACCATCATTTACATATTACATCTAAATTATCGACATTATTTCCAGAAGAGACGCAGCAATAAATTAATTTAGGTAGAAAAACAGGTGAATAATGATGGCATTGCTGCCACTTTAATTTGCTGCCATAATAACATTTAGAGCTTGCTATATTTATTCATTAAGGAGTAAAAGTAGGGCTACCTCTCTCTAGCTTTTCATTTTTTGCAACTCGTACAGATATGGGATCAATTGTCTGAAAACCTGTTATCCCGAAAGCTCCGAATTACAGAAAGGCCATCTCCCATAGACTCCATTTTATACAGATAATTTACATTTTTAAAAATGTTTTCCCTGTAATTATAAAACAGTAGCTTGTACTTGATCCCAACCAAGATATAATTAACCATTATTGGAAGCAGAACCAGCCTATTGGGTTTATTTTATGTTTAAATGATTTTCTAGTAAACTTAAAGGGATACTGTCATCGGAAAACATGTTTTTTTCCAAATGAATCAGTTAATAGTGCTGCTTCAGCAGAATTCTGCACTGAAATCCATTTCTCAAAAGAGCAAACAGATTTTTTTTATATTCAATTTTGAAATCTGACATGGGGCTAGACATTTTGTCAATTTCCCAGCTGCCCCTGGTCATGTGACTTGTGCCTGCACTTTAGGAGAGAAATGCTTTCTGGCAGGCTGCTGTTTTTCCTTCTCAATGTAACTGAATGTGTCTCAGTGAGACATGGGTTTGTACTATTTAGTGTTGTTCTTAGATCTACCAGGCAGCTGTTATCTTGTGTTAGGGAGCTGCTATCTGGTTACCTTCCCATTGTTCTTTTATTTGGCTGCTGGGGGGGGGAGGGGGTGATATTACTCCAATTTGCAGTACAGCAGTAAAGAGTGATTGAAGTTTATCAGAGCACAAGTCACATGACTTGGGGCAGCTGGGAAATTGACAATATGTCTAGCCCCATGTCAGATTTCAAAATTGAATATAAAAAAACCTGTTTGCTCTTTTGAGAAATGGATTTCAGTGCAGAATTCTGCTGGAGCAGCACTATTAACTGATTCATTATGAAAAACGTTTTTCTTCCCATGACAGTATCCCTTTAAGGTATGGGGATCCAAATTACAGAAAGATGTGTTATCTGAAAAGCCCCAGGTCCCAAGCATTCTGGATAACAGGTCCCATACCTGTAGTAATTATCTATCAGGGAGGCTTATTCCAATGCCTTGTGTGCAATGACAGAAAAGAAATTCCAGATGAAGCTAATAAATTGTCCGCTTACCTGTTTACTTGCCCGAATATACACTCTCTCTTTCTCAATTTTGACCTACATTAGAAAGAAAACCGTTTTGTTAGAGATGAGGAAATGCAAGGCTCATTTTCAAGCAAGTGAAGGTGCAAATCATCCATTCATAAAAGGTACTTGCTTACAACCTCCTTGCACTTGTGAGTAAATCCTCCTCATTCAATGACAGAAGCAACACTATCTATTAATGACCACTAAGGGAACACTAAAGAAATGTTAACCAAAAAAAAAAGTTTTTGCTAATAAGAGAATTCTAAGCAACTTTCCAAAATACATTTATTACAAATTTTCTATTCTATTTTCTATTATTATTTTCTATTTTAAACCAGTGTTTGTCTGTCCCTTTCTGTTCTCTGACCTGGAGGCTCAAACTGTTGATACAATATAAGACAAGGCAGCTGAATAACAGACCTGTCTTTGCTGGACGTTTGCAATATTACTTAAAAAGTAACAACCAGGAGTTAAGCAGGGGCTGTTTTCAGTAGCAATTGTTTTTACATATAACTTTAAAAGCCCTGAAGTTTTAAACAAATGTACACTGCAAAGTTGCTTAGAATTATGTTTCCTTTTATTTGGCAAATTTTTGGGGGTTGATTTACCCTTTAATATTGAGGATGGGATATTATTAGGTTTGCAAAATTCAAATGACAGCACCCCATATATGTGTATATGCATAGGTAAATGTTCTCAGTGCAATTAATATACAGTTACTTCTATCTGACAGAAGTAAATGATTGATGAGCATTGATAATAAACAAGGTTTATCTTAAAGTTTTATCTTAGGTATCATAAAGGTGATGTAAAGTCATGCCATAAAGAGAATTTTAGAATTCCTTAAAATAATCTATTTTCCATTGTACATTTTTCTTCTCTTCATTATAAAGCTAAATGGTTTGGTTAAGTTCACTACCTTAGACAGCCCTGCTTACAATGTTCAAGAAATCCGACTGGTTTCCAGCCACACAGTCTTTCTGTGCAGAAGGAGCAAATATACCCGGCACCTAAGCATGATGTCTCTCCTATGTAAATGGTTGTGTTGCTAGGAGCTTGTATAAGCATAAATACCTTTGTGAATTGCACACTCAGTTTTATGACCATTTTAGTGGTTTGCACTTGCATTTGTAAATGGGCTCTTGCGTTTTGTCTGTTTATTGTAAGAGAGATTTGGGAAAAGCAAATAGGTTGTTGGAGGCCGATATAGGTAATGTCTGAGATAACAAGTGAGAAGCCATAAAAATATATCCATACATTAATACTTCCATTAGGTAAACACCAAAGGGAAATACTATTGAGTTTGTTGACCTTTTCATAACGTCATTAGTTAGCATACTGTATCACTTCTTTGCTTTCAGTAATCCTAATACAGGTATGGGACCTGTTATCCAGAATGCTCGGGACCTGGGGTTTTCCAGATAACGGATCTTTCCGTAATTTGGGTCTTCATGCCTTAAGTCTACTATAAATTCATTTAAACATTAAATAAACCCAACAGGCTGGTTTTACTCCAATAAGGATTAATTATATCTTAGGTGGGATCAAGTACAAGCTACTGGTTTATTATTACAGAGAAAAAGGAAATCATTTTTAAAAATTCTATGGGAGACAGCCATTCCGTAATTCGGAGCTTTCTGGATAAGGGATCCTATACCTGTAATCTGGCACAGGCCTATTGTTCATCATCATAGATAATGAAAGCTACAGTTTCATAAATCAACCTGCTGTTTGCTGAAGTTTTTTGCACGAGTCAGATGAGTACCTGAAATTTCGGAAGACCATCCAATCCCGGGAAATCCTCGATGTCACCCGTTGCGATATTAAAGCATGCACCATGCCATGGGCATCGCACTCGACCTTTAGAGAGCACACCTGTGTGCACAAAAGCTAATTCAATTGTGGGTTTACTGCGTTTGGAGAACAGATGTGTCAATTGAGTAGAATATTAGAATTTGTATATTACCCTACACTAACCTCTCTGAATTGTGCATAAATAAGTAGCCAGACAAGCACATATACATTTATACCATGCCTTGCTGACATGTGCATTATATGGAAAGTGATTTGTCTGTAGCTAGAGCTGAATGAGAGGATGATCATACTGAGAATGGACATGATTCAGGAAAGCAAACCTCTTGCAAGGGTTAAAACTTGTATTGAATCAGATTGCTTCTCTTGTTATTCATACTGTATAATTTGCTTTTCCATTATCATTAGAGGAAGGCTATGGTAACATTTTAAACATGCATTTCCAGTTGCTCATTGGATTTGTGATTAGCATGAAGGTCCTACAAAGGCCATACCTTTCACTAGTGGTGCTCCATAGTGAGGGCACTTGTGTCCCATTGCATAGTATTCTCCATTCTGTTTAACCAGCAAAGCTTTGCCACATCCTAGATCAACCTCTCGCATTCTGTTGGGAAAAACACAAAGAAAGATTCAATATTCCCAGTGTTCTTCAATGCACAGTGAAATAAAACACATTTTAACATATAAAAACACAAAATAACGCAGAATACAAATATTGTTGCTGATAAAGCAAAATCATTGACTTTCTTATTACTGAGGTCCAAGTGTGCCATTTCATGCCAGGACTATTGTTTAGTTCTAGGCTAAAACATTTGGGGCCTAATTTATCAAAATCCGAGTATTTAAATAAAAAAAAGTCCGCCCAAACTAAAATCCACAATTGGACCGTATTTATTATTACAATGGCTTGATTTCATTAGATTGGTTAAAAACTCAATAAAATTAAAATGAAACAAAAATCCAAATCATACAGTTTTTTGGATTATTTACAACCTCAGCAGGTCTGCAATGGAGTATTTTCGGATTCTGACTTTTTCCATCCTTGGGGTATAAAAAACTAAAAATTTAGTGTTTTTTTTCCACTAAAAACTTATATTTTCTAGCTAAAAAAAACTCAAATTTTTATAGTTTTTTTAGATGTGTACTTCAATAACTAACCCCTTGATATGAAACATAATAAAAGTGGAATATGGGTGGTGGCACATGTAGCACTCTGGCATTATTAGTCGCCCAGCGAAAAATCTCCTCTTCTTCGGGCGACTAATCCCCCGACAAAATGCTTTCGAGCCATCTACAATGTGACTCACCCAGAGTTTGAGGCACTACCCAAAATGTGATACCTTTATTGGTTAACTAAGATGATAATCACAGCAAGCGTTTTAGAAGATATCAGTTCCTTTCTCAAAGCTTGTTAGATAGCTCTGAAACCACCTTTAAAAAAACAAACTGAAATATTCTGAAATAGTGATGTGATTATCATTACAGAACTCCCAATAAAAGTATCACATTTACATTGACATTTGTCATGTTTCATATCAAAAGTTTTATAGTACAACTTTTTGACTGGTTAACATGGTAGAACACCTTTACCTGGAATCATTGTTAACAGCAAGTACAAAAGTGACCTTTCCTTAAGTAAGTATTTAGGTAATAGTAACTATTCGAGTAATAGTAGGAGCATGCTAAGTAACAAACCTTGAGAATTCCCCACATCTCTCAAATTGCATAAGTTCTTCACAGATCCCACCCTCTATATTCTACGTTATCTATCTATGTACATACTGTCCATTTTCTAGGTCCTTCACATGACACACTGAGGCTTCCACGACATCCTTTGGATTTGTGTAGGGATTAAGGACTATTGGCCTCTCCTCGTGGTGATATAACCTAGTTGTTCCATTGGCCTTGTAGGCAAGAGGGCTGGCTTTGCCATTTGGAGACATCTCTTCTTTTTCTCTTTCCTTCTCAGGCAGAACAACCTCAACTTTTACCTCAACTGCAAAAAAGTACATGGTTCATGACTTGGTCTAAGCATTGCTGAATAGTAAATAGCTAAATGCACAAGTTCAACACACAAGGTAGAACACAATGGTAGCCATCAAGAAAGCAGGGGCATATTTATAAAGGGGTGTAAAAAATAATACTAAAATAACATCATAATTTTAAATTAATTAAAGTGTTTAAGAAACAGCAAAAATATATTAGCTCAAAGGATTCTGCAACTGAGATGCATAGTGTCAATTACGCATAATCATATATATTTATAAATATCTGTTCTAGATTGGATAGATAATGCCATTTTCATACTGTACATCTTGATATCTGAGCTGCATATACATTTATACTAATCTAAATAATAATGTAACTTCTAAGGGTGATTACCCTTAAACCGAGTTTTATTATTTAACCCCATTTTGGCAAATATAAATAACAGTATATTGGAACTATTGTTTTAGAGGAGAGGATAGTGACTATGTCAAGAGATGGGCTCCAGAGTTTTTGTTATTGTTAACAATGGGAACTAGAAACAGGAGAATGTCAGTACAACATTTGCCTTGGATGCAGATGCTGCTAGAGGGGTAAAGTCACCGCACCATTAAAGGAACAGTAACACCAAAAACTGAAAGTGTCTTAAAGGAATGACAATATTATGCACTATTTCCCTGCACTAGTAAAACTGGTGTGTTTGCTTCAGAAACACATCTATCGTTTATATAAACAAGCTTCTATGTAGCCATGGGGGCAGCCATTCAAGCACTGTGCATTCTCTCCTTTTTCAGCTTGCGCCCATAGATACACAGCAGCTTGTTTATTTAAACTATTGTAGAGTTTCTGAAGCAATTACTTCAAAAGACTTTATTTTTTGGTGTTACTGTTCCTTTAATGACAAGTGGTATGGGGAAGTTAAATGGATTCAGATTGCCAAATGACTGTCTATAAAAAACAATATAAGAAGAGACTAGTGCTAAATATTGTACCCATGTCTAGACATTACAGACTTTCTATGCACTAACCTTCCCTCTTTATCTTCTGTTATATTCTTTATATTTTCTCCATTTATAATTCTGTATTGTCTCTTCTACATCCCTGCGCACTCTTTTCCTCACAATTTCTGTCTGTATTCTCTCATTACTCTCCTCATCCTCTTCATTGCCCTCTCCCTCTTCATAAAATACGCAGAACAGCTATCTTTCCATTTGCGTTCAAGCCTCTGGTACTTGGGTTCTGTACTTTAAGATAACTGGATTGGCAAACTCCCCTGGGGAACATACTGCTAAGTTTGTAGTACAGGCAAAAAGGAGAATTAAATAATGTGCAGAACACAGTTAAGAATTGTTTGGGAAATAATATGATCCAGAATCATAGAGGAGATTTCAAAGAATGTTAGAAAGAAAGCAAAGGTAAGTAAGCACCTGTATGAATCACCCCATGAGAACCAAACAACGAGCCTCAACTCTAGATCACTATATTTTTTTCAGACTCCCCTAGAACTGCCTTGAACTAGAGTCATCTCTATTGAAACCAGCCATAATATCCTTTTGGGTTTTCTCTAAGATTTGGTCATTTTGTACTACTATTTAATTGCTGCAGAAAAATAACAAATGTTCTGCTTATTAAATACATTTATGTTTTTACTTTTATCACCCTTAGGAATGAATACCATTTTAATCTGATTGAGCTAGATGCAGTGATCCCCAACCAGTAGCTCGTGAGCAACATGTTGCTCTCCAACTCCTTGGATGTTGCTCCCAGTGGCTTCAAAGCAGGTGCTTATTTTTGAATTCTAGGCTTGGAGGCAAGTATAGGTTGTATAAAAACCATGTGTACTGCCAAACAGAGTCTCAATGTAGGTTGACAATCCATATGGGTGCTACCAAATGGCCAATCACAGCACTTATTTGGCACCCCAAGAACATTTTTCACGCTAGTGTTGCTTTCCAAATCCTTTTACTTCTGAATGTTGCTCACGACTTCAAAAGGTTGGGGATCCCTCTAGAGCTAAACACATGAATGAGCCTTAATCCCAATTAAAATGGTTAAGCACTTTAATACAATATTAAAACTGGAAACATAATATTTTGAGGGTTTTAAATATGAGCCCTGAAGGCTTTGCCTGTGGAAAATCAATTGAGAGTCTTTACAAAATCAGCTTTTTCTATAAGTCTTTGAACTGCCAAGTAGCAAAAAGTTCTTAAGAATTAGCCCAATTAAAATGATTTCAGTACACTCATTGCTTTGACTCAGCTGCCAAAACAAAGCGGATCTAGAAATACCTCCTAGTCAAGTGCACCCAAGAGTGATAAGATTTTAAATTATTGCATGGCCTTGCCTAGTACAGAAAATATCTGTCAAAGCTTATTATTATAGGAGCTTCTGTGTTCTTTGCAGCAGAATATACTGTACAAGAAAGAAAAGCATAATTTTTCCAGGATTAATTGTAATTTATCGCACTTTTTAATCCTCTCTGCGAGAGTTTGGAATTAAAATTCCTTCCAGCAGTCAACCCAGAGTTTCCATGTCTGACCTCATTCTTTATGTACAGCAGTGAGACGTGGCATTTGTGGCTCTAGTGATTACAGTAACTCACCTGGTTTGGGCTTGGAGAAGCATCCTCCCATGTTGAGTTAAACGCATGAAACTAGGAAATCCAGAAAAACCAAAGATCCCCCACACATGGATCTCATGGGGGATGCTAAGCCATATTTTAATTGAGCAGAGATTATAAAAGATCATATTGATTGCAGGAAATCTGAGACATCAACGTGAGTGAAAGAGTCACTGTTGTCATTGCGCAAGCTTTCTTTATTCCCTATATAGACAGAACCCACAATAAGTGCTGGCAAGCAACCAATTGATAGATGATTAGAATTATATTGCCCAAGATCTAGCAGTGCATAGAAGCATAAATCAAAACAACATTATAATAATTCAGGTAGCTGCTGCATTGAAATGGCCGTGAGTTTTGAAGCAGTCGTCTGTGCCTATCAAAGAGATGACAATTACATAACAAATTATTCCATATACAGATTGGGTCAGTTATAGATGTGATTGTGATTTTCAGATGTACCATTGCCATACATTGAGCAGCCAAATGCAACCTACAATTTTCCGCTTTTTCATTTTCAGCTTAGGGCCAAGCAAATTGTACTTTTTGTATGTGTAACAATGTTTTTACTTTCCACAATTATTTGCGTTTACTGGTTCATAACTCACTTAAGAGCGTACACACAATGGGCGAGGTTCAATTCAGCTGGAAAACATTTTCTCACTGAACTGAATCTGGCCCAGTGTTTGAACATTGGCTGCAAACTACTTACTGTAAGTAGCTTGCCCAGCAAATATTAAATTATTTGCTTACTTTCACCAGTAATTTATGAAGGAGCCCATGTTGTTAAGTACAGGAGCGCTGGTCCAACACCTAGGGGGTTATTTATTAAACTCCGAATGCAAAAATCCTGAAAAATTTGTGATTTTTTTTAGCATAAAATCGGACTTTTATAAAAATCACGAATTTTTCTGAATTTATCATACCCCTGAGGATGGAAAAGTCAGAATCAGAAAAAACGGCATCTCGGGACCTGTCGAGGTTGCATATACAGTAAGTCAATGGGAGAAGTCCCAATGATTTTTTGATGTGTTCTGTGTTTCGTGCAATACCCCGAAGATTTCGGAGTTTTCAGGAAAAAAGCATACAAAATCTTTTTGGGTGGAAAATTGAAAAATCCAAGCAAAATCGTGAAATTCTGATTTTTTCCTGCAAACCACATTTTTGGGAAAATCTAATAATAAATAAGCGTAAAAAGCACGTGCGGATGTAATATGAGTTTTTGGCGGAACATGATATAAATTCGGACTTTGATAAATAATCTGCCTTGAGTTTACAAAAAGAAAAAACACATTTATAAAATAGGTACTACGACTTATTATATGATTTCTATCATATTTAGAAAGGATATATCAAGAGAAAATAGGACCTTCAATTCCTACCAAGTACTTAACGGAAACAACCAACTTTATTGCTTGTATGTTGCAGCCATACCTAATAGTGGTTATGTACAGTAAGTTAGGTACCTTGTATACAAACTGTGAATTTGATTGTTAGCACTGTGTACAAGATTTGATTTATCCTTTTGCACAGATTGTTAGCAGTAATGTTTTCACTTCTGTAATCTAGACTGCTTCACGACCGGGCAAATTTTATGAATAAGATATTTTAATTGGATAGGTGACAAGAGGTGTATGCAGTGTGGGGCTAACTGAACTCCCAAATGTGACTGGGTATATTTTGGAAATCAAAACATTTTAAACAGTGTTTGGATAGTAAAGAGTCTGATCCAGTTCTGCAGTGAATTTTCAAGATAGTCTTTTAAGGCCCCCCATACATGATAAAAGCTCCGGAAAACCGAGTCGGCAGCTTATTGGCCCATGTGTGGGACCATCCGACGGGCTTTCCCGATCGATATCTGGCCGAAAGTCAGGCAGATCTCTATCAGATAGGTTAAAAAATCCTGGCGAATCGCGGCCACATCTGTGCGTGTATGCGGCCCCGTGATGCGATCGACCGCATGCATTATGATGATTGTTGGGCCCTAGGGCCCACGATTGGATCAGCCCGATATCGCCCACTTCAATGTGGTCATATCGGGGAGAGATCCGCTTGTTTGGTGACATCACCATGGTTCTAAAGTGTAACACAGTGTGATGTCTTTCCAGTATCTTTTTCATTTTATATATGTTTTTGTAAAGTGTTGTTTTATTGCATATTTGCTTAAAAGATAACTAGAAGAGTACTATAAGGGCAGAGACACGTGGAGATTCGGGGAGATTATTCGCCCATCGACAAATCACCTCTTCTTCAGGCGGCTAATCTCCCCGAACTGCCTCCCTGCCGGCTAGAATTTAAATCACTGGTGGGATGGCACTCGGAGCACTTTGTTTTTTTCCGAAGTCGTCCGGGCGACTAAATATCCCCAAATCTCCATGTGTGTCTCTGCCCTTACAGTACTCTTCTAGTTATCTTTTAAGCAAATATGTAATATAAAAACAGTTTACAAAAACATATATAAAATAAAAAAGATACTGGAAAGACATTTCGTAGTTAAACCTTTCATCACCCTGTGTTACACTTCAGAACCGTTATTTTCTGGACAGTTTCAAGGTTTTTACAGCAGACAAAAAAATCTACTAAGACAATTAAATCACCATAGATGTGGCCTACTGATATTTCTCTCTCTCCTTACCATTGTTTGCTTGTAACAAAATTAGATAAACCACACCAGTGTAGATAAGCTGCTACTGAGCATTGTTTAACAATAGCCTAAAATTGTGTAGCAACAAATGAAGGAAACGGGAATGTTAGAAATGATGGGCAAGGGAGAACATTCTCAGTCTCCAGAAATACAATGGCAAGAAACTAGGAAATCAACATGCATTGTTAAAGTAGGTTGCGCATCGTCCCCTTTCCTGATGATTTATGTACTATGAACTAGTGAATCAGAGTATTAAGATACTTGGCTGTTGGCTTGCAAGTTTTAACAATTAAAATGTAATCCTTTCTTTATTACTGCATGTTCAGGAGTATTTTATATAACTGACCATATGTATCAATATCCATTTTAAAAAGTACATTGTTTTTGCATATTAATCCTCTTTGATTCTCCATAGCTACGCAGCCCCTAATAGTTCAATAGCTAAGTAAAGATTAGATTAAGCTGATAAAACTAAAGTACTGACCCAATGATTAAACATCAAACATCGAAGAAGAATAAATAATAAACATGCAGTTTTTTTATGCAGTTCAGTGGAAATACACCGATGTGCATTAAAATGTACTTTTTTTTTACCAATGCAAAAGGTAGGGTATCACAGTCTCAGATTTTTCTGTACCATTAATATATATTTAACATTTACTTTTTTACCAATGTAAGCAGTGGTGTATCACAGTGTGAGATTTTTCTGACTCACCATGAGGCTAGAATACCAATATCATTAAAATTGTACATTTTTACCAATGCAAGCAGTGGGTGTCGTGATATGCCTTGTGCTAAATGGGGCTGCAATAAAGCCAAAAAAGTATAACATATTATAATGTATAATAACACATATTGTATAATAATGTATACTCAGCTTACCTGTGACTTGCTTTGCTATTTTCAAAGCCATGACCACCAGGAAGTAGTAGGTAAGTGAATGAAAAAAAAGTCTGTTGGCATCTTGTGTATTGCAGCATGCAGTAGATTTGTATTCATGATGAGTAAAAATACTAATAAATGGAAGACCTTTAAGTGAGCATATTTTGAATGTTAAACCATTCCGCTCAGTGATGTATGGCATTGCTATAATTAGATATTGGGTCAGAAATACTATGCAATTTCAATATTTATGCTGAGCGTGGCTGTATTGAGGAGCAGCACATTCCCTAATGTAAATGAAAGGTTTACACATGAAGACTAGTGATTAGCAAATAAATTTATAATTTGCGCCGAATTTTCGAATTTCACGCATGCGGCGACAATTCGGCAACAAAAAATCCACTATGTCAAAAAAAATTTTGCGCTTCAAAATTGGCAAGCGCATAAAAATTGTAAATCGCCAGCTGGATGGCACTCGGAGCACTTCGTTTTCCAAAGCGCAACGAGCGCCATCCCGCCGCTGATTTACATACTAGCCGGCGGGAAGGCAGTTCAGGGAGATTAGTCGTACCTGAAGAAGAGGAGATTTGTCACTCGGCGACTAATCTCCCGAAATCTGAGTGTGTGTCTCTGCCCTTAGTTACATCCAGTGAAAAAGAGAAGTGAAACCTCATATGTACCAGCTTCACAAGTGTTTATGTAAATATAAGACCCACAAATTATATAACTAAATTGTCTAATGTCAAAAGTGAAGCGAAAGCTCCTTAGAGTAAGACTATACAGTTACCCAAGAGAGGAGGTAATGTTAGAAGGAATAGAAGTAATTAAGGATATACTGCTGTCAGAGCACTGAATGGTTTATATCAGGCATGAATTTGGGTAACAGATCTGAAACAAGATGTGAGTTCTGCACTAAACATGATGTATATTAGAGACACGATGTATATTATTTGCTTGCAAAATCACCTTTTACTAACTTTGAGTTAGTGAAAACCAAAATGGACTGGATCTTCTATAATGATAAACTAACCAGTATCTGAAGGGATAAACATCTTATCTTTCAGCAAATTTGGCATCCATGGGTGGAATATAGTTTTTAGGGTATTCTCCCCAGACATTTACTGACCCTATAGTGAAGCTCTAATGATAACACTTATCATAACAATTTCATAACCTTGGGATCACCAAGTTAAATGTTGTTAAAAAAAGTATTTTAGAGAAGAAATTATTTACTTGTATGTATGCTTTAATTTCTGTTTGTGTTTTCCCTTTTACTTGTGTTATTACTTAGGAAGTTATTTAACAAAATCCGAAAAGTTCTCACCATTCTGTGAAAACTAGTCTGACCAAACCCGCACTGACTTTCCCCCCTATTTAACAATTCATTTTCACAATTTTTTCTTGTGTGGAAAAAGTCACAATAAAATCTTAAAAAACCCAAATCCATTCAGATTTTGCACCCCAAAAATATGATATTTTCGTAAAATCTCCGGAAAGCTACAATTTTTCTGGAGCGCAACACACAAAATCTTCCAGTTGTTAAAGGTTCATCTGCCATTGACTTTTATATGTTCTTTTACATGTTTTCAGCAGGTCTGAGTTAAGAGTACTTTTTTATTCAGACTTTTAACAACATCAGAATTTAATCATCCTTCCATGCAATTTATCTATTTTACTGTTTTATATACCAAGAAGGTTTGTTTATAAGATTAAACATTGTGACAAGAAAACATGGAAAACTCAATAAAATTGCATTGAATCAAAAGTATGAGCTTCAGGTTCCCAAACTCATTTGCATTTTATACAAGCAATTGCTTTGGGCTGCTGCCCAATTCAAATCTTACCTACACTTCAGATCTTTATTTTTGTATTGCCAATTAGCACTAATGGTGTTATTAAACAGCCATGAACATTGCAAAAAGAGTGCAATCTGGAAATTACAAAACTCAACAGGCAGACGGCACTTCTGGGATAGGGTTTATTGGAGTTACTGCTGTAGAAACCTAACGCATTTCGGGAGTAATCCCTCAGTCTAAGGTACGTTTCACTACTCATCCGAGCAGCTTCTTCAGTTCAACTGACTGGTATGGGAAATTCTCGGCATATAAACTCTTTCACTAATCCAATCACAATGGCACATTCTAACTCTTCAAAGAGGTGACATCTGAAGAAACTCACAGAGGTGTTGATTCTGTGTAGTTACTGTGATAGGATTATCCAATGTGTCATGCAACTCCTAGAAAGAGGTGTTACTTGTGAGAGTTGCATGAATGGATGTGTGAAGTGTTCTGAATCCGCCAGGGTACAGATTTTAGAACAGCATTGTATGTAGCAGACAGGTGGTGTCGAAGGCCCCCGCCTCTGTTCAGGGATGGTTTCTCCACCTTGACATGAATCGTCTCTTTCACGCCTTGTTCAAACCAGTGGTCTTCTTTATCCAAGATTTGGACCTTGCTGTCTTCAAAAGAGTGTCCCTTGTCTTTTAGGTGTAGAAAGACAGCTGAGTTTTGCTCTGTAGAGTTCGCCCTCCTATGCTGAGCCATTCGCTTGGTGAGCAGTTGTTTTGTCTCCCCAATGTATAGATCTGTGCACTCCTCGCTACACTGGACTCCGTATACCACATTGCTTTTGTTTTTCTTTTGGTGTTGGATCCTTTGGGTGTACCAGTTTTTGTCTCAGTGTGTTGCTAGGTTTGAAAAACACAGGGATGTGGTGTTTGTTGAAAATCCTCCTGAGTTTCTCAGACACTCCAACTACATATGGGATGACTATGTTTCGCCTACTACGCTTTCAAAGCTCCTCTGAGGTGTTTTTGCTCTTTGTCTTTGGACTCTGTATCATTTTCCACACATTCCGCCCTGTGGTGCAGTTCTAATGACACCCTTCACACATCCATTCATGCAACTCTCACAAGTAACACCTGTTTCTACGAGTTGCATGACTGTCAGGCTCTTTTGGAGACTCAAGTAGGAAGAGCAGTTAGAACTGCTGTTAGTGTACAACTCGCAGGACTTGACACGATGAGACGAGTGCAAGTTGCAGAAAGCGTGGTCGAATATCAGGCAGAGGGTCAGTAGGCAGGCAGCAAGTAATACATAGTCAGGGACAGGCCGAGGTCAGAGGCAGGCAGAAGATAGTCGTATCGATAATCAGGCAGAGGGTCGGTCAGGTACAGGGACAAGTTTGGCGCCAAAACGTAACGACGCAGCGTCAACGCGCCCGCATCCATCGCGACGCGTGCGCGTCCGAATGAACGCGGGCGGCAGACGCCGGAAATACTCAGAACGAGGACAAGCTGCAGCTACAGGTACCTTACAATGACACATTGGATAATCCTTTATGTGAGAAATAAATAGAATCCAAAGGTTCTGCAGTTCACTCCCTTTGCCGGTAAAGGATCTGTTCTCCCTCAGACCAACCACAATGTAAAAAACCTTTCCTTCGTACAAAGAATATACCAGCGCTGTAAGCTTAGGGATAGACACCAAAAACAAAAAATAAAATATAGTGTAGTATTTTCAAATAAGGTTTGCACCTCTTTGTTCAGCTGCTATATGGTGTGATCTGATATATTCCACCAAGGGATTTAAATGCCCTTTATCCGTGCCTTTTTACTAATATACGTGGCCACCTCCTGTGTGGGGTAATGGGTACTTACAAACGTCTAGTTTTGCCACTAGCATGTAATGTGATTCTTTGTCCCAATCCTGGTTATCTTTAGACCTCTAAAAAGATATGCTAAAATCGTGTAAAAACTTCTTTAATATAATAAAAAGATAAAAATACAGATTGCACTCACATATGTGCGCTTAAAATAAGCATAACACAGTTCGTCTTGGGGTTCTCCGGTCCTGCGTTCCACTCTGGATGTTTAATTGCCTGGCGTTGTTAGTGGGACACGCGCTCCTAGTCTCCCCCTGATGACGTCACTGCTCAGCCGACGCGTTTCGTCTATGCGACTTCCTCAAGTCTTACAACTTTCTACTGCGCAAGTGCGCCTTTTGTGGACGGGTCCTGGCCATGGATGCGCATGCGCACCTCTCCCCTCTCATGGAACGCACGCGTCTCCATGGCAACCCGCCGCTTTAGTGTAACACGAAATTAGCATAAAGTTTGGGGGATTTTTAATTCTTTTTGTTTTCCTTAAACCATAACATAAAAACTTTTTTATGAAGAGAGAAATCTCGGACACAATTAGAAGGATAAATGGTACTCTCTAGTACTGCCTATTAACATTGTTTAGTTCTACGGTTGCCATGGAAACAACGTATTTAGCGTTACTATTTTTAGGTTTCATGGGCATCCATGGCTTCAATATATACATACAGATATGGCATACAAATATGTGTTTATTAACATCATGGCGTGTCCCTGAAACGTTGAGCAACATTTGATGTTAATAAACACGTAAGGTTAAGGTTAACCCCGTTTGCTCATGCTCCTGTGTGCCGGTTCCTCCTTTTGTTTCTTTCCGTTGGATTTCGGGGGGGCCGTCTTCCTAGAGGACTGTGCACCAGGTAATCTAACAGAGAAGGGCTAGTGAGTGCGTTCACACTGTTTCTACGAACATTGGATAATTCTATCACAGTAGCTACACAGAATCAACACCTCTGTGAATTTCTTCAGATGTCACCTCTTTGAAGAGTTACAATGTGCCATTGTGATTGGATTAGTGGAAGAATTTATATGCCGAGAACTTCACACACCATCAGTTGAATTGAAGAAGCTGCTCGGATGAGTAGTGAAATGTCTTCAATGATTACTCAGCAAGTCCAGTTGTTTTTAGATTTACCTATACTAGATATACCATGACCTGGTTTGTTTCTGGTTCTTTCAATCTGAACAGTTACAAGAAGAATCACCCTCTTCAGAAAAGATTTGTGTTTCAGAAAAAGTCTGGGTCATAACAACAGGGTCAAAGATCAACCAGAAGATTGAATTTGGGGATAAGACCTTACTAGAAGCAGCAGGATTTTCTTGATCATTGAGTCTTGCTCAGCTTGTTTACAACTGGTTAGTCCTGATTTTAGCCCTTAGCAGAGTCTTCAAAAAGACTGCACCACAGACTTTTTTTTTTTTTTTTTAAAGAAAGGACTGTTTAGGGCTTCCACTGTGATTTAAGAAAGATTTTAAACTTGAAAAAAACTGAAAACCACATTGTTCTCTCTCATAGAGCTATTGAAATAAATAGGAAACAAATAACATGGTTGCAGGACTAGGTTAGAGATGCATCCTGCAATTCTCTAAACCCACTCCTACCAGATGTGCTGCATATATTAACTGAAAACTCAGACTTGCCCTTTCGGCAGTGTTCACTAGGGTTATGGCACATGGGGCATTTTGTTGCCTGCTCCAGCTCATGTGACAAAACATCCAATGCAAAACACTGGTGGTAAAACATATTAATTATGTAACTGCTGGAAAACACAGAATTTCCTGTATTTACCCAGTTCAAATGTTTTGCCGCTGGCAATTCACACTAGAACCAGTACAAAGGTATCTTCAGGTATTTTGTTTCACACTGTGGAGAAGTTTAAGCACATATGCCGTTTCACAGGCAAGTTTACTGCCAGTCTAAGCTGTGACCTTCTAGCAGCAGGATCTAAATAGTGTTAGAATACCATGAAAAGTGTAACATTGCTTGTTGCTAAATTAGAAAATATTTTTGTATTTCCTCAGCCATTTTATTTTAAACCAGAAAATTCTCAGAAGGATGATCTTATAGGACTCTGTGACTGCTGGGATCTGCAACTTACCATTTGGGCACCTCATGCCTTAACTCTTGCCTTAAGATATGTGCAGTTAATTGCCTTTTGCGGAATTTACACAGCTCTAAAATACTGCACATAGGATGGCCCATTGGACACAAAGAAGAACCCCAAAACTTTTGCAGGACATAATATAATACATGCAGTATTGCTGGCAGATTCATGTCTGTGCTAGAATTAGATACAACTCAAGGCACTGATATACATATCCATAAAAAGTTAATATACTCATTTTTACATTTATGACCACACAACTAGCAGTTCATGCAAATCAAGAGTTTCTTATCACAACCAAACCAACCTATTTTTCCATAATCTGCAGCTAAATGTGGGATGTTTTTATCTACATTCTAGTATTACAGGCTAGCAATCCAAACTGGATTTTGATTTTACAAGGAAGAGAAGGATAGCTTTATGATATATTATAAATCATGCACTGATTCACAGGACTGGAGTAAATGCATCAAGACAGAAGCAAAGAGTTGCTAATCTATGTATAAAATTGTAGTACATATATATATATATATATATATATATATATATATATATATATATATATATATATATATATATATATATATATATCACATGGACACTAAACTACATACAATACTATAGCCAGCACTGTACCATTTGGGATATTGCAAACACCTGTACTTTGTCACGCTCAAAGCCTGCATTAAGACAAGTACAGGTCAATAAATAGACTACCTTGCCTGTATATGTCCGCGTGCGATACTCTCTCTCTTAATTGGCAAGTCGACAACAGTTATGAAATGACAGGATATTTTTTTCTTTTATGAAGCAGCTTACCTTGGAAAAGAGCAAATATGTTACCGGGAGAAGTGCCTGGATCCTGCAGACTGCTCACAAAGACTAATAGTGAATGACCTGAAAATTCTTAACATTGTATTCCACTTGGAGTATTTGAAACAGTAGGAAAGAGGGGTTAGGAGTATTTAGAAAAGGCTAAGTGGAGCTGGTATCAGAGAAAATGCTTGTCCTCGGTTTGCAGTAGGGAACACAGCCAGCTCCCTACAGCTGCATGCAGTATTGATGAAGTAAGTGAGGATGCAAGCGCAGCAAGAATTGTCAACCCCTCTGTCCCCTCCCATGCCTGAACCTTAGAGTCAATAGCCTGGGCCGGTTACACTTCCAACATAAGAAATCCCTTGGATGACTGAACTGTAACTCTGGTGGGATGGAACCTTTTTGACAGCCACACTTTATAAAAAAAATGAATGATCACGTTTCTACCTCTAGCTTCTAATCAGCAAGAGAGGGAGATTAGGACGGTTTTATTAGTTATACTTTTATCAGTTATACTATGCTGCATTGTGATCATTCAATTAGAGTGAAAGCTGCAGTCACGTACAGCTGTGATTCCATGCATTCTGCAGCAGTGTTATTAGAATTGCATGCAATGGTACATCTACAGCATATGAGATGTAATAGACCCATGGAAAGGGAAACTTATGCTATTTATAAGTAGTGTTTACATTTTGCTTTTATAGAAATGTTTTAAAAAATGTTGTTACAAAAATTAAGTATTTACTCTAAACATGATTTATTTATTTTCTTCATCTCATACGATAATACTCATCATAGTACTTATCATAGTACAGGTATGGGACCTTTTATCCAGAATGCTAGGGACCTGGGGTTTTCCGGAATTTGGGTCTTCATGCCTTACGTCTACTATAAATTCATTTAAACATTAAATAAACCCAATAGGCTGGTTTTGCTTCCAATAAAGATTAATTCTATCTTAGTTGGGATCAAGTACAAGCTACTGTTTTATTATTACAGAGAAAAAGGAAATCATTTTTAAAAATTTGGATTATTTGGATAAAATGGAGTCTATGGGAGACAGCCATGCCATAATTCGGAGCATTCTGGATATCGGGTTTCCGGATAAGGGATCCTATACCTGTACCCTAATAAAACAGAGATTATTGTGATGAATGGTGTGAAGCTTTCTTGGCTTTAACAAGCAATCATTTTAGAAAAGAGAATCCATAATGGATTGGAGCCCGTGGGGAAAATTTACTAAAGGGGCGAAGTGGCCGTCGCTAGCAAAAATTCACCAGACAGGGACATCACCAATTTACTAACAGGCATAAAGGACAATTCGCTAGAAAAATAGTACATCGCTAACAAAGTTTTGCACCCTTTAGCCAGGCTAATTTTCGATCATGCTAATGATCGTTATTCTGCAAATTCACAAGTGTGAATTTGCCATAACATAACCCCTTTCACCAGAGTTTCCTTCACCAGCTTAGACCTGTATTTTGCTTCCTTGGACATTTTTAATAACAAGTGACCACTTCAAGCATTTGCAATAACATCACTAATAAAGATATATATATACGACCTACATGTACCCGCTCTATTCAAATTCACCTATGTGTAAGTGTGTTAAAGAAGTTTCGCTAGGCAGAAATCAACGTTAGTCAAAGTTCGCTATGAAATGCTCGCAATGACGAATTAACGCTAGCGAAACTTCGCCAGCGTTCGGCTGCAGAGATGCAATATTGCATTTTAGTGAATTAGTGTAGTGGTAGCGAATTATCGCTTGACGAAGTAGAGTGTGGCAAAGCCTTCCCAGGAGAAAATTCACCCTTAAGTGAATTTTCCCCTTTGTGTTTTAATCAGCAAGAAAAGCCATGCAGAACAATGTCTCTGCAATGATTATTACTGCTACCTTGCACCATGGAATCTTTGGTCTGATTTCCTAAATCCCTAATTGGTCAGTTGAATGTCCCTTTCAAAAGCATGACTCTCCTTGATACCCACATTCCTCTGCTTTTGCAAATGGAACTCTAATAAATAATATTATTGTCTCCTTAGTTTCCTTTATTTAGAAATCTAACATGCTCTCAATGAAGAAGGATTTCCTGCAGAGTTTATCAAGTCTATTCATCACAATCTCCTGGCTACAACATTAAGGATAAAACAGACATTTATCTAAGTCGCTCTGCTGCAAAACAAGTAAAAAACAAAAGGATATGGTTTATAACAGAGTCATCTTTATTACAAATTGTGCTGTTTTTTATTTGTCCAACAAAAGTTCTTTTTAATCTATATATGAAGTTATATATATACAGTATATGCTCCTCCATCCTTCAAGGTACCTGGCGAATGAAATTGTGACCAAATCATTAGGTTTTTTTGTGTTTTATATGTTATAACAGGGTTTAGAATATGTAGAAAAAGCAAGGCCGACCGGCACTCAAACGGATCCACAGGACCAGAATAATTCAATGAAAAAATAATTCTCTCATGAACCCATGACTAAGCACCCTGGATGGGTGTGAAACGCGTAGGGTGGATGGAGATGCAGATATACATTTTTAACTTTGTATAAATAAAATTATTTTTTTCATTGAATTATTCTGGTCCTGTGGATCCATTTGAGTGCCAGTCGGCCCTGCTTTTTCTACATATTATTTGCCATACCGCATACCGCACCCATAAAAGGTTTTTGGAGCTGGTTATATAGTCTGCACCCAAACACAGATTTTGGCGAATAATGAAGTACAGATAAGGATCCAGAAATGGATTGTTCCTTAAAACCCCATAATATAACTGTATTTAGCAGCAACTGTGATATTAGAAATAAACTGCAACTTCTGGGACATTATCTATAAATTATGGATTTTTGCAATTTACACTGAAACAATAGCAGACCAAAATATGAACTTAAGTATAACAATATCCTAAAGGAAGTTTATCTTTAATTATAGTATACAACACTGTTTGTATATCTTAAGAATTGAAGAAATGATAAATACCATGTAATGGATGGGAGGCAGTGTGCAAAGTGGAAAATGCAGCCACAATTGGCCACTTTATTCTGTTTTTTATTTATCCCAAACTGTCTCCTGTGCCCTGTTTTAGAGCATGGACACCTGTGGCAGCTCCAATGAAAACAGCTCTGTCTGTGTTAGGCAGCAGTGCGATCATAAGGAGGAGGAGACACATAGGCATAACCCATGTCACCCCCTATCTGTCCACTAACTTGTACATCATACCGTCATGCAAATAACCCCTTGTCTTTGTGTGTATTTAAAAGCATGACATAAGTTGTAATAGCAAAGAGAGGAGTAGGGCCAAGTTTGAGCGCAATGATCTGGGTCATTGTTTAATGAATTGTGTTTGGGGCCTGTTTACTAACAATTAAATTTTGTTTGTTTTTTCTACAATGCTCAAAAAAATTGTGTTTTTTCCTATATTTCTAAAAAGCTTGAAACATTTGAGATTTATTAAGTGTAAAAACCACAAAAACCCCTGAGGCAAAACTTTGTCAAGTAAAAGTTGTTGGTGCTATAGAAGTCAATGGGAACTGTGCTAATCCTATTGGACTGCTTTAAAAACAGTATATTCAGACTTTTATAGGTTTTTGGATTTTTCCTCCACTAGAAATTGTCTGAAGAACTTGAAGAAGAGAAACAGAATCCAACTTGACTCTACAAACCAAGGGATTGGTGGATTTGCATTACAAGGAAACAGTCTCCAATATATCTATCTAAGATAAAGAGAAGTGCCCTTTGGCTTCTGTCCAGGCAATTATGTGTAACCTAACACAAAGCTTTAGAGTATGCAGGTAGAAAACTCGATTGCATACAGTTTAGTAAATTATGGGTGCCAAGAAAGTAATTAATACAAGAGTAAAATGCTTCAGGAGAGGCTAATGTTAGAAGGGACAAAGGTTGGTAGTCCTACTCTGGAGACAATTGTGGCCTTGTTTACAAATGACTTGACACAGGCCTGTTTGAATGAAGGAAGGGGAACATTCCACAAGCTAATAAAGAATTGATATTACACATAAGAGCTTACGTGGGGAAAGCAAAACAATATTAGCTTTTCTGTTGTTCTTGACTTCTGGCTTTAGCTAGAAGGACTGTTTTCTGCCTGGTTTCATTCAGTCTGCTGCCAGAGGAAATAAATGCTTCAAGAAAGGAAATTCTAAAGAATGTAGTCCAGCCTCATCTAGCTACTACTTGGCCAGAGGCAGGGCAGCGAGAGCAATAATATTGTTGATGAAAGACATACTGTAGTTTCTGTTTTCCTGCTGACACCATTTAAGACTAAATTTGGCCAGTCCAAAAATAACTGCATTAGAAAGTATACTGTTAAGGTGAGGTTAAATTAGATCAATATAAAAGTAAAACTACTTAATGCAGGGCTGCATATATCTTAAAATATCCCTAAATATGCGTACACTTCCAATAAATCATAATGGCAAACGGATGGGCGTCACAACAATTTGAAGAGAGTGGTAAACAAAATAATCAGTGTACCAATAGCCTCTGTTGCTTAGTAATGCTAGATTGAATGCATTGTATTATAGCTGTTTCACATTACTGTTCTGTAATATACATACCATAACATACCTGAAAAGCTCATCCACCAATACCACTAGCCACAATCATAGAATGCCACCTTTTCTGCCATTGCAACAAGGACACCACATTTTGGAGCCAACATAAAACTATAAGGCAGTTTTGACCCAAATTCCAAATTGCTTTCATATTTATTGGATGCACTCTCATCCTTCCTATTATTTCAAAGAGGATGAGTACAGTATAACAGTGCTTTATTAGCAGGCTCATGCAGCCATTACACAACAGTAAGAAACACTAACACCACAAGCTGTATAGAAAGTATGCACAGTATAAATCTTGAGAACAGTGACATCTACAGGCCATTTGTATAAACACCACAATTACACACTGGTCACTAATCAAATCAGAGATGATGTTTTTGTATTCAAACCATTGATTATTACTTCAAGTCTGAAATAGAGGCTGTTATGTAAATAGCAGGACTGCTTGGTAAGGTGTGTGGGTAACCATCAGGACCCTCTTTGGAGGAGTACAAAATGCCAACTGTATGTATCCCTTCAGATGAGCTTTATTACTGATTTCAGTTCTTCATGACAATTACCTGTGCACCATGCATAAAGTTTATTTTTTTATTAGTGTCTTTATTGGTTTAAACACTGAACCTGCCTAATGAAAGAAAAAGCCGTTCTAAGCACAGCAGGGTAAATTCATTAAAGGTGACTGAAGTGCGAGAGCAAAGAGTTAAAAAAAATTTAAAGAGAAAAAAAAGTTGCGCAAATGCTCTTTAACTTTTTTTTGTTTGGTATTGCATAATTTACACTCAGGTAAAAGGTAGATGTTAATATCACCTTTTAAAACAATCATGTTTTAAAAATGTGTGTATAATAATAAAACCTGAGTTCTTGTCATCAGAGAACATTATCAGTGCAGTGCAGTTTCAGAAAACTTTATTTCAAACTTTATTTCACACATTTTGCAGTTACAGTATAGACACATCATTAACAAATCATTTGGCATTGTACAAGCTGCAGTTTCAGTTGATTCTTGAGTAACAATTGGGGGCAGATTTATCAAAGGTCGAGGTGAATTTTCAAATGAAAAAAAATCGAATTTCGAGCTATTTTATGTGTACTTCAACTAGGGAATAGTCCAAATTCGTTTCGAATTTGTAAAACATTCGAAAATTCGAATATCGAAATTTATCATGTACCGACTTTAAAGATTGCTGTTCTAGCCTATTAAGGACCTCCTAGAACCTATTTGGAGTCAGTTGGTGGACTTTGAAATATCGAAGGTTTTTTTTTGGGGGGAAAACCGTTGAATCAAATTCGATCGAATGTGCTATTCTTTCAATTCTTTCAATTCGGATTCGGCTGAATACAGACCTATTAGATTGAAAACAGACCTATTCGACCAAAAAAAAACTTCAACTTCATTTTGGTTGGTCTTTTTGAATTCTAATTTGAAGTTTTTTCAATTTTAAATTCAACCCTTGATAAGAGTCGAAGTGAAAATTTGACTATTAGCCACCTTAAACCTGCCCTATTGCAGTATAAGTCAATGGGACCGGTCCAGGGATCAATTTGGTGATGTTTGCAGCCTTCCTGACATTTTTTAAATTAGATTTGAGTTTTTCTCATTCGAATCAAATTCGGTTTCAGTTTTCAGGTGGATTCAATTCTTCCGACATTAACTGAACTGAAGGTTGTCTCTGCAATGGTTGCCATGCTCAATTCAACAGATTTGGGTGGAGACGGTGCATAGACTACCCCCTCCTGCCCCTTATCTTGCCCATCATTCAGAGATTCAAGGTAATGATTGTCAGTAAGTGGTACAGATGTGGCTAGCTGCAGCTGCTGATGCTGCACTCTGCAGTGCTGGATTTTCCATACAGGCAGCGATGAAGATGTGCTCTTAGCGCTCTTGCACTTGAGCCCCCTGGGGTTATAAATGACCCCTAATACCTCATGAAAATAACTCATGCAATACTATATAGAATTAGATAATACCTTCAATTTTAGTTGATAATGTATGCATTATTTCATATCAACTCCAAGTGAATAGACCCGATATGTAATTGCTATTGACAGCAGTAGGGCAGAAGTGCAAAATCACCAAGGGGTGTAAGAGTGTGCACTTTGGTGTTCTGCATTTTTTCTAGCATGAAGAGCAGCGTCACCCAGATGAAATTCAGACTTTTCCTTATCAACTGGTAGTAGTTTCAGGGCCCTATTGCAGTCTGTGTCCATCATTGCTCCCCAATCTGAGCATCTAAATAACAGGTATAGGATGGGGACGCGTTACCTACATGCCACCCTCCACATGAAAGCAGTACTAGCAAATGCAGACACTGCTCTATTAATAAGGGCGTCCACAGGTCTCTGAAACTATGTGCAGATTCTTGCAACAATGGCAGATTGTGCCCATTTTTGGCACTTTGAACCCTGTCTTAAAGTTTGTAAATGAGCACTCATATCTATCCATGCTTTGCTAATCTCCGTAGCACTGATTATGAATGTATGTACCAATAAAACAACGTTGTTGTAGTCAGTATCTCTCCAGCCAACACTCCAGGTCCTATTTTGCCTCTCCTTTCTTTGTCATGGCATGTTGTGAGAACCAGCAGTGAAAGAAATAATAAGAGACAGACCAGTGATGTAACTAGATGTTATTGGGCCCCACAGCAAATAAATTTTAAGGCCCCCCCCCCAAATATGCAGAGGTTGTCCTGTTTTACCAATAGAAGCTACACTTTTAATTCAGATACAATTCAATTAGAAAAACCCATAATCTGTAAAATCTGTTGCCAGTTGGGCAGCATAGCGGAACAGTGGTTTGTACTGGGTTGTTAAAGCACTGGGATCTTAAGGTGGCCATAGAAGCACTGACAATATTGTATGTAACAAAGTATAGTATTATATTCTGTGTGTCTATGGCAAGTGATGAACCAACTGATATCGGCAGAAGACTTGGATGTCAGTCGGCTCATTGATCAGGCTGGCCGGAAAATTGTGATTGAGCACCTTTAAAGGCACTTGAACATCAGTCACTGTTACTGCTCATATGTCAGATACAGGTAGAATTCTATTGTTTCTAAATGCATTGCTGCCTCAGTGTATTTCTGGGTTTAAAGCAGATAGGGATGTGGTGTTTATTAAAAATCCTTCTAAGTTTTTCCAACACCCCAGCTACATAAGGGAGGACCAAGTTCTTTCTCCTGTCTAGTGATGGGCGAATTTATTCGCCAGGTGCGAATTCGCGGCGAATTTGCGCGATTCGCGGCAGGCGAATAAATTCGCGAAACGCCCGCGAAAATTCGCCGAAAAAATTCGCCGGCGGCAAAAAAATTTTTTTCGAAAAACGCCGGCGTCAAAAACGAGACGCCGGTGCCGTTTCGCGAATTTTTCGCCGTTTCGCGAATTTCGCGAATTTTTCGACGAAGCGAAACGGCGCAAATTCGCCCATCACTACTCCTGTCCTGTTTTCCTGCCTGTCACATACAATGCTGTTTTGGCATCTCTCCCTGGAAGGTTTAATAACACCTTAAAGCTTCAATCTTGCTAATACAATCAACACCTAACTTAATTACATCATTGTGGAATATGATAAACAGATTATGCTGATTGGAGCAACATTCCAGAGGATATAATAAAGTGAAGCAAGATCCTATGTTCAAGTTATTCTGAATTTGCGAAAGCCAGTTGGATGACTGGTGAAACGTCTTCAAGAAAAAACACAGCAAGTCCAGTTGATTTGATTTATTTCTATAGATCTACCATGACCTGGATGAATGAGAACTTTCACAAACAATCCATGTGAAGTTGTTTAGTAACGCCTACTCCTGGGAGGTGTTAAATTTCACAGTGATTATCGCATTATTTTATGCTTTTATCGCTTAAAAGATGTTAGTGAATAATGCATTAGGATTAATTCTATTCTATAAATATCGCAATGCGATTAGAAGACCGATGAATCCTTCCTTAAATAACGCATCTTAAATAACACACAAAACTGTGTGTTAAGGAATATCGACCTTTTGTGAATCAGCCCCATAGACAGTTTAATTGGCTCCTGATAAAACTGACAATAGCATGTGTGAATATCACAGGGAATAGGATGTTGAGAGATGGGAATAATGCATAATGACTGTAAAGACACAATATAAATAAAGGACAATAATAAGACATTAGTTTGCATTTCTCCTAACAATGGAAAGTGTTGTTTGCAGAGTTCTCTGTACTCTGAAAAGTGTACATGACTGACAGTTTCCAACAGATAAGGTTACACAATCTTTCCCCTGTTGCATGTTATGTTATTGCAGAGCTTGCTCTTCAGTTTGTCTTCTGCTATTCAACTATTATTTATGAATACTTTTTTTTTTTATATTTTTAATTTGTTTTAGACAGAATAATTGAGAATGCACAGTGATTTCAAGGGGTTACACCAGGTTGAGAGTTGTAAAATATCATACAATTATGCTAAATAAAGAAAAGCCAGATACATTTATTAAATACACCCATAGCTTATTTCCAAGACCGTGACTTAATTAGCAATGTTACCGTATATACTCGAGTATAAGCCAACCCGAGTATAAGCCGAGGTACCTAATTTTACCTACGAAAACTGGGAAAACTTATTGACTCTAGTATAAGCCTAGACACAACTACAGCCCTGTCTCCCAGCAGCGCACATTCTGCCAAAGCGACCCCCCCAGCAAAGTTGATGGTGACAGAGAATTGCCAAACGGATTACTGTGTGCATTGTCCCACTGTCCCACTACCATGTGCAGAGGGTGCTGTTTGATATTGCCATCACTGTTAATCTTTCGTATAACCAACAGAGGGTGCTGTGTGATATTGCAGTCACTGTTATTCTTTCATATAACCAACAGAGGGTGCTGTGTGATATTGCAGTCACTGTTATTCTTTAATATAACCAACAGAGGGCGCACTGTTATTCTTTCATACAACCAACAGATGGCGCTGTGTGATATTGCAGTCACTGTTATTCTTTCATATAACCAACAGAGGGTGCACTGTTATTCTTTCATATAACCAACAGAGGGTGCTGTGTGATATTGCAGTCACTGTTAATCTTTCATATAACCAACAGAGGGCGCACTGTTTTTCTTTCATACAACCAACAGATGGCGCTGTGTGATATTGCAGCCACTGTTATTCTTTCATATAACCAACAGATGGCGCTGTGTGATATTGCAGTCACTGTTATTCTTTCATATAACCAACAGAGGGCGCACTGTTATTCTTTCATATAACCAACAGAGGGTATTGTGGGATATTGCAGTCTCTCCCCAAGTGTACTGTTGGTATAGGAATGATTAAAAGTGACTGCAATCTCAGCTACTCGGGTCGGGTACCGCTGACCCGAGTATAAGCCGAGGTAGACTTTTTCAGCACATTTTGGATGCTGAAAAACTCGGCTTATACTCGGGTATATACGGTAATTAGCAATCCTGCCTTCCATTTGAAAGTGATCAGAAAGTGATCAGCCGCAAGGGAGAGAAGGAAGAAATACATCCTACTTTTCCTAAATAGGCCCATGCTGACAGAGGCGCACGTAATCACTAAATGCAGGTGGAATGCAACATGTGGGGGCCGATTCACTAACTTCGAGTGAAGGATTCGAAGTAAAAAAACTTTGAATTTCGAAGTGTTTTTTGGGCTACTTCGACCATCGAATGGGCTACTACGACCTTCGACTACGACTTCGAATCGAAGGATTCGTACTAAAAATCATTCGACTATTCGACCATTCGATAGTCGAAGTACTGTCTCTTTAAAAAAAACTTCGACCCCCTAGTTCGCCATCTAAAAGCTACCGAACTCAATATTAGCCTATGGGGAAGGTCTCCATAGGCTTTCCTAAGTTTTTTTGATCGAAGGATATTCCTTCGATCGTTGGATTAAAATCCATCGAATCGTTCGATTCGAAGGATTTTATCGTTCGATCGAAGGAATAATCCTTCGATCGTTCGATCACACTATTTGCGCCAAAATCCTTCGACTTCGATATTCGAAGTCAAAGGATTTTAATTCCCAGTCGAATATCGAGGGTTAATTAACCCTCGATATTCGACCCTTGGTGAATCGGCCCCGTGGTGTTCCACCTGTACGGGCCCCTTTAAAGGAATAAGAAACATTCATTCCAGCACTTCCCTGCGGCTGAGCACTATAAAATGGAACACACGGGAGCATAGATTTGAGTGCTCGTCAGTACAAGCCCAAAGAACATAATTGAAGCTTCATAAATTTGCCATTTAATTTACTCTGACATTTATACAGTTTTTGAGGCATAACATATTGTTACACACATTTATAAATATACCCATTACTTTAGGAAAGTGCAACATGCAGATTTTTGGTATAACATAAAAAAAAAATTGTTATTTTCAGACAGAATTAAGGTAATTCTAACAGGCGAAATATTTACAGACTGAGTTCTGGGCTTTTTATTTTTTAGATTTGTGTGGTTTATCCCCCAGAATAAAATCAATGTTTCCTATATAGCCACTTTGTCTAATGCCTGAAAAGCGGTTAGAGCTATTTTTGTCATTGTGGAGTTTTCTAATCATCTTTGGTTATCAGTAGTTGTAGACTTGTATTGTCTAGCCTGGATAAGGATTCCTGTTTTGAGAAGACCCAGTGACCTTCATTAGTGGCGATTCCCAGCAGTAACAAATAATCTGCACTATATGCAATATGTTTTGCCTTAGGCCACTCAAAGGGAAAGACATCAGAGATGTGTACAACCAACTAAGTCAACGGAAAATATAGCAATGCAGTAGTATACTGTATTCCATTGTTAAAGCTGCAGAGATCCCTCGTACACTTTACCCCTCTATCAGATATAACTCACTGGGGGGCATATGGTATCAAACAGCTGCAAGATATAGTGGATAATAGAGATATAAAACAGTTTCAATCTCTCAAAGAGAGCCACCATGTGCCACATGCTTTTTCTTTTAGATACCATGCAACTTATGCATACTTTTGCACTCTATGTCAATCTTTGAATGGGAGTCCACAATTAATCTCTATATGCATTAAGCCAAAGGGACTCGCCCCAGTTCCATAGGCAATCAACGTACAAAAGAATTTATATCAAAAGATATATGTCCCAAGGCTTTTCAATAGTTAAAACAAAAATATTTATTTAAGTTACATTAAAAAAGCGACACATACTGACCCCACATGGTCCACCTTACGCGTTTCACACCCTCCGGCACTTAATCATCGGTTTTCCTTATCAACTGGTAGACACCTATGATTAAGTGCCGGAGGTGTAAGGTGGACCATGTGGGGTCAGTATGTATCACTTTTCTAATGTAACTTAAATACATATTTTTGTTTTAACTATTGAAAAGCCTTGGGACATATATCTTTTGATATAAATTCTTTTATACTTTTGCACTCAACTTCCAGCCAGGACAATTACATTGGAGGGGTCCACCCTTGAAACCTACCTAACGGTGGCCAAAGACATAACAATTACGATCTTTCTCGGAAAAGATCTTTCGAAGAAAGATCGTTTGTTTCAATACACACGTGTAGAGCTGAATCGTCAGATATACAGGTAGATATACAGGAAGAAACGATAGAATTCTACCTGTATCTGACGATTCAGCACTAACAATGGCCGATGTTTGGGTCCCTTCAAAGGCACCCGATCAAAATTTTCCTTCCAGCCCGATCGACGAGCCGACCGATATCCAAGTCTTCTGCCGATATCGGTCGGCTCTTTTTCCACCATACACGCAACGAATATCGGACAAAAATTTGTTTTGTACGATATTATCTGTGCGTCTATGGCCACCTTATGCAGAGAAGACCTTAATAAGCCCTTATCATGGTCCTATACTATCGTGTGGTGGGTGTGTTCAGAACCACTTGCCAGGGTATGTGAAAAGTGATGCAGAGACATATAGTACTGAACTCACTATAGATATGTGGGTCGATGTTCTGAAACAGATCCCAGATAAGTAAGAGATAGGTACATAGAAATAAAATTCTTAAATTGGGTCTATCTAATTCCCTATAGGCTGTATAAACCATATCCACAAGTCTCTGATATTTTGTACCAAATGCAAGTGTGATGTAATTTCAGATCTTTGTGTGTTCTGGAGCTGGCCAATTATTTGCAATTTAGTATACATCTCTCAAAAATCTATGTACACTTTAAACCTACCAGGAATCCTTTCACTGCTGGTCTTCCTGGTGGGGATGGTGGAGAACTCTGGACTCAGACAACACGCAAAACTGTGTATTCTTCAACTCCTTTATTATGCCAAAAAAAGGCCATATTACTTTACTGGAAGTCCACGTCCCCCCCCCCCCTTCCTTTTTGGAGCATTTTGGTCAAGTATACCCTCTCTAAACAAAATCTTATTTACCTTGCAAGGGGCTACCCAAAAAAGTTTGAGACAGTGTGGGGCCCCCATGGTTGCATTTCATAAGACTTCCATAGCCCCAATGGTAGAGACATGAAGGTGTTTGGCTTACTAGCTCCAGTGCCTAGTTTTCCTCTTATGATTCTCTCAATTTGCCTCTTTTTTTCCTTTCCTTTTGTAAATGTTAAAATGCAAAAATAAAAACTTAAATAAATATATATATATATATATATATATATATATATATATATATATATACATACATATTTTTGGATTATCTGGAAAACAACTACTCTATAGCTTTACTTACATGACTCATCAGGGCCACCATCAGAAATTTTGGGGTCAGTCCCCACAAGAACACAAGCAGCAGTACCAACATTTTTGGCCACACCCTTGTGTATGCTACACAAATGATTAACTAGCAGGTAGAGAGGTTCTGCTGGGAGAAAAGGTTGGCCTGGTTGGATTTATTTTTTTCAACCACAGCTACTATAAAACAAAATCACCAATCGTTTTAATGAAAATTAGGGTGTAAATATAAAAACAGAAACAATGTTGTAATATATGTTCATGGAAAATGTCTTGTTCCCAAAGTTTAGGGTCCCATTGGTGTTGCTGTGGGGCCCAATAATAGTCATTCACAAGCTGAAAATGCATGTAGGTGATGCTCATATAATTCAGGAAATAGATCCCAATATAAACAGCTGATGTTACTCTATAATAATCAGTGCAAATAAACAGTGAAAATGATTAATTAATGTTGTAATACGTTAGTCAGTCCATTGGGGTTAGGGGAATTAATTAATTGGGGGTCAATGGAGTTTGCCTCTGCCTGTCCCTGACAAGCTTCTTCACAGTTTGATTGCTTGATACACAAGCTACTTCAGCTTCGACATAATTTACGTAGGTTTTTAGGCAATTCAGGACAGTTTTTGTGGAAGTTACAGTACATAAATTGTGCAAGTTTTGGCATAACTTACGCTTAGGCAATTAACAGTGGACCACCATGTTCAGTACAAATGTTTTTGTTCAGTTGATAAAATGAAACTATGTACTTGTAGGCTTCTCTTGCTTAAAAAGGAATTAAAAACCTAAATCATAAATTACCTCTAATGGCTGAACATATGAGAGTTGGCGTGTGTTTGGGATGTGAGAAAAAGCAATTTTCCTAATATACAGTAGCTGTTAAAGTGATACTGATGCGTAATGTAAAAGCTTTGAGCAAATACTTTATGGCAAAATAAAAAGTAGCAAACAAAGCCAATACTATATAATATATGTAAAATGGTTTTATTTCTTGTGTCAGTATCTTTTTAAGGAAGTCATTAAGAGAAGACATACTGAGGCCCGGATCTGTGGCAAGGCCACAAAGGCCCGTACCTAGGGCGGCACAATTCCAGGGGTGCCATGCCGCATAACTTTCCTAAAGCACTGAGGTCTAAGCGCAATCAAAACTTTACTTAGCTGCGCGCAGTCCTCAGTGCCGAAAGTGTGCGCATACTCACCTGGGGTAGGCAGGGGGCGGGGGACCAGACAGACAGGCTGCCCCAGACCAGTATCACTAGGGTGGTAGGGTGGTCCCTGGAAGGATGGCGCTAAGTGCCCGGCCACTGAAGCTCGCCGCCGATGCAAACTATTACCTGGTGCCGCGCTTGTACTTCTGCCTGGTGGTGTGGAGTTTCAGTGGTCTGGAGGGTGACAATGTTAAGGAGGTACGTGTCATGGGCAGAGAGGGAATGTGTGCGGGCGGGTGTCTGCTGCTGAGAGGTGGCTATGTGACTGATAGGGAATTAAGTGGGAAAGTGGGGGAATGTTGATGGTATTTTTAGTAGTACCATTTTTGACCTCGTGTAAGACAAAACTCAGTAAAGGAAAACCTTTAGTAATAGTCAGGCAATTTATTCATACAGAATACAACATAACAGTTTTGTCTGGGTAAGCTGTTGGAGTAACAAACATAATGTCACCCAAGGACTTACCAAAGACCCACCTCTTGGTCCAGGCGTTATATAGCTTTCAGAAGGTATTTACAGTAATTGTGACAAGGGGTATACGGAAACACCATACATGGTCTGGCGAGGAGACTTACTGGCGTATACATTTATACATTCCTGTAAGATGTGCACTTTTGCAACATAAGAGATTTCTGGTTCCAACTGTCCACAGCCTCGTAGACGTCTGTTGGCTAAACATAGCCATTGTGGTAAAGCCAGCTATTGAACAACACTTCTGTAAAATGGGCCCCAAGAGACATGCTGACACTATGCTGACACTCTGGAATCTAAGTAACAGAGTGGAGATCATTTATTTGTATGGCCTAGTATAAGTTATATGAGTGACCATTGTCCACAGTTGATCATAAGCCCTTATAGTCCATCCTGCCTTGGGCCCTATAGCATTATGGCGTCATAGAGGGCGGGGGTAACAAATATCAACCCTCTGACACTAGCCATTCCTCCGTCATAGGAATTAGACCGTTCCAGATATATTTTATATAAACAATGTGGCAAAGAGAGGAGAGTGAGTCCGGAATGTGGCAATAAGGGGACATAAATGGCTCATGTGGGAGGAAGAGGACAATGAGTGGGGAGTGAGTGGGTTAAATGGGAGAGATGAGTGAATAGTGTGGAATGAAAGGGACATGTCAGAGATAGACAAGCATGAGTGGGGATTAATGATAGAGATAAAGAATGAAAGGGGAGGAAGAGCAGCGTAATGAACACAAGTTTATGGGTGCATAAGTAGGGTATGTGGGATAGAAAGGCAGAGACTTCACTTATGCATGTGTGCATACGCACCTGGGGTAGACCGGGGGGGGGGCAGACAGACTGCGGCCTAGGGGCTTCCGAAATAGAAATCCGGTCCAGGAAAAACTGGTGTGGAAGGAAAGAAGATCCATATATAGTACAAAACATAGAGACAGAGGTGGCACACTTACATTTGCCCAGGTCTCAGTACTTTCCTTGCGAAATCTGGTACTTGTGATGAGCAAACATTATGTGTTTAGTTTCATATAAAAGTTTTAGAAACTGTAAAATATTGTGCAGCAAAATGATTATCATTTTGCTGCACAATATTTTACAGTTTCTAAAACTTTTATATGAAACTAAACTTTTTATATGAAACTAAGATGAAATTACATAGTGGTTAAAGCATTTTTAACTCAGCATTAGCATATACATTGTCCTACAGTGTAAGAGAAGATCCTTCCCATTATGCTACAACTGTTCTTCATTGAAAAGAGGCTCCCAGGCTGATAACCTTCCAAACATTGCAACGACTTTTCCATCAATATCAGACAGTCTAGATATCCCTACTTACACTTGCTCGGGACAGAAATTCTGCAAATCCAGCTCTAATCATTGATGTTGGATGCAAAAGGTGGAGAGTAATGTCTGCATTTTTTTCTGCTGAAACAAGCAACTCTAGCATGATCGTTGATGTTGAAACTGCAAATTCAACTGCAAACAAGTTCACTCTTTCCCAATATAATACTGACACAAAACTGTCCTCTAAATTAATTACAAATCACCCTTCCATAGCAAATTTTTTGTCAGGTTGGCAAATCTGCTATGATATCCAACATCTAGTAGCCACAAATCTGAGAATGCTTGCTTAGTATTACCAATTGAATACTTTGCAATGCAACATCTGTTTGGTGGGGATTACCCTTGTATCCTTGATCAAAATCATTGTTTCCCGAATTCTCTGTTTTCTAAAATACTCTCCTTTTAGCTACCACCATGTAAGTACCGTGTCGCTGATATTTGGGAACTGCTATTTCATTCCCACTTCCCATTTTCTTGAAGATGAAATAGCTCAGCAGTTGTTTGCATAAACATTTCGCCAGGCAGCTGTTTCTTTCAATAACACTTCAATGAAAATGTCACCATCCATTCTGCACTGATAAAACACCTGTATATTGCATTGATGTGCTTTTGTCCATGTGGTCAAGTACCTAATGCTATGAGTGGGAAAACGACAAAAAAAATTACCAGTTGCACTTGCACACTGCATGGGCCATTGAGAATGCTCCCTATTAATAATAATGTGACATCAGCTAAGGAAAATTTGACAACCTCTGAATTATATGCATATTTATATGCATTTTACACCCCAAGTTAGGATTTTCTACTGACATATCCTGAATACCAGTCTACAGCTGATAAGAAAAGTATGATCAGATGGACAGATTTCTCACTTGCCATTTGGTGAATTTTCCCTTAGAAATTCCAAATGTCCAAAGTACATGCATTTGTTTCTAGCTCACACAGTAAAACATTAATCTAATTACATAAAGAATTTGGATGAGAGGTAAGTTACTGCCCCGCAATAGTGGGCAAGATTTATGACGAGTTTTAAACATTGTGCAAGGGACATTTCTAAGAAGTGCTGACAGCTTCACAATAATGATAATAAAAACGACAGGACAAAAATCAACCTGTTTGTGCAGGTTCTGTAACAACAACACTCTGGCCTCACGGTAGCTTGAAAGAAAACGTAAATGGCTATTGTGCGACATTTGCAAAATATCGATGTGAGTCTACTATTAAATGGCACGTGCCTGTAACAATTAGGCAAGACACAAACTGTTTTTAGCAGGCTGGACAGGTCTCATAGTTTGAGAGGTGAATGAAAAACTAGAGAGGTAGATAGAGCAGAGATCTTGTGTAGCCGCACACAAGCAGAAATGCAGCGCTGATTTAAGCAATATCTGTTTCTCTCTGCCTCATTAACATTCATTATTAAGGGTCGGACTGGGGCCCACCGGGGCTGCTGTTTCAGTGGGCCCCTGCCCCCCCCCCCCGCTGCAAAGACACCACAGGCTCCAGCCACAACCCCCCTCCCCGTCTGCTCATACATTTTCCTGCATGTGGTCGTGACCCAGGCCAGGGGGTCTCAGAATAGAATTCTCTACATCATACTAAAATTTAATTCAGAGGTGACCAATTCCTTTAATGTGGTATTCTAATAAAATGACAGGTATGGGACCAAATTACAGAAACGCCGTCTCCCATAAAGTCCATTTTATCCAAATAATCCAAATTTTAAACAATCATTTAATTTTTCTCTTTAATAATAAAACAGGACCTTGTAATTGATCCAAACAAAGATATACTTAATCCTTATTGGAAGCAAAACCAGCCTATTGGGTTTATTTAATGTTTACATGATTTTCTAGTAGACTTAAGGTATGAAGATCCAAATTATGGAAAGATCCTTTATCCAGAAAACCTCAGATCCTGAGCCTTCTGGATAACAGGTCCTGTACGTGTATTTTCACAAATAAGTGTCTGCAGCTTTCTTCTTCTCTCCCCTCTGACTGGGATCCAAACAATTAATATACAAGTAGAGCACAGCTGCGAGGAAACACACAAAAAGCAAACAATAGTGAAGTATGTTGGTGCATGAATGAAATTACCCACACTATGGGGCATATTAAGTTACATGCAAATTTTCTCTTCAGAAGGCTCCACCATACTTTGCACACTCAGACGTTATTTTGTGGTGAATACACATATTTATCAAAATGCGAAACTTTGTATCAGCAAATTAACGCTGGCATACCAATCAGAACCTGGCGAAATAGACTTTGGCGAAAACGGTAATGTATAGAAATGGTCACACTGTGATAAATTTGTGGATTAACGATCATTCACCTGGACGAAAATTTCCAAGGCGAAACTTCTCTTGTGCCGAGCTTTTTCGCTAGCGAATTGTCTTCTTCGCCTTTTAGTAAATTGGTGATGTCTTTGCAAATGGTCATTTTGGCAAATTTTTGCTAAAAAAAAGTGCTTCGCTCTTTAGTAAATTTGCCCGTGTGCCAGTGACTTGAATTTTAAAGTGACAGTGTCAACAAAAATAGTATTATATGTAACTCAATGGAGATCCTCCTCAACCAGTCAAACGGTGAATCAGGTTACATGTGTTGGGTCGCGAGTCAGGAGTCTTGGGAATAATGCTAGAAATGCTGTATTTTGGATACTAAACATAAACATGAACTTACTGCACCAGAAGCCTAATTAAACAAATGATTTCTGTTTTCAAAGTTGTCCGCAGGGGGCTGTCATTGTGAAGTTACCCTTAAGAGACTCGTCAGCAGGTAACTCTCAAAATGTTTATTGAAAAGAGTGGTAGAAATATGTGAACTGAATGTAACTATTGGTGACTTGATAACAGTGGCATGAATAATGCATCCCAACATGTATATGACAAAATAGTGGCAACAACAATTTGCAATCCACACGTCAGTCTCTCTGGGTGGTTATTAGGGAGTTGAAGGTGTTGGAACCACTCACAGTGATGCAGCAATAGATTCCCCGTGTAGCTGGTGATAATGGTGAACATGAGGTGTAGTTCTAACCAGCGATCACATGGGGACAGCAAGCCATTTCACTCTGACATAATCCAGCACATGTACAGGCTGCACAGTATAGTTCCACAGAGAACACAGTATAGTCCCACAGTCTCTCCTCAAGATGTGCCAAGCACAAGGGCAGTGCAATGTGTGGGCATAGACTGGGCACAGTCACATAGGGTGCTGGTAGTCGAAATGCCAGAGGGTGATATGTAGATGAAAGACAGGGGAAATGCAGCACTTTGCTCTTATTCTGCTCTCACACTGGGATTATGTGGGGGTTTTATGGAGCAGCCCATTACTGACACTGACCTAAATAACCAACGGTTCTCACTGTCACACTCTTATGTGTCTCTGTGCAGCACAGGACCGAAGCCACCCGTGTCTCTCTGTGTAACAACTCCACCCTCTCTCAGGGAGATGTCACTTCCACATTGTCTTTCCCCACCCTCAGATAAGCCTTTTACTGGGATTGGCCAGTTGGACAGGGATGACAGTTCCTGACAGGCAATGACTAAGTTTTGTTCAGTTCAGGTGATGTGACTCTGTCCATATAAACAGGGGTGATCCGCGGGCTGCTGCCACCTGAGGCAACAACCGCGATGCTCACCTTGCCTCATGGCAGGAAGGGCACTGCATATAAACATCACAGTCATCTTGTAACTTTGTTAAACATCTCTGCAAGACCAAGACTACGCACATGCTCAGTGTGGTCTGGGCTTCAGTTGGGAGGTTAAGCTTAGGGATCATCATAAATGATCAAAACAGCACAAGTCAAATAATATCTGCCATAGAAGCCGATACAGCAAGACTGATTAATAATCAGAATATACAGACTGCGCTGGCTCTGTGCATATGAATCGCTACACAGTCGCCTGCTGCTATATAGGGAAACAAACAAAGCTGCTTGAGGTCAGAGGAATAAGGTGGGAGGGGCTCCCCTTGACGTTTGAAAGTATGATCGTTTCCTTGCAGAGCAGTTAGGGACCGTCTGAAGTTTCCTATCCGCAGCTGTCAGAGCAAGTAAAACGAAGGGGGAATTTCACTGCGTACAGTCAGGCTTCTTATAAAAACAGTAGACATTTTTTAATTAAAGTATATTGGAGATAGGTTTCTTTTTCATTAAAAGAAAGTAAAAATGGGATTATATTCTCACACATGAAGCTAAAAGTACGCCCATACATTTGTCAAGATATGGAGCCCGTGATGGGATTTGGGCCCTGGCAATTCAACCAGATGTGACACGTTGAAAACTGAGGGATCTCTAATATGTATAAGTTCTTTATATGTCAGACTAGCCTGTAAACTGGGTATTAATTTATTTGACACAATGTAAAGTAAAACCAGTGACACACGATTGTAACAAAATTGTTTAATGTTTTGTCAATGTTTTTTTTTTCTTTTTCTATGTTTTAAAAACAAATAAAGAAAAGCCTTTAAAAAAATGGGATTTTAAGGAACCGTCCTTGCTGTGGAGTATAACGATGCATGTTCTGAAAGTAACTCGTCATTGCTTTAGTAATCACCCATCTAGGGTGAGGGATTTAATGGAACATTCTCTGGCTCGGTTCTCTGTCAGACACTAGATGTCGCTATTGCTGCACAGCACTGTCGCGTACCGTGACGATAGAGCTGTGCGCTTTTACTAGACAATCCAATTTTTTTTGTAACTTCCGGTTCCTAGTTCCCGTACAACTTGGTTCCGCCCTCGTCTCAAGGTAGTCTGGTTCCAGTTCTGTAAATGGACCTCCAGTTTGTGACGTGTTTAATTCCATTGAGCCCCGGGGCTGCGGGGTTTGTGCGCTGGTTATAGGGGCAAGTGAGTGGAAGTGACATCCCTACAGCTGTGCCATAGCTAGTGCTTCCCCATGGCGTGCAAGTCCAAAGTGGCTCCCAGTGTCGATTTTGACCACAGCTGTTCTGACAGTGTCGAATACCTGACCCTGAATTTCGGCCCATTTGAGAGTGTGTACCGCTGGCGGAGGCTTCTTCCCTGTGACGAGTTTGTAGGAGCCAGGTGAGTGGGCGTGGCATCTGCGTTGCTTGGCAACTACATCAGCTGGAGGGCTGCAGGCTGGATAATATCCCGTGTGTGGATGCTGAGAATATCGAACAACTGTTAGAATGTTAGTAAATTGTAATACAACATTGTAATGCAGTGTATCTTTCTCCTGTGATTTTGTGGGGCCTGGGCAAAGGCCCTCAGTGCTTGTGGCAGTTTGCTGGGCTCTCCCTGCTGTTACAGTGCTGTCAGTATAGGGGGGTATTAATTGGACTTTTTGAATTATATGAGTTCATCTCCTACAGCGTTTACGTGTTACAGGTTCTGTAATGGCTGTTGTTTCCAGCTGCTCCTACATGTGTAAAGCTGGCCACAGACGCAAAGATCAGATCGTACCAATCATCATACGATCGGACTTTCCTATCTCCCGACCTACCACTAACCATTCTGATCAAATAAAGTAGAAAAGAACAGATCAGCCGATGTTCTGCCCCTGACAGCAATTGTACGAAAGTTATGTCCGACAAAAGCTGGTGACAGTCTCCCACTGAAAATCATCGTACGATCGGCAATACACGCAGAGATATTATCGGCAGCCGACATAGATCTTTTAACCTGTCCGATCGACCAAACGACCGATCTCCGCCGGACGAAAAATGTCAGGACTCTCCACATACGGTCCAAAAATCATATGAATCCTCAATTAGTACTCAGGGGCGATCCTGGCCCCTCCGCCGCCTGAGGCAGCAGCAGTTGCCGCTGCCCTCCCCCTCCCCCAGAAATTCGCTCTTAAAGTACCAGGAGCAGCATTTTTGCTGCCCCTGGTACCCAGTGGGGCGCTGCCGCCTGAGGCGACAGCCTCAACTCGCCTCATTGGTGGAGCACCCCTGTTCGTACTATCAGATCTTTGCGTCTATGGCCAGCTTTACTGCTGAACACTGCAGGGAACCTTCCTCGCTTGGGTATCTGGTTAACAGTTAATCAGCTCTGGCAGTGTCATGTATCAGCCTATTGCAATACACCTCTGCTAACAACCCTGAGCATCAATGACCAGCCCTCAGCTGCCTCAAAGGAACACTTTTCAGTTCAATTGTTTTCAGATCGTTCCCCAGAAATAAAGACTTTTTTCAATTACTTTCCATTATAACTTTTTTTACTGGTTTTATAAAATCTAAGTTTAAAGTTGAATGTTCCTGTCACCGGTGTTTGACACTGGCAGCTCAGTAACTCAGGCGCACTCTAAACTGTTACAATTTTGCAACATTTAGTTGATACATTTCTCTGCATCTCTGGGGTATTCACAACTATTGTATCAAGTCTAACAGCTGCCTGTAATGAAATCCAGGGATTCTGCTCAGCAGGGACAAAGATAAGAAATGTATCAACTAAATGTATCCATTTAGAACCGTGTACAGGGTCGGCGCCCCCCCCCTCCCAGAGCTGCTTTAGAAGGTGAAAAATTACACTTTATGCTTCAATATTAGAAAAACTGTGACACATAGAAAATAAAAAGTAATTGGAAAAAGTCCTTATTTCTGGTGATCTATCTGAAAAAAACTAGTTGTTTGACGGTGAACAACCCTTTTAACACACTGAACTTTTGCCAGATTTTCTCTTTGCATAGGGATTGTTTTTTATCGGTACTAATGTGCCTGCTTCCAGTTTTTTGGTTGTAAAGAAATAGCCAGGTGGCTAGTCCCATTAAGTAACAAATAGAGAAAATGCTGAAGTAAAGTACACTCGCCACACTTTTCATTTGTATCAAAAGTATCCCAGCCCTGTCCCAGCCCAGCAGCATCGACCCAGTCCCTACACATGGCCAGGCTGAAGTTGCCTTTGTACATCAGCGTATGAAAAGATCATACCAACCACAACTCAGTGTGACTAAAGGAAATTGCAGCTCTCTGTGGTGCATGATTAGGAATATAGAATGTGACCTGTTATCCAGAATACATGGGACCTGGGGTTTTCCAGCTAAGGGGTCTCATTGAACAGAGGTAGAAAAGCCTTACCCAGAGGATTGTATGAAAAGGTCTGTTGTTAGGCTGCTGTGCCAAATAAATCATATGGCTTACCCTATTTCCTTAAAGGAGAAGGAATGTTTAAAACTAAGTAAGCCTTATCAGAAAGGTCCATCTAAATATACCAGTAAACCCCCAAAGTAGTGCTGCTCTGAGTCCCCTGTTAAAAGAAACACTGCATTTCTTTCCTTCTATTGTTTACACATGGGCTTCTGTATCAGACTTCCTGCCTTCAGCTTAAACCTCATTGCCCTGGGCAAGAGCATGCTCAGTTTGCTCCTCCCCCCCCCCTTCTCTGCTGTAATCTGAGCCCAGAGCAGGGAGAGACTCAGGCAGGAAGTGATGTCACACCACATTAATACTGCAGCTTCTATCCTAAACAAACAGAGAGTTTCTAGAGCTTTTTACTCAGGTATGGTAAAACATTCTACAGAATAAATATAGCATTCTAGCTTGCACTATTGCAGCTTATCTATTGGCAATAAAATGCCTCCGTAGCTTTCCTTCTCCTTTAAAGGTACTGACAAATGAGGAGAATAGTCGCCGCACAATAAATCTCCTCTAGTGTATGTGACTGATCTTCTCTAAATGCTGCCCCAGCGGTTAAGATGCACTGCTGGGGAAACAGTAAACTTTTTAAAATTCTAATGATGGCAGATTTATCTCAAATGCTCTGCTGGTATGGTAACATCCCTTCACCTACAGTATATGTGTCAGTCTAGATGCTCTGAGGACCGCTTCCAAGGGTACTTCCTAAGCGCAACTTGCTCAGGGAACTCTGTGTAATGATGTGCAGTGCCAGCCTGTGGCCATTACATATAGCTTCTAGCTTACCACTTAAAAAACTAAACCCATACTAAAGGGGCAGTATACACCTGTATACAACTTTTTATTAAAATGAGCAAAATAATAGAAGGACACACAATGGTGACTAAAATGTTTTATTTATATATCGATATGATTTTGTTTCCCAGCATTTCACTCTAAAATAGTATTCGTTAAACCTTTCATGCTAGTATAGTGTATTTTCTCTATAAGTATTAAACCGTTAGTTGTAGGATTATTGCTGTCCTTAATTCATCATTTCTGTAGTATATTTTTGCGAGAAAACTTTAGAAAGCCTGCAGAAGAGATTTATTGTCTGTCATTGCCTAAAGAAGTTATTAAAGTTTACCAGAGCCCAAGTCACGTGGCTGAGGGCCCCTGGGAAGCTAAGATAGGGTTTACATTGCACTTGAAAATTGAGAGGCATGTCTAATAAATGCGTGTTGCAGGATGCACTGATTGCATGTTAATTGAATTGCAATCAGTGCTGCCCTTCTAGCTGGATTTTCATGTTATCTGGTCTTTTGAGAAATTGATTTCAATGCAGGATTCTGCTGGAGGAGCACTACTCACAGATGCATCTTGTAAAAGCACATACCTTTTACTGTATGACGTTTTTTTTTTTTCTATTATATGTCACTGAAAAGGGAATGCTAAACTCAAAAGATGTCTTTGTTTTACAGGCGCAGTAAACACACAGTGGTAGCTTACAAGGATGCTATCTATGTTTTTGGTGGAGATAATGGGTATGTAACACCATGCAAATTCTAAATTACATATTGATACGTTAAAAAATAATACATATTAGTCTGGTCCTTCTAGTTCTTTATAATGTTAGAAATACATTTATGTTAAACACACTCCTCGCTGCATCTTAAGTTAGCTATTCTTTATACTGTTTATTTCAAAATAAAAAAAAAATCAGAATTAACACTTTAAAGCTGTTCAAAGGAGGGGTGTAAAAAACACCAAACAGCTTGAAAATGAAAAAAAATAAATACTTTTGCATAGAGTGGCTAAAACAGGCCTCAGCCTAAAATCTACTTCTATTGCAGAAGTGTTTACAAAACATTAATCTTAAATTAACCAGCTGCCTTGCAATGATGGATTTGTTTCCAAAAAAAATGTGAATTTTCATGTCAATCTAAAAAACACAACTATGGAAATTCTCCCCAGTTGTAACCTATGGGCAGCATCACAATATCACTTACTTTTTCCATAGGTCAGCACATGTTTTCTTTAAAAATGCTCTAACCTGCAAGTCTTTCTATCAGAGTGTTGCACTGACAGGGACCCTTTGCAGTATGTGCTTTATCAATGATCACCATCCTGTGGCTTATGAGCAATATGTTGCTCTCCAATCCCTTGGATGTTGCTCTCAGTGTTCTCGAAGCAGGGGCTTATTTTTCAATTCCTGGCTTGAAGGTCGAAGCAGGGGCTTATTTTTCAATTCCTGCCTTGAAGGCAAGCTTTAATTGTATGAAAACCTGGTGTACTGCCAATTAGAGCCTCCTATAGGCTGCATGTCCACATAGGAGCTACAAATAGCCAATCACAGTTACTTTTTGGCACTAATAGGAACTTGTTGCATGCTTATGTTGCTCTCCAACATTTGAATACATTTGAATGTGGCTCACAGGGGGGGGGGGTTAAAGTTGGGGAACTCTGCACTCAATATTAAGTTTGGAAAACATGCAATGCATCACTGGGGGTCCCTGGCAGAACAAGAGTGTCATTCCTTCAGCCTCTCTTTCTTGGCTATAGTTCCAATAGGAAAGTAAACCAAATACTAGTATGTATAGAAAGAGGTAGTAGAAGGAAGGCAATTTATACTACTACTAAAGGTCACTGCAAGCAAAGAACATATAAGCTGACATCATCTAAGGCTACATTGTAGCCCCTCGGTCTCCCTTCAGTTTCTGTGCTTTTCCTCATGATATCAGTGTACTTGCCTTGCAGAGATGACAACTGTAACTGCCTGAATTAATTTCCCTGTCCTATAAATCAATGAAAAAAAATGATTCCATTTGCATATTGGCATCACACACAATGGTTTGTAGCTGGGATTTTGATTAGTTGCTATTCTACTATGTTTTTGAGTCTGTCCGGCCCTTGGTTATGCTGTCAAAATACATGAATTTGAATTCTTCCTGAAGTACAAGTTATATTTGCTTTGAGCATTAATTTGGAAATCTGACAGAGTATATTTTGCTATTTCACTATGTGTTTTAAATGTATAGGTAATCTATCTCCGTTTCTCTTCACAGAAAGAATATGTTAAATGATCTTTTGAGATTTGACGTGAAGGATTGTTCCTGGTGCAGGTATTTTATTCTATTCCACTGCCCTATAGTACTGGTATTGGATCCATTATCTGGAAACCCGTTATCCAGAAAGCTCAGTATTACGGGAAGGTCCTCTCCCGTACATATAATCCCCATTGTAATCCAATAATTAAAAATTTTGAAACACATTTCCTTTTTATCTCTAATAATAAAACAGTACCTTGTACTTGATACCAACAAATTGATTGCAAAATAATCCTTTTGGATTTATTTTATATTTAAATAATATTTTAGCAGACTTAACGATAGTTTAATTACAGAAAGATCCCTTATCCGGAAAAATTAGGGTCCCAAGCATTCCGGATAACAGATCCCATATCTATGTGGTATTATATACATGTTTTTTATCCTGTTTGATTTGGCCTGTTTGGCCAGCATAATTGAAAACGTTCACAAATTTCATGGTGTGTGAGTTTTTTATTCTTACTCCCTGTAAAGGTTTGTTAGCACTATGTTTATAAGTGGATCTTAAAATTTCACAATTCATTTAGTTTGCATGTCTTTATGCCTGCATTTTAGATGAACCATTAGAAAAGCACTTTTATATCTCCAATTTGTTGGTGGGGTATTGCATATTTTATATTAAAGTATGGCTTTATTAGTTAAACCTGAATAATTGGATAAACTTATTCAAAAAGGAACACTAAAGGTGGCCATATACGTAGAGATCCAGTTTTCGGCCAGATATCGATCAGGAAAGCCTGTCGGAGGGCCCTACGCACTGGCCGATAAACTGCTGACTCGCCGGCAGCTTTTAATAGCCATTCGATAACCAGCAGCATTTAGCTGATAATGTGTTTACTTTTCTTAGAGCTTTTACTACAGGGAGCCCTCCAGCACCCCGATACCACCATTCTGCTGTGGTCTATGGGAGCAGTATGTTTGTGTTTGGTAAGTGACCCACTCATGGTTGTGGGTGTGTATGATCTTCTCTTTTAATCGTATTATAACTTAATTCTAGCATTTAAAAGCAAAACCTGTAGTTTGATAAACTTACAGATTTTAAATTATATGTAGTGTTTGCAATCAGTTTTCTTCTGTTTCTTAATTTTTTTAAATATTCCCTATTAATAAATATGAATAATAAATATATGGTCCTAAAGATTTATTATTGTTGATCAGGGTTTTCTGCTTTTTCACATTATCTGTGATGAAACCGCTTAAGACATTTGTGTCACCTAAATACCTCTTCAAGGCTCCCCATAAATATCAAGTGGTCATACAAATCAATAAGAAAAGACTGTACGTACTGTATGTCGAAATCTGTATGCAGAAAGTTTTATTAAAAGTTCTGCCATGATAAAAGTTTATCACTGTTAAGTTTTTGGTTATTTGGGAAGGGCTGTATGTCAGATAAGAAGATATGTTTTATTTAATAGTCAATCTGAAAGGATTCAAAATGCATCAGTTAATAATGCTGCTCCAGCAGTATTCTGCACTGAAATCCGTTTCTCGAAAGAGCAGATTTTTTTATATTTAATTTTGAAATCTGACATAGGGCTAGACATATTGTCAGTTTCCCAGCTGCCCCCAGTCATGTTACTTGTACTCTGATAAACTTCAGTCACTCTTTACTGCTGTACTACAAGTTGGAGTGATATCACCCCCTCCCTTTCCCCCCAGCAGCCTAACAACGGTAACATAACCAGATAGCAGCTCCCTAACATAAGATAACAGCTGCCTGGTAGATCTAAGAACAGCACTCCATAGTAAAATCCAGGACCCACTGCGACACATTCAGTTACATTGAGTAGGAGAAACAGCAGCCTGCCAGAAAGCAGTTCCATCCTAAAGTGCTGGCTCTTTCTGAAAGCACATGACCAGGAAAAATGACCTGAGATGTCTGCCTAGATGCCAATATTACAACTTTAGCAAATTCAATCTCTTTACAATCTCTAGGTGGTTATACTGGAGATATTTATTCTAACTCCAACCTCAAGAATAAGAATGATCTTTTTGAGTATAAGTTTGCAACTGGATTATGGACAGAATGGAAGATTGAAGGGCGGTATGTATCAGTTTTGTTGTTGTGTTTCTAAGATCTAGAGCTGCATTCCCCAGTAAATTACTGAGAAGAAATGTAATGTTTCTTGAGATAAATATTTTTCATAGAATTGCTTATGTCAAAACTACTACTAAATTGTTTGTATTTCCCTTCCTTTTCTAACTTTATCTCCACAAATCAGCAATTAGGCAAGGGCAACGCATATTGGTATTTCACACACACATACAAGGTGCAGAAGGCAGCAGATTAGCTTTTCTCCACTGGTTCAGTGTGTAGTGCTTTATAAAAAGTCATACTTTTTTCATCACATGGTTTTATTGCTCCTGTAAATACAAGAAGAGAACTGGCCAATCAATAAGTAGGGTATTCATCACTTGTTAGTTAGATAATGAGTTTCCTTTTCAGAATGTATGTCTAATGAATGATTTAATGCCAGAGATATAATACTTCATTCCAAATCTAATCTATCGAATCTCTTTATAGATTACCAGTCGCACGGTCTGCCCATGGTGCTACCGTATATGATGATAAACTCTGGATATTTGCGGGATATGATGGAAATGCAAGGTATATCACATTTATTATTAATTACTGTCATGTAAAAATGTGTTGTTTTTTTTTGTTATAAATTAAATCCTATTAAACTGCAAGGGATAATACCAAATAGCTCAAGAAAAGATATTGTCAATTATCTTTTGACGTTACATGACTTTAACAGGTTGGATTAAGTGATTCAGCCGATTCCTTTAAATAAACAATGCTGGGATTCAGTCAAATCTTGGATTTGTATCCTTCAGGTACTGCAGATTTTCTGATTTCAGCCAAATGTATGTGATTCTTGCATAGTAATATTACTAATTTTAGTTTGAAATAGGGATGCACTGGATGCTCTACTTTGGGATTTAGCTATACTGCAAAGCAAACCTGAACCCTAATTTGTATTTGCAAATTAGGGCAAGGAAGGCTTCAAAAGAAAAGATTTGAAATTTCCTGTTTGTGTGACTAAAAGTCACCTGATTTTAAGGGCTTTGATTTGGTTTGACTAGGCCTTTAGATTTAGCAAAATCCTGCTGAAAAAGGCTTGGATTCAGTGCACCCCTATTTAGAAATAATCAGATATGTGCTTTTTGGACTGCAACAAATCTAAAAAGAGATCTCAAGTAGTATTGAAATTTGCTAAAGAGTAGAAATCAATTTACAGGCCCCAGTAGTATTATGCTTTTTATTCTGTGCATTTTTTAAATTAATATACTGGTTTTAAACAACAACCAGTAATGCTTTTTATCTTTTTTGTTAAGGTTAAATGATATGTGGACCATTGGTTTACAAGACCGGGATCTAACATGTTGGGAGGAGGTGAGTTTTAGTTAGTTACTGATCAATAATTTGTTTAGATTGCATAAAACATGAAATTTTCATGTTTAGGATAAGATAACCATTCCTCTAGTTTCCTGCAAGTTTGCAACAACTAATTTTTTTTTTAATTTTTGGGCAAAAGTCAGATTTTTGGAGAAACTTCCAAATAGGATAGGGACCTCTCAAATTGACATATATAAAACCTTGGCAGGTCTGAGGTGGCGTATTTTCGGATTCTGACTTTTTGCATCCTCGAGGTATAATAAATCTTGAAAAATTCAAGCTTTTGTTTTCCAGTAAAAATTCAGATTTTATAGTAAAAAAAAAAAAACTCAAATTTTTCGACTTTTTTTTTTTTGCATTCAGATTTTAATAAATAACCCCCTAACAGTCGTAATTGTCTCAAAGTAGGGATGCACTAAATCCACTATTCTGGCCATATCCCAATTCTTTCCAATGGAAAGCAAGCCCTAATTTGCATATGCACATTAGAACAAGAAAGGGTTAAAGTACCGTGTTTGCAACACGTGAAAAACTTCAGCAACATGTGAAAAACTTCATAATTTTCTTTACTGTGAATTAGATTCAGTGTATAATAACATACATATTTTGTACTGAATGTTTTCACTTCTGAATTAGCTGTCGTTAATGAGTTTTAATGAGTTTTAATGGGTATTATGAATGCTGACATGTGACCAAAAAAAAGTCTGTAACAAAATAACTTTAATTTATAGAAATTTCTTTTGTTCAAAATATTTATGTAAAAGAATTTAACATGTGCTTATTCTACGATCATTGCAGATTGAGCAGAGTGGAGAAATCCCCCCATCTTGTTGCAACTTTCCAGTCGCTGTTTGCAGAGACAAAATGTTTGTTTTTTCTGGCCAAAGTGGTGCAAAGATCACAAATAACCTGTTCCAGTTTGAATTCTCAGAAAAAGTGTAAGCCTGTGCTTTTTTTTCTTTTTTCTTTGTTTTCTTTATTATTGTAACTAGAACTAGCACAATCAATAGAAATCAGAAGCACACATAGAAACTTTCTGTACAAACAAACCTTTCCCTTCTCCAGCTATGAGATAACGAGGATAACATTATACACAGTACTTCTCAATGGACTTCTGATTTGTTATGATTTTGCTTATATAATTGTACAGCAGAGCTGTTCAGTAAAGCAGCACCATTTTATATCGGGACAGCAGTATCCATTGGTTGGTCTGCATTCATGAACTGATGCATTGGAATCCGATTTAAAACACAAAACATCCACCAACAGGAGGTTGCAAATCAATCATGAAAGGGCTTCAGGGCTTTAACATGTCAGCCAACAAGAAAAACAACGAGTTCACATTATCCTGCCAGTTCCTTGGGCTTTAAAAGGTCAATTCACACTTGATTATTTTTCCTTTCAACCCAAAGTCCTAATTTGAATGGGGGTTATTTAGTAGAACTCAAATTTTTCTAGTCGAGTTTTAATGGGGAACAAACTTTGTTGAGATTTATTATACCCCAAAGCTGCTAACAATTCGAACCCGAAAATACTCCATTACAAACCCTTCTAAATCATGTAACAATCAATGGCAGATGGTCCCCTTTTACCTTTGGAACATGTTATATGCCTTCATAGTTTGGGCAACGGCTCGAAAGATGTCACATTTTTTTGCCCTCTTTTTTTTTTTTTTTTTTTTTTTTTTATAGAAAAATTATTGATAAATAAAGAGGAGTGAGAAAAATATTTTTGAGCGTAATTAGTAGTAATTAATGTCAAATTTGCTCTTTGGGGAAATCTGTAGTGTTTAATTTATGAGTAATCCTTAAAGCTGACAACAATAAATAAAAAAACATGGATATATTTTTTGTTTGTCATTCAGGTGGACACGCATCCCCACTGAACATTTGTTACGTGGGTCACCTCCACCACCCCAAAGACGTTATGGACACACTATGGTGGCTTTTGACCGTCATCTCTATGTGTTTGGGGGTGCAGCAGACAATACTTTGCCTAATGAGCTGCACTGTTATGATGTGGACTCTCAGTCCTGGGAGGTGATCCAGCCCAGCCCAGACAGTGAGGTACAGTACACAAACTCTTCTGAGATTACTTTATTATTATATTGATAGGCTCATTTGCTACCATGATAAATGACTGTCTTCAACTCTCAGCCATTCAATGGCTTGCATACAGCCCTGCAACAAAATGCACACAAATGATTGGCTGGCAGGTTTAATATAAAAGAAGTCAGTTTTACCATAAACATATACTTCAGTGTACAGATATGGGATCTGTTATCTGGAAACCCGTTATCCACAAAGTTCCGAATTACGGAAAGGTTGTCTCCTATAGACTACATTTTAACCTAATAATCTACCTTTTTAAAAATGATTCCCTTTTTTTCTATCATAATAAACCAGTACCTTGTACATGATCCAAACTAAGATGCAATTAATCCTTATTGGAGGCAAAACCAGCCTATTGGGGTTATTTAATATTTTAATTATTTAACAGAAGACATAAGGTATGACGATTCAAATTACAGAAAGATCCGGAAATCCGGAAAACTCCAGGTCCAGAGCATTCTGGATAACAGGTCCCATACCTATTTATGATGATCTTGTATTTTTTATATTTATGTATGATGTGAGTGTATGTCAGTACATTTTCAATGCAGAGAAATGTGTCTCCAAGATATCACTTTTTATCATGATACTAAGGAATATTTTTATTGCAATCTAGTTACCCAGTGGCCGCCTGTTTCATGCTGCAGCTGTTATTGCTGATGCCATGTACATCTTTGGTGGGACTGTTGACAATAATGTCAGGAGTGGAGAGATGTACCGTTTCCAGGTAAACCCTTTTATAACTGTTTATAACTGAGGTCCTTTCTACTTCAGTGAATTTAAATAGACAAAGCTGAAATTAAAAACAGATGCACACCTGCAAAATATCCTTTACAATCTTTTTTTTTTTTTTTTTTGCACCCAGTTCTCTTGTTACCCAAAGTGCACTTTACATGAAGATTATGGGAGACTGTTTGAGAATCAGCAATTCTGTGATGTTGAATTCATCCTAGGAGAAGTGAGTAACTGCACCTTGATCTCCCTTTTTATGAATCTTCTTAAAGAAGAATTAATTCAGAAATGCTCACTGGTCCAGTATAAAGGGCATCTTGTATGACTCGCACTCATATATTAATATTTAACAGTCGCCATTCCCTAGACGGACAACAATGTCCTACAAAGAGGTCTGTAGAGCCATAGGCAAGTGATTTATTAATAGTTTTTACTATGCTAGACTGTCAAATAAAATGACAACACTTTGGGGATTATTTATTAAAGACCGAATGCCAAAAAACTCGAAATATTCTAGGTTTTTTTTTTTTGTTTTTTTTTTACAAAAAAATCTGAATTTTTTGTGCATAATGTTCAGCTAATGGTAGGGCCTCTCTATATCATATGAGTCAAGGCAATTTGAACATTGCTTAGACAATAATAACTGTGATGTTTCACTTGCATAATTAATGACATACCATATGACTATTTTTAAATACAACGACTTTAGCTAAATAACATAAATCTGAGCACACTTACAACATGCTGAGTATTTTTTCATTCATTGTGATTAGAAAGAGGTGAGGATGAGAGGACACACTGCTATTGTCACAGCTCGCTGTAAATGGCTGAGGAAGAAAATCACGCAAGCTAGAGAGAGACAGAGACAAGTGAGTATTTTTAGGTAACATGATCATAAAGAACAATTTCCATGTCTAGTTTTAATTATGATTTTTGCAATAATGGTAATGAGTTAGATTAACTCATTATGGTACCCTACTTACCTTGTTGTTGCCCATATCTCCATAAGCACTCTGCAGCTGTCAGACAATCTATATTGAAATATGGTATGTTATTAGAAATTCAAACAGGAGCCTGAGGATGAAACTCAGAACTCCCAGCAGAAAACCGAGAGTGCCAGCAGCAAAGTCAAGCTATCCCGCTCCCAGCCAATGCTAGAGGTCATCATCCGAGATGCTGAAGCTCGCCCGTTCGAGTTACTTATGCAGTTCCTTTATACAGACAAAATCAAGTACCCAAGGAAGGGTGAGTTGTGTCCATATTTGACTGTGCACCTATTAATAATTCCACATAAAACAATTTTTATTTCAGATATGTTCATTCTGTCTATACAGGTACATAACTGTTACATATCAGTATGGCTTTCTGTAAGCTTTACATAATTAATCCTCCCACTTTTTTTAAAAAAAAAAAAATATTCATACGATCTTTGTTTGTGGACACTACTGTTTTGACTAGCAGCTTCCTCTCGGAGATCTGATTTTTGTGGGCAATTATGTTGCTACATATATATATATATATATATATATATATATATATATATATATATATATATATATATATATATATATATATATATATATATATATATATATATATATATATATATATTTATTTTTACCTTTTTCCAGGTCATGTTGAAGACGTTCTACTCATTATGGATGTTTATAAACTAGCACTACACTTTAAACTCTCACGTCTTGAGCAGCTTTGTGTTCAGTATATTGAGGCCACTGTTGATCTTCAGAATGTCCTTGGTGTATGTGAAAATGCAAATAAACTGCAGCTTGACCAGTTAAAGGTAAGAGATTCAAGGCCTTATACATATATATATTTTTTTTATGAGATTAAAGGGATGTTTTACATGAGAATCGTTAAATTGATATTACCGGTTTCATGTGATTACTTGTGATTTAATGTTTTTTCCCCCCTGCTTTGTGCATGTTTTATCTATCTTTCTTTCTCTCGCCTCAGAAGCAACAAACGCTGAAGATGTCTTTATAAAATCTATGTTTTAAGTGTGTTTGTGACTTACCTTCCTCCTGATATTAGGAACATTGCTTAAACTTTGTGGTGAAAGAGTCACACTTCAACCAAGTAATAATGATGAAAGAGTTTGAGCACTTGTCATCCTCACTGATAGTGGAGATTGTCCGTAGAAAGCAGCAGCCTCCTGTTCGGGTCCATTCTGATCAGCCAGTTGACACAGGTTTGTAACGTTATCTTATTGTATAGATACATACTATAACTCATGGCTGTATCTTGATGGAAAAACTTTCACTTGTTTTTTTGTTTTTTTTCCATGTGACTAATATATGGACTAAAATACCCCCTACTGTTTATAATTAAGATGTTTAACTTATGGTTGAGCAAAGGTACTATGTAATAGATTCAATTATAAAGTTCCCTTGGGTACACAATATCTAGGAGCTTTTATTTAAAATAAATATTATGTAGAATATCATGTTCCCTGAGTATTTAATACTATATGCTTCCACATTAAGTGAATGGAATGTCATGCTGATGCTGCTGGTTTTGTAACTTGCCTACAAGGACTTGCAGTGTGCTATTTGCATGAAGCTAAGATGCAGATGTGTGTTTCAGGCACTTCTCTGGTCCAGGATATGAAGGCCCATTTGGAAGGGGCAGGGAATGATTTTTGTGATATTACATTGCTGCTAGATGGACACCCAAGACCTGCACATAAAGCCATCTTGGCTGCCCGATCCAGGTTTGTTCTAACTGGCATTTTTGTTATGTTTAGAGAATGTATTTCTGCCTAATCCACAGTTTCCACATTGTTGTAGTTTAGCCATTACAAGATATTATCAGATAAGCATTAGTGATGGGTGAATCTGTCCCGCTTTGCTTTGCCAAGAAATTCGCAAAACTCCAAAAAAAATTCGGGAATTGGCAAAAAATTTGCAAAACGCATTGAAGTTAACAATTTTTAAATGGACAACTCTTTTGTCGAAATGCTTTAAAGTCAATGGGTGTCTGAAAAATTTTGACGTGAGACAATTTTGATGAGCGAACATTATTTTCCCACTGCAATTCTCGCTGCAGTTTCACGAAAAAATTCATTGTCGTCGGAATCCATAAATTTTCTACGAATCCATGCCTGTCGAATACATTTGCCTAATAACCATATAACATAAAGGGTCTTAAGACTAAATCAGGAAGGGTATGCTGATCATAGAGGTGCAGGTGGTTTGATGGCTCTCTTGCCCCATTACTGGACTTCACACCTACACAACTTGCCTTCATACAAGTTCAGACATTTCTGTGCCCTCAGTCTTTCCCTTTATCTCTACAGCTACTTTGAAGCCATGTTTCGTTCTTTCATGCCTGAGGATGGACAAGTGAATATCTCAATTGGAGAAATGGTGCCAAGCAAGCAGGCCTTTGAGTCCTTGCTAAGATACATTTACTATGGAGAAGTCAATATGCCCCCAGAAGACTCCCTGTATCCTTTTTTAATATTGTGAAACTAAAAACCAACCTGTGCACTTCTAATCACTGACACAAGGTGTAGGTACAGCCATGGTTATTAATAGCCACGTTATTGTCATCATTGCTGTATATTTATACTACCAGTTTTCATTCATTTTCTTGCCTAAGAATCTAAATAATGTACCAATCGGACTGTTTGCTCTTCATCAGACAGTGAAACCCAGATCAGTCACCAGTTAAAGGGGTGATTCACCTTTAAATTAACTTTTAATATGTTATAGATTAGCTAATTCTAAGCATCTTTTCAATCAGTTTTTATTATTTTTTGTAGGTTTTGAATGATTTGCCTTCTTTTTCTGACTCTTTCCATCTTTCAAAATGGGGGTCACTGACACAAATGTATTGTTATTGCTACTTTTTATTACTCATCTGTCTATCCAGGCCTCTCCTATTCATATTCCAGTATCTTATTCAAATCAATGCAAGGTTGCTAGGGTAATTTGGACCCTAGCAACCAGATTGCTGAAATGACACCTGGAGAGCTGCTGAATAAAAAGCTAAATAACTCAAACACTACAAATAATAAAAAATTAATGCCAATTGCAATTTTTTTCAGAATATCAATTTCTACATCATACTAGAAGTTAACTTAAACAGCTGCAATCTTAAATTGTCTTTTCTTGAACTTCTGAATTTTCATTTAATTTACCTGTTGCCTTGTTGGTAGTTTGTTTCTTAATTGTCCTATCCAGCTACTTGTTCTCTGCCCCATATTACTATGGGTTCTTCAGTAACCGACTACAAGCATACTGCAGGCAGAATCTGGAAATGAATGTTACAGTGGAAAATGTACTTCAGGTAAATGTTTGTAAACAAAATGCATGTATCTTGGATGCCAATGTGCCTGAGCTATATTTATTAATGGTACATATACAGTATTTATAATGTAATTGCTGGCCATCTGCCATCTTTGCAGGATTTCCAACCACATATAGTAAATGTGTAATACCTGATCCTGATATTCTTTCTAGATTTTAGAAGCAGCAGATAAGACCCAGGCTCTGGATATGAAAAAGCACTGTCTTCATATCATCGTCCATCAGTTCACCAAGGTTGGTGGCATCTTTTCTGGGTTTCTTGCCTTATGTTGTCCTTCCATCTACTGTACAAATCCTATTTTATCACATTTGTCAAGCAGAATGAACTTTAAAATGAACTGTATAAATTATTTGAATCTTGTTTCCTTCAGTTTGGCAACTCATAATTATAGCAAGCAAGCAGGAGCCATTTTGTGCACACTGTTATTGCAGAATCTTGTTTGTGCACCAGAATAGGGGACATGATGTCCATCTCCATGCCCTGGCTACACAATTAAATGGGGAAATGTGGGGAAAGCAGTGACATCTAGGAAGTGCTGAATGGAAATTTAAAGTAATTGTCTGCCCTGACCCTATGGGCAGCCAAAGTTTGATTTCATGTTTAATTTGAAAAGGACTTTTATTATACAGATTTTTATGTCTGGGGGACAGGTCCACTTTAAATAAATTATGTAAGTTGCAAAGGTGCTCAGAAGATCACTCTGAGCAGTTTTGCATTGTTTTATGTAGGGTGTATTTATGTCCTATATCTGTTGTCCTTCTGCTGATATTCCCATACCTCTTTGTCTAAAAGCTTGTACTCTGAGCATGACCTGAGCTCCACTCCTGTCCCTAAAGATATATTTCTCATCTATCTGTGTTACCACTTTTGCACTGGAAAATCTACATCCATCTCTGTGTAACTCATTCTTCTCATTATTGTGGATCTCTGTGCTCTTCATTCTTTGCATATGGACTAAAAGCCACAGTCTGTTGTCTCTGTGTATGTCTATGTCACAGTCTATGTCTCTGCGCAGGGAAGTTTGAAGTTTTGTTTAACAAATGAAATGCCTCCTCACTTACTAATACGATGCCTTCGTGGGAGTATAGGATAAACCCTGTATACCTGTTTTCTAGGCTGACCTAACATTTTCTTGGAGGTCGTTTGTTTATGAACACTCGCCAGTGGTACATTTTCCAAAATCACACCATACTGATGACGTAAAAATAATGGCTTTGCCATGTCAGTCAGTCAGATTAGCAGAAAAGAAAGTTTGGACTCAGGTTAAAATATAACATTGCATTTTAATGGCTAACTATATAATAATAATGTCTGAAAGAAGGGTCCTGACTAATTGCTTTGACAACTGCTGGCACTTTTCATTTTGAATTCAAATGTGTTTGCAGACACAACTGAAAGTATGAATAATAATAATAATAAATTGGAAAATCTAGCCAGCAGGAGGCAGTTTGGGGAGATTAGTATAGTCGCCCTGAAGAAGAGGAGATTTGTCGCCGGGCGAATTGCCGCTTGTGTCTCTGCCCTTACAGTTCAGCCTCCTTCCCACCTAATGTGAAGGCTCGTCTGAGAGCGAGAGTCATTCAAGTTTGTTGTGCCTGAGAGCATCTGGATTAGTGCAGCACCGCCATGAAAGGGTTACATTTACGTCCTGCTCTACCACACATGTGAAATCCTGGTGTCTTTGATTCCCTCCCTGCACATTTTAAAAGGGCAGCTTTACTTTGTTTAATGGAACTAGAGGGTTAATGTCACATGCCACTTTTTCTCTGCCCGTGGGTTTCAAATGGAAATCTGCTCTGCAAGCTCACTGCCAGGTGCATTGTGGTCCGTTCAGTGGATGTTCAGTGGATGTTCAGTGGATGTTCAGTGGATGTTCAGTGGATGTTCAGTGGATGCTCAGTGGATGCTCAGTGGATGCTCAGTGGATGCTCAGGGTATGTTCAGTGTATGGTCAGTATATGCACATATAGAGGGGGGCACAGGGGCGTAACTACCGGGGGAGCAGGGGTTGCAAATGGGCCAGGGCCTGCACCCCCGCAGGGCCCCCCCAGAAGATCGTGCGCGCTGCAGCCGGCTGGAGTCGGCTGCAGGCGCAGAGAAAAATTGCGCAGACGATGGTGGGGGCGGGCCCGTCTGCACGGCCCGCACCAGGGCCCGCCCCCACCAAGTTACGTTACTGATGGGGCAGTAACCTATAGAGCTGACCATATCATTATTGGTCCCTAGTTTTTTTTTTTTTTTTTAAGGTCTTACAGTGCAATTTCACGATGGCAATTTTTCTTTCAGTAACAACCATCCATTTGCTTTCATCCCTTTTCCCACAAATGTTACCAGTCTGCTTAATGTTTCCTAATCGTATGACTATTTATCTGCATTGCCACGTCACTGTTCATTGCATTGTACGTCAATAAGGCGGGTTATTAGGCATTGAAGTGTTATATTATGCATTGTTGAACATACAGCTAGTTGATGTCTTTGTTCTGGCTTTTTTAGGAACAAAATCTGTAAGTGCCATATGTGTCAATCCTAATAAGAATAAGCAGATAACATCATGTATAGGCATCTTATGCTGCAACAGCTGTTGTACCTCCTTCTGAGCTTGTTCCCTGAGCATAAGTAACATCAAGAACTGAGTGCACTGCACTGATAGGTTGCACATTAGGGGGCACATTAATCAAAATGTGACATTGGAGCTCACTCACTCGCCCACTCCATTCGTATGGGATTTTTAGAATTCTATTTATCAAATGTTTTACTCTAACTTTCACCCATTGATAAACACGATTCTAAAAATCCCATTGAGTTGAATCGATAGTGGGTGTGTGAGGTTTAATCTCACGTTTTGATGAATTTCCCCATAGGTGCTGCCATTTACCTGACACTATTAAAGGAGAACTTAACACTAAAAAATGAACATGGTTAAAATGCCATATTTTTTTTTACTGAATTTATTGCACCAGCCTAAAGTTTTTAGCTTCTCAATAACAGCAATGATCCAGGACTTCAAACTTGTCACAGGGGGTCACCATCTTGGAAAGTGTCTGTGACACTCACATACTCAGTGGGCTCTGAGCAGCTGTTGAGAAGCTAAGCTTAGGGGTCATTGTGAAATATAAAGCAGAAAATAAAGTTTGTCTGTAATAGAAGCTGATGCTACAGGGCTGATTATTAAATTCTGATGCTAGTTGCACTGGTTTCTGTGCTGCCATGTAGTAATTATCTGTATTAATTACTAATCAGCCTTATATTGTGACATTTATATTCTGTGTACACTGTATATTATGAGTGGGTCCCTAAGCTCAGTAAGTGACAGTAGTACAGAGCATGTGCAGTGAATCAGCAGAAAACAAGATGGGGAGCTACTGGGGCATCTTTGGAGACACAGATCTTTACTGCTAAAGGACTGTGAATGCCTTGGGCTGGTACAGATGCACAAAACATAATGTACAACATTTCTAGCTACTTATTTAGTTAGGCTTTAGTTCTCCTTTAAGGAATGTAGTAACAAATGTATGACGCTGTAACAGTTTAGTAAGGCAGCAAACTCCCTTACACTGTTTAAACTCTAGTTTGCATTTAATAATACTGGTTGTTGTACTTGACCATTTAAGGTAGAACTAGGACACAGTTCTGAATTTATAGAGATCCAGTACTCTACAAAAATACAAACTCCTCTTAGTTGCATCTGCAGGTGCCATTTGGTCTGTCTTTTGTGTGTAGTTAATGGGACAGTCAGCTTCATTATTTCCTCCTTTCATTCTTCACACGAAGGTTGCAAAGCTGCCGAACCTGCGATTACTGAGCCAGGCTCTGCTCATCAACATAATCGAATCTCTGGCCAGTCACATTTCTGACAAGCAATGTGCTGAGTTAGGCTCTGACATCTGAAGCCACCTCCATGGACCACGTGTGATGCCTAAAGACAAACTTCGTGCCATTCCTCGTTGTCGCAAGTAAATCATCTTGTCGCACCACAGAAACCAAAAGCTGCTGTGAGTTTACGCTTCATTTATAGTGAAGGAGCTGAGAATGCCTGAATACTGCTGCCAATCTGTGCGTGAAAACTCCTTTTAGGGGTGCCGTGCATTAGATCTCAATACTCCCCACATCATGGTTTGTACAGATTTTGCTGCTGTCAGTTTGAACTACTGAATGTACTCTGTATCACTACACTAGGAATTTATAAAGCTGCCTGCTAATGCTCTTAAAGGCAAAGTAAAATCCCATGTTTTTTTAATGTGTATAGGGCTACATTACTACTTCCCATGTATAGCTGCTTTGGGTCTGTATTTGTAGGCCATGGGTCCCCAAACTTTTTTTTTTTTTTTACCTGTGAAGCACACCCGAATGTAATAACTGTTGAGGAGCAAGAAACAAGAAAAAAAATCCTTGGAGATGCCAAATAAGGGCTGTGATAGGCCAATTGATAGCTCCACGTAGACTGCTAGAATGCATGCAAATAAACCTGTATGTTTATGCCTCCAAACCTCCAAAACTTGTATTTAATCCAGGAATTTCCAAATTGGCACTTACTATGAGACCACTGGGAGCAACATCAGTGGGAGTGGACAACAGCATGTTTCTCATGAACCACTGCTTGGGGATCACTGCTGTAGTCCCATCATGTCACCAGTAGGTGACCAGCAATGAAGGAGCCAACCCCAAATGCTCAGTAGTAGCACAGAACGAGGACCATAACTGTTGTACATGGAAAGTAATACAGGAGCTCTATGCTGAGGAACTAATTTGCTTAAACTCTTCCTTTTCTCTTAAGTTCATCTTCATGAGTGAAAAGGTGGTAATGCAAAGTTTGTTTGGGATATTCAGATGCACAAAAATCAAAATAAATATAGTAGAAATATACTGCCCTAAAGATCCTCTGTAGACTAATGCCAGACGTAGCAGACCTAGTCCTGTAGAGAAATACAATTGATAATCCGCTTCCTATTTGATGTGACTGTACCCACATACATTACATTGGACAACATGCAGGCACACATTGCAGATTTTGGTGTCCAAATGCAAACTCTCGCATTTCAGGCATTTGCCAGGGCAGGGACACATGGAGATTTAGTCACCCGGCGACAAATCGCCTCTTCGGCAACTGATCTCCCTGAACTGCCTTCCCGCTGGCTAGAATCTAAATCACCAGAGGGATGGAATGCGGAGTGCTTCATTTTTTGAAGTCACCCATAGTTTCCTCGTCAGCCAACTTCGGGCAACTTCGGAAAACGAAGCGCCCTGAAAGCCATCCCGGCGGCAATTTCGATTTTAGCCGGTGGGAAGGCAGTTTCGGGGAGATTAGTCGCCCGAAGAAGAGGCGATTTGTCGTTGGGCGACTAAGGGTCAGTCCACACGAGCAGATTCATGGAGATTAGTCGCCCCAGCGACAAACTTCCCTCTGCCGGCTAAAATGAAAATTGCCTGCGGCAATGCACACGTGGCACTTTGTTTTCTGAAGTAGCACGAAGTTGCCCCCTCAGGGGAAAGTCAGTTTGGGAAGATTGTCGCCCCGAAGAAGAAGCGATTTGTCGATGGGGCGACTAATCTCCCTGAATCTGCTTGTGTGGACTGACCCTTAATTCCCCTGAATCTCCACATGTGTCTCTGCCCTTAATGTCAAACCTGTATCCGTCCCACCTGACTTCTAATAAATTCCCATTATCTATTTACACTCACCTAGCAGCAATTCACTATGTAAATAGCCATTGTGTCTTTTTGTTTTTAACTTAACACCTACGTAGTGATGTGTCTGTGTTTTCTATTCACTTATTTTACTATTCCATATCTGACATTTTTTGTGTACTTTTTGAAAAAAGCTCCACCTTCTTTCTCCATTCATTTTATTTGAATGAGGTCAACCCACACCTTGATATGGGGATCAGACACATCACCTGATCAGTATATTACATCTATCTCTTCTTTTATACATCAGTAATGGCAACAATGGAGATGGCTTTGTATGCGTGTCACTATTGTCTGCTGTTATCCTGCATTTGTACAACTGTTTGATTGGGGAACTCTTATTTAGAGTAAATAAATCGGTTTATCTATAGCAACGGGGGGGGGTGCAATTCAAAGTCCAATTGGGCTGGAGGTTCCACTCAGCAGATAAGAGCTCAGCTATTTACAATACAATGGAGTCAGTTGTGAAGTGGGTCATTCCTGGCTCTCTCTACATCCACACATGTGATTATATACAAAATAATCTAATGAATATTTAATTTGTAGTTACAGGATAGACAGATACAGAGATCTATTACCTGGCAGATATATATATATATATATATATATATATATATATATATATATATATATATATATATATATATATATATATATATATATATATATATTCACATCCTTTCCCATTTCTCTGAAATAACCAGATTCTCTTCTGACCATACCAACTTTCCTGCATTTTTATTGCCCTTCCCTATCACTGACATTATACAAACCTCTTGCTATTGATTGGTGGCTTTTGGGTTTTGTACCATTTTCCTGATTTGACAGTTATAGGACAGGAATGGGATACACATCCAAACAACATATTTTGAGCTTTTATATTTTAAACATTTGTTTTACTGATTGGTGCTTTGAAATAAGAATATCTGAACAAAATGATAGTCTTGTGTTACAATCAAATAAGAGAGTATATAGTATTGCAAGGCACCATATAATGTTGTACAGTATAAACCACTTTATCACTTTTTTGGTGTTACTGGTCCTTTAAATACTGACATGTTGGCTCTGTTCTTATCTAGAGGTTAGCTGAGCTTCAGATGATGTTTATCTCTGTACTTAGCCCTAGAGGCCTGGAGAATAAATGTGTATCTAGATTAAGGGACCATGCTATTTGAAGTCAGGAGCACTTTATATCTGGATTTTATAACTGAACAATTCCTTAGTAACTCTCATGTACACGTTCCTAAAGCACTAGGTTAGAACGACCACTATTTCTTCTGTATGTTGCATTGAGCTGGGGGGTGCAGCTGGAATAATACAGAATCCCTTTGCTAGTGGTATATACCCACAGAAGGGGGTCCCACTGTACTTATGGTGTGTAACATTAGGCAAAAGGAATGTTTTTAAAGGACATGTAAAGCCTACATTTTCCTACCATGTATATAAGTTGGGCATATCTCCCAAGCCACATCATTTGTACTGCATATACCCCCTCCATTTGCCAGCACCATCACATTTACTAAAGCAAATAGCAGCTTTCCCCCGGCGGCCATTTTCTGACACATCAGTAACATTGACATCTGCAAACAGGACATGTATGCTGTGAAGTTCATGCAATGCAGGTTTACACAGACACAACATACTTTGTTAAAAAGTTCTGCTGGGGTTGAGCACTGTAATAGTTAAGCTGAGCTCAGGATAGGTGGCTAGGAGAAAAAAATAGGATCAGACTAGTGATGTTCGGGTTGGGATTTCACCGACCCTAACCCGCCATCCTTTGGCCTGCACCCGCCTGCATCTGCACTTCTGGGTTCCTTTTATAGACCTGCCCCGCCGATGAAATCACAAAAGGGGCGGGTGAGCAGGCGCAGCGTCTATAAAAGACGAACCCGAAAGTCTCAAGTCGGCATTTGATCCTCGACGAAGCGTGCAAGGTCGGCCCAAAACTGCCGACCCGTGGGTATCGGGTTGGCGCACACATCACTAAATCAGACAGCTAGAGTTTCTGTAGGAACCAGCAATGTTATCTCTTCATTGGCTGTTAGACTGGAGGGTGTGTTTAGTAATCTGAGCTGAGAAGAACTGAGCATGCTCATAAGTTAAACAGCCAAAGCACATTCCCGAGGGAGGGGGCTAAGGGGGTTAGAGGAGGAGAATGATTTTTGAGTGATTAAGAGGATTCTGCAGTCGTAGTACTGTTAACCTTTTAACAACCAGAGTGGCAGTTATCTAAAGATTTCAAAGAGGTTTTCACTGATTACATTTTTGTGGGGAGGGGAAAGGGAAAGTCTACACACAAGGGCCCCACAGCAGCCTATTGGCCGTGTATCATGGGCCCCCTGGTAACTGCCAGAAGTACATCTGTCCAACAATCAGCCAGATATCTGCCAGACAGATGTATCCCACAGCCTGGTCTGATCTACCTGATCTAATCTTTAGGGTCTAACATACAGGACCATTTGTCGACCTGCAGTAAATTTGCTTCTGCAGGAACAACACATCCCTAGTTTCCTTCCAACCAGGAGTAATGGAAATCACAGTGGAAAGCAGGAACGTGTTGTTTCCCACAGCAGCACAGATTTACTGTCTGTCATTACCTTAACAATATGAGCAGTTTTAACTTGTGATGCCCATCGGGTCTCCCCATACAGTGAGGTCCTAAACTGTTAGAAATGAATATTATTTCTTATAACAAGTGCTTTATTATGTACATTTGTTGGTTTTTTTATTTGTTTGCATTTAAAGTATTTAAGCTGCATTTGTGACCAAAACTCCAATATTTCAACAAATCTTAATCTATTTTTTTTTTAGTAAAACTGTGCATATGTCGTTGAGTCTATTTAGAAGGTGATGTACAAACACACACTATACTGTCCCTGTATCTACAGCAGAATGTATCCTGGCAGTATTAATGTAGAAAGCATTGAATTCTGGGATTTTATCGACAAGGCATTGCTTTGTGCTGCAGGTAATAAATACCTTCTAATATGGTGACAAACAGCCGATCATTAAAGAGGTGGTTGACCTTTCAATTTACTTTTAGTATGTTATAGAACGGTCAGTTCTAAGCAACTTTGCAATTTCCCTTCATTATTTTTTTTAATTATTTGCTTTCTTTCAAGCTTTCAATTAGGACCCTAGCAACCATAAGAGCTGCTGAATAAAAAGCTAAATAAGTCAAAAACCCCAAATAATAAAAAATTAAAACCAATTGCAAATTGCCTCAGAATATCACTCTCTACATCATACTACAAGTTAACTCAAAGGTGAACAACCCCTTTAATACTCAGATAATCATTTGGTATTACTTACAGTCAGTGGAAGCACTTGTAGGTATCTATTGTGTATGTACGTGTCATGTCTACTTCTGTCCACTGCATATGATGTATAACATACTTACCTGTTATTTATGAAAATACTCTGATTTTACAAATAAAATATTATTATTGTGACTCCCTTTCATTGATTTTGGAAGTATGTGTTTCAGTAAACTGGCCCATACACTAAGGGGCTGATTCACTAAGGGTCGAATATCGAGGGTTAATTAACCCTCGATATTCGACTAGGAATTGAAATCCTTCGACTTCGAATATCGAAGTCGAAGGATTTAGCGGAGATAGTTCAATCGAACGATCGAAGGATTATTCCTTCGATCGAACGATAAAATCCTTCGAATCGAACGATTTAAATCCAACGATCGAAGGAATATCCTTCGATCAAAAAAAGTTAGCCAAGCCTATGGGGACCTTCCCCATAGGCTAACATTGACTTCGGTAGCTTTTAGATGGCGAACTAGGGGGTCGAAGTTTGATGAGTTGAAAATGTCAATGATGAAAAGTGACATCAAGCCATTGCTATGGTCCTGGCTTTTACCTCCCGATCAGGAAATGGTATTATATTCTTCCCAGATCTCACTAGTGGCTGTGCCCCCTTAAGGTGGCCACAGATGCACAGATATTATTGTACAAAACCATTTTTCTTACAATATTCTGTGCGTGTATGTCGGGAGAGAAGCCGACCGATATCAGCAGAAGACTTGGGTATCGGTCGGCCAATCGATCGGCCCAGGCGGAAAATTTTGATCGAGCACCTTTCAAGACACCCGAACATCGGCCATTGTTAGTGCTGAATCCTAAAATACAGGTGCAATTCTATTGTTTCTACCTGTATATCTGATGATTCAGCTCTAAACATGTGTATTGAAATGAACCATCTTTCTTGGATAGATCGTAATTGTTACATATCGTATATGGCCACTTTTAGAGAAGACACCAAGTTATGGAAACATTTTCCTGGAGTGTACAGAAGTTTTTAAAGTGCACAAAAATCTGTATAATAAAAGTCCTTTTCAAATTAAACATGAAATCCAATTTCTATTTTTTATTAAAGCATTCATAGCTGTTGTAAGCACATTTTAAAAATTTCAGCTGTCAATCAAATATTGTCTGCCCCGCCTCTATGCCCTGGGCATAGAGGTGGGGCAGACAATTACTTTCACTTTCCATTCAGCACTTCCTAGATGTCACTGCTTTCCACACAATCCCCCGTTCTCTTCACTGTTTAATTGTGTAACCAGGGTATGGGAATGAACATCAGGTCCCCCATTCTGGAGCACAAACAAGATTCTGAGATGATGCAAGGCTTGTCTTAATAACCGTGTGCACAAAATGGCTCCTGCCGGCTTGCTGTAATTATGAATTCCCAGACTGAAGGAAAGCTAAGGAGGCATTTTATTGCCAATAGATTAGCTGCAATAGTGCAAGCTAGAATGCTATATTTATTCTGTAGAATGTTTTACCATACCTGAGTAAAAAGCTCTAGACACTCTCTTTGTTTAGGATAGGAGCTGCAGTATTAATGTGGTGTGACATCACTTCCTGCCTGAGTCTCTCCCTGCTCTGGGCTCAGATTACAGTAGAGAAGGGAGGGGGTGGGGAAGAGGAGTAAACTGAGCATGCTCTTGCCCAGGGCAATGGGGTTTAAGCTGAAGGCAGGAAGTCTGATACAGAAGCCCATGTGTACACAATAGAAGGAAAGAAATGCAGTGTTTCTTTTGACAGAGGACTCAGAGCAGCACTACTTTGGGGGTTTACTGGTATATTTAGATGGACCTCTCTGATAAGGCTTACTTAGTTTTAACCTTTCCTTCTCCTTTAACTCACACACACACACATACTCTGATATAAGCTGATATAAGCTGTTGACAGATTAAGTTGGCAGTTTATTGGGCATTGTATGGGGCCCTCCGAAGGGCTTCCCTGATCAATATCTGGCCGAAAGATGGTCCGATGTCGATCAGGCAGTTTTAAAAATCCTTTTGGATCGAGGACCACATTGGTTCGTTGATGCAGTCCTTTATCTGACTGCCCGTATTCAGCCTATCACCCACCTCAAGGTTGGCATATCAGGGAGAGATTGGCTTGTTTGGTGAATTCATAGATCTCTGAATGAATGGCCACTTGGGTTTTTTCAAACTGGACACAAAACAAAGTTTGCATGAAGCAACCAGACGTGCTGTCTGGGGAAATAATTGGGGAACAAAATACTTTTTCTCTTTTGTTTTTTGACTTGAGCACTCACAAAGCCCCCCATATGCCTGTTGGCTACAGCACCCTGATTCTTCACCTGTCTATAAGCCTTTCCATTGGCTCCTGTGTCTGCAGTGAGAGGCACTGTGTTTTCCTGGGTGCAGACACATGGAGCTGATATTAGTGTAGAATGCATTTCCGTGTGTATGTACCCAGGCCATTCAGACACAGACAGTGTGGCAGCAGCCGTAGCATCAGGATGTTTTTCTGTTATCCCTAGGGATACACTAGATCCATTATTTTTGGATTTTTCAAATTCCAATCACATCCCTACTATAAGTTGCACATTCAATCGTCACCATCAGAAACAGAAAGTTGTGCTTTAATGTAACAGATTAAGTTTGGCCAAATCCTGCAAACAAAAAGTGTTTAGGATTTGGCCAAATTCTGAACCAAATTGTGAATTTGGTGCCTCCATAGATAAATTCTCTTTATTCTTATCAACTTCTTGCGCTGCTTTATACCCATTTTTGTGTGTCCGTGCTCGTTGATGAGCCATTTTTTTGAACCTATAGAACTGATAGGAGCATTTCACTATCCAAATCACTTTGGATTTAGTGGGCACAATCGCTTGCTCTTAGGGATGTGTTACCGGAACAGTGATTATCTACTATAATGCTTCTTATATGAGCGAGTCAAGCTGTGCCCATGTATCATTGGAATGGGCAGAGCACAAAGCCTTGCATACCCCTATTCAATAGAAAAGCAAAAGTATATTTATGGAATGTTCCTCTGTTTCAAACAGAGTCTGTGAATCTTCTTTTCTCATTTGGAAACTGAAAGCATTTTGTTTTGATTAAAGGGTAAGTAACATTACAAAGCAGCAGGGATTTACCATAATAAATCTTTGTTTGCCACTGCAAATCAAACCTTTTTACTTCTTTGTGACTGCGTGAGGATTCTAGACTGAATTATATACGAGTGGGGTTGGAGTTCATCTCTGCTACATAAGCGGTAAGCGTCTGTCCCAGGGTCCAGCTGTATTTTCTTTGTTCCGCCCAATCAGAGTTGGGAATAAGCTTGCCCAATAGCTGAACATCTGGCTGAGAAAGCAGCTTCTCAGATTGAATTGCAAAGCAGTTTGGAAGCAGCCACTTTATGTGTGAATGGATCCTGCGTTTCCAGCATGAAGGGGGGGCAGAAAGGTTTTCAAGTGGAAGAAACAGTCGCATTGACACTAATGAACTAGAAGGAAATGTGATTCATTCCATCTGAAAGGAGACTTTAGCCACACTGACTTGCCTCCAGCCTTGAATCCACTGCATCTCATAAAGCAGAATAAACAAGTATATTACACAGTGTCTCATGCAATGATATTGATTTAGGGTGACTGTAGCTTTCTCCAGAGGAATATCTGTGCTGGGGTATGGTACAAGGTATCAGTATAGTTGGGGCTTGTTTTAATTAATGTTATGCTTAAAATATTGCACATATATACAGTATATATATATATATATATATATATATATATATATATATATAAAGGTGCTGTTTGCCTTTAAATGAACTTTTAGTATGATGTAGAGAGGGATATTCTGAGAAAGTTTGCAGTTGGTTTTCATTTTTTATCATGTGGTTTTTGAGTTATTTAGCTTTTTATTCAGCGGCTCTCCAGTTTACAATTTCAGCAGCTATCTGGTTGCTAGGGTCCAAGTTACCCCAGAAACCATGCATTGATTTGAATAAGAGACTGGAATATGAACAGGAGAGGGCATGGAGAGAAAGCTGATTAATTAAAAGTAGAAATAACAGTAAACGTGCAGCCTTACAGAGCTTTTGTTTTTCAATTTTGAAAGGTGGAAAAACTCAGAAGAAGGCGGGAAATAAAAAGTTGCTTAGAATCAGCCATTTTATATTATACTAAAAGTTAACATATAGGTGAAGAACCCCTTATCACACATAGCTAAGTGTGGCTGCATTCCACTGTGACATGATGGAGGTGCTGGCAGGACACAGGAGGGGAGACAGTGGGGGGGGGGGGATTAGTCTCATAGAGGCTGCTGCTACTCCTCTATTTCATGTGACGCTAAATGGTCCCCCAGTACCACCCAGAATGATCCCTTTTCTTTGGCACTGGTTATGCGCCTGCCCCAGGTGATTTGAGAATGAATTTCAGCCAAGGCTTTATTAGGGCATATATAGAAGCGCCTAGCAGCCTTTCCTTATGCTCCTCACCATATAAATCTCTATGCACAGCCTATTGCCAGTATAACATGTGGCTTTTATTTGGGGTTTAGCCTTTCCATTTAGACATAAAGGGGGTTATGTAATAAAAGGTACTGAGTTTGCCCAGGTGCAGCAACCCATAGCAACCAATCAAAAGGCAGCATTTACTGGTCACCTGTTTTAAAGCAAACATCATTGGTTGCTATGGGTTACTGCTCCTGGGCAAACTTAATGCCTTTTATTACATATACCGGAAAGAGTATTTTCCATCCAACGCATATTTTGTCTCTCCTCAAGGGTGCAATACATGTACACAGTGCTACGCAATATGTTGGTGCTATATAAATACATGTTAATAATACATATGATTTCAACTGTAGCCAGAAAAGCAACTGGCTTGTCTTGAAAAGTGCCCATATGGTCACTGATAATGCTGTGTGGGTCACCTTTAACCCTCTCCAGCCTGGAGACATGAGTGAATGTTAGCTGTGTGGACAAGAAGTGCCCCCCTTCCCCACGCATGAGCCTGGCCACAGGGCAAGATGGGTGAATAGCTCAATCCAGTGACAGAGTTAGAAGGTTTTTGCAGCTGCCTGGCCCTGATCCTCTGATCGGATTTAGGGCTGGGTATTTCTTTCAGTCGTTATAAAAACAGATTTTTACATTTTCTTGGTTTTAATAAAAGCAATGAAGCTCACTGGTTATTCTGCAGTGCAGTTTGGCAACTCCCGCTCACATCTGCAAACACAAATAATATAATGCAAAGAAATTGCCATAAAACAATGGGACTATATTTTGTAAAATAACCGCCAGGCAGGTGAGTGGTAGCCATTTTGAAAGCTATAGAAAATACATTGTTATTATAGTTATTAAGTATAATTCCTACAAGTCATTGTAATTGTTTTGCAGCCGCAGGCGGAGCCGTCTGTTATGTGGGGGCAAGTCATGTCTCCAATCATTTAGCAGAGGAGTATTATTATCTTAGTGTTTATTTACACCCAGCTGGTGATGTGACTCAAAACTTTGCTCTGCCCCCAACTAAGAAAGCACATTCCCCAGTGAGGAAGACAAAGGCACAGCCTCCAGTAGAGGTGGAGCCAACCATGAGATCCATTCATTTCAACACTGCCCCACAAACTGCCATCTGGGACTCCCATCCCTCCAGAGACTCTGCAACTGCCAACAAACCCAATGTGGACATGAAAAGCAAGTGTGGCCTGGGGATTCTTCTCTTAGCAGGTCAGAGCTGACTCCATTCTTATGCCTTTACTTCATTGCATGAAGAAATTCCACCATGTTTCCATGTTAGAATGTTTAATATTTTCCTTCCAAATAGCCACAATAGTTTAATAGTGTGTTAACGAGGCACGGCTCCATGTATTTCAGTAGTGCTACTTATGTTACGCAGCTTTGTAGCCGGAAATGTTGATCAATAATAAGCACCGAGCAGCAGAGCTTACAGTCTCATTTGTGCAGCTTGAACTCTAGTGACTTGTCACTGATTTGGGGGTTCAGCTTTAGACTTTACTGACTCCAGTGTTATAATATACATTATACTACATCTCCCAGAACATTTTTTTAGAGGCATATGGTCATTTGCAGCCATTGTGCTGTATCTCACACATTTGCTGTTGGGGTCTCAGAGTAACACAGTCCAAGTTCCAAAACCCACCAGCACTCCCTGGCCTCTTCAGTACAAGCTGGCCTGGTGCATAGTTGAAAGGGATCGGTAACCCTTAATGAAACATGTTTAGCAAGAAGAAAACCGGCACTCAGAGCTCAATGCATGCGGGCAAAGCCCTGCGTGTTTATTGCAACGTAACGTTTCGGGGGCGGGCCCCTTCGTCGACATAACTGAAACTGAAATCACTGGTGGTATGTCCAAACACTAAGTCACCCGAAGTTCCTTCCAGAGGCAACTTTGGGTGACTTTGTGATGTGTTGGTCATACCACCAGTGATTTCAATTATTTCCTATGGAGAGGCAGGGTGAACCCAGGGGAAACTCTGTGTTGTACTTGTGCCCCAAAAAGAGATAGATGATATGCCCCTTATACAATACCCTGGGCTGGTGCATATTTGAAAGAAGAGGAGTGCCAGCCTGGGGTAATAGGTAAGTAATAGGAATCACTGGGGGTCACTGGCTCCTTCTGTTTACCTTTCCTTCACCATTAAAGGGAATTCAAGTAAATGATGGGCTGCACAGGCACCATTAGCTGCTTCTCCACTGGCAGAACACCCCCCCCCCATGTGCCATGAGCCTAAAGATGCAAAAAACAAACAAACAGGATTTGCTTGGTCAGCCCTGGATAAGATTTCTCTGTCTACAGATGTCTGAAAAGTGATTGTACTTATTAGGTCACTATATTATACAGACGCTATTCCATCAGCTGAGGATATCCTGATTTAGCTCTTTCTATTGCAGCCTGTGGAACAATAGCTTTTCTATGCAAATTCCCAGATCACACGTTACAATGAGTAGCTGCTGCCTTTACATTCTGCTAATAATGTCTCAGTTAAGCCATAGACGCAAAGATCTGGTCGTACAAATCATCGTACGATCGGACTTCCCCATCTCCCGACCTGCCACTAACCATTCCGATCAAATAAAGTAGAAAAGAACAGATCAGCCGATGTTCTGCCCCTGACAGCAATCGTACGAAAGTTATGTCTGACAAAAGCTGGTGACAGTCTCCCACTGAAAATCGTATGATCGGCAATACATGCAGAGATATTATCGGCAGCCGACAGAAATCTTTTAACCTGTCTGATCGACCAAACGACCGATCTCCACCGGACCAAAAATGTTGGGACTCTCCACATATGGTCTGAAAATCGTACGATCAGATCTTTGCATCTATGGCCAGCTTGGGCAGAGACAGACAAGAAGATTCAGGGAGATTAGTTGCCCGGCGACAATCTCCCCGAACTGTCTCAAATCTAAATTGCCGGTGGGATGGCACTCTGAGAACTTCGTTTTCCAAAGTCACCTGAAATCTCTTTGTGAGGCAACTTCGGGCGACTTTAGAAAACGAAGCAACTAAATCTCCCAGAATCTTCTCGTCTGTCTCTGCCCTTACTTTTTACAACACTGATAAGCTGGTCAAAGCTGTGAGTGGCAGGTCAGGGCAGCAGTCTGTGCATATGGAATATGTGATTTGTGGAATGTGCTTGTAGGTCACTTGTATGGTGTATGGACCATTAGTAAGAGATTTGCTGGCCAAGATATTCATGGAACTGAGGCTGAACAGCTGGTTTCTGATCTCTGTAACCTTGTTTTAAGCTAAGAGGGCCTGGACCAAATGATTTCCCCTAAAGGGATAGTAACACCAAAAACTTAAAGTGTTGTAAAGGAAAGACAATATAATGTCCCTAAGCAGTGTTTCTTTCTCTGTCCCTTAAATGAGTTGTAATAAATATAGCGTTTACATTCTGACCTATAATGAGAATCATGCAGGTGGCAGTTTATAAAGCAATGCTCAAACACAAAAGCTCTATACTCGGCAAGGTGGCATTTCTATAATACGGGCTTGAGCCACACAAAACCTATGTATTTGGAAAATATCAAACTACACAATATTTTAGTAGCCACCATGGCCGCCGTTAGAAATCACAGGGCCCTGTACAACAAAATTTTTGGGGGCCCCGTCCACCCCTCAAGCCCCACCCCAAATCCCACCCACTCCACATCACAGTTAAAAGACCACACAGACATCAGCACTAAAAAAGGCATCCCCCCACACAAAAGCTATTGGGGACCAGGGCCCCCCTATACTGTAAATTGGGGCCCCAAAGAATATTTTTTAAAAAAAAACATTGGCGCCAGGGCCCCCATTACAAGTTAAAAAAAATTGGGGCCCTAAAGAATATTTTTTAAAAAACATTGGCGCCAGGGCCCCCCTTAGAAGTTAAAAAAAATTGGGGCCTTAAAGAATATTTTTTGAAAAAAACTTTGGTGGCAGGGGCCTATAGAGTATTAAAAAAATACATTGGTGGCCAGGGGATTAAAAAAAAACACAAATTGGTGTTCAGTAGAATTGAACTCGTGGCTTCAGGACTTCAACTTCGCCTCCTTTCGTGACTTTAGGTCTTTCCGCCACTTCAGGACTTCAATTTCGGCAGTTTCCGTGACTTCGGGACTTTTCTCCTCTTTGGGACTTTGCTATTTTCGTTGCTTCGGGTCTTTTCACTGCTTCAGGACTTTGGCTGTTCGCTTTTTCGGCACTTCCGCATTTCGGCTGTCGGGACTTCGGAAGGAGGCGGCAAAACTTCGGCGCTGTCAAGGGGGGGGGCTCTTTAGAAGGGTTCAGCACTGCCGGGCCCCCCTTCAGGCCCGGTACACTTGTACCCCCTGATGGCAGCCCTGGTAGCCACTCTCTTGCCTTTCTTTTTATTCAGTTCTCACCAGTGCAGTCGGACCCCCGGATATGTGAGCAGGTAGTTGACACGTTTGTGAAATTCCGCCACTCTCCATTCATTTCTATGGGATTTTTAAAAGAGTATTTATCAATGGGTGAAAGTGAAAGTTCATCATTTGATACATACGCCTTTCAAAATCCCGTAGAAATGAATGGAGAGTGGTGGAATTTCACTCTAGCAGACTGTGGTGATCTCTAACTTCACTCTTTGATAAATCTACCCCTTGGTCTGATCAGCTATTAGCTCATTGGTGCGGCTCATACCATTTCAGTTCAGTACTCCGGGTAAAGGGGGAATATTTAGAGGGATATTGCCAAACCTTTCTCCACCCTGAGTAAGAAACATGAGCTGGCTTTATTGGCAGCCAGGGGGTGTACCATAAATACTTCTTTCACACCACAGCTATTCAGAGTGTTATTTACAGTATATCCAGGGCTGGGGGAGGTGCTGCACCAAACAAATGTAGCTGCTCCTTCCTCATCCCCGCTTGCTTTGTTTTCCCTAAAGGTGGCCATAGACACACAGATAATATCATACAAATCTATATTTATTACGTCTATGGCCACATTAAAGGGTATGTTACAGAATGGTTAATTCTAAGCAATGTTTCAATTGCTCTTCATTATTTTTATTTTTTATAATCTTTTTAATTAATTCCCTTCTTCTGACTCTTTCCAGCTTTTAAATGGGGGTCACTGACCCCATCTAAAAACAAATGTTCTGTAAGGCTACAAATCTATTGTTATTGCTACTTTTTATTACTCATCTTTCTATTCAGGCCTCTCCTATTTATTTTCCTGTCTCTTATTCAAACCAGTGCATGGTTGCTAGGGTCATTTGCTGACATTATAAACTGGAGAGCTGCTGAATAAAGATAAATAAGTCAAAAACCAAAAATAATAAAAAATGAAAAGCAATTGCAAATTGTCTCAGAATATCACTCTCTACATCATACTAAAAGTTAATTTAAAGGTGAACAACCCCTTTAAAAGAACAAAAAAATTAAAGTGTTTTAAAGTAGTTAACATATAATGTACTGTTGCTCTGCACTGGTAAATGCGGTGTGTTTGCTTCAGAAACACTACTATAGTTTTATATAAACAAGCTGCTGTGTAGACATGGGGGCAGCCATTCAAGCTGAAAAAAAGAGAAAAGACACAGGATACACAGCACAAAACAGATCAGCCCTGTCCAATACAATGGTGTTTTATCTGTTGTCTGCTGAAATGCTTGTGTTGATCTCCAACTATTTTTTATATTTGAATGAGGGTATAAAAGATTGGGGATCCAATCTACTGTGTATCCTGTGCTTGAATGGCTACACATATAAACTATAGTGGTGTTTCTTAAGCAAACACACCAGCTGTACCAGTGCAGCCAATCAATATATGATATTTTCATTACTTTAAAACACCTTCATATTATAGAGTTACTGTTCCTTTAAAGGAGACCATACACAGAGCAACATGGGGAGGAAGTTTGGCCATTGCAGCCTCCTGTCCATCTGTACACCAATGAGAACTTCAGGAAGCCTTGTGTGAGGCGACAAAACGTGCAGCCATCAGTCATATTATCAGATCAACTAAAGGACTTGGCCTTCTATTTGAATTACTAGATAGGTCCAAAGCTCAAGTGTCTGATATTGTCCAATGATTCAGCTATCACAGCCATTGCAGTGTGCTAATATATATATAATTCTGTGCTTAGAACACTCTGAAGTAGCAGATAAATGTAAATGTTTTTCCGCTAGGACATGTGATAACGGCCTGTAAGAGAAGGTGAACTGTGTGCAGAGTTTGGTTCTGGAGAAGCTGTGGGTTTAAGATGAAGCTGATCAGTGGAAAATAAGGGATATGTAACCACACTTTAAGCAAATAAATGAAGATTCCAAAGAAACCTTTGGATAAAGCACAGGGTATGAAAGGAGAATTGATATTATGAAAAGAGTGTTGTTGGAATCCCTGATATGTGAGCCTGAGGCTTTCCTTTATCCTTATGCCAGATCCCAGGAATCCATGTCAGTGACAGGGAATAAAATAAAATGTTATTGAGATGTTGTAGTTCCATGTCCCACAGAATATTAAGAGGAAGAGAGGAATTTTGCTTTAATGTTAGAATTGCTAGTCGCCCCCACTAGCACAGAGCTATGAAACTGCATCTCCCAGTGTGCTGGTGTTATCTATAGGGTTGTACACACAGGCATACTGTAAAACACAACTGCATCTATTGCATTCATATGCTTTTTTGAAATAAAAAACCCTAAGTATGTTTTGGGAGTTCCACACACACAAAGATGCACAGAAAAAAAGATTATGTATAATTTAAAGTTCCTTCTTCAGTCGTTAGAGCAGGTGGAACTTAATTTTGACTACAGGTACTAAATATGGTTGAACTAAGCAGTATCTTTTGTGTTTTCTTGGAGGGGGGGTGAAACATGCAAAAAAAAAAAAAGGCAAATCTAGTGGTTACACGGTCACAGGGCAGAGTTAATTAGTTAATTAGTGACGGAATAATACAGTGAGGCAGATAAAGTCCAAAATGAAAAGCAAAGTGCGCTGCTGAAAGTGGTGCCGTTACACAAGCTGGACCCCATTCCTGCCTCTTCTTTTCTTATGGTAAGTAAGTTTGTTAAAAAAGGGGATATTATTGATTTGTGCAGGTGTTACTTCTCTGTCCCACATCATGAGGGGCCCTATGGGGGAATGTCTCAGACTCCTCTAATTATCTTACAATGTAAGGGTTCTTACACATGGACATTTGTTATACAGGTGTTTCTCTTTTGTTAAAGAAACCCTAAGAGCTCCATGTAAACAGTATGTAGAGAAATGGAGTGATTAACATAGAAAATGATTTGATTGGACTGTTCCTTCATATGTTTGGAAAAGTTGCTGATAGGATGACAGTTGTGCAGTTCTATCTTGTGGCATTCAAACGTGTATGATCCGGCCATTGCTGGTATTTGTGCTTTCTTGTCTAATGACAAACTGCCCATCACAATAAGTCTTACACAACACCAACAGGGGGCTTAGCCTTGGAACTGCCTCTATTATTCACATAGACTGTTAAGAGATGTACTATAAAAGCACATCAGGCTAGGTCTTGGCAGCAATCTGTCCAGTACAAGAGGGAGATGTACAGGCAGTTGCTCTTTGAAACAGACGGTGGCTTTATATTTGATGCAGAGACATACATAAAGGGAAACTATACAGCTGAACATTACAGGTCCCTAGAAAAATATATCACATAATACGTCAAATACGGATATAGATTTTCTAATAATATGTGCCATTGGATAATCCCATGCACAAACACTGTCATTTTAAGTAGTAAAGCCCATCTATCTGGCTTGTATGAGGCACTGGGCTCTCACACAAACCAAGGACACACATACATGCTAGTTTACATCAGCTGACGTATGAGAAGGTGCATGTATTTCACTCCCACACTACTTGCTGGTACAGTTATATTTGCTAATATGTATATGCCAGTTAGATAGCATTCCTTGATAGGTCACTTATTATACTATATAAATAATATAATCCTGTTGGTTAGGTGTCTGGTATCCAGTTAAAGTTCTATGTAAGTATCACATCACCATTCCTCTGTGTGTCATTATTGCGGACAGCAAATTCTCATTTGTAAGTGATTTTATGGGGCTTCCCAGTTGCTTAAGTCTCATGACTTTTGCTTGTCATTGTTCTTGTATTTGCAGCCGTTCTGAGCACCTTCGGAGTTTGGTTCCTACCAGTCAGCTCAGCAACTGCGGAAATCTTGTTATTACTTTCTGGCCAGTCAGCAAAATCAACAGAATCCAATAGGAACAGCACCTGGGAAAACTCCCCTACCGGCCGTACAGAGCCTACGATATTTCTGAATTCAACTTCTGTTATTGACGGACCAGAGATTTCTCCCATTTCTGGCCTAACTGAAGGCATTGCCCTGCCTATGTTCATTGCAAGTCCAGATATACTTTCAGGTGCTGTGAATTCCACTGTAGAACTCAATACAAGCAAAGAGCTGATCAGTGGGGCTGAGCGTTTTAACTCACTCATTTCCTCACGGAATTTTCCTTCTGCTGAAGAGCCGCTGTTATCTTCTACCACTACAAGTTACTTCATGGAGATCAGTATAAAGGCCTGCGTCCAAGCCACTGGCCTGACAGATGCAGAGGTTTTAGCTATAGCCATAGGAGCTCTATTTCTGGCTATTATATTAAGTAAGTAGCAAGTCTAAATAAGCACAATATAATGCCATGTTGGATGAAAGTCTCCAGTGGTTCTACGCTGTGCCATTATAGAAGAATAGCGATCAAGACCAAAATTCCAAATGGTTCCATTACAGAACCATTAATTGTGAGGGGGGAATAAAGGTGCATCACAGGACACACAGAAATTGATAGGCCTCTATTATCAGTACATTTGGTTCCCAAACTGTGGAGCCTAGAACAGTATCAGGAGAGACTTGGAAGAAATGTTTGGGTAAGATTTGGAGAGAATGCTTATTTACACTCCTAGATAAGTCCTAGCCCTACTTCACATGTAATCACACACATTCATACAGACTTGCACAGTGGTTAAACAAAACACACTTTCTGTGTCTGATAAATGTCAGGTTGGTACTGAGGTTGGAGGGTTTAAAGGGGTGGTTCACCTTTGCATTAACTTTACATATGTTATAGAATGACCAATACCAAGCAACTTTTCAATTGCCCTTCATTTTTCTTTAGTTTCTGAATTATTTACCATCTTCTTCTGACCCTTTCCAGCTTTTCCAGCTTTCATATGGGGCACTGACCCCATATAAAAAAACAAAGTCTGTAAGGGTGGTGGCAAATTGTGAAAATTCAGGGAGATTAGTCGCCCGGCAACAAATCTTCTCTTTTTCGTTCGACTTAACCTCCCCGAAATGCCTTCCCGCCGGCAAGAATGCAAATCTCCAGTGGGATAGCATACGAATCGCTTCGGATCTCCGAAGTCGCCCCAAGTTTCCTTGTGAGGCAACTTCAGAAATGTATGCCATCTCTTTGGGGATTTCTATTCTTGCCCGCAGAAAGGCATTTTGGGGAGATTAGACACCCGACGTATTTGTCGCTGGGCAACATCTCCCCATCTGCCACTAGACTAAGGCTATAAATTTTTATTGCCACTTTTTATTACTCAACTTCTATTCAGGCCTCTCCTATTCATATTCAAGTCTCTTATTAAAATCAATGGATGGTTGTTACGGTAAATTGGGACCTAGCAACTGGACTGCAACCAGAGCTGGTGAATAAAAAGCTAAATAACTCAAAACCACACACAAAAAAAAAAAATTAAAACCAGTTGCAAAATGTCTCAATACCATTCTAAAAGTTAATTTAAAGGTGAACAACCCATTTAAAGACACCTTACACAATAAGCAAGCCCAGAATTATTTGGGGCTTGACTTGTTCCCCCGGGATGAGATAAAAACTCCTAAAGCTCATATTTGCAGTGGACAAAAATCCCACACCGCTCCGACTGCCTTCATTGATTTAAATAGGGATTGCCAGGCATCAGGTGTTGTTTGGTGGAGCTGTGCTTCAACTGAAATGAGCAGAAATGGCCTCAGTTTGTCAAGACTGAACATATGTTACATTACTCATATATTCATCTTTCTGTTTCACTTCAGGTTCTCTTTTCTACCAGTTGGTGATATACTTGAGAAATAAAAAAGTCAACAGAGACAGCTCCATATATACAATCGAAAATGCACTGCACAAGTACGACATGGACACCAGCGGGGAACAGCCAGAAACAAAACTATAGGATCTAATTCCTCGTCAGAAAATGGATCAAATACATTCTGAGTTGTGTGACAGGATCTTAATACATTAATGATATATGAGACTATGCGGTGCTGCTTTATCTTATGACCCTGAGATATGTCCTGCTGTTGTCTACAATAGCCTTTATCACTGCCCCCTAATCCTTGAACAATACGATTTGTTACACTCACATATTAAATGTATGTTAATTAGGCCCCTTACTGAGCTCCTCCACCAGCCACTGCGTCTAATAGGCCCACTGTTAATCTTCTTGTTCAGTACTGGGTACAGCAGCGCCTCTATCCCAGAAACACTGGATGGGGTCATCATTCAGCTTCTGAGTTTAAGCAGCCAAAACAATTGATGGCGAGGGGATAACACCCGAAATAACCAGATTATCAAACAATAAGCAGTCAAGAGCTGGCACTTAAATGGGTGTTCACCTTCAAGATAACTTTTAGTATGTTATAGAATGGCTAATTCTAAGCAACTTTTCAATTGGTCTTCATTTTTTTTAATTTTATTTCCCTTCTTCTTACTCTTTCCAGCTTTCAAATGGGGGTCACTGACCCCATCTAAAAACAAATGCTCTGTAACACGACAATGTATTGTTATTGCTACTTTTTATTACTCATCTTTCTATTCAGACCTCTCCTATTCATATTCCAGTCTCTTATTTATATCAATGAATGGATGCTAGATTGCTGAAACTGCAAACTGGAGAGCTGCTGAATATAAGCCAAATAACCCAAAAACCACAAATAATAAACAACAAAAAACAATTGCAAATTGTCTCAGAATATCACTCTCTACGTCATACTGAAAGTTAGTTTAAAGGTGAACAACCCCTTTAAGTGACAGCACCTTGATTTCTACGAACTGCCACAAGGTAATGCATTGATCTCTCACAGAGCTATAATTATTGTTATATTGTTACTTGTAAATATGTAAAACAATCATGTACACAATGTAAGTCGTGTTATGTAATAAATGAGTAAATGTCTTTGAATAATGCCAGTGGAAATGATTTAAGCAGTATCTGTCTGAAACCATAAAGAAGTAACAGACCTGGAGGAGAGCTGATCTCTGCTACATTGTTCCAGTCAGAAACACATCGGAATAAACAATATTGCTTTCAATAGCAATTATTTTACATTTACAATTACATTGGTTATGAAAACAAATCATTATTGGGCAAAGAACACATTTAAAGTTGATAGAAATCTACTGCACTGGATGATTAGTAATACATTTTGACAAACAGATATTTTCTTATATTGTTTGAGATTTCAAAGTCATTAGTGGGCTTCCTCAAAGTACATTTTTTTCTGCTGAAACTCATCCATGCCGTCAATCAGTAGTGAATTGCCAATTGCCTTATGCTGGAATCAGACAGAACCCCACGGGCGATTTTACCTGCGATACCTTCCGTTCTGACACAATGAGACTAATCGCAGGCGTCACATCGGATGCGCTGAATCTAATGTAAGTAATACAAATGTCGCATGTAGAAGCTGATCAGACAAGACTGTTGGATGCAAACGCTGCATGTTGAATCTTTATACGACAGTCCTGCAATCAGCTTCTACGTACAACATTTGTGTTACTTACATTACATTGCCTGCGATTAGTCTCACTGTGTCGGAACGGAAGGTATCGCCTGTGGAGTTCTCACTTAGGCTAAGGCCATACTGGGATGATTATCAGCCTGCAGATGAATGCAAGCCAAGTGCATTTCAGGTGCATGCATAGAATCTAATATTATTTGCAATGATTGGGACCTGGGATTTTCAAGAGTATCTTTCTGTAATCACCACACCTTAAGTCTGCTAAAAATCATTTAAATAAATAAATTATAATACATGTATAAGGATAATATATATATATATATATATATATATATATATATATATATATATATATATATATATATATATTAACAGAGAGGATGCAATACAAGGTACAGTTTTTTATTACAGAGAAAAAAGGAAAACATTTTTAAGAACTAGAATTATTTGCTTAAAATGAGCTTTGTGAGAGATGGGCTGGATAATGGGTTTCCAAGTAAAAGTGGCCATAGAAGTTAATTGTCTCTCCCTAACGACCAGTTTTAGTGCAATCCGACAATCTGTCAAATTATCATGAGGTTAGTAGGCACCAAAAAAATCATGCATCTAAAGATTTTTCGTCCGACATCATCAGAAAATCAATTGGTCAGGTTAGAAAATTTTCATAGTTCACAGTGAAATGTATCCATTGTTATCCATTTATCCAATTGTTTACAGGGCCAAGCAGTCAGCTATCCACAGTTTTCCTAGATACAACTGTATGTGAAGAAAGTATGGCGGATTTTAAACTTAATGAGAAAGATAATAGCCGGAGAGCACGTAATTCTTCAATTAAAATGTCATCTATTTATTAGCAGAAATTCCTGCACAACATGTTTCGGCTACATCGGCCTTCATCAGGTTCATAAAACACAGTGATACAACAAGCTATTTAACCCCTCACCAACAACTACACCAGCATCCCAAAAGGCCAGTTCCTGCGGGTGAGGCTAATATCCTCCAATGATGAAAGTTACCTATGCAGTGCTAATAAACTAATTACAAAGTTTTTGGAGAATGGTTATGATGATAATTCATTGTGTGCAGTAAGGGATGATGTTCTTAAAAGAGATAGAATGGGGGGCGTGGCCTGGACGCTGAAGGAGATGGCCGCCTGATTTCGCAGCTCCGCTGAAATACCCACCCTAAGCCTTCATTAGCACCCTATATGCTGTTACCCTCCCTCAGCGTTGATTCCCGCAACTACCCTGAGCCCTCCGATACTTGCCATTCGCAGCCAGAAGCCTTCAGCACTTCCATCCCGGTGGTTCTAGGGGAAGGGTGTGGAACGCAGCGGCCATCTTCCAGTGCGGCTCACGTAGCCGGCTCCTGCATTGTGACACGCGGACCGCCACTATACTCGCGATCCGGATCGGGCGGTGAGCGCAGACCTGTTGTTTGCTCTTACTGCCGATGTCCTGTGAACCGGTGTTCTGTGAACCGGCGACTGCGGCCCAAGCGCCCCGACCACGTGGATATCGTGGTCTCTCCCCACGAGGCGGCTCATTAGGCCCTTGTACCTCCCCACGCTGCTGAGCACCGGGACCCTCTGGAAGTCAGCAGGGGAGCTATTTTGCCTGCTATTGCTTGTGACCACAGCCTAGCATCCCTCATTTGTGACACTACACCACAACCTGCACACTATAGTTGCCTTCTCAGCACCTGGCCATACGGACATTCATTTGGCTAACCCTCTCTCAAGGGTCACCTTGGACAGCTGAGGTGGAGACCACTAGGATGCAATGCACACTTCCTAGCCACTTCGGTCTCCCTCTGTTGATGGGTCAGGACAAGTCTCACTGAGGTGCCAACGGCTCTGCAAGTCTCTTTAGCCTACTTACCGCTTTGACCAACGGTCATACCGACTCACATGGTTCGTGTATTCGATTGATCAGACCTAGAGCCATTTGTACGACAAGCTTAGGGAGGCTCACACCTGTTGTCCGCACTTACCTCCACCTAATCCCGATCATCTCACTTGGACCTTCTTCTGGACTTCCTAAGAGTCACCCCCCACCTACCATTGGCTCGATATGTCGAGCAGACGACAGCAACAGACAGCTAACCCTCCTGATGGAGCGTCTGATTTTTTCAAAAGCAAAGCTACTAAGCCTGCCAAAACTCCGAGCACACCCATGGAACCAGACTCTGACTCGCCCTGCACTAAAAAAGATATAAATGAACTCAAAGCCCTCCTCCTGGGATTCAGGGAAGAGATCCAAAACGAAATACGAAACTCGCTTACGGATGTAAAATCTGACATTGCAACATTGGACAATAGAGTTCAAGTGCTGGAACAAGCTCAAGACTCTATCCAGGACTCCACATCTAACATGGAGACTCTGCTTCAGGATCTACAAACACAATTGCGAGATCTCCAGGATGCCCATGAGGACCTGGAGAATCGCACTAGACGAAACAACTTGCGCTTTCGAGATATTCCGGAAACGGTGCATTTGGACACTTTTTTACCGAAATTTTTTAAAGCTTTGCTGCCAGGAGTCGACGACAAATACCATTTGCTGGATAGAGCCCATAGAGCCCTTCGTGCTAGACCACACCCGAATATGCCGCCCAGAGATGTGATTGTGCGGTTTCATTACTTTCAGACCAAGGAGGCTATCTTGAAGGCGTCCCGAACCGCGCACATGGAGCTTGATGGTGTGTTTCCGAAAATTTACGCTGACTTGGCTTCCTCAACATTGCAAAAACGGAAAGACCTCAAACCTCTGACTGAAGTGCTGAGACAAAAAGGCGTCCCTTACAGATGGGGGTTTCCTTTTAAACTCACGTACCAACACAATGGCCTTACATATACTGTCAAACACCCTAGCGAAATTGAGGAGGCATTGCCTTATCTTCAGGATCCTCCAATGGACTCCTCGGAGACGGAGCCACAGGTTCCCCGGGAACAGGATACTCTAGCGCAGTGATCCCCAACCAGTAGCTCGTGAGCAACATGTTGCTCCCCAACCCCTTCAATGTTGCTCTCAGTGGCCTCAAAACAGCTGCTTATTTTTGAATTCCAGGCTTGGAGGCAAGTTTTGGTTGTATAAAAACCAGATGCACTGCCAAATAGAGTCTCTTGTAGGCTGCCAGTCCACATAGGGGCTATCAAATAGCCAATCACAGCCCTTATTTGGCACCCCAGGAACTTTTTGCATGCCTGTGTTGCTCCCCAACTCTTTTTATTTTTGAATGTTGCTCACGGGTAAAAAAGGTTGGGGATCCCTGCTCTAGCGTGACCGGAGACTAAGTCCGCTTTGCAGTACGGTCGAAGATTTCTTGAGACGGCTATAGGAGGATGTTTTGTCCATTGCACCAAACCTTTGACTTGTTGCCGATACCTGACTACAGCTACACCTAGATGGCCCATATACCACTTCCACTCATACGTTGGGTTCAGATGAAAGCTGAGCTCTGGGCCCTCGGACTCGGCAGATGGGACCCTGGGTACCCCCTCAGTTGCTTGCTACCAAACTAATGTCTCTGACGATCTCTGCCTGAGAAGCCTAAAGTTCGTATACCATTGGTCCGTTCAGTTTTCTAGTTGGGCCTTGAAACAACCTTACCTACGGATTTCTGATGTTTCCATGCCTTGGTGCTTGCTGGACAATTGAGCTCCTACGACTATGAGGACCTGTTGATTCTTTTGTGGTTATTCCCCAATTACAGCTGCCATGGCTCACATGTTCTTTTTTTTTTTTTTTTTTTGTTAGTTGTAAATTGAATCTCCTAATACTTAACACCATTTGTGTTAAATTATCTTGCCGTTTTGATATAGGGTATTGATAGCTTTATTATGGGGTGGGCGGCGCGGACTGGCTTCCCTTTTAGACTCCACTCCGTGACCCCACCTACAGAAGGTTTCCTAGAGAGGGGCATCAAACCTGTCCTCTCTATCCCTTCTTTTTCTGTAATTTTTAATTTTTAATTTTATTTTTATTTTTAGGAACCTTCACCACTCTTCCCCTTTTCGGAAGATTAAACGTCGTTTGACGTACTCTTGTTTTTTTTTTTTGTTTTTTTTTTTTCTTCTTCTTTCTCTTCCTTCCGCAGTTTAATTGTCTGTCTCCCCCTCCTCCTCCCCTTTCTGTCTTCTGACCTATCACTACACTCTTACTTCTGTTTTTCTTCCTTCCCCTTTCCTTTTTCTCTTACCTGCTACTTTTTTTCTACCGTCTTACCAAAGCGATTCCATTGCCTCCTGTCTTCGACACTTCTCATTGGGTGTTTTCCCCATCTTTATTTTTTCTTTTCTTTTCTTTATCACTAGCATATCATCGAAGTGACGTCTCGATCCCTCGACACTCTCCCGAGATGGCTGCACGGGTGCCCCCAGATCCCCGCTCATTTGACCTGAAGGTAGGCTCCCACAATGTCAATGGCCTCAATGTGCCCCAAAAACGCACTATGGCCTTCACTGAATATTCCAAATTAAAGCTTGATATCTTGCTGCTGCAGGAGACACATTTCAGTAGAACTTCCTCACCCAAATACCTTTCCAAACACTACCCCCAGATTTACTTGGCAAATTCGACCTCGAAAACGAGAGGGGTAGCCATTCTTATCGCTAAACAGGTGAAATTTCAACTCATACAGCAGTATGTAGATCCCGATGGCCGATTCATCATCTTAAAGGGACACCTCCAGAACCATCTGACTACACTTGCTTCAGTTTATGCCCCCAATAACTCAAAGCAGAAATTTTTCAGGATTTTTTTTAAAAAATTGTCAGAAATCTCGGAGGGCAGAGTAATTGTGGGGGGCGATTTTAACACGACTTTGAATAATAATCTAGATAGATCTCGGGACATCTTGGACACTAAGCTAACTGGCACAGGCGATAGAGACGCGAAACACCTTCTCACCCACCTGAAAGAGGAGGCTTTGGTGGACGTTTGGAGAGAAAAACATCCCATAGATAGAGACTATACATTCTACTCCTCTGTCCATGCCACCTATTCACGTATAGATTTCATCCTCACCAAACCTACGTTATTACACTATATACACACGGTTAAAATTCACGATATTACTTGGTCAGACCACGGTATGGTGGAAACGCTTTTCAAAAGATGGGACAAGATCAGGGGAGGGGGGACCTGGAGACTTAATGACTCCTTATTGCTGGATAGGGATATCTGTATGGAGATATCCACTTCCGTTAAAGATTACTTCCACAATAATACTCCGGCGGATACTTCCCTCGCTATCAGATGGGACGCCCACAAAGCTGTGATTAGGGGAATCTTGATTAAACACGCTTCCCGAAAAAAGCGGGCCAAGGCAGAGAAGATTACACAGTTATCCCAAAAACTCCACGATGTAGCCACAGCACATAAAAAACTCCCCACCCCGGAAAAATACAGGGAAATACAAGAACTTAGGACGAACCTCATACAATTGCTTTCGGATACAGCTGCCTACACAATGCGTAGGACTAAATACCATTATTACGAATATGCAAACAAACCCCATACAATGTTATCACGCAAGCTAAGAGCCCTCCACACTACACATACTATCCACGCCATTAGAACCCACTCAGGGACTGTGACGAGAGACACGACACAAATTCTCCATATGTTTAGTGCCTTCTATACGGAATTGTACTCCGCAGATAAGGCCCCACAAGCCCACCTGGCCCGAGACTCCGACTTCTTGTCTACATGGCACCCACCCCAGCTCACTGCAGACGACCTGGATATGTTATCTGCACCAATAGCAAAAGAGGAGATAGACCATGTGATTAAACTTTCGAAATCGAATAAAGCTCCAGGCCCAGACGGCTACACGGCAAGATATTACAAAAAATTTGTCACACTTTTAGGCCCACACCTGAAAGATCTCTTTCAGTCACTTCTCGATGGCTCCCCCTTGACAAAGCATATGCAATCGGCAACCATAACAATGATCTTAAAACCAGGAAAAGACCCTTGTAATTGTGACAGCTATAGGCCGATTTCATTGATCAATACTGATATCAAGCTATTCGCTAAAATACTGGCCAACAGACTTGCTCCGCTACTTTCCAAGTTAGTTCACAGGGATCAAGTGGGGTTCATACCAGGGCGACAGGCAGCAGATGGCATACGCACGGTGATCGATCTAATAAGTATAGCGCATACGATTCCCACTTCCTCCCTTCTGTTGTCTCTAGATGCACAGAAGGCATTCGACAGGGTAGATTGGAAATACATGTTTGCAGTCCTCGAAAAGTTGGGAATACCACAACCCTTCCTTACGGGGCTCCGGCAATTATATGACTCCCCTTCCGCACAGGTGCTTAGCATGGGCCTGTTGTCCACACCTATTGAGATCAAGGGAGGGACACGACAGGGCTGCCCCCTCTCACCATTAATCTTTGCATTATCCCTAGAGCCTTTGGCCAATGCTATTAGACAAAACCCGGATATCAAAGGCTTCCCTATATCAACTGAGGAACATAAACTAAATTTATTTGCTGACGACATTCTCCTTACACTTACTTCTCCCCAAACTTCTCTGCCTAATCTACTACGTACCCTAGAACGCTTCCAACAGATTTCAGGATATAAAATCAATTCTACAAAGACACATGCTCTCCCCTTGACACTATCCGAACCCGAACTGAAGCTACTCCAACTTAACTTTGACTATAAATGGGAAAGAGATCCCAATATTTGGGAATCAAACTCACTCCGTCTTACAAATCCTTATATAAAGCTAATTATCCAATGTTAATAGATAGGCTTACGAAGGATCTATCTGTCTGGCATACTTACTCCCTGTCTTGGTTTGGCAGAATTGCATCTGTGAAGATGACTCTATTGCCCAGACTTCTATATCTCTTCAGGGTTCTACCTATTAACTTTCCTGACAAAACGGCTCTCTCGCTTCAAAAAGCTATCTCGGCCTTTGTCTGGGGAGGAAAGAGGCCCAGAATTAAGTCGGTGATTATGACCAAACCGAAAACAATGGGGGGTCTTGGAGTTCCACATATCTATCGATACTACTTGGCGAGTAGATTAGAATCCATGGTGCACATACACGCTCCTACAGAAGAATCTTGGAAGCTGATTGAAAACCACTTCTCTGCGCCCATGCAGCTGGCGCACCTGTTTTGGATTCCTAGAGCACATAGAGACACCCCCAAGGGCCTCTTGCCCTCCTCGCAACAAGCTCTGGATCTGTGGGACTCCATAGCCCTTAAGATGAAATTGAGCACACATTTCACTAGATGTAGGACAATCTTTTGCAATAAGACCTTTCTCCCAGGATGCCACCCCCTAGATTTTAAGCCGTGGATAGATGTGAACATGGTCACTATAGTGGATTTCTGCCCAGATAAAATTACTCTCTCATTCCAACAACTTAGGGAAAAACATAACATTCCCCGGCCCCACTTTTTTCGCTACTTACAAATCCGACACTATGTGGAGACCGAAACCAAATCTCAGAACGCCCAACCTATGACATACTTTGAAAACATCTGTCTCAACCACAAATACCTGACACACCTGATATCCACACTTTACGGCCGCATATCATCGGATACCACTGACATACGTCAGCCTTACATGACTAAATGGGAAACAGATCTGGATCTCCCAATTACGGATAAGACATGGTCATATATATGGGAAACGGCCAAAAAAACGTCTATTTGTGCATGTTCCAGCGAAAGGGCATATAAAATCATCTATCGATGGTATTATACCCCAACACGCTTAAGTAAATTTAGTGGTAACCCGGAACATGCTTTATGTTTTCGAGGATGTGGTGCCCAAGGCTCCTTCCTCCATACTTGGTGGACCTGTTTAATAGCCCAGGAATTCTGGAAGATGGTCGCCTCTCTGCTCTCCGAGATTCTACATAGCACTATCCCGGCTACCCCACATACCTTTCTATTGGGCATGAAAATTGAGAACATTACTTCTAAATTGTCCCATAAATTGGCTACACACATCCTGACAGCAGCAAGATCCCTCCTAGCTTCTAATTGGAAGCGGCCACAATTGCCTGGATTACAATCACTGATAGCCAAGGTAAACTGGATCCGCGCGATGGAATCCATCAGACATATTCTCTTAGACAGGGCCTATGAGGGGGAGCTGGAGTGGTACCCGTGGACCCGATACTTGGAAGACGCCCAATTTGAGCCTCATTTATCTGAAGCTGGAACTATTTGAACACTGTGGGTAATATGATGTCATTCGGTAACTATACATTGTCGTTGGGATATCTGTCTCTCTTCTCACCTTTTCTTCACCCATTCCTTCTTTTTCTCTTCTAACATCTGTTTTTCCCTCCCCCTTACACGTTAGCTACGAGAATAGCATAACACTGAGCTATCTCGTGCACGGCAGGTTTTCCTTTACAAGAGCCTCTAAGGGCAATGCTGTTATCCAGTCCTACGCCTGTTAGATCACAGACTGTGGTCGGACATTGAAAGTGTTATGTGAAGAATTGCTTACTGTATTGGGACATAAACAAATCTGCCGCCGTGCTTATGTTGTACTTTATTGCATCTTTTTTAATTGTCATGTTGAAAAACAATAAAAATTTTGAATGATAAAAAAAAAAAAAAAATTTAAAAAGAGATAGAACGAGCCTTCTAATTAAGACAAAGGCTGAGCCGGTGGTGGAACAACAAATTCCGTTTGTGAGCCAGTTTGGACCATTAAGTAAAAAACTAGAAAAACTTTGTCTTACATTATTGGTCCATTTTGCAAAAAGATCCCACGTTTGGGAAACACTGTAAATCGATCCCATTATTCTCTTATAAGAGAGGGAAAAATGTGGCAGATAAGTTGGTAAAGGCTGACTTACATGAGACTGATAATAAGACAAGATTTCTTAGTACTCCAAAATTTGGAACGTTCCCTTGTTTGTGATGTGGGAGTTGCAGTTCAATAATTAAGGGTGATATCATCACAAACCCCTTGAAGGGTTATAAAATATCTACCACAGATTCAGTAATTTATGAATTTAAATGCCCCTGTGGGAAAATGTATATTGGACAGACATCAAGACAGGTTAAAATCAGGATTAGGGAAAATAAATATTCTACAGTATTTCCAATTACAGTCCTGATAATAAGAAAACTCACACACCAGTTGGCAAACACTTTTATTTGCATAAACACAATCCATCTATACTGAGATGGCTGGTCTTGGAAAAAGTACAGTTACCCCAAAGAGGGGGAGAAAGAAAACGCCTACTCTTACTAACTGAGGCGAGATGGAGAGACAGAATGGATACGGTCGAACCTCATGGAATGAACGAAGCTATGAGCTATAAATGCTTTTTGTAATAATTGTTGCCTATTAATAAAATTCCATCTTTCTCTTTCAGATATACTTTGGACTTTATATGGACTAACATTACGTATTTATAACACTGAGAATAACATGATACTGGTACGAGAATACTTTGTTACTACTACAAATATTTGTATACAATGGGTCAATATGTTTTATCTTTGCTACAACACAATTGCAACTCTTTGATGGTGCTAATTACTAGTAGGCCACAAGATGGCAGTACTTCTATTTCTAATATGTATGTACCTACCTGGCCACACTGTGGAGCGGGTATGTAGTTGTTGGTGAGGTGAGGGATTAAATAGCCTGTTGTATCACTGTGTTTTATGAACCTGATGAAGGCCGATGTAGCCGAAACATGTTGTTCAGGAATTTCTGCTAATAAAGAGATGACCTTTTAATTGAAGAATTACGTGCTCTCCGGCTATTATCTTTCTCATTTGGAAACCATTGCACTCTGGCACGTGGTTTGCAGCTTGTTGAGAGACACACATACACTGTATAAAGGACTATTCAATTATGGTTTGATTTTCAACTTAAAACATTTTAGTGTTACAATCCCTTTAATTGAATAGGTGGAACACACAGATAAAAACTATTTGTATAGTTAAATCAATGTTTACCAGCAGCATTTTTAAAATAATTTTAATTATTCGCAATTGTATTTACATATTCAGCACAACAAAAATATAACCAGTAAACTCTAAATTGTTATAGAAATCATTTGCAAAATTTAACATAAACGTCCTCATACTGAAGTAAAAAACGTTCTAAATACAGTTAATTAAAAAGTCTGCATTATTTATGATATATTTAAGTTTATCTTCACTATTCCTCTCTCAGCATCTGTTTCTCCTCATTCTGTCTTCATTCAGAAGTTGGATGTCAGATGAATGATCAAATATATCTTATAGGGGGGGCTCCTTTCCTAGCAGATGTATTAGAGGTCACTCCAATAACTGATTCCAGTACAAACAAAATCTAACAAAATAACTGCCTTTTCGACAAATTCTGATTTAGAAAGACAGGATTTTTGGTGATTGAGCCCTAATACATCTTCTAAGCAAAATAAGTCCCCCTAAAAAGATATATTGGATTATTCAGACACCCAACACCTGAACAAAGACAGAATGAGGAGAAACAGATGCTGAGAGAGGAATAGTGAATATAAACCTGATTACTTCAGAAACGGTACAGAATTTTTAACCAATTGTATTTAGGAACTTTCTTATTTCAGTAAGATGAAGTGAATATGAAATTTTCATTTTCGCGATAGTTCCCCTTTAAAAGGACTAGCACAATCAGAATAGCCGTGTGCTATTACCCTACAGATTGGGATCCATTTAAACCGTCTCATAATTTTTTTGGGAAAATAATGCTTTTGCAGTTTTGTAAATAAAATCAATTCAAAATTTAAGCACCAAGAAATAGCGGTAAGTTAGATAGGCCACTGCATTCATTAGCAGGCTTCTGTCAATGCCCTGTACAGACATAAATCATAGAAAATCCATATAAGCATATAAGAGAGTTAAAACGCTGTTCCGTAGCTTAAATGTGAAGTGCATGCTATATATTTTATTCAAGTGAATGGACTTTGAGCGCCACCTGAAATATGCCCCATCAGATGCCAAATTAAAAATATTCTTTATCTGAATGTACTTTTTCTTATACAGTTATGGGACCTGTTATCCAGAATGTTTAGAATGTTTAGGACCTGGGGTTTTCCGGAAAAAACTGATCTTTCCGTAATTTGGATCTTTATACCTTAAGTCTACTAGAAAATCATATAAACATGACATAAACCCAATAGGCTGGTTTTTCTTCCAATAAAGAATAATTATATTTTAGTTTGGAACAAGTACAAGGAACTTTTTTATTATTACAGAGAAAAAATTTATATTTTTTGAACATTTGGATTATTTGGATAAAACGGAATCTATGGGACATGGCTCTTCCATAAGTTTTCTTATGGATAACGGGTTTTCGGATAAGGATCCCATACCTGTATGTGTTAATTATTTTTCTGTTTTACTTTGTATAGCAACACTATTGTTGAGTAAATCTAAAATGAACACATTGCTTGCCTCTCCTCTGGTGCAGATAAGCCAACAAAAGCTGTCTGCCACATGTCTGCAAATGCAAATGACAGATAGGCACCGAATCTGCCAGTCAGTGCATACATTGGAAGGGTTTCACTTTGGAAACTCAAAAGATACACTGTATAGAGCAGAATAACTCTATAGCACACCTTTCAGTAAAATTAATTTTGTAACCAAAGCACCACCTACGCACCACCTACTGGTCAGTATTACGACTGTACAGTAGGGGAAAACTACAGTTCAGAAAAAAATTAGAAATGTTCCGATGTTGCTCTGCTCAGCAAAGACAGGAAAGACTGTTCTCCTTCATGTTTTCTTAGAGTAGTCGGAAAACAAAATGAAATGTGATTTTTATTTGGAGGTTTGCATTTCCTTTAAAGGGATTGTTCACCTTCAAACAACTAGTTGCTTTCAGATAGATCACAAGAAATAACAACTTTTCACTTTACTTTCCTTTTTTCTATGTGTCATAATTTTTCTATTGAAGTGTACAGTGTCATTTTTCACCTTTTGAAGCAGCTCTGGGGGGGGGTCGTCGACCCTGTAAACTGTTCTAAATGGATATTTAGATACATTTCTTATCTTTGTCCCTGCAGAGCAGAATCTCTGGGTTTTATTACAGCTGTTAGAATTGATACAATAGTTGCTAATATTCCAGAAATGCTGCTGAGAATTGTATCAACTAAATGTTGCAAAATTGTAACAGTTCAGAATCTGCGCCTGAATTACTGAGGTGCCAGACTCAAACACCAGTCACGAACATTAAACTTTAAACTTAGATTTTGGAAAAACAGTAACAATCCAAAAACAACTGAATTGAAAAAAGTGTTTGGAAGGTGAACAACCCATTTAATTTTAATAAATGTCCGTGGAGCATTTTAGCTTTAAAATGTTGCAGTGATTTGACTGCAACTTAATTGGGGCTGCAACGTATGCAAAGTAGGAAGGAGCCCTGAGTCTGCTAATTCTTGCATCAGGACTAGGCCTTGCTTTAGACAACAGAGAGTACTGTCAGTGCAATTCATGTGACAAATAATTGCAGTATAAAGAAACAATCTCAAATTCATGAGATTACAGCTGAATCATATGCCAGCCGTATGTCCATAATACTAAAGGCCAGTGATCCCCACGAGTGGCCTGTTAACAACATGTTGCTCCCAGTGGCCTCAAAGCAGATTCCTGGTTTCGAGATAAGTGTTAGTTGCACAAAGACCAGGTATACTGCCAAACAGAGCCTTCTGTATTCTTCTAGTCCACATTGGAGCTAACAAATGTCCGATGCAGCACTTATTTTGCTCAACCCATGCTTGCGTTTCTTATGGGTAAAAAAAAAAGTTGGGGAGCCCCGAACTAGGCATTTCGAGAACTATAGTAAAACAGGTCTAGAACATTAGCTAATGATCTTAACAGAGGCTCAGATTCCTGCACTGATTGAAACCGTGCTGCAGCAGAAGGGTGCCGGATGTACTATGTGCTGCTTCCTCCGCTGCTTTTCCCAGAGCTGCTGCTCTTCTGCATGCGACTGCCACTAGGCTGACGTGGAATTCTCTGGCTAGATCCTTCTCTGCAGCTCCGTTCTCCTGGACCTTGAGTCGTAATGGTTGTCGGATTCAGTTTGTTTCTTCCTGCAGCCCAATACGTTGAATTAATGGTAACGCATAGAATGAAACAGATAAAAAAGGAATTGCTAGTGTTCCTGTAAATTAAATATTTCTCATACGTATGTGTGTCATGCAGAAAAAGATAACACCTAGCATAACAAATATGCCCACTTATGGTTGAAACTAGACATAAGCATAAGTCTAGAACATTAGCCTAGTCCTAATGTTAGCCTCCCATCCACTTAGACTGTAAGCTCTATGGGGCAGGGACCTCCTTCCCACTATGTCTCTTACTACATAGCACTTAAGCTCTTTGTCCCATGATTCTGTAAATATTTATTATGTGATTTGTCTCCCACATGTATCCTTTTATATATTGTTCTTTTATGCACTGTACAGCGCTGCGGCTCCTTAACAGCGCTTTACAAAGTTAAAGTTAAGTTATACATACATAAGCATACATAGTCACTGTTATTTAGGAATAAAACATTTGCTCATTCAAAGAAACTCTGAAATAGAGACAAATACATTTCTTACCTCGAACATCAGAATGACTGGGTGCTAATGATATAGAGCTGCTAATGGCAGAAACTGTATCCGTTATCTTATGTCCAGCACACATTGACTTCAGCATCTGGAAAACTGCTAATGGGGCTACATTCATCTTTAATAGATCCACAAGAATTCTGTTGATGTAATACATTACATTTAGGTGTATATTTGTCTCATCATATTCATTATTTTTTTTTAAATAAACTTTCCATTTATAACTTTACTTCTGACTTCTGCTAACCTGTAATACACGATTGACCAACAAATATTACTTCACTTAAAACTAAACTATAAACTCCCTGTATGCTCACCCTAACAGCTCTACCCTTTTTGCTGCAAAACACACATTTGTCATGAGAGGAAAGGCCAATACCAGCTCAGCCTGTAACCAGCAACAAGCCAGTTTTGGACTTTTCAAATTGAAATCACACAGTGGCGTAACTACCAGGGGAGCGATTGCACCTGGGCCTGTTCCCATTTGGGGCCTGCCGGAGACCACAACCGCATTAAGGAAAATGTGAGTCTGAAGGGGGGGCTGGGATACACATCCTACACCCGGGCCCAGAAGAGGGTAAATACACGAGCAAGGACAGGCTTCAGTTCCCTATCAGGTCAGTCCAGCTGCTGATTGTTTCCTATGCCCCCATTCCTTCTATATTTAAAGACGTATAAATAAAAAGACTTCAAGGGCGATTTCGACGCAATCCGACAGGCTGCGCAAAAACGCAGGTGTCACGTCGGATGCGACAGAATAAGGTAAGTAATAGCATTGTCGGATGGTGTTGCAGCGTTGAACTGATGCGACACAACTGTCAGATGCAGCACCGACAGTCGTGTTGCATCGGTTCAATGCTGCGACTTCATCCAATATTTCCATCTCTTACCTTATTTCTGTCGCATCCGATGTGCCGCCTGCGTTTTTGCTCAGAGTGTCGAATTTTCCACAAAATATGTTTGTGGTGCTTGGCCTGCTGGGTGGCCCCATAAAGATGTACTGGGGACCGAATGATGCCCAATGGGAGTGTGACATTATCTGCACTGACGTTTGCTAGGTGTTCTGGAGGATAAAGTTCGGTACAAGGGTAATGTAATGTTAGCAGATAAGAAAGCCTGGGCCAAACAGGGCCTGACACGGCGTCAGCCTAACACACACACTCAATAATAATAATAATAAGAAGAAGAATAATAATAAGGATAATAAGGATAACGAGTGGTTGAGTTTATATAGGAAGACGCTATGGCATAGTTATGTGTCTGAATGAATTCCCCGGCCTTTGTGCGCTCGCTGGGGGTTTATTAGGCCGGGGGACAAGATAGGGCGGATAGGTAAATGTAAAGAGCGGCATGTCCAGCAGGTAACGAGGAGGACTAACCCTGCTGCAGCACTTACTTAAACACCTCCTGGTCTAGAACAATCCCAGCCGCGTGGGTCAGCTCGTACAGCTCGGCCTCCTCCGGGTTTAGCACCTTCTTCTTCTTGGCTACGTACTTCTGCACCGTCCCGCTCACTGACACTAAGGCATCCGGGCTTGACCCAGGCCCCGCCGCCTGAGAGGAAGCCATTGCCTGGGACCCCGCTGTCTGTCCCCGCAACATTGACTAGTAGCCAATAGGCTGCGAGCTGCTGTCACAAAAATCGACGCTGCACCACAGCGCCTGCTGTATTCACGCCCAAGGCCGCCGGTAGTAGATCTCTCAGTTGCCAAGCAACACTGGCGCTCAGTTGTGTGTGCAGCGCTCCGGGCAGAAACTATACTGCAGTGTCCTTGGTTCCGAGCCTACGGCCAGCGCGGTTTTACTGGAGCTGTCCAATGCTGAAGAGCAATACAGAAGACAGTCCTCCAGTTTCTGTTAAAGAAGTGGTTCACCTTTAAGTTAACTTTTTTTGGTTATAGAATTGCCAATTCTAAACAACTTTTCAATTTTATAGTTTTATAATTATTTGCCTTTTTCTTCTGACTTTTTCCAGCTTTCAAATGGGTGTCGCTGACCCCGTCTTAATAGCAAATGTTCTGTAAGGCTACAAATGTATTGTTATTGCTACTTTTTATTTTTCTAGTAAGGTCCTCTCCTATTCATATTCCTGTCTCATATTCAAATCAATGAATGGTTGCTAGGGGAACCAGATTGCTTAAAATGCTAATAGAAGAGCTGCTGAATAAAAATCTAAATAACTCAAAAACCTTAAATAATAAAAAATGAAAACCAATTGCAAATTGTCTCAGAACATCACTCTCTACATCATATAAAAAGTTAAACAGTAGCGTAACTACCGGGGGAGTAGGGGGTGCGATTGGGCCAGGGCCCGCACCCCCTCAGGGCCCCCCGGCAGCTCACACGCAATGAATCCCATGCAGTTCCGGGCGTACGGAAGAGGGCGGGGGGCCGGCTGTGCGTCCTGCGCCAGGGCCCGCCCCCCTCTAGTTACGTTACTGAAGTTAACTGAAAGGTGTGATCGTCTACCGTCTTCCTCTTTCTTCACGCAGCTGTGCATGCACAGTGGAACAAAAAGCTGAAAAGTCGGCTATTTCGTTCAACTGCGCATGCGTTTGCCCCGGGAAATTTGAAGCAAGAAGAAGCTGGAAGAGGATCGCTCCATGGTGCTCACTGGAATAATGTGTAAAAGAAACGGATCCGCACACACACCGATTAGTGCAGTTGGGGATTATCCCCTTTTATTCAGCCACCAAACATCAACGTTTCGGGGGGGGAAACACCCACCCTTCATCAGCTCACTGGAATAACCCCGGGCTGGTGCAGTTTTCTGCTGATAGGAGCACTGTCTGGGGTTTCAGGTAAGTCAATATAATCACTTGGGGGTGCCTAACATTTGGCACCCCAAGTGCATGAAGCCTTTCCTTCTCCTACTAGGGTGCTGAAAATCAAAACAGCCTTGCAATCAATATGAATATTAACGTATTTGACAGTGTGAATTGAATGCAATGAATTACAGAGGCTAAGCCTGAAATCTAATGGGCAGATTTATTAAGGGTCAAAGTGAAAATTCAACCCTTGATAAATCTGCCCCCAAGTATGGTGAGATTTAGTCTGACTCTGAATGTTTATTTTCTCCCCTAAGTATTCCTGGAAATGCTTTTAAAAGGCACCCATGGAAAACTGACAACCCCAAGGACTTTAAAAACATGACTTTGTATCGTTCACACTGCAGGAATGTGTTGCCTGATATCTGTGGGCTGACAACGTTGTGTATGTAGGAAGACAACGTAGTGTAATTTGTCTTTGCCATCACCATGGTCGTGATAAGTAGTGATGAATAAACTGGAGGTCTACACAGTCCTTGCTGCTAAACTCAGAAACACTTTTATTCACAGTCATGTTCTCAATAATGTTAACACTTTCCACAATTGCTCACACAGCAGCAAATATTATAACAAAGTCAAAGTGCCTTTGTTGCTCACTCCTCTGGTATCCTCAGGCCCTTGTATTCATGAATTATCCCCAAACTTCAGCCAGAGTTGTCTCAGGCAATATTTTCTTTCCTTTTATTACCTTCCCTTCCTTTATTACCTTCCCAAGGCGATTCCTTGTCCCAATTTGATTCGAAGGATTTAATCGTTAGATCAAACGATTATTCCTTTGTTTGTTCGATCGAACGAATTGCGCTAAATCCTTCGACTTCGATATTCGAAGGATTTAACTTCGAGGGTTGAATATCAAGGGTTCATTAATGTGTAAAGTAAATGTGCCCCTTAATGTAAGGACAAAATCAAATTGTTATTTCTTAAACAGACTTTACTGCAAGTATAAATGTCCTGGGTCCAAGTGGTAAACTCCAAATTCATAGGTACAGTAGGTTCCTGTGTGCCATGGCTAAATTTAGGAGGTTATTCACTAAAGTCAGAATTTTTTTGGTCGAAGTTTTAAAGGAGAAAACACAATATTTTCACAGGGAATAAAAACTAAAATCTTTCGAGATTCATCATACCCTGAAGTTGCTAAAAGTCTGAATAAAAAAAACCTCCATCTCAAACCTGCCGAGGTTATGTAGAGGTCAGTGGCAGATGTTCCTTTTATAATTGGAAGATATCATGATCTGAGATGGGTTTAGTATGATAATCTGGAAAAAAATCTTTGAAATCTGGAAAATCTGGAAAAAGTTTTTGTGTGTCAAATCCTAAAAAATCGTAAAGATTTTTATTAACAATTTTATCAAGTCTTTTCCCACACCAGATTTTTTCGAGTTCATTTATTGATAAATAAGGTAAAATTGTGGATGGCAGTTTGGTTGAAGTTGTTTTAATAAAATAATCAGAAAATGCAAATTTTAGTAAAATAACCCCCTTAATGTGCCACAAATAAGAAACTAAATATAATTCCAGACATTTTGATTGCTCCAGTTTATCGCCAGAAGATTTGGTCAAACAAACCAATCTATAAAGAATTTATAAAGAATGAAGACACATTAGTGCTCACTGACCTTTCTAACAGGAGAAACAATCCCATACTGACTCAGCTATTTACAGGAATTTATGTTAGAAAGAACTATTTTAGTTTCAGTGAAGAGTGCTTCAGCTAAGCTAATTTGTAATGAATGAGTTTCTTGGGCTCATTAACGAATGCAATACATCTTAACTTAGAATGACGCAAGGCCATTAAATGTACTTGAATTTGAACAACCTCCATACACTTCCGCATTATTGCTCTAAGCACCCATTCGTTTGTTACAAAATCATGTGCTTATTGACGCAAAGAAACCCTGAAGCTACTGTCACGTGTGCCGTTTTAACAGCAAATGCCAAATGTGATAGCTTCCCTGCCACAAAAGTTTTAGCTACAACATGAGTCTGATAAATGCTGCCACAACTGGGTTTATTTTTTTTATAGTGTACACAATTGTGGAGAATGTGGTGCTGTACTTGGCCACAATGACACTGAATTGTGGGAAGAAACTCTGCATTGTTGGCAAAAACATGCCAATTTGCTTCAGAAATTGACCCTTTATGACTCAGAAAGAGCGCCCAGAGGTTTTCCTTTGGAGAAAATAGAATTTTCTATAGAAAGCAGCTCTCTTTTATCTCACGTTATTCACCTCTTAAGCTGTATGAAATCCTTCCTGTATTATTTTTTTTTTGTAACTACATTTTTATTAAGGTTTTTGCAATCTTATAACAGAAAAAAAAGTTATTCCATGGTATGCATTTAGGTCCAATGATTAATACAGGTCCAATGCAATAAAATAAACCTTTTACACGTGTTGCTTCCTGAATTATTTTCATCAGCAATGTCATTCCATGCTTGAGATCATAAAAGCTTAATAATGACCTACATTTTTGAGATCAATGTTGTCCTGCAGTCCTGCACCCACAAGATGGCAGGATATAAGAAGTGACAGCTCAAAAGCAGAGAAGGCAGGCAATAAGGAAGGTTTTAAAAAAGCAAATGTTTCTTGACTTTGTCCTTCTCAGTTCAGTGATGTGCATCCCAGAGTTACAGTTCCCCTTTTCAATGCATCAGCAAGATATTAAAGTACAGCCAAACTGAGTAGCATAGCATGGTGCAGTATAGAAACAGAGGGTATCAAGACCCTGCTCTGCACAAAATGTCACTGTGGAAAGCTTGGGCCTGAAGGCAGAAATTGCTGCACTAATCTTATTGGACCGCTTTAAATAAATTCGGACTTTTAGAGTTTTTTTGGATTTTTTTCACTAAGAATTGTCCCAATAACTCTAGAGGTTTTCAAGGTATTCATATTTTTTAGGGCATTTTTTAGAGTTCACTCGTGATTTCAAAAACCTCTAAAAACACTAAAATCCAACCATTAGTAAATAAGCCTCTAAGTATGGGCTTTATTCAGAAACTCATGTATCCCTTCAGAAAATCCTTTAATTACAAGATGTCTAATAAAAAAGCCATTTTCCAAGAAAGTTCCTTTAATGGAGTCACTTTTGGGTTCAAATTGTTTTTCTGTCTGTGCTAAATATCAGTGCAACATCACAAGGTGCTATTTTTAATTTCACAGACCTTTACAAAAAGCCTCTGTAGGATCTCACATATTCTTACCTGCTGTAGAATTGTCTGTCTTTTTATGTCTGGTCTCTTCTACTTTTTTTAAACTTGACTGTTGCTGAAATCCGGAAGGCAAAGAAAGGAAATGAAGAGTGCATAGCAGTGGAGGCTAAGACTAACCCCAAAAAGTTTTTTAAGTATATTAATAGTAAAAAGATGCAGGTTGAAAGTGTTGCTCCTTTAAATAATGGTACCAATATGGTTGTAACAGATACAGAAAAGGCAAATGTGCCAAATCAGTTCTTTTCTTCAGTGTATACAATAGAGGAGTCTGAGTTCCCAGGCTCACTTTATAGCTGCACTGATGGCTCAGCTCAATCTAGTCAGTGGCTGACTCAGGATATGATCCATAAAGCTTTAATAAAAATTAATGTAAACAATGCTCCAGGGCCTGATGGCATACATCCCTGGGTTCTAAGAGAGCTTTGGTCAGTTTTAGACCAGCCCCTATTTCTGATTTTCTCAGGAGGGAGTCTATGTATGGTAGGGGGTAGGGTTTTTTTAATAAGGGGTTTGTTTCTCCTTTAATGACTTAGGGGAGGGTATTGTAAGTAATGCATCAGCGTTTGCAGACGACACAAAACTATCCAGCCCAATTAATTCCATCCAGCATGTGGCATTCTTGCAACACGATCTTGGCAAACTGGCAATCTGGGCAGCTAAGTGGCAAATGAGATTCAATGTTGATAAATGGAAAGTCATGCACCTACTCTCTCTAATGCTTTCAGGGCCGGAACTAGGGGTAGGCAGAGTAGGCAGAGTAGGCACGTGCCTAGGGCGCAAAGCTGAGGGGGCGCCAGGCACGTACCTGCTCTGTCGCCTACCCCGTGTCCGGTCCCGTCTCTCCCCGACTGCCGCTGGTGGCTTGCGCAGAAATGCACAGTCGAGCGCGCACAGAGCCGGCGCCGTGGCCCGTCAGGTTGCCTAGGGCGCCTGCCCGGGTTGGCCTGGCTCTGAATGCTCTAATGCTATTTACTAGTAGGTCCTTCCAGTTGACACAAGGTCATCCATTCCAATTAGAAGAAAAGAGGTTCAACCAAAATATTCGGAAGGGGTTCTTTGCAGTGAGAGCTGTGAAGATGTGGAATTCTCTCCCTGAATCAGTTGTACAGGCTGATACATTAGATAGCTTTAAGAAGGGGTTGGATGACTTTTTAGCAAGTGAGGGAATACAGGGTTATGGGAGATAGCTCTTAGTACAAGTTGATCCAGGGACTGGTCCAATTGCCATTTTGGAGTCAGGAAGGAATTTTTTCCCCCTCTGAAGCAAATTGGAGAGGCTTCAGATGGGGTTTTTTGCCTTCCTCTGGATCAACTGGCAGTTGGGCAGGTTAAAATAGATTTCAAAGGTTGAACTTGATGAATGTATGTGTTTTTTCAACCTAACTTACTATTTGTAAGACTCCCCCCATTGTAACTGTAACAATGCTGTAATTCTGGGGAACCCCAAGTTACACATTATATTATATATTATCACTACAGTACTGTTTAATTTTAGTGGCATGTTTCTTAGCTTGAGCAAAACACTGTTCCCTACATAGGTAATCACAGTGATCCATTTGTTGGTCTTCAGGTTTCTGAGAGGGCAAGAGAAGCATCTGAAGTTCTACATAGGAATCACACAGAAAATAAAAGTATTTTCATAAATGACTACTGGTGTAAGCATATTTTAACTGTAATATCAATGTTTATAGTTGCTTATATCTCCTTTTATGTTTTTAGAAATCATTGCTAAGGATATAAAAATGCTTATATTGAATACCCTCGTCTGTTTGCAAGTGGCAGTGGTTGTTTATGGAGTGATTTACATGAGTTTAGTAGAACTCCAAGGCCCTCAGATCCAGAGTCCAGACCCACTCTAGGTCATTCAGATTCCTGTGCCCTAATCATCAGATTTTGATCCATATTGTTTCAGGATTGATGGTTTCATTGCAACATTTGATTAAACTTTGCTTTATTTCATTAACATTTTAGCAACTCACCCTGCAGTTTGTATCAGGCTGGCTGTGCAACCTTAAGGGTAAAGACACACGGAGCTACTAGTAGCAGCTACTTGCCACAGCTACAAAATGCCAGAAAATAAATAAATAAACCCAATAGGTTGGTTTTACCTCCAATAAGGATTAATTATGTCTTAGTTTGGATCATGTACAAGGTACTGTTTTATTATTAAAGAGAAAAAGGAAATCATTTTCAAAAATTTGAATTATTTGGATAAAATGGAGTCTATGGGGGACAGCCATTCCGTAAATCCGAGCTTTCTGGATAACAGGTTTCCGGATAACAGATCCCATACCTGTATATGGGAGATGGCCTTTCTGGATAATGGGATCACATACCTGTACTATATTTATAAAGGGCGAGTGGTGAGGAGCAAGTAGATGTCCCCTGGAAAACTCCCACTTTGCATGCATACCAACAACCTAGGGAGTGCCAGGGGCTACAAGAGCAGAAAAGCCCTGTACATGCTGCCTGCTGTGCATATACCGTGACACTGCCATGTGCAACTGATCTGATGAACTGACACAGTAATCAGTTTTGATATATGTGTCAATGTACTTTTTTGAGTATCAAAAAACTTTGGAAAGTTTAATAAATTCAAAAACAGATCTAACAGCCCCATGCTCAATTACCTCTTGCCTTTCTGACTCCGCTAGCCTGGCCCTCTTTATCCTTTATGTTCATGGAAAAGCATATGTGTGGAGTGCTACCCTAGGATGCATGGTAGCTGATGTACACCAGGTAGGAATACTGCACATGGTAAGAACCCGGAGAGTAAATCAGTGATGGGTATTAAAGGGACTGAATACCCACTTTTCAACATTTGTTCAGTCTATAGGACTTGTATTGTGTTAAGTATACTTTTGTTGCATTAAACAGGACAGGATATAAAGAGCTGGTAATAGGAAACATACAGCATCCCTTGGTCACACCGCTAATAAAGCAAACCTCACCTGCACAGTGTAATTAAAATTGGGCTGATTAGCTATAGGACTCCACAAAGCACACATCATTAATTAGTTAGGTTTATTATTAAGGCTGTTTGAGAGAAGACTAATTAGCTCTCAAACTGAAATGACATATTATGTAAAAGTATGAACGGACAGAATTCAAAGTGATAAGCTCCTCGTTGTGATGGAAAATCATTCAGTCCAGGCACTTCAACATTGATTGTTTAGTGCCTTGAAGACAGTAGGGAAAATCTGTCATCTCTTCTGATTGGAATGTAAAGGACAAGCCTGACAAACATAATGTTCAATGTTTTATGCTGCCACACCCTGGAAAAAGCAGATTCAAAGGTTTTAGAGAATCTTTCATTCCATAACAGCAAAACCAACATGGCTTAAAATTTCCAACAGGTATAAAAACCCATTTTTAATAGTTCCAAAAAAATGTCCATGTAGATCACTTTTATTTCTGAATGAGAAATGAGCATTCTATCATGTCCTCTTTAAACAATTTTCAACATGCTTCTTCTTCAGTGGTGGAGTCTTGCATAGTGAGCTGCATCGAGGTCATGTCAGCTGAGTGCATTACTTATTGTTTTCTTTTAAATAACCGTAGCTGCTAATGCAGATCTTTGGCTCTTGGACAACTCTTCTAATTATACTTTTGACTCCTCTGTCAGAAATCTTGCAAGGAGCACTTGGCCATGGCCGGTTTAGGGTGTAATAATGTTATTTCCACTTAAGGATTATGGCCCCAACAATGCTCACTGGAACATTCAGAAGCTTAGAAATACGTCTGTAACCAATGCCATCAGTATGTTTTGCAACAATAACGTTGCAATGGTATTGAGAGAGCTCTGTGCTTTCACCCATCATGAGATGCTTCTTGTGTGATACCTTCATAATGAGAAACCTTTTTACAGGCCATCAATTAGGACTAACCCAGCTGATATTAATTTGCACTGATTTTGCTTTCCATATACTCACAGATTTCGGCAGGTTTCTTGGCTTTCCATTCGTTTTTGCACCTCCTTTTTTCATGTGTTCAGTACTTATTCCCTGTGTCATTCCACTTTATTATACATAACTTAATTTAAGGACTTATTTGTTTTGATTTCTTTGTATGTGTGCATAACTTGGGTTGTTACTGACATCTGGTGTAAATTTCACATCAATACCCCATTAGAAATATATTTACTGAGAAAAACGTTGACATGTTCAATTCTTATTTTCACTACTGTACCCCTGCATAAAGTAGTCTTTCTTGTACATTATCTTTGAGCACCTTTATTGGTTCAGCATTGTGCAGCACCATGACACCCTTAAGACAATGCGCATTCTTACGCTTTTGGAATCAACTATAAAGGGCACGGAGTGGAACAGCAATTAGTTTGCATAGAGCCGATGTAAGCACACATCAGCCATATAGAATAGTAAGATCCAATTTTTATGGGGTTTAGTTTCCTTTTAAATGCAGCACTACATCTTTGATCCACCTGAACTCAGCATGTGGGACTCTCTGTTATTAATGGGATTCTACAGCTATGAATATAAATTATAAATTACACCTCAAAGGTAATTTATTGTATTGATTGTGAGATATAAGCAAGGGTGATGTACTGCCATACTTTTAGTAGCGAAGCAAATAAATCAGATAGGCAAGAGTCCTTTTGGATTCCTAATATACTATGGAAGAGGTGCTACAGGTCCTGACCTTGCAGAAAGTGGATATTAGAGGTCTGTATTATGGAAAGTCTAAATGCACTTGCACAGCAGAAAACAAGGGAACACTGGCTAAAAGTAGGAACAGGGGGTGCAGCTATAGTGGAATCGACTATGGGGGGCAGTGGGGCACTAACTGTAACTGAGGTAGTTTTAATACATCTTTACAGAACCTTCCTAATACTTCATAGTTACTGCAGTGGCGTTCATTTACTTCTAGTTATAGCACTTGCAATTGGTCTGTTGTAATGAAGGTTAACACGGTAGGCACCTCAGTTGTGCCCAGCTGAAGCTACTATACATATCACTTAAGTACATTTAGTTACATACACCAGGCGATTGCCAGTATAAATTGTGTGCAAGTGCTCTGCAGGTTAAGCTATACAGTAAATTCTGATAATAAATGTAGGAGTGTAAGGTTTTCCTTTACCCCAGGGAATATGCTAGCCAGGTAAGCTAGGTTCTTTTTCCCATAGGGGAGGGGGAGTAGTTCCCCAGAGGTCATAAAAAGGGATGTTGCCATGTGTTCCCTTTCTTTCTAATGCCTTCACTCGCTGGAGGAGGTGGGGTGTAGCTGGGAGGGCCTGAGTTGGAGGTAGGCCTCAGTATAGGAGCAAGCAAGTGTCAGGTCAGAAACTATAATAGGTCACTATAGGAGTGACAGATAGGTCCAGGAAAGTTAGTGAGAAGCTAAGGCTCCAACAAGGAGTTTAGTGAAGGGTTAGCAGCCTACTGTGACAAGGCCGTCAAGTTAGGGACTCAAGTGGTGCACCGAAGGATCAGACAGAATCCATGAGTAATACAGTATATTTATATAAATGACCTGCTGCCACTACCTGTTCATGGATTGTAACATCTGAGCATACAGTACACCTTGAATATGTGACTGACCATTAAGAAATGTACCATCAGTTCAATAAATCGTGCTGCTGTTTTAAAGAACCACTGGCACCCAAAGTTATTTGATCAAGAGTGAATACTATGTGTGCTTATACCAAGTGATAAACCCTTCCTCCATACCATAAGCGGGTGCCCCACTTTAAGTCTAATTATATTGTGCCTACTGGGAGTTGCTGGGAGTTGTACCCCTTGCTCGGGTTCTGGAACCAGTCTATACTAACCCAAGGAAAGTTAAGGCAGACCCTGACCCATCCACCTGTTACATAGAGAAATACAAAAGCTTCACTTACATTGTACTAGTCCAGTCCGCAGACCGAACATGCATAAAACATTCGCTGCTTGCGTATCTTGGCAACCTCGGAACGCTGGATGTCTCCGTCAGTGTAGTTATGGCAACCACCTGTAGGAACCTATGTGATTGGTCTGCTATTTGTTTTGGTCGCTTAGCAAAATTACTGACATGGAGAAGCTGACCACTGCCAGAATGCAAATGTTTAGAGAGAGAGTCACGTGGCATGTAAAAATGTGTGGTGTCCAGTAATGGAGCTCTGGGTGACATGGGCCAAAGGCAGGCTGCATGGTAGAGTTCTTACTAGTCTGGCTCCATAAACCCGGTTAAGCCCAGGAGATATAAACGGTTCTGTTCTCTGTAAGTGGAGCGTTAAGAAGAGCAGCAATAAGAGGATATAGCAGAAAGACATTTGGACACTGATATACAAAGCTTTACCTCCACCCCCCCCAACTTCCAGTTCTGAAAGACCACATGGGTGTCTACTTTTAAAGGCACATTCTCTCCATCTTTCCCTTTTAAAGGAGAAGGAAAGTCGTCTTGCATTTGGGGTGCTAAATGTTAGGCAGTGATTGTATTTATTTACCTGAAACCCCGGGCCAGTGCTCCTATCAGCAGAAAACTGCACCGGCCCAGGGGTTAATACAGCAAGCACCACAGAGCGATCCTCTTCCAGCTTCTTCTTTCTTCAAATTTCCTGGGGCAGACGCATGCGCAGTCGAACGAAATAGCTGACTTTTTAGTTAAAGTTCGGCCTTTCACTCTACTGCGCATGCGCTGCCGTGAGAAGAAAGAAGAAGCCGGAAGATGATCGCAGTCAAACGAAATAGCTGGGCCTTTCACTCTACTGAGCATGCGCAGCTACGAGAAGAAAGAAGAAGCCGGAAGACGATCACTCACTGGAAGAACGATCACTCACTGGTGCTCACTGGAAGAACTCCGAGCCGATGCAGTTTTCTGCTGATAGGAGCACCAGCCCGGGGTTTCAGGTAAGTAAATACAATCACTTGGGGGTGCCTAACAGTTGGCACCCCCAAGTGCAATATGACTTTCCTTTTCCTTTAACTATAGGACAGCCTGTAGTTGAGAATGATATGTTAGCTTAATTAGTCCTATTCAGCTTATACTATTACCTTTAAAAACCAGTGCCCCAAACTCAAACATACATGAGCTGAATCCATTATTCCACTTATTCCACAGTAAATTTAATTACATGGGTACCATAGATTATCAGACCCTAGACAATTACACCTCCCACCATACATAAGTCTTACATCTCACACCATACACAATTACACGTCATACATAATCAGCTGTACACAGCTCATTGACCGATTGATTGGAAACTGCTACCATAGCAGTTAAATGTTTTACATATCTATCCAGAGAAAATGTCATGCATATATTTATATATATATATATATATAGCGCCATTAATTAAACTGCACAATTTTGAAATACTCCAGCATAGACTAGAGGGATTTTTTGTAGAATTTCTTTATTGGCTTTCATATGCCCTACTGTTACCCTGTAATTGTTTCTTCACAAATTATATTACTCAGGGACCTATAGGAAGTGAATTTTTGTCCATCATTCCAACCACATTTTTACTTATTACAGTACAACACAGTTCACTATGATTTTATTTTCAGCTAATTGTGGCATCCAAATGTAGTGAATCAAATGCATGCCCTTTTTATAAGTAGACTTTCCTTTCATTTACATTATAAATGTTAATAAAACATGTTGTGAAAGGTTACTTTGCATGAGTTGGATTATTTGTGTTCATTTCCACTGGAGTGGCTACAGCTCTGATGGGAGAACCCTATCCTAACTCATCCTGACGAAGGGAGGGTTAATCCCCCCCGAAACGTTGATGCACAGGTGGTCACAATAAAAAATAGGGGATGCTCCCCACCTGCAACATATTTGGTGTCTGTGCGATTCTCTTTCCATTTTCCACAGAACCCTATCCAAAACATTGAAAAGAAGGCCCTGCAAAATTATACTTTGACCTTTCAAACTCATTGAGATACAATGCCTGTAGTTCAGTGCAGGTATGGAATCCATTGTCTGGATACCCATTATACAGAAAGCTGTGAATTATGGAAGGGTCGTCTCCCATATAGGCTCCATTATATAATTATAAAAATAATTCACATTTTTTAAAATGATTTCCTTTTTCCTCTGTAATATATGTAATATTTTCCTTGTACTTGATGCCAGCTAAGATAATTAATCCTTATTGGAAGCAAATCAATCCTCTGGGGTTTAATTTTTTAATTATTTTTAAGGAATGGTGACAAACAAATCCAAGAAAAGGGTAAAACCAGATGATGAATATTTTATTAAGTAAACTCAGCACTTCCACGGTGGGTCCACATGCCCCAGACCTTGAGCTTACGGAGAATGCCAGAGAATGCCATGTTCAGACCATAAGAAAATTAGGTTGTCACAAACCGGACCACAGTCAACTTCTGCTGCTAAGATTATTTATTAAAAAGTTAGAGCACTATAGTGCAAACAAAAGCTTTATACGATTTAAAGGAACTACCTCCAATCACAAAGCTCGTATTTTAAAGTCAGAAACAAAGTGAAAAACGTATGTACCATGAATTGCAACCTAATTTACATATGTATATGTTACCATATATTCATATTTACACTAATATTTAGGTGCCATATAAATCGTATAAGTACAAGCATAAAAGATATTAAACATAGCAAGATGTATCAAACTCCAGGTTCATCTCATTAGGTTGTCTTGTGTCCATATAAAAATCAATTTGGCTTCTTTTCTCAAGCAGTATATGGTACATATTTCTCCTCTCTTTTTGAAAACATTTGTGAAAGTTTTTATTTCTGAATTTTTAATAATTTTAAATAATTGTTTTTATGTCTGCACCAAAAAAAGGGGGGAACCTGGGTGAAACGGAAATTTCAATATACTGTAACAAGTATATTGACAATAAAGATTTTGAACTGAATTTTTGAATTGAATAAGTCACTACATCGCCCCCTCTTGGATTCGGCATTAGCTTCTCTATACCTATTATGCCCCCATACAAATTTGTTTGCACTATGGGTGCTATAACTTTTTAATAAATAATCTTAGCAGCAGAAGTTGACTGTAGTCTGGTTTGTGCCAGCTTAATTTTCTTATGGTTAAGGTTTGGTGGTCCAAATAAGGGAAAGATCTCTTATCCAGAAAACCTTAGGTCCTGAGCATTCTGGAAAATACACTGCGTACCTGTAGCCAGGGGCGATCCTGCCCATTTTTCCACCCGAGGTGGCATTCGTTCTGCCGCCCTCCCTCCCCATGGCACTCACCTTTTCAGCGCCAGTGCAGAGAACTCAATTGCCCTCTCTGCACTAGAAAAGCCGAATTTCCGGGTTGAAAAATGGGAATTCGGCCCTTAAAGTTACCAGGAGCGCCATTATTGCAGCCCCTGTAGCATGTAGGGAGCTGGGTCTGTGTTGGATAACAACAGACCTGTTTTAAGAAAATGACTTCTCTTTCTGACACATTGGAGATAAATGAAACAAAGATTACCATCATATATTGTAATTTATTGCTAGAGAAATGTGTAACTCTTACCACCCTTAAAGGGATACTGTAATGTTTTTATGGTGTAGTTTTCATTTCTAAATTACATTGTTTACACTGCAGTTAATTCAGTCTACCATATAAAATGTTATTCCTGAACCAAGAAGAATATTTTTTTTTTACTTGTAATATTGGCGTGTAGGCAGCCATTTCAGGTCATTTTGACTGACCCTGTGCTTTTAGAAAGAGCCAGCACTTCATGATGGAACTGCTTTCAGACAGGCTGTTGTTTCTCCTACTCAATGTAACTGGAGGAGTCCCAGTGAGACCAGGATTTTTACTATTGAGTGCTGTTTTTATATCTACCGGTCAGCTGTTATCTTGTGTTAGGGAGCTGCTATCTGGTTACCTTCTCATTGCTCTATTGTTAGGCTGCTGGGGGGGGGGAGGATATCACTCCAACTAGCTGTAAAGAGTGACTGAAGTTTATCAGAGCACAACTCGCATGACTGGGGGCACCTGGGAATTGGATATCATGTTTAGCCCGATGTCAGATTTCAAAATTAAATGTAAAAAAAATCTGTTTGCTCTTTTGAAAAACAGATTTCAGTACAGAATTCTGCTGGATCAGCACTATTAACTGATGCGTTATCTGGAATACATTTCTTTCAGGAAAACAGAATCACAGTTGGTAGATTTCATGACTTTACTCTTTTATTCACTTTTACAATAGAGCCACCAGCTAAGCACACTGTGAAGTTACAGTCAGTGCATGTGATAATTCTCACAATAACTCCTGGAGGACCAGATTGTATACATTCAGCCTTTGGTAGTGTCTTAAAATTTCCATTTTGTCCCCAGTTCCCAAATCCATTTTGTCACTGAGGTCTCACAGTGATGGGACAAGAGGTTTATTTGGATTTTATTCTTTTAAATGGATTTCTTTACACCCTGAGACCTATATTTGAGAAGTAACTGCTATGCACACGAGTGGTTACATTTTAATCTCAGTATTTGAAATCTTATTTGAAATGTGTTGTTTAGTTATACATACAGCATATATATGTCCCAGCTAAGAATTAAATAGTGAATATACAGTATATATATATATATATATATATATATATATATATATATATACACATACATATATACTGTTCTGAGTTACCATGTATGAAATCAATAAAACAATATGGCATATAGTTACTTATTCACTAAAGCTGGCCTAAAATATTCCAAATATTCACAAAATGTCGCTGTCTTAAATATATTGATAATGGGTTGAGTGCAGAGGATTCTTGTGTTTGTCTATATGTATTTTGTGGTCACAGCCTCATTGCACCCCCGCCTAATGATTTTAAAAAATAGTGGTGAGCACAACTTTCCCTTGTTTGTTATAGTTTATACAGGAGCAGTGACCAGCTCCATGTTGTAGCTCCCACCCTTCCCAGCTATAGTCAGGTGATCCCACTGGTGTCTAATAAAAGGGCAGCCAAGTATGGAGGTTTACTTTGAAAGCAGCAAGTTAAGTTGCAGGTAAAACCAAGTCCCTTTGTAAAATGTATAGTGAAGCAATGGAATTCTTAATGAATCGGATAAAATTGAGCATGGGACTGGCCAGATATGGGATGACTTTGACGTGGTTGGCCAGCTTAAATATATTGCAATATATGGACAAACAATCCCTGTTTTGTTTAAAGGGTAAGGCATTTTTCAGTAGCAGTATGCACAAAATGTCGCTGTCTTAATATTGATAATGGGTTGAGTGCAGAGGATTCTTGTGTTTGACTATATATATATATATATATATATATATATATATATATATATATATACACATATACATATATACTGTTCTGAGTTACCATGTATGAAATAGCATGTTAAATCATAAAACAATATGGCATATAGTTACTTATTCACTAAAGCTGGCCTAAAATATTCCAAATATATACTGAATGTTAATCATCAGGAAATCTGCTATAAATGACATGAGTAAACCAGAAGCTGCAACCAATACAAAGTGAAAGGATGATGGATTATTGTTCAGTGGAAGGCATTTGATACAGATACAGCTATGGAATCTATTATCCAAAAAAGCTGTGAAATATAGGAATGAGTTATTTTATGTTTTCCTTTTTCTCTATCATAATGAAACAGTAGTTTGAATTTTCAAACAAAGATTTGTGGCCAAACAATTGTATTGATGTTTTCTTAATGTGTTTTTCTTAGCCTGAGACACATGCTCATATTCGGGGAGATTAGTTGCCCGCCGACAAATCTCCTCTTCTTCGGGGCAACTGCGCTTCATTTTCCAAAGTTGCCCAAAGTTTCCTCGTGAGGCAACTTCAGAAAACGAGGTGCTCCGAGTGCTATCCCGCCGGCGATTTACATTCTAACCGGCGGAGGCAGTTCAAGGAGATTAGTCGCCCCGAAGAAGAGGAGATTTGTCGCGAGCGACTAATCTCCCTGAATCTGAGTGTGTGTCTCTGCCTTTAAGCACTGTATCCAGATTACAGTCCCCTTATCTAGAAAACTCCAAGTTCCAAGCATTGGTTTCTGTGCAGGAGTCACTGTGCAAGAGCAATAGTGCCCAAACTATAAGCAGTACCTGTTTTAGAATTAATAAACAGATCAAAAATGATGGTTTGCTTGTGCAAAGGCACACTCACAGAAATCTATATACACAAGAGTTATTGCCTTTGCACTGGAACATTATCCTGCTGATTTCTAGAAATCACATAGCTCAGTGTTTCCTATACGTTCCAGTTTGGTGCGATTAATACATACCCACCTATTCTATTAAGGCCTGTGCTTACAATACATAGAGGTACATAAAGAAGATTTGATAGACACTTCTTTGAGCTCTCAGGCTTTGTCCAAGATTGGATTTATGTTCTTAGGCAGTGATGTCTCCAGTGCTCCTGATTTACAGTGCATAGTGTTTCCTACATCATCTTTCTTGCACAGTAACAGAACCTTTATGGGTTTCCAGTATGCAAACTAGGATATGTGAAATTGTGGTATTTAATGGAGTGGATGGGGGAAGGTTAAGCACCAGTGAGGAATGAGAAGCCATCGCACATCTCTACCAATTATTCCTTATAATGGGTGCCCACTGGTCTTTTCTCAGCCAACAATATGGCAGCAGATACAAACTCAATTCCTATAGATCTGTACATTTCCATTATAAAGTCTGTGAACAGGTTATTGCCTTTCTGTGTACATATTTCCACATCAACATCATCCCAATGCAAAAGCACATTGTGCAACGTAACATATTCTAGTGAGAACTGCACCGCAATCTTGTTGCCCGCCACATGGATTCCTGTCCTGGCTACTGCGTATGTGTATTGAGGCAAATTAGAATTTAGCCCAGGGAAGCAACAAGTATCTCAGCCTGTAGATTGAAATTGCTGATGTTATGGCAACATTTTTCCTATCGCCCCATTAGGAAAATTGAACCCCAGATTACTGGGGGAGGGGGAAATTTGTTAGGCAGTCCCCAATAAGTAATTACTAACCTATCCCCTTCAAGCTTGATAAAGGGCTGGTTAAGAAGGAAACGGTGCTTCACCTGTTGCACAAATAAATAGAATTTTCACTATATCGGAGTGCTGCTGAAATATGTTTGGAAGTATGGATCGGACCTGAGCAGACAGAGTCACAGTCGGCACCCGATGCAACAAAAAGCAGTGAGGATTGTGTAGCACTACTTTGTGTGTTTGGTAACCTATCCCCTACCACATTCTTCTGTTTTCTTTTAATGCACCTGGGGTACGTAGTGTAGAGAGTGCCCCAGGTTTCTTCCAGGTAGTCCCTGTACCTTGTGTGAGAGATGTGCTGTACTGCACTTGTGATTCTTTGCTGTACTGCACTTGTGCTTTATTCAGCAATTGGGATACCTGGGAAAGAACAGCAATATGGCGGAGGCATGCTCTGCACTAAACTACCCTGGGTTGGGTTATTTCCTTTTTTAATAAGAAGACTCTCAGCCCAGCGTAAGAGGTCAGTGATACAAATATTGAGGGGTGCCCAACAAACTTGGTAACCTTTGAGTTATTCTCCTTTATTTATGTTTGTTTCTTTGCATTGGTTTGGACAAAAAAAAATATAAAAAGAACTGTGGAAGTTGTATGAATCTATCACTAGCAAAGTGAATGTGAACTGCCCTTTTAAAGGAGAACTAAAGCTTAACTAAAGAAGTAACTAGAAATGTTGTACATTATGTTTTGGGCTTCTGTACCAGCCCAAGGTAACCACAGCCCTTTAGCAGTAAAGATCTGTGTCTCCAAAGATGCCCCAGTAGCTCCCCCAACTTCTTTTCTGCTGATTCACTGCACATGCTCTGTGCTGCTGTCATTTACTGAGCTTAGGGACCCACTCACAATATACTGTATATACAAAATAGAAATGTCACAATATATAACTGATTAGTAATTAATACAGATAATTACTACATGGCAGCTCAGAAACCAGAGCAATTATCATCAGAGTTTAATAATCAGCCCTGCAGCATCCGCTTATATTAAAGGCCAACCTAATTTTTGCTTTGCGACAGCTTCTCAACAGCTGCTCAGAGCCCACTGAGCATGTGAGTGTCGCAGACACTTTTCAAGATGGTGACCCCCTGTGACAAGTTTGAAGCCCTGGATCATTGCTGATATTGACAAGCTGAAATTTTAGGCTGGAACAATGAGTTTAGTACGTCAAATATGGATTTTTTAACCATTCATTTCTAGGGTTTACTTCTCCTTTAACCCTGATTCCATTTGACTATGTCACATGATATACGTGACCCCAAAGGTGAATTTGTTCCTAATTGCCGCAAAAAGATTCAATGACTAATATATTATTGAAACTGTGTGGAGTTAGACACAGTGGGGCTTGTGTCTGCACCCCAATAAAGTACAGTTATTTGGGAATGAATAAGGGGAGAGTGTGGCTCCAGTTCTGTCCTGCAGAGGGAGTCCAGCTCCTGTTTAACATCTGCTGCTTATTTTCCATCACTTCTAATTTCCTTCAATCTGTACAGAACAAAGATTTAAGCTGCGGCAGTGCTTTACCAGTGATTTAGCGCAATTAGTTCGATCGAAGGAATAATCGTTCGATCGAACGATTAAATCCTTCGAATCGAAGGATTTTAATCCATCGATCAACCGATTTTCCTTCAATCCCAAATTGGCTAGAAAGCCTATGGGGACCTTCCCCATAGGCTAACATTGATGCTCGGTGGGTTTTAGGTGGCGAAGTAGGTGGTCGAAGTTTTTTTTTAAAGAGACAGTACTTCGACTATCGAATGGTCGAATAGTCGAACGATTTTTAGTTTGAATCGTTCGATTCGAAGTCGAAGTCGCAGTCGAAATAGCCAATTCGATGGTCGAAGTAGCCAAAAAAATACTTCGAAATTCAAAGTATTTTTTATTCTAATCCTTCACTCGAGCTAAGTAAATGTGCCCCTATGTATGGTGCTAGAAAGGAATCTTATGGCTTATTCACCTAAATGGGTCATACTTGTTTCTTCCTGCGTTGGACAGCATTTCAACAGCCAGTAACACAAATACATGAAAATGCTCAGTATACATTTATATCTATTTCCACAGCAAATGAAATATGTATTGCCAGCAACAGTCCTATAGTTGTATGGATATTATTAATAATATCTGACCTTGGCTTATCAGTGCTAAAACCCACTTTGCAAGTCTAATAATACTATGTAATTGCTGTATGGTGACCCCGTCTGCAATAAAGCATGTATTGATATTAATTGTACTTCAGCCTCTGAAGCCAATACAGAGTGGTGTAAGGGTAACAAAGTACATGGCAACATCATATTATATTTAAAGTAGAAGGATAGGTAAAATCAAATGGAGGTGCCCAGTTTTAGACAGCTTACAGTAATTCTAATCTTTCCTTACTTGATCTGGCGCATTTCTTTTCTAAAAAATGCATTGGCCCAGGGTACTTTTCCTGTGAGAACCATGTTGCCATATTTCATACCTCCCAACTGTCCCATTTTCTGCAGGACAGTCCCGATTTTGACAGCTCAGCCCGCAGTCCCGGTTTTCTTACTGAAATATCCCGAATTTCTCTTTGATCTCCTGCACTGACTCAAGAAAAAGATATAAACGTTTCTGAAACTTAATTAAAAAAATAAGCTTTTTGGCAGAAAGAGCCCAAAACACTGGTCTTAAATACATTTGTAACAATTTAAGATACAAAGAAACAATTGTAACTGATAAGCAGGTCTCTTGGGGAAACTGACTCACAGCTTAAAGGGCAATTTCACCTTCATTACCAAAACTGCTATAACACATAAAACACTGCCTTAAAAATGTGTTCATTCTTTCATAACTGGCCAAAATTTTGTAAAATAGAGATGGTAATTAGGGAGTGTGGTCACAAAATGGACGTGGTCAAAATAATTTTATGCTGATGTTTTTTTCCCTCTTTTTCAAATGTTGGGAGGAATGAAATTTTTCTTCTTTCCCTGGTGGTCCCTGCCATTGCGCTAATGCACAATACAAAACAACTTCTCTGATTTCTGAAGAGCATAAACTCACAGCTCTAGTAGGCTTAGGTTAAGAATGGAGTAAAAGATGGTGGCTGCACACTTTGCTCTAAAGTATCCCCAGGCCAGTGTAGTTTTTGAAGACAAAACCCACCAACCTGGGGTGCAGGTTAGCGAATAGCATCACTGGTTCTCCTTCAAATGTATATAAAGCCCTTTCATTGTTTTGGTGTTACTGGCTCTTTAATGGACAGCGGCACGACATCTTTGGAAATATTTTATCAAAAGTGCATAAGTCAATTAGAAAAAAAATGGTTGTCAGGCTGCAGCTCTTCAAAGATTGTTAAACTACAATTGTGAGCTTTGCTGTTGGAGGAGAGGAGAAGTGTAGTTCATCAAAATCCTACGAGCTGCAGGTTTGGCATCCCTGTCATGTGATCCTTTGCAATCATGATACAGTGCCCAGGAGATCCATCTGTTTGCCACTTGTTACTGCCCTTTTAATTCACATCTTATGACTTTTAATGAGAATATAGACATAGATAATGTCCATGAATACACATTTCTAAAAGTGCTTTCAATTCCTCTATTTTCCTCAAAATACTGAATTGTACATTAGAGGATCCAGACCTTGAAAAAGGCAGAAAGAGGCAATTATAAAAACGCAAATGTCAAATGAAACATTAACAATAAAATAAATAATCTTCATTTTCCCCAAGTCCTTATTAGTTGCTAAAAAATGTCACTGTAGTAAACCAAAAAAGCTTTATCATTAGAAAATATGCGTTAGATCCCTGCTATCTCCATTCTAGATGATTCTGGCAGGTGTTTCTATTACTCTGGTTATTTTCAGGTTTGTGTCCCTTCTTCACCAGAGCTGTAAGCCTTTAGCCTCCTGTGCATCCTTTATGAGCACTGCTTGGGGGGGGGGTGGATCGTCAGCTCTACAGCTCACACTGGGTCAGAAGATGTCAGGGCAGCAAGCCCAGTCTTGACTTTCTTTGCACTCCCAATAACCACCTTTGTAATTGCAAATTAGTTCACCGGTATATGGGTCAACTTTCCTCTCGAACCACAGTGGCTGGTATCCTTCGTAGTCATTACCTGCAAAGATGATGTCACATAGATTGATGATATCAGCATCGTGCTAAAGGCAAATGAACATCTTTCGCTATGGAACTGCCTAGGCTGATGGAGGAGCCAACTTAAACAGGAACTATCGCAAAATTGAAAATTTTATATAAGCTTCATCATACTGTAATAAGAAACTTTCTATATACAATCAATTAAATATTCTGTAACGTTTCTGAAAAAAAACAAGTTTATCTTCAACATCCCTCTCTCAGCATCTGTTTCTCTTCATTGTCTCTTCATGCAGCAGTTGTCTGGAATTCATTGACAGTTAGATCAAATATATCTTATAGGGGGGCTCCTTTTGCCTAGAAGATGTATTAGAGCTCACACTTTTAAAGTACCGGTAACCAGAAATCTGCTTCTCTACATGCAGGATTTGTGCAAAAGTCAGTTATTTTGTTAGATTTTGTTGGTACTGGAATCAGTTATTTGAGTGAGCTCTAATACATCTGCTGGGAAAGGAGGCCCCCCTATAAGATATATTGGATCTGTCAAATGGGGGTCACTGACCACATCCAAAAAAGAAATGTTCTGTAGGGCTACACATTTATTGTCATTGCTACTTTTATTACTCATCTTTCTATCCAGGCCTCTCCTATTCATATTCCTGTCTCTTATGGTTGCTAGGAGAATTTGGACCCAAGAAACAAGCTGAAATTGCAAACTGGAGAGCTGCTGAATAAAAGGCTAAATGACCGAAAAACCCACAAATAATAAAAAAATGAAAACCAAATGCAAATTGTTTTAGAATACCACTCTCTACATCATACTAACAGTTAATTTCAAGGTGAACAACCCCTTTAATTAGCTGAGGCTTAAAATCTCAATGGTATGTCACTACAGCTCCTGAGTAAGTGTAAGGGGCCGATTCACTAAGGGTCGAACATCGAGGGTTAATTAACCCTCGATATTCGACTAGGAATTAAAATCCTTCGACTTCGAATATCGAAGTCGAAGGATTTAGCGCAGATAGTTCGATCGAACGATCGAAGTATAATTCCTTCGAACGATAAAATCCTTCGAATCGAACGATTCGAAGGCTTTTAATTCAACGATCGAAGGAATATCCTTCGATCAAAAAAAGTTAGCCAAGCCTATGGGGACCTTCCCCATAGGCTAACATTGAGTTCGGTAGCTTTTAGAAGGCGAACTAGGGGGTCAAAGTTTTTTTTAAAGAGACAGTACTTTGACTATCGAATGGTCGAATAGTCGAACGATTTTTACTACGAATCCTTCGATTCAAAGTCGTAGTCGAAGGTCGAAGTAGCCCATTTGATGGTCGAAGTAGCCCAAAAAAAACTTCGAAATTCGAAGTTTTTTACCTTCGAATCCTTCACTCGAAGTTAGTGAATCGGCCCCTAAGTGTAACATACATATGGGTATTACTACTCATTACTACACTATTTGCTGGGGGACATCCTTTGAAATGCACTGCCTAATAGGACTCATGATTAATGAGGGGCATTGATGTGGCAAGTGAGCTTACATATTTTGGCCAAAGTGTGGTACTAAGACCTCAAATTGTGTAACAATTATTTTGAAAGGCAAACAGTTTGCTCACAAACATTCTCCTTCTTTTTGTTTAAAAAATGACTTTCCTCAATTCTAGCAGCTGGACAACTCCAGAATGTGGGTTAGAGCAAGTGCTGGCACAAGGGTGCTTTTAGTAGCTAGTCAACACTTGTCATTGCTCTCTGTATCTCAGCAAAAACAACTGCAGACAGAAATCAATCTGGAAAACTAGAAAATCTTATAAACCATGGTTGCCCTCTCTCTACTAATAAAGGGTGAATAAGGGGGGAAAACGCAACCTTCTTCTAATGCATCGACAGCTTCAGCTTCCCTTATCCTGCGCACATCTCTCTGTTTCTCCTCGAGTCTTTGTTTCTCTACATTAGCTTCATCCCATCTGCCGTTCTCCATCAATCGCTGGTCTGGCCGATTCCTGCTATCCGTGGGTGCGATAGTCTCATCAAATTCGTTCAGTGTTAATGCAAATTCCGAAAAAAAATACATGTTCTCTGCATTCTCTCTGCAATAATAGAGGGACTAAGTCATTCATCATAAGCATACAGGGCCAGATTCAATCTGACGAGAAAAACAAATTATTATTATTATTACAGGTATGGGACCTGTTATCCAGAACGCTCGGGACCTGGGGTTTTCCGGATAACGGATCTTTCCATGATCTTCATACTAGGGATGCACCGAATCCATTATTTTGGATTCGGCCGAACCCCCGAATCCTTTGTGAATACTGCAATGTGAATATGCAAATTAGGGGTGGGAAGGGGAAGACATTTTTACTTCCTTGTTTTCTGACAAAAAGTCATGTGATTTCCCTCCCCACCCCTAATATGCATATGCAAAATTGGGTTCGGATTCGGTTTGGTCGGGCAGAAGGATTCGGCCGAATCCTGCTGAAAAAGGCCAAATCCTGGCCGAATCCCGAACTGAATCCTGGATTCGGTGCATCCCTACTTCATACCTACAGTCTACTAGAAAATCATGTTAACGTTAAATTAACCCAATAAGCTGGGTTTTCTTTTTATATCTTTTTATTTTATATCTATATCTATTTATTTCTATATCTATTTATATCTATTTATATCTCTATATAGTCTGGATCATTTGTACTGTTTTATTTTTACAAAGAAAGAGGGAATCATTTTAAAAAATTTGGATAGAATGGAATCTATGAGAGACGACCATTCTGTAATTCAGAGCTTTCTGGATAACAGATCATATACCTGTATCATTATCAACATACTGTATTCCACAGCATTGTACAAAAAATGCTAGTTCTCTAGATGATACGGGACTCCCCCTTTAATATTTACTCCATAGCTAGATAAGCACAGTCCTGATTAGTTATCATAATACTTTCTATAGGAAGAACCAGATGGTTATGAGTTACTTTAATAGCTGCCTGTGAACAAAAATATATAAAAACTATAAATCTTGTCACATAGGCACAGATATCCCATACGTTCAGTGTGATGAGGTGCCCCTTAAAATGATACTTTTTGCTGTGATTGCACTAACGTTGATCATGTTTGACATAATTATACTGTACTGTACTCCCTACATTCCTTGCTGATATGTCCAATGGCTGCTCCATTAAATCAACCTTTAGCCAGATTTGGATCCTTGTGACACAGACATGTCACACACCCTAAATACACACTCTGGCCCACCAGGAAATCTTCTAGTAGTTTGGGAAACCAGTCCAAAGTTTATGTCTGTATTTTATTCTCTTTCCCTTTAACGTATATCAAATAAAGTGAAAAATTGTGACATAGTAAGAACATGCTTAAGTGATGCCGATCTTCACTGTACAAAATACAACCGGCACGTAACTTACGGCAAAGGATATTTCTTCCAGAGCAGCTTTGGAAGGAGGGTCTGGTACACTGTCTTCTGTTTGCCTTCTGCACTGCTATTCCCATGGTTGCTCTGTACAATCTTTGCACATTCCATTTTTTCATCCCAGGTGCCTGATAGAACATAATGTGCTTTTTCATTTGCATCTGTCACCACTCCTGTGACCTGTAAAGCAGAGTCAAACTGTTAATTCATATATATGGATGTATATATCGTACATACAATAGTTACAAACTATAAGGGTTGAGAATGTCAGACACAAAACTGTAATATTATACTGTGATTCAGGGAGATCTAGGTTTGTTTATTATGTTATTCCTAGATGTATTTGGGAAATTCACTTCGTGGACTCTTCACAGCAGGTAAATTCTAAAAAATTCTAGGTACAGGCAACACACTGCAAAACATGAATAGCACTGCATAAGGATATATTTATATACAGGTATGGGACCTGTTATCCAGAATGCTCGGGACCTGGGGTTTTCTGGATAACGGATCTTTCCGTAATTTGGTTCTTCATGCCTTAAGTCTACTAGAAATTAATTTAAACATTAAATAAACCCAATAGGCTTGTTTTGCTTCCAATAAGGATTGATTATATCTTAGTTGGGATCAAGTACAAGCTTCTGTTTTATTATTACAGAGAAAAAGGAAATCATTTTTAAAAACTTGGATTATTTGGATAAAATGGAGTCTATGTGAGACAGCCATTCCATAATTCGGAGCTTTCTGGATATTGGGTTTCCAGATATGGATATATATAAATATATATATATAATCAGTATACGGGGACAACTAGTTCACTGCCATGACCATATAAAGATACAAGGGAACAAGCAGAGTGCCTTTATATAAATTTCAGAACTCAGCAGCTGACGTATTAACCCATATGCTTGTGACTCACAAAAATATTTTAAAGGGGAAGTATACCTCTTGTTCAACACAAACCCCATTCACTCAACTCATGTTGAACATAATTTTTGCCTATAGTTTTAAACACGAAAAATATGTAATTTGTACTCTTGAGCTGGGGCAAACAGGAAAATTAAAGCTACTTCATGTTTGCTCTTTGTGAGGTAGATAATTTTCAGTGCACAGATAATCCTCTTGCACATTGGAGGTCTTGACTCTGATGGCAAACTGTATGTTTAGCTCAAGTCCTATTCATTTAATTCATGGTGAATAAGAGAGTATACTTCCCCTTTAATTACTTCATAAAGGAGGTTAACTAGGAACCTATAAGCCCTTCCTAATACATGAAATGCAACAGAAAGCCTTCTGGAAAAGAAGACCTCATGATATAAATGTGAATGCACTGGGCCCGGAACTACTGTTAGGTAGAAGAGGCATGTACCTTGGGCAATACTGCAACCTCACTCAAAAACCTTCACTTATAGATGAAGACATGCTAATTACCCTTTATGTCCCTGTGGCTTAATAGCACAGATACATTAATACTTCAGAGCCATAGATCCATACTTGCAGAGAGTGTAAAACCTATTGCTGCACTCCAATGGATGGGCTTGGGTTTGAAGGTATACATATTTTTGTCCTCGGGATACCTAACTCAATTTATCAAGGTGTAAGAGGGGGCATTAACTGCAAACACACATGCTTTCATCTGTACATATTGATATATAGCCCTGTGCACAAATCCACATAAGACTATACACCGTTTAATCTGCTTCCTCCCCCTCTTCACTGACATCCTGACCTCTGCACATAGGATTTATGTGCCAATCTGCAAGCAAAGGATCAGTAAAGAACAACCCGTACAAAGCTGCATCCACTCTTCGTATATCACAGGATTAAATGCCGTCTCCAACACACTGTTGTACTCACTGGGAGCTTTAATACAACCCATTTATTATCCTTTGCTGAGAAATTGCAACATTTATTAGAGAGAAAAGTGGATTTGAAAACCCAGCATATATTCTTCTATTCAGTGTTTAGCCATTATAAATGATAGCTCACAGTTACTTGAGTTTTATGTGAAGTAATATGTGAACTGACCCCAGGCAACCACTATTTAATAGATTATCATCAATAACACCCATATATGCACACACACTCACATACAAATACAGCTAACTGCCAATAATTTTTTGGGGACTGTAGGAGAAAATCCACTCACATATATATAAAATATCCATGCATCAACCCCAATTATACTGTTGTATTTTTATATAAGAGACAAGAAGCCCATTGGAAGGATTTGTTGTTGTTGTGTTGAGTAGACATTGGCCAAACCAACATTTACATGGTGAGGTCTGGAGAGTAGAAGATGACAAGGCTTCCACTGTATGTCTTGCAACATAAAGGAATCATTTAATCCCTCCTCACCTTGAGGGCATTCTGTTTGGTGATAACATATATATATATATATATATATATATATATATATATATATATATATATATATATATATATATACAAGGATATGAGCAGAATCAGCTTGCCTGGGTGCAAATAACGATCAATAAAACACCACAGCATCGGATTTCTCAGCTCATCTTTTGTGAATATTTATTGAAAATTAAAAATTCCTATGCACATGATAAAGAAGTCAAATAAACAGAAAGGTTAGAGAGTCCTGCGGATCATCCTGGCAATATACAGTAGAAGTAATTATTAAGGAAGGGCTTCGTGTATGTAAAGAGCAGTAAAATATGGTCCAGCACTAGTTCCGGCTTCTTCTTTCTTCAAATTTCCCGGGACAGACACATGCACAGTAGAACAAAATAGCTGACTTTTTAAAGCCATGGGAAGGAAGAAGACTTTCCTTCTCGTTTAAGACATTCTTTAGGGCAGTGATCCCCAACCAGTGGCTCATGAGCAACATTTTGCTCACCAAACCCTTGGATGTTGCTCTCAAAGCAGGTGCTCAATTTTTTATTCCAGACATGAAGGAAAATTTTAGTTGCATAAAAACCAGCTGCCAAACATAGCCTCCTGTAGGCTGCCAGTCCATATAGGGTCTACTAAAAATAGCCAATCACTGCCCTTATTTGGCAACTACATGGACCTTTTCATGCTTGTGTTGCTCCCCAACTCTTTTTACATTTAAATGTGGCTCACATGTAAAAAAAAGGATGGGACCCTGCTCTAGGGCATTGATTCTTAATTTGGGTCAATATAGAATCAGGGACCAGTTCTTGCTGGAAGCTGTAGTTGTGGATCATCTAGGGACCCAAGGTTATAAAATACTGCTTCAGGGCTATTGCTACCTACTCTGCATCTACAAAAACCTTTTCAAGGTTTTGGTAGATTCAGAGAACATTAAAGCCATGTACATTGACTATGTGTATTCAATACAATGCAGCTCACTGTAAACTAACCTTTAAAAGAGAAGTAAACCATCCCCATTTATTTTCACTGTTTAGGCCTAGTGCACAGACTTCTCAGCACCCTACCCAACAACATCACAAAGCTGTTTCTCATTGCTAGTCCAGAGCTGCTCATGTGTTGCCAGTGACATTAATCTCATGTGATATGCATAGACGCTTGAAGATGACCTATAGTTCTGCCCCATGTGCAAGCTTCTTGTCTCAAATCACCAAGACCAAAGCTGGGAATGGGGGATAAAACTTGCCAATACAGCTAGGGTCGCTATCAATAACCATGAAGCCCCATGGTTACTAACTACTACTAACTACTACTAACTTAGAATGGCCCCCAGGGGATCCCAATTATTAGTCCACCAGTCACTGGGCACTCTGAGTAGTGGGCCCTAAAAACAAGTAAAATAGGGCTCCACTGAACAAAAATGCCAGTCACAAGCTTGCCCCATCCATGCCCTAATTACTAAATGTGTAAACTCCATGCATTATCCACCCAAACCCAGCCCACTCCTCCATAAGCCTCACCCCTTTTGTGAACAACATATAACAAATTTCCATCTCAGGGCCCCCCTATGCTGGGGGGGGGGCAATGTAGTATACACTTTAATATTTCTTAATATTGAGAAATATAACAAATATACCCTTCTTTCCAGGATATTCTTTAAAGACAAAAGACAAGATAAAGTACTCCAGTTGCTGTTTAAAAAAGAACAGTTGGTTGAAGGTCATTCAAAATGAAGCAATAAGTTATGGCTGCAGAGATATAATAAGTCATAGTGGAACAGATATAATGAAGCATAAATGTGTTCTCTATACTACCAGTCATAGGCTCCAAATACCTTTCTAGCAACATCCCTGGAGAAGTAACTATAAGGGCTGAATTTCATTTGGCATTTGTCCTTCGTCTTATAGTTGATGATCTCTATATCTCCAGACTAGAAATGGAAAAACAAACAAACATAAGGCATTAAGGCCACCCACACTTGTTTATAATAAAGAGAAATACCCTTATTTTGTCTAACAGTATTAAAGTCATCTAAATGAAGGTTAAAGAGCCTCTATTTAAGGTTAAAGAGCCTTCATGACTGATCCATGTTGTCAAGGGGCAACCTCCTGTGTTAATGCATCTTGGAAGGGAATTGGAAGTGGCAGCTGCACATGAACAGTTGGTTTGAAAGGAATCAGAAGAAGAATTCTGCCTTCACACTGGGAGTCAGGACTGAGTTCCAATCAATGTGTTATTTGTGATGCTTTTCATGTTATTTATCAATCACTTAATAACAAATTGAAGGACAATTCTGCCCCTAGGGGAGGTGGGGGCCAAAGTGTTTAATTGCTAACATCATAACATTATCTTTATATACTATATATAATTTTCCCATAAAGTATTTGCCCAGTGCTTTTATACTACCCATCTGATCCCTATGTTCCTCTATGAGGGGGCTGCCATATTTGTGCAGCAGTAATCCATTACAATTAGAAACTATAACTGACAGGTTGAAAAGGGACAATTAGGTTGGGAAAACATATATAATTTGAAGTAAAAGCAGAATAGTTTCAGTTTGTGTAAAGCTTGTGTTTCATGCACTAACCTGGTCTATCCAGAGCTTCCCAACGATGATATTGTGCACAGTAGAGGTGACCTTTCTCCACACATAGTGATTCCCACTTGAATGGAACTCCAGATGGATGTCCCCTGTGATATACAGACATAAAACAAGGTCTGAATTAAAAAAATGTTCCACGCCACATTTAGATGTTTGATAAATGGAATTATATATTCTGCTGTTGTAATCTCTGTTGGATTGTTATGCTCTGGCTGCACTGAGGTTGCCTTTTGTCCAACCATTTTATACTATCGTTATACTGTAATAAATATAAATGCTCATAGAAACATGTCTTTTGTTTCACTAACAGGCAGTCCTGTTATTCATGTTCTGGGACCAGATTCATATTCATGTTCTTGGATTCTGTGACCTGAAGCCCATCTGCTTTTTGGAGAATCTGTGCACTGCCTTTCTTACCTCTTGTTCTTGCCTATTGTTTTTCTCTTTGCAGGTGCTATCTCTTCTTCTGCCTGCCCTGACCCTGCCTCCAACCACCCTGTTTGCAGAACTATCTGCTCACCTTTCTAAGCTTCGTTTAATAACCTGACACTGAACATTTATTCTGCCAAGACCTTATATAAGTATTTCCCCAACTATCTCCCTAATTAGTGTGCAGGATTAATCCCCCTTTGTCACTGTTCCAGACCCCAGGTATAGAAACCACTGGTCTAGAAATAACTACCATATGCTCACATAAATTATAACCCCAGCAATTTGGATTATGTATAATGTGAAGACATATGAGACAATCCCAGCAGCCCATGGCCAAGCCTTGGATGTTTACATTTGTACTGTTGGCCTCCTGTTGTACAACCCTCTTCAAGTTTTCCCTATTAATTAATAGCTGGAGAAGTCTATAGATATGATTTTGCTGAAACACAAAATAATCGGTGTAAGATTATAACCAGGTGGCATTGACTTACCCAGTGGCATGATGGAGAGGTATTTTCCCCTGAATTTGCTTGCAATCGTGATTTCCTGCCACAATTTCCATCCATTTTTGGAGTGTACATAATGGGCAGCAGCAGGTGGATGATGACTAACCTGACAATGAAATTGAACTGATTAGATCAGAAGCAACAATACATAGTAAGTAAGATCTATATCAATCCACTTGTATCAACAAAATATGAGGTAAATTAATTTATAGTCTCAAAACAACAATACAACTGTATAACATTATAGATGTATTCAGGAAATAAGGAAATTATGGGTTTAGATGATTTATTTGGGTTTCAGAATGAGATGTTTGAACTTAGCAGAAGATACATTACTGATTTGGCAATCCTAAAAGTGGTAGGTGCCCACTGCCTCTTTGCAATCAGAGCAATATGTCCCTTCATGTGCTTGCGTACAATCTGGTTGTTCAGTACAGAGCCCCAACCTGAAATGACTTTTTATGTGGAATGACATGGATGAATTATTATGGAAAAGGTACTCATTGGCATGTTACCACAATCTGGTATCATAAAGAACCTGCTTAAAAAAATATAAAAACAAGCTATAGGATGGTTTTTCTGGACATTTAGTCTAAAATCTAATGTCACTGGAACATTCACTGATGGCTTTCAAAATGAATAAAGGTCACCACAAGAGCTATTTGTACACATTTTTATGGGCGATATGAACCAAAACCCCTTCACATCACCAAATGCAATGCCAAGTGACATCTGGAATGTTCACCTGTGTTGGAGTAGTGGAAAAGCCCTATTGAGCAATAAATGCTCAATTATTACATTTGGTAGATTCCAGTAGAATACTACCTGCTTAAATGCATAAAGGCAATGATAAGGTTTGGTATAGTCCGTGGCTGTCTAGGGCCCTTGGTTTCACTTAAATGTTTAGCACACAATGGCATTTTGGAAACATTGTGGAAACACGCTCAGGAAAATTATATCCTGCTTTTGCACAATAAAATTTCCATGCACAACATGAGGTCCATACAGAATGGGTTTGCAGATATAAGAGTAGAAGAACTAGACTGGCCTGTACAGAGCCCTGTGGAATAAAGTGGAAGGGGGCCTGAGCCAGACCTGATCCCCAACATTAGTGCCCAACCTCACTAAGGATTTTATGGCTGAATGGAAGCAAATCTAACCAACAATGTTCCAACATCTAGTGGACAGACTTCTTAGAGGAGTAGAGACTGTAATAGCAGAAAAAGGAGTAGCAACTTAATTTTAATACCCTTGTCTTGGGAATAAGCTGTTAAGACAGGCAGATGCCTGATACTGTGTATATTAAAAAAACTGAAAGCATGATCAAATTTATTCCTCTAGTGTCATGATAATCTGTACAGACTTCTGTGTGTTTGCATATAGAAAGTTTTTGTAGAAGGTTTCTAAATTGCTCACATCTAGAAGAAATCTCTGACAAACAGGCTGTAGACAGAGCCATATTTAGGTCCGGTGTCACCCAAAGCCCCCACCTAGTTTTAATTTTTTTAAATTATGGATTACATAGGCATCTGAGGGTGCCCATCTAAAGCTGCCATCCTAGGCATGGGCCCTTGGGTGCCTACCTATAAATACGACCCTGTGTGTAGGATGGTTTTGTCTCACAGAATTGCCATACCTGTTCACATATGGACCTAAATCCTAAATCATCTAGTCGGTCAAGTTCAAAGGTTTCTCCTAGCAGTGGATTAAATGGTTTTGCTGTCCGGTGGACTGTGGTGGAATAGGAAGACACAGAAAATGCGGCAATATAACACATCTGTTCAATAGAGCTTTCACATTTCGCTGCTTTATCCAACAATGCGTGGTACTCCAAGTCTTCTGTAAGCCTCTGGAGCATAGATAGGGGCTCATTAAAATTCACCTACAAAAGAAGCAAGAAGACGAATCAGCCAATTAGGCACTGTGAAATTGCAGCAATCCAAACAAAACCAAACTCTAAATATGCAATAGGCTTTTATATCCAGTACTAGGCTACAATTTAAGAATATCCATAAACTAAATGTAGCAATTATTTTCCTTTATTTCTAGTGTCATCATGTTAAAGCAGTGCTTTAGAGAGATTGTACATCAGTCCCTGCCCCAGTGGAGCTTACAATCTATTATTGCCAGCAATCATTTCTGCTCAAGTGGAGATATTCTAACATTGTAGAGTTTGAGTACATATTCTGTACTTAAAGTCAAGAAACAGTTTGTATCTGATCATGGCTATTTTTTGTCAATTTGTGGAAGGTGAGACTCCTGACTGCCAAGCTCCTTCACTTGCAGCTAGGGGAAGGTCTAAAAATAACAGCATATTAAATTCTCCTTTGGAGGGTTAGCAACACAACAGTTCCATCGACAGACTTGCCGTGGGGATCAGAATCTTCTGCTTGTCTCATACTCTATTGATCATGTTGTGCTCATTCCAGAATTGTGTCCTTCCACTGTCAGACAGATGTGTGTTAATAGGACCCACAGCAGAAGATTTAACATTTTGTCACTGACAAACCATAGCATCTTACATTATAGTTCATATTTTTTACTTTATACCTAATAATAAAAAGCAGAAACTACTTGTTCCCTTGACACGCTACATATTAATAAGGGTTTACCTCTGCTTGTGAAATTTTAAATGACAATAAATAAACAGCTACATTTAAGGTATTTCCTGCAAGAAATGTAAGGGGTGATAAAATGGGACATATTTTAATCTTTCACATTTTATTTATGAGAAATATGTCACTAATTGTTCTCTAATGGTCAGAATAATCTCTATACAGATATCTGCAATTACAGTAAGAGTAATAAATAAAACAAAGAACTAAAGGAAATTCCAGGTGTCATGAAACAAAATATTTATTGTAAAGACATTGGTGCATCTTAAAAACAATTGCTCACAACCCACTATGCAAATAATGGCTGATCTTAAACTCGATGATCCCTTGCCATGTGATTTACAGTGTTTGCAATTCTGCTGGATGCCAAGAATGCTGAAATATACATCATAAAGCACACTTCACTTATAACTTCAGCAATGGCTTAACAGCAAGCAGTGCTTACGTCTATAAATATATTTATTATCTAGCCACTAAATCTGTGATTAAAGCAAAGGAAATACGTAGACCACATAGCAATAAAAGACATCTAAATTACATTTGTGACAGAAATGAGCCATTAAGCTGTAATATTTTCATTCTCAAAGGGCTATTAAGAAGTCATCACCAAACCAGCAGACATATGGGGAAGCAGCACTCTCTCAGGATTTGTCTCTCTGCAGTTGTCTGTTTGATTTTGTATATGAACAAGCATAAGAGCATGGGAATTTACAACCAACCAAAGATAAAATTTATATAAATTAATGAGCTCTCTGGGGTTTCTGTTTCTATCATTTATGAGTAAAAAAAACAAAAAAACAATGGAAGAATCAGTAGATAAAAACTTAGACATACCCCTTTGTTTATGCCCTGGCCTTTGCGGGAAGCACTAATTTCTAAGGTCTCGACTCTGTTTGGAAGGATTCACTGGCTCTCATTCAAGGGTATTCAAATAGTAATAATTCAAAATGGTCTAAAAGGCATTTTCTATGTCAACCTCTGCACTAGGGAAGGGTTATCTGTAAGGAAAAACTGGCACATTAGAGGGTTGATTTACCACCGCAAACCACAATTGTGGTTGCACAGAAATGGGTGCAGTTGGTGAACACATTGATGGCATTTATTAAATGCATTTGAGACCAAAGATGCTCCTTGCACTTTCTTATAGTTGCACTTGGAGCCAATGCATCCATCCTGGCTCCTATTACAAATCACCTGTAAGTGACTATTGACACGGGGGAACCACTGGAACTACTGCCACTTTCAAGCGAGATGTATTTCCAGGGTTCCCACTGCAGTTTTCATAAAAAATGCCTTAATGCCCTTCACATATTGATTCACATATTGATCATGGGTGAGTGCAGAGGACCTTTTGTCTTTGTCTGTATGAAAGTTGTGTTAAAACCACATTACACACTCGCTTTATGGTTTAAAATGTAACTTTAGAACTTTGCATTTTTTTGCTTAAGGGAAAAAGAGAACTGTGTATTTTGTTATGTTTTGGGTAGCCAAGGATGAGTATAGCAGTGCTTTATTAGCAGGCTCATGCAGGCATTACACAACATTAACTTTCACTTTTAAGCTGTCAGGAAGTATGCACAGTATAAGTCTGGGCACAGTGGAATCTACAGGCCATTTGTATAAACACCACATATTTCATGTCTGCTTATGGTTTATCATCATTTATAAAGTTCCAGCTATTAACATTTTGGTTCCCTTGTGCCTGTGTAAACTGCACTTTGCACCTTGCACATTCTGAAGCCACTGCAAAGTATAGAAAGTTGCTCCCTAGGATTTCCAGTTATTCTGTTCTAACTGGTACAGATTTTTGCTCATGCAATCACTAAGTGCAGTCACAATATAGTACTAAAGAAGTAAAAAAGTGTGAAAGCAAAGTAAAAAAGCAGTGCTTTTTAACTGCAATCTTTTGCAGGGGGTTACATTTAAAATGACTGTTCTTTGACTCTGCTTTCACACTTTTTTTACTCTTTTACAAAGTTGCTCCCTCCTGCCAGTTGTTCAGGTATGGGCCAAGAGCATTTTACACCCCCTGGCACTTTAGCACTTGCCCATTACCATTGATAAATGAGCCTTATTAACTTTGAACCATCACAATGGTAGAAGGGTTGGACATATCTGAAAGTGAGGTGGTCTACTTTAAAGGAGAACTAAAGCCTAACTAAAGAAGTAGCTAGAAATGTTGTACATTATGTTTTGGCTTTTGTACCAGCCCAAGGCAACCACAGCCCTTTTGTAGGGAAGATCTGTGTTTCCAAAGATGCCCCAGTGGCTCCCCATCTTCTTTTCGGTTGATTTACTGCACATGCTCTGTGCTGCTGTCACTTACTGAGCTTAGGGACCCACTCACAATATACAGTACCCATAGAATATAAATGTCACAATATAAAGCTGATTAGTAATTAATACAGATCATTTTTAGCTTCTCAGCTGCTGCTCAGAGCGGACCCTTTTCAAGATGGTGACACATGTGACAAGTTTTAAATCCTGGAGTTGAGAAGCCGAAACTTTAGGTTGGTGCAATAGGTTCAGTATGTAAAATATGGCATTTTTACCAAAATTCATTTTTAGGGTTTAGTTCTCCTTTAAAATGGGGTCTGCCAGGGACCCTGCCCATTTTGTGTATAAATCAGTGGAACTGAAAACAACTGATGTACAGTTGCAAAGAGTCGCACAGCCATTGCAAAGCTTTTGGTCACATCCAGTACATTATCACTTCCATTAGTTGCATAGAAACAGCTGCTCTGAAAAAGCTTTAGTGATAGCACTAATCTTGCACCAGCTGGTGATATGGTCTAGATCAAAACAAAGCTTTTAGGACATTATCCCGTTTTGCAGCTATGGCATAAATCGGTCCAAAATGTGGACAGGAATTAAAAAAAAACAGTATATATCCGGCCAAAACCATTTATATATATATATATATATATATATATATATATATATATATATATATATATATATATATATATATATATATATATATACAGGTATATATATACAGCACCCAACATTAATAAGTGCAGCATGAGTCATTAAGCCTTCCTGTGATACCAGCTGGAACATAACTGATAACCACCTACAGTTTCCTGGCTGTATTACATTATTAGATCTTTATATTTCTAGGCATGCCTTTTGAGGAGAAAATGTCCTACATAACAGAAGTAATCAAGTATGCAATTGAGGATTCATGTTACATTGCAGAATCCTGCCTGGGCAACATTTAGAATTATAACTGCATCAGGCTGGCTTTCACTTCGCATCCCATTCCCTACGCATCCCATTCTATAGCCTAACTGTGAGTTTGCACAGCCCTTGGAAGAATACATGAAAAGCAGTTATCAGAAAGTTTCTTTACTTAGGGTGTAAGCTTTAATAGGCAGGGCCTTCTCTATTTGGTTTGGTCCATAATTGAGTAACGCTTTTTTGGGCTATCCAGCCCATAAGGATTTAAGGGGTCCAGCTAGTGGAGTGAGCATGGGTTACATGTGACCTACACAACAGGGCCAGGGCCTTTGCCAGGTGGAAGCTTCCCCTTTAAAGTGTAGCAGAACTACACAACACAGGCTATTAAGTGCATAAGTAGATAAATTGGATGCCAGGAGGTGATAAAATAACAGGATGGAATTTATTGCACAAGGACAATTGACCTCAGGTTTTACTCACGCAGGAGTTCAGGAGATAGCAGATGATATTGAGTCAGGCAGATCACACGATACAGCAGGAAGGTTGTCTCTCCCATAATTCTCAACAGGCATAGAGTACATCAATTCATACAAGACTGATGTTACCTCTGTGGGGATCTGGATCAATCACTGTAGAGATCAGACAGTCCTCTGCTAACCTAGGTCCCTATCACTGAGTTCCCTGCACTAAAGTCAACAACAAGGGAATCCTTGTAGGGAACTACTTCCAGCTATCAATCCTTGATGGAGCTGCTAAGTACTAGCCTTACTCTCCTAGAGAGTCTATTACCACAGCTTCCCAAGACTGGCTATTCTTTTCTCAAGGGGTAACCTGGTCCCATAATCAAGCACCAAAGGTGTCAGGTCCCTTAGGGTTAAATGGCTTTACTGGGCCTTTGGTGATCCCAGGCTCAATGGGAACACCCAGCTTCAAGGACACCAGGAGCCAAAGAGGAAGAGGCCACTCCCTGTACAACACAATATAGGAGTGTGGCAGGAAGTGGTATTACACCCTTTGGCCTATAGCTGTCGTTGTTACACAAGAACTGTTACAAGGGCTTATGCCCAATAACAAAGGATATAAGAAAACTGTCTCAGAAAGGTAGGGAATTAATTCTATAGGGGCATAGCAATCCTATAGGTCCCTACAATTGAATGCTTCTGCAAATTGCTACTTTTACTGGTGGGAAGCCGCAATGCCATTCTATGCTAGCACTTTATAGATAGAACTAGACAGTGGGTCTTGTTTGCACAAGCACAACCGTCCATAGTGCCGTTACCCATAGCAAGCAATCAGACACTATGTTCGCTGTTCGTTCTTTTACAGCTAGAATAATGCAAATAAGTCTTTGACTGGCTGTATGTAATACTTACACAAAGGCACACTTTATTATACAGCAAGTAACAGTATCTCAGTCCCTTTCATATATAGGTACCAAAAAAAATATGAGAACTGAGCTAGAGAACAACTAAACAAAATTAAACAATTGTAATGTGGGACATGTACCAACCAGAGCTCTATTTTAGTCCAGTCCATACTCTGGAATCCCCCCTCCCCTTGCCAAATGAATACAAGTGCAGTATAGTCAAGGTATGTGCCATTTGCAGCTACTTACTTTCATCTCCGTTTGCCGATGTAGCCCCAGGTGTTTTAGGCACCAGAGAGCCACCCTCTATACTGGACTGTTCATCTCCAGGCCTCAAGGGACTTAACACAAGTCCAAACTGATATTGGTTTTATCCTGAATGAGTTGTAGTGAGTCAGTCAAAACCCCTGAATTATTACTGACCTTACCTATAATCATATAGAGATTTGGTGGTTGGTAAATTTGGAAAATGTGAATTATATGTGGCAATTTCTAGTATATGACTAAAAAATACCCTTATCTAAGACATGTGGCTTCATATAAAATTTAAAGTTTGCCATGCCCTGAGCTAATTACTTCTGCCACCCTTCAAGCTGAATTTACACTGTTATTTTTATCTGAAATGTTTAATCTGTAAATAAATTGACTTTTTAAAAACACTCAGGGGTATCTCACAAATTCACTTTACAGCCCTGTGGAGAAATCTGAACTTTAAAAGAAGTAATAATGGGAGAACCCGTTATGCCTACAAAAGCAAACAGTTAAACAGTTTCAAAGAACAAGCCAATAACCTTGTATATTGGGAACATAAAATCTTGTGAATTAGAGGTTAGCTTCAGCAGAGAAGCAGGATGGTTGTAATGGAGCCCTTAAACAGAAGCCATAATAGATTGATTGAACATATCGGGAGAAAACTTACAGTGTGTAACAGGCAATACAATCCACTGAAAGCATTAGAATCTACATCCTACTTTTATTTCCACAGCTAGCAATCATACAAATATAAATGGATCCAAAGCATTTAATATCTCAGACTTTATCCTGTAAAATACAAACATGTACTGTATAAAATCTCTGTACAACTTCGTTCCATATAAGCGTTTCACTATTCTTTATACATAAGAGGTATGAGATGTATAAGATGGTGCTGGTAATGTGCATGTAGCTTTTAGGCATTGCCTTTTCTCCCTCCAAAACTATTGCATGTCCTAAATAACTTTATTTACACAACATTGTGTAAGGCTTTAAATGAAAATTAATCAAAAAAACTGATTGTTATTACAGTATTTTTAGTTTTAAAAGTGTTAAAGTCTTAAATAAAAAGCTTTGTTTTAATAAATGTTTTTTTACGACTTCCCTTGGATTAACAAGAGCAGCAATCCCCAACCAGTGTCTTGTGAGCAACATGTTTCGCTTCAACCCCTTGGATGTTGCTCCCAGAAGTGGCTTCAAAACAGGTGCTTATTTTTGAATTTCTGGCTGAAAGGCAAGCTTTAGTTACAAAAAAACCTGGTGTACTTCCAAACAGACTATGTTTTCATAGGAATTATCAATAGTCAATCACAGCCCATATTTAGCAGGAACTTTTTGCATGCTTGCGTTGCTCCCCAACCTTTTTTATATTTGAATGTGGCTCATGGGTAAAAAAGGTTGGCGACCCCTGAACAAGAGCTTCCTGTTAATAGTCACTTATCATTTTCACATATGAATGAAGAAATAGCCTAGTACTAAAAATAACACATCACTCACGTACAGGCATAGGGATTTTAGATAATTCTTTGCCAATGCAGTTCTTCATTATACTCCAGAGATTAAGGCTGTAGTTTGGTTTGTCAGGGATACGTGATCTTCTCCTTTTCTTAGGTATAAGTTCCTTGTGCTTAGATTCATGATTACTTTCCTGGGAACTATGAAATGACTGAACGAGAAGCAAGGGATAATTTGAGTATAGCATTATATGATCATCCTAAAGATATTTCACCTGACAGCCCTGCAAAGGCAGTGACCCAAAATGCAAACAAAATGCAAGTCTACAGCTATAATTAATGGCTGTTTAGTTCTCATGCACTATATGGAAAACAGAACTTAAAATTAGAAGATAAATGAGGCGACCCCCCTTAACTGTACCACAATGCATTTCCTATGAATTCCTACCTAGACTATGAGTGCCTTGGAGGTCACCATGTTTAATAAAAAAGCTATTTGTGGTAGGTAAATGAGATTTAACACTTGTCTCTATTGAAAGTCAGACTTGTTTTTTCTCCATGACTTCAGGTAATACAAATACTTGCAGAATAAATCTAGGAACTCATTTTGCGGGTGATATTTATACACTTGTTTTATGTTTTATGGGATGTTCTTAGTTTAGTGTTGTTCTGTGTCCTAATTATAATAACACAAAAATAAGGCAGCTGCTAAATGTATACAGTAATATGCTGTGGACAGCTGTAAAGAGCAGCTAAGAGTACGTATGAATTGTGTCTGGAGACATGAAATTATACATGGAGCATGAAGCAAGCACTGTGGAATTCATGCTAAATATATAATGGCAAAGAGATGGTCTGTTGACTATTCCCTACTCATCAAAATCCTTTTTTCTCTTGCTCCCAAATGCCCGGTCATGTCTTGTTGTTTGTTCTCTATTCCACCCACACTTTCACTTGGCATCCTTAACTCTTTATCTGCTGTGTCTAATATGTCTCTGCCTTTGTCTGCCTTTCTTTCTCTATTTGAAAGTAATATCTTATGTTTAGCCACCTCTTTGGGCTACTAAAACATCCCTATGCAGACTATATTTACTGGCAATATTACACTGTAGAAAAAAAATCATGATGAGACTTGAAAGTGCTGTCAGCTAATTTAACTTAGTGGTAGGGCATAGGTAGCCTGTTCCAGTTTATTAGAATGGCTAGCTAATTCCAGATGTGTCAAGCATTTTGATGGTGCCCAGAAATTAAACCTGAATAGACAGGAGTGTCTGATAACAAGTGGAAAAATGATTTCTTGCAGTGCTACATATTGGGGCAAATTTACTTATGGTCGAATATCGAGGGTTAATTAACCCTCGATATTCAACTGCCGAATTGAAATCCTTCGACTTCGAAGATCGAAGTCAAAGGATTTAGCGTTATTCCTACGATCGAACGATCGGAGGAATAATCGTTCGATGGAACCATTAAATCCTTCGAATCAAAAGATTCGAAGGATTTTAATCCATCGATTGAAGGATTTTCCTTCGATCAGAAAATTGTTAGGCAGCCTATGGGGACCTTCCCCATAGGCTAACATTGGCCTTGGTAGGTTTTAGGTGGCGAACTAGGGGGTCGAAGTATTTTCTAAAGAGACAGTACTTCGACTATCGAATGATCGAATGATCGAATAGTCGACCGATTTTTAGTTCGAATCGTTCGAATCGAAGGTCAAAGTCGAAGGTCGAAGTAGCCCATTCGATGGTCAAAGTAGCCAAAAAAACCATTCGAAATTCAAAGTTTTTTTCCTCTATTCCTTCACTCGAGCTAAGTAAATGGGCCCCATTGTATATGTAATGCAGCTTCCCATTCACTTCTCCTAATTGTAGTATTAAAGATGAGGTGCTCTGTCTGTGTCTTTTTAAATGTTGTGCGCTTCTCCACTTGTTAGAACCATGTCTCGTATTCTAATTGCTGCAGCTTCTGTGATCAAATCACCACTATCTCCAAACCAAGGTTACTGCCAATAGCTCATTATTTGGCTGTATCAATGGGAACGACCCCATGGTAACTAGAGTGGGTTATAGCACAGCTACGATTACAGGTCAAAATGGCCAGTGTTACATAGGCATAATGCAAAATGCACTGCTGTGTAGAGAAAAAAAGTATAGTAATCATTTTATGAATACACCATTGGATTAGCAAGAAGGAAATTATTTAATACAAACCAAAACATACTGATTTCCATGTTCACATAAATCTAAAATAGAAGTTACAAAATGAAAAGATACTTTCTAAAAGCCATTAAAGGGATTGTGTAAGTGTAACAGATAAGAAGGGACATATGTCAGGCATCTACAACCCAGAGACGGTAAATATACTCACATCTTCAAGATGCCAGTCATCTGGGAGGCCTCCACTAGCACTGCTTAGGTTGCTCCCAGAACGCCTGGAAAATATAGTATTGCATTACAAATGGGAACTGTACAAGATGAGACACAGTATTTCAATCCTCATTAACCAGGATACTCTGCTAAGGAATGTCTCATTACGTGTATACTGTGTCTTACAATGATAACACAACACACTACAGTTTTAAATCCAGTAGGATAAATAAATCGAAATTTTAAAAGGCAAAAAGACAAATAAATAAACATTTTAGTAATGCTCAATATGGTTAATTTCTTAATTTTTTTAATTCACAAACACAGTTATTTATTACAATGGATGTATCTAGTCTTATGAATATCTAAATATATCTATTTTGTTTTCATGTGTCTGCTTGTCTACAAGTTGCCTAATCTATAGCCTGACAGGCTGTCATTTGCAGTACTACTGGCCCTCTGTTGTAACTAATAGCTCATTGCTTCAATTAAATGCAATAGTTAGTGCCAAACCCCACACATCACATGGATGCTGAAATGGTTTACATTTAAATGAAGCATCATAAAAATGGTAGACCCATTATAGATTGAAAAAGTGGTATAAATCCTTTAAAATGGATGCAGAATTTTATGTGACAATTCCTCAGATCCTGCAGATTCATTCCCCATAAGACTCAGTAATGCAGAAATAGGTGTGCGGGCAATGCATGCTTAATACTCACAGGCTTACTACACCTCCACATACACACTATATTTATATAGAAAAATATCCCAGAATTAGGGGGTTATTTATTAAAGTCTGATTGCCAAAAACGTAAAAAAATATTTTTTATAGTAAGTCTTTTTTACTACTCGAGATTTATTATACCCCAAGGATGGAAAAAGTCTGAATCCAAAAATCTGGCACCTCAGACCTGGCGAGGTAGTATATAAGTAAATGGGAGAGATTCCTATCCTATTTGGAAGTTTCTGTGGTCTGCACTGGAATTAGCCCAAAAAATTCAGGATTTTTGGGAGAAAGCCATAAAAAATCGTATGATTCGTGAAAAAAAATCGTATGATTCATGTTTTCGCTTGATTTTATCGTGTTTGACCTTTATTGGATTAATAAATAAGGTCCAATCGTGGATTCTAGTTTGGGCATACTTTTTTATTTAAAATAATCTTGATAAATAACCCTTAGGGGCAGATTTATCAAGGGATGATTTAGCGCTAAAATAGCATTCGATCGATTGAATAAAAATCATTCGATCGAACGATTAAATCCTTTGAATCAAATGATTCCAATGATTTTTAGCGATCGATCGAACGATTTTTATTCGATGCCAAAAACTTTAAAAAAAAATGCACTGGAAGGTCCCCATAGGCTAATATAGCAATTCGGTAGCTTTAATTTGGCGAAGTATTGAAATCGAAGGATTTTTAAAGAGACAGTACTTCGACTATTGAATGTTCGAATATTTGAATGATTTTTTATTCAAATCATTCGATTCGATCGAATATAGACAAATCGATGGTCGAAGTACCCAAAAATTTTTTATAATGTAATCATTCACTCGAGCTTAGTAAATCTGCCCCTTAATGTCTACTTTACTACCAAAATCATAGCACATAGGAAGTAAACAGCCATTCATGGCATATTCTCCATCCCCAAACAAAAGGTTTGTTAAACCCTATGCAAAGATTTCTAAGAATTTAGTTTTTTTTGTTTTGTGATGCTTACTCTTTCTTTAACTGCACAAGCATTTAAGCAATCACTTTTGTGTTTGTCTTTTGGTTCTTTAAATATTCCCTGAGACTGATGCTTTATTAGAAGCCAAGATATTGCATATTGATCTCCTCTTTCCAGGGCAGCTGTTGCTGTTGACATCACAAGAATCAAAGTCTGAGCTGCCAGTAATAAAATATATATCTACAATCGAGACTATCCACACGCTTTGAGGTATATTGGCCTTATCTCTTGGGGGTTTATGAAGGTTAGTTAATCAGGAGACTGTGTTGTAACACCTCAACAACTCAATAGTTTTCTAAAGGGTAATTGAACTTTTCATAGCATTGTAGGTTCATGTTCAGGTATAGGTGTTTCTTCTTCTAACTTAAAGGGATACTGTCATGGGAAAAAAAAATTTTTCAAAATGAATCAGTTAATAGTGCTGCTCCAGCAGAATTCTGCACTGAAATTAATTTCTCAAAAGAGCAAACAGATTTTTTTATATTCAATTTTGAAATCTGACATGGGGCTAGACATTTTGTCAATTTCCCAGCTGCCCCAAGTCATGTGACTTGTGCTCTGATAAACTTCAATCACTCTTTACTGCTGTACTGCAAATTGGAGTGATATCACGCCCCTCCCTTCCCCCCCCCAGCAGCCAAACAAAAGAACAATGGGAAGGTAACCAGATAGCAGCTCCCTAACACAAGATAACAGCTGTCTGGTAGATCTAAGAACAACACTCAATAGTAAAAACCCATGTCTTACTGAGACACATTCAGTTACATTGAGAAGGAAAAACCGCAGCCTGCCAGAAAGCATTTCTCTCCTGAAGTGCAGGCACAAGTCACATGACCAGGGGCAGCTGGAAAATTGACAAAATGTCTAGCCCCATGTCAGATTTCAAAATTGAATATAAAAAAATCTGTTTGCTCTTTTGAGAAATGGATTGCAGTGCAGAATTCTGCTGGAGTAGCACTATTAACTGATGTGTTTTGAAAAAAACATGTTTTCCGATGACAGAATCCCTTTAAGTTGATGACATGTGGAAAACAGGCTCCTTGAATAGAACTCTAGGGGATCTATACGTACCAGCATGCTACCCTGTGCTCTGCTCTATTACTCTACATACAGGCAGGGGCGTGTTTTTAGCAAGAGGCAAGTTGCCTCAGACAGCATTTTACCAGGGGTGACCAAAGGGCATCTGGCCATTCCTGGCAACTTTAAGAGCTGAATTTATTTTAACTGGATATGTGGCTCTCTTAGTGCAAAAAGCACAAGTGTCTATGAGCAGGTGGTAAGGACAGGGCTTCACCTCACCACACCAAGCTTGCCAGCAGTGATGGGTGAATTTGTCCTGCTTCGCTGAAAAATTTGTGAATTTCCAGTGAAATTTGCGAAACGGCGAAAAATGTGCAAAACTTGAATTTTGACGCCCGCATCAATTCACAACAATTTTGACACCTGCGTTTAAGTCAGTGGTCGTCCGAATAATGTTGATGTGCAACAGTTTTGACACGAGCGACTATTCTGACACGCGTCCAGATTTTCGTGGCAGTTTCACAGGCCGCAAAACGCGTTAACCCATCACTACTCAGCTTGCACTACTACTACTGTATATGATTATCAATATGCCAGATTCAGAATGCTGTGCTGTTAGTTGTCATTGGGCAGAAGAAGATTACAGAGACCTGTGTAGGCATGCTAATTATGTCTGACAATAAGCTATATTATTAACGCTGCACCCATTAATGATGTGGGTTTAGTAACAATCATGAAGGAGGGCCACCACACTTCTCAGTGCTTGCCTACTATATGAATGATCTAACTGGAGCTGAATCACATCTAATAAAGCAGGAATCTGCCGTCTACTCTGGAAACACTACATACTTTCCAATAAAAAAAAATATATATAAAAGGAAGTAATGGTACTTTTTGCCACTGGTTATAAGTGGGACCCTAGAGCCTTGGGACCAACAGGGACATATTAGTAACACTGGGTATATTAAATAAACAGTCCCAATATAGAATTATAGACAATGCACAAGTTATACAGGTATAGGACCTGTTATCTGGAATGCTTGGGACTAAGGGTTTTCCAGATAAGAGGTCTTTCCGTAATTTGGATCTCATTGGAACACATGAACAAAAACATATACAAATTATTTAGTTGGAATAGACAGGATGGATTCTGGATAATGGGTTCCATGTTATAAGCCACCTATGCGTTCCATGACCTTTCTTTCAAATAGTACAATATATAGCACATTGTTGGTACAGATATAACAGTACCTGTGCTGTTTAGGGTCAGCTGTTACTGTGATAAAAGCTGGTGCATCCTCCATGGCATCAAAGTACTCTGTCTCTTCATCTTCTTCAGTGGCTTCTCCTTTTATAGCCTGGACATTCCCTATAAGCAAAGTAACGTATTTAAACCATTTTTTATTGATAATATGAATTAAAACGTTATTTCTAAGGTTATTCTGAGGTTACAGGAACCTAGTGGTTAAAGCAACAAACCAATTCATTAGGATAAACAACAAGAAAGGAAATACCCCATAATGACCTCATTAAACAACAACAAACCTATCAAATAATTGGTACACCTGAACAAATAATAAAAGCTCCTCATACATAATATAATAAACAACATAATCTCTTTTAAAACCCTTTAGTGTCAGAATAAACTCAGAGAAGTGTGAATGAAAACCAAAAAAATTGCTGTGTGCAGTCAGGTGAAAAAACAGGGATGCCATAGTTGTAATACCTTTTAATGGCTTTCGTATAAAAAAAAAAATAAACTTTACAGGAAGGATTTAGTACTCTCCAAATCTTTCTTCACGTTGACACTTTACAAAATGAAGCTGAGCACATGCACACATATAGAGGACCTTTATGAAATATGGGATGAGCTAGTTCTTTTGGCTGGTACAGTTTTGAGGCAAAATTTTAGAATTTGCCAGCAGCAAACTTTGTTTCATAAATGTGATTAGATTTGTATCTTCAGAAAAAGAAAATACTCCCAGCAGCAAACACCATAAATGGTACTATTTTTGATGTTGTTGTTGTAGTAGTTCAGCAGCTATGAGCTTCTCTAATAATTTAGGACAATGTATATGCTATTACATAGTAACATATTAAGTTAGGTTGAAAAAAGACACACGTCCATCAAGTTCAACCTAAAAGGAGAACCAAACTCTTAATTATAGACATCAAAAAGAGTTTAGCCAAACTCTTTTTGATGTCTACTTTGAGCCAATAAAAGCACTTTTCTTTGCACTACAAATTGAAACAGTGTGCTACAGTTTCCTTGGACTTCCCCATGGTGTATGATCCTCCAGCGACCATTCCACCCCAAATATTTGCTAAACTTGTTCAAACTTTTAAGAAACCCCTCTTTAAAACAAAAAGAAATGTCTTAAAAAAGAAATACTGAATAATGGACAAATAAGAAAAAGCAAAGGCTTAAAGGGACAACAATAGAGGGCATGGCTTGGCTTGAAAAGAAAAGAAATTGTAAGGATTCAGTAAGGGTAGCTGAGTTGTGACAAACTGACAGGGTTACAGCCTTTAATCGACTGCATACAACAGAGAGCTTCTTACTGACCCTGGAGCAAGCAAAACAATGACACATGCCACAATAAAGAGAGAGCAAGATGGATAACTTCCAATATTTTGAGGGCACTAAGAAGGGTCAAGATATAAAATATGAAAGGCAGAGATACATGCTGTAAGGGGCTACAATATGGAAAACCTTGCAAAGTTTCTAGGCATTTCTAATGGTTAGTACCATGTCTAACAAGCATGGCTTCTAGTATTACCTTTGGCCCCCTGACATAGTGTTTGTATCAGTGCAATGGGGCAAAAAATTGTGTTCATTCCACTTTATCAAATATCAACGTTAGCAATGAATCCCACACCTGCATACTCCACCTTATCTATCTATAAGAGACCTGTACTGGAAAAATGTTCACAGCTCTTTGGTGTTTGTGTATGCAAGATAGATGCTAATTGCTAGCAGTTATTAATTAATACACCAAATATTTGGCATATTTACAATGTTAAGTATATTGACTTCTCTATTTCTTTTCTGTTTAATACTGTTAGGCACATATAATTCACTAAATGTATATAGGATATTAATTAAGATACAAATTTCTTTTACTCCAGTCCAAATTAACATAAATATGTTCTGTGGCTTGGTAAAGAAATGTAGAATGATATATGGGATCAATGTATTTATAAAACTCACCCACAGCTTTAAACCCCCAAGATCTGCTTCACTGCACAACATGGCCAAGTGCCAGATAGAAAAAGGCACAAAGGGCAGAAACAAAATCTCCAAGAAAAGATACCAAATCAGAGAATTCAATTACAGCTTCAGAGCAAACAACAGGACTTTGCATAGAGATTAAGGATGAGGAACGTGGGTAAGCCCAATTTTAGCCTTGCTTCCAGCGTTTCAAAATAATATTGCAAGCTATTTCTGCACATAGTGTACATGCAAATATAGAGAGGCCTTTAAAGCGATCTGAATGGCTGGCGATTCATGTCTACTCTCAGCATCAGGAAACTCACAGGGTCTGAACACAGGAGGCCAGAGAAAACTCTGTTCATGTTTCATTTAAAAGAAATGAGCTTTTCCCCACAAAAATGTTACAGTTTGGTTCAGATGACAAATAACATACAGAATGACCCTCTGCAGTTTAGAGCTTTAACACTGTAATATAAGTTTTCCATAACAAAAGGAAAATTGTAAATTTGAAAAAGAAATTTCAGATATATTTTTTGACAAAAATATTTGAATTAGAATGGAGAAGACAAAGTGGATCATTTAGCTCATTTACACATTGAAATGAAATCTAAAATTAGTGGTTAGATAGGTAAGTGGGTAAGTCAGCCAGTGAAAAAAAGGACTGCATCAACAACCCCAAAGATATATGGTACAGTCTGATTAGACAGATGGACGGGATTGTGGTATTGGGGTAAAGAAATTGTATATTGAAGGCTAGCACTTAAAAAAACTAGGAATATTTGGTCATTAGATAGACTGGTAGGTAGTTGAAGGCATGGAAACAAAGAGCCGGTATTTGGAATTGTTTTATGCTATCCACCCCAAAAGGTAAATGAGTAATTCTACTCTATTCTTTTATAACTCTTCCATAAGAATAGTAAGTCCTACTTACTGATCTGATCCCCCCATTCTGAAAGTTAGCCATGACACTGACAGTGTACCTAGCCATAACACAACTGGTGCTTTGGTTATAAATATAGGTTGTAAATGCTACAGGGAAACGAGTTTCCTCCTGAGGTAACTCTTAGGGCTTTAGCACATGGGCAGATTTGGGGAGATTTAGTCGTCTGGCGACTTATTGCCTCTTCTTCGGGCGACAATCTCCCCGAACTGCCTTCCCCCTGCGCTTCGATTCGATTTATGAAGTCGCTCTAGGTTTCCTCGTGAGGCAACTTTGGGTGACTTCAGAAATCGAAGCACCGTGACTGCATTTTTTCATTTTAGCAGGCGGAAGGCAGGGGGAAGGCCCATGTGCTAAAGCCCTAAAAAGTCATGTAAACCCCCCCTACAAAAATGTAAACAGTGAACAGCCTCTTTGAAATCTTTAATGCAGCATCTACTTAATCACTTAAGATTTATTTTTCTTCCTCATTTGCCCCCCTCCCTCAGGAATTTATTTTGGCTATTGGCTACTGGCCCTGCTCAGTTCTCTCAACTCAGGTTACTAAACACACCCACCAGTCTAGTAGCCAACAAAGAGATGGCATTGCTGGCTTCCATAGAAATTCTGCTCTAGCTGTCTGCCACTATATTTTCTCCTAACTTCCTCTCCTGAGCTCAACTTAAAGGAAAACCATATCCCCAAAATTAATACTTAAGCAATAGGCAGTTACATATCATATTAAGTAGAATTTTAAAGAAACTTGCCAAACTGGAATATATCTTTAAGTAAATATTGCCCTCAGTGGTGTAACTATAGAGGAAGCAAGCCTCGTGGTTGCAGGGGGGCCAGGGGAAAAGGGGAACCCTGACCAAGGGTCTGCTTCCTCTATAGCATTGAAATCCCCCTCCCCCCACTCTTCTTCATCTAAATGATGCGCTGACACCTGAGTGAGCATGCGGCGGGGGAGTTGTAGACAAGTGCTTACAGCAGTTCCTATGTGCGCCGGGCACTCTGAAATTTTTCTGGCTGGAGGCCCGGCGCAATCTTGTTACGCCTCCGATTGCTCTTTTACAACTTTTCCCTTGAGCCCCTATTTTATCATATTCTCTGTGCTTCCTCAGAGATCACCTGACCAGAAATACTGCAGCTCTAACTGTAACAGGAAGCGTGGAAGCAAAAGACAGAATTCTGTTTGTTAATTGGCTCATGTGACCTAACATGTATGGTTTGTTTGTGTGTTTATAGAGACCTAGATTGTTCAGGGGTATTCCAAGCAGTACTTTTTATCAAAGTAAGTTGTGCATGTGTAAGCCTGCATTCTTCATTTGTACTGTGCACAGGTGCTGAATTTCAGTGATTATGGGGCAGATTTATCAAAGGTCGAGGTGAAGTTTCGAAGGGAAAAACTTCGAATTTCAAGCTATTTTTTGTGTACTTCGAATTTGAAAAAACTTTGAAATTCGAAGGTCGAATTTTTTTGAAGTACTGTCTCTTTAAAACTTCGACTTCGACCATTCGCCATCTAAAAGCTGCCGAAGTGCTGTTTTAGCCTATGGGGGACCTCGTACAACCTGTATGGAGGCTATTGGGGGAGTTTGGGAGATCGAAGTTAAAAAAAACTTTGAATCGAAGTATGATAGTACGATACGAATTCGGCCCACTTCGACCCCAAAAAAACTTCGACCTCCATTCGATTGGTCTTTTTGATTTGAAGTTCGAAGTTTTTTTAACTTCGACCTTTGATAAATATGCCCCTAAGTGTCAGAGGGAAAATGGCTGCCAGGTGAAAGCTGCTGTTTGTTTTAGGAAAATATGTTTTTCATACAGAATGGAATTAACATTAACGCCATGTATATTTGCATTTACAATTTTATAATCAGTCAGAAATTAATATCTAATCTGCTTTATCCAACAAAATTGATTTTTTTGTCTAATTCTTGTCACGCCATCTGATGTCCTGGCATGAGGAGCAGATCTATTTGTGACCTCATTGATTTTTTGCTCCATATTTCGTTATTGATCTCACTGTAGGTGGTTAGCATCAAGATTTTTACTTATATCTCTCACCTTTCTTGACATCATATTGAAATAAATGACAAATTATGTCACGCATTTAAACTTATATCCTCAACTAGGCGCTAATTTGTTTCACATACACAGCAGTGTAATTTCAATGTTCACAGCAGTAATAGATGTCTGGGGAGAACAGTATTTGTACAGGGGTGGTTCTAATATTGCTGTTCACCCATGGGTGTATGATAATACAACAGCCCAGTTTATACAGCCTGTTTTTGGCTAGGAAGATAACCTGTTATCATCTACCCGGGATCATTCCAAACATTTGTTTTGTGTCATAATTGCCCTATAATCAAATAGCAAAGAAATGTATCACAAATTATACAACTGAAGCAACAACCAAAATAAACTTAAATAATATGAAACCCCACATAAAGTGATGCTGACACATAACTCATGTTGATCATTTTTCACTGGTAGATCTGTTTTTGTAAGTAATTGCTACTTGAAGTTCCTAAACCTGACTGTTTTGCCAACCTGACAGTTTTGCTCAACATGTCACTTAGGGGCAAATTCATCAAGGGTCGAATATCGAGGGTTAATTAACCCTCGATATTCGACTGGGAATGAAAATCCATCAACTTCGAAAATCGAAGTCGAAGGATTTTGCGCAAATACTGCGATCGAACGATCTAAGGAATAATCATTTGATCGAACGATTAAATCCTTCGAATTGAACGATTCGAAGGATTTTAATCCAACGATCGAAGGATTATCCTTCGACCAAAAAAACGTAGCCAAGCCTATGGGGACCTTCCCCATAGGCTAGCATTGGGTTCGGTAGCTTTTAGGTGGCGAACTATGGGGTCGAAGTTTTTTCTTAAAGAGACAGTACTTCGACTATCGAATGGTTGAATAGTCGAACGATTTTTAGTTCGATTCATTCGATTCGAAGTCGAAGTCGTAGTCAAAGGTCGAAGTAGCCCATTCGATGGTCGAAGTAGCCAAAAAAACACTTAGAAGTTCGAAGTTTTTTTACTTCGAATCTTTCACTCAAAGTTAATGAATTGGCCCCTTAGAGTTTCTAATGATAACAGACTACTGAAGCTCAAATATGGCAGCACCCTCAAAGATGAACATGGGGGATCAGAGGTGTAATGTAAAAGCATCTGCAAATACTTTTATGGCAAAATTATAGATCGCAGGCAAACACAATGATAGACGTAAAAAATAATTAATTAATTTCTGGTGTCAGTATCTCTTTAAATAAAGTAAAGCTGTAAATGTTATTCCAAGTGTCCTTGGTCAATTATTCTGGTTATCTCTTGTCTTCACAGGCAGTCCAGCTGTTACACCATTGCACGAACATTGGAAGGATGGGAAGTATAAAACTGCACACAAAGTATACAATTTATGTACCAAAAACTAACCTTTTGGAGTGTTGGGAACTCCAGTTGTGTTGGAGGTGAGACCTGGGACTTCCCAACAGGCCCCTTCCAAACTATTATGCTGCTTTGCTAGCTGCTCAATAGTCTCTTCCAATCGTACTCTCTGTTCACGCTCATACTGTAAAGAACGGTGCCATTTACGACTATGGGTTTCAGCTAAATCCAAAAAATCTCGGCATGCCTAAACAATGGAAAATTACAATACAGTAATTAATAGGAATAGCTGGCAAGGACTAACAAATCTTATTTACCACAGTCAGAGTAAGATATCCGGTACAAATCAGATATGCACAGGTGTACCCTGTCTACAGTTTATTATTTTACAACTGTGTATGGGTGTATATGTATTGATCCCATTTACCAGTTCTACTGGCAACAATGACGGCAGATATAAATTGCTTTGCCCTACTTAAGCTTGCCAATAAATGTGTATTTGAGAAAGAAGAAAATAAAGAATAGCAATCATGGGGCTTATTTATTTCTGCAAGAGAAGTGTGCAAAGTTCAATTTCAGATACAAATGTCCATGTTTTTTAGGCACAATGCAGCTTTTTTTCCCCCACAACTCAAGGGTAATAGGTTGAGCCTGCTTCATTTATGCCAGATGCATCACACTGAACACAATTGCACATGCTATGGTACCAAATTGAATGCATTAAGAGGCCAGCATTTTCATAGTCAGGGTTTGCTCCACAACCTCAAGGATACCAAAGTATTAAACCAGGAACTTAGATGTCTGCTCTTATAGAGCAGGTCTATAGAAGACTGTGCTGCAGGTTTTTAAATCCTCAAAGAATGTTGTCCCAAAATCATACGAAACTTTATTTTATTGGCGTATGGTCAGCTTAACACATTATCTGGTTGTTCAGAGAGGGCTTCACTAGAATAACGTATGGTTCAGTCTTGCAATAATATTATTATGTGAGGTTCTGGACTTGTCTTGTGAAACACTTAGGGTTTACTAAGGGTCGAAGTGAATTTTCGAATTCCAAAACTTCAAATTTCGAAGTAATTTTTGGGTACTTCGACCATTGAATAGGCCAAAATTCGATTAGAATTGAAAATACTTCACTAATTCGACCATTCGAAAATAAGTACTGTCTCTTTAAAAAACTTCGACTTCGACACTTCGCCACCTTAAACCTGCTGAACTGCTGTTTAGCCTATGGGGGACCTCCTAGAAGTCAAAATTTTTTTTTTGTACGATCCTTCGAATCGTTCGATTCAAAGGATTAAATTGAACTATTTTTACTTCGCTTGAAAACGGCTGTTTTCGAAGTATCAAATTCGATGATCGAATTTGCAGTTTTTTAACTTCGAAATTCGACCTTTAGTAAATGTGCTCCCTAATGGTGTTTGTTTCTTTTCTCTAGCTGTTGAAATTGAGGGACTGGTATCTATTTCTATTTGGCAGTTTATGTTGTGACTGTTTTCTGGCAGCTCATGTGTAGGTTCTCACACTTGATTGTATATAATTAGCATTTATGGCAGTTGCGTGAATGCTCCTTCTGGCAAGATAAACTATTTAAAGGAAACAAATAATGTCATGAACATCTAAAATAGAAGTAATTTGTTTTTGAACTAAAATATATACAAGAACCTTCCTGGTATTAGCCAACCATCCCACCTCCTGATGGCTGCTTTCCCAGGCTGTGTAGGTGAGTCTGTGGCCCTCAGCACTTTGCATTGTAGGGTGCCAGCCAATCAGAAGTTAGGCAGTCTTGATAGCAAACTGGAACCAGAGAGGATGAATAGTCTTCTCCAATACAGGTGTTGTTTTTAAAGACAATGATCCTTTTAGTCCAGATTGATATCAGACCCTATTCACTTACGTGCCCTGTGTGGCCTCAGCTGCCTGACATCCAATGGTAGGCAGGGAAATAGGCGCCAGTTTAAATTGATGTGTCGGCTGACAGGCAGGATCGTGGATGGTGATAACCATACAGTGCGCTACAGATCCCCCCCACCATACTATGTGTGTAGAAAGAATGTGGGACCTCAGACCTGGTAAGGATACAAATCACATTTGTTGCACTGCCTTGGGATGTTTAAGCCTTTCCTTTTCTTAATGTGTAAAGTTGCAATTGTGCCATTCTGATATGAGTTCTGGGGGTATTTATACATGAAAGTGCCCCTTTGCCCTCCTGCTGTGAGTTCTGGGGGTATTTATACATGGAATTGCTATTTTGCCATTGTGCTATGAGTTCTGTGGTATTATATAAGGAATTGACACTGTGCCATCCTGCTGTGAGTTATGTGGGTATTTTTACATGAAATTGCTACTGTACCATCGTGCAATGAGTTCTGGGGGTATTTATACGTGGAATTGACACTCTGCCATCCTGTTGTGAGTTCTGGGGGCATTTAATATACATGAAATTGCCACTGTGCCATCCTGCTGTGAATTCTGGGGTATTTATACATGGAATTATCACTTTGACAATCTGCCGTGAGTTCTGGGGGTATTTATACATGGAATTGCCACTGTGCAATCCTGCTGCGAGTTCCACAAAACCAGAAAAGGGGAGAATGGATGATTTAAGTAAGGGCAAAGGGAAGCCTGTGAGTAGGGAAGAGGAAGGAATGTGGTAGCACAATGGTTAAAAAAAGCAAAAAACAAAACAAAATAACAGAGATGAAATGAAATGCTGCAACAAGGAGATAAAATACAGAGAGAAAGTGAAGCAAAGCAGTAGAGAAAGATTAGAAAACAGAAGGAAAGGAAAGAACAAAACAGTGGCTCATTCAACCATTAAACATAGTGATAGTGTGTGGGCAATAGTCCAATAGGCCCAAAAAATGCTCTAAAGCAGGGCTGTCCAATTGGAGGACCACATGCCAGATGTGGCCCTCCAAAGGAGTTTTATGTCTCACTAGTCTTGTTTAGGGCTCCACAGGCTTCACTGTATGAGCTCATCATTTTAATTCAATCCTTAAATTTACTAAAAGTACTGCAGGATTTTCGGCTTTAAAAATGGTCCAGTATACCAATATTCACAGTTTATATTTTCTTAGTAGTTTTTTTCAATAATTAAAGGTAAAAGGCATGACAAGATCATATGTTATTGTGTATATTTCTGTAGCTATAAGCAGATGGTAGAAAGAAATAGTGATCTATATTTGCACACAGAAATATATTCATTTCCCTCAAGTCAAACAGATATGAATAAGTAATGCCACTCATAAACTACATGTCTTTATGGGAATATGTTTTATTGGCTTTATAAAACTGATATTGGGTATAAAAAATGTGAATGGCAAAACTGCATAAATATCTTATTAGCCTTAAAAGGAAGTCAGGCTTTAAAAAATCTTCATGATTAAAAATCAACCAAATAAGATGTCATTTTTAGATCACTTCGTGGTTGTTTTTGTACTGGTTATGCTCCAGTAACTTTCCAATAGAATACAAATAGTGATGGGCGAATAAATTCGCCAGACATGAATTTGCGGCGAATTTCCGAGTTTGGCCGCAAGCAAATCAATTTGCAAAACTGCGGCGACAATTCGCCGTAGAAAAATCCGCCATGTAGAATTTTTTTTTTTTGCCGTTTCACTGTAAATTTGCGGATTTCCCAGCGAAGCAAAATGGCACAGATTTGCCCATCACTAAATACAACCCTGCCTATTATACTCATACATGGCAACATCACAGGAGCTGAATGAAGTGTGCAAGGTGCAAAAAAAGGGCACAATCTTGCACCCCAGGGAGCATGTGCTTGTTAGGTGAGCACTAAGGGGCATCCTCTTGCTCCACCTAGCACTCTAGCACTTGCACCGCTGGAAACTTTAAATAGCCCCTCATGTCATTCTATGAACACATAAGAGGGGCAATTTAAGAGGTGCTTGGTAAGTGCAAAAAGTGTTTATTAATGGTTCTGTCAGAAACAATTTGAGGGTTACTTAAATAAGTGGCACAGTACTAATCTCATAATGTCTTTAATCTCTTTTTGTTCACTTTTAAATTTATGAATAAAATCAATTTATAAACTGACACCCTGTTGGTCAATTAGTGTCCAGAAGCCATTACCAGTTTCTGTATTATTTCTGCTTATCACATATAAAATCCAGTCATTCCACGATACTGTATCTCCTTTGCAATAACTCCATTTAACATTTTAGGAACAATAAAATTGTCCTGTGCAAAGATCTGTTTCTTTTTTATTTCAACAGTTCAGCTTTTGATGGGATCTCAAGTTGGCCTCACAGAGCATTTGTTAGTAATGGGCCCACTCTCTTGTTCTGACTTATTAGCACTTGCCAGCTCATAGGACATGAGGGCACATACACAGACTATCGTTTGCAGTGGTGTAACTAGATATTACTGGGCCCCACAGCACATTAATTTTAGGGCCCCTAACATATCAGGAGGTTGTCCTATTTTACCAATATATATTGAGATTGTTCATAAATTAGGGTCTCATTGGTCTCCCTATACCTCCTGCCCCCCCTGCAGCCCAGGATCTGCTTCCCTGATCATTTGGTTTCTTTAGATTGTATAAAAAAATCCATTGATATTTTGGTTACAGTGTTGTGAATAATGGACTTCTAATAGGATTTGTGGTATTTGTGACAGATTGATGGTTGTGTTATAAAAAATGTCATTCATAGAGCGAGACATTATGATAGCAAGGATATCTACTAGTCCAGGGATCCCCAACCTTTCCAACCGGTGAGCAACATTCAGAAGTAAAAGGAGTTTGGGAGCAACGCAAGCATGAAAAATGTTCTTGGTCTGACAAATTAGGACTGTGATTGGCCATTTAGTAGTACCTATGTGCATTGTCAACCTACATTGAGGTTTTGTTTAGCAGTGCACCTGGTTTTTATGCAACTAAAACTTGCCTCCAAGCCTGGAATTTAAAACAAGCACCTGCTTTGAGGCCACTGAGAGCAACATCCAAGGGGTTGGAGAGCAACATTTTGCTCACAAGCTACTGTTTGGGGATCACTGTACTAGTCTATTTACACATGAGAATGACAACATTTCTCTCAGCAATTCTCTACCACACTGAATTATTACCTGCTTTTTTTTAGGCATCCATAACTTGTGATTTGGCTGCAAAGAGCAGGGATATAAGGTAAACCCTATTTTTGACATGTTCCATTGCTGGTACTTCCGTGTCTCAGTGGATGACAGTGCTTCCAGTTCAGTGATAGGCTGTAAACCTCCAATTTCTAGAGATTTGTAGAAGCACCCATTGGCACAAGACACTGGTTGGCCATGTAATCACCACCTGCTTTTAACAGACATTAAGTCTGCAAAGTGCACATAATGTTGTGCGTTGCATCTTGCACTTAATTATCTTGATTAAAAGTACAAAAAACGGACTTACATTGATCATTGCATTAGAAGTGATCCTGAAGAGGGTGGCCCGCTCATTCACAGACTTAATCTTCTCCCCACTCTCTGCAGGCAGTTTGAGATTCTCCAGCTCACTCAGGGAGCGCTGGAGGGCGGCGCCATGCTTAGCGATGAGTTCATTGCAAGTGCTGAGGTCATTCAACTTACTAGTCAGAGCTTTCAGAGAGCTGTGTAACTGACTCTTATCAGACTGTGTACTTGGCTCTTCATCCCCAGAGTCATCTGTTTCAGTAAAAAGAACAATACATTATTATGCGTTTAAATATGAAAAGCGGTGGTCGCTGAGTTCAACCAATTGTTGTTATATATAAAATATTCTTCTGACCACATATATTAACTATATGACATTTAATTAAAGTATAGTTAGCTTACATTAGACTGAGCTTGCATTGGGTCCTTATAACCTCCAGTGGAGTCACTTGCTTGTGGCATCAGGTCATATACAATGTTTGTGGGGGATTGTGATTAGTGAAAACTGGAAATTATTCCTCAGTGATTAGTGCACTTCAGGAACAAAGTTTGAAAGGGTTTTGTCACCTTTAGCCAGTCAGCAGGTAGCATTTACTGTTTACTGTTGGAAACCAAACACCAGATTCAGGTCCAGACTGGGATTTACAATAGGCCCTGGCATTACAAGTTCACAGAGGCCCAAGCAGCCCCCGCCAGCCCAATAAATAGTGACTGTCTATGGGAGCTTAGAGCAGCCCGTCTGGCATTTGCCAAAACCCACAGATTGCCAGTCCGGGCCTGACCAGATTGGTTGCTATGGGTAACTAGACCTGGGCAAACAGTTCACCTTTAATAACCCAGAAAATTTCAAGGACAACAGCCATAGTTTGCCATGTGACCTGTAGCCGCAATCCACAGATTAGACAGGGGAGATGGAAAAGATAAAAGGCAGAGAAGGGAAAGTAGGCTGATAATATACAGAAAGGGAAAACAAGAGAAAACTGTGTACAGAGGACATGGCATATAATGAATAAAGCAAAAAAAATATATATATATCTAATGTAACTCAGCATAATATAATAGGAATGTACGATCTCCTGTTCAAAGGCATTAATTACCCATTAGGCTTATATAGCTTATACAATTAGTAGCCGCTACAATAGCTTTCAGTTTTTTCTGTAGTGCAGTCCTAAAGGTAACCATGTCCTTGCCAGCTAAAAGCAATTTACCACCATGTCTAAGTGGTGAAAAAATATTTTATTTAAGATTTCTATTGGATAAGCTACTAGGGCCTGTTTTTCCTATTCATATCATTCTTGTCATCTTCATATAATCTTAATTCTTTTCATATAATTTCACCAGAGGGAGCAATGTTCTAGGCAGGGCCGGCCTTAGGCCAATTGGACCAATTGGGCCCAATTGGGCCCCGCACCTCTGGGGGGCCCCGCACCACAGGGCAGCACAGATAATATTTCCCTCAGCACATGATGCTGCCTGGCCTGCCCCCAACTTTGAGAGTCCAGCCCATCCCCAAATCCATAGGTCTAGCCTGCCCCCAACTCTCATAGGCCCAGCTTTCCTCCAACCTTGATAGGCCCTGCCTGCCCCCAATCCAACCAAGCCTGCTCCCAAGCTGAATCGGCCCAGCCCCAAACTAATTGGCCCAGTCCACTCTCCTATTTCCTCCCTCTCTCTCTTACCCTGTGTGCCCCTATTATGTTACCTTGTCTGCCCCTTTCCTTTCTATTTTGTGCCTGTATGCCCTTATTTTCCTAAATACTTGGTGTGTCAGTAGCCAGCAACACTTTGTCTAGGGGCCCCGCCAACATGGTCCCAATTGGGCCCCACATTTGATAGGACCAGCCCTGGTTCTAGGGATGAACCAAAGCCAGGATTCAGTTTGGGATTGAAACAAATCCAAGAACATTTTGCTTATTTATCCTTATAGGTAATGTATACTTTAAATAACCAAAGAGGGTTACATATTAATGTACATTATGTTTAATCGGAGACATACAGAGATCATGATAAATTGGTTAATAACATGCAGTTATGGCACAGACTCTATCCCGGGTGCATGTATGGAGCATATTAGAGAGATTTGCTAAGTTGTTAGACTTGCTCCAAGGCCAGGATACAGTATATATGTCTGCATTATCTACAAATTTCTTGTATTATCTTTAGCTAAACCTTGACTCTTGCTTTGCGCCAGTAATGAACAGAATGACAGGAGACTCTAGGATGGTAGAATTAATGAATTCCCCAGCAAACAAAGCATTTTTTTAACCTCTTTCAAATGCAGCTAATGCAGCTTTAAACTGTTTTCTTTTAGAAAGCCACGAAACGCTGAATCAACAGATACTTAGAAAACAATTTATTGTTCTGTTCAATATTTAATCGCTAACACAGCTTTGGAGACTATAGAGATAATTAGGAAGGTTTCTCTGCATTAGGGTATCTCTCTTAATGCTTCACCCCCAACTTCCGTAAGTCTACTTTTTTTCTTCTTCTTAGGTACCCCATGTGCATATTAGAATCTACATCATGGTCAATGGGGTCAGTATTATAGGAAAACATATCATTGTTCATAGGGCACCAAAGGTGAATAAACGGAACACTGATTTTGTCCAACCAGTTTCTGACAGCCAGCCACAAAGCCCCCTCCGGCCCCCCTGACCTGAACCCCAATCCCCTCCACACCCCTCCCCCCTCGTGCATACTTTTTCTCCTTGCGGCTGTGCCGGGGTCCAGGAAGGGAGGTTGTGGCAGCAAAGAAGGTGTTGGGCAGGGAGGTTGGGGCTGGTGGGGCTCACCGGGTTTTTTCCCAGTGTCCCGCTAGCCCAGTCTGACCCTGTGTCCAACTATGGATGTTTTGTGAATACAATGCTTCCACTAACAAAGTGACAAAAATACAAAAATGCACAGATATCCTCCCAAAGGAAATATGAAACAGGCTGGAGTAAGCACCCAGTGAAAGACAAGCATCAATGAATTCTAAATTGTCTGCTGTAGGTACCAGGATTTATGGAGGACAGAGTCAGTTTTAGTATGGAAAGGATAATGGGCTGAATGTGTGAGATTTAGCAGATATAAAAATAAATAATTGTGGTCAAATTTTAACCAAAAAAATGCAGACTGAAGACCTTTTCAGACCTGTTAGTTCTCAGGCAATCATCACCCCAAGAGCTGCTTTGTCAGGACCACTAAATATAAAATAAGTCAGAAGGTCACAGTGGATCAGCAAGATTACCCATGTGGCTTAGAATTGCTCATCCATTAGAAATGAGTATACATTCTTCACGGAAGAAGCGCAGAATGGAATATAATAAAGCAGTTCCAAGATAAGTCAGTAAGGGCTGCTGTGTTAATAATGTGCTAAATAACATCATGTACTTCATCGGCCCTTGACGTCTGATGTTTAACGATTCACTGAACATTTAACAGAGAACAAAATATAATCAATGCAAAATGTGTCTCTGTTATTTTGTTTTAGTATGTGTTCAGAATCCATAAATGTCTGATGGCGGGAGAGTAAGAGATAATTTCTAGTACTATCAGTATGTTGTGCCCATGGCAGCACAGTTTGTCATTAATATTTCATCATGTCTAATAAGTCGAGTTATCCTTATCTTTAAGACAATTATCTGACAATCAGAGTCAGATAAGGAACAGTCAAGGCTGGATAACTGTTCAGCAAGTGTCAGCATCATGGCTGGAGGGCTTTGTCTGTTGGTGCAGAAAATGCTTTATGTATCTGATGAATACAGGGAATGTTTTGTTACTGGTAATGATCATAACATCATTATATGTACAGCCAGATTTCTTGCCCCAACAGTCAGCTCTCTACGGTCCACTGATCTGCAAAAGCAGAGCACGGTATTCTCTGATTTATTTAATAATGCATATTTATTCACCTTAGGTCTTATTTACAAATCACAATTGCAAAGCACTTTTATGAGCACACATTGAAGATAAAGCTGCAACTTTCATAAAATTTGCAAAAATGGGTGCATCATATAAAGGTGCGCTACTTAGAGGGTGTATCATTCTGGCATGTTAAAGGAAAAATTAAGCATCATGGGTAAAACACAGGGCAACTTACATCCAAAAATTGCAATTTGCACATTGTAATATGTTTGTAAATAAATCAGTAATGATAGGTGAATTTGTCCTGTTTCGCTTTGCCGAAAAGATCGTCAATTTACAGTGAAAACTGAGAAAAATTCGCAACATGCATTGTAGTCAATGGGCATCAAAATTATTTTTACGTGCGTCAATTTTGATGCCAATTTTACGTGCGTCAATTTTGATGCCCATTGAAGCCGATGAGCATCCAAATAATTTTGACGTGTGACAATTTTTATGCGTGCGTCAAATTTTTTTGATGCAACGGATTTTTCGATGTCGTATTTTTGTCGCAGTTTTGCAATTTTATTAACTGGTGGCTAAACGCGTAAATTTGCCTTGAATTTGCGCCTGGTGAATTTTTTCTCCCATCACTATAAGCCAGTATTTCCGCTAGTGATCTGCGTTTAGGCACGATACCCATGGGACCCGCAGGTTTAGCAGCGGGTCAGGCAGGTTCGGGCCTACTCCTTCACACTGCCTGCAGGACACACCGCTCGTGACCTTCCTGTGTCGGCTACTTGTTTTGGCAACGTCTATTTATAGCCATGCACCTGCCCCCTTTCGTGATGTCAGAGATGGAAAGGTCATGCGTGGGCCTAAAAAATTTAAGTGCTGGGCGGGTTAGGGTCAGGTGCTGGTCTGGAACAGGGAGAGTTAAGGTTGGGTGCAGGCCGAATATTTTTGACCCACACATCACTTATTCCCCAAATATACTGGATGACAAGAAATCTCCCAGTGTGTACTCATCTCGGGATACTATATACTGTATGGCTCCATTCAAAACATTAAAATAATTCTTATAGAATATAATATGGGTAAAACTCTTTTTACTAGTAGTAGAAAACTCTTTTTTATCTCTACCTGTTTGCCCAACACAACTGGTACATGAGGGCTATAGCCATGCTCCAGGAATCTATGCTCCATATCACATACCTGCCTCAAAAACTCTCTAGGGAGTAGTTTCTCCTTAGCTGGAGTAAGTACCCATGGCCACGGGTATACATTGGATCAAGTCCCTTGGATGACATGGGCATGTAGGAATTCCCACTACATTTTTCTGATAGATGTGGATTAACTACAGACATCTTACTATAAAAAAAACTTCTATCCTTACTACAGTGAAACCACGTTTTTAAGTACCCTGATTTTAAGTTTTCCTGCATTTTACATTTTTTATTTGTGGTCCCACCAATTTATAATGCATTTCAATGGGTGTGTTTCCATGATTTTAAAGGGATACTGTCATGGGAAAAAAAAATTTTTTCAAAATGAATCAGTTAATAGTGCTGCTTCAGCAGAATTCTGCACTGAAATCCATTTCTCAAAAGAGCAAACAGATTTTTTTATATTTAATTTTGAAATCTGACATGGGGCTAGAGCCGCTAGACATTTTGTCAATTTCCCAGCTGCCCCTGGTCATGTGACTTGTGCCTGCACTTTAGGAGAGAAATGCTTTCTGGCAGACTGCTGTTTTTCCTTCTCAATGTAACTGAATGTGTCTCAGTGGGACATGGGTTTTTACTATTGAGTGTTGTTCTTAGATGTACCAGGCAGCTGTTATCTTGTGTTAGGGAGCTGCTATCTGGTTACCTTCCCATTGTTCTTTTGTTTGGCTACTGGGGGGGAAAAGGGAGGGGGTGATATCACTCCAATTTGCAGTACAGCAGTAAAGAGTGATTGAAGTTTATCAGAGCACAAGTCACATGACTTGGGGCAGCTGGGAAATTGACAATATGTCTAGCCCCATGTCAGATTTCAAAATTGAATATAAAAAAATCTGTTTGCTCTTTTGAGAAATGAATTTCAGTGCAGAATTCTGCTGGAGCAGCACTATTAACTGATTCATTTTGAAAAAAATGTTTTTTCCCATGACAGTATCCCTTTAAGTACTGTTTTCTCAAATTTTACATAAAAATGTTGTCCTTATGTTCCCGAAAATTGCTGGGGAGTGGGAAGGTAGGGCAAGGCAGTTCAAGGAGATTGTCACCCTGAAGAAGAGGAGATTTGTCACTGGGGCGACTAATCTCCCCAAATCTGACCGTGTGCCATTACCCTAAAACAGCTTGGGTTCCCCCTCTGTTGCCTTTAAACTGACACAATCAGTGTCGGACTGGCCCACTGGGATATCAGAAGTCAGTGGTCCCTCATGCTGCTAAACATTTGGCCTATTTCATGGCCATTCCCTATTTGTATGAGAACAAAGAGGCTAAATAGATGGAATAATAGATTAAAGTATGTAAAGAAAAGAGAATATGAGAATAGAGGTTGGGTGAGGAGAGGAAGAATAATAGTACTGAGAGTGGGCCCCTGGTCTAAGGTTTTTTGGTGGGCCCCTGGTGTCACATACCGACACTGGACACAATAAGCTTTAATACTTCAGCAATTTCATCACCTTCACATGTAGCAACAGTGAAAAAGCCTTAGGGTACCATAACCCTGAAGGTAATTGCACAAACTGCATCTTCAAGTTGTCGCTGTGAAGTCTCCCTGACTAAATGCCAGAAAATACCTTATGTGCAATAACTCTTCAGGAAACAAAGTCCTGCAAATAACAATGACACCAGCATGTAGCCTGAGGCTCAAGTTGGGCACCAGATCAGCCGGATCTCATGAAATACTTCTCCATGTGAGTAAAGTTGCCCCCATTAAACTGTTCTGTACTCCTGCTGGGAATTAGATGTATTTACACGATCTCTTATATCTGTACATTGTTAAACTGGTACATCAATACCATGCCCTTTTTCTTTCTTTGACCATTAATTACCCTCCAACTGCAACAAATATCCTGCTCTTGTTATAAAAGGAATGGCACATTAAAGCTGTTAATTCATTTAGCTTTCATCTATAAATGGACCTCCAAGGAAAGGGACACTTGAAGACAACCCCTCTCTTGTAGAGAATGTCCATGTGGAGGTGACATTGTAGCCATGATTGAGAGGGAAATGTAGAGTGAAAAGAAAACGTAATTGAAAAATGATTTGTACAGAATGAATTACATACATACATATACATGGAGGAAGCAAAAGAAGTAGACGGCTAGTTACCATGGCAACAGGGTTATTTTTAGCTCACTGACGTAGTTTAATCCTTTTGCTGAACAAAATGTATTGGTGGATACCAGGTATTTGTCCGTTCAGTTCTGTATTCAGAAGTTAATCTTTGTGTAACACAACAATGGGTGTTGGCAGGTAATCGGTGGTTCCCACAGCAATCACATACAGTAGGCTAAGGCTTCTTATCCTAAATTGCTTGCATGATGCAAGGACCCACCAATACAAGGACGGTGACTGGCCTTCATCCCATGGGGCACAGGGAAATAACTTGTGTATTAGGCAGAACTGGACAGTTTTAGGATTTTAATTCTTTATTTTGTTTTCCTGCTGGTGATAGGCTAGTTATACTCAGTGTCGGACTGGGGCATTCGGGCCCACCGGGGCTGAAACCACCAGGGGCCTAACTCCTCCCAATGTCCAACCCCTTCCCATGTTCTTGCGTCATGTCACATTGAGTCCAGCTTACCTCCTTCCTTCTTTATACTTTGAGGGGGGAGCGGACCTGGGCCTGTGGGACTCAAGAATGTTTTCTCCTGGTGTCCCACTGGCCTAGTACGACCCTGGTTATACTGCATTGAACTTTCTGTGCCTCTGTTTGGCTGGCTGAAATCATATAAAATGGTCTCCCCCTCCACCTTTTTTGTTTGGAGCAAATGGGCAATGGACAAGGTGGTGACGTTAGGGGGGCGGGGCGGTGACATTAGGGGCGAGCCAGGTGATGTTGGGGCGGGCCAGTGGTGTAAGGAGCAGGGCTGATGACATGATGATCAGCGATTGGCTGATCGCCATGTCATTCACTTCAATGTCCTGTCCAGATTTCCTAATTTGGAAAAAAAAACAGGCTGTCCGAGTGAAATCTGGACAGATGGCAACCCTACTCCCCCTCCCAGGAAATCATGGTGTCACTATAGGAAATATGCCACAAAATACAGAGAAAGAGAGAAAACAAATGTAATTAACCATCTGCATATAAAGCAGTACAAATCCCAGTATGGCTTGACACTAAAGACCCATTATTCATGTAGAATGCTGTCCACAAGCAATCGCTGCATTGAGTCGCTAGTGGAAATAGGCAATCTCCAATAGATTAAACCATTCATTCATAAACCCCTTCCATGTAACAGATGCATCCTAATGCATTTTTAAAAGTATGGCACAGAATATAGATGCCGCTGTATGCTGTTTATTCAGCTGGCAGTTTGGCAGCATTTCTTCAAGCAAATTAATAACAAGCAACATTCTGCATATTTTAGAATATGTTCTGTTTTCTGTGTGAAGATTCCCTGTATTTATTTATATATACTGCAGGGTGTGCAGCAAACGTACAAACATACAATTCAGTCAATACACACACTGTCTGAAGAGCTTACAATCAAAGGGAGCACATATTACCAACAATATTACCTATGGTCTTTGTGAGATGATAAGTACAGATCAGCAATCTTAGAATGTGGCACCAACACTATATAGACTTAAAGAGGTTGTTAGAATCGATACAGTAGTTGCTAATATTGCACAGATGCTGCTGAGAAATGTAGCAAGTAATTGTAGCAACTAAATGTAGCAAATTGTAACAGTTCAGAATGCTCTTGGATCACTGAGCTGCCAGACTGAAACACTAGACTAGAGACACAAACAGGGATCAAATATTTAAACCGTATATTTGTGGAAATGGTAAAAAAAATAAAAGATGGAAAACAATTGAAAAAGGTCTTTGTTTATAGAGAACAATCTGAAATCAGCTGAACTGGAAAAAGTGTATGGAAGGTGGACAACCCCTTTAATGCTCCAATTGTGACTGGCTGGGGCAGCAATATACACCAACTGACATTAATTGATGCCATATTATCCCATCATGCTAATAATAATATAATAAGAAGAAGAATATAGTTCACTGTTGTAACAATGGGGCACTGCAAGCTGTGTGCCACAAAAGCAAATAGCTTCTATGCACTAGCCGAATATTTCCACTCTAGCGCGTACTGTGTATGTGGATGAACATTTAGATGAAGATAGTGTGATGCTACACAGAAAAAGATTGGTATGGCACAATGGTATCACAATTATTATTATTATTACTATTAATACTATTTGTTGTTTAGAGACATATATTATTTATGCTTTAGTGCTGGCTTTCAACCCTTGTATCAAAGGAACTCTGAGACAGAAAGCGTTGCAGAGTCACAACACTGTGATGAAATTCAGCCAGCATGAACTATTAAGAGCAGATAATGAACTAAAAAATGGAAACGGGACAGATATGGCCATCCTTTTTAATGACTTCCAGTTCTCTGCTAACCCTATTACTGTGAGTCTGGTTGAGTTACCATAGTGATACACTAAGCAGCCACATTGGAATACATAACAAGTCATGGAGCTCCGGGGATCCGTCCAAACCTTGGCTTCATTATACAGGGACAATATTATTTGCAGGCTCTTTCCTCTCGAATGGGCATCTGAGGATTCACTGGTGCAACACCAATAGCTCATTAGTACTGGACGGCGCTAGACTCACAATGAGAGAGAGTCTGTAGGGAAGAGCCATAGAGTCTCACAGCAGAGCAGTCCTTTTTGCATGTTCTGGACAAATACATTATGCAAGCCTTAGTGGTTAATTTTCATTAATTTTCATTTTCATGAATGCCAATTCATTTATTAAAACAGCTTAATGTGAAAAGCACGATGAATAAAAACTCGCTGATAATTTGAATACTAATACATAAAACTTGAAATCCTCACATTTTTTGAAGCAAATACAAACCAAAAAAAAACCCCTCAAACATCTAAAAGCTTAAATAAAGGTTGAACAACTAAATGACACCAATAGCTTTTAGATGGCGAAGTTTGTATTCATTTTTTTTTTGTGTAATAAACGATGAACCTTTCATAGTTTAGTAAAGTCATTCGTATAATCCACAATTTTAGCTCTAAGATTCTAGGAAAAGAGCTGCCAGACTGAAACATTAAACTTTAAACTTAGATTTTGGAAAAACGGTAAAAAATAAAAAATAGAAAGTAATTGAAAAAAGTCTTTATTTCTGGAGAACAATCTGAAAACAACTGAACTGAAAAAGTGTTTGGAAAATGAACAACCCCTCTCAACCCCTCAACACAATCCAGGTCCCAGTGCCACACATTCAGTTATAATAAGTAGGAGAAACAACAGCCTGCCAGAAAGCAGTTCCATCCTAAAGTGCTGGCTCTTTCTGAAAGCACATGACCAGGCAAAATGACCTGTGATGGCTGCTACACACCAATATTACAACTATAAAAAAATCTACTTGCTGGTTCAGGAATTACATTTTATATTGTAGAGTGAATTATTTGCAGTGTAAACAGTGTAATTTAGAAATAAAAACTACACCATAAAAATCATGACAGAATCCCTTTAACTTAAGCCATTGTAAATAAATGGGTTATCATGATTGTGACACCAATGGTAAAACATATACTTTTGACTGCAAGAGAAGCAAAGGCTCAAAAATGTATCTTTAATCCCAGTGATTATTTGATATATTGCATTTTGCCTTCTGTTTCATACAAGACAGGGAATTCAACAAAAAGGAACAACTGATTGTTTAAATTGCTTCAGTTCCTAATACACAACAGTATCACTTTTTTATGCAAATTGTAATATTTATTTGCCTAATACAAATATTAGAGTCGAATGATATTTGTTTAGTTTCTCTTTTTTTTCTATAAAGGTTTTAGTGACTCAGCACAATGTTGTAGGCTAATTTCACACAGGCTACAGTCTCTGCCAGTGATTTTCAGCCAGAGTGTTAGCCTCCCCTTCTACTCCTGAGAAAATCCCATTGACTTCAATGAGGGGGGGGGGGTTGTGTTGAAATGCAGATGTGAGGGCTTTTCTGCTCAAAATGCAAAGTTAGCATTTGCAGAAAAATGACAGAACTTGCCATAAAACATAAAAGCTGCTGCAAATAGTCACACATCAGCCCTAGCCTTGAGTGAATTGCCAGTGCTGTTCACATTGGTGGAAATGCCATGGGGCATATCTATCTATGAGTGAAGTTGATGCTTCATAATTGTGAACAAAAATAACATTTCATTCAAATTACTGAAAAGGATTTATGTCATTATTTATAGTGATGGGCGAATAAATTCGGCAGGCGCAAATTGGTGTAAATTGGTGGTGTCCCTCCGGATGGACTTTCTGGCGAATTGTCGCTAGTGACAGCCACTTCACCCTTTAGTAAATCTGCCCCTATGGGAGATGAACCTTCTGGATAACGGGTTTCTGGATAATGGATCCTATACCTGTATTCCACCTGTTATTTTGTATGTAAATCTGTATGTTTAACGTATACACCCATTTATTGCACAATGCAGTGAAATATGTAGGCGATTTATAAAGACATGCTAATAATGACTCTTAAAATGAATATAAGCGGCAGATTTTCATTTAGTGGATTATAGCAAGCTCTACTTATTAATACATTTTTAGTTTGTTTTTCTCATTTGTTAGTCACAATGTGTTCTGCAGATAAACTCCTGCTGAGGAACTGGACTTGTTTTTGCAGGGACAAGAGAGAAAGCGACAAATTACACCAATTCAGCTGACTCACAAGAGACTCAGACATAATAGGGGGGAGGGGTACTTAACATTCTATGTAGCACCTCTACTTTCAATTTTCTGAATACATCACTGTTTAGGAAAGCTCCCTGTGAATTTAAACACCAATTTAAAAGGAACAGTCTCCGTGATTCTCTGTGGGAACCTAGAAAAAAACTATCAAGACCACATTTTGGGTCACAGCAGTAAATCTTGGATTCAAATAAAAGTGCTGGGCAAAGGATTTTTGTTATTTCATTTCCCTGTGTTATCTAAGTAGCAGGTGACCTCTAAATGGAATATTCCGCTCTGTGGAACAATTTATAGGCATCTTAACAATAGCACAATCTCCATTAAAATAACATTGCAACTGGAACAAAAAAATAGGATCTAATAAAAAAAAGTTGCTGATAACTGATGTAGGATTTGGATAAATGGCAGGTACAGGTATAGGTACAGGTATGTTATCCCGAATGTTCTGTTTTCCAGATAAGGAGTCTTTCTGTGAATTTGATCTACATACCTTAAAGGAGAACCAAACCCTTAGTTATAAAAACCTCTACCCCCCAGAAGATGGTGCCCGCGAGCTCCACTGTGCTGAATCTGCAAAGAGAGGTAACTAAAGAGTTAGGGGCATTTCCTGAAGGTAACAGCTAGGCTGATGGGGTAGACAGACTGATAAGAACAATACCGATTGCTGCTAAATATTTGCAGGACACTAAAAGGGGTGGTTCACCTTTAAATTATTTTTTGGTATTTTATAGATTGGCCAATTTTATGCAACTTTTCATTTGGTCTTCATTATTTTTTTTTTTATAGTTTTTTAACGATTTACCTTTTTCTTCTGACTCTTTCCAGCTTTCAGATGGGGGTCATTGAACCCATCTAAAAACAAGTGCTCTGTAAGGTTACAAATGTATCGTTATTGTCACTTTTTTTTTACTCATCTTTCTATTCAGGCCCTCTCCTATTCATATTCCAGTCTCATTTGAATCAAACCATGGTTGCCATGGTAATTTGGCCCTAGCAACCAAACTATTGCACAGCCGCATTAAGTTAATCAGCCCAGATCCTTTTTATGTAAGAGCAAAGAACAATGACATACTGTATGTTGCTGCTGTTCAGTAATCGGATCTGCTACTGTATACAGAAAACTGCTATCCAAAAGTCTCCTAAATACAATGCCATTGTTCATCATTCCCCATTTAAAGAAGCTACTCCCCCTGTAAGAATAAGCCAATACTTAGTATTTGATTACAGAGTCATGGGAACTAGGAATGAGGGCAGGAAACCCTCCCTATCCCCCCGAGCAGAATAATCTTGCGCCACTCATGAAGTTCACAATCATGAACCTCTAGGGCCCCCAACCCAGGCCCGGACTGGCAATCTGTGGGTTCTGGCAAATGCCAGAGGGGCTGCTATAAGGTCCCATAGAAAGTCAGAATTTAGTGGGCTGGTGGGGGCTGATTGGGCCTCTGTGTACCTGAAATGCCAGGGCCTATTTTAATTTTCAGTCCGGACCTGCCCCAACCCATGGGGGTGCACTTTAAGGGCTATAATTGGCTATTTGGTAGCCTCTGTGTGGAATGGCAGCGACAAGAGTTTATGATTGGCAGTACACCTGGTTTTTATGCAATCAAAACTTCCATCTAAGCCTGGAATTTAAAAATAAGCAGCTGCTTTGAGGCCATTGGGAGCAACAGCCAAGGGGTTGGTGAGCAACATACTGCTCATGAGCCACTGGTTGGGGAACACTAACTTAGACTGTCTACACTGGTATTTCTATTAGACAAAAGAGAGGACCTTCTCCTATTTCCATCATCTAGAATCACCACCAAGATTTTTTCACCATTATTTTGCACTTTTTGACTATTCTACCCTGCCTATTTTACTTTTTCCACCTGCCCGACAGTTGTGTTCAGCACATTCATAAAATTCTATCTGGCATTTTCCTATTATTGTGTTACACAAAATCATCCTATTCTAGTCCATTAATTCTTCCTTTTTCACAAAATATCAGAATTTGATTCCACACATTCTCATTATTTCGTTCTTGCCCTTTCTCATCATGCTGTCCTCCCACCGACATTCTTAAATGAAGGACCTAAACCTCGTCTAAGGAAAAGCACGTGCCTTAATTGTGGCACAAGCATCAGCAACACACACACACATGCAGAGTTAATAATGAAGAATCTCGGGCATCAGTAATGTGCTCAGTGATTTTCAGTGCACACCTGCCCACTATCTATTAGACCTTGCTTTTTACCACAAGATTTTATGGCTCATTTGCAAACCCATAAGCAGCTCGTAAGTGCAAAAAAGGATACAATTTACCATTTTCTTGCACTCAGCATGCTGTGTCTGGCTGTGCACATATAGCTGTGTTAGTCAGAGCTGTATCAGTGAAGGGCAGGCAGGGGAGGCACATGGGCCTCTACCCCCCAAGTACCCTGCAAATTAGGCGTGCAAGGTACGAAAAGGCAAGAGGTGCAGCACGCATTGGGCGCTATCCTTGCTGACCAAAGGACAGGGGCAGGCTATGTCTCCTGATACTGTACTCTGTGCATAGAACAAGGTACCCAAGTGATTTATGAATGTGCACTAACGGGCGAGCTTTTGTATCCTCTTGAGTACTCTTACACTTGAGCCCACCGGGCTCTTAAATGACCCCTTATGTGTACTTCAGTGTAACCCACTGCACATGCTTTTCCATCGCTGCTGTTTTTATCTATTAGTGGGTAAACCCTACATCATATAGATTGCACACAAACTCCCCATACATAATCGGTATCAGTTTTCTGCCAAAAAAACATGGCCATTTTATAAAAGCTGGACCTCACCAAGGTCTAATTAAGTGACATTGTATGAAATGTAGAGGCTTTATAAAAATACATATCACAATAGAATTCATGTCACCTGGCACATTAATATTTTGTATTTGTAATGTTTATCATTGTAATAAGGCGCCAGCAGCCTCAGGCTGATATTTGTGGCCTGCAGATAACACAATGCTGATATATCCCAAGTATAATATTTCATAAATCACCTGCGCTGATAAAATTGGTGGAATTTAACCAAACATGAGCAAACCCTCTCACCGCAGATGCAGAATGTGTTAAATGAAATACAAATAACAGTTGTTTAGACATGTCTGTGTCTATACCAACCCACATCTGTCTGTACAGCAGGAACTGAGGATTTTGCACAGCATCCCACACAGCTACACAGCAGAATGAACCAAACCACATGATGTCAGAGAGGCTGAATCTGGCACCTCTGCACTGTCACATTAGCAGCAAGGGATTCAGACAGGGGAAGATAAATCACTCGCACACAAAAGCCACATGCAACTTAAAATTGCATTGTAATGACGCAAAACACGTAGTGAACCATGCAATAACAATACCCATAGGAGAACAGATTTTTTTTGGTCAAAGTGCAGCAAACCAAAATGCTGTGTCAGGAAGCCAGGGAGGCCACTAACCCTTCTTATACTTATTCAGGCAGCCGGTGTTGCAGAAGGAACGAGCGGATGGCGATTCCCAGCAGCCCCTGCCCTTCATTCCCACAGGAATCTTCTTAACTGCTGAGTGCTACTGCTTCATTCTATAGGCAGCTTTAGATAAGGGATTTAAATAAAGAAAAAAAAAAGGAAATGGCAAACAAATGAGGTTGAAATGCAATAGTCTATATGAATGATCAGATATAAAGCTCGCTGGAATGAAAGCTTCTATATTGTACAGGAAATCCCTGACACATGCTCTTATCAAAGCAGCATAGTCATATAAGTTAACGGGAATCACCAAAGCTTACCAGAATGCACCAGGGCTCACTTCAGTGTACTAGCCAGCACTTAACCCTCTCTCTGCTGCCTACAGAACACCTACAATCAATGAAAAGAGGAGTACAGGCATTCTCCTGTATCATATCGCTGCAGAGCAGCACTGGAACATGCTGACAGTTTGTTGCAGTCTTTTCTGCAGAACAAATTCTGAGAAGAAATACAGCAGCTAAAGGATTTTATTTTTTTATTTACTTTATTTTTAGTATTTAATTTTAGGAAGTTCAGCCTTCAGTTCTATAGCTGTCGTTGAACTGCAATTTCTAGCATCCAACTGACAGGGGAGCCCATTTTGGAGCCAATAATAATAATAACAATTACAATAATAATATAAATCTGATGGAAATCCAACTGGTCAAGGACAAATTTACTGTGATTATAGTTCTTATAGGCAAGATCTGCATGGCCTGTTCTTTCTACACAAGAGTCAGTTATGTGACATACTGAAGGAATATTTTGCATGTTGTTTACTAGTTTTGTGTTATAGAAAGATATTTTCTCTAGCTAATCACAGAGGGGCATATCACATCACTGATCATTGCTGTATGTGCCATGGCCAATAAGGGTAAGGCACATTTCAGTTCTGAGATAGGAAAAACATATTATTGTGCATTAAAATATTTGATGTATGCAGAATTATTCTAAGTGAAAACATACAACTCAGAGTTTGAGGCTAAGGTCAGTTTGGCAGACTTAAAAGTATATTTTTGGAGGACAGGAAAATGGTTTCGCTAAACAGCATTATGCAGATACTGAACTAATAATGTCATTTCCAGCTACTTTCAAGTTTCAATTGCAAACTCATCTGCTTCTCTCTAATCAGTTCTCTCTAATCAGTTCCTGCTAATGTAGCTGCTGTCAGTTGCTATATAGGGTCCAGTAAAGAGAGATAATACCTTACAAATGAAAAACTGCAATAATATATGACTCTTAGGGTAAGGACACACGAGGAGATTCAGGGAGATTTTGTCGCCTGGCTACTAATCGCCTTGTCTTTTGAGCAACTATCTCCCTGAACTGCCTCAGCGTTTTTCCCCATAGGCTACAATGAAAAGTCGCCTGCACTAATGCACACAGGGCGATGCGTTTTCAATAGTTGCCTGAAATTGCCTCACTGAGGCAACTTTGGGCAACTATTGAAAACACATCACCGTGTGTGCATTAGCGCAGGCGACTGAATCTCCTCGTGTGTCCTTACCCTTAGAGACTCAAGTTTGATTCTTCTCTCAACTCCCTGTGCAGCTCTGCTTGTTAATCCAAGATCCAACCCAGTAATAATAATTAATTTATAGCTTGCACTAAATATATATCTTAATGTAATATTAAATTTTAAGGGACTCTGATTTTAGGGACATATACGGGGACAAATAGAGCTATTCTATTTGTTTTTGGGCTACGTTGGTGTGTACTTGGCTATTTGCAGCAGAGCATTGGTTAGTAATGGCATGTGATCAAATCCTTCTATTTCTTTAAAGGGGTTGTTCACCTTCCAAAACTTGTTTCAGTTTAGTTATTTTCAGATTGATCACGAGAACTAAAGACTTTTTTCAATTGCTTTCCATCTTTTATTTTTTACAGTTTTCCCAAAACTGAAGTTTAAAATTGAATGTTCTTGTCTCTGGTGTTTCAGTCTGGCAGCTTAGTGATCCACTTAAACTGTAAGCTCTACGGGGCAGGGACCTCTGTCCCACGGTGTCTCTTAGCACTTAAGCCCTGGGTCCTTATATAAGCTCTGTGTACTGTGCATATTTATTGGATTTATTGTGACTTTTTTCTCTCTTTGTGTACTTTTATATATTGTACTTTTATTTACATTGTACTTTTCTGCATTGTATGTTGTTGCAGCTCCTTAACATTGCTTTGCAAAAAGTTATACATACATCCAGGTGCAGATTCTGAACTGTTATAATTTGCTACACGAGTTGATACAATTAGCTGATACATTTCTCATCAGCATCTGTGGGAATATGAGCAACTATTGTTTCAATTCTAACAGCTGCCTTGAAAGGGATACTGTCATGGAAGAATAGCACTCAATTGTAAAATTCCAGGTCCCACTGAGACTCCTTCAGTTACATTGAGTAGGAGAAACAACAGACTGTCAGAAAGCAGTTCCATAGTGCAGAACTGGCTCTTTCTGAAAGCACATGGCCAGGCAAAATAACATGAGATGGCTGCCTACACACCAATATTACAACTAAAAAACATATACTTGTTGGGTTAGGAATGACATTTTATATGGTAGAGTGAATTATTAGCAGTGTAAACAGGGTAATTTAGAAATAAAAACTACACTTTAAAAATCATGACAGAATCCCTTTAATAAGACTCAGGGATTCTGCCCAGCAGGGACAAAGATAACAAATATAGCAAATAATATATTAATTTAGTACAGTTAACAGGGTCGTTGACCAGAGCTACTTTAGAAAGACATACAGTAATAAACTTTAAATTTTATTGGAAAAGTGGTTATTCCTGATGAAAAATCTGAAACCAACTGAATTTAAAAAAAGTGTTGGAAGGTGAACAAACCCTTAACTGCAGGTTAATTGGGAAATCTACCTTATTAATAGGTGTGTGTGTGTGTGTGTAAGAATTTACAATATAGGCCACTTTAAAAAAGTGAGCACTTGAGTAATTTAATGGGCAATGCCTAATAAACACAAATATGTGCACTCACAGCAAATTACAATTTTGTGTGTGGAAATAGACAGAACAAAGTGCTCAATAAAGAAACAGGAGGTCAGCACTAAAAAAAAGCCTCAGAAGAAAAATCAAAGCATTTTTATTTAAATTCCCATTTCAAGGTAAGTGTTTATATTGTAAGCTGCTGTGCCATTTTAAGAGCGCAAAGTCACAACACAGGAATTTATTGAAGCACAGGAAAGAATTATTGCGTTTTTTTTAAATCTATACAGAAACCTTTACAGAAATTGGAACAAATAACAGCAGTTGTCTGGAGCACTGGAAATAGCACTTAGGGCCTTTACTCACAGTAAAGCATTTTACTATGTGCCTATTATAATTCATCGTGAATACATCAAAATGCATACATTTTTAATGGAAGTAAGTGCATTTTTGTGAGTTCAATATGCATTTCTCTATTTTAATGCACATCAAATGCAGCACATTACATTTGAAAAGAAAGGCAATGGAACTCAACTGCACTACAAGGCAGATCTGAAAAGTTGTGAGTACAACCAGGCAGAATAAAATGAAATCAGTTGTCTCAAACCTATGTCCCACACAAAAGACAATAATTATTACAGCCACAATTATTGTGCGTGTTCATGCTCTTGCACATATATATATTTGTGCTTTGCATCCTGCCTGCCTCTTTTGTTTAATTGAATATAAGAGCATCTATGGATGCTGGGGAATGCTGGGATTCTGGGGTGCTACCCCCTCCTGTACCTGCTGGCTATTCCAGGTTACCCACAGAGGATTGTGTCAACAGCCACAACAAACTTGCAGCATCAGAATGGCACAATAATTAAACTATTTACTAAATATTGCCCTTTTACATCTCTTGCCTTGAACCACCATTTCGTGATGGTCTGTGTGCTGCCTCAGAGATCACCTGACCAGAAATACTACAACTCTAACTGTAACAGGAAGAAGTGAGGAAGCAAAAGACACAACTCTGTCTGTTAATTGGCTCATGTGACCTAGTTTGTTTGATATGTTTGTGAGCACCGTGAATCATACGATCCCAGGGGGCGGCCCTTATTTTTAAAATGGCAGTTTTCTAATTATGATTAACCAATGGCACATACTACTAAAAAAGTATATTATTATGAAAATGGTTTATTTACACGAAACAGGGTTTTACATTTGAGCTGTTTTAGTCAATATATTTTTTATAGAGACCTACATGGTTTGAGGGGTATAGTTTTCCTTTATCAGTGTGTATCGGCACATTGTTAAAGGCACTTTCTGTATGGCTTTTAATGCACTTAGTAACTTCACATTAATTTATCCAATTACTTGCCACCCAAGCCCCTCATGAAATACTACATTTTAGGTAACCTTTATCATTATTAAAGTTGCATAGGCACATTTACTTTTATTCTCAAATACCAACAGTTGCCATATTGAATTTTTACCAGAATGCCCCTTGCCACCCTCTTCAGTGAGTGACAGCATGTAATTCTCTGCCAGACAGAACTGTATAGTGGACTAAGCACAGCAATTTTGCACCAATGAGCTCTCCAGTTCTTATACCATACCATAGTAAGTATGGAGTATGGTTACTGTTACCAACACAATTTAATAAGGACTAGACAATATCAGTTTTATTTCCAACAAATATAGCTTCTTTATGTGCCACATGTAGTGATGGGCGAATTTGAGCCGTTTCACTTCGCCGAAAAAATCTGCGAAAAATTCGCAAAAACGACGCCGGCGCCCGTTTTTGACGCCGGCATCCGTTTTTCGGAAAAAAAATTCCGTGAATTTTTGCGGGCATTTTGCGAATTTATTCGCTGGCGGCGAATCGCGCTAATTCGCCGCAAATTCGCGCCTGGCGAATAAATTCGCCCATCACTAGCCACATGAAATCATATTAGAAGAGAATTCTTACACTGAAACCAGTGCTTCAAAAGCCTCTCTAAACACTGATAATATTAAGGGGTGTATATCTATAAAAGGGTTTGGCACAGTCTACCAGAGGAAAATTCTCATTTTCATTTGTATTGGATTTTTCAAAGCATATTCATCACCCACTGCTCACTTTCATCTTTCGGTAAATATGCCACTATTACTAAATTGTTCAGAAGACTAGGAAATAGATGAAAAGACTGATAAACTCAAAATAATCTGTTTAACACATATAACAAGCTTAGTGTGCCCTATCAGGTTCAGGAGCCGATAACTATCAGACCCCCCACATGACTGGTGCAGTATAGTGGCAGCAAAGGTAAAAAGTAACACAAAAGGAGGATATGGACGTTGCCTATTTCAGAAGTCTACTGGAAAAAATAACCAGTTCATGAGCTAAGGAAGATTAAGTTATTTGCCCAAGGTGACAAGAAGGTCACAACAGAATCAATCCCAAGCTTCCTTAATCACTAACTAGGTCATTCCTTCTCATTTCTATATTTAAAGACAGGGATGATAACCCAAATGTCAGTGCCAGAAATGGAAACTCAGAACCCAAAGTTAAACCTTCTCAGTCTATTTATATATAGTTAGTTCTTGCAATAGATGCTGGGCTTGTGTTTACAGATCCTCATCAGATTATTTTATTACGGAGTCCCATCGATTTACCACCACAATTTGTAAATGGCAACACACCGAGAACAGAAAATAGAGTGTCCTTTAGTAACAGTTCTACAAGTATTCCATCTTTATCACCTAATCTAGCAGTTCTGGTTGTTTTAGACCTCAATTACTTTTTACATTAAAGGTGGCCATACACATAAGGATCTGCTTGTTTCCCAAACGAGCTGATCTATCCCTGATATGGCCACCTTCAAGGTGGGCATTATCGGGCTGATCCGATCGTGGGCCCTAGAGCCTGGATCGCTGGACCGAATCAACAAACAGATTCTGTCCGCAATCCAATGGGATTTTTACCCCTGTCCAATCGACATCTGCCAAACTCTCGGCCAGAAAATGATCGGGGAATACATGGGCCAATAATCTGCCGACATGTTCTGTCTGCAGCTTTTATTGGCCCGTGTATGGCCACCGTAAGTGATAACATGAAAGAAGGCTTCAAAAAGACCTGGAGTGGATCATTATCTCCCTTATGACATGGGGTTGGTTGATAGCTCTGTAAACAACATATATGAAACTGAAGGACAAATGCAGATTTATTGAAGCCCACAATTGTGATACATTGTCAGTATTAATTCATTTTGCCTTCAGTTCTGCACTTTATGTTTTCTGCTTGATATGCCATCATAGTCATACAATGAGGTATGTCTAATAATGCCCTATTTGACAGTAGAAAGGACAGGGAAAATAGAGGACCATGGGTCACACAGTAAATTGCTACTCATCCTAGTAAGAAAGTAGGGCACTGTTCATGCAGTAAGTCCTGAAAAGAATTCCTCCTAGGGAGCTCTCAGACTCCAACTGGCTTTAGTAAATGTGTGTAGAACACACAAGTCATTGACATCTGATATTATGAAGCAATACTTTTACAGAAAATTAATATATATTTAATAAGTTTGTTTAATGGGACAGTTTTAACTTTTAAAATCTATATGTCTATAGTAGCCGACCTTTTATTCAGTATAAACACGCTGGAAGTATGCTGCTTCGTTAGCAATATTTTTGCTTCTGGAAAGCAAAATGTTAAAGCCTATGAGCAGTTCATGCAGCACTGCAGAAAAAAAACCAATAATCACAAATCACTTCCAAGATCCTTTTCTCCCATTTAAAAGTTAATGACAGTGTTGAGATATAACAGGGAGCATGAAATAGTCTTATAATACAGGGAATATATAAATATACATGTTTACATATTCAAACATATAGAAAGTACTCCATTCTTTTATAGGATGCTTCATTTATTTAAGGCAATCTGGGCTCCAGTTAAATGTGAAGAAAATGTTTTTAATGTTAAAAAGAGATAGTGTTAAGGGTGTGTTTGTCAGCTATCACACACACATAGAAATATACACAAAATATTGTCCTACAACCACACTTTCTGAAATAATATTAATTCAGCCGGTCTCACAGAGAGTCTAACCATATTTAGCATTCACTGCTGCTAGCATATGGATTAACTGCTTGCTGGCCACAAAGATCCTGTGTCTCCCCAAATAATTCCTTCCTGCTGTGGTATAAAGAAACAGCATCATCACACATCAAACGACCAATGATGTTATTTAGTCCCAGCATTCCACTGATACGAGGACTTATTCCATTAATACATGAAAAGCAAAGTCCTCTACATACACATATTATTTATAACCCCCATCCCTCACAATTATCTGACCTTGGCAGGTGATGGAGAGAGGCAAGGAGTTCTTGTAGGGTATAAGGCAAAGGTGACCGATGAACTTTAAACACATCGTTCCTTAGGAAGAGCTCCAAATACAGCATCTTCTTTAGCAGCCTTCTCCTGCTGACCAGGGACTGCTTACTCAACACTCGCTGACCAGCACTGGTTTCATCCATCTCCTTGCACTCAGCTACTTTACATTGTTATAATCACAATTTGCATCCCTGGCTATAACTATAGGCCCTTCATTTGAGCTGCTGGTGCACTGACTGTATTACAGTTATACTCACATCCGGAATGTACCATTTCATTTAATAAACTGTGTCCCAATGACAAGAGAACCATTTGGAAAAACATAAATAACATACACAAAATACCTGTATGTTCAGCTGTATTTATGTCTCCATAAAGTTTTACAGATACAAAACTACAAGCTGATTTACAATTTAAAAAACAGTTGTAAAGTTATTACTGATGGCTGTTACCAATAAACAAATATGCATTAGTTCTACAAGCAGAATAAGGTTAATTATACTGTCAAGACAGCAATAAATTCACCTTGTTATATCTTGAGCCACTGCTTCGTAAGTGTCCATCTTCAGTGAATTTAGTTCAAGCCTGTTCTTGTGTCCTTTAGTGTTTTATTACCTATGAAATGCTCATTGTAAGGCAAAGATCCACTGAAATGACCAGAATGAGTTTCCTCATAGCTGTGCCTCGCAAGGCACACAGGAAGAAAGTGACTTACTTTCTAGCAGGTGATTTATGCAAGAAGCGAGATGGAAAGCTGTGCTTGCTTTATGCTGAAATCTCTTATGGGAAGAAGTAAGATTCCCACAGAATTCCAGAGGAGAGGCAGGGAATGCTCTGTCCAGTCTCAGCTGCTTCTGCTTGAGTACCAGTTTCACTTCAAAAGCTATAAACAGCTCATGTCATACAAAGCAGCTCAGCAGAGCCACCCTCAGTTTAAACTCGTGGTATTGCCTTTCCATATGGTGAGAGCTGACAGTACTGTGCGGAGAGAGACACAACTCTCATGCATCTATCCACGTTTTACAATATATATTAGTTTCTCTGCTTATATCTACCCACCTTAATTAGTAGTGTGGGGAACATTATAAATGCTTGACTTCTGCACTTGAAGTGGTGACAGGTGCAAAGAATTGGGTAATTTTAAAAGGAAACTATTCATTGTATAACGTGTCACTAGCCCCACGTGTTGCTGGAGGCATCTAAGAATAAAGGCAACATCAGCAGCATTCATTACTCATCTAGTGATTTTCCTTCTTCTGCACAGACTTAGGGCAGAGGGAGAGCAGAACTGTGCGGTCCATTTTATACATTATAGTTAACAGCTTGGTTTAACAAATAGGTAGAAAGAGAAATGTTACCCACTTCAACAACTTAGTGATTTTTGTAACTGAGAGATGCCCTCTGATGCCTTATACACAGGGTTTACTATAATTATATAACATGTAATAATATAATTTGGTTAAACTCTGTACAGTCTGAACTGGATCAGAGTGGCCAACTGCATAGCCAGTAATTGCTTGCACTGACACGGGGGATGTTTCTGGCACCTTTAGCAGTGTTTTTTCTTGTGGTGTGGGCTGTGAATTTCTTGCCTTTACCATGTATCGTTATATTATTGTGGAGCAGAGTAATGGCACATGGTGCTATTCCCCCGCCCAAGCAGGGGGAACTCACAGGTCATACAATTATCATTCGAAAATGCGTTATTCATCGTATTTCAGCAATAATTCCATGACCTGCCAACGTACTCAAGGTTTCAGGCAATTCCCATTGGAATAAACTGATTTGAAGTGTTTTGTCATCACAACAAAGCACACATTATCATCCCATCTACCATTACCCTTACAGCAAATGGAAACATCTCGAAACAAATGAACATAAAATTGCTCAAAGACCTCTTCTGAGTACTTCTTCAGTTAACATGAATTGGTTTTCTAGTTTAAAGACATTATCTGTTTTTACTCTGCTAATATATGAATTAGGAACAACAATGCCATCTGTTGTTCCCCTGAAAGACCAGCTATTGTTTGATTTTACTATATTAGCAGTGTAAAAACTGCTACTGAACATCTTGAAAACCAGAAAAGCAAAATTGAAAAGGTGCTCAGAAGAGCCACAGTCAAAAACTACCCCTAATACGTCACATAGAACAAATGTACTTTTTCCTAAGTACTGCAAGCTTATGCTGCTGAAGAGTCCTGCCCATCTGCCTCAACTTCTCCTTTTACGGTGCATAGTGAGGATGTAAGCCACTATCAGAGTGCATGTGCCCACCTTGGCCTGTGCAGAACATCTTGCATAGAAGTGGTCACAAACCAGGCGAACAGAAGACAAGTACTATGGTTCATCCTAAAGGGAAACTAAAAATCTGCATTGTTTCTGGAATAATCAAGTTACTCTTCACTATCCCTCTCTCAGCATCTGTTTCTCTTCATTCTGTCTTCATGCAGCATTTGGGTGTCAAATAGTCATTGGCAGATCTAATATCTTATAGGGGGGCTTCCTTTCCTAGCAGATAAATTAGAGCTCATTCAAACAAAATCTAACAAAATAACTGCCTTTTGCACAAAGTCTGCATGTAGAAAGACATGATGTCTGGTCATTTTGATAGAGTGAGTACACTATTTCTGTGTGCGCCTCTAGTTTCATGACATGGAATATTCGGGAGTGTATACTTCCCCAGTCTGACATGCATCCAACCCTAACCACCCAACTGGTGGTCAACCCATGGGCACTCAGATCAAACCGCACATCACTATAGCTTGGTGCCATCTAACAAACATACCAAGGCTGACTTTGATTTCATATATTTGCTTAAATGATTGCAGTGTTATTTCTGTCCCATAATTAATATTTCATACTTGGGACCTGTTATCCAAAATGCTCAGGACCTGGTGTTTTATGGATTAGGGATAATCAGTTTTCCATAATCTGTATCCCCATATCTCAAGTCTATTAAAAAAATCTTTGAAACATTAAATAAACCCAGTAGGATAAATTATATCTTAATTCAGATACCTATACAAGGTACTGTTGTATTTTTACTGATAATAAAGAAACTATATTTAAAAATTATAATTTTTTGATTTAAATGGAAACTATGGTAGTATGGTAGTAATTCGGAGCTTTCTGGATATCCAGTTTCAGGATTCTATAACTACATATATGTAAGTTTAAAACTGAATCAGTTTTCCTAATTTTTTATACCCCTTGACCTTAATCTACTGAAGACTTTTCACTTCTGCAATGGTGTAAACAGAAGTAGATAAGCAGAAAGATGCTTGCCACAAACTAGTAAACACTTAAAAATACATACAATCCTATAAATAATGGCTCTCTTGTGACACAAAGCCAACAGAATATCCTGTAAGCCTTTTAGAGATTGAACAGACCAAAAAATAGAGTGTTATATAAATTATGAATGTTGCCCCTTAACCATACAGGCATTTCCATATGGAATCAGAGAAAGAATTCATACTTCAATACAGGCTCAGGTCTTCTCAGCAAAAATCTCAGCAATTTTTCATCTCCAAAGCCCTGCAGGATCCTGATGCTATGGGGCAGCAGCCTTCAGAATAATCCTAACAGAAGCCACTAGTCTCCTTGATGCTCCCTTGATTCCACCTTGATTCTTCAGGGACGGACCGATTCAGCCATTCTTGGATCTATTACAAATTCTTATGCCTCATTCAGATGTAAATAGTCTTAATCAGACATTTCTTATCTGCTAGTAGTAAGGGATTTTGCACGTCTGCAGTTGCACAATATTCAAAGTTACAACGATTAATATAATGTAGTACTTGTTTCATAGGCCTTCCTTCAAAAAAAGTTGACATTTTTTCTAAGTCCCAAAAAACGCTGGCATCTTTTACTTTTTTAAGGGTGATAGGCTGAAAAAGATTGTACATTTTTTTGGGGGTACCCTCCTTCCCCCCTACATTTCCTAACATATGGCACCTAAACTATTCAGTGGGCACATGTATAGGGCAATATAACAACTCTATTTTGTTTTATGAAGCTTTCCCAGGCTTGTGTAGTGTAATGTATGTGGTGCTACATATACGTCCATTGTACTTTAACTTGGCGCCGTATGCAAATTAGGCATCGCTAGCATAGCTTTGCTTGACGAATTAACGCTAGTTCAACTTCGCTACCTTTCGCCTCCCTGAGCGCAACTTCAGATTTTAGTGAATTAGCTGCGCCCTGGCGAAAGTGCGGCGAAGGCGTCGCTAGCGCATTTTTGAATTTAATGAATTTGCCCCCAAGGGTGAAGTGTCACTGCCCTCTAGTGGTGCTTGGTGAAGCTGTTGTACCTGCAGCAATGCATCTTATACAATTAGGCAATAAAACAAACATGCCAGTGATTCCTAGTAAGCGATAATGAGTGTTTTATGTGCAATCTACAAAGATGTCAAAACATCATACATTATCACATCTGCACCTCAGTAGTAACCCGGGTCAATCAATATAGTTTTTGCTTTTATTGTTCTTTATACCTCTGGGCCAAAAGATCTAATCACTGACTGGGTTACTGCCCACGTACATGTATCCCCATTGTTGGTAAATCTGATTTTTAGCAATATAATAATCAATGTTTCTGATTTCCTAATATTATTATTAATCCCCTGCATTAGACTGCATATAGCACTTACGCTGATTTTGGAATTCTGTCTGGTCAGCCACATTTTTTAGGGGCACATTTACTAAGGGTCGAATTTCGAAGTTAAAAAATTTCGAAAATCGACCATCGAATTTGATACTTTGATAGTCGAAGAATTTTTTTGATCGAAAAACGGCCGTTTTCGATCGAAGTAAAAATCAATCGATCGATCAAACCGTTCGATTCAAACAATTTTTTAAAAAAATACATGGGGGTAAATTTATCAAAGAGTGAAGTTCCGCCACTAGAGTGAAATTCCGCAGCTCTCAATTAATTTCTATGGGATTTTGAAAAGCGTATTTATCAATGGGTGAAAGTGAAAGTTCACCCTTTGATAAATACGCCTATAAAAATCCCACAGAAATGAATGGAGAGTGGCGGAATTTCACTCTAGTGGCGGAACTTCACTATTAACTTCACTCTTTGATAAATATACCCCTTAGACTTCTAAAAACTTAGCCAAATACTGGCTATAGGTACTAGGAGGTCCCCATAGGATAACAGCAATTCGGCAGGTTTAAGGTAGCGAAGTGTCGAAGTTTTTTAAAGAGACAGTACTTCAATTTTCGAATGGTCGGATATTTGAAGTTTTTTCAATTTGAATCGAATTTTGGCCTATTCGATGGTCGAAGTACACAAAAAATTACTTCGAAATTCTAAGTTTTTGAATTCGAAAATTCACTTCGACCCTTAATAAATGGGCCCCATAGTATTGCTATGATACTGATTCCTTTATCTGAGTGTTCTTCTAAGCATGTTTGCAATTTATTTTAATGATTCTCTTGTTTTCAAAACTGCTAATACAATGGATTTGAAATACAGTCGGTAGCATACGGGGCCCTGTGATTTCAAATGGCAGCCCTGCATATCAGTATATATATATGTTGTTAAAGCTTTTATATGTCTTTATGCCAAAAAAATCATTTTACTCATTCACCACCCATAAAACAATTTTAACTGCTTCACAATCTCCTATGCTGCAAATAGTGACTGAGAAAACATTGAAATTGTTCTCTGTGAAGTTGCTATTTTTGTGATACTGAATTTACTTACAATTCATATTGTTCAGCCTACCTAACCAATATTATCAGCTGAAACACCGACTGTGGATCCTGCAGTTAAAAGTAGGCAGGTCTTATTTCCAGGGCTGTATTATTACTTGATCCTGTGCAAATACCCAAATATATTTTCCCTGCAGGGCAATGGTATATCCAGTGACTCTGTCCATATATAAAACTGTAAAAATGTTTATACAATGTGAAGCTGATAAGGTGGAAGTTGCTGAATGAAGCTGAAATTTGAGGGTTTCTAAAGTTAATAGTGCAACAGCGCCACCACGTGGATAAATTGCAACTGTACTTGTGCCTTCCTTACATTGCCTAAACAATGAAATGCATAGTGAAAATTAAGGAAAACTGAGAACCTGTCAGATAAAATGTATAAAGCAATAACTGTGTTCAATATAGTAGAGAATAAAACATACAATGTTGCCAAAATTATCGTGGACTCAAATGCCATTTCACTGTAGCCTTAAGTCGCTTTGAAGCAAGATCAAGTAGTTCCCTTCTATCGTCACATTAGCTAGGGATCTTAATAGAACATTCAGTTGTCAGTGCAGCTCGTATTAGGTTTTGCAAACAACCTTTCCTCTCTCAAACTAACTGAGGTCTCAAATTGCCAGTCAAATGACCATGAGCATTGAAAGACAGCACAAACAGAAAGTACCTGCTTTCACAATCATAAGCATAAAAATTGGAGGAGTTTTGAACATACAGATTACATAGAAAATATAAGCAATACAACTGATACAAGAGGTTACAAAAAGGCCCTGCTTATAAAAGCTTACAATGTCTGCCTGATCCTTAAAGGAACAGTAACACCAAAAAATAAAAGTGTTTTAAAGGAATGTCCTGCCCTGCACTGGTAAAAATTGTGTGTTTGCTTCAGAAACTCTACAAAGTTATATAAACAAGCTGCTGTGTAGCCATGGGGGCAGCCATTCAGGCACAGGATACACAGTAGATAACAGATAAGTTCTGAAGAACCCCATTGTATACCACAGAGCTTATCTGTTATCTGCTGTGTATCCTGTAACTTTTCTCCCTCTTCAGCTCTAAATGGCTGCCCCCATGGCTACACAGCAGCTTGTTTATATAAGCTATAGCAGAGTTTGAGAAACAAATACCCCAGTTGTACCAGTGCAGGGCAACATAACATTATATTTTCATTACTTTAAACACTTTCATGTTTTGGTGTTACTGTTCCTTTAAAGGCTTTCAAAGGGAGCCACATACTGGTGAAATTACATTATGGAATCCCTCCTTGGAAAAACTTGTGCTTACTTCTTGTTTTCCTGATGGACAACTGAAAGGTTTCCTGAATTTAGCCCCCCCTGCAACCTGGCTGCATTGTGAAGAACTGACTGATTGCACGTGAGCTACAGTTACACAGGATACCAAAAGCAATCCATTTTCCCTTTGGTCTTCCTTGCTCATCTTGCTCCATGCTTTACCTGTGGTTGTTTATCCAGAACATGCTGTCTACTGAGAATTTTGAGATATATTGGCCTTTATCAGATATATAAAAATCACAGCAGTCTCTCTGGAGTCTATAGTGTGGAAGCCATCTTGCATTAAAAATTATAACTGCTAATAGGGCTACAATTCCCATTTGTCCCTTCAGCTCTGTCTTTACTGCCCAACTCCAATGCTATTTTTGGTAGCATCATTTATCTGTCTGACAAAGAGGGGATACAAATATTTTAAAGGAGAATCAAAGCTTACTTTTTTCCATGTACATTCCCTTAGTTAGGGTGATGGCACAATGGGTGTGCAGCCGGCTTCTCTCCACCTATATAGGCTTTGATCTGCACCTATATGCTTCTGTGTGTAGCTGCATGACAGGCACTAGTTTGCCTGAGCAGAGATGCATGCTTTCATGTTTTTGAGCTGATCTCTGCCTAGCTGCATTCAGTCTGAGAAGTGTAAAGTGCTTCAAATTTCTGCAATAAAATGAGATAAAGGCATTTCCATAAAAAGTTTGCGTACTTCTTCCCTATACAGTCCAGAAGTGTAAAGGAGCAGATCCGCTTCTCACTGTTGCCTGCAAAATGCAATCAATGTGCAGTGCAGATATTACTGCTAGGGAACGAGGAAGGATTCTACAATCGCAGTGCTAGTGGCATTTTTAGTAGAAGTTGGTAATGTTAACTTTTTTAGCTTAACTGCTCTAGGAATTCAAGTGGGGGCGTGTGCTTTAAATTTGTATATTACACACAAAAAGTATTGAGCAGGCTTTGCTTCTGCTTTAAAACCTTGTATTTTTAAATGCAATAAACATCTACTCAATGTTTATTATATCAATTTGTATATTTGATGCTGTAGGACCAAAAACTGAAATTCAAAAACTTGATGTGAAAATGTTCAGCAATGGTTCACATGTAAATGAGACAGTCTAAAAGCAAATGCAGATGTAAACAAAAATCGTTTTTGCAAGGAATGGAGCTAAAAAAAAAAGTAAAAGTATAAAAAGTTCAAAGTTGTTTTTATTTATTTCTATTCACTGTACAGACAAAATATAACAGATGATAAAACAACATGAGCATTTAGTCATGAAAACATTTATTGGAAAGCAATAGCACAACATACAAAAGGATTACAGAGTATAATACAAGTTACACATGCAAATTGGAGTACTGCAATAACCTGAGAAGGTTTGGTATTACTCCAAACTTAACTATCTCACATAATACTGTACTGTACTTTCAAGAGCACAGGAACCATTGATGGAACCAAAGCCATATCTGCATACCTATTAAAACTAAAGGTGTTATTTGTTACTGGTCTAATTCCATTTTGCCATTGCTCGAAAAGGGTAAGCAGACAACAGTGTGACTTGGGTTAATAAATGAAGTGGTTTGTCTATAAAACATCAAAATAGATTTTATACTGCAGATCTTACCATATTTAACGGGTTATAAAACAGAATGCAATGTGCAAAGTGTAACCTTTTTTGCAACATTTAAATGACCCCTTAAATATGACAAGAACTGTAAAAATCTATTTTGATATTTTATGATCAGTAAGACTGAACATTAAACCTGATTATGTGAGTAAATCTTTAAAGGAGAAGGAAAGCTTCCAAAGCAGTTTACTGCCAATAGATTAGCCACAATAGTGCAATCTATAACACTATATTTATTCATATACAGAATGCTTTACCATACCTGAGTAAACAGCTCTAGAAACTCTCTCTGTTTGTTTAGGATAGACGCTGCCGTATTAGCTTGGTGTGATATCAATTCCTGTCTGAATCTCTCCCTGCTCACTTATAGCTCTGGGGTCAGATTACAGCAGGGAGGGGGAGAGGAGCAAATTGAGCATGCTCAAGCCCTAGCCCTGGAGGTTAAACCTGAAAACAGGAAGTCTGATACAGAAGCCCACGTGTATACAATAGAAGGAAAGAAATGCTGTGTTTCTATTGACAGAGGACTCAGAGCAGCATTACTTTGAGGATTTACTGTATTTATATAGACCTTTCTTATAAAGCTTACTTAATTTCCTTATCCTTTAAAAGCCACTGCACATGGCAGTCCTTGCCTTTTAAAAATGTAATGGGCTAATTCAAAGTTTAAACTGGGGAATCCATAATATCAAAATTTTCCTGACAATCAGGTTTTTAAAGAATTTACAGTTATCAAAGCTGATACTTGTGTCAGTTTGTCAGAATAAAATAAAAAAATCCCATGGGTATTACGGCAGTGCGCTACCCATTTGAATCCTGACTCTAAAACACATACTGCACACAAAGAGAAAAGATTTTACTAGCAACTTTTGTGTGGATCAATTAGTCAGAAAGGTTTTACTGAGCAGTAAAATTTTCTGACCTGATAAATTGCCTGTTGATTATTTTTGTCTGAGCACATGGCATCTCCTTTTACAGTAACATGGTGTAGCAGCGACACCTTGTGGCATCCTCCGATATCTGCCAGGCTGCACCAGCACAAGGACTCTGGCCCCTGACCAGCCCCTCGGAAACCCTGTAGCTAAAACCCCAACCATGTGGACCAGACCAGAGAGGAATTAACCCTACAGGTCCCAACATTTGTTTTTGCTTACCATCATTATTCACTTATTGAATACTAAAGAGAATACTAAAGAGAACTGGGACATGCACATGTAAAGAACATGAAAATTCTCTTACAATTGGTACTAAAAAGTCTATGCAACAAAAGCCCTGACTCTATGATCTGAATTCTATTTTAATAAAGTTATAGGATTTAGGTATAAATTAACATAAACAAATGTAAAAAATCTTTTAAGAAAAGGATAACTTTATTTTATTAGAATACAGTCTGATAATTCAGAATACTGATGTAGCAGTTAGGGCAGTGTCGGACTGGCCCACCGGGATACCAGGAAAACTCCCGGGGAGCCCAGGTGTCAGTGGGCCCTACTGCTGCTAAACATTTGGCCTATTTCATGGTCATTTCCTATTTCTATGAGAACAAAAAGGCTAAATAGATGGAATAATAGATTATAGTATGTAAAGAAAAGAGAACAGAGGTTGAGTGAGGAGAGGAAGAATAATAGTATTGAGAGTGGGCCCCTGGTCTAAGGTTTTTGGGTGGGCCCCTGGTGTCCCAATCCGACACTGAGTTAGGGAACATTCAACTTAAAAATCTCTGGTTGAATTGGACAATTAAAAAGTTATTCTAGACTTGTTATGTCATCCCCTTTGTACATAGTATAAACAAACTTAGGAATACTTTAAAAACATGAAATAAAAGTTTTATAAAAAAAACAACAACTGTAAAAAGCATTCTGCCTCATTCTTGTTTTACCTTCTGTTGGGAATAGGCACAATAATTTGTGTGCAGCTGCCCCATTCTTTCACAGCTTCTATCATTCCTTCCAAAAAAGGCCACAAGGACAACTGGGCTCCTCTTTTTGGGTAATAAATCATCCAGTAACAGTTAACACCCAAATAGGGTTGCCACCTTTTTGACCCAAACAGTTCAGTTTCTCTAAGGACTATTTGGGTCTTAACTTTCTGTTCGGTTTTTAACCTTTGCGAAGCCTGTACAATACTCTGGCCAATAAATGAAAAACATTGAAATACTGAGATACTCACTTTAGTGAGTATTGGCTTAGTTATTGCCAAGTGCATTTACTTTTTTATTATTACAGAAACAAAAAAAAAGCAAATCAATCAAAAATAAGAAATTGTTTTTCTAAATTATTAGAATTGCTGTATTTCAGAGTTTTCTGGAAAACATATTTCTGTATAATAGATCCCATACCTGTAATTAAAATATTGGGCTTACTCAGGCAGAATATAGATAGAGATACAGTGTGGTTTTGAACTGGATTTCAAAACTTTCTGTCCATTCAAAACTTTGTATGCCCACCCCAACATCACTACCACACCCCCAATGTTATCTGCCCCACCCACTTTGTCCTGGCAAAGGTGTATAACGCTACACCCAAATCATATATTCCATAAACATATATATATACACACACAGGGGAAGGAACCTACCTGTGTCAATAGCTGTCATAGGGAGTACAGGAACTATCGCTTAGCTCTATACAGATACAAGGGACAAAATTAAGTCTCACAAACATGTAATTTTACCCTAAATAACTGGTCAAATAATACCCGCACCCATCATTTAATAGTCATACACCCACACTCATGGAATCCAGTCTCAAGGGTTCAAATCCGCTAAATAATTCCTAAACCCTCCCTCACTAACATATTTAACAGAGTCTCTAACCCGACCTCAAAGTTCTGTCACTGCGTCCGGCCCTTTCTGAGGAATACGGGAATACTTTTGGATGGCGGGGGAAGCAATGGGTTCAGGAAAAGAATAGACAATTGGGTGACTGGTTGAAGGTAGGGTTGCCACCTTTTCTGGAAAAAAAAACCGGCCTTCCTATGTCTTTATGGTTTTTCCCTATAAATAACATTGGCATCAAGCAACATTTTTACTGGCCAGGCTGGTAAAACACCGGCCAGGTGGCAACCATAGGTGAAGGGGTTAAAGACAAGTGACTTCCGAAGAGAGTAGGCATGTCTGAAATGGCAAAAGTATGTGCCATTGGTTGTCACATTAGCCCCTTGGCATTAAATCACGAATGGTACAGAAGAGAATTGAGAGGCAGAATTGTCAACTGCTCACGTGATATATTCTCCTTTTCTCCAGCGTTTCGCTTTGCTACCTCAAAGCTCTTGCACTTATTTAGCTTTTGGGGCAAGTCCTTACCAGGCAAAGCTCTGCAGTCGCACAGACAGTCGCAGTCCTTTAAAGATATCAGACGGTAGTGTGTACAAAGTGTATGGAGTCAGCTCTGAGGCACGAACCTTGCTGTGAATTGAGTGAGAGGAGCACGGGATTCCTGGAGAGGGGTAGTGACACGTTGCTTGAGGGGAGTTATTAGTCCCAGGGATTTCCTGATTGTCACTGCCCTGTTGTGTGCCACACCGGCCCCTGCTCCCAGGCACATTCCATTGTTTCATTGGAGACACAGGAGCTGAACTGTAAAATCAGAGCTGTTACATGTTAACCCAGTTGTCACATTGCACCAGTGCACAAACCTATGGCAACCAGATCTTTGCTTTCAATTCTATGACAACCAGTCGGATCTTTGCTTTCAATTTCAACCTGGCAATAGACTGAGTTTAAAAATGGCTGATTAGTTGCTGTGAGCAACTGCACTTGTGATATTCATCACATAAATTAGTAATTGTGCCCTGACAGACAATTTGTTAGCACTGTCCGCTGAACTTGGCAACACATGTCCTTGTAATGCATGGTTTTTATGCCTCACAAGAATCACTGAAACCCTGACTCTGGCCTGGCACCGAGCAAGATTGTTTCTTACATACCAAATGTGCCCAACTAGATTGCATCAGTGTTGCGAGGAGCATCGTACAATGCCACTTCTCTTTCAGGACAGTAGTGAAGGAGAGGGGTGAGGAGAATGAGCCATATAAAAAAGCAGAAAAAGAAACCAGGAGATAATGGCCAATGGGGGGGTGTTAAGGGAGAGGATAGGATGAGAGGTGTAGGGGATTAAATGGTCCATAAAGAGGGGGAGAATAGCATTTAAGGAATAGTGAAAGGGTACAGTAGAGGTGAAGAGAAGGAAAGCAGATGATCAGTAAATAAAAAATTTATGGAAAATACACTTTTTCTTCTTGAAGAGGGGAGAACTAGAATCCTGGAGAAGAAAACACGGAAATGTTGGAAGGTAAGGCAAGTTAAGTGATATTTCCTTTTTCAGAAGTCCTGAGGGGGGACGTCGGTTTCCAAGTTTCAACCTAGTTTCTGCCAAGAGTATTCCTATTGAAATGTGCAATGAATCCTCAGTCATTCAAAAGCTGTCCATAGATGCAAAGATCCAATCGTTCGAGGACTTCCCCATCTCCCGACCTGCCACTAATCATTCCGATCAAATAAAGTAGTAAAAGAACAGATCAGCCGATGTTCTGCCCCTGACAGCAATTGTACGAAAGTTATTTCCAACAATAGCTAGTGACAGTCTCCCACTGAAAATTGCACGATCGGCAATACACACAGAGATATTATCGGCAGCCGACAGAAATCTTTTAACCTGTCGACCAAACGACCGATCTCCGCCGGACGAAAAATGTTGGGACTCTCCACACACGATCTGAAAATCTTATGAATCGAGGATTTGTACGATTGGATCTTTGCGTCTATGGCCAGCTTTAGGGCTAAACTCCACAAGCGCTTTTTTAGGATGGTGTCAAATCGACAGAATCTAAAATGTCGGATGTAGTCACATGGGTCAATATATGATGGGACTGATTGTAGGTGTTGCATGCAGGATCAGCTAAAATCTGACCCACAAAATAAGATGAAAAGTGCACGTGGAGTTTTCAAAATCACTGGGAATTTATGCGTTGCACCAAGTTTACTATTTGAGGTAGGACAGTTTTTTGAAGTATTGCAAATTTTTTGAAGTATTATATAATGTAAAATTATCTGTAAAGTGTAACATACTGGCGCTCAATACATATAGGATAACAAGAATTATAATCTTGGCAAGCTTATCTTCCATTCCTATTGCTACACTTAGGGGCCGATTCACTAAAGGTCGAATATAAAGGGTCAATTAACCCTCGATATTCGACTAGGAACTAAAATCCTTCGACTTCGAAAATCAAAGTCGAAGGATTTAGTGCAGATAGTTTGATCAAACGATAATTCCTTCGATCGAACGATTAAATCCTTCGAATCGAACGATTCGAAGGATTTAAATCCAACGATCGAATGAATATCCTTTGATCAAAAAAAGTTAGCCAAGCCTATGGGGACCTTTCGTTCGACCTATCGAATGGTCGAATAGTCGAACGATTTTTACTTCGAATCCTTCGATAGTCGTAGTCGAAGGTCGAAGTAGCCCATTCGATGGTCGAAGTAGCCCAAAAAAAAACTTCGAAATTCGAAGTTTCTTAACTTCGAATCCTTCACTCGAAGTTAGTGAATCGGCCCCTTAGACACCATTCCTGCAGGGACTGCAAATGGCCACTAGCTTTAGTTACTTGTGCTCTGGGCCGACAGATTTTTTGCTTCACACAAAGGAAAACTAAAGGATGGTTAAAATTAAAGTGCAGATTTCAGTGCAGCATTCTGCTGTAGCAGAGATGCATTTTGAAAAAACATGTTTTCCCATGACAGTATCCCTTAAAGTTCCACCCAACTGGCATTAAGCTGAGCTAAAGACCTTGTCCACCTCCAGTGCTCCACCGCCCCCCCCCCCCCCCAGGGGCTAAACCCATGCTTTGTTGACAACTGCTTTTGGTATGCTAAAAAAGAATGTAAATTAATCCTATTTGTTTATTATATATCCCCTATACAAAAATGGGTAGGCTTGCAAAGCTCAACATGTTTATATCGAATTTAAACAGACACATTGTATTTTACAATATAATCTTTATTTATTCATTTGAATTTACATAAAACTATAGAAGACAATAAAAAGATTATTATAATCTGACTTTCCTTAAGTATCACACAATGGATGTGTTTGTACGCTTACTCATGTCCATTTATTTAAAATGACACTACTCCCAAATGCATGTATATTTCACTTGGAGAACTATGTGCTATTCGGTTACTAGTTGCCGCTTATAACATACAATATAGCAACATTTTCAGATTTCTTGTGCTCTTACTGAGTAGGTTATGTTATTTGCTTTACAGAAATGTATTGTAACTAAGGTTGCCACCTTTTCTGGAAAAAAATACCAGCCTTGCTATATTCTGGCCATTTTTCCCTATTAATAACATTGGCATCAAGCATCATTTTTACCAGCCAGGTGGCAATCCTAATTGTAGCCCTTTTTGAAAACATTAAAATGTAGCAGTTATACTAAGGGATAGGTGTAAATTTATGAAATTAGCTTTTCATTTAATAATTTGTGATGGACGGCAGATAATTAATCTTTTACTGAGGTAGATAAAAACGAAATTGGGCCAATGATTCATCGGGTGATTTTGGGCACTTTGCAGGCTGCATTTTTTTCTTTGCAAAAAGTGGCCATTTACATCATAACTTTTAAGTGGTGATTTACCTTTAAGGTAACTTTTATTATGTTATAGAATAGCCAATTCTAAGCAACTTTTCAATTGTTTTTCATTTTTTTTTATATATATAGTTTTATAGTTATTTGCCTTTTTCTTTTGACTCTTTGCAGCTTTCAAATGGGCGTCGCTGACTCCCTTCTAAAAAACAAATGCTCTGTAAGGCTATAAATGTATTGTTATTGTTACTTTTTATTACTGATCCTTCTATTCAGGCCTCTCCTATTCATATTCCAGTCTCTTATTTAATTTTGACCCAGCAACCAAATTGTTTAAGATGCAAATTGAAGAGCTGCTGAATAAAAAGCTAAATAACTCAAAAACCTATAATAATGAAAACCGATTGCAAATTGTCTTAGAATATCACTCTCTACATCATACTAAAAGTTATCTCAAAGGTGAACAACCCCTTTAAGTTCTAGTGATCAAAATATGAGGGTTGCCAGGAATTTGTTTGGGATCCTCACTACTCGATCTGGTGCATATTTTTGGGCAACAATTGCAGCAATCCTGCACATTTTGTGACAGCATGTGTCAGCTGTGTATGGGGTACACTCCATTGTTATAATTGGATTGAAAACTACACCAATCCCCAGCATTCTGCATTCTAATGCATTTATCTACAATCAAAACCCCTGGTATACCTGATCTAATTAACCTAAAAACTGGGGCAGGTATTATTTCTGTTATGTGCTGGGAACACATTCATGAGCTTCTGTCTTTCATTGTGAATCATTAATAAGTCACTATTGTAATTATTTTAAAATGAAATGCTAATTTGTAAAGGTCTGTTTTGCAGTATTCGGTACAGATTTCTGAAAGATTGAATAGGTTTTCTTAGCAGATCGTTTCTAGTGACAAATTTCCCTACAATTTAGTCCAAAACCTGCAAATCTTGACATAATAGACCATGTACAATTTGGACAAATAATCATTGCATTTTTATGTACACAGATTTGACTGATCTACAACAGCTGGATTGAATGAATAAAAGCAGGTAGCACACAAGTTTTTTCACCTTCTGCATATTTCAGTCTGGAGAGGGGCCCAAAACCGCCCATTACTCCCCTTCATATTCTAGAAAATGCAAGACAGTGGCAGTACTGTTGTTTTTCAAATATAAATACAAATCCCTGACCAAAATACTTAAGCAAATCAGTAGCTAATCTGTCTGGCTAGTAAGCACTCATCCCCATTCTGTCCCTACTTATATAGCTATGGGAAACTCATAAATTGGGCGCTCAGTACAAAGTACTTAACTCAACAAAAGCAAAAAATGGTCTATGATCAAAATAAGCATCTTACCTTTGGAACTGTCCCGTTCATGCATTGTCTAATAGCAATTAAAAATAGTGCAAATAAAAAGTAAAAATTCACATTCATATATCCCATGACTGGCAGGGTAAGCTTAAAGAACGTGGCAAAACTTGATTTAGGCATCATATGGGGCAAACTGTTCAGGAAATAGAAGACTGACAGTTTGTTAGACATGAAACTAAAAATGTGAGACTGGGATTGGTTTTATGCCTCCCTCCTGCTTTATCACTTCCTGTCCCATCTCTTGCTTTGTAACTCTGGTTTTAATTATCACTATAAATTCAGCTACAAAGAGATATACAGTATATTCTTTATATTTCTGACAGCATCATGCATAACTGTTATTGCTATCCTTCCAGTAAAACAAGAATAAACTATTGAGATGTATCAAGCACCTTCCAAAGCCTTCACTTTAGATGATGTTACCAATATCGAATTGTTTGAGAACTTACTACTGGTGATCTGGAATCCATCCTGCTCTGATGTATACTTTAAGGGACAGATTTATCAAGGGTCAAATTGAAAATTCAAATACGAATTGAACATTTTTTATGGTCAAAACTGTCAAATTCGACTAGGGAATTATTCAAATTCCATTCAAGTTTTTAAAAATTCGAATTTTATTTTGAGATTTATAATACTCTGGCTCTTTAAGAACTTGAATTCTAATATTCGCCACCTAAAACCTGCCAAATTGCTGTTTAAGTCAATGGGAGAGGTCCAGGGATCAATTTGGAGATGTCTGCAGCCTTCCTGACATTCAAGTTTGTTTCAGAGAAAAAAACTCGAATCGAGTTTGATCGATTCAGCTTCTGTTTCTCTTCATTCTGTCTTCATGCAGCAGTTGGGTGTCAGATATTCATTGACAGTTAGATCCAAGATATCTTATAGGGGTAGGCTTCTTTCCTAGATTATTATCTAGGAGCTCAATCAAATAACTGATTCCAATACAAACAAAATCTAAGAAAATAACTGCCTTTTGCACAAATCCTGCATGTAGAGAGACAGGATGTCTGGCTATTTTAATAGAGTGAACTCAAATACATCTTCTAGGCTAAAGAATCCACTCTATAAGATATAGTGGATCTAACTGTCAATTAATATCTGACACTGACTCTTGCATGAATACAGAATAAAGAGAAACAGAAGCTGAGAGAGGGATAGGGAAGATAAACTTGATTGTTTCAGAAGTGGTACAGAATTTTTAAATGTATTTAGAACGTTTATTTTTTCAATATGCTGAAGCTTATATTACATTTTTATTTTCGCAATAGTTCCCTTTTAAATAACCCAAGCAAAGCTCTGAATGGTTGCCATTCAGTAATAGCACTGGAGCAATTTTGTACCTTTGTAAGTAAATAGTAATTGTGTTTTTTATTAATAAATATCCATTGCATGGTGTTTTTTTTACTACTGAATTGTTAAAACCTACACTGTACTAAACCTTTTAATCAATTCTACAACGTCAAATGGACAATGATCAGTATTGCAGCAGAACCAATACCAAAATGTGTTAGTCCTCTGAAGAACCAGAGTCATCTAAAAGATACTAGTGCTAGATTATACCGTTTCTTGAAAGAAACACTAAGTCACAGATGCCTTCTAGACCAGTGATTTCCCTGTCTTGTTTATCTCATTAGTATTGTGCTTTGGCAGCCATATTTATATTGGGGCCTAAAAAAATCAGCTTCTACTTTGGCATCTCTGGAGACTGAGTTCACTGAGTTTTTGTATGTTTTTTTGTAGCACAAAGACGTTTCCAATAAGCAAAGTGTTCACAGTTATGATACATAAACATTCCTGCCAAGGTAAGGCCTATTCCCATGTAGCTAAGTACAGTCAGATGACTTCCGAAGAGGACACGAGACAACACCAGGTTCCCAACAATATTTAAATTTCCAAGCACATGTATGGTAACCGCAGATGTAAATGTGATGACGCAGAAGCTGGCCAGGTTGTACAAAACGGATCCTACGCAGCTCAGAAGGATGAAAAGCCAAAGTCTGTTATCACAATCAGGTGGGACCTCCCATATCACTCCACTCTCCAACACTATGGCAGCTAGAAACAGAATACAGAAGCTGGGGATGGACATTAGGTATAGAAGTGTTACAGAGTGAATTTTCTCTTCCTTCAGAAGTGAACCTGAAAAAGAGAAAAACATATTTAGAATTATGCTTGGTTATAAGAATGGGTTTGATTTTGTCACCTATTGTGATCTTAAAACAGGTCACTTATTCCCTGTCTCTTGTGGTCATGTCACAAGTGTTTTCTTCACTGGCAAATCAGCTTCCTTCTACCCCAAAATCACTGTTCATTGACAGGCAGGGCACTAGCCGGTCAGTGCAAAGACAGGGTCGATTTTGGAGCATGAGTAATTTCACATTTCTGAAAATGCTGAAATCCACATGTTGGTGTTCTACATGGCCAGTACTGTGAGGCAGAAGAAAACTGAGAGAGTGTTTTGCGCAACCTCTAGGCTACAATTTTTTGAGTAGCCCACAGTTTACTTTGTTTGTTGAAGACATGTAAATGAGCTGTGCATATAAATAAACAGAACATCGGGATATGGTACTAAACCATTAGCTTCAGTTTATAACACTGGATATGGGGGGAGTATGCAGGATTTGTTTGCCCCCCTCCATGGATGTGCAAAATTATTTTTTCAGAGTGTATTACTTTGTTCCTAGCATTGTGTTCTGAAACCCTTTCAGGAAATAAACACCTTTAAACACCTTTAAATAAAAAGCTACTGCTGAAAGACAAAATAGTACAGTAGTAGTAGTACAGTAGTAGGCTTTATTCACACATTCTGCCGTAGGATTGAGCCTTTCCCTTGGTTCAGCTAGTAACTACAGTTTTCTGCTTTTTAATACCAATTCAGCACAAAGGGGTTATTTTGGTAGTCTAGACATAACCAAAGTCAGGATTTGACCTCTGTAAGAATATTGTCACACAGGGTTGAAAAATGCAGATTGAGACTCAGCCCCTACTCTGCATTCTGACCCTTATTTTGCTTGGAATCATTGCATCAGCTTGTGGATGATTTTGGCACTCAAACACATTTTGGCGCAGAAATCTGCTGCCTGTGCCTGCACCCAAGCTGGTTACAGGTGCAAGCAAGTTCAGTGGCAGAATGCAGAGTAGGGGCTGATTCTCAGCCTTGATTTTTCAGCAGGTTGAGTTTCAGCCCGTTTGGCATGATTCTCATCATTAGCTTGCACTGACAAGGAGAAAACTATTACCTTTTGTCATGGGAAAAAACATTTTTTTCAAAATGAATCAGTTAATAGCGCTGCTCCAGCAGAATTCTGCACTGAAATCCATTTCTCAAAAGAGCAAACAGATTTTTTTATATTCAATTTTGAAATCTGACATGGGGCTAGACATTTTGTCAATTTCCCAGCTGCCCCTGGTCATGTGACTTGTGCCTGCACTTTAGGAGAGAAATGCTTTCTGGCAGGGTGCTGTTTTTCCTTCTCAATGTAACTGAATGTGTCTCAGTGGGACATGGGTTTTTACTATTGAGTGTTGTTCTTAGATCTACCAGGCAGCTGTTATCTTGTGTTAGTGAGCTGCTATCTGGTTACCTTCCCATTGTTCTTTTGTTTGGCTGCTGGGGGGAAAAGGGAGGGGGTGATATCACTCCAACTTGCAGTACAGCAGTAAAGAGTGATTGAAGTTTATCAGAGCACAAGTCACATGACTTGGGGCAGCTGGGAAATTGACAATATGTCTAGCCCATGTCAGATTTCAAAATTGAATATAAAAAAATCTGTTTGCTCTTTTGAGAAATGGATTTCAGTGCAGAATTCTGCTGGAGCAGCACTATTAACTGATTCATTTTGAAAAAAAATGTTTTTCCCATGACAGTATCCCTTTAAACTCCTTTACGTTGTGTAATAATAGACTAACTCCCAGCATGCACCAACAGTCAGGATATCAGGGGATTCTGTGAGTTTAATATGGGAACCCTTTAGAGTCCAAAGGGCAAATTTGCTCTGCCATGCTATAAAATTAGTCCTAAAAAAGTCCAGCATGCACTAAAAACAATAAAAGAATTGTATTTTTTTTTTACAATCAATGTAACATGGGTGACTAAGTACTGGGTGACAGATGTTCTCCCAACAATAAAAAAGATTTAGTGAGCACTGGCACCACAGCTACAAGTCTTATAGGCAATTAAAGTTTGACTTTATTATTCAGGAATTTTTATTCCTCTACAATGTGACTTTACACTGGGCTGAACAAATTATTTTCATAATTTAATGTACACAGAATGTTCCTTACAAAAACGAATGTGCCCCTAGAAATGTAAGATAGGAAAACTCAGCCTGAAGTTATGCCAGCCAGGGCCAGCGTTCTAGGATGATAACATGTCATTGAAATATGATATGAGTGGAGACAATTGAATCATGTTTAACCAATCAATGTAATGATGGGATTTTTAGGTTGATAAATACCCTTCTCATTATGGGTATTCTCTTTATTCAATATAAATGTAACTTATTGGGTACATAGAACGTGCCATCTTTGCATATTTACTTTTAGTCATAACAAAGAAGTTTCCATAATGCTGACCATGAAAAGCAAAATATGTAAGAAGTGATACATTTTAATATAATGTACTGTACTAACTGTTTACATAGCAGGTAACATAAGGGGGATTATTTATCAAAATCCTAATTCATCTCACTTCTTTTGAAAAGCCACTCCGACATTTCCCCCCTATTTATCAATTAAATAAAAAAAATAATTGATTAAAATTTTCCAGAAAAATCCTTGTGAGAGAAAAGTCTTGATAAGATTGTAAAAAAAATCAGAATCCGCAACTTTTTCCGATTCGGCGAGCGCCGAAGATTTGCGGCCAGCCGACCAGCTGAAAATGCGGAAATGCCGAACAGCCAAACTCCCGAAGTGGCGAAATGACCCAAAGCCACAAAAATAGCTGAAGCCGAACTCCCAAAGTGGTAAAAAGACCCGAAGTCACGAAAACAGCCGAAATTGAAGTCCTGAAGCAGGGAAAAGACCCAAAGTCACGAAAACAGCCGAAATTGAAGTCCTGAAGCAGCGAAAAGACCCAAAGTCACGAAAACAGACGAAATTTAAGTCCTGAAGCAGCGAAAAGACCCGAAGTCACGAAAACAGCCAAAATTGAAGTCCTGAAGCAGCGAAAGGACCCGAAGTCACAGAAACAGCTGAAATCTAAGTCCTGAAGCAGCGAAAAGACTCAAAGTCACGAAAACAGCCGAAATCTAAGTCCTGAAGCCATGAGTTCAATTCTACTGAACACCACTTTGTGTTTTTTTTTTTTGTTTTAATCCCCTGGCCACCAATGTATTATTTTATTATTCTATAAGTCCCTGCCATTTTTTTTAACTTGTAAGGGGGGCCTTGGCACCAATGCTTTTTAAAAAAAAAACTTTTATGGGGGGGGCCTGGCGCCAGTGTTTTTTTTTTAAACTTATAAGGGGGCCCTGACCATTAATAGCTTTTTATAACTTGTGTGTGTGGAGGGTTACTTTTTTAGCGTTGATGTCTGTGTGGTCTTTTAACTGTGATGTGGTTATTCGGGCTTTTAATGCCGTCGGGTTTAATAAATAACAAAAAATTTGGGTTCTTTTCTATAAAAAATTTGTGGTCTTCCCCTTTAAAACTCCAACCAGAAGAAATCGGTCTTTAATAAATAACTCTCAAGGTGCGTAGAATACGTAGAATATGTAGAATACGTAGAATACAGTGGTTTAGGTTCTCACACTTGAAGATAGCATAGTCCCTTCACTAAGACAATCTCAAATTTACCTTAATGATATAATCATTTTTTTTCTAAATATTCTGTGCATGTTATGTTCCACTGGTTTAAAGTTTACAACCACAGGAATATGATCCGACGAAGCAAGACTGTATCAACTAGCCAAGATCAAAATCAAACTTGCCTGATCAATATCTACCTGATTTTGACCAGATATTGGTCAAGAGGGAACCATACATGACCAAATAAGCTGCCGAATTGGTCTAAAGCTTCATTTGGCAACTCAAATCTTCCTGTGTATGGTCACCATTACACCAGGTGAATGACCAAAGTCCCATGAAAAAGAGAGGAGTTAATAAAACATAAGCATTATGAGTGACCTGACCTTATCACTTATTTGGTTTTCTGCTTGAAGTGATTTCAATGGTACGTTATCCAAAAGGTTGCAACTAGATCTTTATGGTATTCTACGGCTATTCTACTGAATCTTTCACGCAGGATTCGGGGGTTCAGCCAAATCCAAAATAGTGGATTCAGTGCACCCCTAATTTTAACTACTATATAGAATACACAACACTACAATGTAGCTGAGAGTAAATACTGACATCACGTTGTATTAATAAACTCAGAGATGACATTCATACACATTTTTGGTTAATCTATTATAAGACTTTACTTACTTTGTTGTATAGATTTCAGTCCCCTGAGAAAAGTTGAAGCAAAAAGGTAGAAGCAGCCGGTCTGGTCAAACTGCACCTCTCCAATAATGCTAAAACAGGCCCCCAGGCAAATGGGTACCATGGCAGTGTACTTGAGTGTGTTGTGTCTGGTGCCCAGAAATACTTTGGAAAGGGCCAGTGTGAAGATAGGTGTTGTGGTATAAATCATCTGTGCAAAAGAGAGCTGGACACAGCTTAGACCAAGGTTTCCGAAGGCAATGCTGGAGCAGAAAGTTAGACTCAAAAGGAATACTTTAAATCTGGCATTAGCATTCAGTGGTACTTCTTCTTCTGCCTTTAAGTTCAGCAAGCCAAACCTTATCAATGGATAGTCCAGCAGAATAGCAGTAAGCATATGGAAAGACGACAGCAGTAAGGGGTATTTGAAGTTGTACACTGCAAATATCCATTTGTTCAGGCTAGATATGGTTGTGCCAGTTACTAACCAGAGGACTACCGATGCTATAATGTATATTGTGGGTGCTCTTTTATCATTCCGTGGTATGACCACCTTAGGCTCAAGGACAGAAGCAGAGGCTGCTCCATCATTAGGTTCCATGACAACCTCATCTTTACGGCTTGGTGCCACACACATTGGTTGTTCAGGTAATCCTGTAGCGACAAGGCAAGCGTCCTTCTCTACTGTAGACACACATTTCAGGATGAATAATAGGAGTGCGTGGTGACCTTCAAATAAAGGTCAAGTTTCAGTTAGAATTTTAAAAAAAAAATCTTTTATAATGTGTCCTTTTATTGGTGTGTTTTATTAGTTCTTCGTCCTGAGGCGATTGTGCTATAAAAGTCAAAGAGCCATTGTTAGACTTCTGTTGTTTATTTCTGTCAACATACCCATAAAAAATCAGAAAGTTTATGGGTAATAATGCAACCCTTATTATAAACTACACGAATATTAAAGCAAAACTATAACCCCAAAATGAATACTCAAGCAACAGATATTTATATCAAACTCAGTGACGTATTAAAGAATATCACCAAACTGGTATATATATTAAAGTAAATATTGGCCTTTTACATCTCTTGCCTTGAACCACCATTTTGTGATGGTCTGTGTGCTGCCTCAGAGATCACCTGACCAGAAATACTACAGCTCTGACTGTAACAGGAAGAAGTGTGGAAGCAAAAGACACAACTCTGTCTGTTAATTGGCTCATGTGACCTAACATGGATGGTTTGTTTGTGTGCACCGTGAATCCTACGATCCCAGGGGGCGACCCTTATTTTTTAAAATGGCAATTTTCTATTTAGGATTATCCAATGGCACATACTACTAAAAAAGTATATTATAATAAAAAATGGTTTATTTATATGAAGCAGGGTTTTACATATGAGCTGTTTTATGCAATATATTTTGATAGAGACCTACATTGTTTGGGGGGGGGGTTATAGTTTTTCTTTAATCATTTTCTAAGGAGTTCCACTGACAAGAGAGCATTTATACAGGTCATGGAACTTCCCGGGTGACTTCCAATATCCTTGTATTGTACGACAGAGGGTGCAGCCTATTATATAAAATAGAAGTTTGAATGAGTCATGTGACATCACTAAAAAAACACCATAGCCATTGCTATAATCACATTGTTTGTAAGGAGGTTATTTATGGCTTCTGTGTATTGGAGTTAAACAATATATATGTGCAGCATTTTTGCTAAGAAATAAAGCATTCCTCTCACCTTGGTATAGTTCTGCAAATCACTGCCGTGGAGCCATTGTTCACCTTCACGTGTCCTCCTTTCAGACTGAAAGAGACAGGCTTTGCCAGGAATTCCTAGACTCATTTAGAAGGTAGTACAACACGTATCAATGGGCTTTATTATCCTTCCTCAGTCAAAGCTCAGGAGAGATCTGCAATCCCCGAGCAAGGCTGAATATGAAAGCAGCATCCCCTGATATTCCTCCTCCCATGCTGGGCTCCTAGCTAGAGAGAGAATTTTGCAGAGATGGAGCTGCACTGTGAGCTCATCAGATACTAAATAGAGAAAAAGGAAAACATACACTGCTGTTAGTCACTGCCCCATGGCAACCAACACGCACCGTGTACAATCTGTCTGTAGTCGTAATGGCAGGACACAGGCGTGCTGTCTGTGCTTCACTATGGGCAATGACAGGCTGTCACGTCAGATGGAGACAGAAAATAAAGGACTGGCACACCTCCCCTTCCTAGAACATCCCATTCCGTCAGCCTTCCAAATTTAGACCCCCACCCTGTTCTAGAAAAACTAAAAGTAAACAGCAGCTGGCACTGAGTGAGTTATAACTAGTGAACTGGCTTAGCTGTGTATCACACCGATATTGTTTTTACAGCATGAACACTTGTCATCCAAGGACAAAATAAGCAATTAAGTAGCAGGGTTAAAGGGGAACTTTGCCCATAGGTTGATTTAAATCTAAAGATAGATTGTTTTTCAAGTATTATGATCCTGTGCATCCCAGCATTAACACAGCTATGAGGTTACTGTGGTAATTGAATCTTAGGAAAGAGCAATATGAACTACAACTCCCAGAATAGTGCTTGTATACCAAAACATAGGTTGTTATCTTTAGAATGGGAAATTGTGTAAGTAGAGTTAGCAGTAATAGGGTTTATATAAAATGATATTTGCGAAATCTCGACATGGGGAGCACTTCTCTGAAAACAATCACTTGTGTTTCAAATTTTAAATCATAGAAATTTTTCCTTTTGCAAAGAAAGAATTTGCTTGCACTAAAAAGTGAAGGATAAGGGTGTGTTTACAGTATATACAAGAGTTAGCTGTGTGTTGCATGTCATACACATGTACTTTTAGAAAGGGTGTCGTCAGACTGGTTAATGCAGTTGTCATTCACATTTCCATAATTGTAATGACAAGGAAAAGGGAATGATGGTATCTGTAACTAAAGGTGGCCATACATGGGCAGATTAAAGCTGACGATATTGCCCTTTAGATTGATTTTTTTGCTTATCTGCCCCTGTGTGGTGGCTAACGATGGGTCTTCCCAATCGATATCAGGCCAAAAATCAGCCTGATATTGATCCGGTAGGTTTAATTTTTTTTACGATCGAGGACCTTATTGGGCAATTTTTTTTATTGTAATGCGATTGTTTGGCCCTAGGGCCGAATGATCAGATTAACCCGATATCGCCCTGCCTTTGGTGGGCATATCGGTTTACAGTGCCGGGCCACGCTGGGCAGGTGCCCTAGGCAAGCCGGGCAGTCGCGGTGCCGGCTTAGCGTGAGAATGCGCAAACTTGCTCTCGCGTGTGCATGCATGAATTTGCACTAGCGTGCGCATGCGCGAAATTGCGATATAGTGCACATGCGTGAATTGAAGTTCGCACGCATGCGCAGAAGCACAAAAAGTGAGAAGAAACACAGAGAGTCAGGCAGAGAAGGGAACAAGACTTGGGGTAGGCGACAGAGGAGGTACGTGCCTGGCGCCCTCCCAGCTTTGCACCCTAGGCACGTGCCTACTCTGCTTACCCCTAGTTCCGGCACTGTCGGTTTAATATCTGCTCTTTGGCAAACAAGCGGATCTTATCGTGTACGGCAAGGGATTCTGTCATGATTTTTATGATGTCGTTTTTATTTCTAAATTACACTGCTTACACTGCGAATAATTCACTCTACAATATAAAATGTAATTCCTGAACCAGCAGTGTATTTTTTGTGTGTGTAGGCAGCCATTTCAGTTCATTTTGCCTGGTCGTGTGCTTTCAGAAAGAGCCAGCACTTTAGGATGGAACTGCTTTCTGGCAGGCTGTTGTTTCTCATACTCAATGTAACTGAGTGTGTCACAATGGGATCTGGATTTTACTATTGAGTGCTGTTCTTAGATCTACCAGGCAGCTGTTATCTTGTGTTAGGGAGCTGTTATCTGGTTACCTTCCCATTGTTCTGTTGTTAGGCTGCTGTGGGGGGAGGGAGGGGGTGATATCACTCCAACTTGCAGTACAGCAGTAAAGAGTGACTGAAGTTTATCAGAGCACAAGTCACATGACTGGGGGCAGAGGGGAGCACAAGTCACATGACTGGGGGCAGAGGGGAACTGACAATATGTCTAGCCCCATGTCAGATTTCAAAATGAAATATAAAAAAATCTGTTCACTCTTCTGAGGAACAGATTTCAATTCAGAAGTCTGCTGGAGCAGCACTATTACCTGATGTGTTTTTTAAAAAAAAAAATTCCATGACAGTATCCCTTTAAGGAAGAGAGTCTGACCAACCCCCATTCTTTCCATATTGGTTCTAGTGTTACTATGGGCAGAAGCCAGCTTTTCAAGCAAACTGCTCACTGTTCCGTGATTGCTAAGGACATATTCCTTTGCTATGGAAAGTGTGAGCAGTTGGGAAGAATGTCTATTAGTGGTGATAAGTTGGAACTGCTATAAAAACACGTTTGCGGTGTCCTGTGTGATACAGACAGACTTGTAATCTTATGTCTGGGGAGTTGCTATGACAACGTTATGCGCTATGGAAAAGGCTGAGGAATTTAGAGAATCATTTTTAGTGGTGATGGGTGGGGAAAGGACCAGCTATAAAAATGAATTTGCTGTGTAGTGTGATAATACAAGAATAGGAGTTAACCCTACTGGTGCTGCAATTCACTGATTTTTTGTAAATCTGGCAGCTGCAATAATATTATAAGCCTGTGTCAAAGGGACATTCTATATAGTGAAAATGGTTGGAGGGCTTTAAATGACTTTTAACAAAAATCATACCAGGTAGGAGTATTTGATATAATAATGTTTTCTAAATATTCTTTTAAAGGCGCTAACTCAGGAATGCCCATACATTACTAATGTGGGGTCTTCTTTTAGTGATATTGTCCCATTATGATCTACATCCAAAATATCACTGTGTAACACATTCTGTTCCATAGAAAATATTACTTTGATTTATATTGATTTATAAGAGAACCTATATTACTATATTTAAAAAACCTTAACAGAAAACGGTAATTTAGTCAAGCTGTTTGTTGGCAGAATCTTCAGATCTACTGATCACCAACTAAAGGTCTACAGGTAGATCCTGATCTACCTTTTGGATACCCCTGCGGTAACTAATGGACGTGTAGCGCTATAATAAATTGAGCGCACCGTTCTCTGACTATGACCTCCACTCCCAATACTGTGCTCCAGATGAGACTTTAATTCTTAGGGAGTAAGCCCTCGCAAACGGGGTGGAGGCAGGGTGTAGTGTAACTGTAACTTTGTGCAGGGTGCAATAATTGGGTGCCAGTGGTTCTAATAACCAATGAAAATATTTATTGTACAAGAGCATTCACAATGGAGTGTACATACGGAGTAAATAGGATCATACATCAACAGTGGATAGGCATATACTCATAGCACCTTTGGTCAGTATCAGTCCCCACCAATGTTTAAGGTTTTTACTTAAAACATTACAAAGTAGAAATTTCATGAAACCCATGTTTTTGGAACAGTGAACCCAAGTCTTGGCCACCACAAAGTGCAACAGTTCTCAAACTGTGGGGCAAAAGCATTGTGGGTGGGTGACCAGCCAAATGGCAGTAAGGGTGAGATTGTATAGGGAAAATACACTGGTAAATTTTCATCACGCCAAGACAAAATACACCACAATTATATCACAATAATAACTAGACTATGCTTAGGGTTGTCAACTTTTCCTTTGCTGAAGGATGAAGGGTACTATATTGCTTTCTTCATCTTGCTATTTTATGCTACATTATTGGGTGAGTGAGAAGTGTGCACCGTTTGATTAGCACAGCCATATTTTATTATTGCAAGTCATGTTTCCTTGAGTGTCCTCTGCTAGACATGTGCATGGTTTGCAATTGGACATTTTTGTCCAGACCGCCAGGGTGACCGATAATTTCTTCTAATGGGTCCTTAAATTAGGGTATTGCGGAGTATGTAGATTCTCTGCTTCAGCCCTGTGTACAACAAATTGGCAGCTATTTAAGGGATACCAATGATTTTCTGAGTAGTATTGAATAGTATTGATTTGCAAATTTGTGAATCAGTTAAATGCAATTAATAGCCCAGTTAAGTTCACTCTAAAATATGATGTGGACAGTATAGAATTCCTGGATGTAAAAATATATAAAAATTATGGTAAACTGAATTTCTGTATTTATGTGAAACCCACTGACAGGAATACTATCTTGCATTATCACAGTAACCTCCCTAGGCACCTGTTAGATCTGCTACCAAAATCGCAGATGCTGAGGGTGGTATGCATTGACAGCAATTGGAACAAAAGAAAGTAAGATTTAACCATGATGGCCAATAGATTCTTGGAGAGAGGATATCCCTCTGCACTGCTACAAGATGTTATGGAATGGGCACTTGACTTGGATAGGGAAGAAATGGTACTTGAACAGGAATGTGTGAAAACAAATAAAGAACATACTGAGGATATGTACTATGTAAGAGGATATGGGGTAGCAGCAAGTTACAAGTGGCAGTGTGTATTGAAGCACTGGCCATTGGTCTCCAGTGATGAGACATAAGAAATGACATACATAATAAATTACCCCCCAGACCTAAATTTAGCTACAAGAAGGGTAGGAGTGTAGAAGAAAATTTAAGTCCATCAGACCAGGTAGCTAAATACACAAAACCCCTTAAATGCAGCTGTTGTGTAATGTGCAGCAGTCTGATTTAAGGCTCCAATTTCCCACACCTGCGCACTGGCAAAAAATATGTGATTAAGCAGCGAATGACATATATCAGAAAATGTCCCTGTGGCCTCATCTATTGTGGGAAAATCACACGACAGCTAAAGGAGCAGATTGGTATGCACAGGGCCAGTATTAGGGCCGCATTGGACCCAGACCAGAGAGAGAGAGAGAGAGAGAGAGGGCAGGGACAAGGGGAAGAAAAAACAGGATATTGCACAACAATTGGTGGCAAAACATTAGGCAGAAGACAGGCACAGTCCAGTAGCATTTAGATGCAGGCCGATTGAGCATGTTCCGATTAAAGCTCATGGTGGGGATTTCGATAAGGCTTTACTGCAAAGGGAAGTCTATTGGATTCACAATCTGGACTGTGTGGCACCAAAGGGGTTAAACAACCAATTGGTGTTAAGTTGCTTTTTAACCTAAAACAATCCAAAAAATGATCATTATGTATGGCCAAAAGTAGACAGAATAGGAAATGTTGACTAATCTATTGGTAAATGTGTTGCAATAATAATGAAAATAGGTACATTGATTGTAACAGTATTTAATGAGTGTGTATCTGTAGCTTCTGTTAACAAAAAGTATAAACTTTAAAGCACTGTGTATCTTGACAGCGCTATATAAATAAATGATGATGATGATGATGATATACTTTGTATAAATTTGCAGGGTATGCATTGAAGGGATTTCTGCAAATGGACTTTTATCTTGTGAACACTTACGTTACTCAACAGTGGTGAGAACATAAACTTTTTTTAAAGAATGTTTGAATGACCAATTGAACTAATGAAGTATGATTTGACATGCCTAACATCATGGGTGGTGATGTACAAAAAAGGAAAGAACTGCACTCACAGGACGGAAAATGCTGGCATATCCCTCTCATGCGCATCAGTGGCACTCAGCACTAAGCATCCGCACGTTACACCAAAGCTTAGTGCCACTGATGCACATGCCAGGTATATGTCGGAATTTTCTGTTGGTACGTCACCTACTAAAAGGGCGACATTCGACACAGTATCCAAATGTTAAGATCACTCCTCGGGTAAGGATCTCTGCACTTTAATGCTCCCACTCTGTTATGAGGGAGTTTTGCTTCTACTATTAGAGTAGTTGTAACCACAATGTGCATGGTTGCGATTTTTTATTCGCTATGTTTGTTATATACAGTATATAATCACCTATATCACCTAGCTTTGCAGGTTAAGTCAGGTGACAGCTTTTCCATGCACAGAGGTTCACAGTTAAACTTAGACTTAGACTTATTTCTCCACAGGCAACATTTCTGTGTGACCTGATTTTATTATACTTGAAGAGGTGGGTGGCATATGAAATCATACAATGTACTAGATATTTTCACAACTACCTTAACCTAAATTGTGCTGGACTAATTTCATTTCTGCCTGATAAAATGATGAACATTGCCCGTTTAATGTTTGAGTTATGAGAATTGTATGAACTTAGTAGTCTTTAAAGTATTCACTAAATGACAGTCCCAAATGCATTCAACAGTTGGTTGAATGCATTTAGCATAAGCCAAAGACACTATACAGAGACAAAACTACTTTTGTAGCCTACATACTAAAAAAAAATCATGACTGTTCAGGCTCAGTTTAGTAACTTAAATACACACACTGCAGCAGACGGTCAATTCAAGGCTTTTGCTGCTCCCTGTAGGCACATAATAGATATTGCATAAGTCAGAACATCGCATGAAGAAGACTTTTGAGTAAATACCATGATTAAGGGTTTGCAATTCATTCATAGGAACTCCAGCTTTCCCCCCAAAAAAATATTGTCATTTTCATTTCCTTCTTTGAAAAAATTATATTGATTAATATTATATATGTATTGCTTCTTTTCTGTAGGCTAAGCCACCCAAAAATCAGCAAACTATTCACGAAAACAATAGCAAGGAATTAGTGAGGTGCGGGTCGGGCTTTGAACCAAGCAAACCATACATGTTAGGTCACATGAGCCAATTACCAAACAGAATTCTGTCTTTTGCTTCCACATTTCTTCCTGTTACAGTTAGACCTGCAGCATTTCTGGTCAGGTGATCTCTGAGGCAGCACACAGACCATCACAAAATGGTGGTTCAAGAAAAGAGATGTAAAAGGGAAACATTTACTTAAATATATATACTATATATATATATATATATATATATATATATATATATATATATATATATATATATATATATATATAGATATATATATATATATATATATATATATATATATATATATAGATATATATATATAATATATATATATGATGAGATTCTTTAATATGCCACTTAATTTGATATAAACTGTTGATTATGTATTCATTTTGAGGGTATAGTTTTCCTTTGATTGATACTTAAAGGAGAAGGAAAGCTACAGAGGCATTTTATTGCCACTAGATTAGCTGCAATAGTGCAAGCTAGAATGCTATATATATTCTGTAGAATGTGTTACCATACCTGAGTAAACGGCTCTAGAAACTCTCTGTTTGTTTAGGATAGCAGCTGCAGTATTAATGTGGTGTGACATCACTTCCTGCTTGAGTCTCTCCCAGCTCTGGGCTCAGATTACAGTAGAGAAGGGAGGGGGGGGAGAGGAGCAAACTGAGCATGCTCTTGCCCAGGGCAATGAGGTTTAAGCTGAAGGCAGGAAGTCTGATACAGAAGCCCATGTGTACACAATAGAAGGAAAGAAATGCAGTGTTTCTTTTGACAGGGGACTCAGAGCAGCATTACTTTGGGGGTTTACTGGTATATTAAGATGGACCTTTCTGATAAGGCTTACTTAGTTTTAACCTTTCCTTCTCCTTTAAGTGATACTGAAACTTCTTGTAATTAAAAGGAACATGTTAACAACAAACATATAAACTGTTTCCTGTTAGCAAAATCTTTCATTTATTTCTGATTAACAACACAATAGAAATATTATATTTTTAAAGTACATTTCAAATTTTATGTTAAATCATTACCTATAGATGTCAGCACAATACAGACAATCCAGCAAATCATGTTCGATGGATTTTCCACCTAAACATCATATGAACAGTCATTACAATGGGTACAGATTTTGGGTGGAGGCATTGCCAGTAGTGTGTGCCTAGCTGTCCCCCTGGAAAGAGCTCTGTGTATGAAGAAGCACATGTATCACAAGTGTTTTATCATACTTATACTACCCGTCTGAACTCTTGTTAGATAATGTCCCAGTAGGTGGAAGGCACATGGTAAGGATATAAGGCACAAGAAAGAAGCCCCTTTACCATTTACTCAACCGAAGAATGATTATTTCTCCATCCTCAGGTCTGTAATCTGCAACACCTAAAGAGAGATTGGATTAAATTAGGCAAAAAGACACTAGCACTATACGACATTCAAAGAAAAGCCTAGTGTTTGGATATAAAGAGAACACAACACTCATTAAATAATATATATCGCAGACAGTTATACTAGCTTGTCGGATACCATATTATTGTGTGGTTATATCATGAACAAATGTGAATACATCAACGAATGTACTGAACTTGCATTTAAGCAAATCTCGTTTCTGTTTAGTCACCTTCTTCAAGGGGATTGTTGGGCTCCTTCAAAAGCTGCCAGTAGGTTCTCTCCTCTAGAGCTGCTGTGACTCCATTTACCATTGTCAGAAAAGGTCCATGCAAGCTGTCTTTTGTCTTAAACCTGCAATATAAACACACAAACAATTAATATACTGGTATAATAGAATTGGAACAGATATTCTAGTCCTGGACAAGAGAAACACTAACATTTCTAGGTACTGGTATTGATAACTCAGCATAGCACCTAAGGCTACAGTCACATTTTCTAGATGCAAATAAATGCAGGCAGAGAATCAGCACCTATGATGGAATGATTGTATCGGCCTAGATGCATGGCACAGGAATTGGATTTTGCCGCTGTAATGTGTGAGTATGCATTTCAGTGCCAAAATCCACTCTATATGCCTGCACCCAGGCCAACACAGTTCAGGAGCAAAGCCATGCGTTTAATTTAAAGGAAAACTATACCTCCCGAACAATGTAGGTCTCTATAAAAATATATTGCATAAAACAGCTCATATGTAAATAAACCATTATCATAATAATACAAGTTTTTAGTAGTATGTGCCATTGGGTAATCCTAAATAGAAAATTGTCATTTTAAAAAAATAAGGGGTGGTATCTTTTAGTTCACGTCCATGTTATTTCTAGCTTTTTTCCTACAGTCTGTTCTCCTGTTCTTGAAGAAACACTTTTATCCAGCAGTGGCCCCATGCTGGCTGCCCTGGATAGCAAGCATGTACATGGTGGTTTAGCAGCCTCCTATAATCCTCCTATAATCCTTAATGTGTATGTGTGCAAAGACACATCTGTTAATCAGCTGGTTTGCCTTACATTGTATCAACAGCCTGAGCCATTAGGGCAGAGAATAGAAAGGAAAAGACCAACACTGCTTTCAATACCAATACATATACAGTAGAAATAAATTAAAAACCACAGAAAAAGCAAGTCGTTTTTGCAGGAAAAGTATTCTTTTGAATACTCACATGAAATTCCCATTTTGCTTTTCTGCTGACTTAAGGATGTCCAGAAGTGAAGAACGTGCTGGGGCCTCAACGCCAAATGTAACTGTCTGACTTGAGGGTGATTCAACTCTTATTATAATATTAATCCGGTCTTCACCAACTATAACATCAGGGAGCACCCCAGTGTTGGGGTTTAAAACAAGGTTGTCTGCAACAGGAATAAAAAGTAAAATGTAATTTTAAAAAAAAATAAGTCAGTTGTTACAAACATGAGAATGCCTGCAGAACTGAACCAAACACCAAAACAAGATTTTGTATTTTCAATAAAAACAAATTAATCGGAATAATATTCCTGCTAGAGCAACAATACATTTCCATAATTCCAATATTTTTCGATTCACTTACTCACCATTGTTACCAGTGCATTTTATATTAGCTACATCCAGATAGGATTTCTGGTGCAAAACAGGCATTAACTGGGACATCATCATTGGGTTAGAGAATTTTCCCTGTTTCATTGCTTCAATCAGGGCATTGATTGCCTTTGGACATTCTTCATTACCTTTTGTGGTTCCCAAAGCAGAAAGGAACTAGAACAAGAAAAAAAAACCAATGAAGCAGAAATATTTATTTGCCCTTTTCCTGACTTGCTGCAGAACTGTGTGTGTATGAATGAATACATGTTGCTTTTATTCAGCAATACTGTATTCATTAGTGGAGAGGGTATGATTTATTTCCAGTCTACCACTTGGTGGTATCCTTAGGTATTATATAGAAATTAAAGGGTGGTTAACCTTTAAATTAATTTTTAGTATGTTAGAATGACCAATTCAATTCAACTTTTCAATTGGTCTTCATAATTTATTTTTTTAGTTTATTTGCCTTCTTGCCTTCTTTATTTGCCTTCTTCTTCTGACTTGTGTCAGATTTCAAATGGGGGTCACTGACCCCATCTAAAAAATAAATGCTGACTCTCCTATTCATATTCCAGTCTATTAAATTAGTGCGTGGTTGCTAGGGTAGTTTGGAACCTAGCAACCAGATTGCTGAAATTGCAAACTGGAGAGCCGCTAAATAAAAAGCTAAATAACTCATAAACCACAAATAGTAAAATATTAAGACCAATTGCAAATTGTCTCAGAATATCACCTACATCAAACTAAAAGTAAATTTTAAGATGAACAACCCTTTAATTGCAGTGCTCTTTTGGAGATCTCCTCCCTTCAATTAGTTTTTTTTTTTTTGTCTCCTTATTATTCAATTTTCCAACAATGGTTTTTATGACTCAAAATTTAGGATGAAATAATGCCTTTCAGCACAGCTATAGAGAAACAGACACTTCACTAATAATTATTAATGAAATCATTGATCTATTAATTAACTTTTTAATGATTCGGCTTTCAAACAAAAGTTTTCTGGTTCAAAACATCTGGACTCTGGATCAAAAAAACACTTTTTAACATTATTACACAGCACCAGACACTTTAATAATTATTAATGATTTTATAATACTTGATTTGTAAATTAACTTTACATATAGAACATGTGTGCTTTAAGGGTTGTCCTCCTTTTCCACAGTGCTTATATTTAAACTATACCCTTAATGGTCACCATACCTTAGGAGTCAATTAAATTAATTGAGTAAATCAATTTTTTGTACATTCATTTTCATTCTGGAGCTGGGTCCAGAAAATTGCATTTTAGTTAATTAGCACTTTGTCTGAGATGGTAGTAAATGAATGACTTCTACTAATACAAACCAAGCAGCATTTCTTCTTGAGAATTAAATAGCTCAAAAGTTTTTTAAAATGCCAGAAAAGTCGTTGGGAAAGTTGTGATAATTATAATAAATGTACCTGTACAGCAAGCGGTGTGCTGTAAATGTTCCCAAGGGCACCCTCTGGCGTTTTAGACTTGATAATCTTTTGTTTTACATTATCGATGGCAAGGTTCATTTCTGCAGTCAGGGCAGGCAAATACAGATCAGAGCTCTTCAAGCACAGGAATGCAAGTCCTGCCATGGCTTCTGTATCTGCAAAAGCAAAGATGTAGCTGGAGGAGGCAGAGTCAAACCAAAAGCTAATAATGCCTCACTATGGGCATATACAATTACTCTGGAAAATGTTTTGATTTAGGAAGTCTTACAAGTAACCTTGTTCTTTCTGTAACAATACTAATTCTCCATTATTATAGGTATATTCTTACCTACAGAGAGTGTTTCACCATGGACAAATCCATCCTTCTTTTCAACATTTATCAGTTTCTGAATCACTTTCTCGTCCACCTTTTTGCCATGAATACACAGAGCTATAAGCCCAAGGCTGTACTGGAAATAGTTGGTCAGAGGATGATTTTTCTCAACTGGTATAAACACAAAAATAATTTTCTTTCAGTAGCAAGTAAAAGGCACAGCATAGACACAGTACTAACATAAGGATTATACTTCAATCACAAGGGAAAATGACCTTGACCTTGGGGCCTAAAAAAATCACAGAAGGCAGTGGAAATGCAATGACAACTGCCAGAAACCAAAGGGACTTTTCCTACTGTAAGACCAAGGGCTTCTAGAAAACAATGAGACTGAAAGTAAGAAGGTCAGCTGTGAAATATTTGGATGGAAATTGGACTCGTTTACCGGAGACAAATTGCTGTGTCAGTACTTCATTTGTGTGGGTTGCGTATTACAATGGAGAGAAAGATGCTAAGCCCAAAACCTTGCCTCAAACATGTACAGACACAAACATATTGGCTAATATGTTTGTGTCTGTACATGTTTGTAATTCCTATGGGTGGGGATATAAATGAAACAATGTTGCATAATAAGGAAGTAGGATTAATTATCACACTATCCACCAACATCAATACTAGCTTATGAATAGACATAACCAGACTAGTTACTGGTGGCTGGGTGATGCTGTAGAGATAAATATTTGTAAAGGGTAAAGCTTTTTGTTATTACTGATTTGTTTCTTTTCCTTGTGGAGCTGATGTTTAAGACGTGTGATTAACCTCATCCTTTCAGGCTTCTCCATATCTTCACAAGATGCTTTCAGAGCCATCAGGTAGAGAGCTAGAATTCCGGTACTTGGCTGCTCTTGGTTGTTTGTCTTTGAGCTGCAACAGAGGACTGTCGTTAAAGTTCTACAGTGTTTAAATTGGAGAAATAATTTTTCAACAAACATATGGCAAACGACACAGTGAAACAACAATTGTTTTTTATTCCTGAATGTACGTCAGAGCTTTACTGGTCAGTGGCAGGAGTAAGACCAAAGACAGCTGTAAAGAAAGTGATGCATAAGAAAGTTTCAAAGTATATGATGAGTAGAGCCAGAGAACACATATACACATACATTTTTACAACTAATGTTCTCAAACATGCATTACCTGTTAATCCCTATCTAGAATATTTTCTGATGGCGGAACAAGTTGTTTTTAATACATATGTGCATTGGCACATGCCTCCTCTTCCCCATTGCTGATATTACAATTGGGTGGTCTATTTTATGTAATAAGTAGAGACATTACCCGTAGTCAGATAGTAGACTTGTATATGGATGAACCAGCCTCAGAAGTCAGCCTGTAGTCAAATGCCTACTTTTATATTCGGGTATTATTTTGACAAGCTATTTTATTATTTATGTCTGCATGGGATTCAGTAAGCATAAAAGGCAAGCCTGTACAAAAGCATAATGGTTGCACGGGAGAAATATATATTGTAAGAGGTGTCTATGAAAAGACAATGATTTTGTGTGTATTTCACCAGTGTTAGGCTGGTGAATAGTAAACTCAAGGGAAAGTGTGTGTTTCTGCAGCATTTAATGCTGTGTATTTTGCCAGCTCAGGAAAAGCTGGATGAATGGGTTCCTGGAGTGAATGGAGAAGAGCAGGGTGGCTTGTCCATTCCTTTCTCCATTAAGGGTTTTCAACTGCCAAGTTAGTAGTAGCAATGCAATTAGGCTGCAGGTAAGCTGCAGTTAAAAAGAGGTTCTTACCCCCTGGATACCTCCTGGAGCTGGAGGAGAGTGATGGGCTTTGGACACCTCCAAGTACAGATAGGAGGTGTGCTTGTGTGCAGCTGGGAAAAAAAGTGTGATTCCCCCTGTCAGTGTCGGACTGGCCCAGCGGGATACCGGGAAAAAACCCGGTGGTCCCCGACCCTTACTGGGCCCCCGCCAGGCCAGTCCCCCTGGCATAAAAAAAGGTTTTGTCTATGCACCGTGCATCGCCATCTGCGCATGCGTGCAGCACCTTTCACTGCGTGCGGCACCTTTTCACACGCAGGTGCACCGAGCGCATACGTGCTCGGTGCGTCATAAATGGGAGGCAGGAGGGTCGGAGGGGGCCCTGAACAGTAGTCCCGCTGGGCCCCGGGCCCCCCAGTCCGACCCTGCCCACTGTGTTGGAGAGAGCTCCAAAAGGACTGCAGAGGAAGAGAGAAACCCCTTTTATGAGACTGAGCGAGCCCCAGAGAGGATTCTGGAACTTATGTCCAGTGAGGGCTAAAAACGTGAGTTAAAGTGAACACCAGTGAGGGTGTGAATTGGGACTGTTAATGCTTATGTGAAGCAAATGTGATTCCCTTTGTGAAGCCACTGGGCTGAAGATTGATTTTGTGACAAATAAATGCCAGCAAAGCTGCATTTAAACGTATAGGTGGAGTCAGTCTCAATTCTCTGTGCTGAAAACTGTGCTGTGGCTATTATCTTCCCTACCTGAAGCTCACAATATATGTATGCGTGTTTGTGTGTGTGTGTTGTCTTAAATCCTGAATGACAAATATCAGTGGTATGATTTTCTTGACTTAATAAAAAGTTATGAAATTACGTGTATGTAGCTAATCAATTTTCTTAACTATTTGACAGAATGTACTATAGCGGGTTACCATGCAGTAATAGTCTCAAGTGATGTTTTCAGTTTTTTGAGATAATCTGCCTCTCTTTCTAGACTGTGATCTTCCGAAAGTCGAAGTCCAATATAGATGCTTGGATTGGGCTCACCAGAGTTGTCAACTGTTGATCTCAGTAGTTTCAGATTTAAGGACCGGATCAGGCGGGTGTGACCCTCGGGAATTTCTTCATGCAGAAAAACAGGATATTAGGATATATAACAATTCAAATGTAGGCATCGGGCCTTGCCCCAGTTCATTACTCTGACAGACCTCAAAAACTAAAAACAAAATATTGGTGCTAACTGGTATAACACGGGGCTGGTGCAATTTTCTGCTGATAGGAGCACCGGCCCGGGGTTTCAGGTAAGTCAATACAATCACTTGGGGGTGCCTTTCCTTCTCCTTTAACGTATGGCAAATATAACTTTTGGTCCCAAATCTGGTGCAGGAAAAGACTCGATACCTGATTTTTTTTCCAATTTGACAACCGAAAATTCCGATTTTTCAGATTATTGTACGAAATCCAGCGCAGATCATGATATCTTTCAACTGTAAACGGGACATGTGCCATTGACTTCTACAGGTTTGAGATGGAGTACTTTTTTATTTGGAGGGGTTTAATAAATCACAAAAAATCTGACTTTAATAAATAGCCCACTCAGTGTTCTGCTTCTCTCTGTGTGAAATTTGGGTACAGCAATGATTATACTTACCACATAATTTCACTGGTGTAAGAAGACTTTGCAGTATAACAGCAAGGCCCAGCCACACGTAAGCCATTATCTGCCAGGGAAAAGTAATGAATGAATACACGTAAGGTAATAACAATAACTTTAACTTCTTTGCAACTCATACTGCTTCCCATTAATGGAAAGTGACCTGTAGGAGTCATTTTGGTTGGTTCTACAATTAGTGGCAATCCAGAGGCCTAATGTGTCATTGCTCCTCTAAGGCTAATGCGAAGCAGTGATATGAATGGTAAATACCTGTCATTTCTCACACAGGGCAGACTGGGCTGAAAATTCTAATTTGAGTTTTTCTGAACTTGAGTATTTCACTAACTGCAGGCACAGTGGTATCTTGCTGGCATTATTCTTGCTGCCTTTCTTTCTGTTAACATGTTGCTACATGTTTTGTCTGGTGTGGTTAAAAAGTTAATCCAAAAACCTGTTACATAATTGCATGTAAGCCTTGTTTCATTCATTCATTAAGAACAAATAAGTTTCCCAATATAACCATGGGAAAAAAAACACACAGTCAGCAGAACAGAGAAAAGAACAATCAGCATTTCCACATGTAAGGGGGAAATTACAGTATGTCACAGGCAGCAAGCGTCCAGGAATGCAGCAACAAATGCAATAAATGACTATCTGCTCTGGCCTTTGCCTTCAGTTAATGAACCAAGCTCATATGATGTGTCCAATCTTTTATAATCCCTAACTCAGGATTAAGCAGTGCAAATATCACTGACATTACCAAATAAGACAAGTGGTAAATGTGATTACTATTCTTTTGTTAAATAATTTTAATATGGGTTTTTATTGGAAATAAAAAGAGGGACAAAAAAGTTGCTGCACTCAGGTTATGAAAGTTTGAACATATTTCTATGGTTTTTTTTTCAGTTATTACAGTTTTGCTAATGAAGGTGAATTCCCCTTTAAGCTGTGAGTCTAACTTCTCCCAAGAGACCTGTTTATATTATATTGTTACAATTACTTATTTGCTTATCTCCAAATTGTTACAAAAGTATCTTATCTGCAGCTGCGGCTCTCTGCCAAAAGCCAATTAAGTTAGAAACATTGTTTCTTTTTCTGCCTGATCAGTGCAGAGAAAATCTGGACTTTCCAGTAAAAACGAGGGACTGCGTGTTGAGCTGTCAAAAGAGGGACTGTCCCTCTAAAAATGGGACAGTTGGGAGGTATGCCTTTAACTGTTGCTGTGGGCACTCAGGTTTTATACATGCCCTGGTTACAGAATGGGGCAAATGTGCCAATTGTCAGTTTACTATTTTCCCTCCAGCTGCAATATAGCGCAGGGTATAGAACTGCTTCATATGGTGAGCAATGCATTACAAGGGTGGATCCTGATATGGGATCCTGACATACCTGTTGCAGGTAGAGTAAAGCAAGCTGGTGTGTGTATATGTATATATATAAAACATTGGTCCAAATAAACCCTCACTTTATTCAAGCACTCTTTTGTATAAAGTCATTCTTGGTGTGCTGTGAAACTTCCTTCGATGTCTAGCAATTTTTGGACTGGCACCCAGGCTTAAACTGTTGGCAAATGGTGTGCAATCCGGTTGCCTGCGCTCTCTCTCTGTCTCTGTCTCTCTTTCTTTCTCTCTCTCTCTATATATATATACACATACATACATATATACACACATATATATCTATATACATATACATACACATCCATCTAAAAATTGACTCAACGCATTTGCAATTAACCACCAGCTTTTGAGTGGAGGCAGATAAAAGAAGAAAGGATACATTATATTGTGTAGCAGTTGTTGCCTATATATATTCAATATATACACCAGGAATGCCCAACCTGGAACCCTCCAGCTGTTGTACAACTACAAGCTGTATTTGAAAAACAGCTGGACGGCTGCAATTTAGACACACTGCCAGACTTAAAATAGCCCTAAAAATATCTGAGGCATTAGCAGTTTGAATGTACGAATGAGTTCCTTAATAAACATTCATTAGTAGTTGGAAGGAATTAATATAGGTTTCTTACCACACTTAGTTGCAAGCGCTGCTCTAGGTGGAAAGTGCTCTCCCTGGCAGATGAATTGTATAATGCACGAGGGTTAACCTTAGCTCTTGTTTTGTGTCTTACTGATCACGACTGGCATAAATCCCTCCCACTGAAAGGGGGGGGGTGTAAGTGCAGAGGGGAGCTGGGATAGACCTTTCCCCTGGGACAGGGTAGCAAATCTTCTAATTCACCAAGAAAACAAATCAAACAATAGGAAGAGATCTTTCTACAATACTTATTTAACCATTTTTGTCATTTTTTTTTTATTTGATATTTTAGACATTTTTTATACACCATATTCATCTGTCAGTGCCTGAAAGGGATTTTGTAGCACCACCAGAGGGTGACAAAGTCATCTCCCATTCAACATGAATTGAAATTGCTGCCCAGCAGGTCCGGACTGAGAATTAAAATAGGCCATGGAATTTCAGGTACACAGAGGCCCAATCAGCCCACACAGAGGCCCACCAGCCCTCAGCCCCAGGGGTTGTTCACCTAAATACTGACTTTCTATGGCACCTTATAGCAGCCCCTCTGGCATTTGCCAAAACCCACAGATTGTCAGTCCTGGCCTGCTGCCCAGTACCCAGTTTTGTCAAGTGACAAACCCTTTTGGCTCGAAAAAGCATTTGCTAAGACAACTTTTTCCTAAATGCTACTTGATTTATAACAAGCTTATCGAACAATTTTCTTTATAAGGTAAATGTAGCAACAGGTAATATTCAAAGGGTTTGTTCGCCTTACAAAATTTTTTGAGTTGTTTTCAGAATGTTAGAGAAATAAAGACTTCTTTCAATTGCTTTCCATATTTTACTTTTTACCGTTTTTCCAAATTTAAATTGCATGTTCAGATTTCAGTCTGGCAGCTCAACAATCCAGATGCAGATTCTGAACTGTTACAATTTGCTACATTAGTTCATACATTTCTCAGCAGTATCTGTGGAATATTAGCAACTATTGTATCAATTCTGACAGCTGCCTTTACAGATGACCCCCGCTCCCTTTCCAGAGCTGCTTTAGAAAGACATAAGAAGGTGTAAATGAAAATGTAAACTTCAAAGGAGAATGCAACCCGTAGTTTAAACCCCTCCCACCCTTGGTAGACACCCCCTCCCTGTCCAATAATTCAAGCAGGCACACAAAGCGAGTTAAACCGGGGTCATACGCCTGGTGCGTTTATTGCATCACACAACGTTTCGGAGGGCATTCCCCCTTCGTCAGGTTCCTCCCCCCCAGCCTACCTGCCCCCCCTCCCTCTGGGCAAATTGCCCAAATTTTTACTCACCCCTCCGTGCCCCTTCTGGCATCAAAGTTCACGGCAGCCATCTTCTTCTTCTCTGCGTCATTCGCGTATATGCAGTTGTTCGGGACCGGAAATTTACTCCAACTGCGCATGCCCCAAAAAAGCCAGAAGAAAGAAGATGGCTGCCGTGAACTCTGAGGCTAGAATCCGCACGGAGGGGCGAGTAAAAAATTAGGGCAATTTGCCCAGAGGGAGGGAGGGCAGGTAGGCTGGGGGGGAGGAACCGGACGAAGGGGGACAGGTAGGCTGGGGAGGAGGAGGAGGTGGGTCTACCCAGGGTGGGGGGAGGGGTTTTAAATCTACAGGTTGAATTCTCCTTTATTAGTAGAAAAACTATCACAAATAGCAAGTTAATGGAATACGTTTTTATTTCTGGTAAACAATCTGAAACCAACTGAACTGAAAAAAAGTGTTTTAAAATGGAAAGAGGGACACAGTGAACCAGATTTGACTGCACCCACTTTGTTGTTACACCCCAAACATACCCCAAAAAGAAGCACAAGGTGCACCAGCATTTAATGTCATTTTATTACATATGTTGGCCACTGTGGCCCCAAGAATTACATGACAGACACAGTGGCAGCCCCTGCCTCAAGACCTGCACACATTTTGGTTCCTCTGCATTTCCACTTCCTGAACTAATATTACTTCTGCCCATGTAAATAGCATACCATCTTCATATTGCTTGTATTAAAGGAACAGTTCAGTGTTAAATAAAAACTGGGAAATAGATAGGCTGTGAAAAATAAAAAAGGCTGAAGTGACTGGATGTCTAACATAATAGCCAGAAGACAACAACTCTCTTGCTAGTCAGCCACTTGAAGGGGCACGTGAAGGGGGGGGGGCACGTGGATTTATGTAGTGTTTTTGCACACTCTTTCTGGACTTCCTGGTGACAATGATTGTAAAGGGGCTTGGAGTGCTTTTTGGCATCTTTGTATTTGGGCACAGGATTTATGTAACTAGAAGATTATAACAGTTGCCTGCTGTAGTTAACAGGAAGCCAATCAAGTGCAGTTTCAGCCATGAGGCAAAGTAAAAAGTTGACTCAGGTTCAGTTTACCAGGGGTTCTTGGTAACTTAAAGAGCTACATTTTAATATATATAATAATATAGCACCATTGTCCTTGTTATATGATTTATTAGCCTTTTTATTTGAGTGCAATGGGTTTTTTTTTATTGAAGCCCAAACATGCTTCAAATCACTCAGTTACCAAAAGTGCAAAAACACAAAGTGCAAAGAGTGCAAGTGACATAGCCTTATAAATGGTAAGTCCAAAGGGCACCTCACCAAAGGACACAAAAATAACCAAGAAGTCTTTGGGCTCCCCTTTACTGAAGCTAAGGGACGACCTCCCCGGCCAAAAGGCACAAATGGAAGATAAGGGTCTTTGAACCCCCTCTACAGGGTCACTTTAATACTTCCTTCTCCAGCCAAAAGGCTTACAAGGAGTTGGGAGCCACAATAGTGCTCAAAGGAGAACCCAGTAACTTTGCGCTTCTTCTGGCCCAGGGAATTCTTGCCTATACCAGTGCCGAAAGGCTGGGATTAAGAGCAAGATGTTGCAGTGAAAGTGCTGGAATAAAGGGTGCTAGTACTGTGCTCACAGATACTGTAGTAGTGTAAGGTAAGGCACCCCAGGTGTGCAAGGCTGGGGCGCAAAAAACTTGGGCTTTAAAGCAAAGCCTCATGGCCCATGGTAATGATCAAGTGATTCTCTGTTCACTCAGTGGGTTGCATGCTCCCCAACGGTAAACTAATAAGAACAGATACTACACTTGATCTTAGCCAAACGGCAGAGAAGTGACAATGGTGTTGTAGTCATTCAAAAAATTGTCTTATGTAGACGTGGAAAACTTTCTTCCTAATGATTTGTGATCTGTGTGATTAGAAGTGGACATTGAAAGTGTTGCAACTGATAGAAAGATGATTAGAGGGGAACTCCGGCTTCCAAACCAAAATGTGATAAAGAGGCCCACAAAACACAGAAACCCCTAATACTGTATATCCAGCACCATTACCGGTTTCTTAAAAAGTATGAATAAATTTAATTTTCTATGCTGAAATACAGCTGTTTAACAGTTCTTCTCTTTCTGCATCATTTTAATTCCTGGCAGGGAAGGAGGGACTAAACAGTGATGTTACACATTGTAACAACTTCTCCGCGGCTTATATACAGCATGCAGGAACTACATAACCCACAATGCATTGCACTATGATGTTCTGTTCCTTATTGAAATTACGTGTGCAGGGAATTGTGGGGTTTGGAGGATGCAGGCTAAGGGCTGCTGATACAAAATAACAGTAGTCAGTCAGCTCAGCAAAGTAGTCCGACAGATCAGCGGGAGAGCAGGGGGCTAGGCTTAGGGAACTGTCAGAAACCATTAAAAATCATGAAAAGTCTGCATATTTTTTAATTGATGTATATTGCAAAGTTGATTGATATTATGTTTACTTTTCAAAAAGCATAGCCATTCCAGCACAGGATACACAGTAGAGAACAGATAAATTCTGTAGTATACAATAGGATTATTCAGAACGGATCAGTATCTATTGTGTGTCCTGTGCTTGAATGACTATTAATGTTGAGAGCACCTGGCACAGGAAAAGTTAAAGACAAGCTTACGTCTGTATCACGTCTTTCTATAGAGTTCACTAGCTATAAACTGAAGCTCTAGCTACCCCATGGGACTACTGTTGTCAACACGAACTATAACAATACAGATAAAAATGCCCTTCGTACAACCGCTCCCATTATGAGGCGATTACTACAGCGGCACACTGTCCCCGCCCCCACTCTAGCTCCGCAGGCAGAAACATTGAGAGCTTTCTAGAAAAGTGCCGCGCGTCACGTGGCCCTCAATCCCCGCCCTCTGGCTGCTAATCAGCTGGAGCTGGCAAAGAACGGCGCGACATTTGTGTCACGGGACCAGTTCAAGAAAACGGGGTTGCGGGAGCTGCAGAGTTAGTAGTAGGGGTCGTGAGAGTGAGCGAAGGCGGCAAGAGAAGGTAGGTGTTGGGGTGGCACATTTAACGTTGCACTGGACTGTCTGCTGGTTTGGCCTTATGTCTCTATAGTTTCTATACTTCGATATCAGTGGAGGAGGCGCAGCTTCCAGCTGGAATAAACACAGTGACACCGTGTCTGGCAGCAAGTTGCATGCTCCTGTCTACTGCACTGATCTTACTGCTCCATTATTTTTCCCTCATTTCTTCATACTCACACAGCTAACAGCCCTCCTCCCAAATAGGACTTCACCCACATCTCACCTTTCATGACCTTCACCATAAATACCCATTCTCACAAAATCTACCCCTAACTTATTCTCAGCGGCCACCCCTGCCACTTGGTATGAGCCAGCCATTAGCTCTCCCTGCTGCCTCTGCTAGAACTTTACATAGAGCACTGAGGGGGTTATTTATAAACATGGAGCAAATTTGCACCTGGGCAGTAACCCATAGCAACCAATCAGTGATTAGCTTTTTTCAGCCAGCTGTAGGTTGAACACTGAAAGCAATCATCTGGTTGCCATGGGTTACTGCCCAGGTGCAAATTAGCCCCATGTTTAATGTATAATGACAGAGACTCTCTGGGGGTTATTTATAGACGCCATGTTAGAGCCCCTGCCTGCCTTAAAGGGCAACTAAAGTCTAAAATACAACAATGTTACAAATGCTGTATTTTGTATACTAAATATAAACATGAACTTACTGCACCAGCAGCCTAATAAGACAAATGATTTATGCTTTCAAAGTTGGCGCAGGGGGCTGTCATCTTGTAACTTTGTTAGACATTTCTGCAATATCAAGACTCGCACATGCTCAGTGTGGTCTGGGCTTCAGTTGGGAGGCTAAGCTTAGGTATCGTCATAAATTATCAAAACAGCACAAGTCAAATAATATCTGCCATAGAAGCAAGACTGATTAATAATCAGATTATAAAGACTGCACTGAGTCTCTGGATACAAATCTCTATAGGGAATCCAACATTGCTGCTCGAGTTCTGGGAAGTAAGGTGGGGGTGCTCCCCTGCCATTTGAAAGTATGATCATTTACCTGCACAGCAGTTGGGGACCGTCTGACAATTCCTATTCACAGCAGTAAAAGAAGGGGGAATTTCACTGCATACAGTCAGGTTTATTATAAAAACAGTAGACATTTTTTAATTAAAGTATATTGGATACAGATTTATTTTTCATTAACGAAAGTAAAAATGGGATTTTATATTTTTGCCTTTACATCCCCTTTAAACTGGCCATAGATGTAAAGATTTTTACAAGATCTATTCGTTATCGTTAGCCCAAGCTTATCTTGAAACCATTGTTTAAATGTACGATTTGTCCATCAACTAAAAAGACTATTTCAAGTGATGTTGTCTAGTTGAAGCCAGGAAACCTGAGGGGAGCTGCCTGCTTGGCCTTGCAAACATAGATACATTTCACTGGGACCGATGAAAATTTTCTAACCTGCCCGATCAATTTTCTGACAGATGTCGGCTTATGTCGTTTTATTCCCACTAACCTCCTAATAATTTGACAGATTGGTTGGATTGCACTAAAATCGGTTTTTCGTCAAAGAAAATTCTTTGCGTCTATGGGGACCTTTAGCAGCACAACCCCTATGATGTCACAGACAGACAAAACGAGAGTCTGGATAGTTTGCACGACTGACTGTGATATATTTCATGGGTCACACTGCAGTCTGTTCCATACAAGAACAGAAAACGAGGGGTCTATATCCGGAAACCTGTTCTCCAGAAAGCTCCAAATGGACTCCCATACACTCCATTTTATCCAAATAATCCAGATTTTTAAAAATGATTTCCTTTTTTCTATGTAATGATAAAACCGTAACTTTTACTTGATCCAAACTAAGATATAATTAATCCTTATTGGAAGCTAAACAATCCTATTGGGTTTATTTAATGTTTAAATGATTTTCTTGTAGACTGAATGTATGAAGATCCAAACTATGAAAAGATCCATTATTCGGAAAATATTATCTTTTTATATTGCAGAGGGAAGCTGGAATGGCTGCAGTTGGCTCACCGTTTAATGGCATGCTGTTTAGAATGGATTTTGGGCAGTCTTCAGACTCATTCTATCAAAGTGCAAGTCTCCAGAGCCCAATGGACAACCCATTTCTTTCTGCTAATATGAACAATGATAACCCAGTAAATCCTGCTCCAATGGGAAGTTCTGTTAACTTTGATAATACATATTATAATAAGTACAGTCTCTGCAATTCATCTCCCAGCTTGATTGGTGGAGGCCTAACTCCATTTATGCGAAATGCTTTACTATCTGCAAACTCAGAAAGCGGTGTGGGATACTTCGCCTCTTGCTCTGGGTAAGATCCTGTGATAATCAATGATAAGATACATCAATGAGTATTGTGTTCTTTTAATACTACTTCTGTATAGCATCAGACTTTCTTTTAAATAATCCTGGTCATTCAAATTTTTAAATTTATTTTATTTTTTAGGTTCTCACATTCCACAAGAAATAAACATAAAAGAGAGGAGGATATCACTGAGTAAGTCAGACCTTTTTAATTTACAAACTTTGCCACTGAACAGGTTAGTTTGTAAGTGAGGGATATTAAAGGATCCAGTATGTATAAAGGTAAAGAGACACAGAACTACTAGTAGCAGCTACTTGTCATGGCTACAAAATAGACCGAGATAATTGGCTTTACTAAGACACTAGGGGGCCCATTTACTTTGCTCGACTGAAGGAATAGAATAAAAAAAAAACTTCGAATGATTTTTTCGGCTACTTCGACCATCGAATTGGCTACTTCGACTTTCGACTACGACTTTGAAATGAACGATTAGAACTAAAAACCGTTCGACTATTCAACCATTCCATGGTCGAAGTACTGTCTCTTTAAAAAAATTTCGACCCTATACTTCGCCACCTAAAACCTACCGAGGTGCCATGTTAGCCTATGGGGAAGGTCCCCATAGGCTTTCTATCAATTTTTAGGTCGAAGAAAAATCGTTCCATCGATGGATTAAAAACCTTCGAATTGAACGATTCGAAGGATTTAATCGTTCAATAGAACGATTTTTCGTTCGATCGAAATATTTGCGGTAAATCCTTTTTACATTCGGCAGTCGAATATCGAGGGTTAATTATCCCTCGATATTCGACCCTATGTAAAACTGCCCCTATGTGTGTTTTAGTAAAGGCAATTCTCAGTATTGTCTATGGCAGGGTATTTTGTAGCCACAAAAGTAGCTTCTACTAATAACTCCGCGTGTCTTCACCCTAATATTTGTTAGTATAGGTATGGGACCTGTTATCCAGAATGCTTGGGATCGGGACCAGTACCAGATGTTTTCTGTATAATGGATTTTTCTATAATTTGGACATCCATACTTTGTCTACTAAAAAATTATTTAAACATTAATTAAACCCAATAGGATTGTTTTGCCTGCAATAAGGATTAATTTTATTGTAGTTGGGATCAAGTATAAGGTACTGTTTTATTATTACAGAGTAAAATGTTTAGCATTCTGGATACTTGGTCCCCCATGCCAGTATAAACTAAATTGCACAGTTATGCCAGGAGTTATAGTCTTAAAACATTGACATCCTACATTTGCTACCCAGTACTTAAGTTCTTTTCTTATAAGCTGAAAACTCAGTTTTTATTGCAGTAGTCTAGTCCTTAGCTGAAGCAGTAATATGCGGATAGCCAGCCTGAGAAACGGCCAATTTTGCAGTGCTTTATGTCCTAAAATCTCATGTACTGGGAATTTTTGTTTTCTCTTGGAAGTGGTTTATTTGTAGACCAAAAATGTACTGTATTGGCATAGCATATCAAACAATATTTCAAGGTACAGCATTAAAAGTACTGTGTACAGAGTGACATAGTATTGTAACGTTTTAGCTTGTTACATATCACAATGTATTATCATAGTGAGGGCATGGAGATAAGTGCAGTAGCTATTCTGTAATTCATCCATTATTGCCATTTCACCCTTGTACGCAGGGCCCAGCCAGCTGGGGGCCCAATGCAATTCGGCCGGCCACCTTGCCCTTAAGGTGGCCATACAAAGGCAGATAAAGCTGCCGATATCGGTCGTTTGGACCAATTTGACATCTTATCTGCCCGTGTATGGGGGCTTCCGACGGGTCTTCCTGATCAATATCTGGCCACGATATCGTTCGGGAAGGTTTGATTTTTAACCGACCGACCCGTCTGAGCCCCTTGGCGTATCGTAATTCGATCGTTCAGCCGAACGTTCGAATTACCCCCGATATGGCCATGCCGTTAGTGGCATATCGGGGAAAGATCCGCTCGTTTGGCGATGTAGCATAGATCTTTGAGTCTATGGCCAGCTTTACTCCTTGCGCCGGCTTTCCAGTTGCTTGTTTTAAAGGAGAAGGCAAGGATAAAATTAAGCGTTATCAGAAAGGTCTATATAAATACACCAGTAAACCCTCAAAGTAATGCTGCTCTAAGTCCTCTGTCAAAAGAAACCCAGCATGTCTTTCCTTCTGTTGTGTACACATGGGCTTCTGTATCAGACTTCCTGTTTTCAGCATATTGTATTGTTCCCTGCTCTAATCTGAGCCCAGCGCTAATAGTGAGCAGGGAGAGACTCAGGCAGGAAGTAACATCTCACCAAGCTAATATGGCAGCTGCTATCCTAAATAAACTGAGAGCTTCTATAGCTGTTTACTCAGGTATGCTAATGCATTCTGCAGAATAAATATAGTGTACTAGCTGGCACTATTGTGGCTAATCTATTAGCAATAAATTGCTTCTGTAGCTTTTCATCTCCTTTAAGTCTTCCTTGATTGGAAAAGCACTGTAGCAATTTCAGGGTAGGGCTGAGCAGAGATACAGTTACATTGGCAAGTGTTCTAGTATGCCCAATAGCCCTGTAGTGAAGAACTATATAAAGGAAGATCTAGAAAGCTTAGAAAAAAGCAGTTCATGGAGCAGGTAAAATGTGTGAGCAGCAACTCACAGCCAGCCAGTGTTTTTGCAGCCAGAATGAAATGCTGGGTTGAGAAACTCATACATTTTTAAAAAAATCTTTGTAAGAGAAAAAAAATAAGGTTATTTGTGAAACGTTTGTATTAAACATCTACTTTGTCACTACTATGAGGGTGGGGGGGTCACAAGCCCCTATTAACAATAATAAAAACATTCTACACATTGTGCAGCAATCAGACCTTTTTATATGAGAGAGCTGCTGAGCCTTGCAAAACTGCAACCCCTTCAGTATCTATTATGTTTCAATAATGCTGAATATAACTTGTACATTTTGTGTCCAGGTGTCCGTTGAAAAAAAGGAGAATTTCGGAACATGCCAAAGTCTCTGTATTTCCTGAACCTACTGCATGCCATTCCTCCGCAGATATTTTAAAGGGAGAAATATCAAGGAGTTGCTGGGATTCTAATTGTAAGGCGGAAATAACCGCTGCCATTCAATATTCTGAGTCTGATGTATTATCAGAAATGCATTTGGCCCAGAGTGAAGAAATGGAAGAAGCATCCAGTGAATTTTTCTCTCCTGCATGTGGAAATGATCACAGGTAAGGCACTTACTTCTCAACACCTGTAAGAGTTTGATGACAAATATAAGAGGTATACAGTATGGGGCAGGTTTATCAAAGGCCGAAAGTGAAAAGTTGAATTAAAAAAATTTGAAATTCAAGCAAATTTTTGTATACTTCAACTAGGGAATAGTCCTAATTCGATTAGAATTTCGAAATTTATCATGTACTGTCTATTTAAAAATTCGCCATCTAAAACCTGGCAAATTGCTATTTTAGCCTATGGGGGGCCTCCTAGAACCCATTTGGAGTCAATTGGAGGACTTTGAAAAAACGTTGAATCTTAAGATTTGAATGCGCCATTACTTTGATTCGTACGATTCGAATTCGATCGAAAATGGACCTATTCGACAAAAAAAAAATTCAATTTCGGTTGGTCTTTTTGAATTTGAATAAATCTGCCCCTATATGTTCAAGTGGTATGAACTCTATGTGCTGTGTCACAGCTTGTTACTGACTATTACTTTTAAATTGGTTTAAACCAGTCATCTGAGGATTTTGCTTGTCAGCTGATGGTGGCTTTGTATGAATTTAAAGAAATATGCGAGGAAGTGTTTCATATTTATGAAGTCTTTCCATCTTGTGACTGTTAGAAAGTTATAGTTAGAAGCTAAAGAAAGGTAGAATCATTGGGGTGAATCATGTAGTTAGGCTGGTGTATATTTGTAAGACGTGGAATGCCAACCCGTGCTCTGAAATATGCAACTAAAATCACTTAGAAGTTACCCAGCAAATTGGCACCCCCACCAATTGTGCAATTACTTGTCCTTTAACCCACATCTCCCAGCATCACACGGCTGAACTGCTATTCTGCAGTTGTGGTCTATGAGCTGGTCTATTTATTGTAATTCAGCATCTGTACCAACAATGAGGCATTGTTTTTAGTCCCTTCCAGTGTTTTATAAAAAGCTTCATGTTAAGAAAAGGTATTCCCTAGGTTTTAACATGCACAGTTGTCTAAATGAACTTTTGTTTTGAAATTTTAACAGGTTAAGTAGCGCTAATGAAGAATTGGAAACTGACAAAAAAGCTGACTGTTTGCCTTCGCTTATCTTGTCTGATGTTCTTAAAGAAGGTTTAAAGCGAGGTTTTGAAGAGTCCCTCACAAAGAAGATTGTGGATTCAATGTAAGTGATATTTGTTGTAAAGATTAAGGAGGAAATTTAAAATGTCTTTTTTGTCATGAGTGATGTTATGAAGGGGATCAGTATGCCACAATTGTATGTGTAGTTACCTCTTCAAATAGCCGAGAGAGATGGCAATGGCACTCACAGGATTTTTGAAAAATAACAAAGGTCCTTGTGTGGGACTGAAACGTTGGATTAATAAACCTCTTTCTTTTTTACCTTCATTTGTTATTTTTCAAAAATCCTTTGAGTGCCATCACTCTATAACCCTCTATGAACTTCTGATGTATGTGCACCCAGGTTTCGTCCATTTATCAGGGTGTGCGGCCCTTACATGCTGCTTTTTTTTTTATCTCTCTCTCTCTGCCGCATGTTAAAAGGTAAAAATCCAAGATATGAAAGTTGTCGAAATCACAACAGGTAAATGGTACATTCTCATAGCTAATACTTCAGGTAAAAGGTGCCTAGCACTCCTCCCGCATTTGAAAGTTATGTTGACATGGCTTCAAACAATAGGAAGTTGAAATTAAAGGGATACTGTCATGGGAAAACATGTTATTTTAAATGCATCAGTTAACAGTGTTGCTCCAGCAGAATTCTGCACTGAAATCCATTTCTGAAAAGAGCAAACCGATTTATTTATATTTCATTTTGAAATCCGACATGGGGCTAGACATATTGTCAGTTTTCCAGGTGTCCCCAGTCATGTGATAAGCTTCAGTCACTCTTTACTGCTGTACTGCAAGTTGGAGTGATATCAACCGTGCCCTTCCCCCCCCAGCAGCCAAACAACAGATCACTGGGAATGCAATGAGATAGCAGCTCCCTAACACAAAATAACAGCTGCCGGTAGATCTAAGAACACTCAATAATAAAATCCAGGTCCCACTGTGACCCCTTTAGTTACATTGAGTAGGAGAAATAACAGCCTGCCAGAAAGCAGTTCCATGCTAAAGTGCTGGCTCTTTCTGAAAGCACATGACCAGGCAAAATGACCTGAGATGGCTGCCTACACCCCAATATTACTACTAAAAAAAACTACACTTGTTGGTTCAGAAATGAAATTTTATATTGTAGAGTGAATTATTTGCAAACAGTAAACCGTGTAATTTAGAAATAAAAACTACACCATAAAAATCATGATCAGGGGGTGCGTGGCATGGCAGCCTAAGAGAGCAGACGTGTGCAGATAGAGCTCCGCTGGTAACTCATTCTGATATTACCCTGATATCCTCGACTGGGCCAATTGTCGCTTGGGGTATTGTTGGCATTGCCGTACTGTACCACCGGAGCTGATGGGAGGCAAAAGCGGTCCACGCAACAAGACCGAAATCGCACAAAAACTCAGTGTGTACGCAAGAAAGCAAGATGGCGGTGAGGAGCCGGTGCGGCCTACCACGCCTAAAGAGCAATCGCAAGCCTCGCAGCAACCTGCACCAGATTTGCCGCTTACTCAGGTACTTACCGCGATAGCGGAATGCCAGGCAACCCTGATGGCCACGTTTACCAACAAAATAGACGAGTTGCGCACAGAGTTCTCCATACTACGTCAAGACACTCAAAACATCAGAGAACGCACGGCGGAGGCAGAATCCCGCATCAGCATTCTGGAAGACTCCTGTGCCCCACTGCGGGAGGAAGTTTCACAACTTCGTACCCAAATTAAACAAGCAGTTGCACACATGGAGGATTTGGAGAACCGGCACAGGCGCAACAATGTGGGAGTGGTGGGCCTACCGGAAGGAGTCGAGGGCCAAGATCCTGAGGCATTCTTTACGGAATGGCTGAAACAGCACTTGGGTGAGTCCACCTTCTCCACCTTCTCCTCATTTCTGGTGGTTGAAAGAGCCCATAGGGTCCCAACTAAGCCGGCACCTCCGGTGGCCCCCCCGCGCCCTTTCCTGGCCAAATTATTGAATTATAAGGACCGTGATGGAGCCCTATCGGCGGCGAGGCGCATTGGTGATATACAATACCAAGGCAATAAAATCTCACTCTACCCAGACTTTTCTACTGGAATACAGAAAAAGAGGGCAACTTTTGTTGGCGCCAAGAAGCGACTCAGAGATGATAACGTTCCATATGCAATGCTTTACCCTGCCAAGCTGCGGATACAGGCAGATGGGAAAAACCTTTTTTTCACTGAGCCACAAGAAATAAACGACTGGATGGATGGGAAAGGCCTGAAATAGGGGTGCCACCCTCATGATTGTATTGCCGCGGTATGCTACGCATTTGGCTTGCTCGGAGTGGGGTCTCTTGTTTCTTTTGTTCCCCGCACAGTAACCACTCAGATACCTTTTCTCGTACGGCTTTGGTCTTGTTCAGCCCAGGAGGATATCCCGGAAGGAGCCAGGACATGTCTGTTCCCATAGGGAAGGTTTGGCCTGCCTATAGGATATATTGAAGGGGATATATATTGTTAAAGTTAAGGGTAGTATCTCTATTTTGATGATACCGGGTGGGATTGGGTTACTTATGGGGTGTTTCGTTAGATTGTTTTACTATGTTTTTTTTATTGAATGTAATTGCCATATGTACTCTTACTGCTATAGCTTCCACAGACAGGTGTCTGACAAGGAGGATTGTAATTTCACTGGTGACTGAGACTTGGTTGCACTTCTGTCCCCCCGAACTTCCCAATTGGTTCCCTGGTGTTGACTGCTCCCCCAATTTAACATGGAAGGGCGACTTAAGCTAACTTCATGGAACGTGAGGGGTCTCAATGACAGAATAAAGAGGACAGTTATACTCAAATATCTTAAAGATCACAACACTGACGTAGCCCTGTTGCAAGAGACCCACCTCACTGGTAGCAAAATTATGTCCCTTAGGAAGCCATGGGTGGCTCATCACTATCATGCTCACTACTCCTCCTATTCGTCTGGCGTAGCTATTCTTATACGAAAGGGAATCCCGTTTACGTTTGAGGCAGTGCAGTCAGACCGAAAGGGTCGCTATCTTGTTCTGCATTGTATCTTAGCACACTGTCCAATTACTATAGTCTGTATTTATAACCCACCTCCATTTGACATAGGATTACTCAATCAAATTGCAGCCAAGATACAGAGCCCTGACCCCAGACCTATCATTCTCGCGGGCGACTTTAACGCAGTGCCTGACACACGGCTTGATTGCCACCCCCTGAAAAGAGACGAGCCTCTGGGCTACAGGCGTGGTCTGAGGCTCTGGGTCTCACTGACCTCTGGAGGTGGAAGCACCCTAGAGACACACAATACTCTTGTTATACCCCGGCTAAATCAGCTATGTCCCGGATTGATCTTATTTACTCCACTGATGATCTTCTGGGCAGGGTCGTGGGAGCAGATTTTCTCCCCCGACCCTGTCAGACCACTCGCCATACAGATTACACTTCAGCTGGGCCGACCCCCCTCACAGAGTCAATGGAGATTGGGAGGGCGCTGGGTTGCAACTCCAGACCTCCCATACATCATGCTGAATTTTGGCTTCATAACACGACTGAATGTAACTCGAACATAACGTGGGATGCATACACTAGTGGTGCATACATTTCGATGATCAAGACATACCGGACTAGGTATAGGCATAATATAGGGGTGGCGGAGACGGATCTTGCTCAAGCGGAACAAGCTCATGCGAATAGCCCCACACCAGATACACAAGCTCGCTTAGACTCGACTCAACGTAACCTTAGACTTCTACTTGTAGATGCCACTAAAAGATATTTCACTAACAGAGCACATCAGATGTATGAACACGGAGATACCAACGCACGACACATAGCTTTCCTAACTAAAGAGCTGCGTCCGTCTACCTCCATCCCACACTTAACAGCGGCGGATGGCTCGGATCTTACTGATCCGTCTGCAATAACTGCTCTCCTTGCAGAGTACTATACTCAACTGTACTCCTCCAAACTCAATAAATCGGAGGTTGAAATCAGACAATACCTACACCTAGTTACTCTCCCCACTTTAGACGATGACCAACGTATAGATCTTAATGCTGACTTTACTCTAGAGGAAGTAGAGGATGTCATAATTTCCGAATATGAAAGCCCCTGGCCCTGACGGACTGCGCGCAGAATGGTACAAAACCCATGTTAAACTGTTAGCCCCAAAACTATTGGACCTGCTCCAATCTGCCTCACGATCAAAAATTCTTCCACCCTCATTCTACCAGGCAACGATAACGCTGATTCTTAAACAGGATAAGGACCCATCACAGCTCCTATAGGCCCATATCACTTCTTAACATGGATGCGAAAATACTCACCAAATTGCTGGCTAACTGCCTTCAGCGGGTAATCAATCACCTTATACACCCAGACCAGGCGGGATTCATCCCCAATAGATCCACCTATACTAATGTTAGACGCCTGTACCACAATCTATCCATCACACATGACAACTCCAACATGAGGGCGATAGCCTCTCTGGACACAGAAAAGGCTTTCGATACTGTGGAATGGGCATATCTTTTCGAGGTGTTATCTAAATTTGGCTTGGGTGCTAACTTTATCTCCTGGGTTAAAATTATTTATGACTCTCCCCAGGCCTCGGTGCTGGCTAATGGGCTACTATCCAAACCCTTTCGTCTGACTCGGGGTACTAGACAGGGGTGCCCCCTTTCCCCCTTATTGTTCGCAATGGCAGTTGAACCCCTTGCTGCCATGATTAGGGATGCCCCCCGGGTACAAGGGCTCCGAGTGGGCAATAGAGAAGAGAAGATATCCCTTTATGCGGACGACACTTTGATTTACCTAGCGGATACCAATCACTCCCTTGATAATGTCTTACAATTGGTGAAGCAATTTGGGGAGTACTCCGGTTTACGTGTTATAACTGGAATAAGTCCAGCATCTTTCCTATAGACCCTAACCCGTGCCCTAGAATAGATCTGCCACTGAAATGGGTTACGGAAATGAAGTATCTTGGCATAACGGTCTCCCTTGACAAATCTAGCTATACTAGATTAAACTTGCAGCCTATTTTAGCGACTCTCAAAGCCAGAATCCCTACGTGGGCGATGTTGCCCCTGTCCTTGGTGGGCCGTGTGAATCTCATTAAAATGTTATGTCTGTTTAATTGCTTTATGTGTTGGCTAATGCTCCAACCTATGTACCTTTCTGCTGGTTCAATGACATTGACAAGCTGCTTCAGAAACTACTGTGGCCCAACTCTAAACCGAGACTGGCAAGGGCAATTATGCAGGCATCGTGGAACCAAGGTGGTTTGGCACTACCTAATTTTAGGAACTATTATCTAGCTGCTCAACTATCCAATTTGCATCAATGGTGGCACCCCAATCTGGACAATCGTGCGTTGACCCTTGAGAGGCACATCATGGGCTCCGAAGATGGACTACAAACTCTTCCCTTTGCCGGCCCCAGGCCAGGTCACGACTTACCTGATACGACCCTATCCACTTTCAAATGCTTGCAGATTGTGTCAAAGAAGGCATATCTAAACACCAATCAATGGTCCCGAGCAATGCCATTGTGGCACAACAAACTACTGGGTCAATTTCTCCAGGTCCCTGATCCGAGCATTTGGGCGAATAAAGGAGTTACAGAACTTTGCCATATTCTTATTGGGAATGCACTTAAAACATTTGACCAGCTCAAAAGTGACTTTGACTTGCCGAATCACTATTTATTTAGATATCTGCAGCTTAAGCACGCCTTTTCGGCACAATTCCCTGGCAACACGGTGCACCTTAGAGAGCCTCGAATAGAGAAACTTCTTAAACTGGAAGGGCTCCGTCACCTGACCTCTAACCTCTATGGAGGTCAGATCCACTGGCTAGAGCTAAATCTCAATGGGCTCAGGACCTGGGAGAATTTCCACAGGATGCTTGGTCGGATATTCTCAGTCAAGTGAGGGACATTTCAATACCTGCCAGGGACCGGCTTATTCAAATAAAGTTTCTTAACCGCATTTACTACACGCCTGTAAGATTGGTGAGAATCTTTCCAAATTCAACGGACACCTGCTTCAGAGGCTGTTCGGAGGAGGGCACTTACTATCACATGTTTTGGCAATGCTCTCATATACAGAAGTACTGGAAAGATGTTTGGGACTTTTTGCATATCCACTTGGGCCTTCCACATGTTGCCACGCCGACACTAAGTTTTTTGGGTCTTACAGAGGACCTACCCTTAAACACCAGGAACAGACTTTTACTCCTCCAACTCTTATTCTTTGCCAAGAAACTCATTCTCCTCCACTGGAAGGACACTCAGGCCCCCCGGATCGGGGAGTGGAAGCAGCTTGTTAATTCTAATTTGCCACATATAAAGGCAGTATATACCTCTAGAAATTGCCCGACTAAATTTGATCTGATTTGGGGCACATGGATGGCGTTAGATAATTTGGTACATACTTGAGCTAGATAATGGTGATTAGTAGGTCCGAGGCTGGACTGATAGTCTAACTGTGATGTTTGAGGTTCTGGCGTGGGTTCTAAAGGGCTGATAGCAATGTCACCTTGCACTTGTTTCTCCTACCTCCTCTATATTACTGACGGACATCGACCATGAGTAATCCTACCTAGGTAATCAGTGGAAGCGTAAATATGGCAATTTTGTTTATGTATTTTCCTTTTATGTATGTAATTAAACTTTATTTTCTTGTTTGTTGGAAATAAATAAACAGAACTTGAAAAAAAAAAAAAAAATCATGATCAAATCCTTTTAACATTGGCCTTAGGAGAAGTACCAACAAGCTGGATAATAAATGTAAACAATGCCAGTTACAGCTTCCATGTGCTTAGGGTTGCCACCTGGCCAGTATTTTACAGGCCTGGCCAGTAAAAATGATGGTTGATCCCAATGTTATTAATAGGGAAAAAAGATAAATATATAGGAAGGCCGGTATTTTTTTCCAGAAAAGTTGGCAACCCTAACTGTGCTTGAGACTGTGTCAGTGATACACTGGTGATTAGCAGAGAGCTGGATGGAAGGCAGGGCTTACGTTTCGGCACCTATGTTTTAAGCATAGTGACGTTCTTTAAAAGGACAGTATACCCCCTTTTATCAATATTGATTAAATGAATAGCGATTGTGCTGAACATACTTTTTACCTATTTTTTTTAATTAGCAAATATCTGGTTTTTGTTATTTTTTTGTTCTAACCAAGTTCACTGAGAAGACATCAGAGTAAATAAAACTCCACTTCCCCAGCTACAATCTCTTTAACTAAAGAGCAGCTCACTATACACAGGCTTCTCACTGGACTGCTAGTTTGTTTGAATTTTCTCTTTGAGATCAGGAAGGTAAATTCACTCGTTTTTTTTACATTTTGCCTTGTTTAGTTCAAGAAATACAAATTCCAAATGTTACCATTAGGAAAAGCACGTTTTAACAGTAAATAATAATTTGCTTTGTTCTTTTCAATGTGAAAAAAGACATAATTTGTCTATATTTGCCCTGTAATAAACATTATAGAGATGGAAGCTTTTGCTTTATAAGAGCTATATTTTACTCCTCTTTTAAGGAATCGTCCTTCTATGGAGCTTGTCCTCTGGAAACCACAGTCAGAGTTCCTTATTGACAGACTGCAGGCAGTGCCTAAAAACCGTAAGAAGGAAAAAGATTCAGAAAAGCCTTCCCACTCGGCATCTAAAATCTCCTTCATTCAGGAAGTAGAAACAATTGAAGATGTTTGCCGTTCCAACACTACAAGTGCCCCAAACAGAACTTGGAGCAGAGACGAGGAAGAAGAAATGGAACTATAAATGTTTTGTACAAAAACCTATTTGGCCACAAACTCAAGGATTTGTTTTATTACAAAACTAAAACTGTACAGTTTCTAAACCCATTTTTGGGAACATGCACCACTAGCAAATTTTCTGCCTCTTTTCAGCATCAGCCATGTGAATGCTTGACTATTAAAGGGCAACTACCGTGAAAATGAAAATTTAATATTAGCTGCAGCATACTGAAATAAGAAACTTTATAAATACAATCAATTAAAAATCCTGTACCGTTTCTGAAATAATCAAGTTTATGTTCACTATTCCTCTCTCGGCATCCGTCTCTCTTCATTCTGTCTTCATTCAGGAGTTGGGTGTCAGATGACTGATCCAATATATCTTATAGGGGGGGCTCCTTTTGCCTAGAAGATGTATTAGAGCTCACTCTATTAAAATCACCAGACATCATGTCTCTCTACATGCAGAATTTGTGCAAAAGGCAGTTATTTTGTTAGATTTAGTTTGTACTGGAATCAAGTGAGCTCTAATTCATCTGCCAGGAAAGGAAGAGCCCCCCCCCCCATAATATATATTGGATCATTCATTTGACACCCAACAGAATAAAGAGAAACAGATGATGAGAGAGGAATAGTAAATAAAAACTTGATTATTTTAGAAACAATGCAGAATATTTAATTGAGTGTATTTAAAACGTTTCTTTCTTCAGTATGAGGAAGCTTATATAACATTTTCATATTTGAGATAGTTCCCCTTTAATCATACAACTTTGTTACAAAGGTAAATGATTTTTTTTGTAAAGTAGTGTGATGAGTGTTTTTGATGTTAATGTGTATTGTGCAGAAGGGAACATTACAGTGAGTATGTTTTATGTTAAAACTACAAAAAGCTCACAGACATACCCAGCTGCCAATGTCAACCATATTGCAGATCTGTGGCAGTGCGAGGATGGGTATATTTCATAATAAACAATGTTACAGATTCTTTTTGTTTTTACCAAACCTGGGGATAGAAATGATGTGCGCATTCCCTACCTATGGACTGGAGCAAAATTCTTATATATGAGATGTGTATGTTATTTAGTTTTAGTGCCAAAAATCAGGAATTGTATGTATTGTCTTTTGTAATCTTTTGTGTTATAAACAAAAACAATGAGATACTATCTTGAGGAATAGATCAGTAAAATGCCCTTATTTAAGGCTTTTTTCATTTCATGCATTTGTAATACCAGATACGTGCTCCAGGAACTACAGGCATAGGATCTTATATCCAGAAAGTGCCGAATTTATGGGAAGACCATCTCCCATAGATAGCATATTAAGCAAATAATTCTAAATATTTTTTTTGTCTCTGTAATAATAAAACAGTACCATGTACTTTATGATAACCAAGCTGCATGAATTAGAATCCTGCACAGAACCAATTTGTTAAAGCGGACCTGCTACCTGACCCGCAAGTACCTCATACGCAACCCGATCTGCTGACCATCAAGAAACGGGAAGTGCTTTCGTAAACCGGAAGTGACATCATTGGAAGTTGGCGTGATCAGAAAAAAAAGGAGTAAAACTTGCTATTGAGAAGAATCACAAACCCGGGGAACCGCATCTATACCTGCTCCCGAAACTTCTACCTGCAACCCGCAGGGTACCGCAGGTTTTTTTGGGTAACCCGCTGCAGGACTCTAGCATGAATCCATATTGCTGGTAAAGCAATTAAATTTGGTTTATTTGATCTACAATTTTTTTTATTAGACATCTAAAACCAAATCCCCAAACATTCCAGATAATAGATCCTGTATAAACAATAAAAAAAAGTTGTACTGTGCTTCTTGGATTTAAATCCTGCACCTCAATGTTTTGTATACTTCATTTTAATAAAACTGATGTTTAGTATCAATACAACTGCAATTTTATTTAACAATAGAATCAAAGATGGCCTTTTCCTCACTGCCGTAGCCAGTCTGCTGGAATGGCCAGAAGGTGGCACTGCTGAATTTAAAACTACTAATATATACAACTTTTAGCTTCCACATGGTCCGTACAAAGATAAAACATGATTTACAGGGGTCTTCTAAAAAGTTTGTAGTCCGATATGCATCAAATTACACAATTATAGGGCATGCAGTGATCCCAAAATGTTTTTGTGCACTTCATTTTCATAATTGGCACTGCCTGTTTTTTTTTTTTTTTTTGTATACTCTTTATCCAAAAAACAGAAAAATAGAAAATCATAATTTTGCTAGTACAAGCATGTACATCAGATTCATACAGGGAGTACCGATATGGGATTCATTATCTGGAAACCGGAATTGCCGTCTTCCATATACTCAATTTTATCCAAATAATCCAAATTTTTAAAAATATTTCCTTTTTCTCTGTAATAATAAAACAGTAGCTTGTACTTGATCCAAACTAAGATATGATTAATCCTTTTTGGTTTATTTAATGTTTACATAATTTTCTAGTAGACTTAAGGTATGAAGATCCAAATTATGGAAAGATCCAGGTCCCAAGCATTCTGGATAACAGATCCCATATCTATATATGGAAAAAAAAGGAGAAAGAAATACAATGAAAACACAAAAAGAAATAAATATGAACCTAAATCATTGTCTCTGTATTATATTTATATCACTAAATGCTATCCTAAGCAGAGCTTATCATATAACTGCCTATTACCAGTCATAAAATAACTGTCCATTAAAATTACGCTCTATGTAGTCAAGAAGCCTAAGCTACCGAAATAAGGGTAACGGCGCACAGCATTTTGTCACCCATCAGCGCTTAAGGGGTGATATGATTACTATGTATAAATATATAAGGGGATCATATAATAGTCTCTCTAATGCTTTATTTACCAGTAGGTCTTTCCAGCTGACACAAGGTCACCCATTCCGATTAGAAGAAAAGAGGTTCTGCCTAAATATTCGGAAGGGGTTTTTTACAGTGAGAGCTGTGAAGATGTGGAATTCTCTCCCTGAATCAGTGGTACAGGCTGATACATTAGATAGCTTTAAGAAGGGGTTGGTTTTAGCAAGTGAGCGAATACAGGGTTATGGGAGATAGCTCAGTACAAGTTGATCCAGGGACTAGTCCAATTTTGGAGTCAGGAAGGAATTTTTTCCCCCTCTGAGGCAAATTGGTGAGGCTTCAGATGGGTTTTTGCCTTCCTCTGGATCAACTATATATCAACAATATACATATTGTATATCCGATATCAAAGACACTTCCTCATCTTGCAAAATCCTTTACTTGTTCAACATTTCCTGGTTCAGCTTGCAAATGCTATCTCTATGTTCCTGGTTCCTGTTCTATTATATATCTGCTAAATGTCAAGTGCAGATACATACATTTGTTATTTAGGCTTGGCTGGAGAAAATCATGATAAACAGAGTTAGAGTGCCACTAAAGCTGACCAAACACAACTAATCGGGCCTAAAACTGCAAAATAAATGACTCCCTTGAAAGGGTTTTAATGCATGAACCCAACCCAGTGAAAAGGTGATTTTGGCAATAATGAGTGGAATTCTGTGCTGCCAATAAATATTTTCATTTGATTTGATTTAGTGAATGGCTACACTTATCACCCTCTTTTTTTATACCTGCAATAAGGGAAGAGAACTCCTTCCTCCATTGTGTCAAACCTCTGCTATGTAATCTTTAAATATATATATATACGAAAAGTATGAATTTTTCGTACTTTTCCTCAAAATATTACAAATTTTTCTGAGTTTTCCGACTTTTCGGTCCAAAATCCCTGAAATGATTGGATATCGGTACAGACAGAAGCGCAGACACCGGGACCTTCCCCAATGACTTACACAGGACCTCGAGAGCTTTAAGAAGCCAGATTTACAGAGACAGACTTTTAAGACCATCAGGCTTTAATAAATTCTGAAAAATTTGTAGTTTTTTTTTTTTAGTCCAAAAACTACGAATTATTCGGAGCATAATAAACAACCCCCTTAATATATAGTAATATGTACAGAGCTTCATTTACAACTAGTGATTTATAGATAAAGACATATATACAACTTATTGTACAACTTATTTATGGTTCACCACTAACCATTATATGAATTCCTAAGGCTGTTTTGTGTTGTATAATAGACATGTGGTCAGCACATGTGACTTGCAAAGAAGGCTGGTGGGATACTGGTAGATTGTCCCTCAGATACTTGAGGTGAAAGGCCAAAAGAATCCTTTGATCTACTCCAGCCAACCAAATCTTCTTACCAGCAGAATGGCTTCGATCTATGGAATTGCACTGATTTCCTGAGATCACTGCTAGTACAAGGTATCATTACTGATGATCAATGTTACTGCTAAACTTTGTGCGTTAGTGGGAATACACATATTGTGTGCAAACACATCATTTAGTATTGATTCAGTCCTACCTACATCTCTGCACAGAAGGCATTTTAATAGGTGTGCACAAAAAATAAACCCCTATATATAATAAAAGGCACTAAGTTTGCCCAGGAGCAGTCACCCATAGCAGCCAATAAGATGTTTGCTTTTAAACAGGTGACCAGTAAATGCTACGCAGTATGTTGGCGCTATATAAATACATGTTAATAATAATAATTGGTTGCTATGAGTTACTGCTCCTGGCAGCACTGGGCACAAGCATTTTAGATTTTTAACTGTGTGGGGTTTTCTAGTCCTTACTGCACCCACCACGAGAGTGGGTGACATTGACAACAAATGACTAAAATGTGAGGCCAAGTGGATTTACTGGCTTAACAGTCGGTCCCCCGCTGGTCTCAATGAAGGTTTTACCTTCAAACCTTTTCTCTAAATATTTCAAGAAAAGTTCGCTTGGTAATCTTCCCCTTTTTCCCGCATTTATGTGACCGTTTTCTGATATCCTAATGTCTCTAATTTTTCCAATTTCTAATTCTTGTAGGTGACTTCACCTTTAATAAGGTTTGAACCTAGGTACACTTTGTTGAGTTCACAAGGGGTTAAATATATAGCTGTCCCTCTCATTTTATTCGCCAACGCTTTTTACATTCCTATTGGTCAAAAAAACGCCTGCATGTTGGGCAGGCGCAATATGATTGTGCGAAAATACACCAGCGAAAAGACACACCAACGTCTCTACGACCTTTTTTGATGATGTCATGCGCAATACCCGGAAATCGCACCCAGCGTAATCTCGCGTGACTAGTGTGAACACGCGGCGCCAATGCCTATTTAAACTTTGTAAAGATGAGCGCCCACCACTTATGCCCCTGAGGAAGCTGAAGTAGTCAGCGAAACGCGTTGGGCGGCATAGGTGGACGGTGGCAGTCTAACTCCCACTTTGTCCCTAGGCAGACAGGCAGTTTGAGAAACTTGGGGTACTATTTGGAAGGGTGGGAGCGGGTAGTGTTTGCACTGTAACCAGTTCGTTTAGACTACTACCGGCGAAGTGTTTTTTGTTGGCTGATTAATATACCACTGTTTCCACCATTTGCTGGTTTTTAAATGAATGTTTTTTAAGGACATTGGTCCTGCACTGCGGCCTTATGGGCTACTGGCAGTGGGTTTGTTTTTTGTGGGCGCTCCTCTTTTTAGCCTAATTTTATTAAAAGTTACGTTTTATATAAGGCAGTTTTGCCAATCATACCATATAGGCGCCACACTGATCTAGTTTGCTTTGAAGTGAGTGTGTATAGACTAACAGTTTTTTGATTTCACTTCTTCTTTTTTCTTCTCCTTACTGCTATTACCACATTTACATGGCAAAGTCAGCAAATGGATGGCATAAATGGACACCTACTAAAATATGACAAACTACAACACCCAGGTCCCAAGAGCTAATCAAATTAGGGGAATTTGACCATCTATGTGTATATCCAGCTTGAATGACATTTTGACTAGGATTATGCCATCTGGTACAGGTATGGGACCCATTATCCAGAATGCTCGGGACCTGAATGTTCCGGATAACGGATCTTTCCGTAATTTGAATCTTTTTACCTTAATTCTACTAGAAAATCATTTAAACATTAATTAACCCCAATAGACTGGTTCTCCTTCCAATAAGGATTAATTATATCTTAGATGGGATCAAGTACAAAGTACTGTTTTATTATTACAGAGAAAAGGGAATTTTTAAAAAATTGGATTATTTGATTATAATGGAGTCTATGGGAGATGGCCTTTCCGTAATTCGGAACTTTCTGGATATCGGGTTTTCGGATAATGGATCCCATACCTGTAGTTTTAGGGTAGGATGGAGAGATAATTCCCACTGTCCATAGGAGCAACAGGAAATATTGAGAGAAACTGCCCCTTCTCATTCACATTATATGGATGAAGCAGATGAAAGGCCAGGAAGCACGAGGAGTAAATTACAAAATTTTCATCTCATCTGGTTAAGGAATAACCAGGCCTTGGTTCTTAATTATGGAGAATAAAATGTAAGTTTTTTAATCTTTTACAATCTGACTCCAGCTTTACTACTTTGTGGGTCCAGGCCCGTGCCAGCCTCCTTTTGATGTTTTCTGGTAAGGAATAACCAGAAAGACACCAGAAGAGCAAAAAAGACTGCCAACATTTACCCACATGGCTGCCCATGTAATGGGGTATTCTAGGCCCTGTGATTAACTGATACCAGCGGAACCCCAAGTAACCACCTAATTGCTGGCTTAAAATGGCTACCACATGATTTTCTAATTAAAGCGCAAAAACTCATGGGTAGACAGGAAAAATAACTTGCTCTGGTGCCAAAAATCTAATTTAGCAAATGACACAAGATTTGCCAACCCTCATTATCAGATGAAGGACAGCTGGATGAAAACACAAAGCTGCAAGTGTGTGAGCAGTATAATAAGCGTCTGGCCGGTCACATTGTGAATCAGCAGCCGCTCTGTAACAACTACTGCCTCTATAATGACTGCACATGATCAACTCAAGTTGCAGAGATGCCTCCCTTTCAATGAAGTACAAAAGAATTTCTTGTGTTACCTTAATCGCAGTAACCAACACACACATGAGTAATGGAAAACAAGCTGGAAGAAATTAATTAATAGCAGATTTGGGTACACTTTTGCCCAGACTGCACATATTTTAATATGTATTCAATAGCTGACAATATTTCAGTTTGTATTTTATTATATATATATATATATATATATATATATATATATATATATATATATATATGTGGAAGGGCTGTGGCACACACTTACTGGAGTAGAGACCCAGGTGCTGGTCAGAAAGAAATTGTATATTCATGTAGAAAGCTGACGCACACTGGGATTTTCTCAAACAAGAAACATATTTATTGGATCGACGTTTCGGTCCTCACATGGACCTTTATCAAGATAGATATAAAGTGCAAGTGTACATAGTTATATAGACTCACCCACCAGTGAAACTTCCCCTGAACACGCCCACATATCAAGTGAATGTTTTAACCCTAGAAGACCCACAAGTCCAGCGAATATGGATGAATAAACATTGGTCTGAAAAACAAAGTGCAAATGGCATTGTAATATATAAGAAAAATCCATAGTCATATTATATATATTTAAAAGCAATAATAAGATATTCATCTTAATAAAGTGACATTACGATAAATATAGTGTTAAAAGTGTCATAAAAATCTCTAAAAACATTAACAAATGTATCCATAAGACATAAGCTGTTGGCATATAAATATTTTAAGAATAAAATGTCCAAAGAATCTAGGCTATGTAGTTACTTACAAAAAACAAGAAAACGAGCAATATTCATTAAGACCCCTGGGAGCAATGGTATTTAGCGTTTTAATCCAGTAGACCTCCTTTTGCAGTAACATGCGATCCCAGTCGCCTCCCCTAGCGGGTTCAGGAACTATGTCAATGCCCATAAATCTAAATGTTGGGAGATTATGGCCCATTTTTAAAAAATGTTGTGGTAGCGGTAAATCTGACCTTCCAGTTTCAAAGGCTTTTTTAATAGAAGACCTATGGTTGCCCATCCTCTCTCGGAGGGTGTTTTGCGTCTTCCCAACGTACGACAGACCACACGGGCATGTTATGATATAGATAACATGTGTGGATGTGCAAGAAATACGGTGTCTAATCATAATCTCTTTTCCAGTATGTGGATGTTTGAAAGATTTACCTGATATCATGTATCGACATGTAATGCAGCCTGCACATTTGTAACAACCTTTATTCAATTTACTTAAAATGTTGCCACTGGTCTCATAGCATTTAGTTGGATCTGTCTGCATAAGTAAGTCTCTCAGGTTTGGTCCTCGTTTATAACCCCACAGAGGTTTTTGGGTAAGTGATTGGGATAGTTTTTTATCACATTTCAAAATTGACCAACTATTTTCTACTATGTTTCTAACTGCCTTGGACCCCGTAGTGAAACTAGATGTTAAAATGAAACGATTCTGTTCATTAGGACTTATATTCTGCTGGGTGTCCTGTGTCTGCGTTAAATGTTCGCGGGCTTTTGTAATGGACCTAGATATAACATGCTGATTATAACCCCTTTGCTTAAATCTATCTGCTGTATCAGCTATTTGCCTTTCACGGATGTCCTTGTTAGAATTGTTGCGCATGGTACGCAAAAATTGCGAAAAAGGAACTGATTTTTTAGAACTAGGTGGATGAAAACTTGTGGAGTACAGAAGGGTATTTCTATCCGTTGGTTTACGATATAATTTGTATCCTAATCCACTGCTCTGTCTAAAAATTTCAACGTCCAAAAATTGGATACTCTGCATATTATGTGTAACCGTCAACTTGACTGGAGAATTTAAAGCATTTAAATGTTCAACCATTTTCAGCAAGTCTAGTACCTCACCACGCCAAATAAGCAGAATATCATCTATATAGCGTAAATACAACAATAGAGATTCGCCAAACATAGGTACAAAATTGTGTTGTTCATAGTGGGCCATAAAACAATTAGCGTAAGCAGGAGCCATCGCTGCACCCATCTACGTGCCTTCCTTCTGTAAGTAGTATTGTTTCTCAAAACGAAAATAGTTCAATTTCAGTGTTAATTCCAGAAGTTGGCAAATGAAATCAATTGGTGGACCACCGTATGTAGCGGAATTGGAGAGAGCCCAATGCACCGCTTCTATGCCTTCCTGGTGGGGAATTATTGTATATAGACTGCAAACATCTAAGGTTGCCAGTACGATAGGGCCATCAGGAAGTGTCGTATTTTTTAGAATTTCCAAAAGCTGTTGTGTATCTTTTAAAAAGTAAGGTAAGGACTGAACTGTGCTCTGTAGGTGATGATCAAGATATAGACCAATGGGGTGTAGTAAGCTGCCCCTTGATGAAACGATTGGTCTACCCGGAGGGTTACATAGATTTTTGTGGATTTTGGGTAAACAGTACAAAATTGGGCAGATTGGGTACACAGGAAGAAGAAATTGTTTCTCGTTTACTGTAATCCAATTCTGTTCAACAGCATGTTCCAACACTAAGTTAATTTCTTATTTAAATTTGTTCACAGGGTTAGTGCTCAGTTTCATATAGACAGTGGTATCATTAAGTTGACTCTTAACCTCTTTCTGGTAATCTGTATAGTCCATAAGGACTATACCACCTCCCTTATCAGCAGGTCTGATTATAATCGTGTTGTCATTACTTAGTGTTTTCAAGGCTTGTCTTTCTGAAACCGTTAAGTTGGGGTGACTCTTAAAAACAGATGACGGGAGAGAGTTAACTTCATGTGACACAGTCTGTAAAAAGACATTAATGTTGGTGTTGGTTGAAACAGGGTCATATGAGCTTTTATTTTTCCATTTTGAGCTCAATGCAGGCTTATTCGTATCACCAAATTGATCTAGTAAGCATAATTTTCTTCCCATTTTGTAACTTTCCACTTCCCATTTAAACCCATTAAATGGCACAGTAGGGACAAATGAAGTACCTTTGTTCAGCAGTGAGATCTCCGCTGGCGTCAATGTATGGTGCGATAGATTGTAAACCGGATTCATTTGGGATATCTGGGAGGCCGGCTTCGGCCGCTTCTTCCCCCTCCTGACGCGCCTCGGGTGTCTCTGCCTGCGCTCCTGGTACTTATTGTGGTGAAAGTATCCACTGGCCCCCGATCGGTCGGTAAGGTGTCCTTTGGAATATGGGCCTGTTGTTGGCTGCTTACAGATACAGACGCGCTGCTGGGCTGCATCGAAGGAGCGTCGCGCTCTGATGACGTCATCTCATCGTCGCCTGCAGAATCGCGGGAGCTATCCACGGTGCTTACCGCGCGGCCTTTGTGTTTGCGCCATCTTTGAGCGCTTCCACGCCAATACGATGGTTCTTTGTTTCCACTGAGCCAGCGGTAGACCCTGTGCTGCTGATAATCATCTTCTACTTTCCGTAGTTTTTCTCTTTTGAAACGTAATAGATCTTATCTAAAAACTTCCATGTTATTCATTAACTTGTGGTGAAATTCACTGAATGATACATCATTCAGTGACATGTGGTAATCTGTCTCCAACTTAACCAATTCCTTTCTCACTTTAACCAGTTCAGTGCTGGCTTCCTCAATGACCAGAACCATGAGGTCCAGGGAACAACGATTCAGCACACCAATCCATTTACGACAGAAATCGGGATTTTGGCGACCAATGGTAGGTACATTTTTAATGCGGAAGCCTCTTGGTATCCTTTTAGATCTAAAGTAATCTGATAGAAAAAGTCCATGCAAATCAAGGTCTGTTTCTCGTTTCTTCAAATGTAAAAGCTTGTTATAGATGTCCTTCGGACAATCAGTAGTCGGTTCATCCGAATTGGTTTTCTGCCACAATACTTTCTCAATCTCGGATTCAGTAATATGCCATGTTTCTGCAAACAGCAAATTTTGTCCGCTTTTCTCCATAAAGTCCTCCATGTTTGTATGGTGGATAAGAGCAAATAACTTCAATTCCTTGTGGTGCTCACAGCAAAAACAAATATATATATATGTGGAAGGGCTGTGGCACACACTTACTGGAGTAGAGACCCAGGTGCTGGTCAGAAAGAAATTGTATATTCATGTAGAAAGCTGACGCACACTGGGATTTTCTCAAACAAGAAACATATTTATTGGATCGACGTTTCGGTCCTCACATGGACCTTTATCAAGATAGATATAAAGTGCAAGTGTACATAGTTATATAGACTCACCCACCAGTGAAACTTCCCCTGAACACGCCCACATATCAAGTGAATGTTTTAACCCTAGAAGACCCACAAGTCCAGCGAATATGGATGAATAAACATTGGTCTGAAAAACAAAGTGCAAATGGCATTGTAATATATAAGAAAAATCCATAGTCATATTATATATATTTAAAAGCAATAATAAGACATCCACATACTGGAAAAGAGATTATGATTAGACACCGTATTTCTTGCACATCCACACATGTTATCTATATCATAACATGCCCGTGTGGTCTGTCGTACGTTGGGAAGACGCAAAACACCCTCCGAGAGAGGATGGGCAACCATAGGTCTTCTATTAAAAAAGCCTTTGAAACTGGAAGGTCAGATTTACCGCTACCACAACATTTTTTAAAAATGGGCCATAATCTCCCAACATTTAGATTTATGGGCATTGACATAGTTCCTGAACCCGCTAGGGGAGGCGACTGGGATCGCATGTTACTGCAAAAGGAGGTCTACTGGATTAAAACGCTAAATACCATTGCTCCCAGGGGTCTTAATGAATATTGCTCGTTTTCTTGTTTTTTGTAAGTAACTACATAGCCTAGATTCTTTGGACATTTTATTCTTAAAATATTTATATGCCAACAGCTTATGTCTTATGGATACATTTGTTAATGTTTTTAGAGATTTTTATGACACTTTTAACACTATATTTATCGTAATGTCACTTTATTAAGATGAATATCTTATTATTGCTTTTAAATATATATAATATGACTATGGATTTTTCTTATATATTACAATGCCATTTGCACTTTGTTTTTCAGACCAATGTTTATTCATCCATATTCGCTGGACTTGTGGGTCTTCTAGGGTTAAAACATTCACTTGATATGTGGGCGTGTTCAGGGGAAGTTTCACTGGTGGGTGAGTCTATATAACTATGTACACTTGCACTTTATATCTATCTTGATAAAGGTCCATGTGAGGACCGAAACGTCGATCCAATAAATATGTTTCTTGTTTGAGAAAATCCCAGTGTGCGTCAGCTTTCTACATGAATATATATATATATATATATATATATATATATATATATATATATATATATATATATATATATATATATATATATATACTGTATGTGCCACATTTATTATATTTCTTTTGAGGCTGACTTCTCATCTAAATTGTGTGACGTGCATCACCATAGTGTTGTAGTATCGTTTTGTACAGGTTATGAGACTAGATATTCTGCTGCTGTTATTCATGCTATTAACATTACTGCCCATAAATGGCTAGCAGCATCTAGTGATTTTCAAGATCCAGGGTTGACAATACAGAAAAACCACACAGATCAGAAATGTGTCTTTTGAAGGTGAAGGAAAGGTAGAAACACGGGTGGGTGCCAAGTTATTGCTTGCTTTCTACCCTGGCTGCTGCTCCTCTTCTTCGAAAATATAGAAAATACCACAACATTGTACCACCAGTGATCCTACCTTTGGTTCTCCTTCAGTGTAAAATGACCATTGGTTCTTGTCAGGCATAAATCCCAAAATTATTGAAGCAAATTTAGTCCTAACCTCAGAAACCATCACAGCCAAAGTACTGAGAACCAACTATTGAAAAAGGTGGCATTTGTAAAATGAAATGGGTAGGGGACAAGGTGCTCTGCCAGATTTCCATAAAGACCTTATCTGCCTGTGACTGTACTGGCTTCCCGGCTCCCTTCCCTGTACCCGTTTTCCAGTTGTCTGGTGCTGACATTCCCCAGTTTTGTGTTCCTGTGCTGCTGATTGAAGTTCCGCTTTCTCTGTTGACAGTTCCAGAGTCATTTCCTTTGTCTGATCCCATATTTGCCCCCATGAAAATTCTTAAATTAGTGTTTTAATCTTTACCTGTGCCTGATCCTCGCCAGCCTACATGGTATTTGGGCCCTCCATGCAGGGTGGTACTGTGAAGCTGTAATGGAACCAGGTTCCTGTTGGACATTGTGTCTAATGAAGGTTTTGTTTCTTGTTCAAGGCCCTGCCTAGTTTGCTGCCTTCCCTGGCCATATGCTTGAATAATAGCTCTGAGACTGTTAACCCCTTCTGTGCCTGGCTGTAAACTTTCGCCTGTCATTGCCTGACTTTTTACCTTGTATAATTTTGAGACCAAGCCCCTCGGTCAGCCTATACTGTATATAGTATTTGGGCTTTTAAAGAAGTTCTGAAAATATAACACTTGTCTCTTGAATAAACTGGTTAGAGGCAGCAATACCTGGAAATGAAACCATTCAGGAAGAAGAGGATTTGGAGTTGAAACAGAGAAATGTATGGGTTAGCATATCACTTCTTTTGTGGTTATTCTTACACAAAATGCAGCTGCTAATCTCAGTATCAGCCACAATAAAGGTTTCCTTTTTGAAACTCCAGCTGTGCCATTAGAATATAGTATGTCTATTATCTAGTTTTAGTTTGATTTGCTGCAGTAACTGACACTGATGCAACAGTGTTTCTTGCCAGACAGCTAAATATTATGAATTCCATTGATCTTTCATTGATCAGGGCCTACTCAGAGGAAACAAGAGCACTGTGGGCTAGTTCTCATCATACAGGATTATATGACCAGTAATGTAACTAAAGCCGTATGGACCCAGGTGAAAAATTTGCCCTGGACCCCCCACCTGTGGCCATACCCAAACCTGCCACCCCAGCCACCCCTTGAGGTTCCACCACTGATATAATCTTTGACTTAAGAATTATTTTTTAGAAACATTCTAAAAGAACTTGTAAAAGTCAGAATCATCATAAAGGCAATGGTACACTAGTATTTTGGGAAGCTCACCTCTATGTTCTGTTTGAATTAGGATTATGAAGGAACTCAGCTGCAACTGAATATCCATTAGGTTATTCCAGCCACAATTATAACTGGGCCGGAGGGAGCTGCAGCTTCAGAACCCTTGGAATAATAAACCCATCCTTTAGATTGTAAACTGGGTGAGCAGGGCCTTTTAATCGTAATCTTATTCTGTAAATTTGTTGGTTAAATTATTGCCAGCCCACTTTTGTTACAAATGAATGTAATGAGCTGTGTAAGTGCTGGCAGTATTTGAATAAAGGTAAGACAAGGACAGACCTGTCTTTGCAGGGAACTTTTGCAACATCGTTCAAAAAGTAACAAGCAGGAGTTAAGCGAATACTGCTTTCAATAGCAATTGTTTTTACATATAACTTTTAAAACACAGATTTTTTTTAAATAAATGTATATTGGAAATTAGAATTTTATGTTCTTTAATTAGACATTTTTTTATTTTGGGGTTGACTTTAAATTCAGCAAAATGACATTAATAGTTCCAAAAACCGTACAGCAACTGGTACTCCAATATCACTAATTGGTGTTCTGGATTGACAATCTAACATCAAAGTATAAAAGAGCGCTCTATACACAAAATGGTAGGGATGCACAGAATCCAGGATTCCTGTTAGGATTCGTTTCAGGATTTGGCCAGGATTCAGCCTTTTTCAGCAGGATTCAGATTCGGACGAACCCCTGCCGTCTGACCAGGGGCGTTTCAGCCATGAGGCAAGGTGAGCACCTTGCTTCAGGCGGCAGCTTCTCAGACGTTACCAGGGGCGGCAATAAGCCGCGCCTGGTAACTTAAAGAGCCGAATTTCCGGTTTTTAAACCGGAAATTCTGCTTTTCTAGTGCAGAGAGCGCAATTTCGCTCTCTACACTATCAATGCGGCCTGCACTGGACCCCCTGTCGGCTATTAAGGAAAGCGTGACGGGTGGCAGCGGGGCTGCATTGCGAACGCTGCCTCAGGCGGCGTTACTTACCGAAACGCCCCTGCGCCTGACTAAACTCAATCCTAAGCTTAAAAAACATGCAATTTTTCATCACAAAACAAGGACAAAAATTTGGGGCACACATATGCAAATTAGGTTTCAGATTCAGTTTGGCATTCGGACGAATCTTTCATGAATGATTTTGGCCTGATCCTAGGATTGGTTTTGGTGCAACCCTACAAAATGGATTCATGTTTTTTTGTGGATTTAATTTTTTTTTAACTCCCATAATATTTCTTTACACACTACAAATTTCAGTTCAGTGCTTGCTCTTACAATATGCTGTTTTAAGGAACCAGTCACAAAAAAAAAAGTTTCTCCCACATGCACGGTTGTGCCCCAGCATGACCTCCCACACTTAAAGCTCGATTCTGGTGCAAGGGGCACGGCTATAGGGCGATTTTCTTGCAAAAATACTATTTCTGAAATGTGAGCTCTGATAGCTTGCAATACAGATCTTGGTGAATTGTAGGTGCTTTGGAACTTCTTCCATTGTACCAACAGTGTTTATTTTGTCTATGCATCCTTTCTTTGGAATATTGTGGCTCCTTTACTGAATTGCAGGTTGCTGGTGGGGTTATTGTCTGGTGCAAGTGAGAACAGGTCAAACTTGACTAAAGGAAGGTTTGGTAGCTGGGAAGGGTGTGGGAGTGCCTCCACTTTCCTAATAAAGGAAGAGCCTGGGTCTGTAACAGGAAGTTATTTGCCTAATAATACAGTAACACCCTACTTTTTACAGGGCACAGAATTTCGGAATAGTTTTTAGTAATTAAACTCATTTGCCTGTGCATCTGCCTTCATCTCAAGGTGAAATTTGGGTGGGAGTATTTAACTCTGTAGAGCACAGGACACACTTTATCATAGGATTGCCACACATTGCCGCCATACCTGCTATAGCAATGTCTGAAAGTACGAAGCACAAGCAATTTCTAGGAGCTTGGAGAAGGGGCAGTGCACATTTTAAAGTGGCAGCACCTGGAAAGCTATTGCACGAGTACTTTTATATGATTGCCATCGCAGTGGGGTCATTTTGGTTAATAAAAACAATTTAAATTGGCCTGTATAAGAGCATCACTACATTATATTCAAAAGTTTAAAAAGCCCTATATTTGTTTTTTTGTGTTTATATTCTGTATGTACAGTATGTGGAATATATTGGTGATTTATAAATATATTTAATAATAATCATTGTAACTCTAGTGTGGAAATCAGATTAACTCCTCATTTCAGGCTGCAGAATTACACAAATGAATCCCAGGTTCACTTGAACTCTGTCCTTCTTATCAGCCAGCAGCCAAAGGTCACTAGATTACAGGTTTATTTGAAACAGATACCCTGTAAACACGTGTGCATGGAGTAACCCACATATTTTAGTATTTTTGTATATGATACCTCTGTTGCTGTATAAACTGGAAGCAGCTCCTTGCGTCACACAGAGGCTTATCAGAACAACTCTGTTGTTTTTCCCCCACTGTAGTACCGTAGTACAATTCCAGATTAATAGAATTTCTATAAATACAGATTTATTGAAAGTGATGCCAGCAGTTGTGCTGAGCAAATATTCATATGAAAAGAAAGGTATCACCCAAACAAAACCATGCAGTTAGAGGAGTTAGAGTTTAGTTAGAGGAGTAAAAAAGTTAAAAATGTGGCATAGGAGTGTAGACATTGGTGTGTTAAAAACCCATGAAGTGCTTGTCCCTGTTTATTTTTGCACCGATTACTGTGACTTAGCTACATAGTAACCCTGAACTGTACCCTTTCCATTTACCCGACATTGGGGGTTACTTTAAAGCTCATTCATTAAAGGTATTGGAGTTCTAACACACCCATTGCATCCATTCTACTGAATCCTGAACAAGTGCAACCTAATGATACAGTGGAACCCTGGAGCTACTGCCGACCTGAACATAGTGGTAATTCAGGATTCCATCAGCGAGTTGTTCTAAGTGCAGATTTGTGCCAGAAGAATTAGAAGCAAATTTTATTACAGAACGTCGGTCAGCCACAACTTGCAACTAAAGCTCCCCATAGACGCGACGATTCTTCTTGCCGAACGACCGATTTTAGGGAAGCCCGACCAATCCTTCGAAATTATCGTGCGGTTAGTGGGATTCGAACGATCGTACATCTTACGATTTTTCGGCCAACATCTGTCGGGAAATTGATCGGCCAGGTCAAAAAATCTTTGTCGGCCCCAGTGCAATCTATCTATGTTTGCAGGGCCAAGCCGGCAGCTCCCCTTTGTTTTCCTGGCAAATTGGTCTTTTTAGTGGATGGTAAATTCGTACGATCGTACGATCGTTCTGAGAAGATCGTGGTCTCAGGATCTGATCTTTTAAAAATCTCAACGTCTATGGCCAGCTTAATTTGTTATCACACATTTGTTTTGATGCATCAGCAATTTGCAGCAGACACAATTCTTCATGCAGCCACAACTGCACTTTGCGCTACAATTGTAGTTCTAAATGAGCCCTGTTTAGTCTACGGTCGCTTTTGCACACTGCCACCTTCATGCCGTCTTGCTTGCTTGCATACAGATTATAAATTAGTTGCCCTGCACATAATACTTAGGGGAACATTTACTTAGTTCGAGTGAAGGAATAGAATAAAAAAAAGTTTGAATTTCGAATGATTTTTTTGGCTACTTCGACCTTCGACTACGACTTCGAATCAAACGATTCAAACTAAAAATCGTTTGACTATTCGACCATTCAATAGTCGCAGTACTGTCTCTTTAAAAAAACTTCGACCCCCTACTTCGCCACCTAAAACCTACCGAACCTCAATGTTAGCCTATGGGGAAGGTCCCCATAGGCTTTGTAAGCTTTTTTTGGTTGAAGAAAAACCATTTGATCGATGGATTAAAATCTAAGGAGGATTTAATCGTTCGAAGTCGAAGGATTAACCTTCGGCAGTCGAATACCGAGGGTTAATTAACCCTCGATATTCGACCCTAGGTAAATGTGCCCCTTATTGTAATGGAAATTCAGTTTGTGCAACATTTCTTTCAGTGCACTGGTGTGTGTTAGGAAAAATAGATGTATTCACATTTATAGAATAGCATTTAGAAAGAGTGGCATTAACCAGCTCAGTATAATTCTTATATTCCTTGGGGATAAAGCTAGGTGTTCTTCGGTGTCCCTTAGCTGCAAATACAATAGCAGAAAAAAAAAAAATCCCGATAAACATTATATATTTCATTAGCTCTGCATTAAACTCATACAAAGCATCAATGCCAAGGCATAATGGGCCTCCATTTATAAAATACCTGGAGTGACAAAGATCGGAATCAACCTCTGTTTGGCCTGCTTTAGCTGGATTATATATATTATATGTAAAATCCAGACAGTCCCCTTTAGGTTTTCCCATTTCCCGCAGTGGCGAGAAACAGAGGCGTTTTGTCTGCCTCTGTTTTCTGAGGGATGGCAGCAGCGTGTTGTTATCCTTAAGGGTAGAGCTCGGTCAGATCGACGCCCGCCGTCAAAACGTGCGCGACAAGTCAGGTGGAGTCAAACGCGTGAAGATATAATTGGACTGAATGAAAAGACGGAGGTAAGAACTACATTACATCCGACACGACTGTTGTGCTTCGTACTTTCGCAGAAAGCAGCATCTTCATCAGACAGTCGAACCGTGTAGTTAACTCTGACTTTTTATTCACTCCAATTCTATCTTCACACGTGCAACTCCATCCGACTTGTCGCGTGCGTTTTGTCGACGAGAGCCGATCCGACCAAAATCGCTCGTGAAGCTCTACCCTTACGCTATGGAGTTTGAAAGCTACCACACATTGGACACCAACAGAAAAAAGCACAAAACAACGATTTTTTTTTTTTATTGCACTTTAATGGCATAGTAGTTTTAAATATTAAATGGAGAAAGCAAATTTCTTAACCTCTAAAATAAAAATGGTGGAAATATATAATCATCTCATTTACACAGTAAATTTAAAATACAAGTCTGATCTGCAGGATACTGTGGTTCTGTACATTTCTACACCCCTGTGGGTAGAATTTATATTCTACATTTGTGGAATACAACTAAAAATTTAACAGAAAGGCAATCTTGCTGAAAATAGGTCATTGCAGATACAAGCAAAATGCTTATTTAAAATCAGCAGCAGTGTCTTGGAACCTGGCCGAAATTAAAGACAGTTTAACGAATGGGAAAGTATTTATATAGATAATTTAAAAAATGTAAAAAAAAAAAAATGTAGCACTGGGTCAACCAGAGAGGGCCAACACAATGCATTTTGTACTTATGTGGTGCCAGAAACGGTGGGGGAACTACCATTATCTTCCAGCATCATCTTTTTTAAAAAAATCCTGATATTCTGAGATCTGTAGTTCCATCTTGGATAGACTACCATAAACCTGGTATTAAATGGATGTGTAGTAATGGTAAACTCTGCTTTAATGTACAAATGCCTTAATCTACATGTGTTCATTATGGTGCCACCCTGCACGCTAGTCTCCCAACAACTCTGTAAGCTACACGTTTGAGAAATACTTAGTTTCCATTAATACTTTCCCTTCAGTTTTCCATTAACACTTGGAAAAATGTAGAATGATTCTTCCACAGTCCTGTCAAAAAAAGTTTCTTGGATTTTCAGTGGAAATAACCTGTAAATGATGTTATAAGAATGGAAAACAAGTTTAAGCTGTGGAATGAAACCTTTGTTTGGGGCTTAATGAGAACGGAATCTTTCATACAGACCTGTATAGACTATGTGACAGCATCAATACATAGACATAGATTTGTTTTTCTTCTATAAAAAAAAAAAAATATTTTGATGGAAAACCGTACAAAAATAATTACGGAGATAAATGTTGTGTATGGCTTCCATCACTGCACACCAAAGCAGTGACAAGGATAGGCACACTGTGCCCAATTACAGATGGGAAACCACCACTGAGCAAGTTGTACTTAGAGAAACAAAAATACATAAATAAATAACCGTTTGCCTTAAGTTAATAAGAAATTTCACTGTGGATAGCAGAAATGTACCTCTTTTGGTTTTGGGGTACAATATTAAAAAAAAAAAATCAGGTTGCTAATCAATAAGATTTATAGATTACCCTTTAGAAAAGAGAAGATGCTGGCAGATATCGGTTTCAGCTAAAGAAAGCTGTTTGGTAAAGCCTGGTAACCTGGCAATACTGAAAGAAAAGGGCGCAATGTATGGCAGTATTAGGTCTCACACAGATGTATTTAAAAATGTACATCATCAAAATCTGAGCTGTGACTCCAGAAAGAAACGGCATCAACAGGAGATGAGGGACAGATGGACTGGTCCATATGGGCACTGAGGAGAAGCTGAGGAAAAAGTTCAGTACTGAATGAATCTTCCCAAACCCGGTCAGAGTTCAGAGGAGAGGACAGGTCACTAAAGGGTGAAGAGCTACCTTCATAGCCAGAGTCACTTCCTGTATCCAATATATTTGATTTTTCAAGGTTGTTTTCAGAACAGGGCAAAAAGCTTTGCATTCCGAGGATGGGGACTAGGCCATCTTCTTGTGGTTCCTGTTTCACACAGGTCAGGCCATCATCACAGGTAGGGCTGAAAGATGCTTCCTCCATTTTAACTACTATACTGGTCTCAACACTTTGCGCAGAGTCTTCCTCTGTGCTTAGTGGCTTGGTGTACACGTGATCGAATCGGATCAGTTCATTAATGGCCTCCAGCTTGGCTGATGGGGTCCCCACAGGAGAAGATGGGGAGGAGGATATGGAATCAGATTCGTCTCCCTTGATCTCTTCATCTGGGCTTCCAGCAAGTGCTCCTTCATAGGCAAGCAACAAGTCTGAGTCCAGGCTTTCCAGAAGGCCCAACAAGAGATCAGACTGTAAGAGAGAGACATACAAAGGCATTTATATGCTTGAAGAAGAAGAAGAAATAAAGCTGTAGAACCCAAAATGGCTTGCCATAAACTGAAAAAACTACAGCACTGACACATGTATCCCAAAGTGAAAAATGCCTGAGCACTCATTGGTACCCTAAAGGTAATTTGCTTGGAACAAGTTATCTGTATGGGCCAGGAACATAGGGTTAAAATACACCTACACAAGTGTGTGTTCTGGTAATTACTTTGAAGCAGTGGTGTTCTGAGGCATGAGAAAAATATGCCAGCTTACACTCAACTGTCCACCAAACTTAAATAAGTTCAGTTTAAAAGAGAAAGAAATTATACAGATACATTTATAAAGTATAAATAAAATTTCCAAAATAAATGCGACTCCCTGTGCAGGAAAACAGAATGTGCCAGAAAGACTATGGGGACATTGTGAATTTTCTCCTCATCAAACTTCATCACCAAAGTTTGCCACAAGAGAAAGTTGCCAAATTTTCTCCTGGAGTGACTGCTTTGTGAAAATTCATCAGTGTATTTCCCCCATAAAACTGCAGTAGGGAAAATTCTTCCCTGCCGTGAAGAAACGGTGTATGTGGGAAATTAGCATTGAGGATGCGACGTAACTCATAATATGCACAAGAGGCTGCTCTGTTTTTTAATGGCAGTTTGCTAACCTGAACCTGGAGCAATTTCTCTGGCGAAAATTAATTTGGCTCACTGGAGAAATCTTGCCAAGTCAATTTGCCAAAACTTCAGGTACACATCTTTTAATAAATTGCCAATGGCATTGCAATTTTTTGTTTCTGGTGATCATTTGACAAATGTCAACTTTCACTTTTTAGTAATCATGCCCCAAATGAATGAAAAGCCTGTCTATTGATGTGGTACATTTCCCTTCAAAATAGGAACCTCTTGAAATACAGGCTTTACAAACTGGAGATATAGATGTTTTACCCATGTGTCTCTACTGGTGGTGACAAGCATTTAAGGGTGTTTAGATCACTGCAGTTTTCTACCAGAGCACGGCAGTTGTCGAAAACACCCCCTGCACCATAGCTTTCTTTAGAATAGCTTAGGGTGGTACATGCACCTAAAAAGTCCCAATTCATTTAATACTTTAAGTGTGTAACTCCAAATATTGTAGCAGCAGAGAATACAGTTTGAATGATACGGAGGCATCTGCTCACCTCAGAGTCTGAAGTGTCAGGGCTGTCAGGATCCATGTAGACACTGTCAGGTTCGGAGACATCTGGGCCTGCTCCTGCTGCAGAGGGGCACGTAGTCTGAGTGCTGCGGACTCAGCTGACCCGGTCTCCGGCCTGACTTTATCTTTTCTGGACTGATTCAGCTCCTGGAAGAAAAATCCAGAAAGGAGGCAGGTTACAGAACTGTGCAAGCCAGGACAGTAACACAGGCGTATGTAATACACTGTATTGTTACCCAAAATATGTTGGGTAAAGCAAGGCATGCAAAGATTAACAAGCAACTCTTTACTGCAGAAACAGCCAACAGCTAGCCTTTGGGCAACACAGAGGTTGCTGGAGCATATTAGAGGTTGTAGTTCAGAATCCATAGGGCCACAAGTTGGATGTCCCTCTAAGTGATTTTCATTTAAATCACTAGAATGGCAGGCAGGGGTGTGAAGTTTAGACACTCCTCCAGGGGAGCCACAATCACTCTTCACTGCTGGCAGTTTGGTTGACAGCTTTAACCAAAAGGAACAGGTGGCCTTCAGGCATCACAATATAATTTATAGAATGCTAGTAGGCTGTGCAGCAGAGTAATGTCAGCAGAACAGTTTATCCTGCTGATGTGCTTTCCAGTCATCTATTTACTGCATGCAAATAAAAAGCAATCATTAGATGGCTTGGCTTCTTTCTCACTGTAACTTGCTTTGTTTACCAAGGATCAGTACTTCCTGGACAAACAAGGAAGTGCCAAGCAAGTATGAGTACAGCCTGTTTGACAGGGGAGGGGTAAGCAAATAAAGTAAGTTACAGCTAGAGTCTGTGCCCAAAATCATATGAACATTAGGTTTGGTATTTTTCCACTCTTACTTTCAATGGGTAAAAGCCACAGACTCCAGACAGTCAGGGAACTTAATAAAAGGACATGTTTAAATCTGAATATAATAGAAGTTTATATAATGGCACCTATTCCACAGCCTTACATAACATACATGTGTGTTGCTGATAAATTCATGGACAAGATAATCACCTGTGATGATGATGATGATTCTTCTTTCTTTAACTCCAGGGTGCTAAGGCCCAATCTTTGGCGTAGCTCCTGGTTTTCAGCCAACAAGCCGTGAGATTTGTCTCTTAAGATCTGGTTTTCGAGCAAAAGTTTCTCATTCTGGAAGAGATCAAACACAGGACATTAGCCACAAATGCTCGATTTTACCACCAGTCAGCTCTTGGAACTTTGAACCATGATATCAGTTTCATCTGAAAAGTATTTAGACTTGCCACTGAGCACACAAGTGCAGAAAGGGCAGAGTTCTCAAGAACAACTATTTATAAGCTATATTCTTCATGAATTCAGGGAAAGCAGACATATAAAATAAATCCCATGTTATAGCATAGCCAATTCTAAGCAACTTTTCAATTGTTCTTCATTAATTATTTATTATAGACTTTTAATTATTTGCCTTCTTCTTCTGCCTCTTTCCAGCTTAAAAGTTTAAAAAAACTGCTCTGTATGGCTATACATTTTGTGTTATTGCTACTTTTTATTACTCGTCTTTCTATTCAGACCCTATTCTTTTCATATTCCAGGTTCTTATTCAAATCAGTGCATGGTTGCTAGAGGATTTTCAACCCAAGCAACCAGATTGATGAAACTGCAATCTGAAGAACTGCTGAATAAAAAGCTAAATAACTCAAAAACCACAAACAACAAAATGAAAACCAGTTGCATATTGTCTCAGAAAATATCTCTCTATGTCATACTACAAGTTAACTCAAACAACCCCTTTAATCACGTCTGTGTGCTGAGCTTTCAGTTCAGTCTTGTGGCTTTTTAAAACAAACCATTTCTACTACGGTCACTGATTTATTCATGTAAAAAGTGCCTTAGACAAAAGCAAAAACATTATACTTATTGCTTCATCTTACGCTGAATTGTGCTCAGGTATGAATTCTGGATTGTGCAGATACTGCACTTTTGCCACAAAGCAAAGAATGATGTGCACTTGCAGGCACACGTGTTGCATAAACACTAGACAGGTTATGCAGATACCTAATTACTAGATACTATGTTTTTTACATTCTCCAGTATCTTGTATTTCAGCATTACAAAAGAGGCATGTGTTAACCTGCCTGTTTCAGAAGTAAAACAAGAGATAAAATGCCCCACAATAAAAACTTTTGCCACCAGCAACTAGGTAGTCCTGATTTGCTTGAAAGCAGACCGGCAATTATAAAAGACTAAAATTACCAACACCCCTAAATGCTAGACTGATGCACCCTGGGGCATTTTCAGGGTAGCCAGACGTACGTATCCATTTCTATTCAAATGAGTCACAACCTCCCTCTTTTCAAGGGTCAGGGTGGGGGTAATGAATTAACATTACAAACAAAAAGTAGTATACAAAACTTGCTAGTACTAGAATACGGAAAGTACTCATGCAAATACACCAGCAGCATTACACACCTTTGAAAGCAACGACAGGACCAGTAAAACAGGTATGAAATCCCAAAATACATTTTTGTTCCATTGTCACCAGAGGGTAGCATTAACGCATGACCAGAGCCCATGACTAAACGCGTATGGAGATGCAAATATAATTTTTTTTTTTAACTTTGTGCAAATAAAATATATATTTTTTAACTAATATTTTTCTGTTCCTGTGGATCCGTCCAAGTGCCGGTCAGCCCTGCTTCTTCATTCATGCCATACCGCTCCCTAAAGTTGGGGGCCTGGGGCTAAGCTATATGTGCCTCAAGTGTGTTTAAAAAAATGCACATTCCAGTTTGAATTCCAGAAATGCCTTATATTGCAGGGAGCACCATGTATCAGCCAAATACGAGCAAAAAGCGAAATTTGCATTTTTGAATCGTTTATCAGCTATTTATTTCACCCTATGTCACAGCAGACACATAATACATGTCTAGAACATTCCTTACATGCACATCTAATAAGTTATGCCTTACCCAAGATATTCTCCAGAAGAAAAATTATATTTACACCCCTGGGTTCACATAGAACAAAGGGTACTTAAGTGCCTATTACATCTAATAAATAAACCTTTCGGCCTATACTTGTACTGAAATAAGGCAGTGACAGTTTCAGATAATTTTCATTTCTAGTGGATCTACTGGCTTGAGATGTGGAGAATGCCTCTGCTAAGTTGAACAATATATCAGCTTGCGCGTATGTATATAAATGCATATATGCACAGCCTATATCCATGCCATGGATGGTATATTTGCAATGTATGTATTGAAATGGCAATAAGAAATTAAAAAAAAATTACCTCAATTTCTAAATCTATCACTTGCTGTTCAAGTTCACCCATTTTGGCTTTTTTCCTGTCCCGTGCAGTCTGTGCTGCTACTCTGTTTTTTAATTTTCTGGAAAAAAAAAAAAAAAAGTAGAAATGGAAAAAGTTAGCATGCACACATATGGATATATTCTCAGTTTATAAGAAAATCACCTGCCCATGGATGGAAGTCAGACAGACAAATGGAATCATCTAGCAATGTTTATACCAGGAGTTGTAAACACATGATAGATATAGGGTCTCAGCAGGTGGGACAGCCACTGTATTCAAAATAATGTATGGGCAACAGAGATGGCTTATACTTAGAGACAAAGTATGCATAAATAGAAAATAAACGCTTGCTAGCACAGCATGATAACAGAGTACAATTGCATGATGTTGCATCAGAATGAGATACAAACAGATGGTTCCAGTCACTGACCAACAAGCTGCAACTGGTATGCAATGTGTCAGTATGTGATATATGCAGTACATTCCCTCCCAGCTACCTTTTATTAGCTAGAAGCCTGACATAGTGAGAGCAGAATTTAGATTTACACACTTAAAGGAGTTGTTTGTATTCCAAACACTTTTTGTGTTTTTTACCGTTTTTCCAAAATCTAAGTTAAAAGTAGAATGTTCATGTCTCTGGTGTTTTAGGTGCAGACTCTAAACTGTTACAATTTTGCAACATTTAGTTGACACATTTCTCAGCAGCATCTGTGGAATATTAGCAACTATTGTATCAATTCTAACAGCTGTCTTTTATGAAAATCAGGGATTCTGCTCAGCAGGGACAAAGATAGGAAATGTAGCAACTAAAATGTATCAATTTAGAACAGTTTACAGGGTCAGCGACCCCCCCTCCCAGAGCTGTTTTAGAAGGTGAAAATGTTAGAAGAATGGCCACACATAGAACACAGAAAGTAATTGGAAAATGTCTTTATTTCTGGTGAACTATCTGAAACCAACTGAACTGAAAAAAGTGTTGGAAGGCGATGACCCCTTTAAAGAGACTTTATTGGCTCGGTTAAACTGAAACCCAAAATAATATGCTCATGTTACATAAAAAACAGTTATCTGTCTGCCCTTTGTATTTGTACATTCCAGTTGTTTAATTACAAGTGCAATTATCTTTAGCTTTTTGTGGCAGTTGAAGGGCCTCAGGCTGGACATCCCAGTCTAAAGGTGGCCATTCACGTAGAGATCCGCTTATCTGGCGATTTCGCCAAATGATCGGATCTCTCTCCAATATGCCCACATTGAGGTGGGCGATATCAAGCTGATATGATCGTGGGCCCTAGGACCCAACGATCAGATCATAATGTAGGCAATACGGGCGTTCGAATTGCGGGACTGCATCAATGAACAACTGATGCGGATTTTTAACCCGGACAGTTATCGATCGGGGAAGTCCGTTGGAGGGCCCAGGCACTGGCCGATAAGCTGCTGCTTTTATCGGCCTGTGTATGGCCACCTTAAGAACAAGCTAATATAACCCAAACAGCTAGATGCAATCCCAGTCACACAGTAGGCACCAATACTGCCAATGCATTTAAATAGTCAGCAAAAGCTCAGTGACCCACAGCAACCAGATATGATTTAGCCCCACCAATCTTCCCTAAGATCAGTTTATTGTGTTTAATGAAGATTTCATACATTTTCATAGATACAGATACTAAAATATGGGAAGCAGGTCCATAAATAAAGAACAAGCTGTGGAGACCATATGGCAGGCCCACAATGCATTTTAAAGAGGAACTATAAAGGGTATGATTGTGAATTAATTATTGGTGATATGTAAATTTCATGTCGGTTATCTGATAATTGTCATATGAAGATGGGACACTATTCTTAGATCATAAGACATTGCCACGGTGGCAGATATTTTGAGTGTAAGATAAGGAAAAATAACTATAGGCCAAGGAGGAGAAATATTCATATTCAATATTGCTGAAGTCATTTCAACAATTCAAGCCCATTGCCAATGTAGAAGGAATGAATAGGATAAGAGGAGTCTCCTTGAAGGCTATAGTTTGTCTGCTAAGCAAAAATATGATGTTGCAAACACTTCTGTATTTCAATTTAGTGATGCACTCCCCACCCAGCCGAGTCTAACTGTCACCTCATTTTCACTAACCAGTCATACGGCTGTCACTTTACTGCTGAGCAATGACGGTGAACTCAAATGGCACTTGCAAGGCCAGTTAGCACAGCCAAATTAAGAGAAAGTTATTTATGTAACAGATTCTACTGTACATTAATGTTATAGTATGATCTATGGTCACAGAGGTATGATTAAAGTACAGATAGGGGACCTGTTATCCGGAATGCTTGAGACCTGGGGCTTTCTGGATAACTGATCATTGCGTAATTTGGATCTTCATACCTTAAATCTACTAGAAAATCATGTAAACATTAAATAAACCCAACAGGCTGGTTCTGCTTCCAATAAGGATTCAGTATATCTTAGTTTGGATCAAGTACAAGGCACCGTTTTATTATTACAGAGAAAAGGGAACTGTTTTTAAAAATTGGGATAAAATGGAGTCTGTGGGACATGGCCTTTCTGTAATTCAGAGCTTTCTGAATAATGGGTTTAAAGCAGGCCCGGACTGAGAATTCAAATAGGCCCTGGCATTTCAGGTACACAGAGGCCCAAACAGCCCCCACCAGCCCACTAAATACTGAATTTATATGGGACCTTATAGCAGCCCCTCTGGCATTTGCCAGAACCCACAGATTGCCAGTCCGGGCCTGGTTTAAAGATAACTGATCCCATAATACTGCAGGAGTTCTTTATTAATACAGGAAAAAAGCCAGAGGATTTTATAGAAAGTCATGAACGTCTGGTTTGTAAAATACTCACTTTATAATGGAGGTGCATTCTATTTTATAATACACAAAAACTGATTGGTGCTTAGTGATGTCCCATGATGCACTGAAACTTGTGTACAAATGTACCCCTTTTAAAAATAAGAGAATACTAGAAATCCCTCAATTTGTTTCATGGGCCGGTGGTAAGAGAACTCCCCAATGACTTCAAATAGCCTCTCTTTTTAGGGTAGGGGTACACTTGGATGATTCGGGGAGATTTAGTCGCCTGGCGACTAATCGCCTTGTCTTTGCGGCGACCACTCTCCCCGAATGCCTTCCTTCTGTCTTGCACCGGCTATAATGAAAAGTCGCCTGCGGCATGGCACACACCGCACTTCGTATTCCGAAGTTTCCTTGTGAGGCAACTTCTGGCGACTTCGTAATAGGGAAGGCGTTCGGGGAGATTAATCACCGCAAAGACAAGGAGTTTAGTCGCCAGGCGACTAAATCTCCCCGAATCGCCCATTGTGCCCCTACCCTTATAAGGATATAATGAAAAATGTCTAACCTACATTCCAACTAATATTGCTTAACTACAACCTCAGCATTGTGTTGCAGCCCACATCTCACAAGGAACCACTGTCCCCCAGCTAGAAGGAATGGCTCACTGAACTTTGATTCAGGGTAAGGCATTTAATCTTCCAGGTGTTGCTGAACTCTAAGAAAACCCACATCCTCTAACTAAAGGAACTGTACTTAACGTCCAACAGGGTTATAAACAGCCCCACCACCAAGCAGAAATTACATATTGAGCAAGAAAGTTCCAGGAAGGGAACATTTAAAAAAAAAAAAAAAATACCCAGTTCTGCACTGAATTACTCTGGTAGGAGGCTTGACGTCACTGGGGGCAGCACTCTTTGTTGCCACGCAGGCAGGATTAAGTAGCAGATTGCTCAGACTCCTACAGAGCAGGCATTGCAAGAATGTCATCAGGATATAGGAAAATCCCTTTCAGAAAAGCACATTAGAGGTAATAGGATGGGGCATAATTGGCTTGTTATGGAATATAGTATTTTGTTTACACATGTCCCTGAGAATACAGCCCTTAATACAACTTAATTTGAATGAGAACATTAGAAAAATGCACTTTATTGGACTGACATATGGTTGGAAGTAGCAAGCCCCCCCCCCCCCTCCTATTTAGCTTTAATATAAAGAACTCAGCAAGGTTTAAATGGTCTTAGTCTTGTACCATATGTTCCTCCTGGGATACGTATACCATTTACAGCTGCCATTATTCCACTAAGAACAATCAATACAGTAATGTATTCTAGAAAACCATCACTCGGATAATGATGAAATACAGCAGCGGGTTTCAGTTGGGAAACCTTAAGAATGGAATAACCTTCACTGACATATAGATTCAATTAGAAAACACAACTTTTACATATAGACAGCCCTATAGCAGATCATGGGCAGGGAACACAACCTTTGTATATTATCACATAATACAACCTCTAGTACAGGACAGGCAGGGAACACAAGCCTATAGTACAGGACAAGCAAGGAACACAAGCCTATAGTATAAGACAGGCAGGGAACACAAGCCTATAGTATAAGACAGGCAGGGAACACAAGCCTATAGTATAAGACAGGCAGGGAACACAAGTCTATAGTACAGGACAGGCAGGGAACACAAGCCTATAGTATAGACCAGTGATCCCCAACCAGTAGCTCGCGAGCAACATGTTGCTCTCCAACCCCTTGGATGTTGCTCCCAGTGGCCTCAAAGCAGGTGATTATTTTTGAATTTCAGGCTTGGAGGCATGTTTTGGTTGTATAAAACCAGCTGTACTGCCAAACAGAGTCTCAATGTGGGTTGACAATCCACATAGGGGCTACCAAATGGCCAATCACCGCCCCTATTTGGCACCCCAGGAACGTTTTTCATGCTAGTGTTGCTCCCCAACTCCTTTTACTTCTGAATGTTGCTCACGGGTTCTAAAGGTTGGGGATCCCTGGTATAGACTAACAGCACAGATACAGAGCAGTCAGTGTCAGTGCAGCAGGCAGTAGCAATGTACAAAGCGAGGCTCTCCAGCTGCCGAGAGCGGAAGGTTTCAGCAGGGAATGGCAGAAGCATAGAAAGCCATGGGGGACGCACCTTCTAAGCGCTTTTTCCTCCGGGGTGAGGTGGGTGAGTCTCTGTCTCTTCCTGGGGGGCTGCTCATTGCTGGCCGACTCTGGACTGCCCGGGCTGCTTACGGGTAACATTAGGGATCCCAAGGCGTCGGCCTGCTCGCACTGATTCCCGGGAATAAAGATCACTTTGGGGGCTCCCACGACCACCATTTCCAAGGGGTGCAGGGAATCCGTGGGGCAGATTGGGAGACAGGGAGGAGGAATCACAGCGTTAGCCGGGTAGGAATTACTTTCTCTCTGACTCACGACCCATTCATATCTACCCGGCGTGTCTCCTCCCCATTGGTTCGTTCTCGATACGTCAGTGATTGCTGCGTTGCCATTGGCCAGAGGCTGTTGAAAGCTGAAGCCGATGCTGTGACTGCCTCGGGGTGTTTGTTCCCTGCTGCCCGGCATGGGGGTCGCACCCACTAGGGACTTAGGGCAGGGCGCGTATTAAATGCAGATGTTTTATGGCTCATTAACATATTAGTCAATAAATGTGCCCGTACTGTACTGGCTTCGTGTCTGTGTGGCCGTCTGCTTGGTGTGCGGCTTTTAAACGGAGATGAGCAGAAGTGTAGACTGGTTTAATCCACTTTCCACTATCCATAGGGGTGTCAGCTTCCTGTTTTATCACACACACACTGAGTTCCATTTCATTTATTTGTAGTCACCAAATATATTATCACTGCTGTAGTGGCTCAGGCCCAGCTCTTACCCCTGGGAAATGTATAGGGAGGCTGTAGTCACAATGGCCCCCAAGTACTGCATCCAGGGAAGATTTTCCTCAGTCTTAAGGGTAGGACTCCACGAGCGATTTTGTCGTGATCAACCATGCGACAATTCTATCTCTTACCTTATTACCTACGTTTTGTTGCAGCGCATCGGATCGCGACAAAATCGCTCGTGGAGTCCTACCCTAATCACAGATGGACAATTATTTACTCAAACCTAAGCAATCAGTGCTTTCAGTGTCTCCCCAGTGAGGGGTAATTGATGTAGGGAAGTAACAGTGAGGGGTATTCACAAAAACCTGTCTCATTTGACACATGGATGAGTGCCTTACCCCATAGGGGGCTATTTGTTACATCTAGAGTGTCTTTATGTTGTCATGTCATCATGAATATTGATGGGCGAATTTGTGCCGTTTTGCTTTACCGAAAAATTATCGAATTTCCAGCGAAATGGTGAAAAATTAGCGAAACGGTGCCAGCATCTCCTTTTTGACACCAGCGTCCATTTTTGACGCAGGCGTCTGTTTTTGATGCAGGCGTCCGTTTTTGAAAAATGCATCCAAAAAAACAGACTTCGACTTGCCTTTTACTTAGCCTTTGCATTGCATTTTTTCGGCTGGTATTTATTTTGTACTTAGAAAGAAGTCCCAATGTAAGAACTTAAAAAATTATCTCACCAGTAATGTGTGGGGCTTTAGGTGCTCAAGACCTACAGCTCGAGGTGGAGGTATCCAACCAATGAAGAAAAAACGGCACACACTCACAGATCCCACAAACAGGCTTGTAAAAGAACTGAGAACTTTATTTAGGCCACAAAATAGATAAATACATAGCCTTTGGTGTTTCGTGCCAGTGGGCACTTAATCATAGGCTGTACAAGAACACATACCGGTATATCAGCTATATGCCCTAAACCACCAATCACCAAAATACATTAATTAACCAACAGACTAAAAAAGGGAAAGGGTATTAAAAACAATATGCAAATAAAAGGACATACATCCAAAAGCATCCAAGAGAACATAGTAGATGATTCCCAATTAACAGCTTATTGTGAAGAAATAAAAAAAGTTAGAGGAGAATGTTAGTGGAAGTATATATACACAATAGAGGAAAATACTTACGTATATATAATATTTAAACAAGTCATTTAAGGGCCATTCGAAATGACAAAGATATCACTATGAAAAAACCCCTCATTATAGTCACATCAATTATTCATAATAGTAAGACAAAGTCGAAGTTATAATTTTTAGACCCTGAGGTTGTCTTGTTTTTAACATAAAGATCCATTTCACTTCTCTTTTATTTAAAAGCACTGATATTTGTCTTGGCCTGAGTATTCTGGCTGTGCGGAAATGCTGATGTTGAAGATTTATTTCAATAGGGAGGAAGCAGAGGCAATTATCACAAGGAAATACTGTTCTCTACACTTGGGGAAATAGTGATTAGCACCTAGAGATTCAATGGTTAGAATGCTCTAAATTAAAGCCCACCCTCTTTTTACAGCACAAGACTATCTTGTAGTCAAATGGGGCATTTACTATAAGCAGGGGCATAAGTTATAGGGTATGAAGTTTCTATCCATAGAACCCATAAAATAATCTCAAGAGCCCCATCTCATTGGCCACTTTAAAGACACTGATGGCAGGTGCCGAATTATATGCAAACTAGAAGTGGGTGAAAGAAAGCCAATGACCATCTCCACTTTTTGGTGGCACTTCCAGTTGCAGAGTGCACAACACAAAGAAAGAGGGCCACTTTTTGGTGGCATTTTCCAAGTTTCTCTAACTAGACATACAGGGAATGTTGAGGTATGGACGTTTTGACCAACACAGCCAAGGTGGATGGGGAGGGTGGGGGGGGGGGCAGAAAGCTCAAATGCCAATCCATTTTAGCACCTATCCCTAAATTATCATGCTCTTGTGATCACACCTAGGAGAGGGTCACATAACCATAAAGTGAATGCATGCTAATTGGGTAAAAGAAGGAGAAGGAGTTTAGACCAATGACAAAATAAGAGTGCTCTACAGATTCTTAAACTGAAACACTGGATTGTGATAAAGGATTGGCCACACTATTCATTCACAAATTGAGCAGGGAACCCATATTCATCTCTTGTCACTGTAATGATGATGCCACTGGCTTGTGCATGACAGTGAATATCTATTGCAGGTTCTGTATATACTGTGTGGAGTAAAAAGCACTATTTTCATTTTTCCATTACCTATATCTCCCCTTTAATTGCATTTACATCTGTGTGGGGCAATTGATTACAACAGAGATTAGTGTTTCCGCAGTACATATTGCATTTCATACTAAATATGCATTTAACAAATGCCATTATGCATTAAGGTGGCCATACATGGAGAGATCCACTCGTTTGGCGATCTCCCTCCGATATGCCCACCTCCGATTGTGGTGGGCAATATCGGGCTGATCCGATCGTGGGCCTTAGGGCCCAACGATCGGATCCTAATGATGCCTAACGGGTGGTCGGATCGCGGGACCGCATCAACGAATAGATGCGGCCTCGATCCGACGGGATCCTGTCGGCAGCTTTTATCGGGCCGTGTATGGCCACCTTTAGACATACAATATCTCCATTCTTTCCTGACATTTGCAGCAGTAAGCGCTCACAGCTGCACAGAAAAACAAACAGACTGGTGTGAATGCTTTTATATGTTAACACTGCTTTAGTCAGATGGTATTATTTTAGGGCCTGACTTTAGTACGCGTAGAATATTATATTTATTCATATTTGTATTCATACATAAAAATGGGAGCGGCCACCCTACTTGTGTCAGAACAGGCATTGAAAGAAAATGCGACTTTCAAATATTCATTCAAATTTTTTAGTTATTTGTAAATGTAATTTTTTTAAAGCAGCATTTTTTTAGTTTCATTATTAATTAGTTATAATTACATTTTCTTTCATTAGGCATTTTAGTATTTTTAGTTATGGATGGTCACGATTCCCTTGCATTATTTTGTTCTGTATATCTTGAGATGGAAAATTCAGTGCTCAAATTGCTATTTTCTTTTGTATTTATGTTAAAATTAATATAGATGATTATATGTACAGGGTATAGTTTTAATTTCTCAGAGTTTTTTTTACACTGTATAGTACAACATATTTAAATGTAGATAAACTACGAATAACAACAAACTGTGTGACTTCCTACACAATCTGTGTCTTGCATCATAGAGTAATACAATGTTGTGGTACTAGAGAAAACATGCCAGCACAGCTTGGGGAAAAGTCAATTTTGAATTCATATCCTGCAATGCCAGTAAAAGTGGGTGGATTCCCAGAGAAAGAAATAATAATTTCAGATTTATGTGTAATCTTTTGCATTGCGTAATGCACAAAATATGATGTGCCATATCTTCATCACCTAGCAATTTATAATGTTGTAAATGTTAAAGAACATATGTGTGCAACAGCTTCTATTAAATTACGGAATATCATTTGAGCAATAATAGAAGTAACCATGGCATGAGGGATGTCTAATATGGAAGCTCATAGATGTCCTACTGAAAGACAAGTGTGAAATCTTCAGGGGATTTTATGGCTGCAGTCTGCTCAAGGGTTCTATGTGCTTCATCCTGTGGCAACAACATTTTATTGTAATAAGGGTTCTGATCTTGTAGCAATTGGAAACTGTACATGTTAAAAAGAGCAAAGGAAATATATCTGCTTTGTACTTCTCACAAGTGAGCAATAAAATTAATTCAGGATTGTGGGTTGATGGCCATACTGCCCTGGTGAAGGCTGAGGCTCAGATTACTTGGCCTTGTGGTGGGTACACACTGGCTGAATTTTTAATTAAAAAAGAATACAGAAATGTTGCTCCATATTTCTTTAGATTGGGCAATGTACTAATGCACATGACATTCAAATCCAACCAGGTGTCCCATTTGGGACAATTAGTTCCATTGTGGGAGCATCAGAATATGATCTTCCGCTATGACTGCAGTGAGGGCTGACAGAACCCCGTAGAGCAAGGTAATGTCTATTTTGTTTTAAAATACATTTGTTCTACCAACTCATTGGATGCTGTCGCTTGTCCAAATTTCTAAGTCACCAGTGGAAAACATACTGTACTATTTAGCAAATATATGTAGAACACACCCTCTCTCATGGATTTACTCCACTCTGCTCAAAAATAGAAAACATACTGTGGGTAACTTTAGAAAGCAATCGGAACTCTGTACAGTGGCGGAACTACCGGGGGAGCAGGGGATGCGAGCGGGCCAGGGCCCGCACCCCCTCAGGGCCCCCCAGCAGCCCACGAGCCACTGACAAATATGGCCAAATGCGCGGCTGCCTCGGCACGCACCAGGGCCCGCCCCCTCTAGTGACGCTATTGACTCTGTATCCCAGACTTAGATAGCAAGGACTGAGAGGAAGCCCTAGAAGTCCCTAACCTTGTATCATTTAATGTTAAGAGTAGATTCACCCAAATATTCATCCTTCAACAGGCCTATATTACCCCTGCTCATATGTGTAAAGCAAACATGTGGTCTCATAATAATTGTCCTTAATCACGAGCAGCTTATTTCTTACATCTTATGTGGAATTGTCCCGTAGTTGCCTGATTCTGGGGTAAGGTCTACAAATTGTTATCTGTGGCCACCTCAACCCCAGTTCAGGTATTCCCTAAAACTTGTTTGCTAGGTGTGGTAACACACCTTACCTAATCTCATCACACTCTAACAACAATACGAGAATCATTGTTTTTAGCACGTAAATGTATTGCTCTTAAAGGGGTGGTTCACCTTTAAGGTAACTTTTAAGTATGAATGTATAGAATGGCCAATTCTAAGCAACTTTTGAATTGGTTATTTATTTTTTATGGTTTTATAGTTATTTCCCTTTTTATTCTGACTCTCAGCTTTCAAATGGGCGTTGCTGACCCCTTCTTAAAAACAAATGCTCTGTAAGGCTACAAATGTATTGTTATCGCTACTTGGTATTCCTTATCTTTCTATTCAGCCCCTCTCCTATACATAATTCAGTCTTTTATTTAAATCAATGCATGGTTGATAGGGGAATTTGCACCCTAGCAACCAGATTGCTTAAAAGGAAAATTGAAGTGTTGCTGAATAAAAAGCTAAATAACTCAAAAACCTTGAATAATAAAAAATGAAAACCAATTGCAAATTTTTAAGCTTTTTATTCAGCAGCTCTCCAAATTGCAATATAGGCATTCTGGTTGCTAGGGTTCAAATTACCATAGCAACTGTGCCTTGATTTGAATAGAATATCACTCTGCATCCTACTAAAAGTTATCTCAAAGGTGAATAACCCCTTTAAATGGCTTTCAGATGACCCTCCTACTAGGGATGCACCGAATCCAGGATTCGGTTCGGGATTCGGCCAGGATTTGGCCTTTTTCAGCAGGATTCGGATTTGGCCGAATCCTTCTGCCTGGCCGAACGGAATCCGGATCCTAATTTGCATATGCAAATTAGGGTGGAGCGGGAAATCACGTCACTTTTTGTCACAAAACAAGGAAATAAAAAATGTTTTCCCCTTCCCACCCCTAATTTGCATATGCAAATTAGGATTCGGTTCGGTATTCGGCCAAATCCTTCGCGAAGGATTCAAGGGTTCGGCCGAATCCAAAACCTCCTACTACTGTTGTGTGGAAAAACTTTCTGTGAAAGCATCTCACCCTGGCACACTTGGTATACATACAAATTTGACTAGTTTTGGAAATGCTGGCTGCACTCTTTAGACCTGGAGGACAGCCCACATTAAGACCAATATTTTACTGTTATTACTACAGCAATGCTATTCTTCATTGTGCCTTTTAATGATAACAGCATGTAAAACTCCCCCAAAAAATCAATGAACTGTGCATACCCACCTGTTTTTTTTCTTTACGTATTTTGTTTCAGAAAATGTGAAAATCACTTACATCTTTTGAACAGGGCCAGGGCCACTGAAAGCTCTGTATAATGGTATGTAGATTCATGCTTGTCCACCACATTTTAGTGCCTTTCAATTCTTTTTTAGAATTTTCTATAGAAAAGAAAAGACTAAATAACCTTTTTTTCATAAGTAAACTAGTAGCTTGACTAGAGCTTACAAGAGACTCAGTGCTAAATTTGGTCCAGAACATATTTATCTGTATATTTGGTATTCAGGTTGTAGCTGATGTTCCAGAAGTGTTTGTAGGACTGGCATATTCATAAAGCAGGATGTCCTCACCTTCAGTCATTGGGGGTTTATCAGATGATCTTATCAGGGCTGGTTTTAATGTAGGGGCTAAAGGAAAAATTCCCTGGACGTCAGAATCACAAGAGCTGTTTTTGAAAAAAAAAATAGATAAAATGCAACGATAAAACATATTACACAATGCAGCAACTGATATTTTCTATATATACATCAGGGGTGTGCAACCAGCTGTTTTTAATAAAACACTACCTTATACTTGTTCTAAACTAAGATACAATTGATCCTTATTGGAGGCAAAGCAATCCTATTCGTTTTATTTCATATCTTTTTTACGTTTATTAATTCTATTACAATACTATTATTTTTAAGTAGCAAGGTATTGAGATCCAAATGATGGAATTAGCCCATAACAGGTCCCATACCTTTACAATTAGAATAAAGTCATGCCAAGCTCTAAATAGCTTAATTATGTATTTGACCCCACAGGTAGAGTTCCCACTATGCCAGGGGCCCTCTTCTTTAAGGACACCCCTGTATCTCTTAAAATAAATTCTGCAGACATTTTTTTAAGATGTTCATTTAAAACTATTGCAAATCTATGTTTTAAAAATCTGGTGCTGAAAGACCCAATCAAGTTCTTTGTGCCATTACCATAAGTGTTCACCGTAAAAAGATTCATTTGTATGCTGATGAGTGTTTGTATTGCAGATATAGAGAGAGTCACAGACAGGAGTGACTAGCTGTGTAATCCAGTTAACAATTGGCAATGTTAATCTGAATTAATAATATGGTTTCAGTGTAATGACTTGGATCAGAGAGTAGGAAAGTTAATTATTCGAACCTCGTGAGAATCCCCCTGTCGGGTGTGGTACAGTCAGTAAGTGAGAACATCAGCTAATTGCCCCCCTCCAAAGCCTAAATGGACAGTTTACAGATTACCAGTGTTTTGTAACATTGTGAAAAAAACACATTGTAAACAATGTCCGAAATAATCTTTTTACAGGAATTAGACGTATTCTTCTGCATTTGATTTCATGAAAGATATAGAGTAAGGGGAGAGACAGGCTGTGGTGCAGACCTTAATAGTAATCATTATGAATGCAGTGTTATTTTAATCTCTTCTTTCATTCATTATTCATTAAAAAATTGTTTGTGTGTGCACTATGGTATAATATTACTGTCTTATTAACCATAAAATTAGCTGAAAACACATTTGATTGTCTTGACTGTACTGCAAAGTAAACATATACCGTATACAAATATAGAACGGTGTTCAATTATTCGATTATATTTTTATTGGTTTCAAAGGAAGAAAAATTTCTACATACAAGCAATAAATACGCAATAATATGTGCTATTGAAAGCAATTTCTGTCTGTTTCTTAGCATTCTCTCCTCTCCTTTAAAGGGGTTGTTCACCTTCAAGTTAACTTTCAGTATGATGTAGAGCAGTGATCCCCAACCAGTAGCTCGTGAGCAACATGTTGCTCCCAACCCCTTGGATGTGGCCTCAAAGCAGATGATTGTTTTTGAATTCCTGGCTTGGCGGCAAGTTTTAGTTGTATAAAATCCAGATGTACTGCCAAATAGAGTCTCCTGTAGGATGCCAGTCCATTTTTCATGCTGGTGTTGCTCCCCACCTCTTTTTACATCTGAATGTTGCTCACGGGTGAAAAAGGTTGGGGACCCCTGATGTAGAGAGTGATGTTCTGAGACCATTTGCAATTGGTTTTCATTTTTTATTATTTGTGTTTTTTAAATTATTGAGCTTTTTATTCAGCAGTTCTCCAATTTGCAATATAAGCATTCTGGTTGCTAGGGTTTAAAATACCATAGCAACTGTTCCTTGATTTGAATAGAATAGAGACTAATATATGAATAGGAGAGGGCATTAATATAAAGCTAAGCAATAAAAAGTACAAATGTAACAATACATTTGTAGCCTTAAAAGGCATGTTTTTTAAATGGGCTCAGTGACCCCTCCCCCCCATTTTAAAGCGGGAAATTTGAAACGAAGAAGAATGCAAATAACTAAAAAAAAGATGAAAAAAATAATGAAGACCAATTGAAACATTGCATAGAATCGGTCATTCTATAACTAAAAGATAACATAAAGGGGTGGTTCACCTTTAAATTAACTTTTGTATGTTGCAGAAGAGCAACTTTTCAATTGACCTTCTTTTTTATAGTTATTGAATTATTTGCTTTCTTTTCTGACTCTTTCCAGCTTTTCTAAAATGAAATGCTCTGGAAGGCTACAAATTATTGTTGCTACTTTTTATTACTCATCTTTCTATTCAGGCCTCTCCTATTTTATATTTCAGTCTCTCATTCATTTCAAGACATGGTTGCTAGGGTAAGTTGGACCCTAGCAACCAGATTGCTAAAAATGCAAAATGGACAGCCACTGAATAAAAAGCTAAATAATTCAAAAACCACAAATAATAAAAAATGCAAATTGTAAATTGTCTCAGAATATCACTACCTTGCATGCTTGCTGCCTTGAGAAGGGGAATACCAAAACTGTGCAAGTTAATTGGGTTCTTAGCTGGAGGAGAGCAATTGTTTTTCATACATTGTTTCTGTAGCCTGGCAGACATGACAGGGACAGAAATGGATTATTTACATTTACCTTTAAAATCAGTTGAAAAAATGAAATCAATATATATTAAATTGAAAATTCCTTATTCTGGTAGAATAATGTTAAGACCTTTCTAAATGAACTACTCAAACCTGATAATTGTGTCTGTTTGTCAGAATTTGTTCAACTGCTTTTAGTTGTCAAACTCTATACCGATCCTTTAAGTTCAAATTGTAATGGTTTTGGAAGTTTTTGAAACCACTACTAAACTCACAAACTCTAAAACTCTAAAAACACGATTATCATTGAATTTATAAAAAAGATCCGATTATAAAAAGTACGAACAAATAAAGTGCTGAACGTTTATAAAAAAAATAGGAATACCTCTAAAAATGTGAGTTTTCAGGACAATTCATACGGGAAAAAAATCCCGAAACTTTTAACATTCTGAATGGATTAATAATGGAATCCTATAGGATCAGCGCTGCTCCCATGACTTCTATGGCACCTCAACAACTTTTATTTGGCCTTTACACTTAATAAATGTCAAATTTTTGAGCTTTTTAGAAATATTGCGAAAACCACAAATTTTTCAAGATTCATAGAAAAAAATGAAATGGACCCTGTAGTGTTCTGCATAGGGATGGGCAATTTTTTTCGCGTTGTTTCGCCACGGAAATGACGCCCATAGACTTGTATGGCGTCGCGTGTAAAAAAAATTACGCGCATCAAGCAACATTTTTTTTGACGCCCATAGACTTTAATAGGCGTTGGTGACATATCTCTGGCTGCAAATATTTGGTAAAACAAAAGTCAAAAAGGTCAAATTCACCCAAGTCTAGTTCTGCCCTATCTCTACTATCTCCTAAATGAATCCTTAAATCTGATACCATAAAAAAAGGCAGTGCAGATACAACACCATTGAATTTGCAAAGGTGCAATGGCTGGATGGGACTTTTTTAAATCGGGACAGTGTATAATTTTTGTATAATTAGCCATAGCCTAATGCCAGACAGGGTTGAAAATGTTTCGATATATTTCAACTTATTTCATGATTGTACCTGGAACCATTGTGTTGGCCCTGGTGCAGGCACTAGGAGGATTTCGGCAATTTTCTTTACTGAAATTCACTGCATGTGCCTGCACCCAGGCCAAGACAGTTGTTCCGGGTGTAAGCAGCACAGGAGCCTAATGTCAGCGAAGAGGCTGATTCTTGGCCTGTGATTTTAGCAGGTCGATTTTTAGCCCCATCTATCATTAGCCTTAATATTTCCATTTGTTTACCTGTTATAGTTGGAGATTGTAGTTCGGCAACAGTTTCATAGTTGTAGTCATTGTATTTCTTTCAAGCAGACCTATTGCAAATCCAATTTCTGACTGGTGAATGTATTTTTTGCTTTGTACAGGTATGGGACCTGTTATCCAGAATGCTCAGGACCTGGGGTTTTCCGGATAATGGATCTTTCTGTAATTTGGGTCTTCATGCCTTAAGTCTACTAGAAATTCATTTAAACATTAAATAAACCCAATAGGTTGGTTTTGCTTCCAGTAAGGATTAATTATATCTTAGTTGGGATCAAGTACAAGCTACTGTTTTATTATTACAGAGAAAAAGGACATCATTTTTAAATTATTTGGATAAAATGGAGTCTATGGGAGACAGTCATTCCGTAATTTGGAGCTTTCTAGATATTGGGTTTCCGGATAAGGGATCCTATACCTGTAGTGCATTGTATAAATAATTCTTTATTCTTGCCTGATTAGCTTAATAGGAAGGTGCCCTGCAGTTGATGGTAACCAACCCAACATGAATACATCTAGGAAGACCGGTACGGATTATTGATCTATTCTATAAGATTCTTGTTAAACCAATTTTTTTACACTAACAGCTTAAGATATAATAAGTGAGATTGTCTTTGCCTTCTAAATGGGGTGGAAGGTGTTGGCATGAATAACCTATTTAAAAGATTAAATGGATAAGAGAGGCAGGTGAATTGTAAGCTGGTAATGGCATGCGGTGCACTCCACCCTAAAATGTGTTTAGTTGCTAGGTAATGCCTTTCCCTGTGCCTCTTAATATTACGTTAGCTAATAAAATGCAAAAAGGGAGGTAGAGAATTGGGGAATTAAGGGTAATTTGTGGTTGCTAATATAATGCAAAAGGAGAGGCAGATAACTGGGTAACTAGAGGCAACTAAAAATGAACAGGTCACTCCTCTTGCACTTGCAGCTTGCATACTAACAACCAATGTTAATCGCATTAAAAATGCATTGTACATGGTTATTCAGAAATATATGCAGCACTATGTTAGCCATATTACATACAGTATGTGCTCTTTAGTAAAGGTTGTTGTTGGTACTAGGCACCCTAGTGAAAGTGCCGGAGTATCTCTATAAGCATTCTAGAGAAAGAACAAAAACTGGATAAGTGATATTTGTCTTTTAATCAATGTCTCGTTCTCTAGCTAATGGTTAAATGACAAATATCTCTGGCACATTTAGACCCGGGGACAGCTCTAAAGTAAATAGTTCTTTTGCAAGACTTTCTGGTGTATTTAAGGTTAAAGTGAGTGGGTGGCTATGGGTTTGTAATACAATCTAAACAAAAGGAATCATTTCATAATCCGGACAAAAAATGTCAACGCATAGCCGGCAAGGACCTTAAACTAAAATAATATGGCTGAGCCTGATTTGTAATTACAATCTATGGAACATAAATAATTGTTCAGTTCTGTTCATGTTAATGAGTTGACTGCAGAACAGAAACAAAGTGCAGAGAACAGAGATCACTGGTCACTTTAGACAATTGGGGCCTATTCATGGTTTGTTTTCAGGCAGTATTTATAGGGTGTAAGTTTCACTGTAGAGACTATGTAAAGACTAAGCTTGATTAAACCTTTAACTTAGAAAATAGCAGGTGGGGCCCTTAAGTAACTTCTATTTAATGATTTCAGGTCAAGTACTAGTGAGGGAGCGGTCTATGTTACATTTGCCCTTGAGCTATGTAGTGTCTGGCCATTTGTATTTGAGCATCCACTCCTGCAAGGTATAGGCGTATGTTATAAATGCAGGCTTTGTAAGGGAACAACATGGGGCAAATATATCAATATGTGAATTTAGAACACACCATAATAAGACTTACTCACTTTCTATTCATTACTATGGAATTTTTTAAAAGCATATATATCGAAAAGGTGAACTCCACTGATGAATACGATTCTAAAAATCCCCTAGGAATAAATCGAACATGGGTGAGTTTTTTCTGTGTGGAGTTCTATTTTCAGTCCAAATTACTTTTTTCTTCAACATGCAAATTACTTTTCGTAGGGTGCATTGAGTCCCAGGCCTCTTCCAAGCAAACTTGGTACAACTTCTTTAGAAAAGGGAAATGAAGCACACCATTATAATTTGGCTCTTGCCTTTAAAGGAGAATTCAACCCTAACGTTAAAAACCCCTACCCTACATAGACCCCCCTCCCTACTCCCCCCAGCCTAAGTGTTACCCAGGGCAAATGCCCCTAAAGTTTTACTTACCCCTCCGTGCAGATTCAGGCATCGGAGTACACGGCAGCCATCTTCTTCTCTTCGGAAATCTTTGGAATGAGACCGGCGTGGCCGCGCATGTGCAGTTGGAGCAAATTTCTGTTTTGCGTCAACTGCGCATGCGCCAAAACTCACGAAAAGTGCAGAAGTGCTGGTCTCATTCTGAAGATTACTGAAGTGGCTAATGATTGCGCTGAACTTCGAAGCCTGAATCTGCACCAAGGGGTAAGTAAAACATTAGGGCCATTTGCCCGGGGTAACACTTAGGCTGGTTGAATGCTCCTTTAAAGCATTCATTACAGCAGAAAAGTGGCACAAGATTTGGGGACAAATCCTTCCTCAGGTTATCCCTAAGGGGAAGGGGTTGTCCCCGAAAGCTTGTGCCACTTTTCTGCTGCAATAAATGCTTTAAAGGCAAGCCAAATTTTAATGGTGTGCTTCATTTCCTTTTCTAAAGGAGTTCTATTCTCACATTTTGATAAATCTGCCACTATATGTATGTTTTTTTCTCCTCACGGGTTATCCCATTGCTGGGTGCCCTTTACTAAAAAATCTATACCCTGGAAACCCTGGCACAATGGGGGTGATTTATAAAGACTGGGCAAATTTGCACCTGGGCAGTAATCCATTGCAACCAATCAGATGATTGCTTTCATTGTTCAACCTGCAGCTGGATGAAAAAAGCTAATCACTGATTGGTTGCTAAGGGTTACTGCCCAGGTGCAAATTTGACCAGTCTTTTTAAATGAGCCATACTGTGTTTGTGTGCATCAACAAATATCTTCCTGGAAAAGTTCCTTTAGCAAAGCTTCATTAAAGGGATACTGTCATGGGGAAAACATTTTTTTCATAATGAATCAGTTAATAGTGCTGCTCCAGCAGAATTCTGCGCTGAAATCCATTTCTCAAAAGAGCAAACAGATTTTTTTATATTCAATTTTGAAATCTGACATGGGGCTAGACATATTGTCAATTTCCCAGCTGCCCCAAGTCATGTGACTTGTGCTCTGATTAACTTCGATCACTCTTTACTGCTGTACTGCAATTTGGAGTGATATCACCCCCTCCCCCCCCAGCAGCCAAACAAAAGAACAATGGGAAGGTAACCAGATAGCAGCTCCCTAACACAAGATAACAGCTGCCTGGTAGGTCTAAGAACAACACTCAATAGTAAAAACCCATGTCTCACTGAGACACATTCAGTTACATTGAGAAGGAAAAACAGCAGCCTGCCAGAAAGCATTTCTCTCCTAGGGGTATATTTATCAAAGAGCGAGGTTAATAGTGAAGTTCCGCCACTAGAGTGAAATTCCGCCACTCTCCATTCATTTCTATGGGATTTTTATAGGCGTATTTATCAAAGGGTGAACTTTCACTTTCACCCATTGATAAATACGCCTTTCAAAATCCCATTGAGAGCTGTGGAATTTCACTCTAGCGGCAGAACTTCACTCTTTGATAAATTTACCCCCTAAAGTGCAGGCACAAGTCACATGACTGGGGGCAGCAGGGAAATTGACAAAATGTCTAGCCCCATGTCAGATTTCAAAATTGAATATAAAAAAATCTGTTTGCTCTTTTGAGAAATGGATTTCAGTGAAGAATTCTGCTGGAGCAGCACTATTAACTGATTCATTTTGAAAAAAAAATGTTTCCCCATGACAGTATCCCTTTAACATTTTGAAACACTGACTTCTTTCTTGGATGTGGTAATTATGGAACTAGAGGGCCTTTTTTGTAGGGTCACAAGACTAACATTAGACGTTTCCAGACACAGTCATAACAAATGCTTTCATAATGTCAGCTTGTAATATGAATGATTTGCTGTTGCACCCTCTGAATAGCCATGTATATGACAAATCTGCCAGCAAATGCAGTCAGGAAATTTAGGCAATGCACAATTACATTCCAGGCAAAATATGTGAACAAAACATTCTGGCTACATTTACATTGTAAAAACCCAGGAAGCATAGAGAGAATATACAAACACCTTAAGCAAAAAATTAAGCAAAATACTTTCAAAAGCAACTCTGGGGCAGGTATTGGATTTTCTTCATATCTCTCTTTATTTTGTGTTGGAAAATACATCTCATTAGCTTTTGACACATATAGGGCATAAAGGTATTGGCCTTATTTAGTTCTCATCTTCCCTGAGAAGAGTCTCTGGTTTTGCACATTCTACATTGTTTCTAGCATAATAAACAAACAAATAAAAAACTGTGCCTGTTCCTATAGAGCATTTGGGACAGTTTATGAATATTTATGAAAAAAGGCTTTATTATACACAATTGACTGGTAGGATCATAAAAAAACCTTAGTTTGTTTACTTCAAATAAGACATTTCTAAATGAGAAGAATAGAAATACAGTAGAACACCCAATTTACATTTGTAAGGGACCAGAAAATAAAGTTGTGAAAAACGATAAAATTAGGCAAATCTAAAACTTAAACTTCAATTAGTCAATCAATATAGGTTTTTCTTTGAATTACAATACTTTGTTACAAGCTTTTGGTTATACTATGGGCACTGTGTGCAATGGCTGGCCCACAAATTTCCCCAAAATTAGTTGCATGAAACCCCCATTCATTAAGGGGTCTTCTACATGGGCTCCTTGCATAGTTGCACTCTGGGCCACCATTAGTGCGGGAGAGGGGGGATTGTGCTGGGCCAGATGAAATCTGAAAAGTAGTCCTGGCTGCGTCGCAAGAGTGAATGTGTAGCTCATAAAGTTATGTTAAAACGTATAATTCCAATTTAACTTCTTCAAAAAAAACTGCCCTTACGCGCCTAGAAACTTAACGTAACTAACACAGAGGCTTATGTAACTTGCAAGTCAAGCAATGGCAATACAGAGAAGCTTAACAGGGGCAGGCAGGGGCATATTCCTATGAACTGACTGAATGACAATTAACTGTTTTAGTAACGGTTTATATAAACTGCTTATTATAGAGTAACATCAGCTGTTTTAATTGGGATCTATTTACTGAATTATTTGAATGTCTCCTACATAAAATTTTTAGCAGGGGATTGACTAAATTTGGGAATAACAAGACATTTTCCACGAACATATAATGCAGCTATCTTATCCACATTAGAAATCCCTACCAGCGAATTAACACTATAAAGGCCTAGGGGTGTCCAATTCTATAGACTATGTCAAAAAAATCACATTAAAGGGATTAATCCCCAAATACCTATACTTAATCAATATACATAAAGAAAAAAAATGAGTTAATTTTACCTTTTGCCAGCATGATTAAAACCACCCTAACCCATAAAAACAGGGCCGGATTTCTGTGACGGGCGTCCAATCACGTGGCCACAAGGTCCTAGCACCTGCCCACACTTCCTCCTCCCCCGCCCACAAGCATGTGAGCGCGCAGGTGCACAAGCGCCGGTGAACTGGGGACACACAGCTTCCCATTAAGCGGCTGGGTGGCATGCCGCCCCAATTTTTTTGCCACCCTAGGCCTTCCCGTCGGCGATTTAAATTTAAGAGGCAGTTCGGGAGATTAGTCGCCCTGAAGAAGAGGAGAATCTGCCTGTGTGCCCTGACCTTTAGGGGGTTATTTATCAAAGTACGAATTTATCTCAATATTTTCTGCTACAAACTCCGATCAAATCCGCTTGGGTTTTTTACCCTTATTTATTATTACATTTTCCCAGGAATTTGCTTTGCGGGGAAAAATCTGATGGTCGCGATTTTTTCACCCGTTTTTCACGAATTTCACAATTTTTCCAGAATTTTCACCCGAAAACTCAGAGGTATTGCACAAAACCCAGCGCACATCAAAAAATCATGATATATTATGCATATATTATATGCAACCTTGACAGGTCTGAGATGCCGGATTTTCAGATTCTGACTTTTCCATCCTCAGGGTTTAATAAATTCCTACACCGCCTTATGTCTAAAAAGGACCATTGTGAAATGTACGTTACCTTATTAGTAATGTTGTATCCTCAAGGTTATTTCTATCTAGGAGAACAAACACCTGTTCCATCTCCTGAGGGAAAGCAGAACTGCATGAAATGATAGGGCTAGTATAAGACCATTATTTAATAACCCAACTTTTCATGCTTGTTACAAGCAGAATTATTATTCCCACCAGGTTCTATAAGGGAAATGATCTTCTTTTATTGGAGAAAAGATCCTCCAGCACAGAGGCAACTTACAGTTATTTTAGGCCAGGGTTTCTGAAAGTGTTAATAACACTATAAAGCATGAAACAAACTTGCTTTTATTGAACATGTAAAAGTTCTGTCTTGTCCAAGCCTGCAAATAAAACCTAACTTGGCAGCAGCAACCTTGTTTTTTTTATTGGGGACAGTTTAATCCTATAAGTGAGTAAAGAGCTGTGAATTACACATGAACCCTGTTTAATCCCAACTAAATACTAAAAGCATTGTGCTCTAAAAAGCTTTGTAAATGTGCAACTACAGTTCTATTGGAGCTTGAATTGATGCCTCATTGGCTACATAGTTGCTTAATAAAAACTGTTTTAGTGCTTTTGATGCAAACAGACCCAGATTAAAGATGGCCAAACATGGGCAGATTTAAGATGCTGATTTGGATGTTTGAGACTCAATTGACAGTTTATCTGGCCATTGTGGAACCCACGTATGGGCCTGTCAGGCTTATATTGGGTTAAAAAAGGACAAGATATTAATCGGGTGGGTTAAAAATGCCATTGGATGAGGAGCGCATTGGCACATTGATTCAGATAGTACTCATATGAGTCTCTGTGGGCCCTAATTCACAATGTGGGTAGTCAAATCGGGCCCAAATCTGCTTATTTGCCTGGCCACATGTGAGTTGATCTGGTCATGTATGGCCGCATTAAACCTGGGCATCAGCTTCATAACCCAATCTGTTTTAATTAATCCACTCATAATAGCATAGGCCAACATCTCGTATGTAGGCTGTAGTAGATGTGTCTCGGTGTAATGTGAAAGTAACAGGTAATAGTGTAAAAATCCTTGCTGGTCAAAATAGTTTTTAAACCAGCTCTGGATTGTTGCAGCTTTTGGAGACAGAATTGCATCAGGCTAGCATCATGTTCTGTTTATTTACTTGTGAAAGAGCCCTTGTCCCTCCTCCATACTCACTCCTATGCAATTAGCTTAAAAAAATATAGGCTTAGGTTACATGTCCTGTAATAAAGGGCAAAGCAGGAGTGACCAATGTGTGGCTGTTTTCTGAATAATACTTTATAGTGGGATTTATCCTATTTCCTATACTTACAGCATATCAAGAAATTATAGTGAACTGATTGCTGATTACTGATACTTCCCATCAGCTCACTTATACAATATAATCCTTAGCTCAGAGCTAATTCACTGCCCATTGTACGTTGTCTGTTTGCCCCTGGCTGCTATGATTCCTGAATCTTTCTCCTGCCACCTGGTTCCTGCTCTGCCCTGTTCCTGTTCCCAGTATTGATTTATTGGTTTGGACCTCGGCCTGTTTTCTATTCTTGAGTTTGCCTTGTTGTTGTTTATCTGGTTCTTACCTGATCTGTTTCACTATGTTTTGCTATCCTTACCAGGGCTGTATTTAGGTGCAGTGCCGCAATATAAAAAAGGAAGGAGAATAATAATATAGTTTACGTTTTCATGGGGTGTGGAACTATAATTTAAAGTCTGGGAAATGATAATTCAAGGAAATGTTATATGCATCTGATTTAGTACTTCTAAATCTTCTAATTTCACTAATAACATTCACAGAGACAAACAGCAAATTTTGCCAAAATCAGGCCAAATTTTGGTATAAAATCTGGGAAAACGTGAATTGGGAAAAAACATAAAAACATGAGAAAACATAAAATCAGGGTAATGTATGTAAAATTGAGGTTTCACTGTAATCATACAAGCATGGCATCCCTTAGGGTATGGACACACATAAGTTTTTCCTTAAAAAGCTGACTGCTACGTAAATATGCTAGCGTAAGTGCCATTGCCTAAACTTGAAACTGCTAAGCGTATTCACGCAGCGGTTTGCTTCTTTAAAAACCGCTGTGCAAACCGCACCAAAAACGGAGCGGAAAAACATATGTGTGTCCATACCCTTAACTGGAAACCCGTTATATAGAAAGCTATGAAGAAGCTTTTACCAATCTAAGAGCCCCATTTAGAGAAATTTGTGTATTTGTGTATCCTGGTAAGGAACCTTTTAACAACATCATGGTCCTTGACTGGCTGCACGTGAGCCACTGGTTGGATTATACAAGTAGGACGAGCTCACCAATAAATCTGTGCATAAAATGTAATTATTATTATTATTATTATTATTATTAAATTAATGTCATATAATCTCTCTCTTTCTCTCTCTCTCTCTCTCTCTCTCTCTCTATATATATTTAGGATACGAAATGATGGCACTCACAGGATTTTAGCAAAAACAGACAAAAAGTGTCAAAAAGGTTTATTTATCCAACGTTTCGGTTCCACACAGGAACCTTTGTCAAGGAAACCTTGACATATAAATAAAGTCAAATTTATGTTGTATATAAGATATATAACTATTTCAGAAACTTTTCTAGATCACAGGGACAGGACAGTGATGGTGAAACATGTGATGACTGGGCCTTAATTAGCTTCATTCTGGAGACATCAAAGTAGAGAGCATCACAAAACAACCATTGCACTTTGGCAAACAGCAGTGCTAAGGTTAAGCTGCCAGGATATTTTTGAAATGCTTGTGTGAATACTAAATTTACCTAAGAATAACGTATTAGTTATCACATGACCCCATTTTCTTTGTAATGGAATTGTCTTCTGTTGTTCTACACTAATCCGGAATTTACATTTTGCCTGTAATCGAGACATTGCTGTGAACTTTGCTTCTTGCTTAACATTCAGTGCTAAGCCCATGCACGTGAGCACAGTGGGGGTAGTGTCCTTGCACAGAGGGACATGTGTTTATGCCTTATTTGTCCTCAGCCCTACAAGATATAAAATTAAACCACAGCTTAAGGGTAAGGTCACACTGGGTGTTTCGGGGAGATTTAGTCGCCTGGCTTCGGGCAACTTCGGAAAACAAATCACCGACTGCATTTAGCACCAGCGATTTTTCATTTTAGCCAGCGCAAGAGTGAGGGAAGGCGTTCGGGGAGATTGGTCACCGCAAAGATGAGGCGATTAGTTGCCAGGCGACTAAATCTCCCTGATTGTGGAATCCATGTTTCAGATATTTATTTATTTAGCCTCTGTTAAAAACCGGGCAGATATCGATCGGTCAAGTTTGATTATTCACAGATATCAGTGCTAAAAAGGTAACCCCCCACACACAAGTTATAAAAGCTATTGATGGTCAGGGCCCCCTTATAAGTTAAAAAAAAAAACTGTCATATGTATTGGTACCATCATTACTATATGGGGCTTCTCTGTGGACCCAGCGGGCTTCCCCTTCACGCCACTTCATAATGTCTTAATACGTTTTCCCTTCTCTCGTCTACTTACCTGTAACTCTCTTACAGCGAATGCATATTGTATTACACTATGTTAGACAAATGGCATAATCCTTTTATTTTACTATTTTCTTATGTTTTTATATTTTCATGTTTGTGATTTTGTTCTCATGCATATGTCACAAAACCGTATCTTTATTTGTATACTATTTCCTGCAATAATGATTCATGATACAAAAGAAGGAATATGTAACATTACATTTTGGATGTGACTGGTGGATATGCGTTTGGAAAATAAAGAATTTATAAAAAAAAAAAAAACTGTGGTGCCAGGGCCCCCCTTAAAAAGTTTTTTTAAAAAATTGGTGGTCAGGGCCCCCTTCATATTAAAAAAAATAATTGGTGACCAGGGTCCCCCTATAAGTTAAAAAAATATATATATATTGGTTCCAGGGCCCCCCTTAAAAGTTAAAAAAAATTGGGGCCCCAAAGAATATTTTTAAAAAAAAAACCATTGGTGGCAGGGGCCTATAGAATATTAAAAGAATACATTGGTGGCCAGGGGATTAAGAAAAACCACACAAATTGGTGTTCGGTAGAATTGAACTCAGGACTTCAACTTCACCTCCTTTCGTGACTTGGGGTCTTTTCGCCGCTTCAGGACTTCAATTTCGTCTGTTTCCGTGACTTCCGGTCTTTTTACCGCTTTAGGACTTCGACTGTTCGGCTTTTTGGCACTTCCGCATTTCGGCTGTTCGGGACTTCAAAAATGGCTGCAGGCTTCGGCTCTGTCAAGGGGGCATGGCTCTTTCGAAAGTGCAGCACTGCCGGGCACCCCTTCAGGCCCAGGACATTCGTACCCCCTGTCCCCCTCTGATTGCGGTCCTGCAGGTATGGGATCCATTATCTAGAAACCCACTATACAGAAAGCTTAGAATAATGGGAAGGCTGACTCTCATAGACTCAATTTTATCTAAATAGTCCAAATTCTTAAAAATTATTTTCTTTTTCGTTGTAATAATAAAACAGTGCCTTGTACTTGATCCAAACTACCATATAATTAATCCTTACTGGAAGCAAAACCAGCCTGTTGAGTTTATTTAATGTATAAATGATTTTCTAGTAGACTTAAAGTGTGCAGGTCCAAATTATGAAAAAAAAACAGGTCCTGAGCATTCTGGATAACAGATCCCATACCTGTATATTATTCATTAAATATATCATAGGCTGAAATTATACTTTAAATGCATTTGTAACTGGGATTAGTGCAATGACTATGTTTTTTCCTTTCAACCCACAAGAAAACAGAACTGATAACAGCTATTGCATAAGATTCCATTAAATCAGTTTATACAGAACATTTTAAAAGGCTGCAGCATATATACATATAAATACAGGCACCAAAGAAAATCACTCAGAACAGGACCTGCACGATGATCAATGATCCTATGATATGAAACATTGACCATATGAAATTAAAACCTGGGTCTAGTGAACTCAGTTTTAGATCCAGCCAAGCAGTTTACATGCATGCTTATAACATTTCTACAAAAAAAAAAAGACAATTTGTGTTTTGTGACTCTTTCTAGAGCCAGTGAATGCACCAGCTTGTTCTTCATCAAAGTGAGCAGTGCTGTAATGTCACTTTGCCCTCAACTGAAATTCCCCTGGCTGCAATGTCACTTTACCCCAAAGGTTATGTTTTTACAAACAAAGTCCATTTCTGTAGTGATCTTCAGTTATCTAACAGGAATAGAAACCGAGATTAATTATCCCCATCCCAGGCGTCTTCATATAGAATTTGTCTTCATTCCCCCCTCCAAATCAAAACTCTGTGTGCTTTGCTCAGCACATTATTGTGTTTGTAGAAGAACTCCTAAACAACAATTAAATGAATGATCTACCAAGTATATTGCCTTCAGAAACCAATTTCACACTCTGTAACTTGAGAATGTTTTTCTTGGCCAGACATCTATTTGCCATTGTATTGTATTGTTAGTAATGTGGTGGACCCACACTAGAGTTTTCTATGGGAACTGACACAGATGATAATTGTAAAATGACAAGTACGTCATTGGTAGGGTAAATAAAGTGTAAAACAAAGCAAGATCATTCTGTATCCACCCATATTCTATTTCTTCAATGTCTCCAGTTTCTCTATTTCCTGATCTTTAGGTATGGGAAAAGAATGACCTATCACATTTAAAGGAAATATAAGGCTTAATACCCATCCTTCCACATATCAATCACCTTATAAACAACACCCCCTTCTAACTACTTTAGGTCCCTCAAAAGGTGCCAGCCCCATGGTCTGGTAACCTATGCTCTAAAGTATTTCTTTCTTTTTTCTAGTAAAGTAAAACCCAGATATCATACAAAGGCCACTATTGGTTTTCTTGCTGAATTTTCCTTCAATTCCTTCAATTATGCCAGTGCCTGCCGAGTGCCACTATAGTAGATGACCCCATGTATTTGTCTGAATAGAGCTGAAGGTTGAAGACACAAAGAGCTACTCTTAGTCCACACGAGGAGATTCTGGGAGATTTAGTCGCCTGTTGACTATATCGCCTCTTCTTCTGGGCGACAGCTCCCCGAACTGCCTTTGCATCCGCTATAATGAAAAGCCACCTGCGCTAAAACACATGCGGAGCTTCTTTTTCCGAAGTTGCCCAAAGTAAATAGACAATAGTGATAATTGGCTTTGCTACAATACTATGGGGTCCGTTTACTAAAGTGCGGTAAATCTGACTTTAAGTTTCTGCATGTTATCGCTGAGAATATTTTTACGCCAGAATATTCGCAGCGACTAAGTTTACTAAACAGCGATGCGCTCAGAAGTCATTGCGATCACTTGCGGTAACTACGTTAAGGAACCAGCTTACGTTAGCGGTAATTTTAGCGAGTTGCGAATTTTCTGGCGAAAAATTAAGTTTTTGCAAATATTTATGCTATAAAATAGTCTTGTTTTATGGCGGTTATTATGGCAATTTTTACTGTGACATTTATGGCCAGAAATGCATCTTCAAAACTCATAAATATACTGACTGATGATTATACCATCCAACAACATCAACAGAGTAACACCAATCAAACATGTCTGCATCATATAAACCCTTCTGCCAATAGAATCATAGGAACAAGAAATGATTCCAGTCAATCTCTTTGCTTCATAGAAATGCACAGTTTAATGTAGCCAATCACAATGAAACCAAAAAAGTGTAGAGGCTGACGAATCCTTGGACTGTGATGCCGCTGCCAATAATTCACCTCTGAGCTGAAACTGCTGCTGTTGCAACAGATAGAAAAAAAAGTTTGCGAATATTCTGGCGTTAATTTTGTCTTTAGCACATTTCGCTGTTTAGTAAACCATGCGTTAATGTGTATGTAGCTTTATTTTCAGCGAATGCGATAACTGGCGAACAATTATTCTTGCGCAAGAAAATTCGCGAATTTATATTTACCGCAGGTTAGTAAACTGGCGATAACATATTTGGCAAAAATTCTGTCTATATATTGTGCGAATATTTTTAACGCACTTTAGAACACGGACCCCTAAGTGTGTTTTATCAGAGGCAATTCTCTATATTGTCTATGACTGTATTTTTTGGCATTTTGTAGCCACAACAAGTAGCTGCTACTAGTAGTTCTGTGGTTCAGAAAACACACAAACATCAGAGGAGCAATTTTCAAATAGAAGGATTGTGGTAACAGCTTTAGTAATGGGAATGCATTTGATCTGTATGGGCGTCATTTCTGCGGCGAAACGAGGCGAAAAAATTCGCCCATCCCTACATGGGACCCATTACTTCTTGAAGGGACAACAGGCAGTATCACATGACTGTTTGAGGAAAGCAGAACTAGAAACACATGACTAGGCTACAGTTAAATATGCAGAATTTAGGGATATTATAAAGTGCTAAGATAAACAAAAAAGCTGTCTCGTTTAAGAGCAATTATCTAAAATGAAGCCTTTAAGATTATTACAACATCTTAAACAAACTGTCCATTTCTAGACCGTCAGTATCAACACCATAATACTATACCTGCTATCCCACAGCCACGCCCTCTTCCCAGAGACTATTATCCCACTGCTACTATAGACACCAGTTCTCCCTACTATACCTGCTATCCCACCGTCCCATCCCAGAGACTATTATCCCCACTGTTACTATAGGCACCATCTCTCCCTACTATACCTGCTATCCCACAGTCACACTCCCTTCCCAGAGACTATTATCCCACTGTTACTTCAGGCACCATCTCTCCCTACTATACCTGCTATCCCACAGTCACAGTCCCTTCCCAGAGACTATTATCCCACTGTTACTTCAGGCACCATCTCTCCCTACTATACCTGCTATCTCACAGTCACAGTCATATCCACTTCCCAGAGACTATTATCCTCACTGTTACTATAGGCACCATCTCACCATACTATACGTGGTATTCCACAGCCACGGTCCCTTCTTATTATGAAGGCACCAACCCACCCTACTATATTTGCTATATCATATTCACATTCCCTTCCCAGAGTCTGTTAGGCTAGTGTTACATGTTGCATTTAAACCAGCAGAAAAAACTCAGCCTAATGCATTGACATTCACAGCATATGCCTGTCAGTACAGAATCGGCAGAATTTGGTGTAAAAATGCACATATATACACGTATTTAAAAATCTTGTCAGATTACATCAGCCAATTGTGGGCCCCTTGTCAATTATCAGCCCAACTTGTCCCCATGCATGAATGGCCATGTCAGGCAGAGATCCACTTGTTTGTCAACCTATCCAAAACAGCAGATCTCCGTGTATGGCCAACTTAACTTGCAGCATTGTCAAAGGTTAATAATTAAATCTTGCTAATGCTGTGCTGAGCACATCTGTATGGTATTTGTATGCAGAGTCCATGTATCAATGGTTAGTTGTGCTGGGCCCAAACATTTACTACTCTTGTTTATATTTATTTTTTACACTTGCTCTGTTTGGCAACACCAAGACTTACACTACAGGTCAACTACTTATACATGTTTCCATGTGTTCAGGGGGCTGAGAATGTTTTTCCTCTGAGCAGATGTTTTCAGACACTTGGAAGCTTCCCTCCCCCTTTAACAACAAACATTTGGTCAGGCCTGGCTTCAGCTTCGTCAGCTGGAAATCCAGTGTATCCAAGGGGTTTAGAGATTCCATTAGTTACATGGGATCACTTTGCCAGGGATTTTTTTTCTACTAACATTTTATGGCTAATACTAGGTGCCTACTATGTCACAGTACAGGCATTAAACATTAAAATTAAACATTAAATGATGATGATAAGGCCCAGTAGGGAGGAGATACAATACTTAGACGCCTATCTTTGGAAAAGGGAGGGTGTGATTTATTGTCAGTATAAGGAGAAATGTCGAGAACCTTCTTTCTACTTATGATAAATTATATGAAGCGGTTTGAAGTGCAGGATTTAATTTAGATTTGGTACAGGTAGTCATAAAGACTTTAACATTATTGTCTGAAAAAGTAAGGAAGTTTATGGTTTTCATCAGAATCATAAAAAGAGACCAGAAAATTTCCCAGAAACACTTATTTATAAATAGAGACTGTGCGGAAACGGAAAATCTCAAGCAGCCAAAGAAAGAAGAAGCTTTGCCAATGCCTGTGGAGACACTGTGGGAAGGGGTATTTCCACTGGGGTGTTTGGGGGCTTCACTGCAGCCAGTAACCATGTGAGCTATCTGATTCATCAAAGGGGAATTTACACTAGCAGTTGTTAAAGTGGACCCGTCACCCAAAAAAGTATTCCAAATCCTATTTTATCATGTCAGTCAAGCAAAATGAACTTTAATTACACTGTATATATTATTTGAAACTTGTTTCCATCAGTCTGGGAACTCATAATTATAGCAAGCAGGCAGGTGCCATTTTGCAGACACTGTTATAAAGACAAGCCTTGTATCATCTCAGAATCTTGTTTGTGCACCAGAATGGGGGACCTGATGTCCATCCACATGCCCTGGCTACACAATTAAATGGTGAAGAGAGAGGGGGAATGTGGGGAAAGCCGTGACATCTAGGAAGTGCTGAATGGAAAGTGAAAGTAATTGCTTGCCCCGCCTCTATGCCTAGGCATAGAGGAGGGGCAGGCAATATTTGATTGACAGGTGAGATTTTTAAACGAGTTTACAAAGGCTATGAATGCTTAAATAAAAAAAAGAATTTGGATTTCATGTTTAATTCGAAAAGGACTTTTATTATACAGCTTTTTATGTCTGGGTGACAGGTCCACTTTAAAAGGGGTGTTTTTTGTTTGTCAGGAAAATAAGAACCTGTCATTAATTTTAACATTTACACGTCATCCTGTGTTATAATATGGAACCAGGGGCGTAACTACCGGGGGAGCAGGGGGTGAAAATGGGCCAGGGCCTGCACCCCCACAGGGTCCCCCCATAAGATCGTGCGCGCTGCAGCCGGCTGGAGTCGGCTGCAGGCGCAGAGATACATCGCGCAGACGAGGGTGGGGGCGGGCCCGTCTGCACGGCCCGCACCAGGGCCCGCCCCGACCAAGTTACATTACTGTATGGAACTGCTATAAATTCCCGTTCTTAGCCTCAAAACTAAGGGTATTAAGGGATAAAATACTGGACTTCATTGCAAATCATATTACTAGGAGTTTGTGCCAGCAATTTATTTTTATTTTTATGAGAAGGTAAGCAGGGACCTCGATTCTTGGAAGGCAGTGGATGTGATCTACTTAGACTTTGCCAGGCCCGGACTGGCAATCTGTGGGTTCTGGCAAATGCCAGAAGGGCTGCTGTATGGTTCCATAGAAAGTTACCATATACAGTAGTGGGCTGCTTGGGGGCTGTTTGGGCCTGCGTACTTGGAATGGCAGGGCCTATTTTGACTCCCAGTCCAGGCCTGGACTTTGCTAAAGCATTTGATACAGTGCCACACAAAAGGTTACTGGTTAAATTAAGGAATGTTGGCATGGAACATAGTATTTGTACCTGGATAGAGAACTGGCTAAAAGATAGACTACAAAGAGTGGTGGTAAATGGAACATTTTCTAATTGGACCAGTGTTGTTAGTGGAGTACCGCAGGGCTCTGTACTGGGTCCCTTGCTTTTCAACTTGTTTATTAATGACCTGGAGGTGGGCATTGAGTACTGTTTCTATTTTTGCAGATGATACTAAATTGTGCAGAACTATAGGTTCCATGCAGGATGCTGCCACTTTGCAGAGTTATTTGTCTAAGTTGGGAAACTGGGCAGCAAACTGGAAAATGAGGTTCAATGTTGATAAATGCAAGATTATGCACTTTGGCAAAAATAATATAAATGCAAGTTATACACTAAATGGCAATGTGTTGGGAGTTTCCTTAAATGAGAAGGATCTAGGGGTTTTTGTAAATAACAAGTTGTCTAGTTCTGGGCATTGTCATTCTGTGGCTACTAAAGCAAATAAAGTTCTGTCTTGCATAAAAAAGGGCATTAACTCAAGGGATGAAAACATAATTATGCCTCTTTATAGGTCCCTGGTAAGGCCTCATCTGGAGTATGCAGTGCAGTTTTGGACTCCAGTCCTTAAGAGGGATATAAATGAGCTGGAGATTCTAACTAAACTGGTTAAAGGGATGGTGGACTTAAATTATGAGGGTAGACTGTCAAGGTAGGGCTAGTTTTCTCTGGAAAAAAGATGCTTGAGAGGGGACATGTGTGTATGTATGGATGTTGTTTTTCATTAAGAGGGGTTCACCTTGATGGATTTTGGTCTTTTTTCAACCCAATCTAACTATGTAACTATGTAACTGAGTTAATGGGGATTATGGGCCTTACTATCACCTTATGCTCTGAACCATTCTTGGGTTTGGTATTAAATTATCCTCTTAAATGACTCCAATCATATTAAAGTTATTAGCAAATATCATAAAGCAATAGGCAAAGGGTGGTTCACAGCAACACATACAGATTTCATACAGTTTCAGACTGATAGAGAAGCCAAATGAAGGTGTGGTACATATGAGGTGTATTTATTAAAAGTGGAGGCAAAGTCAGAGATAAGGCCTTGCGTGTTGATATTCAGTATCTGGCAGTGGCATCACTGGCATGAGACAAGGACAGGGCTTTAAGTTTAATTTATATGATGGATTGCAGAAGATGCCAGTGTAAATCAAAATACTTGCCAGCCCTGATACAGTTTATGTTATGGTTTAATAAAAGTTGGAGAGCCACATACTGCAAATTCTGTCTGTGACATTTGTGAGATAAGCAGTTAGGCTCATAGCACTTTTGTTGTATTCTGACCGTCTACTAGTAGCCTGAACTGCAATGCACCACCATCTTTCCATCATTTGCTGCAAAGGCTGCTGTCCTGGACCACATGTATACACATTAGGAACTTTAATGCCAAGAGTTTACAGTGACAAGGGCAGCTAAAATAAAGTGACTGGGCCAAATAAAAAACAACACACATTGGCAAAGTGCTTCCAAGGAACTTCGTTGTACACAAAGAGAATAATTCTTCAAGATCCAAAAATTGTATTACAATAGTTCATACTAAATATTATTAGGGAAGAAAGGAGAAGGTTCTAGACATATATAATGCATATTATATGAAACAATATATTGCTCCGTAGTAGATATGTACTACCTTCTCCACACTTTATAAATGCTTGTAGTAATGAAAATGTACATCAATAAGACTTGTATGCATTATCAAAAATATGTACAGAGGTTGACCAAAGTGAACTGTAAAAACACTGTAATTATAACTTCATGCCTGAGATATGTATTATTGTCTGTTCATCAATTAAAAAGATGTTTTTTTAAAAAAAAAAAATAAAGTGACTGGGGTCAGAGGGGCTGCACTGCATAATTAATGAATAGTAAAGAATAGGGTTCCTTGCCTTTTATATATATTTCTACACCACACTGAGGTTAATACATACTCCTATACATGCAGGCAATGGGGTGGCAGGTTGATGGGAGAATTAGCATTTAAAAAGAAAGAATGTATGGCAAGTTAGGGGCATTCTCCTCCTTATCGCAGTGAATATGTTTAAATGTGTAACCCGGATCACAAGTAGAGGATCAGAATGTACAGGAACCAGTGAACAGTCAAAATAAATCATGGAGCCAGGGGTACTCTAATTGATGGGTGGGTAGTATAACATTAGGTTCCTTAGCTTTTAAAGAGGATTATGTCATATACGCTGAGATTTATAGGTTTGTGGAGCTAATTTATCATACACATCTAAGAGATTTTGGCAATGCTTTGTTGATATGACAAAACCTGGAGTCATTGAAACAACTTGTACATGATCTTTAAGATTGTGGTCATTTCACTTTCTCATGTCAATTTACTTTACTTTGTATCAGTGGTGATTTATTGAGCTCAGTCTTAACAATGCTGGCGTGCATCTGACTCACCCAGACAGTTTTCTATGTGAGGATCATTGTTAGATTTGCTCCAGCCAGGGGATATATTTCTCTGTGGGAGAAGAGCTGAACCTGCAGTAGACAATACTTTGGATTATTATATACAGATATTCCCAGTGTTTGCACTGTAGCAGGCCTGTCAATTTTTAGGCCCAGGGGCCCACGCAGCAGTAACTTTTTTTGGGGGGAAAATGAGAATGTGGTCCCTAATGGCACTTACTAAGGCCCCACCACTATGCTGGCCATGGGGGAGAGGGTTCAGCCATTTATTATAGGGAGCCTCAAGATTTTTAATTGAGGCCCTGTCTACCATAGCAGCATTTTCTGTATTCTTTATTACACCGATCTGTCAACAGGTATGTAATTACCAGAGCACTGTTCCTGAACCAGAACTGTGCCTCCAGAATAGTCCAAATATGGCCAGTCTTTCTTACATCTTTAAATCTGCCATTTATTTTTGGGTTCTTTTCTGGGTGCTATTCCCTTCATAGTTTATATGCCATTGGACCTCAACACATTTAATAAATGGTAAGTATCTCAATTTATTCCATATTTTTTAAATTATGTTCATCATCTGGCTTACTTAGAATAATTAGGTCATTCGCTGAGCGGAATTTTGCTTCTACTTAATATGGTGTTGTGGTAACTGAGCACAGAGCAGAACATAGCACAGCAAATGGCCCTATTTCTGCTCTGGACTCTGGATCTTGTTCTGAGGTTAATCTTGGGGTGAGATGAGTTGGATCAGTCAGGGAGTATCCTGTTGCAAATGTTTGCATGTGGCCATTCTACTTGGGACCTTGTAATCTTTTAATAAAAATTAAGTGAACATAAGCATCACTTTATAAATAATTATTTTATTTTCAGTGCTACTTCACAATCAACAAGATTACACAGAAAAAAATCAGTATTCAAATTTATGTAATAAACTGATGATAGGATCTGTTGAACTAAAAACAGATGTACTGAAATAGCTCCTTTGGATTCTGCATTTGTTTTCTGTAAATAACTGTTAAGTGCAAACATAGGCCATATGCCTTACTCTCCTCAATAAAATTCCAACTGTTTTTATTATGTATGGTATATCTATAGTTATAAATGGTTATGCAGCCCTAAATGTATTTCATATGTCCCCAAGGGTAGAGCTGGAATGTGTGTCTGCCACCTGTCATTGATATAATATAAATCATGTTATTGATATAATATACCGTAAATCACCCACCTGTGCTAATGGCCTTAACCTGCACTTAATCGGATCCCTTTTCATTCAAATGAAGCCTAATGGTTATTTATTTCTAGCAACTGCCATTAATTACCCAGATTAACTGTGATTAGTCTTAATGGGTCAGTTAGCACGGATGATGGCAAGAGCAAAATTATCTCTCAATAATTACTGTATTTTGGCCATTAGTTGTGTGTGTAGTGGGGTTGGTTGGTATTGATTTGTCTCCTCTGGAGCCTCATAGATTGTGTTTGCTGATTTGGACATTTGACACTTGTAAATTAGAAATTTCTAGCCCACTGAAAATGTATTATCCACTGCATGGCAAATATCTGCATAGCATGCATGTTAGAGTTAGATTTTATTACCTTGGAAATCCTCATCTTGGGTATGGATTTGTTCCTTGAGTGAGATTTCTAGTTCCCATTGTTTTCTGTGTGCACATAATCTACTACTGCTCTTATAGGAAAAAATGATACCCATACTTTGCCAATCCCTATATATATCTATAGGTCACCCAATGAACCTGATACACCTACATTTGTCAAAAGTTGCAGCAGATGGTGCTCTTCCAATCAAGCTCAATGTATAAATTCCATCATACAGCTCAATTGAAACTTGACCAAAATCTGTGCATACATGGCCAGCTTTAGGGTTATCCATCCAGTTACCAGTGGGCTATGTACATTCATATCTCTGCTTTGCCAAAAAGCATTGCTCCCCTGTTGTACAACTTCAGTCCAACCCAAATTTTACTGTGGAATTTGCTTTATAAAATGATATCTGAGGTTTGTTTATTATATATAGCTTATAGTTGCAGGGATAATAAACATACAATTCCTGAATGGGTTTAAAATAATTTTTTTCCATTATCCACTATAAAAAAAAATGGTATTTCTAAGTCATTGTTCAGCCGGGGTTTTTGTTTAAGCCCATACTCTGGTTCAAAGTCTTGCGAGTGTTTAGCCATCATTCCAAAAGTGTGGAGACAACTATACAGGTGCTAGAACCGCATGTTTGTTAACAGTCCTTTCTAGAAGTGGAGCCTAAGTAAACGCTGCTAATTTCATTTTATCTCGGTGAAAATAGGAGCAATATTTTTAGAGCTGAGAAAATGCTTTTCCTTTGCCTGACTGCACATTCCACCTGCCAGCCAGCTGCTTAGGGTGTGAAATGACTTTATTCTCTCACAGTCAAGTCAAGTGAAAAAAAACAAGTCCCAATTGACGTGTCACAGAGGAGATCCAAGAACATGATTTTATATGTTTTAATGCTTTGTTATAACAGACTGAGCTTTACTCGTATTGGGGTATTAAAGTATATGTACAGTACTCCAGTATTCCTGATTGAAATACACTATTAATCCATAGCTTATGACCTGTAGCTGCAGGAGGGGGCTGAGAAAATAGAGGGGTCTGTTCAAAGTAGTTCTGTTCAGAGGCAGGACACCATTATCCTAATAATGAAAATAGATCAACTAAATCAAAAGTATTATTTTTTCACATTAAAAAAAACCATATTTAAAAACACCTTTTTAATAGATGAGTGGAAGGCCCTGTTCTTAGAATCACAACTAGGATAGGTTTGAGAAGCTGGTGATTACTCAACACTTATTTAGGATAAGGAAAGAATGAAAACTCTTTGCCATAAGGATCATTTGTGAAAGCACTCGTAAGTGTGAGATGGAAAGAGTACAGGAATTGGATCCAATATCCAGAAACCTGTTTTCCAGAAAGCTCCAAATTACGGAAAGGCTGTCTCCCATAGACTCCATTTTATCCAAATAATCCAAGTTTTTAAATATTCTTTCCTTTGTCCCCATAATAATAAAACAGTACCTTGTACTTGATCCAAACTAAGATATAATTAATCCTTATTGGAAGCAAAACCAGACTATTGAGTTTATTTAATGTTTAAAGGACAACGAAAGTGAAAAAATCAATCTCAGTAATAAGAATTATTGTATAAACACTCACTGCACAGAATAAGGGTACAACTACATGAGCGTCTTCAACGCGTTTCTGGCGGATCCGACGCGGTGCGCCAAAATGCAGGCGTCAAGTTGGATGTGACGGAAAATAAGGCAAGAAATACAAATATCGGATGGTGTCGCCGAGTTCATCTGATGCGACACGACTATCGACATTGCTATAGATTACCTTGTTTTCCGTTGAATCCGCCGGAATCGCGTTGAAGACGCTCATGTAGTTGTACCCTTAATCTGTTGTCTCTGGTCTCTAGAAGCAGGTAGCACACGCTGCAGAGAAAGTTAAGTACAGGACTTGGGTGACATCACAGATTTTGCATTGTGCTTCCTGCTGGCTGCCAGTGGCTGCCTTGAATCACATTACACTCAATTGGTTTCCATTGCGCATGTTTTGATGCTTCGTTCCTCCCTTCTCTAATGATGCGCTGCCTTCTAAATCTGGGGAGAGATATTTTGAGCATTAGCAATCGCGAGAAGGAAGCTGGTATTCCTTAAAGAGATACTGTCATCTGAAAATAACTTTTTTTTTTAACTTCTCTAATAACATTGCCACTGAATGCTATTTATAATTTTGCCAGAAAAGTATTTGCCGGATGCTTTTACATTATCTTTCTGATCACCATTGTTCCTCTATGAGGGGGCTGCCATGTTTGTGCAGCAGGAGTCCGTTAGCATTAGTTTGACAAAACAGTCAAGTTTATGAACTTCAAGTAACAATTACTTACAAAAGCAGAACTATCAGTGATAAATGATCAGCATGACCTATAGGTAACTTTTAATGTAATATTTTGAAAATACATTTTTTAGTGTCAGTATCACTTTAAGCAATATGTCGGCAAAGTTCTGGTAAAGCAGCTATGATAATGAAACATGAAAAGCTCTTTGATTGTAGACTTAGGTGAGCTGTAAACTTAGCATTCTAACTCTACTCTATGAGACCTATTCAGGGAGGATGATGATTAGATTTGGCTTTCCTTCTCCTTTAAATTATTTTCTAGTACATTTATTTTAAGGTATGAAGATCCATATTAAGGAAGATCTGTTATCTGGAAATCCCCAGGTCCAGAGCATTGTGGATAACAGGTTCCATACCTGTATTTCGGTTTTTATGTCCAAACAGGTTCCTTAATTTCCAGCTGTGCTGCATTTATTCAGAATTTACTGGGTTATGGGTAATAAAAGTGTTAATTTGATTCCAAAATTGCACTTTGCACTTGTCTTTGTAAATGACCCCGTGTAGGGGTAGGTTACACAATGCCCCATGCATTATCCTATCTATAATGGAACTGGTAGGAGCTAATCCACCAGCCACACCTTATCTATATATCTTCCCAATGCATTTTGCCATTTTAATCAGGCCAGATTTCAGTGGTGGGCGCCCCTGGGCTGCGTGGTCCTAGCACCCGCTGCCAGCACCACTCTAGCTAGAGCAGGCGCACCGGAGTACTGGGGAGCTGCGTGTCCCCGGTGCTCCTCCCAAACGGCTAGTCCCTAGGCCCGGGTCTTTGTGGCCTCGCCACAAATCCTGGCCTGATTTTAAAGGACAAGGAAAGTTAAACTAAAGAAATAGCTAAAAATGTTGTACATTATGTTTTGGGCTTCTGTACCAGCCCAAGGCAATCAAAGCCATTTAGCAGGGAAGGTCTGTGTCTCCAAAGATGCCCTAGTAGCTCCCCATCTTCTTTTCTGCTGATTCACTGCACATGCTCTGTGCTGCTGTCACTTACTGAGCTTAGGGACCCACTCACAATATACAGTACACATAGAATCTAAATGTCACCGTATAAGGCTGATTAGTAATTAATACAGATAATTACTACATGGCTGTACAGAAACCAGCTTAGCTTCTCAACAGCTGCTCAGAGCCCACTGAGCATGTGAGTGTCACAGACACTTTCCAAGATGGTGACCCCCTGTGACAAGTTTGAAGTCCTGGATCATTGCTGCTATTGAGAAGCTGAAACTTTAGGCTGGTGCAATAAGTTCAGTATATAAAACATGGCATTTTTAGGGTTTAGTTCTCCTTTAATGGTTTCACAGTTGCATAAGTCACACGGTGTACAATGACTTTGTGTACAATTGCTTTTGATCGATTTGAAAGACATAATTTGAAGCAGCCCAATAAACATCACTTAGCATCTTGCATTAACCTCATCTAACACAGTGGTAGGCAACCTGAGGCTCCGGAGCCTCATGCGGCTCTTCATCCTGCTTGCTGCAGCTCGGTCTTGCAGCTCAGGTTGGCTATACAGCCCTCACAGGGCTGTATAGATGTCCCAGGAGTGACAGGCAAGACAGAGTCACAGCAAGATGATTCATCATGGTCCTTACCGCGGTCACAAACTCAAGACAATAGAGGGAAGATCAGCATTGAACTTCAGAAACAGAATTTACATTAAACAGATGAGAACATTAAAATTTAATAGGGCTATTCAGTGTTTAATTTATTTCAAAGTAGGCCTACAAATACACACTGCACTTCTGTTTGTTGTATTCTGTTGTTGTAACAGTTAAAATTAAAAAAAGGTTAAAACTTTTAAATGTTTATAATCTGTTTTATATTTTGCGGCTCCAGACTATTTTTCTTTAGTGGAAGAGGGGGCAAAATGGCTCTTTTTATAGTAAAGGTTGCTGACCCCTGATCTAACAGTTAGCAACTAGCAGTTGTGCCAGTACAGAGCAATAATAAAAAAATTAAGCTATTTAGTAAATCTCTGGGGGGGGGCAGCTTTTTGGCCTACATACAAATTCAGTTATCCTGAATTTCATTCTATTCTTTGCTTTAGATCTTATCTGTCTTATCTAAAATGTATTTAGCCAGAACAAGGCTGCAGAGACCCTGAAGCTAGTATCATGAATTCCTATACACTTACCTGAAAAACAAGTTTAAGTCTTATGGCACCTGGGGCACATTTCAGCCAGCCGAAAAGTCTTGGTCTCCTGACACCTCCCATTGTCTTAACTGGGGAACGCCCGAAAATGCTACGGCCATGTGGGTGAAACCGTGGCCACACCCTTGGTAAATAAATGTGTCTCCTTTTGGGTTGAGACCCTCTCCATAAGTTGATGAGCATTGGAGTTTGGGGGGTTGGGGGACAGGGGATGTAACACTATGGTACAGGGAAGGAGAGTGCCAAGTACAAGTTTGGACACAAGCACAGATATGCACTTGCACATTTTGCACCCGGGTTGCTGCAGAGGGGCATCATCAACCAATCAGATATTTGTATAGGGGGGGGTCATCAATTACAATACAGCTTGTGATACATGTCTACTTGAAAAAAAATATATGCCAGACACTCTAGGAACAAATTGCAACAGGGATGTACAACATAAATATTTATATCTTAAAGGGATACTGTCGTGGGAAAACATGTTTTTTTTTCAAAACACAACAGTTAATAGTGCTGCTCCAGCAGAATTCTGCACTGAAATCCATTTTTCAAAATAGATTTTTTATATTCAATTTTGAAATGTGACATGGGGCTAGACATATTGCCAGTTTCCCAGCTGCCCTCAGTCATGTGACTTGTGCTCGGATATACTTTAATCAATCTTTACTGCTGTACTGCAAGTTGGAGTGATAGCCTCCCTTCCCCCCAGCAGCCTAACAAAAGAACAATGGAAAGGTAACCAGATAACAGCTCCCTAACACAAGATAACAGCTGCCTGGTAGATCTAAAAACAACACTCAATAGTATAAGCCAAGTCCCATTGAGACTGATTCAGTTACATTAAGTAGGAGAAATAGCCTGCCAGAAAGTAGTTCCATCCTAAAGTGCAGTCACAAGTCATATGACTGGGGGCAGCTGGGAAACTGACAATATGTCTAGCCCCATTTCAGATTTCAAAATTGAATATAAAAAAATCAGTTTGATCTTTTGAGAATTAGATTTCAGTGCAGAAGTCTGCTGGAGAAGCACTGGTGCGTTTTGAAAAAAAACATGTTTTCCCATGACAGTATCCCTTTAAGAAATATATATGAATACATTCTTTGTTTAGTGCCTGTGTATACTCATTGTATGTATTTTTATTACATATAGATATCCCTTATGCATATGATAACATTTTGAAACACCAGCCACTGCCAGGCTTTCTCCTATTTGTCATTATACTATAGATAGACGAAAATTAGGAATTTATTCCTTGGTACTTATGAGCATTTGCCCTTTCAGTGGTAATATTCTAGCAGCTACTATTGACTTGTACTGATCTGGTTACCCAGGAATAAAAAATAAGTCAACATTATTTTTCAATTACTCTTCGTGTGTTAGGCATTCCCATACGTTATAAGGGGAGGCAGTTCAAGTAATTGCTTGGCTTCCAAGGATTTTTTTTATACTTTGTGCCATTACTCTGTTTATATTTCCAAATAATAATGGAGCTTTTCATTATGTTCATTATCTGCTTTTCAACTAGGTTTTCAGTTTAATCCTCTTTAGATAGCAATTTACCCTGCTCCCCTCGTCATAGCAATCGTACAACAAATACTTTTTATTTGCATATATTTCACTCTGTATACTTTTCCTTCTTACGTAATAACTTGTTTTGATTCTTAAAGACACGCACAGAGAAGCATTTCTACTCATCTCAGATTTTGCCATGGAACATGGGTAAATGTATAGTTAGAACCCTTACTTTTGAAAGTATTCACTAATATATCAGAACTGCAATTAAGGGGCCGATTCACTAACTTTCGAGTGAAGGATTCGAAGTAAAAAAACTTCGAATTTCGAAGTGTTTTTTGGGCTACTTCGACCATCGAATGGGCTACTATGACCTTCGACTACGACTACGACTTCGAATCAAACTTTTCAAACTAAAAATCGTTCGACCATTTGACCATTCGATAGTCAAAGTACTGTCTCTTTAAGAAAATACTTCGACCCCCTAGTTCGCCATCTACAAGCTACCGAACTCAATGTTAGCCTAGGGGGAAGGTCCCCATAGGCTTGGCTAACTTTTTTTGATCGAAGGATATTCCTTCGATCGTTGGATTAAAATCCTTTGAATCATTCGATTCGAAGGATTTTATCGTTCGATCGAAGGAATAATCCTTCGATCGTTCGATCGCACTATTTGCGCTAAAATCCTTCGACTTCGATATTCGAAGTCGAAGGATTTTAATTCCCAGTCGAATATCGAGGGTTAATTAACCCTCGATATTCGACCCTTTGTGAATCGGCCCCTTAGACTTCCACAGAGTTCTCCAAATTTCTGTTGTACAGGTATGGGGTCCATTATCCAGAAACCTGTAATCCAGAAAGCTCCGAATTACGCAAAGGCCATCTTCCATAGAGTCCTTTTTATCCAAATAATCAAAATTTTTAAAAATGATTGCCTTTTTCATTGTTATAATTAAACAGTACATTGTACATGATCCAAACTGAGATATAATTAATCCTTATTGGAAGAAAAACCAGCCTATTGGGTTTATTTAATGTTTAAACTATTTTACTACCTCAGTTAGGATCTAATTATTGGTCTGGGGGCTAAGCAGCTTGGTTTTACCCAGCCCTTACCTAGCAAAGTTGCTGACCTCATCAACTGAATATATTTTCAGGGTCACTGGTTAAGCTGGAGGCACATGCTGTAGCTCTTCTATATTGGTTTCAAAGGGGATGGATCAGAACAGTGTAATCTTGCCACCAGGGCCGTCATAACAAAGTTTGGGGCCCTGTACAAGTTTTTATCTGCCTGCCCCTCCCCCCCATGAACAGAAGTGCATATTACAAACATTTTTGGCCAGGTAGGTCGGTTTTCTTAGGAGAAAAGGTTGAGCGTGTGTGTTATTGTTTAAGCCACAGCTACTATGATACAAACTCTCATTTTACTGAAAAGCCGGGGTGTAATTATAGAAGAACCTAGCAAGGGGTCTGCTGTGGGGGCCCAAGGAACTATAGGGGGCCCCAATTATGTTGCTCAATAACTAGTCATTCCACTACTGAAAAGTTCATGTAGGTAACGCTCATATCATTCAGTAAATAGCTCCCAGTATAAACAGTTGTGTTACTCTATAAAAACTGGTTCATATGAAAAGTTAAACATCTTCTGACCTGGATTTGATTGGGCCCAGGACAATAATCCACCCTCCCCTCAATGGGGCCCTGCTGGCCACAAACTGAGCTGGATACATACTACTGGTCTATAGGCCAATGTATCAAATAGTGTGGCCATCTTTATTCACCCATGTGGCACTTGCTTTAAACTGATGGCACCTGGGGCATTCACAAGAGCATTTATTTGGCAGCTCAAGGTGTTTTTTATTTAAGTCAAATCACCTGAAAAAGCACACATGTGCCACAAGCCTACGTGCCATACACATGGACCACCAAGGGATGAACTAAACTACAACTAACTAACTACAGTATAAGTCCATCTCACATAGCAACATTGCTGATAAATATCACCATCACAAATCTTGCTTTTGCTCCTAATGCAAATGAAGGGTGCACTTGTATTTGCATATACGTAAAAGCAAATTTTGAACTAGACAAAAGCACCTTGTAACTGCTTGGAGCTACCTGAAATACAGTCAGAAATATATACAGGTACTGTACGTTTCCCTATAGGTGGCTGAGGCTGAGACTTATTCCTCACTGTCATGAGCAATAGACCTCCTATATAGTATAAATAGAAGTGGTTGAGGACTTGGATCTGTGTGGTGTTTCCTTGAAATTCTGGCTCTGCCATCGCTGTAGCTGATTTATACTGTTAAGGTTTTTTTTATTAGTAACACTCAAAACAATGTGAAATAAAAGTCCCGCAAGTCTTTTGTATATGAAGCACATGTGAAGAATTATAGAACTGAGGAGGTTATATTACAGTCTACAACTTACCCCTGTTCCTAAAAGTCTGCTGTGTTTGCTCTTTTATAAAAATGGTTCCACTCATCTCACTAGATGAGCGAAAAGTGAACTGTGCTTGTTTATTTTTTATGCTGACTCCAGGGGGGTCAGTGGAAAGTTTGTAATGGAGCATGTGTGCTTTCATCTCTGTACATTTTCAAGGGCAAATTATATGGGAATTCTTCCTGCTCCCTCCACCTGATCCAATAGTGTAACAAATAGTATTAATCGCAAATAAAGGAGCTGAATTAGTCACTGGTCAGTCCAGTCAAAATACTCTTTTAGGCCCAGACTGGGATTCATACTAGGCCTTGACATTTCAAGTACAGGCAGTCCCCGGGTTACGTACGTTGCTCTTAAGTTGAATTTGTATCTAAATTGAAACATGTACATTTACTTATTAAATGCAACAAAACAGAAGAAAAGAACTTTCATTTGAAGCAACGTAGGTGGTTCTTCACAGTGAGGGCAGTGAGGTTGTGGAATGCACTGCCGGGTGATGTTGTGATGGCTGAATCTGGCCATAGACGCAAAGATTTCCCTGCAATATCGGATGAACGATCGTACGTCCTCATCTCCCAACATGCCACTAACCATTCAGATCAAACAAAGCAGTAAAGCAGGAAAGTTTTTGTCTGACAAAGCTGACAGTGACAGTCTCCCACTGAAGATCGTTAGATCGGCAATACATGCAGAGATATGATCGTCAGCCAACAGAAATCTTTTAACCTGTCAGATCGACTGAACGACCGATCGGCATGGCTAGATAAATGTCCTCGATCCCAAAATCGTACCAATCGAGAATTCGTATGATCGGATCTTTGCGTCTATGGCCAGCTTAAGAGTGGCTTGGATGATTTTTTGGACAGACATACTGTAAAATCAAAGGCTATTGTGATACTAAACTCTATAGTTAGTGTAGATATGGGTACATATAATTTATGTGAGAGTAGGTAGGGGTATGTGTATGGATGCTGGGTTTTCATTTGGAGAGGTTGAACTTGATGAACTTTGTCTTTTTTCAACCCAATTTAACTATGTACCTATGTAGATGTTTGTCTTAGCATAGTATTTATTTTACCTTTCTGTGCATATTTATTCTTACCTTTCTGTGTTCTGCAGTAGACAACACCAGAAGGGATTGGGGCAGGAGGTTTATTAAACCTAAATGCTAATAATGGCCAAGCAAACTACAGTACATTACTGTAATGGCCTCTGCATGTAAGTATGAGTTGTATGAATGTCGGGGGTGTATGTAACTCATGGACTGCCTGTACACAGAAACCCAAACAGCCCCCCCACAGACCCAATAAATAGAGACTACCTATAGCAGTGAGCCCCAACCAGTAGCTCGTGAGCAACATGTTGCTCTCCAACCCCTTTGGCGTTGCTCTCCATGTCCTCAAACCAGGTGCTTATTTTTGAATCCCAGGCTTGGAGGTAAGTGAAGTACAGTCTCTTGTAGGCTGCCAGTCCACATAGGGGCTACCAAATAGCCAATCACAGCCCTTATTTGACACCCCAAGGGACTTTTTCATGCTTGTGTTGCTCCCCAACTCTTTTTACATTTGAATGTGGCTCACAGGTAAAAAAAGGTTGGGGACATCTGACCTATAGCATCGTACAGCAGACCCTCTGGCATTTGCTAGAATTAAAAGTCTGACCACAAAAAATCTGACTTTAATAAATAGCCCCCTTAAGGATATTACATAGTGAACTTAGTGACCAATATTAAAGAACTTTAAATCTAGTGTAAGGGTTAAACTATAAGATCCCATATACAGTGTATAATCCAATAGTAGGTCTCCCAGAAGAATAAAACATATGTCATTTTTAAAGCCCCACACAGTCATGTTTAATGACAAAGTTGCTTTAATCTGTGCACTGTTTCGTTTAAATATAAGTAGGTACAGAATACAGTGTGTTACATACAGTCATTGTAACTGCTAATCATTAAAGGGGAACTTTAATTTATTTATTGCATGCTCATACTGAAGTAAGAAACTTTCTAAATACAATCAATTAAAAATTCTGTATTATTTCTGAAATAATCAAGTTTATGTTCACTATTCCTTTCTCAGCGTCTGATTCTATTCATTCTGTCTTCATGCAGCAGTTGGGCGTCAGATTATTGATCCAACATATCTTATAGGGGGGCTTCCTTTCCTTGCAGATGAATTAGAGCTCACTCAAATAACTAATTACAGTCAGTGGCGTAACTACCAGGGAGCAGGGGGTGCAATTGGGCCATGGCCCGCACCCCCTGACTGCCCCCGGCAGTCACGCGCCCACTGCAGCGCTGATTTCAATAGAGTGAGCTCTAATACATTTTCTTGGCAAAAGGAGCCCCCTATAAGATATATTGGATCATTCATCTGACACCCAGCTCCTGAATGAAGACAAAATGAAGAGAAACAGATGCGAGAGAGGGATAGTGAAGATGATTATTTCAGAAATTGTACAGAATTTTTAATTGATTATATTTATAAAGTTTCTTATTTCAGTATACTAAAGCTAATATTAAATTTTCATTTTCACAATAGTTCCCCTTTAATTGCACACAGACTATACCACTAAGTCCTACAACACACATGGCATTTTTATAATGTGATCTGTTTGTCACTGTGCACAAGGGGTGGATTTCATACACAAAATGTTCATGCTTGCATAGTATGGGTGTAGGACAGATCAGTCTTTTTCCACTGGTGTAAATGGCACGTGCCATAGGTGTCAACAGCTTTAACCCCTGTCCTATCAGTCTTAATACATATGCACATTGTCATGGTAATAATTTACAACACGCCAAAAACTGCATTGTGCAAAATATGGATTTTGTATGCACAGCAGACAACATACTCACTCCCTGGTGTCCCCTACACTGCACATGCTCTAAGTGCTCAGTCTGATGTTAGTCTGGCAGTAACTGCTTTGCAAATCATTGATACACATATTTTGAGCTTCTGCTCTTTATCAGGTATTAACTACAATCCACCCTAGTCACATAGCTAAAGATCAAACCCCACCACTAGCACTTACTGATTGGATAAGGGCAACTAATGTGGATTATCATTCAACAGCAATGTCAGAATGCAAAAAGATAAGTCTATTTGCGGGAAACCCACTTAGTCCATAATTAAAGTCCAAAGTCACTTGTCTCAAGTCCCACCCATCTGGCCTTTCCCGTGTGGAAGATTATTATCATATTCAAAAAGGCAAAACATTATATTCAAAATATATACACATGAAGACTTCAACAGCTTTAGGAATTAACAATACATCTTACCAATAAGTAGGTCTAGTTCCATATTTTGTAAGGCAGCAGAAATATCATTACAGGTGACCATACACAGGTATACACATGAGAATGTCCACGGCCAAATGGAAGGAGATTGGATGAAGAGATGTCACACATGACATGAGACTCCTCCACCACCTCATCTGCTGATGCACAACGCACATTGGCATATGAATCTTTTAAACCTGCCCAATTTCAAACAAATTGATATCCATAGTACATAGATATTAGTTGGGACTGGTGGGCCATTATACAAATAAACTATTGGTACATATATGGTCAACATAAGGCATATTTATAAGGATTAAACTAGGGTCCAACACAGTTCAGCAGAGGTGAATTTCATTGCTCTCAATTCCCTTGTACAGAGCATATTTAGCAAAGTGAGAAAATACAGCTTATTCGGAATAAGTGCAGCCCTTCTAGCTGGATTTTCTAGAAGTGTTACTGTCTTTTTCCATGATTTAGTGTCCTTGTTAAACATTGTCAAAACACAATACATGCTCTTGTAATTAAAATCATATCTATAATTTATAGAACTTCCACCCTTAACCTAGGTATTGTGCAAAAAAATTATATTAACAAGAAATGGTTTGCAACATTGAGAAAGTCTGTTTTTTGCTGATTGTTTGATCTGTTTAACAATACCCTATAATTTAAAAGGTTGCTAAATGTTTTTTATTTGCCCTTTATATTTAGAAACTGTATGCAGTTATTTCTATGAGCTTTCCTGGCCTCTGTAAAAGTATTACTGATGATTTCTTTCAATAAGCCTCATCTTCCAAAATCCTCCTGTCAATCTGATAATTATTTTGCTGCAGGAAACATGGTCAAGGTCTTATTTAAAACTGCAAGTGCAGTGTACAATTTTGGACACAAAGCAACATGTTTTTTTACCTATAATGCAACATTCCTACAATTCCATAGGCATTGCAACTTTGAGCTGTGTTGCATCCTCTGCCATTATGTCAGATGTGTTAAAACTCATGCAATTTCATTTTGCCATCAATCAAGTTTGTCCTATTTGTGGTAGACAATACCCCCCTTCCAGGCTTCTTCTAAAGGAGTCATCACAATACGGGGGGGTTAAAGATGGTTCCAGAATTAAATCTGTAGTTTGCGTATACTGGCCAGATAATCTTAAAGAATATCTATATACTGAGCCATCAATATTATTTGGTTGGTTTGATGATTGGGAAGATGAATCGTTTTATATGCCAATGCACCATAAGTAAATACATGGTGCATCAGAAGGATATAACAAGAACAGGCTCCTTAAACTGGTTTGGCCATTTTTCAGTCCCAAGTTGTCACGGTCGGCACCCAACACCAGAACAAACACCAGGCACCCTGGTCTCGGCTCGTGCTTCACCAGTAGTGTGACCGCCTTTGGGCCTCGGGAGGAGCCCTCGGCTTACTTGGATGCCACCTGGACTTAAACGAGAGGTGCAAGTTGAGGGTTCTGGATAGGCAGAGGGGCACGACTGTAAAGCAAAGTCTTTGGACAGAAGATCGCAGTACAAGGCGTTAGGCAAAAGAGTAGTCAGATCAGGCCAGGTCGAGGCAGGCAGAGAATAAACGTTGTCAGGCAGGCAAGGGTCAAACCAGGAAGTCAATCAGAGGGTTAATCAGAAGAGGTAGTCGGTAATCAGGCAAGGGTCAGAATCCAGAAGTCAGAATAGTCAAAATAGCCAGGCAGGGGTCAAAACAGGAATCAAACAGGTTCAGGATATAGCAACGAATAGCTCAAGGCTCAGAAGCACCAGGAAACACAATCCTATCACGGGCAAGGTCCCACAGCCCTAATGGGCTTAAATAGTGTTTGAATTTCGCGCCATTTATTTACACAAGACGCCGGCGCCCTAATGGAAGCCGCTCGTCGCGGCGGGTGTCCCTGCCGAGGGGGCAGCAGGTGTCCCTGCCGTCCCCCCACTAGACCACCAGGTATGTTCCTTACACTAGTGCAATAAGCAATTAAGAGGAACAACTGTACTACTAGGCAGCACATTGCCCATTTTTAAGACCCTCTAAAGGTCCTGACTGATAAATATTTTTATAATTGGTCAGGTAACGGTTTGGCAGCTTTTAAATTCCTTTTGGACGACTGGTGTCCCTAGGCCCCCATTATGACCTGATTGTTGACCAGTGAGGCAAATGACCAGATAATTTCATCTTTGCTCATCTTTGATGGTGGCCAAATTGGGTAAATATCTGATCATTCTGTAACCTTGCCAAACAAACGGATCTTACCATGCATGCCCAGCTTAAGGGCTATGGCATATTGTGAGCTTCCCTTTGTATTTAGTAGAAAGCAACACTATGGGGAGTACAAAGAGATACTGGGTAGGGATCTCGTTTATCTTGATTATATGGATTATGTAATTTTGATCTCTAGTGATTCCTGTCATTAAGTAAATTGCCGGAAGTAAAACATATGCAGAGATTTTGTTTTCCGCAGTCACCCAAAGTTTTCTCTTTAATTATCTTTGGGTGATTTTGGAAAAACAAAGCAATGCATGTCTTACCACTGACCAAGCACTTTAGAATTTGGAGCAGATTAGTCGCCCACAGAAGAAATTTGTTGTGCGTGACTTATCTCCTCATGTGTCATTGCCCTCATCCTGGCCCTCATCCTGGACATACAGTATATATTTATATAATCTGGCCACAATTGTTTATGGTGAGTGCACCTTTACAGCTGATATGGACTGCTCGGTTACATACATAGCTAAAGAGTAGGTCTGGTTGGCTTGTTTTTTGGTCTTGGCTAATCAGCTTTGCTGTGAATTACAAGAGATTATGAATATAACTACTTCTGTGGGGGTGTCACACACGGAATCATATTGTTTCATTATAAAACTGCTTGGGCACCTTTGTGGTCTTCAACTAAAAATATTGGAAAAAGAGGTTCACCCACAAAGTTTGATAGAATTTGGACCTCCTGGGTCGATGCCAATCCCGGAATCTCACTCCCAGACTCACCACAATAGTGGAGAGGATTCATTATGTTTGATCTGCATATGCTGTGATACTGACTTGTATATGTACTAATGTCTCGGTGCACAACCTTGTATGTGTCTGTTTTTGTTGTGTGTTTTAAAAACCAGAAATAAACATCTTTAAAAAAAAAAATATTGGAAAAAGCAAGAAATAAAGACAGGCCAATCAAAATATTAACTGAGAAGAAAATGAAAAAAATGGACATAATAGAATTAATAATATGAATTACTAGCAGGCAACTGCTTTGCATCTGTACTCGCTCCTTACTTTGCTAAACATATGTTTTGACCTGTGGATTAAGTGGGTTGTACTGTGTGTTGTGGGTGTGTTTATTAAGAGGTGTGGTGGGATTTGTACATGTCAAGCAGCTGGCAGTCAAGGTGACAATTTTTTAGCAAACAGAAGCAGTTCTCTAACTCCTTCAGCAAACAACGATAGCTGAGTTTTCCATAATTCATTTTATTGTCAAAGTCATTGCAATGGGAAGTCAAACAATTGCGTTGTAAAGACATTTATATTAGCTGTGCCTGTTATACAGTGTGACAGACTTACAGACAGGGCACTGACATTCTTTGTTTACTTAAAGAGCTAAGTGTGTAAGTGGACACACTTGTGTTGCCCAAATCGTATCCCCAATACACTACTGCAACCGGCTACTAACTCCAATCTCTCCCCCAGAGGTGTAACTGGATGTTACTGGGCCTAACAGCAAATTAATTTTCAGGTCCCCATCATATCCAGAGGTTGTACTGTTTTACCAATATTTGTTGACATTTCTCATTAATTAGATCCTCATGGGGCCCCTATACTTCCTGGGCCCCCCTGCAGCTGCTTTCTCTGTAGTTATACCCCTGCTCTTCCCTCTACAGTCTGTATTAAATATTGCTGCCAGACTTACATTTAAAATGGATTGTCAACCCAACATTTTGCATATATACATAAATTCCACATTTTCGGTGGTTTTAAAGTTATTTGTAAAGGTATTTGCATTTCAAACCATATTTGCCTGTCCCTTTCTATTATCTGCCCTTGTGGCTCTGACTTTTGAAACAATGTAACAGAAACCAACTGATTAACAAACCCATAGTTGCCTGAGGCGAGCTGACCTGTGCCATATTTGTTTAAAAAGTCAGGAGCCAGAAAGGTACAAACAAATGCTGCTTTCAATAGCAAATGCACTTAACTTCAAAACCACTGAAATGTATAATTAATCTATACTGGAAAGTTGTTTAGAATAACATTTTCTTTCTTTATGGAAAATGTTAGTTTTGGGTGGACATCCCTTTTAACATAATTGTGATTAATGTTATCAAGGATCTAAATGCAGCAGATCCATTGCTTGCTTGGCTTATCCTTACAGGGGACTAGTAATTAGTATATTAGTATATGTGTTTAAAACAGATAATCTTCCCCAAGATTAGAAGGGGACTTTTAAAGATTATCAGGGACAGTTACTCCTATCTGTGTAACTGAATGTTGTCAAAAACATTTAATTAAGATACAGGCATGGGATCCATTATACAAAATGCTTGGGACATCATATTTTTTTGAATAAGGGATCTTTCCACGATATGGGTTACTTGTGACTGATAGAAGAGGTGACAACAGGCACAAAAAATTGCTACAGGCTGAAGGGAAATTGATCAAATGGCTGAATACGTGAATCCTGGATGGGTTCAATTATTTTTGGAGCCTTAAACCTTTCATTCTTTTAATCTTGCAGGTCTTGAACATACAATACACCAGCTACACATGAATAAAGATAATGGTAAGGTGTTTAATGCTGGTGCTAAACATATATACAGTATATGTATTAATGTCTCTTTCAGTCCATAGTAGGTATTTTTACGTGCAGTACTAGGTTAGTCATTTGCTTGGGTGCAATAGTGGCCATAACACTTTGCTTCCAGCAGATTGGATACGGAAGTATCATTTTCAACATTTTCAGCACATACCCTGTTTCCAGCAGATTGGATATGAAAGTATCTCTTTCAATGTTATTGTTTCAAAAGCACTTATGTGGCCACTTGTGCTCTATGGACACTGTTACATAAATGTGGACAATTGTTTTCTATGGACCCTGGTACAAAGATTTCTTGTTACTCTTTATTGAAAGAAAGTTACTTTGTGGATTAAAGACGTTCTTTATTTTGATTGGACAATTTCCCTATGTAATAGACTTTTGCATAATGCATAGACTTTGGATACACCTTGTTTTGTTATCTATCCACTTGGAGTCCGGGGGTGGTGGAAAGGGTGCAGGGAACATTTACAATTTTAAGGATTTATTATATCTTAGTTGGGATCAAGTGAAATGTATTGTTTTATTATTACAGAGAAAAGGTAGTATTTTTTTAAAAAAATATGTGATATCTGATTATAATGGAGTCTATGGGAGACAGTATTTCTGGATAATTGATTTCCAGCTAACAGATCCCTTACCGGCAGTTTCCATTTAAACATAAGCTTAGGGAGTGTTTGTATCCAACATTATTTTACTCATTGCAGAGTGTATAGACATGAAGGGAGTATATTTACATAAATGGAAGAAAATATGTACTTTGCATTTGGCAGGATTATCTTTAAACAAGTAAAACTAGTTAGAGGAGTGTTGGTTGTAAAAAAGATCATAATCATAACTGACTTCAAGAATAATATAAAAATTTGGTGCGTGGGAAGTATGTCAAAAATGAATTCACTGTATAAGTTATGGGGCAGCCACACCTTGGGGCTAGAGAATAAATTAGGACATCTGGCTATCCCAAATATGTCAAGAAACTTGAAAGGGTTTTAAGAAAGGCAAACATTAAAAATTTAGCAACAACTGGAATCCTGTATTTAAAGAATACCTGCTTTATGCCTTAAAGGGAGGGCAGAAATATAAATATGATGTATTAGTGACAACATAATTACCATGAAGAAACATAATGTAAATCAGAGCAAATATTTATCTAAATAAATTCACTTCTCCTGGGTTGTGCAAGTGACAAGAGGGCATCTTCTGACACTGATGTTTCACCCCCACTGTAGGAGTGTTTTCTTGATTTATTGAATTAAGGGAGAATGTGCCCATTAATTAATTAATTCCAAGGGTTGTAAGGGTGGTGGCACACAATGCTACTTGGGGAGATTAGTCGCCAAAATGGCTTCCCGCCGGCTAGAATATAAATCGCCGGAGGGATGGCTTGCGGATTTATTCGGCTTTCCGAAGTCACCTGAAGTTTCCTCGTGAGGCAACTTCAGGACAGGTTGATTTCTCCTTTAAAAGAAGACACTTACTGAATATACACGCTGCAAGTTGGATGTTTGGCTCTGTGTGCAGTCACGCATCCAATTTGCATGATGTGTATTCAATAAATGTCTTTTTTTGTAGGTGTGAGATTGTAACCCTAGGGAAAATGAATACCCATTTAGAGTAGCTGGAGACAGAGGAAAGAAAAGTAGAAAGAAAAGTAGGAGGCACTGCAGGCACCGTATTATTTACTGTATTGTATTGTTTTATTCTGTTCAATATTGTTTACATATTGAACTTATCATACACAGACAGATTAAATAATAGTCCTAATGGTAATTGCAATTCTTACAAATCCTGGAAACACTTGGACAGCTTTTCCCCCTTTTAGAAACTTTTAGAAAACATTCTAAAAGAAAACACAGGACACGGAGATAGAAGAAATATAATCTTTATTGTTGTTTCCATTAATCAATGCATAGGAATATTATTATCTACAATCTGTTACCCTTATTAAACAATAAAAAGTTTAAAAAAGCCATCTGTAAAAATCTTCACAAAGTAACAAGGCAGAAGGCATTAGCAGAGGAGAATGTATAGAGAGGATCATAAAACAAAGGAGCAGGGAAGAGAAGAAATGAAAGGGAAGACGGAGAAAGAGGGATTTGCAAAAGAGAGAGAAAGGAAAGGGAAAGGGATGCAGGAGAGGAAACCTTAAAATGTGGGGAAAAGCAGGGGGTATGAAAGAAACAGAAAGGAAAGAGAAAAAGGGCAGAGCCCATTAAAAGATAGTTTGGGATGTACAGTACATGTATTTACATCATGACCAGGGGTCGGTACACTTGGCCTTCTGGTAAATTATGAACACGTTCTGAATTTTATAGTAAGGACCAGGATACTGCAATGAAAATAAGTAAGGTGATGAAATAGAACAGTTCACTCCCCTTTAAAGTTCTCTGGGCCACCAAAACACTAGTGACTTGTAAAATGTATTTAGAGAGACCTCCCCTTCCTGCTGTAAGACCCATAAATGGTTTCCAGGTGTCAGTGCTGGTACAATCCAGGCTGGTGTATGAATGTTAGAAGCAGTCAATGTATAAATGTGATTTTTTTTCATGTCAGATGCCCACACAGCAATGTACATTTTCGATACTACATCACTCTACTTAGTAAGTTTAGTTGCGCATTCTAACACCTATCTGAACAGGTGTCTAATCATTGAAATGATTGATTCACAGGTCCTTAACTAAACTGCTATTCACAGAAGTGTAATCATCAATAATCACTAATTATTATCTCAAGCCAGGGAAAGTTCCATCTAGGTGGAAGGATTTATGTGTACCCATCTTTTCATATCTGTTTTGCGTAACTAAGGCACTCTGTTCCTACACTATATGATGGAGCACTTCAAATTACATACATAACTATAGTATATACCAAGCTGGTGAACTAAGAACCTCGATTATGGGGTTACCCTATTGTAGGTCAACTTTATACCCATTGTGGAGTGAAGGAAAATATGTTCAGAAGAAAAACAAAGAACTGTTCTGATGTTTTCTGCTCAGTAAAGATATGAAAAAGTTAATCTGCGGTCTGGGTGGCACGCGCTAAGATTCTGGGGATATTAGTTGCCCAGCAACAAATCTCTGCTTCTTTGGGCAAATAATCTTCTCTAAATGCCTTCCCGCCAGCAAGAACTTGAATCACCAGCGGATGATGCTCACCCTAATTTCTTTGTGAGACAACTTTGGGCAACTTCGGAAAACGAAGAATCCGAGTGCCGTCCCGCCGGCGATTCACATTTTGGGGAGATTAGTCGACCCGAAGAACAGGAGATTTGTTGCTGGGTGACTAATCTCCCCAGAATCTTAGCGTGTGGGCCCCGACCCACATGGGCCCCCGCCGGGCCAGACCCCCTCTCCTGTTACCGATGGGGCGCCTTGTGCACATATGCGCCGTGGTCGATGTGGGGGTGGCACACAGCGCCGCACGGCGCACACAGTAGGGGTACGGGGGCCTGTAGGGGGGCCCAGGACTGCAGCAGCAATGTCAAAGTGCATGTTTGGGCATTTTGTCACCAACCATTGCCTGTGTGTCATTGTCCTAATAAATGGTAACATTAGCCCTGGGGTTGAGTTTAAAGGGGACATATTGTGTAATAAACATGAATGTGTCAGTCCATTGTATTCCCTAAATATTGAATGAATGTGTTGAAAAGTTGTGCTTCAGGCTGATTTCTTTAGAGTTTTTCCAAAAACCCTACTAGTCCCACTAGACTGCACTTTTTGTGTCTTCTTTCCCAGGCTATGCATGGGTGGCACTCAGCACACTACACTCAGATGGACCTGAAAGGGAACTGAAGCCTCTTTTTGCTTGTGTAACTGCAAGGCTGTGATTGGGTATCCCTCCCCTACTATGCTTCTGGTGGGGACCATTAGGACACACCCACCCCTCATCTGAAACACGGGCAGGAACATTAGAAGATCTATAGGGAGCTCCAATAAAGGGGCCATTTTAAAATATAATGATCATTTTTAGCCCAAATTGAAACTGGTACCATATAATGAATTGCCTACAGATTGGGGTGGGGGATCCGTTATGCAATATGACTCCTTTTTGTACAGATTTTACCTGTTCCACCAGATATTCTTTCCATGTGTCTGTAAGCCAGTAACAGAAACCACAATGAACCATTAACCATACTGTATGCAAGGCCACTAAGCAAAGGGAGACAGTTTATCCTGAAAGCTATTTTTTTAGCTTTTAATGATTTTATGGAGGCAATATATGTTGTACGCAATGCTTGGCCTTTCATTTTGCCACTTATCCTCCTACATTACAAACACAGGTGCACCCAATGTATTATGTATCCGGGGATCTTATTCTGTAAAATGACACTACACAGGGTCAAGTCTGACCTAAAACAAAATACAAATATGTATAAACAATACAATATCACTAACAGTAAAAAATAATTCTAGAGATTTAACTGCTGCTAGTAAACTGTAAACTGTTGACAGTAAATACATTTTTAAAGCTACAACTTGCTGTAATGCCAGGCAGGACACTTCATATTTGTCTCTGTTCTCATCTTATTTAACATTTTATTTTCTCCCAAAAATAAGATATAAAGTTCCATTCCTCCAGTCCTAAAAATGTAAGCAGCTGACAAACAGAGCTGGTACAGTTACCGGAAACATTATTTGCTGAGGCTTATCTGGACGAAAAGAAAAAACAAAAGGTACACTTCACAATTTGATGTACTCTGCTCTGTTGTCGGAACAATTTCAGAGTGACCTTAACTCTTTGCCCAGTGTCAGGGCTGCAGAGAACAAACATAATGGCAACTTCCCACTAAGTCAACAGACTACAGGGATGATTTTAAGTATAATTAACTCTTTTTGGGCATTTGCGCAAAAGTTTCATGGCCTTGTGCCTTCATTGTCATTACATGCTTACTGGTATCATTAGCAAATACTTATGGCTGCCCTGTTTATTTTAAATAAATTAACAGCTTATAGTAACAAATTCTTGCCTCTTTTCATGCCCTTTTTTTTTTCTAATGAGCCAAAAAAAAAATAAAAGATAACTTTTCAACTCAAGGGTACATTGCAGTCATTGTGTGTACCCAATACTGTTGTGAACCAGGTTCTGCTGTATGCAGATTGTTGGAGTGCATCTCTCTGTGGCACAATGGTGCAGTTCTTTCCTTTATTAATTACTAATTCAGATACTTATTATTGCTAACTCATTATCATACACAAGTTAGGAGCTAGCAGCAATCATCTGATCCTCCAATCCCCTTTCTTTCTAGTTTAAAGGGTCTGGTATTATCATTTCTGTGCACAAACATGTAGATTGAATGGAACAGTATCACTTTTTATCCCCTTCATAACTACACATCCCACTCTATATCACTCAGGAACCCAGACATAACCTGGTTGATTTAGTGGGTTCATCACACAGCTAATAACCCTTCTCTACTAATCAGATGACACAGTCATCATTCCACTTAATGTTGCAGTGCAAGCTCCTTACATGATAACTTGGTTTACCATTCCTTATTGCTATAGCATCCCTTGGAGTGCATCTGTTAACCATGTCATTGGCTAGGCCTTGTTCCCTATTACTTTGTTACAATGCAGAGCACTGCTACTTTATATACATCAGGGATTCTAAAACAATACTCTGGGAGTTCCATATTCTTTACCAAAGCAAATACGAACTCCTGCATACAGGTCTGGAGCTTCTGCCAAAGGCCCAACCTAAACCCAGGCTCCAAATTGCACTCTGGGTGCCTTCTGGCTGGTACTGCTAGCATATCAAGGCATTTTCATAAATAATAAGATGAATTGCTATCTTTGTACACTTCTACTCTTTTCTGTAGAACCACTGTTTGCTGGTAGTTGTGGGATTATTTCTGTTGTCTATGGCAGTTTACAGCATTTGGCCGGGTTTTCCGATTGCTATTGTGCCTGCTGACAGCTGTGTTTCGGCTGAGCTCAAGTCTGACGACAATACTGATTCACTAGTTGACGTTGCACATTAATATTAAAAGCTCTGATTGCCTGAGTCACTGGATCAAGTTGTGAATAAGTATTAGCAGCTTCTTTTGTCTCATTTCCACTCTCAGTGCACGTATGTTGTTTCCTGTGGCTTTTGCCAAGAGATTTCTGAGAATTGGCATTTAACTAGAATTTTGTCAGTCGGCGGATGCACATCAGATCCTAGAGATAAATATTGACTCACATTTCTCAGGTAGTCTTCGGAGCAGTCAATCAACATATTTAATATTGTGATATTTAAAGGAATCTAAACCCAAAAAATTAATTGATGTAAAGTGACCTACTGAGCACCGAACAATTTACATTCATTTTCTATATTTAGCAGTTTTCAGTGTTTTTTGAGATATTAGTGATTTTAGAGAATTTTATACTAATAGCAGGCTTTCAACTCAATACGTCTCCCATAGACTCTCATAGAATGTCATTGACACTGTCTATACACTTTAGGTAGGTGAACATCACCCAGGCTAATGTACTAGTTAAAGGGGTAGTACTACTTTCTAGGACTGTGAGAGCAATTAAAGATGTGGTTCACAGTTAAGTTTATTTTTAGTATGTTATAGAATTTTAAGCAACTTTTCCATTGCCCTTTTTTATTCTTTTTTTGCCTTCTTCTTCTAACTCATTCCAGCTTTTAAAAAGGGAGCACTGACCCTATCTAAAAAGCAAATGCTCTGTAAGGCTACAGATTTATTGTAGTTATTGCTACTTTTTATTACTCATCTTTCTATTCAGGCCTCTCCTATTCATATTCCAGTCCCTTATTCAAATCAATGCATGGTTGCTAGGGTAATTTGAACCCTAGCAACCAGACTGCTAAAATTGCAAACTGGAGAGTTGCTGAATAAAAAGCTACTGTCAAATATTCAACCATACCTATTGGAAAGTGCACCACTGATGTAATAAGAAGTTGGGAGAAAGATATTCTTCATTGAACTGCATATCAGCCTGTGACCCACTGGGCCTCCTACACGCAGTTGCAGGGTCTGTTTTAGCTGTAGTTATGCCAGTGAGGTGGAACTTTTGTTTATATATATATATATATACTGTATATATATATATTGTATATATATGTATATATATATATATGTATATATATTTGTATGTGTGTGTGTGTATGTAATAGGGTACTTTTAGGAATCGGCAACAGCAGGCTGATTCTCGACCTGAGGATAAACACAAGGCTTCACTCCCTACCCCAGGAAACTTCGGGAGACTTCGGAAATCGAAGCGCCGCGAGTGTATTAGCGCAGGCGATTCTTCATTCAAGCATAAGGAAGGCAGACGGAAGGCAGTTCGGGGAGATTGTCGCCTCGCAGAAGAGGCGATTAGTCACCAGGCGACTAAATCTCCCCAAATCTGCTCGTCTGCCCCAACCCTAAGGACAAATTTGATCAAAACAGAAAGCTATTCCGCTACCTACAGCTGTGACATGCCCTTACATAACAATTTCATTCTAATACCTCCTGGATTAAAATCTCCCGACTAGAGGATCTATTGCATAAAGGGTATCAGTAACCAATATAAGATAGAAAATAATGAAATGAGTTAATTATTGTGCTATGCTTTCTCCTCTCCTTTGATAAAAGGGTTATGGGCATGAATTGATGCCGCATTTGCCTTTTAAACTAGGTAACCTCCCCCCCCCCACTATAACTTACTCCCTTTCTCTACTTATTTCCTCTCTCCTTCTTTCCTCTTTCTTAATCATCTCTCCTAGGTTGGGGATCCCATGGTTGAAAATAAGAAAAGTTTCCAGAGGATACCAAATACAAAAATATGGTTGTAAAGTTGACTGTGTATTTGCAAACTGTGTGGAAACCTCTTGGAAATAAATAAATACCTTTAAAAAAACCTATACTATAGATGTTAACTATCTTACAGATAATTGAAAGCTGCCATGGATATTGAGGTTGAAGACACCAGTTTCTCCCTTTACAAATGCAGGATTTTGATGGTGCCATCTGGTGTTGTACTCTGATAATGGAAGCCAATGGAGAATGTAGGTTGCTGTTATCACTAGCATATAGATGACCATACACTATAAGATCTGCTATCACTTATATCTGCCAATGTGTGGCCACCTTATGACACACTTTATTATTTTGATGTTGTTTTTAATTATTTTACTTGCAAGTTCTACTACTGAGTTTTATATTTTTGTATGTTCCTGACATTAAAGAGGTTATTAATACTTTCTGATTTTTTTGAGACTTATTAAACCCCGAGATAATAAAAAAGTACTCCATCTTAAACCTGCTGAGATCATGTAGAAGTCAATGGCACATGTCTGAGTTTTCGGGCCTCAAATCCGAAAAGAAGGTACAATTAAATTAAGTCTTTTACCGCACCAGATTTTTTCGAGTAAATTTATTGATAAATACGGCAAAAATGTGCACAGGAGTTTGGGTGAAGGGGTTTTAAGAAAATAGTGAGAAATTTTCGGATTTTACTAAATAACCCCCTAAAGGACTGCAAAAATATTATGGTTTGGCATACAGGTGGCCAGTTGATCCCCTTACACATCTGCCATTCATACTGGTTCATTTAGGAGGCAATGATAAAGGTAGACTACAGATTTGATTTGACTACTTTCTTAAATCTCAGCCAATTATGTTCTCTTGTTGCCAAGTAAACATCTGATTGGCTGTAATGGGTAACGACCTAGTGCGAACTTTGTAGCTTGTACACTGATCCAGATTCCCCTCCATCCATCCCCACCCCACTTAAGGTTCCCATATTCTAGTTGCAAAAATATAAATGAATAAAGTAATTGGTTTAATTTGAACATAAACGTTACTACAATATGGAGAGCAAACTATGTGCAAATGGATTCTGAGTGAATGAGAGTCTAAACGCAGATTCCATGTCACCTTTAACTACAAAGTAATAATAACCACAAAGCTATCTTGACTGACTTGACTGTGTTACATTATTACACGTATGGGACCTCTTATCCAGAATGCTGGGGACCTGGGGTTTTCTGAATAACGGATCTTTCTTTAATTTCGATCTTCATACATTAAGGGGCAGATTTATTAACGGCCGAATTGAAAATGCGAATTCAAATTTTTGATTTTTTTTTTTTAAGGTCGAAATTCTCAAATTGTAATTTTGAATTATCCAAACTCGATTTGAGTTTTAATTTGACTTATCATACTCTGGCCCTTTAAGAACTTGAATTCGATTATTTGCCACAAAAAAATTGCAGAGTTCATGCATAAGTCAATGGGAGATGTCCAGGGACCAATTTGGACATGTTAGTAGCATTAAGTTTTTTTCAGTGAAAAAACTTGAATCGAGTTTAGTCGAATTTGATTCAAGGTTTTGAGTCTGTAAAATTTGTCTGAGTTTTAGATGTTCGATTTTTTTTATAAATAACCCCCCCAGTCAAATGTCGAGTATATTCGAATTTAATAGAATTTTAAAAAACTTACATGAATTCGAAATTTGACCTTCAATAAATGTGCCTCCCCATGTCAATACCTTTACTGAGACTGAAAACAAATAGTAATGTTGATCTTGGATATAGACCCTTAATAAATCTGACCCTAAATCTGACAAAATTACGGTGCGGAAATCATGAAATAGAACCTGACCGCCCCCTAGTGTTTGGCCAAGTGAAGACCAGGCAAAAGTTTCTTTCACTAAAATATGTAGCATCAGGACTTTTTTTTTTTAAATTATGACCAGAGGTAAATAGTTAGGAACTGCCATATGGGTTTTACCTTGACGTGGTATGGTGGCTTATCAATCTTATGATCATAATTTTGTAATTAAAAAACCCCTGTCTTTGTAAATACATGCATCTGCATAGATTACTGATATGACAGAGGAACAGGGAATGTGCATTGATCAATTGTTCTTTTTTTCTCTCTATGTCTGTAGTTAATTTGGCCAGATCAGTAGCACTTCCATTGTATTTCAGTACATTTTTATTAAGCCATGGAGTGTTCCACAACCTTTCCTTTTTGCATTGCATAAAAACCTGTTGTACTGCCAAACGGAGCCTCCTTTAGGCTGTCAGTCCACATAGGCCAATCACAGAACTTATTTTGTCCCATCCAGGAACATTTTTTATGCTTGCGTTGCTCCCAACTCATTTTTTTTACATCTGAATGTGGCTCACTGGCTTAAGTAGACAAGGTATGGCTGGACACATGCTTATAATAATTATTGAGGCCTTTAAAAAGTATGGTAACACAATTTTCAATGAACCAAACATTTCTCTTTATTGTATAGCACAGGTATGGGACCTATTATGCAGAATGCTTAGGTCCTTGGGGTTTCCAGTCTTTTCGTAATTTGGATCTCCATACTTTTGGGGGATTATTTACTAAACTCTGATTTTTTTTTATAAAATCGGACTTTTAAAAAATCATGAATATTTCGGGATTTATTAAACCCTAAGGATGGAAAAGTCAGAATCTGAAAATCCGGCATCTCAGACCTGTCTAGGTTGCATATAAGTCAATGGGAGAAGTCTCAATGATTTTCTGATGTGCGCTGGGTTTCGTGCAATACCCCAAAGTTTTCTGAGTTTTCGGGTGAAAATTCCGAAAAAATCGTGAAATTTGTGAAAATTGGATGAAAATATCTGAACAAAAAACGTGAAAATCTGATTTTTTTCCTGCAAAGCAAATTTTCAGGAAAATGTGATAATCAATAAGTGTAAAAACCTAGAGCGGATTTGATATGAATTTTTAGCAGAAAATATTGAGATAAATTCTGACTTTGATAAATAACCCCCTTAGTGTATTAAAAATATTTTAAACATTAATTAAAACCAATAGTATTCTTTTGCCTCCAGTAAGGATTAATTATATCTTAGTTGGGGTCAGGTACAAGGTACTATTTTATTATTACAGAGAAAAAGGAAAAAAATTGTCAATTATCAATTACAGTATTTCATTAAAATGGAGTCCATTGCAAATCTGTCAAACTACATACAAGAGAACCTTGATCCCATAATCTCAAAACTTGAATCTGATCTACTGATTTGGGCTAATCTCCCCCTATCTTTGTGGGGGAGAATAAACCTGATCAAGATGATCTATTTACCAAAATTTCTATACCGCCTCCATAATGCCCCCATATACATTCCCAAATCAGTATTTAAAAAAATCAACCGATTGATACTTCCCTTTATATGGAACCGTAAGGTACCGAGAATTGCCTGGGAGAAATTGACAGCGGAGAGGGAGGATGGTGGACTAGCTTTACCCAACTTCCAGTTGTATTACGTAGCGGCCCAAGTGTATTACCTGCACTGGTGGTATCATCCGGACCCATATAACCCAAATATGGCACTACATGCAAATATAATAGGGTCACTGGAAGGACTTAAAAATCTACCCCACCGGAAAATTTCGGACGCAGGCAATCTGCCATCCACCATCTCCACTCCTCATAGAGCCTGGACCCAAGTGTTGAAAATATTTAAGAAAGGACCTATTCGACTCAACCCCCTCTTACCACTATGGGGCAACTCCAATCTGCCTCACTTCCGAAACCTGGAGGACTTCCTCTTCTGGCCAAGGCAGGGCATCAAATACCTGGGCGATCTTTTGCAAAACCGTACCTTCCCTTCACATACTGAACTTCGAGCCAAATGTACATCTCAGAACCTCCCACTTTTTAGATATTTCCAAATTCGGCACACTTTTAAGGCCCAGTTTGGTACACTTTCTCCTGTCCTTTCCACAATGACAATTGAAGAGACCCTCATAGCTGAGCAACCGATAAAGTTGGTGTCCAGGCTATACAGAAATCTTCTAGCCAGTGTCCCCCCTCCATTCCATACAGCTCAGGTACGTTGGAAAACAAACATTCCAGAGCTGTCCCAGGATGACTGGGACGAAGCAACAGAAACTATGTATAAAAGCTTAATAGCAATAAGGGATAGACTGATACAGTACAAGGTGTTCCATCAACTATATATCACCCCACTTAAACTAAAGGCAATGGGTAAGAAGGACAACGACTCCTGCCCCAGATGTGGAACTCCTGAAGCCAACTTTCTACACATGATCTGGTTTTGCCCAATTATAAATATTTACTGGTCGCAAGTAATGGCTTCGCTAGCAAACACACTGGAGTTCCCACATATACTCTCCCCCACTGTGTGTCTTCTGGGCGTGGTGGAACACCTTGTACCCACTGTCAGTGCAAGATTAAGGTTTAGAGCGTTATTATTCTATGCTAAGAAATGTGTGATTATGCACTGGATGGGACCTACCCCTCCCACAAAGGACTCCTGGATTAACCTAGTTGATTCAACTATACCCAAAATAAAGCTTACCCATGAAGCAAGAGGCACAGCAGATAAATTTCAAAAGATATGGCGTCCTTGGTGGGAAATGGGCCCGGGCGTGCAACCTAGAAATGATCCTGCAACCGGTTAATACATATGCTTACATGGTACCCGTAATGACTTCTGATGTTAATTAAACCTCAATCTAAACTGCAACATTTGAGAGCAAATAATTCAGGACCAGTGTTGCATGTTTTAACTGTACACATGTTTATTGATATATAACTATAATTTTTTCTTTTTTGTAATGTTTATTAAAACAAATAAAACATAACCTTTAAAAAAAAAATGGAGTCCATTGGAGTCTATGGGGACTTTCTGTAAATCAGTGTAACTTTGTTTGTCTGTTGTTTTTTTTAAAGAAAAAAAAAAACCATTTTATTTCAGATAGAAGCTACAAGAACTTTCCTGTCTGTGCTTAGCATTTTCACCACACTGTGTAACTGCAATAAAAAAATCAAAGTGCATTTTGATCTGTTTACCAGCAGAGGGAGCCTTATAACAATTCTTGTTATCAGTGTTTTGCAGCTTTCCCCAGAGATTATTAGCCAGTGGTTCTTCTGTACATACGCAGACGACATGAGTACTAGATGCTTAAAAAAAACTGTATAGATATCAGAGATGCACAGAATCCACAATTTTATAATACCCAATTCCAAACCCTAATTAACACATATGAAAATTAGCAAATCCCCCCCCCCCAAAAAAAAATTGTAGCATACAAAAAAATGCACCTTTAGTTGCTCAGTGTTGTTATATTTAGGGTTTGGGTTGTTTGTCTAGTAGGATATCTGTAGGATATGGATAACTCCAGCTCCTGATAAAATACTTAAATCTGGGATTTGGTGCATTACTAATGGCTTAGGCCAATGCATTATACAAGCTTCTGAATGGTAGCTGAAGTACAGTACACAGCAATACCTAAATTATAATATATACATTTAATTCTATGAATTCAACCTTATATTGGGCAAGTCATGTTATTTTCTTTGACAAAAGCAAATAGATTAGATCACGAGCTCTGTTTAACAGGCCATGAGTATATGGCAGCAAATCTTTTCCACTGCAAATAACTGTGTTTAACTGGCACAAAACTGGAGATAAGCTTAAATGGGGTGAACACCTGTGGCTGGGATAATGTATAGTGGTCCACTATGTTGCAGTAGTGTACAATGTAATCATGTGCTGTTCATGCATCTGTACTCCAGGAGCAGGTCTGATATACCCACAAGTGGTTTTATGAAAAGCGTATATAGCGTATATAGCTCCCTGAGTTAGTATGTGTCAGTGCTGTAGTCTATATGAATGGGAGTTGACTTACTGCACCATATTTGGTTACAAGTATGTAAGGGATCAGACAAGCCTTCCCTCTGTTCTGCCTGTGACTTCATTGAGCCAGTTACAGGCAGTGGAGTGGCTGATTGGCTGGAAGCCCCAGAGGACATCTGGGAAAAATAGAAGGACCAGGAAGAGCCTGGGTTTGGGGCCAAATGCACAGGGTGGACTGGCACCCTGGTGGGTGAGCCACCCAAGGAGGGGGAAATTGGCAAAGCTATAAATGTAGGCCTCCTGTCTGAGGACAAGTCCTGTAAGTGTACCTGCTATGTGGGAGCAGCTACAAAATTCCAACAGAGAGAGTTACTTTGGGAAAGGTAGTGCTACCTGGGGTTTCAGAGCTCTTGAGAAGGGACATTTTACTTGAACTGAACTGTGCCTTGTTAACCCCTTCCAGGGTTGATTGGGACTGTGTTATCAAAATGGCTATGGGTCAGACAGCAGGATATCTAATAGCCCCCAGTGCAGGAAGGGTCTATGTAGTAGACTGTTTAGAAGAAGCAAACTGGCACACAAGACATGTAGATGCAGGGCAAACCCTGGCAAAGTTTTTAATGCAGAAGTGCAATGCTTCCGGGCTCTGCCCCTTTGTCAAGCATAGTGGATCAAGGTGCAAAGGTGCATTTAAAGAGGAAATAATTAAGGCAATTTAGAAAAAAAAATTAACACATATCACAGTGTAAAAGTCCATAATTCAGGTAATAGGTGACATTTCTAAATCTCAAAATCCAGATACCGAAAAGATCAGTCCATTTATCATACATCCAGCAGTTTAAGAGTAGATATAAGAAAATAATTCACTAAAGAATTGTTACAATGTAGAAAATACCTAAAATACATGTATGTAATAACATTTTGGTTACAAAGATACAAAATACCCTACATGTAAAAGAAGGGGGAAGTGAAACTGGAATACCTGTCCCTGTTTCCAGGTCAAAGGTTGTATTCTTATCTGCAAAGAAATGAAATACTAGTTAAAACCTGAAATTACTAATTATAAAAAACAGGACATTTTAAACTCTTCATTAAGGCCCTTGTGATGTCTAAATTGTAACAGCCAAATTTAATAGCTCTCTGGAGGAGTAATCGTTTCTTGTCCTGGCCCTGTTTGGCCATTACCTTTTCAAGGATCTGCCAATGAATTTGTGCTACACTGTGGCCATGAGTAAAGAAATGTTTGGCCATCATAGTTTCCTTTTTAAATTTCCCTGAGTCTGTTTTCAATATTGCATCAAGACCAATTGGTGCTACAGAAGGTTGATAGTTGCATATTATAGATTTGTGTTCATTCAGTCTAACCTAAGGCCACATGGGCATTTGATGCAGTAGATAACATTGCAGCTATCACATGTTTAGGACCCTTTTATTTTATGCTTAGTACCTTGTTGAGGATATGTGACCATGTTGCCAAGGATAATACCATTGCAGTGACCACAATTTCTGCATGGGAATTTACCTGTAAAGTGTGTTAGAAGGTGGACCCCCTGCACACTGCTGGGTCTTAGGTTAAATAAGCTCGCCAATACTTCTACTTCTCCTGTATGAAAATATGGGAGGTGCTTTGAACAGGTGATCATATTTGGGGTCAGTATTTACTATTCCCCAGTGTGTAAGGATGATATTTCTACAGGTCATAGAGTTAGTGTTGAAGGAGCTTATGATTCTTTGTGATTTGCTGGTACTGATGGCCTTTTTTAAGTAATTCACTTCTACAGATTTTAATGACCTCTTCATTTTTAATCTGATCATTGACCATATTATAACCCTTTTCTCTGAATTTATGCATAATTTTGGCAAATTCAGTATCATATAATTCATCAATGGATGTGACTTGTCTGACTCACAATAAAGAAACCTTCAAAACACTTTTTCAGTTCAGTTGTTTTCAGATTGTTCATCAGAAACAAAGACTTTTTTTCAATTGCTTTCTATCTTTTCTATCTTTTTCCCAAAATTTAAGTTTAAAGTTCAATGTTCCTGTCTTTAGTGTTCAGCTCAGTAATCCAGGAGCAGATGCTGAACTGTTACAATTTGCTACATTTAGTTGATACAATAGTTGATACATTTCTCAGCAGTATCTGTGGAATATTAGCAACTATTCTAACAGATACCTGTAATGAAACTCAGGGATTCTACTCAGCTGAGACAAATATAACAAATTTAACAACTAAATGTATCAATTTAAAACAGTTAAAGAGTCGGCGACCCCCCCCCCCCCCGAGCTGGTTTAAATGGTGAAAAATGAAACGTTACACTTCAATATTAGCAAAACAGTCACGAATAGAAAACAGAAAGTAATTGGAAAAAGTCTATTTCTGGTGAACAATCTGAAACCAACTGAACTGAAAAAAAGTGTTTAAAGATGAACAACCTCTTTAAAGAGACCTGGAGGATGAAAACTAGGAACAGTAACATCAAAAAATGAAAGTGTTTTAAAGTAATGAAAATATCATGTAGTGTTGCCCTGCACTGGTAAAACTGATCTGTTTACTTCAGAAACACTACTATAGTTTATATAAACAATATGCTGTGTAGCAATGGTGGAAAAAAAACTATATGGCACAGGTTAAATAGTGGATAACAGATAACATTATGTTCTACAGAGCTTATCTGCTGTGTAACTTAAGCCTTTTCTCCTTTGAATAGCTGCCCCATTGCTACAGCAGCTTATTTATATAAACAATATTAGTATTTCTGAAGCAAACACAGCAATGTTACCAGTGCAGGGTGTGAGGCATGGGGAAATTTTCTCAAAAAAAAAAAAAAAGTACTCTTCTTGATGAAAAAAAAAAAAAAATCAGAGGTTTATTTAACTTTCCAGACCTCCATAAAAACAATAAGAGACTCTTATTTAACAGTTCAGAAACTTGCAAAGCAGACTGTTACAAATAAAAGAAAAAAATGGTTTCTACATCATACAGCACCACTTTTTTAAACCAGCACTTCCAACTTGTGCTTTACAAATGACTCCCCTGCTTTCTAATCACTCCAGCCTTTTATAGGAGTCAGAACTCCCACCATGCACTGCAGCATTCCCTATAAATTCCAGGAAGTGCTGCTGGCCTGCCTCTTAAGAGGTGCAAGCCACCACACCAGGCTGTATCACAGGTAAAACTTTTAACTTCAAAGCTGCATTTGCAATTATGCTGTGTTTTAAAATCCTTCACAATATAGTTACCACAAATGACATTTCCTATGCATATGTGTACATTGTAGCATTTATCTTACACATTTAAATGTAACACACAATAACAGTAAGGTTTTTTTTTTTTAAATACAAGCTAGTTAATTACATGCATGGTTCACAGGTGCTGACAGATTTAGAGTAAAGAAAGGAAAGTGCATTAGGTGGCCAGCCTAATGGAGAAAAGGAAAAGTAACAAAGGAATACCATTCACCCAGCATAGGTCTGTCAGTCCATGTGAACACTTGCATTAAAACCAGTGTGACAGATTTTAGTACATATTATATACAATTTGAAGCAGTACCAGTCACATCTCCACACACGGCAACACTGCATTATACTTTTATTACTTTAAAAAAAAAAATTTTTTTTGATTTTACTGGTCCTAAATTATTTGTCATTTAGTTTGGTATAGACAGAGGTAACAAAAGGTGAACCATTATATGCAATGTTCACTGTTCTTTTAAAGAAGGCAAAACTACACTAATTAACTTATATTGTGATATATCTTTGTTTTTTTCTAAATTACCTTGTTTCCCCTTTAAATGTGCCTTTGCACCTTGATCCACTATGCTTGACAAAGGGGGAAGAGCCCTGAAATGTTGTAATTCAACATAAAAAATGTTGCAAGGATTTTCCCTGCATCTACATGTCTTGTGTACTTCTACAGATGTATAAGTGCTGTATCCTCCATCACTGTGCACCAAGCTTACTAAGCATAATATAAGGGTGTGTGATTGCCTTCTTGCTACTATGTAGTAGACTGGACAGTTTTTTTACTTTCAATTTTTCTGTATAAAGTTATAGTTGTTATAGGGGGTATAAAATAGCATGTAAAGACTTAACTGACAGGTTTATACAGAGGGGGTACCCCAAAGGGAAACTTAAAGTAGTGGAAGAGGAAGTCCAGAAGATAGAACGCACTGACCTAAACAAAAGAAAATCGACTGACAATAGGAGTAAAATGGTAGAAAGAATTGTAAACAATATTGGCCAGTATTCCAGATTGATGCCACTTTCGGACCTCTTTTCTAACTTTCCCCGGTATTCATACAAAAAAGGCAAATCAATACGGGACACGTGCTCCAGTGTAGGATCAGATAGACTAAGTACACCATTTAAAGGTAAGGCAATAGTTGGTACCTTCCCGTGCATGGAGTGCAATTGTTGTAGTTCTATTATAAAGGGTCCTAATATAAATCATCCAACATCAGGGCAAGAAATTAAGCTGAATGCGTTTGCTACATGCAAAACAACCTATGTGATTTATGTCCTGAAATGCCCATGTGGGATGCTGTATGTGGGCAAATCTATTAGACCTGTGAATGTTAGGATCAAGGAACATAAGGGCAACATAAGAAATTTTAAAGTTGATAGTTATTCTGATACATCTGTGTCTAGGCATTTTCACAGGGCTAAGCATAATGTATGTCAGCTTAAATGGAAAGTATTAGAAACAGTACCAAAACCGATTAGAGGAGGGGATCACAGCACCATATTGTTACAAAGAGAAGCGAGATGGATTAGGCGTTTTGAAAGTACCCAGCCTAAGGGGTAAAATGAACAATACAATTTGTCATGCTTTTTATAACTGATGTAAGGAATTAATGTACTGTCTTTTACCCCTAGGTATTATAATTAGTCAGCTAGCTGTATGGTCAAGGATCTCCTACAGAATCATGTAAGGGTGAGTCTACTTTAACAGGTATATACATTGTTAGCTACCAGTATTCAGTAATACCGCAACAATGTTGCGAAAAAATCGCCACCATGATTAGACATTTATTGAGCAACATATTGCTGTTAATGTTCACAACATAGTAACAATAACAAGTGATTGGATAGGCTAATTTGCAGTGTCCATTACCCACAGGTTAGGCTGATCTAAGCAGTTTCCTGGTTTTAACTAAATAAGCAATCGGATTTGTTCATTGGGACATTTGATAGTCGTGTGATTTGTAAGAATAATGTGCACATAAGGTGTTTTAAAAAATTCTTTATTGTAGTAATGGTGTTTTAAAAAATGTTTTATTGTAATGGTTTAAAGAAAAAAATTTTTTTTCACTTTGTGTATAAAGAGAAATTTTATTAGTTTTATACATGAATATTTATGGTTATACACAGTAATAACATTGTGTCACAACAACGCATATGCACCTATATAATTAGATATACGCTAAACCTGTACCATGTTAGAATGGTTTTTATTATGCACTGAATGCACTTTGTTTCAGGATACACTAAGGGGTTAATTTTGTGAAACTAACCCATGAGACATGTAATAGGTCACATGAGGTTTTTTAGGTTTGTTGTTTGATTGTTCCTGCACACTTGACAAAGGGCGCTGCCCGAAACATGTTGTGTACCTCTATCCCCAATAAAGAAGTTATTGCAGTCCAGTTGCTGCCTTGGATTTGTCCCACACCTCTACATATTTCTACAGATTGACCTTATTGGGATATCACGCACAGGATATCCCGTGGGGAAATCCGACCAAGAGATTAGGTGAGCTTCACTTGTACTCTTAATTGCATAGTTGTTGCTACATTTGTGTGTTTTATTTTCCCTAGTGGAATTCCCTTGAGGTGGAATTCTTCATTGACCACTAGGTGGAGGCACCGTGCTGTAAATCACAGTATCTTTCACCTATATGCAAAGAGAATTCAGGCTACTGAAGAGTTAAATACATGAGTGTAACTACTACCAAAGGTGTCCCAAAGGGTTACAAGTATATGGTGTTTTCCTTTGGTTGTCTATGGAAATAGCATCAACTGAAGCATACAAAATATGTTAGCTCCCATATTTGCACAAAGAGAATTAAGGAGGAAATGGAAAATAACCTTTGCATAGAAGTATGAAATCTCCTAAGGGGTCGGCTTCCTTTTCTCCCAAGAGCAGCTCATGAGTGGATTATACTTTGTTTTTTGTTCTTAAATAAAGGGATTGTGACCATTGACTCTTACCTTGCCAGTGGATGTGAGTGCCAATATACTAGTGGTTTTTGGTTTATGTTCAGTCCAGGTCCTTTTAGCTTCTAACAAGGTTCCATTACAGTACTACAGATACTGTAATGAGTATGCCCTCATGAAAAGCTATATGTATATAAAATATAACAGGGATGCAAATTTTCAGAGAGAGGAGAACTGTGGTCCTTGCTGCAGCATTTGTGTGAACTAAAGAGTAGATATTTTAACCTTTGTTAGGCCTGGATATAGAAGGTTACTGCAGACAAGACTACCATGGAAATATTAAAGGGGTTTGTTCAGCCCTAAGTTAACATTTGGTTTGTTACAGAAAGTCCTTGTCACATTCGGCACCCTATACCCAGAACCCAAGCTAAGCTCCCTGGTCTCGGCTCTCACTTCTGCCTTTAACCACCACCTTTCACCTCGGTAGGAGCCCTCGGCTAATTAGATGCCGCCAGGTCTTAACAGAGAGAGAAGCAAAGCTAACGGTTCTGGACTAGGGGCACGATTGTCTCACCAGGATACTGGAAGGAAGAACACCACCAGGAACAAGCGGCTGGGCCAGCACAAGCAGTTAGAATAGTCAGACAGGCCAGAATCAGGATTAGAGATCGTAGAATAGTCGGAGGACAGGCAAAGGTTCAGGATTGGAGAGATCAGCGTAGTCACACAGGCAAGGGTCAAACATGGTAGAATAAGTCAGGAATCGCTCAGGTTAACACCCAGGAACTTGCTAATAGAACCTAACAACGGGCAATTTGCTGAAGACTGAATTCCCCTTTTAAACTGTTTGAATTTCGCGCCAATGCGCGCTGGCGTGAAAGCCTGCACCATTTATGAAATGGACGTGCGCGGCGCGCGCACCATAGGGGAACCTGGAACCAGGAAGGGAGCAGCACAGCAGAGTGTGTCCACACCAGGGACACGGCAATGGACCCCGCTGCCCACTAGACCACCAGGTGATATCCTCACAGTCCTATTCTTAGCACCTTTCCAGTTGGCCTTTATTTTTTATAGAATTTTAGTATTTGTTTTCTTCCACCTCTTTCCAGATTAGGGACACTGACCCCAGCATCCAAGACTGTATTTGAACATAAGCCCCGAGGGGGCAGCCTGTAGGTGCCTATTTATAGATTGGCAATATCTGCTTCCTCTGTAGTTACGCCGCATGCAGTGACTGGGCCAGTGGGACACGGGAAAAAACCCGGTGGGCCCCGCCAGCCCAGCCATGTTCCCCCGATTGGGCCCCCCCTTGGAAAAACACTTATGCTGCAGCGCGTCCTCGCAGGCGTGTGATGCAACTGTGTTCGCGCAGGAGTGCGCCGCACCAACTTTCGCGCAGGCGCATGCTGCACTAGCGTTCGTGCAGGCGCGCCTGAACCGGCATTTACTGAGGAGCGCAGAGGGAACCTGGGAGGGGGCCCCGGTGACTGCCTGTAAGGGCCTTCATGTGGCAGTCCCGGTGGGCCTCCATTACTCCAGTCCGATCCTGGCCCCATGCTCTGTGAGGTTACAATATTATTGTTACTGATAGCTTGCATTACTTATCTTTCTGTTGAAGACCCCTATTTATCTTGCAGTCTGGTTGCTAGGGTTAATTGAACCTAAGCAACCAAATAGCTGCTGAAATTCCAAACTGGAGAGCGACCTAACACAAATTTAAAAAATTCAAAAACCACAAAGAATAAAACATGAAGACCAATTGGAAATGGTCTCAGAATATCACTTTGTACATCATACTAAGAGTTAATTTAAACATGATCTACCCTTTGATCTGCACTTTGGCAGTCACATAAGTGTTCCTGAGCAATTCTCACGTAGCAGCAGGACAATCTGTCATAGACTCTTTATACTAATGTCACACATGGCGATTTCAAAGCCGACCCCAAACAGGCTACGAATAGAGACACATTGGCATTGTCTCCCCCAGCATTATTATTTTACCATCTGTGACATTTGTTGTCTTATTTGTTGTCTTATGATTAAGTGTCTGATGGACATGAAAAGCGTAAGGCTTGAGATGATTGTTTAAATAAAGATTTTCTCTACTTTCTAACAAGCAATTATCGGTCTGATCTGCATGTTTCCAGTGTGCCCTAAACCTTCCATTTCTCTTTGCACGGATTGTCCACTCCCCTGAGCTGAGGGTCTGGGGCAGGAGCACCTGGGCCACTGCTCTACTTTCGATGAGTTCTTCGCAACAAGTGTATGTATTTATTCTTAAATTTGCATTTTGGATTATTATTAGAATTAACATGCATTTTTAGAGTGCCAATATATTCCACAACTTAAAATGTTTTTGCAGCATTTTCTGGTGCTTCATTCCATGTGAGTGATATCTGTTCCTGCGAACATCAGTGTAAACCCTTCTCAAATGCAAATCAGAGAAATAGCACATATTGTTCACATAAGGAGTATAAATGGGAAGTGTCAGACTGAGGCAACAGAAAATAAACAGTGACCCAGGTTTTACTAGAGGTCGCCTATTCACTTATTCAAGGTGCTAATTCATGACTTCTGTCAATTAATACTTTTAGGGTGAGGCCACACGAGGAGATTCAGGGAGATTTTGTCGCCTGGCGACTAATCGCCTCGTCTTTTGAGCGACTATCTCCCCGACTATCTCCTACTTTGGGCAACTATTGAAAACGCATCACCGCGTGTGCATTAGCCCATTGTAACCTATGGGGAAAAACGCCGAGGCAGTTTGGGGAGATAGTCGCTCAAAAGACGAGGCGATTAGTCGCCAGGCGACAAAATCTCCCCGAATCTCCTCGTGTGGACTAGCCCTTAAACTTTCTTTTAAAATTGCAGTTTTACTTGTTAGGGATATGACATAAAAAGGTTATGATTGTGATCAACCCCCCACATAGCTCACTAATATATTTAAAACAAAAAAAATGACCCATGGGCTTTTGTGGCAATCCTGCACAACTCCTATTGCCACAAAATAATATATATATATTCTATAAGTCTCACAGGGCAATACACAGTGATGGGAGCTGTGGGGAAATGGGGAGGGCAGAGGGAATTTATTAATGGCTGCACAAACAAAATTCAGCTCAGACCAACTTTCCATTACCTCATCGCAATACTCCCCAAAGAATTCACCTGTGGCAATCTTCCATTATAACATAACAAAGTTCTTTAATTGCAACTCAACAACAAATCATAATGGAAGACCTGCAAACAAAGATGCAAATTTGGAGAAACCTAATGATCCACATGTTTGATATCATGTAATCGGGTAACAAACTACAACAAATGACAACATTCTGTTTATCATTTACTAATAAGGAATACGGCCATCCACAAATAAAGTGATCCAGAATATGTCAGAGTATTCTGTTAACGTTCAATTACACTATTGCCCATCTTAACCCTCAAAGTTTTAACAGGTTAATAGAATAGAATCCAATAAGGATTCATTATATCTTAGTTGGGATTAAGTACAAGGTACTGTTTTATTATTACAGAGAAAAAGGAAATAATTTGTAAAAATTTGGATTATTTGGATAAAATGGAGTCTATGGAGGCAGCCTCTCTGTAATTTGGAACTTTCTGGATAACAGATGATCTGGCATAAAAGTATGTATATGATATGATCAAGCATATGGAACCAAGGACACCATGTAGAAGAGTGGTACAAGAGGCTCCTTGGCAGTGGCAGAACTACCGGGGGTGCAGCGGGGGAAGACTGCACCAGGGTCTGCACCCTCTCGTGGCCCGCTGCATGTTAATTCTAATAATAATCCAAAATGCAAATTTAAGAATAAATACATACACCTCGTGGCCCGCTCACGCAAATCTGCCACGTACATCAGTTCTGGAGAGGGGTGGGCTCGGCTGCATGGCCTGCTCCCCAGGCCCTGTTACTTTACTGCTTCTTGGAGGGGACCAGGGCCACAGGATTTTGCTTGTGTGGGTTTTGTGGATTAAAGCTGCATCGAGGTCTGGGTGAGACAATGGGATAAATCTAATATTTTTTTTAGCCAACTCCAGCACTTTTTGTGCACAGATTGTAGCTAATTCTGATCCTTCCTTCTCTGTTAAGGACCTGAATGGAGACTCACAGTCGGCCGGCTGGCACTAGGATCGCTTCGGTTTTCCGAAGTCGCCTGAAGTTTCCTCATGAGGCAGCTTCAGAAAACGAAGCGATCCAACTGCCATTCCAGGCATTACAGGGAGATTTGTCACTGAGCGACTAATCTCCCCAAATCTGAATGTGTGCCACCACCCTAAATGTCTGTGGCAACATCAATATGTGTGCAACTTATCACTATGCAAATTGAAACATTGGTCCCAATAAGTATGTGATTCAAATATTATCTTTTGTGGTGGAATTCTAGGTCCTAGATACACCATATGGCCAAATATATCTGGCTCTTCAATGACCTGAGTTGGCTATTAAAGACATATTATTGATATATAATCATATCAATGCCACTAATTAAGGTACTGACACATCTGGCTTGAATGTAGTCAACATGCACTCACAGGGTAGATTTTGGTTAGAAAACATGCATTTTGATGAGTTGGCATTGAACTGAAAAGAGGGATAAAAACATCTTCCAATTTTTTTTGCCCATGCCCATTTTATGGCCACATCCCCTAATTTTCATATCTAATTTATAAAATTTGGCAGGTTATGAAAGTTTGAACACATTTCTGGGAGTTTATGGGCAATGTGTTACAACAGTTTTGCTAATAAAGCCTTGAAAAATTGCCCCCCCCAAGAGACTTGTTTATCCTAAATAGTTACAATTGTATATTTTCTTTTATTAAATTGTTACAAATGTATTAAACGGCAGGTGTGGAATATTCTGGGCCTATATTTGTAATTACATTTCAGAAACTTTGCTTGGAAAAATGCATAAATGCTTTGTGCACCAAATAAGCATTTTGTGTATGATATAACACACCATTTGTACTACTTTATTATTTATGAAGGTGAAATTTCTGCAATAACTTTTTATGTCCAGGCTATCCATCTTGGTACCCCTCCGTTATTGAAGTATAACTTCCAGCACATATAGGTTTTAGCTAAACCTTGAAAAAGATCCAAAGAAGGATATAAAATATTGGAAAAATGTTTCCTGAAATGTTTATGAGCATATTGGAAAATTCCAGGAATAAACAACAACTAAAAATAAAACAGAAAATCACATAACTAGTTAAATGTATATATAGCCTGAAGTTCCCACACAGTTGAGTCAGTTTGACCTGCCACAGAACAGGATAACAGAAGCAGAACATGACATGGAGGTTCAGGGGACATGTGCAGAAGACTTCAGGATGGCAAGAGATACAGTATCTAAATCAAAAATCCAAGATGGTGGCTTGCTCCAGTGCTGTTGTGTTGTGTAGGTCCCAAGACAAGGGTAAATACCTGATTTTACAAATTACAGTATTTCTGGTAACCGGATATCCACAAAACTCAGAATTACGGAAAGTCCATATCCCACAGACTCTATTTTAATCAAATAATTCTTAATTTAAAACATATTTCCTTTTCTCTGTAATAATAAAATGGTACCTTGTACTTGATTCCAACTTGTTGGAGGCAAAATAATCATGTTAGGTATATTTAGTGTTTAATTGATTTTCTAGCAGACAAAGTATGGAGATCCAAATTACAGAAAGATCCCTCATCCAGGAAAACCCCAGGTCCCGAGCATTTTGGATAACAGTTCCCATGCCTGTATTACAGGTCTCAAACAGTGCCGGGCAAGTTAACTCAGTGCCCCAGGCAGCTGTGCACTTCCCCCCCCTTCCATGCGCGAGGGCCCAGGGAACAATTGAAACTGCAACCCTGCAGGGCCTGAACTATGGAAGCACAAGCAGAAGAGGACGTGCCCAGCACCCCCACACTATTGTGCTCTAGACATGTGCCTCTTCTGCCTACCCCTATTTCTGGCCCTGGTCTCAAACATAAATTGGTTTGGGCATCTACTAGTCAAGGTACCAAGGAAGATTACTTAAGATTACCCTTAATAGTATATTTCCTTACCTAATCTTTACGATAAGAAAGTCTACGATATGCTGCCAGGGCTAAAGGACTGACACTCTTGTTATCCAGGATATTAAGGTAGCAAATCAAGGAAAAACAGCAAAAAGCAGAATAACTGCTATTCAATCTTTATTGTGCCTTTCACACAACATGTTTCGGGCAGCAAGTACCCTTTATCAAGTGTGTCACACTTGATAAAGGGTACTTGCTGCCCGAAACATGTTGTGTGAAAGGCACAATAAAGATTGAATAGCAGTTATTCTGCTTTTTGCTGTTTTTCCTTGATTTGCTACCTTAATATATTGAAGTTAACTCTGTGGTTGCCTGTGACGGAGCACCAGTGCGAATCAGGAATATCCAACCAATGCTGGGTGCATGCGTGTTACCTTCGAATGTGACTCTTGTTATCCAGGGTACAGGTGCAGACTGAGATTCAAAACAGGCCCTGGCTTTTCAACTACATGGAGGCACATACAGCTCCACACAAGTGACAAATAGTGACTATCTATGACAGGGGTCCCCAATCTTTTACACCCATGAGCGACATTCAGATATAAAAAGAATTAGGGAACATGTGCATTAAAAATGTTATTGGGTGGTACAAAATGAGGGCTGTGATTGGCCATTTGGTATTTCCTATGTGGAGTGGCAGCATACAGGAGGCTCTGTTTGGCAGTACACCTGATTATATGCAACTAAAACTTGCCTCAAAGCCAGTATTTTAAAAAATAAGCAACTGCTTTGAGGCCACTGTGAGCAACATGCAAGGGGCTAGTGACCAACATGTTGCCCACGAGCCACTGGTTGGGGATCACTGTTCTAGGACATCTTAATTTATGACAGGCAGCCATTTCTTAGGACTTTTATGACTGGCTCACAGTATGGGTTATACTGAGAAGCAACAAGTATTTTGACACTCCTATAATTTTACTAACTAGATTTTAAAACAAAAGGTTTTTATTTAATCCACAAATAACAGGGATAACCCCTATACTCTGATTATTAAGGCATGCATCAGATTTTCTCAGATCAGAAACTGGCCCCTTTGCACATAAATTAATGAGGGACTGAGCAGACCGAATTAACTGAATGGTTCAACAAACCATGGAGTCAACAGAAACCTGCACATCCATAAATGACACGAAGTGGAAATCTGCCTTCGTCTCCAATGTAACAAATGTTATAGAGACATTAAACAATGACAAACATCATAGATAAATTAGCCTGAGCAGCTGAGTTACAATGCATTACATAGATCTACCGAGAGCAATATGCCAGGAGGTCAGGGTTGTAAACTGGACAGTATTTTACTGGCAAATGATGGCTGATGCCAATTTTATTAATAGGGGAAAAATAGAAATATAGGAAGACTGGTATTTTGTTTGTTCAGAAAAGGTGGCAACCCTGTAGGAGGTATGGAGTCAGAAGGAGTTGGAAAATTGGTTGATCTGTACCTGCCTTTGCCACCAAGTGGTTCAGTCCTTGGGCCATGCCAGCTCAATTTTCTCTATTGCCCAACTTCCTCTAATGTCAAGAAAGTCATGTACTGTCTATATGTAAGGCTTTTTTTTCAGAAAAGCTGGCAATCCTACAGGCGTTATAGAAGGAGCAAGCTAGGCCCCATTGCAAAATAGGCGGATCTGTACCTGATTTTGTCACCAAATGGTTCAGTCCTTGGGTCTTGGCCAATGAGGTCCTCTGCCAGGCCAGCTCGATTTTCTCTATTGCCCAACTGATCTCTGAATGAGCCTTAAAGGGATTGTTCGACTTTAAATTGCCTTTTAGTATGATGTAGAGAGTGATATTCTGAGGCAATTTGCAATTGGTTTTCATTTTTTATTATTTGAGGTTTTTGGGTTATTTAGCTTTTTATTCAGCAGCTCTCCAGTTTGCAGTTTCAGCAATTTGGTTGCTAGGGTACAAATTAGCAACCATGCATTTGTCTGAATGAGAGACTTGAATATAGATAGGAGAGGCCTAAATAGAAAGAGGAGTAGTAAAAAGTAGCAGTACTAATTCATTATAAGCCTTACATATCATTTGTTTTTATATGGGGTCAGTGACCCCCATTTGAAAGCTGAAAAGAGTCAGAAGACGTTAAATAAGTCAATAACTATAAAAAAAGGAAAAACTAAGGCCAAATGAAAAGTTGCTTAGAATTAGCCATTCTATAACATACTAAAAGTTAACTTAAAGGTGACCCATTTAATCAGTTATCAAAGGTAGATTTCATTGTGTTGGGTTCATACACGGGACATGCCAGACTGCTGTTAACAATGGCATTTTCCAATAGCTGATTTTAGGACAGGACTTTTGTCCAGAGACCCCAGCCTGGAAAGAAAAATGTCCTTGGTATGTCTAAATCACATATAAGTAGACTGCCTAAAATGGTTACATTAGTGCATAATGTATGTCAGCTAATTCACAGCATCCCACTAATATGCAGGTTAGGTGACCATACACAAGCTGAAATATAGCTGCTGTTGGAGGGGCCAGTCTATGTGGCTCATTCGATGGCTTTCCCCAACCGACATCTGTCTGAAAATCGCACGGATGTAAATCAGGCAGGTTTTTAAATCCTGCCAGATCGAGGCATATTGCTAATGGAATATGAAAAAGGCAACTGCTGGTGTCCCTTTTGCTTCATTACTATTTGTATGTGCAGCAGTCACAATTGCTATAGAACTGAAGTAGATGCCATTCTGTGAAGCAGAAAAGATTGTTCCATAACAAATAGTGTGGGTGCTAAATAAGAGGGGGATTATAGCTCTCAGAAGTACAGAGAATCTTGCAAAAAGCTAATATAGCGGCACTGTATGTGTATAAAACTGCTGTACCTCACAAGTGAATGTCACAAACAGAACAGTGACATAGGATAGGACAGAACAGTGACAGGCGACAGAACAGTGGCAGGAGACAGAGCAGTGCTGGGTAACTTCCCCAGGCTGCCAAACTGCATGCTCATGGGGCTCTGGCTTTTACCACATTGATAATAATGGCCAGGGCTACCAGGTTGGAGGGTTTCCAGCCAAATTGGGCAACTAATTTAAAGCCTTGGCAGGTTTTGAAAGTACAAACTAGCCAAGGTACGGTTTGGGCTACTTTTTGGGCCTTTGGCTGGTTTGTACTTTGGAAACCAGCCAAAGTTTTTTTCTTGCCCTAGTGTGCCAAGCCTGCATCGCTCAATGTGTTATGTTTTGGTAGCTGAGGATGAGTACAGTATAAGTGTTTTTATTAGCAGGCTCTCATGCAGCCATTACACACCAGTAAGCTTTCACTTTTAAGCTGTCAGGAAGTATGCACAGTATAAGTCTGAACACAGTGACATCTACAGGCCATTTGTATAAACACCACATATTCCCCCTATAGTAGGAAAGCATTTGGGCAAATGTAATAAACAATAACAATGCATCTTAAAGCAATAATATACATTATTCCCATCACATAGTCCTGGGTCCATGCAGGTAGTTTTCTGATTCTATCGGTACGCCTTATATGTTCACTTTCTTCAGGCCTATTGCAGTTGACATCAGGAGTAGGAAAATGTCCTTTATCAAATGGAGCTTCTCTAAAGTCATATCTAACAGGAGCAAGACAACTTGCATTCCATATGCGTCCATCAGACAGTTCATATGTGTATGGTCCTCGCTGGTGTCTCACTTCAAGAGGTGTTGTAAATTTAGATTGTCCTTGTTTTAGTATTCCTGGTTTCTTAATTCTGATTAAAGATCCAGGCTGAAAGTGCACTTCTCTGGCACCATGTCTGTATAAGCCTTACATTTGGCTTGTTGACGTTTCACAATGTCAGCAGTAGATGATTTTGTGGGCACAGTATTTTGTGGAAGTTTGATGTCTGCAACATGTAACTTAGTGTGCATCTGTCTGCCATGTAATAATTCAGCTGGAGATGATTGGGTTGTTGCATGGCACGTTGCTCTGTAGTTATGTAGGAACTCTGTTGTAAATACTTTCCAAGATTTCCCAATAAGATTTGCTGTCTGTAGTGTTTCTTTCAGACTTCTGTTGAATCGCTCGATTTCTCTATTTGCTTGTGGGTAATACACTGAAGATTTCCTATGCACAATATTCCTCTTCAAACTCATATGAGACAAACTGTTGTCCGTTGTCTGATATTAACTCCTTTGGATTACCTTCTCTGCTGAAGACTGTAGACAGAAATGTTATTACTGTAGCTGATGTTATATGAGAAACAAATGCAATTTCTGTCCATTTACTGTAATAGTCCATCAAGGTTATAGCAAATCTGCAGTCTATAGGAGCATCTGTAAAAGGACTGACAATATCAATAGCAAGTTTTTCCCATGCTGAATCAGGGAATGGCACTGGTTTTACATCTGGTCTCAACTTAACTTTGTGTACAAAGTTCTTTGCACAACCCAGTGAAGTGTTGCTTTGTGGTAAAATTTTAGACACTGGCTGTGTGGCAGGCACTGGTGCTGTAGTGATGAGACCATCAACTAATTGTAGGTTTAATGCAGCAAAGTATAGCAGTACCCTTATTCACAATGTAAACGTCACATTTTGCAGTATTTAATTCAAATTGTACATCTTTAGCAGAACTACAGCAGATCTTAGCAAAATGTCCAACCTTTGTGCATTTGCGGCACCGTTTAGCTTTTGCAGGACATGTAACATGATTTGCAGTGTGTTGTGTTGAACCACAGCAAAAGCAGTATTTTCTATTTGTATTTGCTGTATGGTTTTGCAGTGTAGGTGAATCCCTTTCCTTAGCACTGTATTTTGCCTATGACTGTGCATTATTAGGCCACAGTGCTGAATTCACAATCTGTACATTCCCAGCAGTTCCCTGACTGGGAGTTTTAGCCTCTGCCACTGCTGTTTCAATTTGGCTAGCAACTGTAATAGCCTTTGCAAGGGTTAAATCATACTCTAGGAGCAGTCTCTCTCTAATGCGAGGTGAGTTTGTTTTTTCCACTATTTGGTCTCTTAGCATTTCATCTGTTAGATTCCCAAACTCACAGGTAACAACCAGCTCTCTCAAAGCTGCTACAAATTGTTCTGTGGATTCGCCATTACGTTGTCCACGTTGGCGGAATTTATATCTTTCAGCAACCACATTTACTCTTGGCACGAAAAGGTTTTTTATAGCAGTAAGAGCAGTTTCATAAGTATCATCAGGTAATGGTAATGTATAGAATATACGCTGTCCCTCTGCTCCCAGGCAGTGAATAAGTAAAGCACACTTTCTAGCAGCAGAAATCTCCCCTTGGTCAGCAGCAATAATGTTATTTTCAAACATATGGATCCAAGCAAAAAAAGGTATGGTAGGCTCACCAGGAAGAAAAGGTGCAGGCTGCTGCAGAGGTAGAAGAGCCATCCTTGTTGCCATTTGTTATGTTTTGGTAGCCGAGGATGAGTAGAGTATAACAGTGCTTTTATTAGCAGGCTCTCATGCAGCCATTACACAACAGTAAGCAGTATCTGTATCACTTTCACGCTGTCAGGAAGTATGCACAGTATAAGTCTGAGCACAGTGACATCTACAGGCCATTTGTATAAACACCATAAAATGCATGTTGGGTAATGTAGTTTTTGTTTAACAATTTGCCGACTGCCAAGTTTAAGACTATAATATCCAGCATGCAAAGGGGACTGACTTGTGTAGAGTTACCAGATTTTGGGCTCTGTATCCCAGTCTCCTGTCACTCTTAAGCATTCTCGCCTTTTCCAGTGACTTTTCTCAATTTCAGACAATTTTGGGGCCAAAATCTGTTGACCACTAAAATGTCTAGAGGTTGACCTGTTTTACCAATATTTATTGAAATTGTATATGTATTAGGGCCTTATGGGGCCCATATACAACCTCCCCCCCCCCCTATGAAGGGCGAATCTGTCCCATTTTGCTTCATGGAAAAATGTGCAAATCAGTGACTATTTGAAAAAAAAGGCGTTTTTCACATTAATAAATTTTTTTAGACTTGTTTTCACTGCACATTATATTATGCTATTTTTGAAGTGCCTCGTGGCTAGTTTTGTGGCTGGTTTTGAAAATTAGACCCGACAACCCTGATAATGGCAAACATTGGGGTTTTTGGAAGCCTATGGCTGCACACGCCAAATATAGAGCCAGTGTGCCTAAATTGTAACCCCCAGCCACTCAGCTGTAGGGGACGTGCAGTTGGAGTAGAGCAGCACGTGAGGTAGAGTCCTGTGCAGGTCCATTTTTTGGAACCCGTACCTGACCAGTACCCGCAACTTAAAATCCGCAACCCAGACCCACATTCTTACTGCTTGAACCCGCTACCCGACCCGACCCACAAGTATCTTATCCAAAACCCGGATCTGCTGACCATCAAGAATCAGGAAGTGCTATCATTGTAAACCGGAAGTGCCATCATCGGAAGTAAGCATGATCAGAAAAAAGGAGTAAAAAATCGCTATTGAAAAGACCCACGGCCCGACCCGCGTCTATACCCGCACCCGGAACTGCTACCCGCAACCCGCGGGGTACCATAGATATTTGCGGGTAACCTGCGGGTACCCGACTTGCTGCAGGACTCTAACGTGAGGGGCCACAGCAACGCATTTCTCCCAGGGGCACTTTCTAGGGTTGCCACCTGGCCGGCTTGGCTGGTAAAAATGATGGTTGATCCCAATGTTATTAATAGGGAAAAATATAAATATATAGCACTTTCTAATGGAGCATTTGGTGTTTGCCAAACAGGCTTCCATTTTTCTTTATGGTAAGGTCACACTGGGTGTTTCGGGGAGATTTAGTTGCCTGGCGACTAATCGCCTCGTCTTTGTGGCGACCAATCTCCCCGAATGCCTTCCCTCACTCTTGCTCTTCAGAAAATGAATTGCTGCGTGTGCTTAGCGCCGGCGATTTTTCATTTTAGCCAGCGCAAGAGTGAGGGAAGGCGTTCGGGGAGATTGGTCTACGCAAAGACGAGCCGATTAATCGCCAGGCGACTAAATCTCCCCGAAACGCCCAGTGTGACCTTACCCTTACAGCAGCCAGTACCTTCAGCTCTCTGCTATCATCTCCCCCCTCCCTCCAGCATTTTCACTGGCACAATCTTTTCATTTCCAGGTGCTTTTACTGCACTGTCCCTGGAGAATTCTTGCTTTGATCTTTGTCCTCCCACATTCCCTGTGTCACTCCCATCCCTCTCCCTCCTCCTTCTGCACATCCCTCACTCGCTGCTGCACACATTATACACACACATTATTACACACACACATGTTTTTAAAACAAAACTCAGACTACCTCTGGAAGAACCTGGATAACACATGAACTGCCACTTATATAACAGTGTAACAAACTGTAACCCACAGCACCTTAATACCCCTCTGAATTGTGTCTGTATGTTACCCTCCCATTTAGACTGTAAGCCCTATGGGGTAGGGTCCTCTAGCCTTTTGTTTCCTTGACACTGAGCACGTAATCTGTATTGTAATTATATTTTTTATATTTGTGAATTGTATTTCTAATTATGCACTTATTGATACTTTTTATTCCAATGACCCCTTGTTTGTTACTACTAATTTATTGTTTTGCTGTACAGTGCTTTGCCCTTGAGGAGCGCTTTACAAATAAAAATATACATACATACACACATTATTACACACACATATTAAACACACATATTACACACACACATTATTACAGACACATTACACACACATTATTACACACACACACACACACACATTATTACACACACATTATTACACACACACATTATTACACACACACATTATTACACACACATTACAGGGCACAATCCCGCTGCCACTACTTCTTGATCTTCCTCCGCCAACTCTCGCTCACTCCCTTCTGTTCTCCTCACTACTCCCCCTTCTCTGCCTGGGAGTGGATTGTGAGGGGTCAGAGAGATTTGGGAGGCGGGGACAAGCCCTTTTGGGTTCAAAAAAAAAAAAGAAGAGAAAAAAAAAGCAAGACAATCACGTGGATAAGATGAAAGGGATGCCGCCTGGCAGAGAAGGGAGAGAGAGGGAGAGGATCTGAGAGGAATGGAAGTGACAAAAGCTCTAACGCTTCCCATGTGATCTCTCTCTCCTGTAGCCGGAGCTGCCCCGTGATCTGCCGCTGTGTTCCTCGCGTACGGCCGGACCTATTGCTTTGGATTATCACTGCTTTTCCTGCGGATTTCTTGTCGCTTTCGCGTCTGCACGATCTGCGACCCCCATTTGGATTCCACGGCGGAGCCCCCCCCACTGAGAACTGGGAAATTATGTTCTTCTCGGCGCTCGTCCACCATCCTGCGAGATGAAGGAGCCGAGGAGCCGGGAGGGTCTGCCCCTGGTCTGGCTGTGGCTCCTGCTGGCCCTGGCTCCCGGGGAATCGCAGGCTAAGGAGACCGCATTTGTGGAGGTGGTGCTGTTCGAATCCAGTCCCAATGGGGATTATAAAACCCACACTACTGAATTACAGGGCAGGTTCTCCAGGGCTGGAGCTACCATCAGCGCAGAGGGGGAGATCGTACAGGTAAGTGGGGCGATACCATGTACAAAGCAGCGTGTGGGGACGGGGGTGGTGGGGAGTGTGATCATGTATTATCTTGTGCACATTCCGCCCTGCTGGGAACCACTAGTGCGCTCCCTCCAACTGCTCGCAGGGAAACTTTTCTCCCTCTCCTAGGAGGGGGAGTGATTTAGGGAAGGGGCAGTTTGTGTAGTACTCTGGTCACAAGATGGCTTCTCTACTATGTGTGTGCACTTCATTCACAATAACAAGGGGGCACCCTGCTATTGAGTCACACAGGGACCTGTCTGCTTACATTATTACATGACTTACAACTATGCCTTGGCTCTTCCTTTATAAACACAGCCTGTGCCTGGGACAGAACTCCATGCTGCTTCAGATCAATACTCTGTGGCCTGTGTGTAGGCTACTGCCTCTCCACTTTTCTTTTGCTCCCAACATCCCTTGACAACCCCGTTGGCTGTGTGGGAATTGTGGGATATGTAGTTTGACAGCAAGTAGCAAAGGCACAAGTGCTTGAAGATTCCTGACAGCTGTGGGGAAACAGACTTGCAGTGTTCTAATATAACTTGTAGAAGGACAAAATAACTGCTGTAGTGCCGGCCATGCGGAGCGCTTTCATGTCTCAATTTATGCTTTGCAATCTCTGTTGAATGGAGGGAATTCTATCTGGGCGACTAAGTTGTTGCAACAGAAGAGGCAGTGATGTGTCTGAGTGATTTTTGCAGCTGAAATGGCATTAGACTGAGTGAGAAAAACACTAATGCATTGTTGTGCCTTCTCCTTCCTCTGTGTCTGTACACACACGAGCAGCCAGTCACTGGGTTGTGCTGATATATATATATATATATATCTCTATATATACACGTGCACATGCAACAAGCACTATATAAATATATCCACATGATTTGCCTTAAGTGATTGCTCTGGAATGATTAATCACCCCTGTGGCATTTATTTTATCTGGGGCCCTCACGACTTTATTGATGTTTTGCTGACAAGGCGAGGCCGACGAGAGTTTATTATTGTTTACAGCTCAGAAAATCCATGTGTGAAACTTGTCACCGGGTTCTTCCTGTCGCCTGGGACAGGGAAATGCCACTTTCCCAGAGGTTCAAGTGGAAACTCCGTCTCTGCAGGAGGCTCTATCAGAACACGCTGCTTGGGGTAACATGGGACTATATCTCATTCAGCACAACACTATTTCTATTTAATCTTATTTTTCTGTTGCACAAACCCCAAGCCTCTCCCTTTCCAGTAAGAAAAGGGTACATTGTATACAAATGCAGAAATCATGCAAATTTCTCTGAAGCATTGCCCTGAAGATGAAAGCAGGACTGCTAAGTGTATCTGGTGCTGAGTGAGAAGATTAACTACATGTGTGCTGTGGTTGCCACGCAGAGGGTATACACAATATCAATATTTTATAATATCCAAAGGATTGTGAAACCAATCATCTGCTATAGAATCAAAGGCCCGGATTCTCCCTTGAGTATCCATGCCACGTGTGTTTTTTTCCCCCCCCCCCTCCTGTCTGCTGTACTGATTGATTATACTGTAAGCTCTGCAGGACACACGTGTTTTGGTAAAAGTGTTGTGTAATATGCAATACGTTTTCCATGTCTGTTTTATTTTGTTGTAAACATTGTAGTCTCAATATGGAAAAATTACTGCTCCCTTTGCCAGTTATATTTATTTGTAGAAGTAACTAGCAAAGTTTATTTCCCAAGTATGCGAATAATAGATCTCTTCTTATCAATGTGTATATGTGTATATATATATATATATATATATATATATATATATATATATATATATATATATATATATATATGCATGCATACATACATACATACATACATACATACATACATACATACATACATACATACATATATATACATACACTTTGCGAAAGATTTGGCCGAATACCAAACCGAATCCAAATCCTCATTTGCATATGCAAATTACCGGTGAGAAGGGGAAAACCATTTTTACTTCCTTGTTTTGTCACAAAAAGTCACACAATTTCCCTCTCCGCCCTGCATATGCAAATTAGGATTCGGTTCGGCCGGGAAGAAGGATTCAGTCTAATCCAAATCCTGCTGAAAAAGGCTGAATCCTGTCTGAATCCCGAACCGAATGTGCTAGATCAGTGGGCCAAAAATCCAATAAACCTAATGTCTGTGGAGCAGGCTGGGGGCCAAAACCGAGAAATTCCTTAAATGGCTGCATGAGGTCTGCGGGCCTCCAGTTCGACAAAACTGCTCTAGATTTAATTTACAGTTTTGCTGTTGAATCAGATTATGATGGGAAATACCTGCAGCAGGTTTATAAAACATCTACCCTTTTTAAAATGACTTCTTATTTCTCTTTAAATAGCAAACTAAGTCATATAATGGTTCACACTGAATGTTTGTACTGTGCATAATTGCAGTTGATACTTGGGAGTTTCCGCTGCAGATGTATTTAGCATTGGTTTCATCTTTAAAGGTGATGATGTTCTGCTCTAGCAATAAGGCAGGTGTTTGAACAACAGACTGGACATTACATAGTATAAGTCTCCAATACAAAGCCAAGTAATGAAAATGATACAAATCTGTTGCCTTAATGAGTCTATTCTTTGCTTATTGGTGTTGTTATTCTGGCAGCCACTTGGCATTTAAAATTTCAGTTTGGAAAAGGGCAAACTTGAAAGGCAAAAAACAGAAATTATAGTAAAAATTGCAAATTGTCTGTACAGATCCCATTGTTTATGCTGAAGTTTTTAAAGGATGGCAGGCCAAGGCATGCATGGAGGATTTTGTTGTAGCATTTCTCCACCAGCGGAGATGCACTGGGACACTTGATAATGTCTTTGCATCCTGCAGTTCACTTTACTGCCACACACCTGTCATTCAGGAAGATTTTGGCCCAAGCTGCAAGTAAAGTGGATGGCAGAAAGCAAAGTCAGTATACGGCGGTCACTGAAGGAATAAAATGCTGTTGACCATTCACCACGTGTTCCATAAGGCTAATGTCACACTTTGTGTTTTCAGACGAAAATCTGCCCAATGTACTCTGTGACAAGCCAATGGCACAATTGGACTTTCCTTGCCAGCATATTTTTACTGGAAGAGAAAATGTGAAGTATTATAGCCAAGGCACAAATAGTTACCCCCTTTATCAATGTTTGCTCTATGGCAACACTTGTACTTTTTTTTTTTTTTAGCAGGATAAAGTTTTTGTGTTAGCCGGAGCAAGTTCACATCAATCTGTTTCAACACATGATCAAACACAATTTAAAGAAGGGCTACTAAACTGAAAATTGGTCTTTTATCTCTTGATAAAAGCAGACTTTGTGATTAATCCATGGCTTCTTCCCAAGCAGTTGATCAAGGGGTCCAAAATGGATCTTATGCAGCTGTGCTTGGTCCGTATGACTGCCTGAGTGGATAAAATGATGAATGATCTGCAATTTCAGATTGCAGCGCTTCTCATAGAGCTCCGTAATATGACTTTTGGGCACAGGGGCACATGGAGCCAAAATTGAGCATTTGCGCTGCTTAGTTTCCTGCATTGTCATGCTTTTTAGAGGCACCTGTGAAGGGTTTGCTATTCAACATTTTTAATCATTTGTTTGGAATGCCCTGAGACCAATGATGCAGCCCCTGGCTAACTGCAAGTTTCTTCAGATGTGCAGTAGATTAAGAGTTTACAGGGATACAGGATTCAATTCCTTGCAATTTATTATGTGGGTCTTGGAGGAAATTTGATGGGAGGTATGTTTATTTCATTATGTTGGACATTATGTTGGACAGCTCAATACATTTTTATTATTATTAAGATGTTAGTTTCCCCATTGTTGGCTAAAATATGGTCAGGCCCTCCTATGCTCATAACATTTTTTTGTGTGGATGAAAATCAGTGTCACAGGAAACTAGTCATAAGCCACCACACTACTTCACAACTGTGTATAAAGCTTGTAAAGCCAGTCAGAGACGTAGCAGAGGTCTTTTCAGTAGAGTGGAACGTCATTTCTGCACTTTAACTTTTAAGTGCCCCAGACTTATGAAGACCTGCACAGTGCAAACTCAGTCATACAAGGCGAGCACTTCAGCAAAGTATAAGGTAAATCCTTTTTAGGTGGTTGCTGCCATCTGACCATGTACTTCCAGGTATCAAAATAATTTCCCAACCTTCGTCCAAAAGTCTTAAGCTGGCCACAGATGCAAAGATCCGATCGTACGAATCAACCTACGATCTGACTTTCTCATCTCCCGACCTGCCACTAACCATTCAGATCAAAGTCTTACCATTCAGATCAAATAAGTAGTTAAAGAACAGATCAGCCGATGTTCTGCCCCTGACAGCAATCGTACAATAGTTATGTCCGACAAAAGCTGGTGACAGTCTCCCTCTGAAAATCGTATGATCGGCAATACACGCAGAGATATTATCGGCAGCCGACAGAAATTTTCTAACCTGTCCGATCGACCAAACGATCTCCGCCTGACGAAAAATGTCGGGACTCTCCACATACGGTCCGAAAATCGTACGAATCCTGAATTCGTACGATCTGATCTTTGCGTCTATGGCCAGCTTTACTTTTGATTTGTCTGCTTTCTGCATTGGGTACATAAAGGAGCCTGCCCAACAGTTTGTGGTTTCCTGAGACTTCTATTGACCTGCAAGGTATCCGAGAATTGCTGCGTAAAGTACCTGTGGCATGTGTTAGGTGCTGATGGAATGGTGAGGTTCTAATGTCTACACCGTGATATCTGCTGGTGGAGGTTATTGCTTAAACCGCCATGGTGGCTGCTTACTGGCAGTGTATATAGGGACCTTTCACTTAAGTTGAGTGTTTAGTGTAGGTCAACTTTTTTTCATTGTAATCCAGGGATCTCCAACTGAAGGGCCTTAGGCAGGATATCACCCTCAAAAGTATTTGTTATGGACCCGTCTGTGGGCTTCATAAATGTTGTGAATGGCTTATTGCCATAATGAGGTCCACAAACATGTAGTATGTCCCTATTTGGGAGTAGTTGGACAGTGTTTGACTAGTTTATCCTCCACTAAACTTCCGCAGGGTAAAGGAGGATTACCTGCATTATTAGAAGCACAATATTGTTTATGGCTATAAACCTGGTTTGCATTACTTTGTCCTAACAGGGATGGGACATCTCAGACTTTGATATGCAAGTAGCTGGACAACTTAATCTGTCTGATTTTTTTCTAATCTCCTGGAAGTGCAAGTATCCATTGTTTTGAATACACAGTAGTTTGATCTCTTTTGTGGGGAAGATACTTCCTGTTACTAATACTCACATCCTTCCTCAGCTAATCAATAGCCACAGAAAGAAGATACAGTTTTTTTTGTAGATAATTACTTGGTATCTTTTGGCTTGGGTTCTCCTTGCACACCTTTTCTATGTTATTTGTCACTAGATCTGTATTGAACGTGTGTTTAGAGGTGACTACTCTTGGTTCTATAACCATAAAGGAATGTGGCTTGGTTGAGTAGAACTTTTTCTTTACAAGCTTTTGAACTAAATACATAATTCACTGTCTGAGTATTTCATCTATTGTGCTGGCACCCTCAAGCATTTTGCAATGAATAGATTCCTTCTACAAGAAAAAAGAAGCCAGTAATTAATCTGTTGCCAACAATGGCGTCTTGGAACCAAAGCCTGGCATTTTTTACAGGGATATTCGCAAGGAAACCTATATTTGATTTTCTTTTGCCTCAGAAACAGCATTTTTGAGGTTACCCCACAAGTTTTTTTATTAGAGTAAAGTCAGGGGTTCAGGCTGGCAAACCCACCTCTTTGAAAACGATGCTCTTATGCTTTGAATGGCAGTCACTTCAGATAAATACACATGATCTGTGTGTTCATTAACCAAAGCATGCACTTGTAGTTTTGTCATAGTCAATATACTGCTAAACTGATATAGGGCAGAGTTCTGATTCTGAAATGTTCTTGCATAGCTCAAAATACATTGATATTGTCTTGCATCTATCTTAATGGACTTATGGGTTTTGCCATGGTTTTTCTTCAGGTTTCCTTAACATGAGAATATATGCGTTTTATGTGCCCTATAGGTAGGGGAGACCATGTGTTCCATACTTTTCTTGGGTATGAAAGCACTGTTAAGTGATGGAAACATGATATTTAGCTGGACAGGTGAACATTTTAGCAGATCAGAGGACAAACGCCTCTCGGAAAAAATAAAAAAGATTTCCGAACCTCATGGGATTCTTCTTACCATGTTCAGTCTTTCTCTGTGCATGTTTATTTAATCTCACTTATAGGATGCATGTTGAAAGGATTTGCAAATCACTGCATACAAATCTGCTCTGTGCTAATGCATCAATTGTGAACAAATATTGTCGCGGTACGTTTTCCAGAGCATGGATATAAGGGTTTTAAAATTTGTTTTGGCACTTATGATTTGACCAACATACGAGTTCTGCAAAAAGTGCTTGGATTCAGTGCATCCTTTCTCTAGGTATATTTTTTCCTTTCTTCCCTGCACTAATTCTGGAATGGTAGATATGGACAGAAGAGCCTGTTCTTAAAGGGATACGGTTATGGGGAAAAAACTTTTTTTAATCAAAATGCATCAATTAATAGTACTGCTCCAGCAGAATTCTGAACTGAAATTCGTTTCTCAAAAGAGCAAACTGATTTTTTAATATTTAGTTTTGAAATCTGACATAGGGCAAGACATATTGTCAGTTTTCCAGCTGCCCCCAGTCATGTGACTTGTGCTCTGAAGTGATATCACCCCCTCCCTTTCCCCCCAGCAGCCTAGCAACAACAATGGGAAGGTAACCATTGTAGAGTGAATTATTTGCAGTGTAAACAGTGTAATTTAGAAATAAAAACTACATAATAAAAATCATGACCGAATCCATTTAAAGAACACAAGGACAACTCCTTTTCTTTTAATTATGCAGTGCCACCATTTTATAAAGCGTTCAAACCTGCAATTTAGGGGCTTTATACCCCTCCTATGCACACTCTGGGGTCCGTTTTATTAAGACCTTTTGGGATGTATGAAGAAAACTGGGACAACCAGAAGTGACACACCTTTCTGGTTTGTCTTGGTATTCTGAATATCTAAACTAATAAAGGAGGTTTGGATTGCATTCTTATTCACAGATGCTAGAAAGTAATGCACTCACTATACACTCTATAAAATGCAAGTTAAAACTACTAATTTTACATCTTGCTCAAATAATTAGAATTCTGATACAAATTCAGTGGGCCATAAAATACATGTCTTTCCAAACTTTAGGTTCTTCATTACTTTAAATACCTTTTTGCTATACGTTTGTATTATGGTCTTTGTGCCAACTGTTTGCTTTTTTCCCTCTAATCTTGACTGAGCCCTTTTAATACAAAATTAGTAATTTAAACAAGCCATTTAAACTGTTTTATCCTGCCTACCCGAGAGATAATATCAGGGGTTGGCAAAATTAAGCAGTATTTAATTTTCTCTGGGGCATTCATAACACTTATCTAAACTCCTTTTCAAGTCCTTGAGCAAAGGAGATTTTTTTTTTTTAAATCGGCAGTGCTAAAGCATAGAAAAGAATTGCATTAAAAGGAAAAAGTTGGAAGCAATGTTAATTGTAGGGTTTGGGGATATTGATTTTTATAAAAAATTGCACTGGCAGAGTCTTTTTTTTTTTTTTTAAATCAGTCACCTGCCCTTTAGTTGGTTTCTATTGATAAATATGCTGTAGCAAGTTAGCAGTTATGTTAGTAAATGACCCTTTTAGTTGCTATAACTACAGTGATAATACATTTTACAGACAATTTTCAGCAAGGAAAGTCCACAAAAACTCCTTGTTCCATTTTATTTTGGCTGATGTATGCATGACACACTTCAGGCAGCTGAATAACACATTAAATCACCCTCTGAGGCTCCCATTAACTTGAATGGGAAATGCCTGACCGTGCCTGATGCATTTTTATCCTAAAGCGGATAATGTTCACGTTGTTTCAGCCAATTGTTTTGCATATTTAATCTGTCTGGATAGCCCCACCTCTGCTATTGGCCTAAATGATATGGCATACTGGCACACACCTGCAGTATACCAAAAACTAGTCCAGAGGTTTATTATGTAGGCTGAGAAATCATGATGTGCCTGTACAGAATGTTTTTTTTTTTTTTTAAAGGAAACTAATTTTTATAAGTTAGGGCCCCTTCCATAGGTCTTCTGGATGGGGCCTTCATTACATAAATGTGTTTCATTGACCTTTTGTAAATTGAAACTTTTTATCAAAGGTTATCAACATGTCATTCTTCCTTTGGCAGTCCAACACCATTCTGCTATATTGGTTGTTAGAGCAGTGTTGGGTTCTAAGGCTTGGTCGTGACAGGCCGAAATCAGCCTGCTGATACACTTGGCGAATTTCGGCAAACATATGTGGGACATTGCATTTCGTGCCGAAATCCGATGAGTGTGTTCTGCAGAAGCTGACACAAGGCAAGTTTTACGCCCCTCTAAATCCTAAATGGGCATAAAGGCTAGAGGCAGACGCAGGCTGATTTCAGCCCCGACCATTGACAAACTCCTCCTTTGTTTGCGCCTGGAAGCCTTGAGTTCATTTGAACACTGATTTCGGGGGAGAAATGCAACACTTTTGCATTTTAAGCTGAAATTTGATGAATAATTTTGCTCCCCTTACTTTCTGTCTTTCTTTTTTCTTTTTTTTTTTCTTCTTCTTCGTTTCGACCTAGTGAAATCAGGGCATGATCTGCCACAGAGTCTTTTGCCTTAGGGTGGCATCCACGTGGAGAGAGTTTATTCATCTCCCTTCCCTTTGCATAAAAACAATTCATCTTGACCATGCTACCTATTCAAGTTCAGTATAATCCAGTTCATATTTTTGAGCAAAGCAGGTTCACTTTAATTATAAGTATCTTTTTCTTCATTTTTTCCAGCAGCAGGAATGTACCGCACATAATTATGCTTCTGTTAGGAAGCTGAAGAAAAACATTTGCCTATGCAACCAGGTGTAAGTGAAGCAAGACAATGCTCGCAAAGGAAACAAGGGTGTTATTGAAACAGAAAACTGCAACCCGCTTGGTTAAATATTGCATTTTGTTTTATGGACACCTTACTCGGTTTTTCAGCATTAGAGCTTGATAAATAGATCTTTTTGTGTTATAATGTTTTATTGGACTTTGATTCTGTTGACAAACTCGTGGAAAATGCTTTCAGACTTGATTGTCAATATAAAAACTTTAGAATGACTTCTAAAAGATATTGCAACATTTCCTTTGATGTTTTGTGCACACTCCCAACTGTATCGAAGTGTCTAATAAAGAAAGCTAGGTCCTAAATGACACCAAAGAAAGCGCTAATTTGATGGAATATTATCAATCTACCAAGCTGGCTGTTCTTTTTTGAAAATTGGTGATTAAGGCTGGAACTAAACGGTGTGTGTCTTTCTGATCCGACGCAAGGAAGCGCATGCGTTGCGTCGGATGCACTGAATCTAATGTAAGTAATTCAAATGTTGTATCTACAAACTGATTGCATCCGACACGACTGTCTGATGCGAACGTTGCGTCTTCATCCGACAATCGAGTTGGATGTAGTCAGTTTGTAGATGCGACATTTGTATTACTTACATTAGATTCGACGCATCTGACGTGACGTATGCGCTTCCTCTCATAGCTTTGGATCGGAAGGATGCACACCGTGCAGTTCCAGCCTTAGATTTTCCAGGGTTGTGGCTCACACTATGTCTCTGGTTTTTGTTCTCACAACCAAATGTCAGGTATTATCTTCCACTAGAACCAATGCCAGTACGATATACAGTTGTGTTCAGAATAATAGCAGTCTAACCTGATCAATCACTGTTTTTGGTAGAAATTATATTTCTACCTGGCAAAAAATTTACTAGTAGGCGTAGTAGAGTAATAGAAAATCAACAGACCCAACAGTCCTGACACACATGCTGCTGATCTTTTATTGAGGCAGTGTAGAGTTCAATTAGTGCGGTCATTCATTCTGTGAAAAAAGGTGTCCGTTAATGCCCTTATTTAAGGAAGGCAGCAAATGTGCTTGCTAGTAGTGCATTTCTTTCGGAAAATAGTATAATGGGTCCTTCCAGACATTGTTTAGAAGAACAGTGTTCTTTGATTAAAAAGTTGATGGGTATAAACATATAAAGAAGTGCAGCTCAGCTAAAATGATCACAAAAGCTTTATGGCAACCAAAAACTGAAAGATGTGGAAGAAAACCAAAAAATACCATTCAAATGGATAGCAGAATAGCCAAAACAGCAAGACTCAGCCAATGATCAGCTACAGGAAGATCAATGAAGCTCTAAAATTACCTGGGAGTACTGTTATAATTAAAAGACGCCCATGTGAAGCTAAGGTAAAGGCAATAAGCCCCTGCAAAGTCCCATTATTGGAAAACAAGACGTGCTGAAGAGGTTACAATTTGCCAAAAAACACATTGACTGGCCTAAGGAGAAATGGCGCAACATAACTGTTACTATATTATTTTGTGGACTGATGAAAGACCGTTTGTCAGACTGAATTCAAGCCACAGAACACTGTGAAAACCGTGAAGCATGGTGGTGCAAGCATCATAATATGGGGATGTTTCTTGAATATGGTGGTGGTCTATTTATGTCATACCAGGGAACATTAATCCGTTTCAATACAGCAAAATACTTGAAAAGGTTATATTGCCTTATGGAGAAGAAGAAATGCTCTTAAAATGGGCATTTAATCAAGAAAACAAAGACGAGCAACAGTAAACGAGCAACATCTTGGTTCCAGACAAACAAGATTGACGTTATGGAGTAGCCAGCCCTATCCCCTGACTTTACTCTAATAGAAAACTTGTGGGGTAACCTCAAAAATGCTGTTTCTGAGGCAACAGAAATGCAGAAGAATTGTGGAATGTAACAGGTACCAGAAGTTGGTCGACTCCATGCAACACAGATGTGCAGCTGTTCTCAGAAACAGAGGTTATACAACTAAATATTAGTTCAGTGATTCAAAGGAATGCAAAAAAAGGAATAACATAAATTTTATACATTTTTCATCATGTTTTGATTTGGAATAGAATGTGCAGTGTTTCCAATGCATCTGTGTGTATTGAAATTAGGGATGCACCAAATCCAGGATTCGGAACGAATCTGGATCCTAATTTTTAATTAGGGGCAGGGAGGGAAAAGTGTGACTTTTTTTGTCACAAAACAAGGAAGTAAATGTTTCCCCTTTCCATCCCTAATTTGCATATGCAAATTAGGATTCCGTTCAGTATTCGGCCGAATCTTTTGCAAAGATTTGTGGGTTTGGCCGAATCCAAAATAGTGGATTTGATGCATCCCTAATTGAAATAAATGCTATTAAAAGGACTTTGTTTTATTCACTTTTTCAAGCACACTGCTATTATTCTGAACACAACTATACTTGTGTATCTTGTACTTCAGATTTACCATAGTCTTTGGTGGCAGAAATTTCCTGGAGTTTTGGCTTTAAGTTTGTCGGGAAAAGTTGCAGCACGTTAATGCTTATCTTCAACTTTGTGTAACCTAATGTCTAGAGATTTACTGATTATAGAGGGGTTAAGGCATACTGTGGAGTTGGCCCCTATGAGGGTCTGTGAGCAGTGGCAAGGAGTCTCAGTCTGAAGGCCAGTTAGGCTTAGATCTAAGGCAAACATATGTGATTTCCTTGCTGCACTTGAAAACCAAGCTTTGAGTTCAGCTTCGAGTGAGAACTAATTTGTTGTCCTAGATATTGTTGGAACTGTGACTAAATAGCACACCTATTTTCTATAACTATTGAAATGAGTTAAGAGAGGCCCTGACCAAAGGTTGAACCTCCAAGTGTTGCTTGAACTGAAAGTCAGGCAAACCTTGTATAATGGTCCTAGGCTGTACAATGATTTGGAATTGCATTCCTTCAACTGCCAGTGAGGTTGTCTTGTCTGCAATCTTGCCTAGTGTTGTAACCTGGCCGGTATTTTACCAGCCTAGCCGGTAAATTACCAGCCAAGACTGGGGCTGGTACTGCAAATTTACCAGCTATATTAAATCTACAGCCATTCCAATAGAACTCCAGTAGGACTAGAATTATTCTAAAAAGGTAGCTACCCTTGCTTAGCCTTCATAACCGTACTTCTAAATAGCAAAGTCACCTAGGGAGCATTGTTTCTTATCAAGCTCTCATCCCATTGGACCTGTAAGAAGCAACTTGTGCTCACTGACACTTTTCAAGCTATAATAGCCTGGTTTGCATGTTCACTGACTGGTCCAGATGATTCCCACAAATGTTTATGGGGCAAAAATTGCAAGTGTTTTCTCAATCTGTGAGTTTTAAATCATAGAGGCGGCACATTTCACAATTTAGCCTTATGTGCCAAAACCATTAATTAATAAACAATAAATAAAATGATTGGCAAACAAAATAGACTACTGCACACTGACTTCAACAGAGGACAGAACAGCTGGTAGGAAAACTGTAAACTATCTGGGAAAGGATTAGCAGCTTTTATTTGGGACTCTGTAATATTTTTTGTTTACAAGATTTATCTTGCAGCCCTGTCATTGAGTCCTACTTGAAATTAATAGGATAATATGAACTGTGGAATCATTGTGACCCAAGTCTAAATTCAATTGAAGTCGTGCTCCTGTCAGTTATTACTCACCATTGGAGGAAAGATTAATGGACGTAATGGATGAGGATGCATGCCTCTGATTCCATTTTAGACTCTGTACCCTCACCCCAGCTCTTTTGAACTGCCGAGCAGATGGATCAGGCGCTGGGCACTTGTCTTTGTAAGAATTCGGTTCCAGCGCTTAAAGGAGAAGGAAAGGTTAAAAACTAAGTAAGCCTTATCAGAAAGGTCCACCTAAATATACCAGTAAACCCTCAAAGTAATGCTGCTCTGAGTCCTCTGTCAAAAGAAACACAGCATTTCTTTCCTTCTATTGTGTACTCATGGGCTTCTGTATCAGACTTCCTGTTTTCATCTTAAACCTCCTTGCCCCGGGCGTGAGCATGCTCAGTTTGCTCCTCCCCCCCTTCTCTGCTGTAATCTGAGCCCAGAGCTATAAGTGAGCAGGGAGAGACTCAGGCAGGAAGTGATGTCACACCAAGCTAATATGGCAGCTGCTATCCTAAACAAACAGAGAGCTTCTAGAGCTTTTTTACTCCGGTATGGAAAAGCATTCTGCAGAATAAATATAGCATTCTAGCTTGCACTAATGCAGCTAATCTATTGGCAAAAAAATGCCTCCGTAGCTTTCGTTCTCCTTTAAAACATTTCCAAGCCCACAGTCCTGCTCTCAGTATACTAAAGAGAAAATAGCACTAGAAAAATCTCTCATTTTGCTGTATGGGGAAAGGCACATTAGTGAGTCCTGCAATGTGCTGTTGGGTGCCTTTCTTTTGTCATATCTAATTGCCTTTTTTTAATATCCGGAATGTCTGTCTGCAGTTCCAATACAATAGCACTTTAAGCCACTGAGGAGTTGATAGATTGTTGGGTTCACAATACCATGTCATTGTAGATGCATGCCACCTGGCTTATGGTCACTAACTAAAGAACATTTTAGAACATTTTGAAAGCAGCCTCACCATGATCTCGTTGTGTGACCAACAACTTTAAAACTAGATCTGGATGTTTAAGGGCCAGCTTCGACCTTCATCCGTTTTGGCCCTATTAGCTGCAGATCCTCTGTGGAACTGCTCCTTATCTTTTGGCAGGGATACTCTTGCAATGCTGACAAACTCAAAGCCTCCCCGATATCTTGGCATAGGTGAGTCAGATATCAGTCTGGCTGTCTGGAAAATCCTGATAGGCGAGTACCGGATCAGTGGGATTCTCTCGACAGAGCCCATTTTGTGATCTTATTATTATTGGGTCGTAGGAACACATGGTTGAATCAAGTCCAATATGGCCCTCCACCTGGGTGATAAAATCATGCAAATCTGTTTATGTATTTAAGTTCCACGTTGGTCTTAAACAATCTACTTGTTTGTCCAGTTTGCATACAGGATGGCCTAAATTGGAATTCACAACGTTGGAGCTGTCCAGTTAATGGCAAGGTGCTAGAACCCAGAATGAAACATTAACAGTTTATTTAAAAGGATACTGTCATGGGAAAACGTGTTTTTTTTGTTTTTTTATCAGTTAATAGTGCTACTCCAGAAGACTTTTGCACTGAAATCCAATTCTCAAAAGAGCAAACAGATTTTTTTTATATTCAATTTTGAAATTTGACATGGGGCTAGACATATTGTCAGTTTCCCATCTGCCCCCATTCACGTGACTTGTGCCTGCACTTTAGGATGGAAATTTCTGGCAGGCTGTTATTTCTCCTCCTTAATGTAACTGAATCAGACTTTATTTTTACTATTGAGTGTTGTTCTTAGATCTACCAGGGAGCTGTTATCTTGTGTTAGGGAGCTGTTCCAATTGTTCTTTTATTAGGCTACTGGGGGGGGGGTGATATCAATCCAACTTGTGGTACAGCAGTAAAGAATGACTAAAGTTTATCAGACCACAAGTCACATGACTGGGGGCATTTAACTTATTAAACATGAATTTGAACCATACAACACACACACCCAAATGGCACAGATTTAACCAGACTTTGTTTTATGCCTTGACAATGGGACTCCTCAATCGACCCTTCGCCTTCAGCCATCCCATTGAACTCCTTAGTTACACACAGTAATGAAACACAAGGAGCCAGAAATTGTGAAAATGGCCACAGCATTTATTAATATTTTATCAAATAAATAGGACCTTGCCAGCCTCACCCCAAGGCAATATTCAAAGCCTGAATAAGGGGTCGCTACTATGCTCTGCTGCTCCTCACTTGAGATCAGCATTATTTCATTATATCCATCACTGAGTATTAGGCTGCCTCTACCTACAGAGATGATGGCCCCAAATTCTGCTATGAGCAGGAGCTGCATCTCCCACCATGAGAGAAGTTCAGCAGCCCTGCTGTCGGTCCGGAATCTGCAGTGTGTCAATGATAGGAAATCCAAGCAGGCTGTCACCTAGCACAAGCAGTAGTAGCGTCTGTATCAGTCAACCCACTGTGCAGTCACAGGAGAGAACCTTCTTTTTCCCTCTTCTAAATTTACCTGTGCAGTACTCTGGCAAGTTCCTACTGTTGCTGTGACAAATAAAAACTTTAAATACATTATCATACAGTATATCCACTGTTTTGATCCAGAGGAAGGCAAAAAACCCAGCCTGAAACCACTGCCAATTATGCCTCAAGAGGGAAAAAATTCCTTCCTGACCCCAATGGTGATCGGAAACATTCCCTGGATCAAGCACTTGACATTCATTTAACATGAATAATAACATGCAAACACTCTCATGTTTATACTGTATAAACCACAATATAACAGTACATGTAATACCTCCACGTTTGCTTATTAATAGACAATATGGGAACATAAAGAGAAACCCCTGACATTTCACATAATATGCAAAAAATGGTGGGATGTTTCTACCTGCTCAGAAGATAAGGAAGTGAACTGCTTCTACCCCTGACATCACATCCCTCTCTTTCTCCACCCCGAGCCCAGCTTTCCCTGCCTTAACTCATTCCTTCTTACCCAATCACAGCTACATCTGATTCTGCCAATCTTTAAATATAAACCAATATAATCTGGCTGCTAGTCATTCGGATCCCTTGTCATGCAGCCCCTGCGCTTATAGCTCCAGGGCTTTCCTTTATTGTTGCTCTTATGAGACCATAAACACGGTTATCTATTAAACCTCTCCCAGGAGTGCTGGTTGATTTAGTTCTGCTGTGAACTGCTGGTATCTTGAATGCTGTTTAAGGCTTTCCTTCCCCAGAGTGTACATTTTCCAGAGTAGTTACAATATATGTTTATACAAAGTATAAATAAGAATCCATGTATTCACTTTTTACCTTTGTGGTTCAAGTGTCTGTGCATTAAGAGTGTGGATCTGTTCACCATGGTATGTAGAGACTCTTTGGAATTGGTGGCTTCTACACAATGTTGATCAGGACATGATAACAATGTAATGGACTATTAACTGTTTATTTATATGAATATGAAATCTGCCTTGTCCTTTCTTCCAAGTTTACAGCCCCGCACCCCTCTGTGTGTCTTGGATTGCACTACTTCCTTCACTTGTTCTGTCTTCTCAAGGATAAGAGGTTCTTGCAAGTTGGATCTGGCAGCGCCAGGGGCCTGTTTCTATCTGTGTGACAGCCTTTTTAATTTAACAGCACCGCCTTTGATGTTCTTCAAATATTTATAGGCAGGTTAAGATAATTCCAGCTGGGATTTTATTTATTTTTATTATTTATGATCGGTTTTCTTTGTAATTATGTTAACTCTTTCTCGGTAAGAGACTGATCAGTCAAAATTGCTGTTGTAGATAATGTTTAAGAAACCACTTCAGCACTGGATGTTATTAGTATTAAGGAAAGGCAAGGTCTGTGTTTCTTTCTTCATCTTGAATCAACAAAGATAAATCCTTCATAAATGTAAGTTGTATTAAAAAAAAAAATCTAACCGTGACTGTAAAAATGATAAAGAATTTGTTTCTCCCTTATATGACAGTATATTTTTAGTGACTTTGTGGTGACGGTTGAATAATATAAGCAATACTTTTTTTGCAGTTTCTTTTCTATATAGTTTACATCTAAGGGGCAGATTTATCAAGGGTCGAATTGAAAATTCGAATTTTTAATTTTTTATAGTTAAAACTGTCAAATCGAATAGGGAGTTATTCAAATTCAATTTGAGTTTTTGTTTAAAAAAAATTAGATTTTCAAGATTTAGCATACTCTGGCCATTTAATTTGACTATTCGCCAAGTAAAACCTGCCGAATTGCTGTATAAGTCTATGGGAGAGGTCCAGGGATCAATTTGGAGATGTTTGCAGCCTACCTGACATTCTGAGAAAAAAAATTCAAATTGAGTTTTTAAAATTCAAATCTAATTTGATTTGAGTTTTAGGGTCGATTTTAATTCTTTGGAGTTTAAAAAAAATCGATTTTATTAATACATGTGGTCAAGTTTTGAATTCATGGGAGTTTAGGGGAGTTTTCAAAAATTTGAAATTCGAACTTTGATAAATGTGCCTCCCAGGTTAAAGGATTGCATGGGGACGTGTAGTCCTCAGCGGATTGACCACATGAGGCAACTTCGGGCGACTTTGGAAAACAAAGTGATCTGAGTGCCATCCCGCCGGCAATTTACATTCTAGCCAGCGGAAAAGGCATTTAGGGGAGATTAGTTGTCCAATGAAGAGGCTAATCTCCCCCAGTAGCCATGTGTGCCACCACCCTAAGCCCTATCTTACTGCTATTGTCTACAGCTGGCTGGCCCCGTTCATCTTTTTATTTCAGCTAGAGAAATAGATAGGAAATATTAATTTCGTTTAAAGCTGGCCACTTAGATTCTCCTTATAAGGTGGCTGACTATTGGGTGACTTTTTAGGTATCTGACTGATTGACCTACATACTGAACAGACCTCTTGATAAGGATGCGCACTTGCACATTTTGTCCTGGGAAACCGCTTGGGAGTTCAAACTGATTTCAGTTAATGTAAAAAAAAAAAAAAATCAGATTTCAGTACCTAGCTGTTTAATCTCACTGTGGCAAGACAGAGACCATTCCTTCAGTCTGTGTTAGTGGGAGGCAGAGGACACTTGGCATAGCACTTATACTGGCAAAGCTCTCTGGTAGGAACGCAGTGAGCCATGTCTTTGCCATATCCCTCTTTCATTTACTTCCCACCTAGTCACTCTGTGGCCTGCAGAACAGATTAAAGCGGATTAAAATATGAAATTGTGATGCATTTGACATGAAAAAATAATAGAAGCAGTGCCTGCCAGCAGCAGTCTGATATGATCCCAGCAGCTATTTATCAGATGTATCGGTCCACAGCGATAACCATATTTTAATGAGAAATATATTATTCAGAGTGGAGATTCTGTCATTGAAAATGCTGACCAACTGCTAAAGGTTGCCAAGGCTTGGTTTATACATGTATGAGTGCTTAAATATTCTTGCATCAGGGAAATATATCTAGGCACCATTGATTTGGTTGTTTGCCAAGCGGGACCTCACCATCATCTCCAAACATAATGCATATGCTTTATATGCTGAAGGAAAGCGGCAGATTGGTTTGGAATGTGTGTTAGAGACATAGACCAAAGAGTTATTTTCACGCCTTCAGTAATGCTTTACCCAACAAATTGAACTGACGTGTCCTGCTTTCTGTGGCGTTCAAAGCACTTGTGCGCCGTCATAAATGAGTGCTGGGGGGTTGCTGGCTACTCACCGCATACTGTGAGAAAGGCAACACCCTAAGCAAAGCCCCCCGCTCTGGATTGAGTTGCACCACCCTGGGAAGCCAAAGCATCCTTTCTAGTAGGGTTGGGTTACCTCCTCTTGAAAGCAGAGCTGAGTAAATTGACTCCAGTTAGAAACAGACACCACGCGGTTAAAAAAAAAAAGTTATACAGAGCTGGCTGGATTCCCAAGATCTGTGGATCAACAGCAGAAATGACTTAATAGAAAACTTAGCTTCCCACACAGCTCCTTTTATACTTGAGTTTGAAGGTGGAGAGGTTCCTGCCTTGGCAATGGCAGAAAAAGCATGAGGCATTTTGCATATGTATGCCAATGCTTGGGCTTTAAAGTGCCTTCAGCTTGTCACAGTGACGTTGTGAACTGGTGGACCTGGAAACTGCATGTTCTGAGGCTTCTAGTGGACCTCTAGTAGATCCCAGATTTTCCCCCTCTGCACCTGAAGGGCCTACCAGGTGGCCATAGATGCAGTGTTAACGCGCAAGATATACAGTGCATGTAAGGAGGGAGACAAGCTGACCGATATCGGAGAATGCCTTTTTTTATGTTGGTCGGCTCATTGATGTTGCTTGGCAGAAAATTTTGATCGAGTGCCTTTGAAGGCACCCGAACATTGGCCACTGAATTGTCAGATACAGGTAGAATTCTATTGTTTCTACATGCTTATCTGACGAGTACACTCCAAGGTGTCTGTTTCATAAACAAATGACCAATGTCGCAGGAAACATTGTAGCATTAGCCCATGTTGGTGCCCTGTTTTGCCTGGGCTACTGAACAGGTGTCTCATACAAGCAATGTGTTTGAATTATCTATCTTGGTTTTTATATCCTCTACAATCCTGACTTGTGAAACAGTGTAGCAAAAGCCAGCTAATTAAAAGACTTGTAGAGCAACTGATTTCTTCTTCACGGTTTTAAAGGCATTGTTCAGTATAAAAATAAAAACTGGGTAAGCTAGATAGGCTGTGCAAAATAAAAAAAATGATTTCAATATAGTTAGCTAGCCAAAAATTATAATCTCTAAAGGCTGGAGTGACTGAATGTCTAACATAACAACACTACTTCCTGCTTTGCAGCTCTCTTGGTTTCCACTGATTGGTTACAAGGCAGTAGAGACTTGAGGGGGGCACATGGGTCATAACCATTTGCTTTTGAATCTGAGCTGCATGCTGAGGATCAATGAAGTGTAATGGGTAAATCGACAATTGATATTCATGTGTTTATTTTTTTTTGTAACTTTTTCTATTCCTCCTTCTCAGTGAACAATAAACTTATTTTCTGTTAAGAGCCTTAATTATACATTCTTAGGGGCCTTATAGCTATAATTGTTGTGTATTCTGCACTGTCTGCCATTAATAATTATTTGGCTTACAGTAGCCAAACACAACATCAAAAGCTGCATATTCCTCCTTAAAAATGTCAACACCTTCTCTATTCCTGCATTCAGCGGTCTCCTTACAGAATTGTGTATATGTGTGTTTGTGTCACTGCTATTTTACGACGACACACTTATAATACACAAAAGCAGTAAATATTCCAGAAAGTATATAGTTAGAAATGGTACTTAGTGCTGTCATCAGTCATAAGACAATTATTGTCTCTATATAAAGTTTTCTCTATTTGCGTCGGAGCGCGTGTAAATCGTCCGTGAAGTCCTACCCTTATAAGACCGTCCCACTGGCAGTGCGAGAAAATATTGTCTTGCTGATATTCAATCACTCTATTTCAAAGTTGTTGGTTGTGTTATGCATTGCTTCCTTTTATAGTGCCTAAATGCCAGTTTTGCTTCAGGTATTTCTGTTCTGGCGCATTGAGGGTCGCAGCAGAGGCATTAAAGAGCCAATGATAGGCAGCTAGCGGCACTTGGATCACACAACATTCACCAGCAGCCAATCGGAGCATTGATTTACCTTTAATAATAGCCCATGGGAAATGTTATTTTAGCTTACATGACTTGTGGGACTCCCCAACATTTCTAACTGACACCTGCAAGGAATTGCTTACTGGAAGGAATGCAGATTCGTTCTTTGCATTTGTTGGGAAGCTGCCATACGAAGTGCATTATTTGGGCAAAGCCATCGAACAGCGCGATTTTCTTTTAAGCCAGACGCTTTTGGGAAATCCATTGGATTAGTTTGTCAATTTGAAATGTATGCTCACTTCAAAAGAAAAAAAAAAAAAAAAAAACAATTTGAAGATCAGTAAAATTGCTTGCCGTGTTTGTGGATGTGACTTCCTTAAGGGTTAAAAAGTATGAAAGGTAATGGAAGTGGGTGGTGGTGGAGAAACCTGTGCAGCCAAAGCCATAATGATCCTTTAAAAAAAAAAAAATCCCCACACCTTTCCTCCAGGCTGGCAGAAATGTACAGATCAAAGCACTCGCAAGCACACACACACTCACACACACACACACACACACACACACTCACACACTCACATCTTTCAAAGCTCTGCTCGATTGATACTGAAAACGGAAAAGCTGTTGGTGATGTAATATAGCTTTTAATTTCACCCCCTCCTGCCACCCTCCCCTTCTCTCTCTCCCTCTAGGTTTAAACAAAGGCCGCCCTTGTTTATTTAGAGAAGCAAAGTGTGCTGAGAGCTAGGGAGGGAAGGGAGCAGAGATACCCAGGTATTTCAAACTGCTGCCTGATTTTGGGGAATGCTGCCAGATATCAGAGCGACTGCCACCCAGGTTGATGCTCAGTTTGTATTATTGGTATTAATAACCTGTTGACTGCTGGTATGGGGCAAACAAGTATGCTAGTCTGCTAGTTCTTGTGGGTGTTGGGGGTCAGGGGTCTGATGGTTTCTTTACAAAATAAATTCTATTGAATCTGATGTCATCAATATATTTTTTTTTTTTTTGTGTTTTACTTATGGGCCAGAAATACCAGAAAAAACGAAAATAGTCCTCACTAAGGCTCATTTATTAACATTTGGGTAAATTTGCCCATGGGCAGTAACCCACAGCAACCAGCCAGGTAGAACATTGAATGCAACATTTAGATCGGTTGCAGTTGGTTACTGCCTGTGGGCAAATTTGCTCAGTGTTGATACATGACCCCTACTGTGTTTTGAATGCATGATATTTGTATTTTGTAAAATGCCACAAGTTTATCTGGATGGGCTTTTGGAGCAGTTATCATCATTTGTATTGCAGGTTACACCATGTGTCACAATAATTTGCGACAAAACAGTGTTTTATAAATAATTTAAAGCCACTGGATTACTTGGTTCAACTGAAAGCGAAAGTTCTAGAAAAATGAAGGCTTTTTTTTGAGATTTTAGTAGCGAGATGCAACTAGAGCAGTGATCCCCAACCAGTTGCTCATGAGCAACATGTTGCTCTCCAACCCCTTGGACAGTGAATACAACAGCATTCACTGTCACTCATTGCCAATTCAAGTTGGTGACTGGAGTGATTTGAAGCACTGTATTTGATATTTAGCTTGGCAGACTAGAGCACAAAACAGGCTATTTTCTGCCTTCGACATCAGTGTAGCACCTAATCAACATAAATCACAGGGGTGTAAGATTATAAAAACCATAAATATAACTGGATATTCAAAAAAACAAATCCGCTATTTGACGATGAATAGTAATAACCCATTGTAATACTTTCATTAAAGTGTTCTGGCTGATGTGCAGCTTGTTGCGGATGGGCCATGATCTCCTTCTTTCTATTGTAAATCACAGGTGTCACAGTACCTCACCTGTCACCTTTTTGCTTGTTTCTTGGTATAGATAATTTTTTACCCAGAACACCCCTACCTCATGTAGGCATAGTAATAATGCCATTATTATTGTTACTACTCGCAGCACCCCTGGTTAATTGCTGGAATTTCAGTAGGTATAGTTAATAGCAGGCAGATGCTTTATTTTCTTCCCACAGTACTATATGACTGTCTGCTACTCTGAATAAAAACTTAAGCTAAGAAGCCAAATGTTTTAAAGAAAGACCGAATAGTAGCCATAATTATTAAAGTTTAAAATGTAACGGAATTTTACTCTCAAGAGTATTTACCCACGAGTGGTTGCTCCGAGGGTGTTTCTCTGAATCCCACTGCACGGCATTGAATGTAGTCACTGGCTCCATTCATCCCTATGGTCCTTTACAAACAGGCACAAATATGGATGCCACATGAAGCAAACCTGTATCAAAATCTCTCCCCCCCCCCCCCCATTGGTATAGACCTCTAGGGAGAAATACAATGATTTGATATATGTTATGCTACTTGGTGTAAAGGTGGCCTTGCATAAAAGCTGCCGATTCAGCCCCACAAGACTAAGACCCCCTGTCTATCCAAAAATCAGCCAGATCTCTATTGGCCAGGTTAGACAATACAGTCCGTTATGGTCTGATGTGGTCTTCTCCCGTCAGTTCTCTGTAGGCCCTACTGTATGATGCAGACGTTGGCCAGAGGATGTCCAAATTGAGAAAAGATATTCTTTGTGCTTCGAGGAGCAAGCATGAGACCAGGACAATGCATGTCTGCCTTTCAACCCCCCTATTGCCTTTGTTTCCAAAAAAATGACTCTTACTTATTTTATTTCTTTCAATTTTGTGGTTTGTAAATGTTGAGTAGGAGCAAGCTGTATTTTAGTTAGAATTCCTATGTATAGATGTTCTCTTGGTTTACTCAAGTTGCTCTAGGGAACTGCTCAAGCTGATACTTTCTGCAGGTGCTTTATTCACGAAATATAAAAGTGACTGCCTCTAAGTCAGACTGCGTGTTTAGGGCACAGCGTCACCTTGAATTACAGGGGTATTAGTGCTCCCTTTTGATGTTCCTTTCTGCTTCCTGAGTCGTCTCACTACCTCTTTGATGGATTATTGCATTTTGCCATTTCAAAGCTTGGGTATTGTGTGTCTGGCTAACCGTAAAACAAAGACTTCTCGTTCCTGTCTGGCCGTTTGCTCAATGACCCCGCAAAGAACTGGAGTTCTCAAACACCTATATAGGTTAAACTAACTGCTTAATTACTAATATGATATTTTATTCTGTCAGTGCCTTTTACTCATTTATAATTCTAGTAATTATGTATATTCTTAAAAATGAAACCGAAGGTTAGGAATATGTTGGCACTACAAATGACGGCATCCCAAGTGGTGGCGACTGTATTGCTTAGATGGCTGCATAAATTCCCATTTATTAACAGTTTAGCCATCAAATGGCAAAGTATTTGGTTTCATTTTTTAAGCTACACAGTTTTTTCTTCTTTACAAAATATTAAAATAACACCAATTATCAAGATAAAAAAATATTTTTTATAAACCAATATGTAATTAAATGTCACTAGTGCAGTGACTGACATGGACCTTCCATGCCCATGTTTTGTCATGGGGACAAAGCCTGAATATTTTTCCATTGTGGGTAGTGATGACTGCAGATTAAACTCTAAATCATATAAAAAATACCATATGCATTTAGTGATTTAAGTGTTTAAATTTGAAATTATCACTAGCCACAATGGGTAGGCATTGTGTTGTCCGAACAAAACGGTTGAAATTGTCCCTCCATTGCTTTGTATTGTAACTGCATGGTCCCAGCTAGTACCATTGTCAGGAAATTATTGTTTTAATGCCTTGTTAATGATCACTCATTGCTTGGTTCCTTCGTTGACTGTGGCCAGTGGAGCATCTGTATAGAGCAGACGTCCCAAACCTTTTTCACCCGTGAGCAACATTCAGATGTAAAAAGAGTTGGGTAGCAACACAAGCATGAAAAATGTTCCTAGGTATTGCCAAATGAAGGATGAGATTGGCTATTGGTAGCCCCTATGTGGACTGGCAGCCTACAAGAGGCCCTGTTTGGCCATAGACCTGTTTTTTATGAAACTAAAACTTGCCTCCAAGCATGGAATTGAAAAATAATCACCTGCTTTGAGACCAACATGAGTAACATCAAAGGGTTGGAGAGCAACATGTTGCTCACGAGGTACTGGTTTGGGATCACTGGTATAGAGATTGTATATTGTCCCTCTTTTGACTTTGGTTTCCTTGTAAATTGAGATTGTAATACCGGTTCAACCGCTATGGTCACTGGTTGGAAAATAGAAATCAAAGAAGACATTGGGCAGATACTGATGTTAAAGACCAGATAAAGCCCTGCAGGATGTGTTAGTCCAGTGTGAAGGATACAAATAATCATCATCGTCATTTTATACCTCCTGCCAACTTTTGCTGTGAGTCCCAGACTGACAGCAGGAGCAATTGAAGGTTAATTTCGGTTGAGGAGAATTTGTTGGTGACTGGGCAATGGGTTCCGACGTGAGTCAACAATTTGGAAAGTGTGACAAGTTAAGCGAGCATGGTAATATACTGTTCAATGTCTCGGCAAGAGTAAAACTATTTTTTTTTCTGGGGGGTGTGGTAGTTTATTTAATCTAGGGATGCACCAAATCCAGGATTTGGTTCGGGATTCGGCCGAACCGAATCCCAAATTTGCATATGCAAATTAGGGGCGTGAGGGAAATTGCGTGACTTTTTGTCACAAAACAAGGAAGTAAAAAATGTTTTCCCCTTCCGACTCCTAATTTGCATATGCAAATTCGGATTCAGTTCGGTATTCTGCCGAATCTTTCACGACGGATTCAGGGGTTCGGCCAAATCCAAAAAAGTGGATTCGGTGCATCCCTAATTTTTTTTTTTTTAACAATTCTTTTATTGTGCAATTATAACAATACAGACAAACAGTTGTATAATAGCATTGCATCATTGTTTTCTTTTACACTAACCAATTAAACAGTTCTTACAAACTTAAACCAGCATGATGTCATCATTCACTTACAGGTGGTGCATCCCTAATTTAATCATCCACAACATTTCATGTGTATTAGCGGGCACAGTTCATGTCATATAACTTGCTGTAGTGTGTGATACTGTGCAAATGATCCCCCCCTTATGTGTTTATTGCATTAAAAGAGCACCTACTGAGTTATGAAAATAAGCAGAGTAGCTGTCATTTGTGGTTCCTACCCAGAAAATGCCCCACAGGTGGAAATGGGCTCTCCTCTCTGTTGAAAGGAGCGTTTGCTAACAAGTCTGAGTTTAATGGCTCCAGCCCTGAGAGAGAGGGAGAGAGGAGACCTGACGGCTACAGCTCTGCTGTCCTTTGAAAGCTGAGATCTTTAAAGTGCAGCCAAATGCTTAGTGAGTGAGGAATGATGTGCAATGGAAAGATTGTGTCTTACTTCCTGCTAACATGCTCTGCATTCTATACCTCATTTATTATACCTTCTTCAAAGCGACGCCTCAATCTGGGGACACTGTGATTTCTCCCCTTCCAAAAGGCCCCCTTGCAGCATGTGATCTTGTCCTGCAGAAATCATTTCCCTTACTTACATCAATTTGCTATCCCTTGCGTTGTGATTTATAACACATTTCTCACAGTACACTGGAACACTAGGCACTTGAACATCTCTAAAAAAAAAATGTATTTGCACGTTGATATTCATTTTTATTATGTCAAATCATGAAATAACCATGGGAAAGTGGTAGAATGCATGCTTCTATTTATTTATTTATTGGTTACTTTCCAATGCAACATCTCCAGTTACTCTGCAAGCAAACATGTTTCTTGTAAAAAAAAGTTTTATTGTTGTATGAACAGGGTTCATTAGCCCAGTAATACTGTCTATTACCTAGGATCCCTGGTCACAGAGCTAGAGGGCAATTACTTCTTATGCATAAATAGGGATAAATCACTTGCACACCTTTCTCTAGTTCATATAAACAAGCTGCTTTGCAGCAATGGCGATACTCGTGTATAAGCCGACCCGAGTATAAGCCGAGGTACCCAATTTTACCTACAAAAACTGGGAAAATGTATTGACTTGAGTATAAGCCTAGGGTGAGAAATGCATTTTAGGACATATTAAGCAGAACACACCAGATGCCATAGTGGAGGTACCTGAATGAGCACGCTTTTACCTAAACACGCTGATGTTACAAATCGACGGCCTCCCGTGTATTATATAGAGAAGTGACAGCAGCTTTAGACTGGCTGGAGATGGCTAGAGGTTGTTGTGTAACACCACTATATATTCACTAGACATACCGTATTCGCGCTTCCAGGGGCTGCAGGAGGGGAGTGGCTGATCTTGTGCCTGTAGGAACCTTATCACATGTGTCGCTGTTTCCGGTCGGTGCTACCGTATATTGCACCCATTGCTAGCTGCTGCGTGGTGTCCTCGAGATCTGGATGCGCAACTGGAGCTCCCCGGGCTCGGGGGTTCAGGCAGGGCATCTCCTTTACTGTGCGCTGGTATCTCTCCTCGAAGCTGTCATTTAGGAAGTGCTGGATCAGGGCAGTGTTGCCGACCCCAAGGATGCGGGGCCACCGAGGAGCTCCTGAAGCGAAGCCTTTCATTAATACAGCCTTTCGCGTACTGACTCGAGTATAAGTCGAGGTAGAGTTTTTCAGCAAATTTTAGGTGCTGAAAAACTCGGCTTATACTCGAGTATATACGGTATATGGTGGAGGATAAATAGTGGATAACAGATAACATAATATTCTACAGAGCTTACCTGCTATCTGCTGTGTAACATGAGCCTTTTCTCCTTTGAATAGCTGCCCCATTGCTACACAGCAGCTTATTTATATAAACAATAGTAATGTTTCTGAAGCAAACACAGCAGTTTTACTAGTGCAGGGCAACACTGCATTATATTTGTATTAAATGGGGTCGTTCACCTTCCAACACTCAGTTTAGTTGTTTTCAGATTGTTCACCAGAAATAGACTTTATCCACTTACTTTTTTTTTTTTTTTCTACTGTTTTTTTCAAAATCTACATTTAAAGTTGAATGTCCCTGTCTCTGCTGTTTGAGTCTGGCAGTTCAGTAATTCAGGTGCAGACTCTAAACTGCTACAATTTTGCAACATTTAATTGATACATTTTTCAGCATCTCTGAAGTATTAGTAACCATTGTATCATTTCTTATAGTTGCCTCTAATGAAACTCAGGGATTCAGATCAGCAGGGACAAAGATAAGAAATGTATAAATTTACCTGTAGAATAGTTTACCGGGTCAGCGACCCCCACCTTCACAGAGCTGCTTGAGAAGGTAAGAAATTACACTTCAGTATTAGAAAAACTGTTACACAGAAAGTAATTGGAAAAAGTATTTAATTCTGGTGAACTATCTGAAACCAACTGAACTGAAAAAAGTGTTGGAAGGTGAAAAACCCCTTTAAAACACTTTCATTTTTTAAGATACTGTTCCTTTAAAGGGGTGGTTCACCTTTAAGGGTCAGTCCACACAAGCAGATTCGGGGAGATTAGTTGCCGGCTGAAATGAAAATCGCCTGCTGCACAGCACACACGGCGCTTCGTTTTCCGAAGTTGTCTCACAAGGAAACTACGGCGGCAACTTCGGAAAACAAAGCGCGGCTTGTGCATTGCCGCAGGCGATTTTCATTTTAGCTGGCGGAGGGCAGGGGGAAGACAGTTCGGGGAGATTGTCGCCCAGAAGAAGAGGCGATTTGTCGTTGGGGCGACTAATCTCCCTGAATCTGCTCGTGTGGACTGACCCTAAATTTGTTATAGAATGGCCAATTCTAAGCCACTTTTCAATTGGTCTTCATTATTTATTTTTTATAGTTTTTTTTTTTTTTTTTAACTTATTTGCCTTCTTCTCCTTGGACCCTAGCAACCAGATTGCTAAAATCTCAAACTGGAGAACTGCTGAATAAGAAGCTTAATAACTCAAAAACCACAAATAAAAAATGAAAACCAATTGCAAATGGTCGCAGAATATAACTCTTTACATCATGCTAAAAGTTAATTCAAAGGTAAGCAACCCCTTTAAGGTTGTTCTTTTGACTTATTCTGGGAGTAACTGGACTGTTGCTTGAGGCATGGGACACCAATCTGGAAGCTGGCGAATGACTGACTAGGCATTTTGATTACTTCCACAAGTAGTGGCTATCAAAATGCACAGGGACACCCTGCTAGAGTAAGGGCTGTTGTATAATACACAAGAAAAATACATGAACAAATACACGAACAAGAGAGCGGTTAAAGGGAATAAAGTGTAAATTAATAAAGATAAGCTTCCCAATGGAACTAGGTTCAAATATATAGGGATAATAAAGCAAACTGGTTTGTTTCCCATCAGTAGAGCTAACCAGTGGGTTTTCAGGGAATTCCCTAAGATAAGAAAGGAGGGTTTATTTTAGGGCAATGAGTAGTTGTGTTTTCTCTGTTTTACCCTCCAGGCCATGAAATTATCTTCCACAGATGGGTAATCGTTTTTTGAAAAGGGCCAGAGTTGGCTACGCTCTTTGCTCCAAACATCGTCATTTTAAAAAAAATGCATAAAGTTTCCAGTACATATGTTTGTTTATCAACCTGAGAACAATCACCGTGAGTGGCACAAAAAAGGTTAAATCCTACAGAATTCGACGTATTTTATTTTCATACCAGTACCAGGAATTTGAGTTGTTGAAAGTATGGCTCTTGAAAACTCTGGTGTATATATTTATAAGAGTTAGTCGCTGAGTATTTGGCAAAGAGCTCCGCTGCTAGAGACCTTGTCAGACTTCCCCCAAGGTCGTGTGTTCATTAAGAGCAACTGGCATTTCATCCCATACATGCCATTCCAGCCCACAAACATATACACGCACACACATCACAGCTACTGGCCTAACATTCCACCCCATCGTCTTTAAAGCTTTGCCTGTAATATATGAGCTGGCTGAAGTGCCTAGATTGTTATGTAGGCTCAGCACAATAAATGTGAACTCGCTATACACAAGCTTTCTGATGAAAAGACATACCACTATATAACACATTTTCATGCAGTGGGGCCAACGTGCTCCCTGTAAAGCTATAGCGGAAAGAAAAAAATAGGCAGAAAACAAAAAGCACCTATACAATGGTTACCAATAGATAAAAACACTATTAACACAGTGATGCTGATTAACTAATATGGGTTGTGAGTTGCACCAGCGGCAACCGATCAGTTTAATTTAGTTAGAAAAAAAAAAAAAGCAAATATCTTACTGGTGGCTGTGGCTAAGCTGCACTGGTGCAATATGTAGCACCTTTGTTAATAAATCACCCCCAATATAAGGTGGCACAGGACATTCATGTGGGTTGGCAGGATGTTAAATTGGTAGCTGAAGCATGAGATAATATATTAAAAAATGGGGTGACTGTTTCTGGGTAACAATAGTGATAATCTCTTCTCCTTTTTATGATTGTTTACCTAACTATACATGTCATTAAATATCAGCCAGTTGCCTCCAATATTTGCATTGTTTTCAATCAACAAAACTTGATGTGTTGGCCTACTGAAAACCTCTATTAATCTTCATGTTCACTGTACCCACGTTGGCTTAAGCAACAATAAATGTACATATATCTCCATTCATCACTGCATAGGGTTTTTTATTTTTATTTTTTTTAAACCTGGACTGAGAATGCTTATTGTGTATTTTTTATATAGGCACCTGATGGCATGTGCCTTTCCTTTTAGACAACATCTGTAGAACCTTTTCATTGCATTTTTATGATGTAGCAGGGAGGAGGAATTTCTATGCCTTTTTAGTTATTATTCTGGAGTTGGGTAGGAACTCTGCTTGTATCCAGCTGCTGGAATCTGGCAATACAGGATCACATTTTTTAAAGAAACGTATCACGTGTACAGGGAAAATTGTCCCAAATTGATATTTTCCCGTGAGCAAAATGTATGTAGCTTTAGTCCTTTGCACGAGATCTGTGTGTGAAGTTGCTTGTTGTTTACCATCCCCAAATGAAGCTGCACCAAAAGAATGCAAATTACACGGAGAATGGTAAATTGGCAGAAATAAAAAGGCAGGGGGGGGCTTCTATTTTTCTGTTCTGACTTGCTGCATATCTGATCACCCCCTCCCTTTGAATGATAGTCTGCTTCTGTTCTGGCTCCCCCCCTCTTGTGTATCCTGGCTCAGCCGCACCCCAGAGCTGGCTATGGCAGCTGCAGAATTGGGAGGGCGAGCATGCTTTCTACCCATGCAACTGCTCCCCTGGCAACCAGCTCTTTGATGATGACCCCTTGTGGTCTGCTTGTTGTCTCTCTTGTGTAGAATTATTGATTGGAGTTTAGGGGGAAGGGAGGCTTGGACTTCAGTCTATTTTCTTGCAAGTTTTCCCAGCAAGAAACTCTTTAGATTCTTCTGTGTTGAGGTCCAAAGCAGAATCACAGATGCGTATCCATAATAGCAGGCTTTTCTGTAAACTTAGAAAGTGTGAGAGCTGAGCGTAAATATTTGTTTTGTTAGGACAGGCATTTTTTGTCTGTTTGTATATCTAGCCCTGGCTCATCTATATCTACTTGGCATTTATGTCAGTACCCCAGAGATTGGGATTATTTTGTTCTCCGTGCAATAATCATAATTGTGAAGTAACGCCAAGTCAATATTTTGAAGGCTCCACTGAGACAGAGACTAAAAAGTATTGTATAAATGCTGTAAAGTGCTACAGAATAACTAGGTGCTTTATAAATAAGGGATAACAATGTTCAGCCAGCATTATCATCCGTTTTTATAAGAAAATTGAGGATATCGGCTCCATTGACCAGGTTTAAGGGAGACAAGATTGGGGACACAAGATATAATATGAAAATTGGTACCTTCTTTGGAATAAATATGTACTTGTGCCTTTTTTAAAACAGGTCCATTAAACTTTTACCATATGCACAGCTTACATGATATGCTGCCTGTTAGAGATGCTTCTGTTTTCCCATGGCAGAGATAGTCCACTTTAGACTTAGGGGCCAAAATCTAACCTTTCAATTAACAGCTGTGATGGACATTGCAACAATATTTTTGTATATTTATCAAACGAGTTTGCCTGGCAGAAAGTGTGATGCCCTAAAGCCTCTGAATCTGACACAGATCAAAGAGACCAATCCAAAAGGGGGTCCTCAACCACTCATGCAGAACCAATGGCTGAAAGACGTTGAAACATCCTTCCTGGGCATGACCGCTTCCATTGAAGAATGAAGTGCTGCCACTATTCAGAAGGTTGAAACTACTGTTACCATATCCTCTGTGTACATCCCTCCCCCTGATGGAGAGAATTACACAGAACCATCAGAGAAAGGCTATTCTTGATGAAGGATACTCTAAAGACAATGCCAGGCAAATGTCCATAGAGACAATCTCCTTAAAGATCCCAAGCAGATGTATTAGAAACCTTTCAAGTTTAAAATACTGTCAAAATGATCACAAATGAATGGGAAAAACTACTGACAAAAAGCTCTAAAGTGATATGGCTAGACATTTTATACGCTTCCCTCAACCTACTAAGGAGAAAAGGAACCAAATACCCAAGGCTGATGAATTGGTAGCCAAAGTCACCAGAAAAGCCACTAGAAGATGCACCTTTTCTCCTTTCCATATTGGAAAAATTGTAAAAATTAGCAAGCAGCAAAAAACAAGTCATTATTTGTGGCATGCTATCTGATGATAGAATGTTTTGTGAAGCTGACCTATCCTTTAATTGCTGTTATGAAATGTAATCTTTTGTGTGTCTTGAATGAGAGAATTGTTTTATAACCCACTTATGCTGAAACAATAAATAGAACACACAAGGATGGCTTGTGGGGCATGTCGTGGGCTTGAGCCATGTAAAAGAATAATAGTTTTTTTGTTAAAATACTATGCGTCCAACAAGACCCAACTTCATATTCCTGTGCCAGCACAAGTACCCTTAGTAGTGGAAGTATAGGGGTACCAGAACTTGTCTGTTTTTGTTATAGGAGTTTCAGATGCAGTATGAGAGTTTGAGGTTAAGAAATTCATTTGCTTCTAAGCATCTTTGGTGGCAGTTGGCGTTTAGATCAATGCTGAAGGCAGATTACAACCCATAACAATAACGGTGGGACTTTGAACTCATCAGTGTTATCATCAAGGCTTTTCATTTTATTGAAAACTTTCATCCTTTGTATTCAGTTGTTTTATTGCCCTTGGTTCTCCATATGCCTCCATTCTATGGAGCGTCTCATTATGCAATAAAGTTGTCTGAATGGGCCCCTTCATCTGATGATGAGCTACAGCTTACAAGATCCACCAAAAAACCCTCGAAGAGTCCGAAGACTATCCATGGACACAGGAAGTAGTAGTTTAACTGTAACTGTAGACCTGCAGGATAGACAGCGCGGCTTTGTAGTGGCTATTTTGTTACAGTTTGGCATTTTTTATGCAATATAATTTACCAAATTGTTGGTATGAGATTGGACTTTTCATTGTATCATGATAAAAGGAAAACCTAATATAATATATAATAAATATAGGTTTCTGAAATCTCAGAGATAAGGCAGTTGAAACCAGTTTTCTTTTATCAGTGGAATAAACAGGCAGAAATAGATTGCTCCATTTTGCCCTTATCGTGTGCATTTCCGGAAGGGACCTTCCAAAAACTACCTCAACAATGTGCTGCTCCTAGAAAACCCCCTACACACCCAGCCCCCCCCCCTCCCAACAAAACTCAGTACATAGTCATTGATTTAATTTCTAAAGGCCAGTGGAATGCATGGAGTGATGTGCAGCAGCTCCTGCCAAGCTCAGAGAGGTTGGGAACATATCTTGGTTTCTGTTGCTTCATGCCCTGTAGCAGTAAGGAATTTGAGTCCTAACAAAAGAAAACTGTAAAACATTATTTGTGTGTGTGTTTTGTTCCTTTAACCTGTTCTTTGCTGGGCACCAGTTCCCAAGAGCCCATCTCTCTGAGGGTATTCGATTAGCTCAACTGATTGCTCTGTGCTCTTTAATCCCTTTCATGCTCTCTACATCTGCTGTTTAATTAGGAATGTCACAATGAACCATACAGAAGCTTCTGCCAGAGCTTTGCTTCCCTAGAGCTGAAAAAGTGCACTTGAACTAGAGAATAAAAAGATTTTGACTCTCTTCTTCGTGATAAGATGTCTCTGTTCTTATAGATGCCTTCAAAGCACCATCAAAAGCCTGTCATAACGAACAGCTATTTTTCTTCATTGTTCTCGCTTCTAGAGAGTTCTTAACAGCAGAGTTGAAATGGAGTTGCTCATGCAGGGTAGAATATTTTGCAAGAACCAGCATGCAAATCAAGATTGTGGGGACTTTTAAACTGTTGTATACAAAAACTGGGTTAAATTGTTTTTCCAAAGTTGTTCCTAGGCAAATTAATATGTTACAAATTGTATATATAATATTATTTTAGCAAACTAGTGGCTTTCAAACTTTTTTTTAAATTCCACCTTCCCTTTTGAGGTCCATCACTTCAAAGAGGGTTGAGAAATCTTTTATTACAGATATGAAAGCATCAATATACCAGCCATTATGCAATAATTCTAAGAATATCTCGGCAACAAATAAGTATGCACCCCAATTCTCATTCTAAATGAACTTTAAGATGGGCAGATCTCTGTAAAAGAGCAATGTCAACCTAACCAGCCTTACGGATGCTTTAACCTGGCTCTTACTCCAGGCCTCCATAGGGAGGCACTCACTGTTGAACCACTAAAATATGGTAATTATTGTTAGTAATGGATTGTTAGGCTAAGGCCACACTAGGCGATAGTGCGGCGATTTGACTCGCGGCGACTTTTCGCCGCGACTTTTAAGCCGCAATCGCTGTGGAAACTTTTGCGCTGGCGTCTATGGGGAATCGCCAGCGTAAAAACACACGCGGCGATCTTTTTTCTATTGTCGCTCGAAATCGCCTCGCTAGGCGATTTCGAGCGACAATAGAAAAAAGATCGCCGCGTGTGTTTTTACGCTGGCGATTTTACGCGATTCCCCATAGACGCCAGCGCAAAAGTTTCCACAGCGATTGCGGCTTAAAAGTCGCGGCGAAAAGTCGCCGCGAGTCAAATCGCCGCGCTATCGCCTAGTGTGGCCTTAGCCTTAGACAAGAATAAACCCTATAGAACTCTGATCTTTATGTTCCATCATGTTTCCGTGGAAACTATGACTTTATATGTATTCAGCTGAAGGCTGTCAAGGAATGGTCATCCGATTTAGATCAAAATAGTAAGGCCACAGATCATGGGTCATCCCGTTTAGATAGTGGCATGCATTTCTGCCTTCTGAGCAGTCTCTGGAACATCTTATTACCTTTTAGCCTATGTATGAGCCCCCGGTACCTGCAGAGATCTGGAAAATAGCAATAATACTGTCTTGAATTGTGGGGAAGGTCTTCACTGCAGCTCTTATGTCTGAAGTACTTCCAACAGCTTCCTGAGCAGCTGTGGGTCCCCTCCCTGATGGGATAGCCGCCTGGCCTTGATTGCACTGGATATTTTAGGAAACCACTGGTGTACATAATCTGACTTCCTACTGTGGTCTAGCACGCAATGTTTGGGTGTTTGGGAGGCTGCTGGCCTTCCTGCTTCTTGTAGTAACTAATTTGAAATGGGCATTCCGTGCCCCAGCAACAAATGTTATCTTAACCCTTAGAAAAGTCAGTCCGCATAATACAGTAATAATCTTACTCAAGGATGAGTTTTTTTTTAATCTTTTATCTCCGAACAAGAAGTTTGTGTTATTTGACTTGTGCCGAGTTATTCAAAGTGGTAAGTAACTTTACATGTTATATTTGCGAGTTTTCCAGCCAGATAAGTGTGTCTTCTCCCATCTACCTTTATACTTGTATTTCAAAGGCTCACTGCCCATAGTAGATTGAATAAAGAGAAGGGGGGCTGGGAGGTCTCTAAGGAAGTGAGTAGCCACGAAACGCATCAGATGACAGACACTTTTATTTTAATCAGATGTGTTAATAAAATGAACATTTTTTTTTAAATTGAAATCTTGGAGTTAGTGATTATTGAGAGGTCCTGAAGGGAGCTGCTACAATTGGTGACCGTTTCTGTACATGTGGTTCAAGTATATAGAGGACCCTCTTAAGACTCATCAACACTGAGCTCATTTGGTTCCCATCATCTCTTGTATTTATATTTTTACTTACAGTGGACAATATGCCCCAACATGAGCCAGGGATTCCTAGATTATTTGAGCCAATGCAGTTTTTACGGCCTCCATGTAGGTTTGTTGTGCAACGGAAAGATACCAACTGGAGCACATGCACAACAGAAGACAGTGTGTTTGTGTGTTGTTTTTTAAAACTGCAGTACCATAGTGGTAAATTTGGCATAAGTTACCCATAGTTCATCAAATGATAACCTTTTATGGATCTGTGTCATTAATGAGGTGTGTGTGGTTTATGGAGCAGGGAAACCATCTTCCTCTAGAATATTCACTTCTTTAGTTGAATGATGTTAAACTCCAGCTGCTGTGAACTGGCAAGTGCAACAGCTGTATCAGATTACTGGAAGCTTTTTGTTCAGAAAAGCCATCAATGCAATGTATTTTTTTCCCTCAGTAGTGTGCGTGTATATCAGTGTTTAGTTAAATACAATACAAGGGCATTCTTACAGTTTTTCCCCTTTTCCTTGGCTCCTATTAGGAGCCCTTTAGACCAGTCCTTCGTGCTGTTGCTCATTTGACTAAAAATGGGTACTTTTTTATTTTCAGCTTCTCATTTCAAGCAGCCAATTCACCCAGCTTTGTTCTGTTCACAAAAAATATTGCTTTTGCCTGGCTTATATTTAACAAAAGTTGTAGATTGCCCTTTCTGTGAACCACTGCCCCAAACAATACTTTGCATAATTGTTCCTAGTGTGAGGGAAGGTGACTTCTAAACATAGGGCACATTTACCAAGCCCTGAGGCGAAGGTGAAGTGAATTCGTCTTTTGCGGTGGACATCGGAGGAGACCTGCCAGACCAGTAAAAAAAAATGCAGGTGGGGGTGTGTATAGGAATCTCACTCCTTTCTAGCATTCACTTCTCAATTGCATTGCATGCGGGACATCACTATGCCAATAAGGTTGTATGGCTTTTCATGCCTATTCTGCTCTGGGGGTGCATTTTAGTCTTATTAGGAGGTGTGCAATGTTGTCGTAATAATGGCTCTCTAAAAGAATGTTAAGTCATATCTCACCTTTGCATATCTGTATTTACGCATGAGAGTGGGAGCTACCGAATTGTGTCTGTGCTGATTTCATCTTTATGTGTGTGTATATATAGAAGATTGTTTCAGCTGCAAGTTCCTTTGCTGCCCCTTCATGTTAAAGAGTGTTGTACAATGCCCTTGTTGTTTATAACATTTAAGCTAACATCTAGGGCATTTTGCTTTCTATTTCCATTTGTGTCTGTTTACTGTGGTTGAAGCAACATTTCCAATTTTTTTTTTGTCCTCTCTGCTTCTCATCCTGTGATTTGTTTCCCTTGGCTGAAGTCCAAGTGGGAGACCTGACGGTTCACAGACAAGTGTAAAGGACCTATTGTGGCCCTATTGCTTTCATCTTATCAGGAAACATAGCCATGAACCACTGGCCTATCCTCCCTGGCCGAAAGAGACATCAGAGTGTCAAATGAACCACCGAAACCATAACATTTCTACCAGTGGCTTCCGCAATTCACTCCTGAACCATTGTTTAAATATCGCCCATTATCTCCCTAATATTGACGACTGATCTATTTATAAGTATTCTATATTAACTATACACATTTCGAACAAGTGTTTTTTTGGTGATACAAAAACACAAACATTTACATGCAATTAAAAAAAAAAAAATTCACCCCTAATCCATGTGCTATCTGAATATTTAAAGGACATTGCTGCAGGTTCTTTCAGTAAGAAGGTGTCAAAATGGATTATCTTGTTTTAAATCATCATGGCAAATGTTTTATAGCATATTCTGATGGATTATGCCTCTGCTTAGGTAGGTAGTTTGGCAGCTCCCTCAATGTGTATACATAGAAATATGTAGCTGTCCACAGATTGCTATTTTTATGAAAAAATAAATGTAAAATATTCGCATACCTCCGAAAATGTTTGAAACAGAAAAGAGGGACAAAAAAAATTCTTTTGTCTGCACCCATTTTTTTGTGACCATACCCCCTAATTTCCATGTTCATTTTACAAAATTTGGCAGGTTCTGTGGTTTTTCGGTGTTCTTACAGTTTTGCTATTGAAGGTGAATTGCCCTATAAGCTGCAAGTCAGTTTCCCTAAGAGACTTGCTTATCTTAAATCAGGAGTGCCCATACTTTGTGAGGTCTACTTTTAGTGATGCTGTCCCATTATGATCTACATCCATAATAGCACTGTTAGCTGCTGTTCCACTGAAAAGATTACTTACATATTGATTTATGAGAAAATGTATATTGTTATGTTTAAACATATATTTGTTATGTAACATTAATGTAATAAATATCTGAATTAAAAGCTTGAAGCTGGATGGAGATTTAAAGTGGGCAGATTAAAGCTGCCGATATCTGTCCTGTAGACCAATTCAGCAGCTTATCTGCCAGTGTATGGGGGCTTCCGACGGTCAGCCCGATCGATATCTAGCCAAGATATGGATCAGAAAGGTTTAATTTTTCAGGCGATCGACCCGTCAGAGCTCATTGCTCCTCGTTGCAATCCTAGGGCCGAATATAGCCCTGTGTTGGGGAAGGATCCACTCATTTGGCAATTAAAGCCATACACTATAAGATCCGCTCGTTTTGGCGATGGCCAGCTTTAGACAAGCGGTTTGGGATCTACTGATCATCAGCTAAAGGTCTACTGGTAGATTCCGATCTACCTTTTGGGCACCCCTGTCTTAAATTGTTGCAGAAGTATCTTAAGTGCATCTACCACGTATTCTGGGCTGTATGTATTCACATTTATCAGAATCTGAGAAAGATGTTGCGGAAAAAAACAGACTCTTCCGTGTGTGCTTTGTGTTGAAACCGCATTGCTTCCCTATATTTATCTGTACAACAGCCCTAAGATGCCACTCATGTCTGCTTGCTGAAGAGGTTTCTATTTATTATGCACGCGTCTCTTGTATGTAGCACAGCTTAGTGCATCTGACCCAGAGTGTTGCTTGGAGCTCAGCACTAACTTCCTGTTACTCTTGGTCACATTCCCGGGCCCAGTGTTTAATTTCCACAGGGTAACATCCAGTTCCAAGGTCGTGTTATTCATCAGCTTCCAGTTCTGCCTAACTGTTCTCATCTTATTATTGCAGCCCTGGTTCCCTCTGTGCATTGGGTATGTTGTGTAGGAAGGATGCACCATTTTTATTTTTTTATTTTAATTTTTTTTAAACAGTGGAATTAAAGGGTGGGTGGGATCTTTGGGCTGATATAGATAAGTAATCTGTAAAGAAATGATAAATCAATTTACAGCTCTGCCTTTGATGTTAGGAAGAATAGAATACCTCTTTGTGTAATGGAGCAATAAAACATTAATGACTGCATTTTGTTGCCAGATCATGTCCACACTATGGAAACCAAGAAGGTGAACTACTTCCTTTCACATCTGCAGAGATTGTTGGGCTGCTAGGCTGAAATACCTAAACTCCTATGGAACCTATGGAAATGTACCCCTGCTTAAATAGTCTTTTTTTACAGACTATTAATGCCTTAAGAGCATGGTTTGTTTCCCCTTTTCTGTTGCTCTCTCCGGTGATGCTGAATCTGTCTCCTTTTTTCATGGTGCTCCCTTATGCCAAGGCTCCCCAAAGGTCTATTCCTCTCTTCTGTCTTTCATTCCCTCTATCAAATACTCTCTTGTGCAAGCATTGGGGACTTCAAATTCTAAGAATATCCTTTTATAAAATGGATTGTCATGTAAAGAATATTATTGAACCTGAACAAAGCTAGTCAGTAGCTGGAAGGGAGAATGGGAAGGTAGCGATTATTATTGAAATAACCTCAATATTAGACCGTGCACTTGGCTGACCTTATACTATATTCTTTTTTTTTTTTTTCTTTTTATCAAATTCTCATCTAAGAAATAAATTAGCTGTCACCAGTTTGGAACTGAACCATTCAGAATACAATCACAATACTTTTACTCATGCCCACATAGGGATTTCTGTAGCCCTGGTATTTGTAATGTGATCCTCATTGTTGTTCCTGCTTTATGTACATATGGAACCCCAGCTCCTAAATTTGGTTGTGTCCTCTACTGATGTGCAGGTGAGGAAAAACCCAACCTGCACCCGACCACAATCTGCAGTGTACCTGACCCTAACACGCAAAATGTTGTCATTGTAGGACTCTCTGGTTTCAAGACAGGGAATCTCCGGGAGGAGTGTAACCACACCCAACACTAACCAGCAATGATTGGCAAAGTTTCAACCCAAACCCGCCCAACTGGTGGTCAAACCACACATCACAACACACAATTTCTTCAGTATCTGTTTGTAAGGGATGTGGTTGCAGGGGTTTGATTCTACATGCTTTGAGGAGCAGGAGAGCTATGGCTTGAGGAATAGTGTCCTGAACATTGGTCGGTTGACTGTTTTCTGAATCTCACATGATCAAGTCATCTCTGATGGATACCTAACAAGGCAATAATGACCAATTTGTTTATGTCTAGGCATTTTCATGATCTATGTGTCAATATTTTGTAAAGTCATGAGTGTCAGACGCTGTTGACAGAAAAAAGATATTTTGAGAACATGAGGAGATTTGTTAAAAGACAAACTGTAGCAGTCTGGAATGATCTCATGGCAGTCTAGGATAAGCACAGTATATGGGCAACTCTTACCTCTTAAGGCTTTTGGATAGAGTTGTTTGTTAAGTGTCCTGCATATTTGCCAAGTAGTTGTTGCCAAGGGCATTCAGTGATGCCCTCCACAGTGCCATGTCTTGCAATATTGTTGCATTTTTCACAAATAGAGGGTCATTCCAGAATGAAGCAGGTGCCAGTCAGGGGAATATGCATGTCTACCTGTCTAATATTGGTCACAATATAGCTCTATCTGGAAATCTTATCACCAAAAGCTAATTGATACTGTAAGCATGTCTGAACTGAAAATGCTCACTTACCTTTTATGTAAATACAGTTGGCATTGTTAAATCTAAATGATAGGATTTAAAATAAAAGCTCATGAGTGTTAATTGAGTGTTAAATATAAGAATATTTCATGACTAATCACTGCTGTTGGCTAGAGGCCTGTGTTTCACAGGTATATCATTCATATTGTGGTCACAATCCATACTTGTATGTATGAATTTTCCATAGTCCCTGCATTCACCCCTCATAGCATGTTGTGGCCTGTGCAATTTTACCAAAAATGCTTGTGGTACTGTTGTCTTGCAGCACTGGGGCCCAGGTGATTCCAAATAGGCTCCTTTCAATTTGTATGTTGTTCCCATGCTTTAAAGGAACAGGAACACCAAAAAATTTGTGTTTTAAAGTAATGAAAATATAATGTACTGTTGCCCTATACTGGTAAAATTGCTCGGTTTGCTTCACAAACATTACTATAATTCATATTCATATAAACAAGTTGTTCTGTAGCAATGGTGGAAATTGAAAAAAAAGCTATATGACACAGGTTAAATAGTGGATAACAGATAACACCTTTATGTTCTACAGAGCTTATCTGCTATCTGCTGTGTAACTTCAGCCTTTTCTCCTTTGAAAAGCTGCCCCCATTGCTACACAGCAGCTTTATTTATATAAACAATAGTAGTGTTTCTGAAGCAAACACAGAAGTTTTACCAGTGCAGGGTAAAACTTGCATTATATTTGTATAACTTTAAAACACTTTAATTTTTTGATGTTACTGTTGGGGTTTCCTCTTGGTGCTCCAGTTTCTTCCCACACTCCATACAGGCATGTTGGCACCTGGTAAGGTAATGTGCATGTGTGTGTGTGCGAATGTGATAGGGACGTTTGATTGTAAGCTCCACGATGGACTGATGTAAAAAATCTGTGTGAAATGCTGAAGAATGTGTCTGTGCTATATAAATGAAGGATAATAATATTATCAGTAGGTAGGTCTGCATAGAAAGACTTGAATTTATTTTTCTTTAATTCTGTTTCACTATTTTGATATGAACACACCTTTTTGTTTTAATCGTTAATTGTACATGTGCATTTAAAGTGTAAGCAGGGTTCTGCCATGCCATATTTGCCATGAAGGAGTATGATAATTGCCCAGAGTACTGTACCTTTAGGCACCCTCAAAGGGGCCTTGCATTCCTTTCTCCTTTCCCTAGTGCATTCCAGAGCGGAGGTCATTCCTCGGAGTGCATTCCACTGGAGATCTTCCTTAGGGGGGAGGAGGGACACTTCAAAGACTTTGGCCACTTGCCGGCTGCCAGGTAGCTTAGTCTTTAACGTCCCGCTCATTACTCAGGGGTAAATAAAAAGCTAGAATTATGACAGGGGCATATGCCTGTAAATGGGGGTTTAACAAATGGAATCTTGGTTATGAATTTCTCGTCCATACTGTATATTCTTTTGTACAGGGTGCATGGCTGATTACTGGCTGCAACTGGCTTTGTGCTAGCCTGATATGTTGGAAAAACAGCTAACAGTATAACAGAAGCCATGATCTTATGAGCCTGCAAAAGGTGCTGGGAGCAGTTTTAGTTCAACAGCAGTTGGAGGTTGGGGTCCTTTGCAAAGGTGTATGGGGAGTTAATACGAAACTGCTCGTAAAAAAAAAAAAAATTGTATAGTGTTTCTTTAGTTCAAATGTATTGGAGGATAGCTTCAATGCAGATCTGGACTGAACATTTCAGTTATCAAAGGAAAAACAAATTTTACCTTCTCCATGTTATATTAACCTAAGCAGATATGTGCCTTAAAATGAAGAGTATAAATTCTCTATTCTAAATGGGTAGAAATTTTGTTCCAAGCCTTCAGCTGCCATTAATTTGTGAACTGACTAATGCCACAATACGGGGAGTCTGTTATATTACTTTTGTTTAAAATGTACATAGAAAACTGTGTGTTAAAAATAGATGTATACAATCGGGCCTTAAATTCGCCAGTATGGTGGATTTTGTGGTATACTATGCACAAATCAGAATTATGGGGAAATGGTATTGGTACTGGCATCACCCACCGCCATTTGTAAATGCTTTGAAAAAATGAAATGCCAATACCTTAGTCAAAAGTGGGGTGTTCCCAAATTTATTTATTCATTCGACATATGATTAATTTTGAAAAGCAAAAATTTTCAAGATAAGTGTTATAAGTAAAACCTATTAAATACACTTTATTTGTTGTTTGGCATTTCTGCTTAATGCCTCTCATTAGGTGTGTAAATAATATATATATATATATATATATATATATATATATATATATATATATATATATATATATATATATATATCTATATATATATATCTATATATATATATCTATATATATATATCTATATATATATATCTATATATATCACTCAAGTTATATTCAGGAACCACAAGGAATAATAAATCCCTCTGGGACATTTTGTCCGTGTATTGGATTTATTCCATGTACTCAAATTCTAATTAGGACAAAAGAGAGGAAGTAATTTTCTATTCTCAAATGTCCCTCGCCAGACACATTGTTTCCCTCTATAGTAGTCACTGCTTGGCCTGTCATTTTATAGCTGCTTCCAGAGCTCCCCGAATCACAAAGTTAGTAGTTCAACAATCGTAGGAGAGAGTTCACTATCTGTGTGCTCTGACAAGGAGGTGCCGCAAGCTATGACTGTAACTGTAACCTGCTTTTATATCCCCTGTTTTTTTTTAAACCATTTCTTTCTTCTTTATGCAAGCCCCCCCCCTCTATTTTCTTGCCTGACAGAGGATCTCCTTAACAGAGGATTAATAAAACACTGCCTAGTGCCATTTAGGATATGTAAGAAATACCTCTGGTACATTTTTCATTCAGTTCTGGAAAGGTTTCAGGGTGCAGCAGTAACTACTTACTTTTTGCTAAAAAGGAAATATTGATTTCTAGGTCTACTTTATACTACTGTATTACTTTTCTTCACATATCTCTGAATGACAGGTTCGGTCAGCACTTGTAATGGGCAGGCGGCAGCCTAAAGCTTGGGGGCAAATGGGTACAAGAGGAACTTGGTAAAATTGGGGGCAAAAAAGGAAATTAAGTGACTGGTCCATGGTCACAAGGAGAGATCCCAAAGCAAAGGCTAATCACTTAACCTCTAGGCCAGCTCCTCCTCATTGGTGCAGAGTAAAAATGGACAAATCTGACTAAAAGTGAATTTTAAAGTGGGGAAACTGCAAAACGTCACAGCAAAAGCAGAAATTCCTCCTGTTTCTGTATTAGGGCTATTTGGAGCATTATTTATGTGCAAGTGCTGCTTGGCATTTATGTGTGCATCTTGGCACAACTTGCTGGTTCCACTGCACCACATTAGGGTACATTGCTGTATTAACTACTCTTTCGCTTCCCTACACTTTAATCACTTTAGACCTTTTACCCAGCGTTCCTTATTTTCTTTCCATGTGTGTTCTTATTCTGTTTGTTTCCCCTCTTTCCAGTCCATGACTGCTTTCTTTTCTTCTTTGTTCTCTTTTTTCCATTTCCGCCATTTTTGTTTTTTTCCATTGCCCTTTGTTCCTTTCTTACTTCATGTCTCTTATATCTGTAATCTCACTCGGCTCCATCCCTCCTGACTGGCCTTCACTATCTTGCCTGAAATGCCCAGGGTGACACTTGCGCTATGCAGTTGGCAATATCTCATTCCATCCATTTGTTTTGTTTTGGTTTTGTGCCATCTAAAAACATAAAAGCTGACAACTGTGTGTTCAAACCACTCTGAAATCTGGGTCTATTTAACTTGTGGTCCTTTTGCCTGAATAAAAGCACAAAACAAACTGCTGTGGCTTTTCTGTGTGCCTTGTGTGAAAAATGGTAAATTGATCGCCAAGGGTGTTCAGGACTTGGTCTGTCCTAGACAACAAAATAAATAATTGTAGGCCTCTTGGGCTTGTGGTAAGATATTCTGGTTTCTGTGATATCATTGCTGAGCTTAAATCTGAAAATAACTTGGGATTGGATATTAAAAAAATGTCAATTAATCTTTAGTGTCTAGGCCTATATAGTTTTTTCATGTTCAATTATTTTCTCAGCATTGTAACTGGTCACTTGGAAACCAAAACTGTGCCTTCATATTGCAGAACATCTGTGTCACTTTTTCCAGGCCCATGTCAGCTGTCATCACAACAGGTCACAACACCCCACCAGTAGTTTTACTGTAGTTTTACAGCAAGCCTGAGATATGCAGATAGCTTCCTAGAGATGCACGTTTGTTGCAGGAATGTTTTAACCAGCCATATGACAATGAACAAATCTGTAGCCAGTTGGCTGCTCTTTTGATGCCCTGATCGAGGCTTGGATCTGTTTGAGTATAAACCCTGACTTGGCTGTTTAGACGAACATCTCTCAACATGTCCAATAGAAGGCTGCTGATTCCTGAATAGATTTTTATTGTAAATTTTTCATGTACTCTTTGACCCACATGCTTCACACTTTTAACCAAATTGGTACAACACTTTCAACTGGTGCCCAGTCATAGTCTACCATAGATTATCTTTGGACTTGCCTGCCAGGTTGCACACTGCCCACCTCCCCACATTGGTGAACCAAGAGCTATTTTTGTCTCAAACATCAGGTGATAAAACATGTTTTCAATAAATTAAAAATTGGAAATATTGTACCATTGTTATTTTGCTGAAGCTCTTGCTGACTTCAGTCAATTCTACTTCCTGGAATATTCATATTTCTAAGCTTTAGGTTGATGGTGGAAAAAGTATCAAACAGCAGGAACAGTATCATTACCTTTTTTGTTTTTGGGAATTCCTGGGCTCACGGCACCTGCGATGGACTATTACCCAATAATACGATGCTTAAAGGAACAGTAACACCAAAAAATGAAAGTGTTTTAATAAAAACAAGTAATGAAAATATCATGTACTGTTGCCCCGCACTGGTAAAACTGATCTGTTTGCTTCAGAAACACTACTATAGTCCATATAAACAAGTTGCTGTGTAGCAATGGCATAAATGAAAAAATTCTATATTGCACAGGTTCAATAGTGGATAACAGATAACACCATTATGTTCTACTGAGCTTATCTGCTGTGTAACCTGAGCCTTTTCTCCTTTAAATGGCTGCCCCATTGCTACACAGCAGCTTATTTATATAAACAACAGTGTTTCTGAAGCAAGCACAGCTGTTTTACCAGTGCTGGGCAACACTGCTTTATATTTGTATTACTTTGTATAACACTTTCATTTTTCAGGTTACTGTACCATGGTCCCAGCTATTTCCACTATTTTTAATAGTAAGCAGTTTTCTTGCTATTTATTTACAGTTTCTCTCTTTTTTTTCTAGAAAACTCTTACCAATGTGTGCATGTCTGTATCCTATTTCGTGCGCAATTGTTCATTTGATCTTACATGTGTATGCCGTCAAACTGCATATTACATTACTGGCTGGGAGAATGGAAAATTCATTAAAATGTAGGACAAGCCTGAGAACGAATGTATAGACCTTGTATATTATTACAGCATTGAAACAAAAAATGGTTTGCGGTATCTGCTTCTGTATGTTATAAAAACACATCTAACAGATGTGAGAGGGAAAGCAATGTTAAGGGTGTTCAATATCCTAAGTAGGGTTTATGTTCCATGAAGTCACTTAATCAAAATACAAGGGCATATACCGTTATTACACTTTATAGACCTAGACTGTAGGTCACTGAAACCGTTTGTGTTGCTGTTCCATTTAAGTGTTTAGAGAATGCCTCTTATGAGGTAAGCAATATCAGGAAATCTGCATTCACCATGTTCTACTGTGTATGGCTTTGGATTTAAAGGGCCACTGATTTTTTTTTTTGTCCAACATAAATCTAAATACATAGAGAAAAAAATCATGCTTTCAACTCTTTGTTTTCTTTATGACTCCAAGCTTCTGATATGGCATTGCTGGGTAAGCTTTCCATTTAAGGCTAATGAAACACCTAGCAATTGTCCAGTGGTGTATTTTTTTCCTGATAAAAACAACTGATCATTCATGTGCTTCCAGTCATTGACAAGAATAGAAACCACCTTAATCAAATGTAAATTTCTGATGCGGAAACCACCTAAGCAACCACTGTTCGTCTGACTGACTGGACACAAGCTCATCATTTTCTCCAACACTCTTCCTATTACATTTATAATGTTTTTACAATCAACCAGCTTGTTTTTATTAGCAATGTCCTGGGGCACCTTTTACTTGTTCCACCTGCTACCCACATTCTGAAGGATACCTCCCATTTACTTCTAATACAGAGGTCTCAAACTTTTTTTAAGCATGAGGTACATTCAAATGTAAAAATAGTTGTTGAGCAATACAAGCATGTCCATGTCAAATAAGGACTGTGATTGGCTACTTGGCAGCCCCTTTGTGGACTGGCAGCCTACAGGAGGCTCTTTTGGCAGTACACCTGGTATTTATGGGAGCAACAACCTAGTAATTGGTGAGCAACATGTTGTTCACGAGCCCCTGGTTGGGAATAGCTAAAAGGAGTACGAAGGTGTAGTATTTGTTACTACCGCCATTTTTTTTTTTACAGTCAAGAGATTGCTCATCACAAAAGTAGCTTTTAGGACTTTGGGACAGGGAGTATTTCTCCTTTTCTATACTGCTATGGTAAACAAAATTAAAATAACCATTATGGAACATCGCACCAGCCTTTATTGCCCTGAGAGATGATCGTGTGGGAAGAATAAGTGTTTCATAGTTTTGGTTTCTCTGTTTCTCTTTAGCTGGTCATGCATTCAAAAATTTGTCCCCCCTTTTCTCCTAAACTCTTCAGACTTTAGCTTGGCTATATTAAAGCCTTTCTACAGTATTTTAGATCTTTTAAATGACAGCACAAGTCTAACATTTTCACATTGTTGTCCGATATTGATAAAAAGCTTTATTATAGTTTGCTCATAGGGCCAGGGAATATTTGTTGAGTGAGTCTTAAGATGGCCATAGACGTGCAGATTTTAGCCTCATCCAGCGAACGATAGTACGTTGTAATCTTCCGACCTGCAATTAACCATTCAGATTAAATAAAGTAGTAAAAAAACAAATCAGACAATGTTCTGGCCGTTGTAAGTTATGTAAATAGCAGTGACAGTAACCCATTCATATCGTTAGAGAGATATTAATGTTAGCCAACAGAAATCTTCTAACCTGTCTGTTCACCATCTAAACGACTGATCTTCATTGTACAAAAAATTGTGTGAAACTTATTTTCGTGCAACTTTATCTTTGAGTCTATGGCCAGCTTTAGGGGCACACATGTCCAATTGCTGGCTGCAAAATTTCACATTAATATAATTATAATGGCATAATGTAGATTTTGTAAGACTGTACAATGGCAACTCATATTTGTAAGGAATAAAGACAAATTAATGGCTTCCTCTGCCTGAACTGCCTGTGCTAAGATCAGAAATGGATTTGTGCTTTGCTATACATTTATATAGGTTACAGATATGTGCCTTCTCTGACTTTCTGATTCTTTATGGAAGCTTTGATGTTTAAAAGAATTTGGTGGTTATCGTTTATGAATCTGAGACATTTTCTCTTAGAAGCACTGCACATTTACTAAATTGTATCATTGTATAAAATGCGGTGCTTTGCCCCCAAGATAGCTGACCTACATAGATTTCTATTTTAAGAAATAAAGATGCAACATTTTTAAAATGCGTTCTAGATGGGGGGGGGGGAGCATAACCAGTGATGTGTAGTTTTATTTCCTCTTCCCCCAGACATTCAAATCCAAGTGGGAACAGAAAGCGTTGTTCTTTTCTGTCACACTATTTGATGCTATTTTCTTGGAACTGTCATCCCTCGGGAAACTCTTTTTTATGGATCAGATAGCATGTGTTGTGTATTTCATTTTGAAGAGGAACAGCAATTTGCTACGTGGAATGGTTATATCCCTTTATAGTAGGCCTCACTATTTACTTCAGTCCACTGCCAGATTACAGGCCAATGTTTGGTAATAAAACTTTTATACTTGTTTTCACATAAACGGATCCAAAATACCATGCAATCATTCTTCCTATAAATGCAAAATCTGTAGGCTTAATCAAGTTACGAGATATTTTATTAAGCAGAAGATGAGACTGGTATTTTGGGAAGCTTCTATGGAAAAGCACAGGCAAAAGTAGTCCTTATGAACGACATGAAGGCCAGCCTTTCTGCTTGAGGACTGGGGGATTAATGAGCCCCATCAAATATGGGCTCATATGGTGGAAGGGGTTTTGCGCAATTTTTTATGTGTTGTGTTCTTGCTCGACAACAAACTAATTTTCAATTGCACTGCCCTTCAGAGTAAACTACTATGATCTTTAAGAAACCTGGGAAAATCCCATTGTCACATATAGGTGGATTTTGTCCAGATATCCTGGTGATTACTGAATACTATGCATTATATTTACAAGGGTGCAGATAGAGATTCTAAGTGTCCTGCTTTAGCAGCAGCCTTAGGGGGGCCTATTGTTCTTTTTCTTATATTAGGGTAGATGACCCCAACCCTTCCTAATGCATGTATCCCTGCATTTGAGAAATTTGGATCACTATCAGAGAATGTTGTAACTCTAAAGCTGGCCATAGATGTTGAGATTTTTAAAAGATCGGATCCTCATCGTGAGACCACGATTTTCTCGGAACGATCGTACGAATTGACCATCAACTAAAAAGACCAATTTGCCAGGAAAACAAAGGGGAGCTGCCTGCTTGGCCCTGCAAACATAGATAGATTGCACTGGGACTGACAAAGATTTTTTAACCTGGCCGATCAATTTTCTGACAGATGTCAGCCGAAAAATTGTAAGATGTTTGATCGTTCGAATCCCACTAACCGCACGATAATTTCGAAGGATTGGTCGGACTTTGTTAAAATCTGTCGTTCGGCAAGAAGAATTGTTGCGTCTATGGGGAGCTTAAATGAGGGTTTTTAACTGAAATCAAAGCCAGTTCTAATAATTGGTGACCCACGACAAAGATTTGAGAACAATCATTTTCTCCCCATTTTTTTGTCCTTATCAGGCTAATCGGATTAAAGTTTAAGACCCCATATTTTTTCAAAAGGCTCTCTTTGATCATACCCTCAAAAATATTTCTAACAGCCACTCAAAGGAAAATCAAAACTTATATGCCTTCAAGACATGATCACAAAATCACAGAATCCCTTTGAGTTCTGTATTAAAAATTCATCATAAAAAACAGCATTTCACATGGCAGTCGTTTTGTCTTGCCAAATGAAAGGTCCATGATCCTAAAGGAAGGCAGCACATGTAGGTGGATTTTCTGCAGTATATTCCATAAGGTCAGCAATTCCTAATAACTGTAATGGCATGCAATTCTTGCATAGCATTACTATTTTTCTGAAAACAAATGCACAGGTAGAAATCGCCAGTTGTGCCACTATCCCAGGTTCATGATTGATTCATCTATATAAAATCTTTACAGAAGTCCTACTTAATGTATCTTAACATATGCAGGAAAATGGTTTAACATATTGATATTTGAAACCGATGAGGATTGGAATATTTGATAATAAAGGAATGTTTGCTTAATATCTGGACAGCATGTTTATTTGTTTCTCAATGTTGAGGGGAACGTAACCACTTCTGTTCGGAACCCTTTTGCCCAATAACCTTTAGGTTAAGAATAAGGCCAGTATTCCTTATAATGTTGCTTCCACTTTCATACCATATTGTGTACTGCTGGTGTGCGTGTTGTATGGCATATTTAACAGAGCCCCACAATAGATGATTTCTGCAGTCCAGCACAATCATTTCAGTTTTCTATTTTACATTAACAGATGCACCCACTTGGACTTTGTAATAACAACGATGAAGAAGATTTGTACGAGTACGGATGGGTTGGAGTAGTAAAGTTGGAACAGCCTGAGATGGACCTGAAACCATGTTTGACTGTGTTAGGAAAGGTAAGTGATCTGTTATTTGTTTCTTTGGCCCATTTTATAGTTACTGGGTCTGTTGCATACTAGATGTTGTTTCAGTCCTTCAGTGTTTATGGCACACAATTTATACTATCCTTTCTTTAGAATCTAAAGAAAGGATAGTATAAATTGTGTGCCATAAATCTAAAGTTTAGATTGTGCCAGCATATTACACAGCACTACAGACTTGATATACAGTAGAACCCCCATTTTACGGTTTTCAGGGGAAAGAAAAAAACAATGTAAAATCCATGAAAATTTGAAATCAGTGAAATGTATTATGCATAATATATAGGTGGGACCACAAAACAACAATGTAAAATGAGGGAAAACTTAAAATCAGGGGTTGTAAAATGGGGGTTCTACTGTACATCGTTCACATCAGTCCCTGCCCAGTGGAGCTTATAATATAAAGGCCCTATCACATTCACACACATGTTATGATCCATTTTATCAGGAGCCAATTAAACTTCCTATTTGCTTATTGGAGTGTGGGAGGAACCCGTAGTACCTGAACACAAACTCTGCACATTACACTGCTTTCTGCAGTCAAGTAGCGAAGCACAGTTGCCATCAACTTAAAATGCACGCATTTCTGTTTTTTGTGATATTAAAAATGAAGGGCTACTTGATGCACTACTTGTTGCCATTAAAAGCAGATAGTACTTAGCAATTCACAGCAGATTGGTTTATTTCAGTCTGGTTGATGGGCTGCTGAAATTGTGTGATTATTTTGTGAAATGAGATCTTAAAGTGCTTTGTATATTTTGGGGATTCTACAAATAAACTTTCTAAAAACGTGGATTTGCTGTCTTCTGTTGTCCAGTGTACCATTTTGCATCTCAGAGTAGTGGTTTTATTTTTTTCTGTTCTTTTGAACCTTGTGTGTGTGTCTGACAATCAAGCATGCAGTAATTTTATGGAGGAGCATAGCAAACTTTATGATCATTGTGAATATTAGTGTCCCAACAACCCATCTCTCTAGACTTTCCAAAGGATTTTGCAGTCCTACCCTTCCTACTGAAATTGTTAGGAGCTAACCTGTAAAGTTGCAGTCTAGCTTGCTAACTTAACCTCAGCACTGAATGCAGCATACCATTTCTTATTTATAATGCCCAATAGCAAAAACACATAAGACATGTTCCTACATCAAAATATATTTTTCAGATCTGTCCTCCTGCCTGTCTAAATGCATGTAGTCTCTAGGTACACTCACCATTATAGCTAGTTGTAGAGTGTACATACACTTTTTTTCTTTTCTTTCATTTCTGCGGTAGATATTTGGCAGCAGCTAGCAGCATATTTATTTTTGGTTTCCACACTCCTTTAATCAATTAGATCTGATTTTCAGACCTTTTCCTCCTATTTCCTTGTGGGTTTAATAGGAGCTTTGCCAAGAAAAATATATTGGGCTACATTTTTTCCCTGTTTAGCCACTATGCTAACAATGTTCTACTTTAGTCCATTTTCCCCACTTCATATGATTTATATGTTGATTGGTGTTTTAGTTGGAATTTATTTGTGTAGATAAACCTTCTGGTTGTTAATATGTTCTCTAAATGCCTGTGAAATTCACACAAATGTAACCGTGGGCCCCATGGGCTGGATCGGTGGAAAGGCCACTGAGCCCTGTGTCTAAGGTGGTACAATTGTAGGGGCAGCATGATGCCAGCCACATCTGCAGTTACACTTGTTCGTTTTTCTTTTACACGTGGAACAATTGTCTTTCTCTTGTGGACAGTACAAATTGCCATACGATATAATTACCACTTAAAAGGCAATTTTTGTTTTCCCCACTTGATTTGTCTAAGGCAGGGGTCCCCAACCTTTTACCCATAAGCCATATCCAAATGTTAAGAGTAGGGGAGCAACGTAAGCTTGCAAAAAGTTCTTGGGGTGATAATTATGGGCTGTGACTGATGATTGGTAGCTCTTATATGGACTGGCAGCCTAAAGGAGGCTCTGTTTGGCAGTACGTCTGGTTTATATGGCACCAAAACTTACCTCAAAAATAGGCATCTGCTTTGAGGCCACTGAGAGCAACATCCAAGAGGTTGATAAGCAACAAGGTGCTTCTGAGCCTCTATTTGAGGATCACTGGTCTTAATGTATTTAAGACAATCCTTATCATACAAATCCCTTGATGTGACCATAAACTATGAGAAATACCCAATCAGCGTTTGTTTTTCGTCCTAAGCCGAAGAAATGTAGTGGAATGTGTTGGTATATTGAAGTAATCATGTCTCATAAAAAGGACTGTAGAGAACTTGGCCATGCTGACATAAAATGTCTTTAAGGTCCAGTGGCAGACCTCAGGCCATCAGCTGGTTATCTGGACATGTGGTGCATATGTCGCCATTATTAACCTTGATGGCAAGAAAAATATAAAATTAGTGGTAATCAGTGCAAAAAAAAAAAACAAGTGAGCATGTGTCTATAGGCTGAAAATATTTATTTCACATAACATTTATTTAAGTTATTTTGTTTATTCCAAATGGGCAAGATTGCGAGAAAAATCGAATTGCCTTTACTTAAAAAAATCTGCAAAGCAAGAAAAGTCTTTACGGTGATTCCCAATGACCATTCGCATCACTACAGATGAATAGTTATTTTGTTGTGTCCGTTACTTGCACATTAGTAGTTCTCTCTTACGGATCAAATTAAAATATTGCATCTCTGAGTTAAAAAGTACAAAACATATTCCTAAAAATGGATGGGCCAATCCTTCAGTAACCTGCTAGTGTAAGGATCTTTAACCCTCTGGGTGAATTTTAAATGCCAACACCAAGTGGTGGCCCCATGAGCCATAATAGATGATAGTGCCAGCCTATTTACATGAATTAGATGAGAAGTGTTTTTATTGAAAAATGTCCTAGCTTGGTCAAAACTTGCCAGAGGCTGTCCTTGGCTTGTATCCCAGTCAGGTCTGGACTGAGAATCAAAATAGGCCCTGGCATTTTAGGTGCACAGAGGCCCAAACAGCTCCCACCAGCCCAATAAATAGTAATTATGTATGGCATTTTCTCTGGCATTTGCCAGAACTATCATTGCCAGTACGGACCTCATCCTAGTGTCTCTACTTTTCCTCGCTACATTCTGTATCTGTCCTTGAGAGTCACCAGCAGTGGGCCATGTTTAAACTATGTATTTGTTTTGTGACCCCCTTAAAGGGCATGTAGAGCCAAAAAAATAAAATCCCATTTTTACTTTAATGAAAAAGAAACCTATCTTCAATATACTTAAATTAAAAAATGTGTAACATTTTTATAAGAAACCGGACTGTATGCAGTGAAATTCTCCCTTCATTTACTGCTGTGGAAAGGAATTGTCAGACAGTCAAGCAGGAGCCCCTGCCTTACTTACCAGCCATGCAGAACTCAAGCAGCTTTGTTTATGTTGACCCCTAAGCAGCCCAAACCACACTGAGCATGTGCACTTAGTCTTAGTCTTGCAAAGATGTTTAACCAAGTTATACGATGGAGACCCCCTGTAGCCAACTTTGAAAACATAAATTATTTGTTTGATTAGGCTTGTGGTGCAGTAAGTTCATGTTTATACTTAATATACAAAATACAGCATTTCTAGCCTTATTCTATTTTAGACTTTACATGCCCTTTAATTGCATTTTTTTAATCTACTGAGAAAAAAAATTACTTTTTTTTCAGTTTTAAAGGGCAAATTTATAAAAAGGTTAAATTTGAAAGTAATGTGAATTTTTTTTTAACTCTAAGAAATTTGAATGTACTCACACCTCGAATGGAAGGTTATTCATGAAAAAACTTGAATGTCCAATATTCGATCGCATGCGAACGACCCGAAAATTCAAATAGAATTTGAATAGTTTTGCCCACGGAAAAAAACTTGTAAATGAACGTGGCAGGTTTTAGTTGGCGAATATTCGATTAGAACCATTTCCAGGGTCAAGGTGTGATAAATTTCAAATTCAAGGTGACTAAAAATTTAAGCTTGGGCTAAAATATTTTTATTTAAATAAATCTTCCCCTAACAGTCTTAAGGTGGCCATAGACTCAAAGATCCGCTCGTTTGGTGACATCGCCAAACTAGCGGATCTTTCCCCGATATGCCATTAACAAGCATGGCTATATCGGGGGTAATCTGATTGTTTGGCCTTATTACTATGTGCCATGGGCTCCGGCGGGATCGGTCGGGTCAAAATCTAACCTGACCAATCAACCAAACGACCAATCTCCGCTGGATGAAAGCTGTCGGCACTCCCCATACACGATCCGAAAATCGTAAGAATCCTCGATTTGTATGATAGGATCTGTGTGTCTATGGCCACCTTAACTCTCATTTAATTGTGTGACCACGTGTTACCATTCTTCACCTCAACTCTTTAGTGGTAAAATCTTCGTAGATGGATAAGATTCATATGGAGAGCACAAGTGAGTAACTGTAGTGGCATATGTTGTATAAATATGGCCTGATTCCCGCCTTTTAGAGTATGCCCTCTGTTGTTGGGCAACAGTCAAAAGGGCACTTGGTAGTCAATGAGTAATTTACCTATACAAGATATACCATGACCTGGATGAATGAAAATCGTCATAGTCATATTTTCCCAATCTCTTGATTCTTTGCCTTCTGAAGATCACTTTTCAAAGAAGCCCCAGGATGAATTCACCTGATCTGAATGGTTGTTCCTACTGATATTAATGAACTCAGATATCCAAATAAATATTCCTTATTGTGCTCAAGAAACCTGGTAGATATGTTGTACTGAAACTTGAAAGGGCAGCTGCTCAATTACCATGTCAGTATGTAAATGAATTATGTTGTGCTGTTTTTTTTTTTTTTAATGCAATTGTTTTTTTCCCCCTCAACAATTTAGTGCTAAGCAAAGACATTTATTCCAAATGCAGGTGGCAGGTTTTAACATTAAGCTTTCCCAGACTGAGAAATTCACAGTCACGATCAGCAAAAATAGATTTTCTTTAGCCTTTACCCTCGGATCTATGCAAGTGTGCTAAGGAAATATTTCTCCAGATATTCTGTATGGTATAGTTCCCTGCTCCCCCTTCACCCTACAGCATGGACACCTGCCTTTGCAGAATAATTTTCCTACCTTTGATGTGCGCAGGCAGCAGTGGGTGGGAGTGTGTAGGAATGGGGGCTGTGGGGCTCTCCATGATCATTCTGCCTAGACTTAAAGACAAGCAATGTCCAGACTTGTCAAATAGGAATCAAGTGTTTATCTTTATAACCACAGCCTCCCCAGGCATTCTTCAGGTGTGTGTGTGTCTGAGATAGAGGCATTTTTAGAATTAAGCACATGGGACTTAATTTAAGTAGCATTGCCACCTCTAGTGGTGTTTTAATTATTCTTATAAAAAATTAATTTGCCTTCATGTCAGATATCCGTTCTATGTCTTGACCTAAAGTTTCTTCTTCTTCTTCTTCTTCTTCTTCTTCTTCTTCTTCTTCTTGGTTTCATTCAATGGGTAGGAAATATCTTCTTTTGGAAGATGACTTTGTAGAATTCTTCAGAAAGCCAATATATTATTAATATCCCATAGCAACATGAAAACCTGACTGGTGGAGTAGTGACAAGAACTTTGTTAAAGGAGAAGGAAAGGTTAAAATTAAGTAAGTTTTAATAGAAAGGTCTATATAAATACACCAGTAAACCCTGGTAATGTAATGCTGCTCTGAGTCCTCTATCAAAAGAAACACCACATTTCTATTTTCTTTCTATTGTGTACACATGGGCCGCTGTATCAGACTTCCTTCTTTCAGCTTGAACCTTCAGGGCTTGGGCTTGAGCATGCTCCGTTTGCTCCTTTCTTCCTCTCCCCCTCCCTGTAGTAATCTGAACCCAGAGCTATAAGCGAACAGGCAGAGTCTCAGGCAGGAAGAGATGTCACACCAAGCAAATTTGGCAGCTACTATTCTAAGCAAACTGAGAGCTTCTAGAGCTGTCTACTCCATTATGGTGAAGCATTCTACAAAATAACTATAGCGTTCTAGCACTTGTACCACTGTGGCTAATCTATTGGAAAGAAACTGTCTCTGTAGATTTCCTTCTCCTTTAAAGAGATCTCTCTGTGAAACAGCTGCTTTGTATACTTTGGCCTTCTCCTTAATCATGAGTGGATTCAAATATAAAACCTAACAGTATAAACCACAAACTGATTTTTGTCTTGCGCTATAGCAGTTATTCTGTAATGCGTGCATTCCACGTTTTAGGAGACAAAAGACACTGAACAGCAGCTAAAAAATATTATGCAATGCAGTGTTCTATTCATGGAAATGGTAGAATTCATTACAATAAGTGTTTAAGATATTGGATACATTGGTAAACAGCTTTGAGATTGGTGGGTGGTCTCCAAGTGTCTCTGTAAAGTACACAAATCTCAAGCACATGCTCACTTGATGTAGTGATAGACTTAAGATCTGTTTCAAAAGATGAAAAGAGTGCTTCTCCATTCATTCATTCTGTACCAGAAAAGACAGCACAGTGTAAGATGGTGCACCATGTTGGATCTGTGCATTAAACAGATCCCACAGTTGGGCAAACATTTATTTATAGGGAAAAAGCCTTGGTGTGTAATGGTTAAGATAGCGAAGGACATCACCTGCATTGTAATGCATGAATTCAGATGACCTATAAAAATGTTTTGCCTCTTACAAAGATATATATCCTCATGTTATTCTCAAACACATTTATTACAATTTTGCTTTTCTAGTGAAATAGAACAGCAACCCATCGATTGCATGGATACTGTTTGAGTGGCCACATATGTGCAGCAATATTTCTATAGGTCGTTTGGGCTCACAGGGTAAAGTACCAAAAATTTTACAAAACTTGTTTTTGCACAATGTTATACATGTATGGCCAGATATGACGACAGTGGCACCTGGGTCGATTTCTCTAGTTGGTCCCTGTGTTATGGCTACTAATAAAATCAGAGATTTCCATGTGTTTGATCGATGTTACACCATATTGAAGGTGTGATTTTGTTTTATAGTCTATAGTAGCTGCAAACAAAAAGCAGCACTGGTAACTTCTCCTTTAACGTCAATGGTGAGGCAAATTTAGCCACGATAGGTGCACATGGAAATAGTTGCTAATTCATAATAGCGATTAAGATTAAAGCATGATAATAATACAAGCCTTATTTTTATCCATAACCTGATTAAATTGCCTGGTTAAAGTGTCTAGTACCAGACCTTTCCTGTAGAACTTTCTGAAGTATTAGTTACCATTTGGGATTCCACCAACTTTGTTTTCTTTAAAGGACCAGTAACATCAAAAAATGAAATTGTTTTAAAGTAATAAAAATATAATGCAGTGTTGCCCTGCACTAGTAAAACTGCTGTGTTTGCTTTATAAATATTACTATTGTTTATATAAATAAGCTGCTGTGTAGCCATGGGGGCAGCTTTTCAAAGGAGAAAAGGCTCAAGTTACACAGCAGATAGCAGATAAGCTCTGTAGAACATAATGCTATCTGTTATCCATTATTTATCCTGTGCCATATAGCCGTTTTTCAATTTCCACCATTGCTACTCAGCAGCTTGTTTATATGAACTATAGTAGTGTTTCTGAAGCAAACACATCAGTTTTACCAGTGCAGGGCAACACTACATGGTATTTTCATTACTTTTAAACACTTTCAGTTTTTGGTGTTACTGTTCCTTTAATGATCAAGTGATGCATGAAGTCTTATCAAGTTTATTATAGGGTATAATTAATTTAAAGTGACCATTGATTCATAGTATAAAAAAGTTAACTTAAACTGATCTAATTCATAAGGTTTCTCTGCCGTCTCCACCTTTGTGGTGTCCCAGAGATAGAAAATAGGTAGCAGAAATTGGGACAACTTCACCTTCTATTATTTAATTTTCATCCTAACCTTATGAATTCGAGCAGTTTGATTTAAGTTTTTATCCTAAGAATTAATGGTCACTTTAAATTAATTATACCCTATAATCAACTTGATAAGATCATTTATTACTTCTTATTGGCTCCACACTTTCAATCACTAAGTTCTATGAATTGATCACTTATGTTTAATAATTGTCCTCTCTTATGCTGTAATCAAATCAGTTGTATTTTATTGACTGATTGGAGAAACTTATTTGCACATTAACTTAATGAGGATAAAACCCTATTAGGGGACCTTTTTAATTACTGTTTATAATTGGCTTCGATTAATTTTTCAATCAGTTTAGTTGGATGAATTGATTTTAATCCACTGCACTTTAAAACACACTACATTTAATTAGTGATTGTTTTAAATAGATTGATAACCACTGGTGGTTCCTATTGGGCTGTCATACATCTATATTTAATTCATTCTCAACTTATCTGGATGTTAAGGTAATTGATTAGTTAAATTGGATGACTGTTGGAGTTTAATTGATTAAGCGGGGTACTTTTCTTTTTGGACCTTTTTAAATATACGGTTATTATAATCACTGGTGATATATATATTTTAGAGATGCACCGAAACCACTATTTTGTGAAAGATTCGGCCGAATACTGAATAGGAATCCTAATTTGCATATGCAATTGGGGGTGGAAAGGGGACAACATTTTTTATTTCCTTGTTTTGTGACAAAAAGTCACGTGATTCCCTCCCTGCCATTAATTTGCATATGCAAATTAGGATTTGGTTCGGCTGGCCGAATCCTACTGATAAAGGCCAAATCCCGTGTGAGTATGGAATATCGAATATTCCTGGGTGATTTGTATCTTTTTAGCTTGTGAAAATCTTGGTAAAGTCTCCTGCACAAGGTGGTTTCATCTGTGACCAACAAACTGGGTCTAATCTAATATTTGTTGAATTTATGTGCCACTAAAACTGAGATCTTTGTCCTTAAATCCTGAATGAGAGGGAATAATTATCCACGCAAATTGATGGAAAAAAAGTATACCAGATATGCCACTGATTCTGTCATGACTGCCAGCAAATCCTTACTGGCTAATGTGAACGATTTATACAACACTTTGTCCAGCTCAGCTGAATGTTTGCACAAATAACTTTCAATGCCGTTTAGATAGAAGATAAAAAAAAATAAAAAATAATTATTAACTTAAGTGTTCCTGTGCGCATGTACATCTATGTTTCTAAAACGGTATCTTCACCGTTGGTGCTTTATTCTGTGAACATTGGTTATCTATGTCATTTTGCCACGGGTCTTTATTATTTATATAATTTTTATTTATTTAGCAGCTGTATTTGCAAACAACTGGATACATTGTATGCATTTATGAAATAGCATCAGGCACTGGCATTTGCAAATTCAGGATACAGCAACGATCATTGATCGATCAGTATGAGTTACATGCTTAGACAGTGTTATCAAGCCCATGGTCTCATTATATCTGACCTGTAAATGTATTTTGGGCAGTTGTTACAATTGCACAATGGGCAGCTATTTATGTTGTATTGTGCGTTTAGCCACTCTGCAATGTAAGGGGAATATCATGTACACCTTTTGATGTTTCCTGCCCAGCCTCGCTCCACTAAGGGATGCTATGTTTATCAGGAGATTGCAGTACCCTCTTGAGCCAAACTCGGGTTTAAAACCCAACACGTTTGCTATTTACAGGAAAAAACACACTATATATGTATGTATGTAGTTTGGTTTGGGATTACATTAATCTGTTTGGGGTTGGTGGAGCTAGTGGGTAGGAACCTTACTGTCAAGTAAAGCCTAAATAGAATCCAAACGCTCTTATACAGTAAATACAGTAGATATGCCTTTTAAGTAGCAGGCACAGGTGTGACAGAATAAATTGAACACTGGGTAAATATTCTTGCAAAGGAGCCCAGCTGCAGAAGAAGTGGAAAGGGGCCCTTGTGTTACCTTCTTTTACAAACCGTGACTCTAGAGATTTGCTAGTGCGTGAACACTTTCTTGTATACGGAGCTTTTCGCGTAAAACACCTGCGTACACAAAGCACAGAAGATTGTGACATGTTGTTGTGTTGGTACAATGCAATGATTTTAATATACCTCATCTTTATTTATCTTAGTTACACAGAAAAGCAGTACTTTTATCCTTACACTGTAAATAGACAAATCTGAGAGGAGTAGTAGTATTGTGTGTGTGTGTGTGTGTGTATCAACACACACCTTGTATAAATTACCCTTCTGTTTCATGCATTTCATTCAGATATTTATTATGTTAAGGTTACATAAGAAATAGTGATTTGTTAAATACAGCAATATACATTTCCTCATAAATCATTATTAAGTTAATATTTTCCATGGAACAGAATGCTAACAGTGATATTATGGATGTAGATCATAATGACTAAAAGTAGACCTTGCATTAGTAAATAACAGGCTCACTTCTGCTCTCCTCATATTTTATAGTGATGAATGTATTCATATATACATTCTGTTGTCCAGAATGCTCGGGACCTGGGGTTTTCCGGATAAAAGATCTTTTTGTAAGCTTGACCTTCATACCTTAAGTCTAGTAGAAAATCATGTAAACATTAAATAAACCCAATAGGCTGGTTTTGCTTCTAATAAGGATTCTTTTTATCTTCAGTTGGATCAAGTACAAGGTACTGTTTTATTATTTTAGAGAAAAGGGAAATCATTCATAAAATGTTGGATTATTAGGATAACACGTCGGGGGCACATTTACTTAGCTCGAGTGAAGGAATAGAAGAAAATATTTTGAATGATTTTTTTGGCTACTTTGACCTTCGACTACAACTATGAATAGAACGATTCGAACTAAAAATCGTTCGACTAATCGACCGATCGATAGTCGAAGTACTGTCTCTTTAAGAAAAACTTCGACCAAGTACTTCACCACCTAAAACCTATCGAACATCAATGTTAGCCTATGGGGAAGGTCCCCATAGGCTTCCTAGCAATTTTCTGATCGAAAGCCAAGCAAGCATTCTTCCAATTTTTATAATTAATACCTGGCCATAATCGGAGCCTATTTTACCCGAGTCGTTATTATCACTTAGCATGTAAGACTCTCTTCAAATTGCTCGCCTCCTATTTAACATGCTTTGGACATGTATTGAAGGCATGTGCTGGTCTCAAGTAAATAAACCCCATTGTTACCCCATACACAAAGTGAACTTAAATCCACTCTGTGTACACAGTGACAGGTGTATTCCATGGCTGCTGCCGCCTACAGACAACGGGTGACATTGGGTATTGGTGATGGTGTATAAAACACCAAGAATTTAGTCCTCAGGAAGCCAAAATACACTGCTTGTATTCAATATATGCTGAATTGGTAGCAGGGCTGCTACCATTAGTTTTGATTTACTGGCCTGGCTGATAAAATTGATACTTGATACCAAGGATATCAATCAGAAAGAAATAACGAAAGAAGGCTGTTATTCTCTCCCCAGAAGTACTGGCAACCCTACATGTAAGAACTGCAGCTAAAAAGGATTTGAATGGTTCTGCACATAATAGCATTAGACAGGGCATTTATGTGATGTTCTGCTACATTGTATAGATGTGGGTGTGCATGCTTTGGTCTGTGAATACGTTTTAATCATCTGAGAAGAGTTAAACCCAAAACAAAATGTTGTCTTTGACTGAATGAGATTGATGGCTGTACGAAGGAATATCAAATCTCTCCTAGACCGCTGCATGTTCTTTGTTTTCTATGAGCATTCCAGTGTGTGGAACAAATTTAAAGGGATACTGTCATGGGAAAAGAAAAATGTTTTCAAAATGAATCAGTTAATAGTGCTGATCCAGCAGAATTCTGCACTGAAATCCATTTCTCAAAAGAGCAAACAGATTTTTTTATATTCAATTTTGAAATCGGACATGGGGCTAGACGTATTGTCAATTTCCCAGCTGCCCCAAGTCATGTGACTTGTGCTCTGATAAACAGTCACTCTTTACTGCTGTCCTGCAAGTTGGAGTGATTTCACCCCCCTCCATTTCCCCCCCAGCAGCCAAACAACAGAACAATGGGAAGGTAACCAGATAACAGCTCCCTAACTCAAGATAACGGCTCCCTGGTAGATCTTAGAACAACACTCAATAGTAAAAACCCATGTCCCACTGAGACACATTCAGTTACATTGAGAAGGAAAAACAGCAGCCTGCCAGAAAGCATTTCTCTCCTAAAGTGCAGACACAAGTCACATGACCAGGGCCAGCTGGGAAATTGACAAAATGTCTAGCCCCATGTCAGATTTCAAAATTGAATATAAAAAAAATCTGTTTGCTCTTTTGAGAAATGGATTTCAGGGCAGAATTCTGCTGGAGCAGAACTATTAACTGGTGCGTTTTGAAAAAAAAAAACATGTTTTCTGATGACAGGATCCCTTTAAGTTAAATGAGTATTCCCCCAGAAAGAAAACTGCAAAAACATGTCTTACTGCCATTGGCTGGGTAATGGAGCTAAAATTTGCTTGCATACGCTTTAATAACATTTTATATTGCAGATCTCCTACCATCTGTAATGGTGGGAGTTTTAGTTGCAGCTGCAACATTTAACATTTAACTGCTTACCTGCCACAGAACACAGAATTTATGGTGGTGACTTTGAAGGACTCAACTGCTATAAGCTGTAGATTGTATGTTTCTCTTTTCCATTGTCTGCTAGGTGCCTGGCAATAAGTGGGACTGCTCACTGTACCTTTAAAATGCTTTCTGCCACTAATCTATGGGTGATGGCAAAATTACCAGCTGAGTGGGTGGCACAACATCCACTTATTTTGTTGGAGAGCATTGGAATTGGCCTATTTCACCCAACACACAATGAGTATTTGTCAGTAATAAAGCTCCATGGAGCTCCTAATGTCTTTCCAGTCTGCTGCCTCCTTACATCAGTGCTACAGCAACTATGGCTGAATAAGTGTTGGTAAGTAAAAAATAATTCATTCATAATTCATTAATAATAAGACCAATACTGCAGGAGGAGAAACTGTGGCACCTCTTCACTGCTGATGCACCATGTACATTTTCCAACTGGACAGATCATCTGCAATCCAGCAGGGTCAGAGGATGGTATCACTCCTGACATGCCGTGGTAGTATGGTTGCAATCGGCCAAACTGCCCAACCACATTTTGATATGTATGGTCAGCTTTTATTCACATGGTCTGTCATGTTTGTGTGAGTTTGTTTTTGCACAAGTTACATGGGACATATTCCTTGAAAACGTCTAACAAAGTATGCACCGAATCCAGGATTCGGCCTTTTTCAGCAGGATTTGGATTTGGCCGAATCTTTCTGCCCGGCCGAATCCTAATTTGCATATGCAAATTAGGGGCGGGGAGGAAAATTGCATGACTTTTTGTCACAAAACAAAGTAATAAATATTTAGGATTTAGGAAGTAAAAATTAGGATTCGTTTCAGTATTCGGCCGAATCTTTCGCAAAGGATTCGGGGGTTTGGCAGAATCCAAAATAAGTGGATTCAGTGCATCCCTAGTTTATTTACTGACTGGAGATTTTAACATGGGACATATTCCTTGAAAACATATAGCAAGGGGCGGTTTATTTTCTGACTGGAGATTTTAACAATATTATGAGAACCCCTTAAACTTGGCTCGTAACTCTGTTAGTGAAGCTGGATGGAGGTTCTCACAATCGGCCCATGGCTAGGATGAAAGGCTGTGTGGGAAAACAGCGGGTAATCCTCCATTTCTCATCACTTATCCCTTCATTGCTCTCCCTCTGTGCACGTCACTGCTGCGGTTTCTTTCTTCAAGTGGTCACTGAGCCTGTTGCCATGGTTCCTGGGAAGCTGTCCTTGCCATGTGCTGTAAAGGAATCCCTCTGGGTCCTCAGCCACCCACAGGCCCGTCTACTGGACGGAGACATCAGCCGATAACTACAGGAGCTCTACTGATGACTGGCTGATTACAAGGAACATCGTCCAGGGTGTGTGGAACCCAATGCACCATGTTATTATTTTTAATCCTATTTTAATCCTTTAGTGGTGCCATTTTACAGAGAGCTTTCCGCAAAGAATCTTTTAGTGATTCACTTCAGTTACTTTCCCTGCAGAGCAGCATGTTGGGTGCCAGGCGGGTGAAGAGTATCAGATAAAGGTCCCCATAAACACAAAGATTTCTCTTGCCCAACGACCGTTTTTAGCGAAGTCCGACCAATCCTTCAAAATTATCGTGCGGTTAGTGGGATTCAAACGATCGAACATCTTTTCTTTTTCAGCCGACATCTGTCAGGAATTTGATTGGCCAGGTTAAAAAAAATCTTTGTCGGTCCCAGTGCAATCTATCTATGTTTGCAGGGCCAAGCAGGCAGCTCCCCTTTGTTTTCCTGGCAAATTGGTCTTTTTAGTTGATGGACAATTCGTACAATCGATCCGAGATAATCGTGGTCTCGCAATGACGATCGTATCTTTTAAAAATCTCAACATCTATGGGCAGCTTAAGCACTAGTGGTGATTGTAGCTACTCACAGTGTTATACAAGATTCCCTCCAGTCAGCTCCCAACTCCACTTTCCCACACACTCCTCCCTCCCTTCCCCCTGCTGTCATTTTTTTCCCTCCTTTTCTTCTTATTTCATTTTTCAACAGGAGAGATTGGAAACGCTGTCTGTTTCCTTCCCTTTTATCAGTGCCGCCAGAATGACCTGTGAATTGTACATTAACCGCCCGCTGCCTCTGATCTGTTAATCATTATTCTTGTCAGTTAATGCTGCAACAACCAACAGGCTTCTCTTGTCTCCTGCTATGTGTTGTCACTTCTCCTTCCACCTCAAAGCTGGGGTCACTTGAGGAACCTGGGAAAGTACCCGGCCGAACTCGCCTTCCAGCCAGTTGCCATTGACTCCTATGGGAAAGTCATTGGGTGACTATTTTTGAGCTGTTCCAGTCTCTGCAGGACTGTATTCTTAACTATAGTGTAACCTGGTTATGTTTGTATGGGACAGTCAAATCTATTGGTGTAGAACTGTGTATAAATAGAATGCATTAAAGGGGAGCATATTATCCACCCCCATACGTTCAATATGGCTATAGGTAGCCAATCAAAGCTTTGTCTGCACAAAAAGATTTACTGCAGTTCCTGTCTGGTCCACCGAGCTGCTAGCTGCCCACCCACAATATAGGTATTGGCTGGCGTCCTACATTACAAAGTACTAATTACCTCTGGTTCTTCTAAATTCAGTGTGGAAGTGCAATGGCTGGGTGGTGATAGATTTTGAACAAATTTGGATTAAAATGATGCAAAAGGAAACTTTTAAAGGAACATTCCTAATATGTGTATACTGGAATTGTGACAGTATAGGTCTCCTTTAATACCAGTTCTTTGTTATGGTGGAGGAATATAACAGGCTGTGGTCAGGGCATAATGGGACATGACCAAAAACCTCAAGGATTGCTGTTCTACCACTTCATGCTGACCAGTTAAAGATTTGGCAATGTCTATTTGCAAGGGCATTTTTCAAGAGAAGTCCCATGGCTGAGAGATGCTTACATTGCATTGTCTATTTGTTCTACTGGGAGGAGAAAATGTAGTAGGTATAGGTAGACAATACACTGTTGTAGAGACAGTTCTGTAATGTCTTGTGTTGCTCTAGCAAATGTGCTGTACCCTTTAGCCTTAATTCATCTTATCAGTTTTTCTGCTCATAGTATGGCTTGGTATAAATGTAGCGGTGATGAGCAGATACTTGGCTAAAAATGGTTTTTGTTTTTTTAAATTGTGCCCATAACTAAATGTATAAGCTATTTAATATCACTCTCCCAGTTACAGAGGTTTCCTCTATTAATAGTAATATGTTAACTATCACTCAGACGCATTTGGGTTTTCCAGCCACGTTACTGGAAGTCCGATGTATCCAAAAATCTGGGTTGTGACCGTGTTTCTCAAACTTAAAGTGAAGGTGTTACATGCCTGAGTGCTTTCACTCTGTGATGCAGATATTAAAACAAAGGTTGGTATTGAAATGCAGTTGACAAACTAAATGACTTCCCTGCTGTGTCTGGGAAAGTCTTTGCACAGTCCCTTGAAATTCTTCCAGGGCTGATCCATTCAGAAACTTTTTTCCTGTAAACAGCACACAGGCGGGCACAACACGAGCCCCGCAGCAGTAACACTGGTGTTAGAAATGTACTCTCATATGTTCTTCTGAAGGTGCTAAGCTTGTAACAAACCTTTTCTAAGGGATGGAAGAAATCAGATACAGGAAAATATTCTCTTTATAAGGAGCTCCACACGTCAACTGCCCAAACTTGAAAGTGGCAGTTTAAAGCTTCTTATTGTAGATGCATTCTGCAGATTATGCAACACTATATACAATGATAAGAAAAGGGAGAGTTAAGGTTTCCAGAAGTTCGTCCCTGTGGCCTTTTCTTTCCCGTTCTCCAACTGGTGTAAAATTCTAATACTTCAATAATCTGCAAAACAGCGCTTCACAAGGAAGCCCAGGGAAAGACTGCAAAAAGAAAAATGATAGGAATATAGTGTATTAGGTTATATCCAAGTTTGCCACCTCTTTGTGTGAGCAATTTATTATATCAATTATTCGTGAAACCCGCTCCAACATTCACCATAGTTTCTAAGGGACCACCATCTGGGCAAGGTGGGTACTCAAACGTTTAAGGGTATTTTGCGCCTGTCTGGGGATTCTGTTATGCGAGATTCGATCCGGATATGCTAAGAGAGATGTGCTTCATATAGAATAAAACATTTTTTATTAATAAATAATCGTTAGTTAAAAGTTGCACTCGCATAAAAACATGCAGAATGGGCACTTCGCAGTCGTTTCCAAATTGAAAGCGTTTTCACCCGATTCATTGTGTTGGGGATTAAGTTTGTTCAAACCTGCATATTCCCCTCCTCACAGCGTTTTCCTTCTCAGGCGCACTTTGGCTACTGGGGCATCTTTGGAGGCACAAATCTTTCCTGCTAAAAGGCTGTGGTTGCCTTGGGCTGGTACAGAAGCCTAAAACATAATGTTTCTAGCCTACTTCTTTAGTTACGCTTTAGTTTTCCTTTAAGCAGAGAATAGTTGTTCTTATCAGAGGCGAGTTTACACCATCCCTGCATTTCATTGTTGGGCTTTGGCTTGCCCTCCTGCGCTTTGTCTCCTGTACTTCCAGCTCTTTTACTGGTGCCGATAAAAATCCATTAGTAAGTTCAACGCGCCGTGAATAAATATTTTACCAGTACTCTCAAAGTCCAATTTAAATGGCAAAATAATAATTTTTAAGCTGGAATGAAGAATGTAAACTACTCTGTATAATGTAGGTGATCAAAAAATGGCAGCGGAGTGGAGGCCCCTTGAGAAACTTATAAACACAATTATACCATTTTTTTTGGCTTTCACAATAACCGTTTTGCTTGTTTTTTGGTTCAGAGCAGCAGAGAAACACAAATGCATGACCAGTTATTTAAACTTCCATACTATCAATCTTTTTTATGTGGGCTCTGATTTGAGTGAAGGAGAATTTCTCTGCTAATTAAAGGGAAATATGCCCTGTTTGCAAGTCACATTTATTTTAATCAAATCACCTATGATACAAGCAATTTGGCAGCATCAAGGGCAAATATGGGAAAATTATTTACTTAGATTTTATTTCCTAAATACTATAATTGCAGCCCAGTCAAGGAAAATAAACGATTGATGTTTATATGTGTGCTAGTTGGTAGATGGAGATTTTTTTCAGGTGCTACAGATTCCTATAGCGGCCAATCAGCAGGTATCGTTAATAGCACAAAGGCCTTTTATGGTGCTATAGAAGTGATATTATTGGGGCTGTTTGTAATGGTGGGGCTAATCCTTGTGATACAGCAAATCTCTGCTTATAATGTCAACTCCCTTCAAATATATCCAGGGAATCCCGATTCCCCTACCTCTTAACATTTTGGAAATAGAAAGAGGGACAAAAAGCCACGCCCTAATTACCATGTTCATTTTATAAAATTTGGTCAGGTTATGAAAGTTTGAACACATTTCTGTGATTTTTAAGTGTTATTACAGTTTTGCTAATGAAGGTGAATTGCCCTAGCTGCAAGTCACAGTTTTCTTAGGAGACTTGCTTATCCTAAATTGTTACAGTTGTTTCTTTGCTTATCTTAAATTGTTACAAAGTATCTAAAAAACAGTATGTATTCTGGGATCTCTGCCATTACGTTTTAGAAACATTGTATCTTTTTCTGGCTGTTCAGTGCAGGAGATTAAAGAGAAAGTCAGGACATTTCAGTAACAATCCAGGACTGCGGGCTGACCTTTAGAAATCCGGACTGTCCAATACAAAAATGGATTCCATCAGCTAAAGACGTCTTTCTCCCTCATCATAAATGTCACTGAAGATTTGGTTTTAAATATTGAGCCATTACAAACTAACCCTACTCTGGCTGGTGCTCGTTTACAACTTTTTTCGTAATTAAAAGCGTGACGCGTCCTATGTGTTAAAGGAGTTCAAAAGATTTCTCTCTCTTCCCCACTCCACCTTTCTTCCCTGCGGCTCCCCCATAGTTTGACAACATGGGTGGATTTCAGGAGTAACGACAGTTTCACTTTAACTGCTTCTTAGTGTGAAACTTACTTTGACTCCTGTGCTGGGAAGAGTTAAAGGGAGAGGGCAGTGTGTCTTAGCTGTGACATCACGGGTTGTTTGATGTCTTACATCACCGCTCGCAGCAAAGAATTATGTGCTAAAGTTTCACTGCATCATGTTTGCCTGGAGCCATTGCTGAAGCTGGCCATAGACATGCAGATATATACCTTGTATCTGATGAACGATCAGACGTCACAATCTTCCGACCTGCCATTTAGATTTAATATAGTACAGGTATGGGACCTGTTATCCAGAATGCTCAGGACCTGGGGTTTTCCAGATAAGGGATCTTTCTGTAATTTGGATCTTTATACCTTAAATCTACTAGAAAATCATGTAAGCAGTACATAAACCCAATAGGCTGCTTTTGCTTCCATTAAGGATTAATTATATCTTAGTTTGGATCAATTACAAGGTACTGTTTTATTATTACAAAAAAAGGAAATCATTTAAAAAAAATTTGGGTTATTTGATTATAATGGAGTCTATGGGAGACGGGTTTTCTGTAATTCGGAGCTTTCTGGATAACGGGATACTGGATGCCATACCTGCAGTAAAAGAACAAATCAGACGATTTTCTGCCCATGACCACAATCGTACAAGTTATGTGTGACAAATACAATCACCCAGAGAAATTATTATATAGCCGACAGATCTTCTAACCTGTCCTAAATGACCGATCTCCCTGGTATGAAAAATGTCAGGACGATCCATACACGGCCCGAAAAATCCTACAAAACTTTGGTTCGTACGACTTTATTTTTGTGTCTTTGGCCGTCTTAAGCTTCTATTCATAATCAAGATTAATCAAGATCATTTTCATTCTAGGCCTGAAAAGCCATTACGTTAACCTTATTGATACTTAATACAGGTAAATGCAGACATAACTAGGCTGGACATGAATTTTGTTGTCCTTTAAACTTAAAGGCACATTAGTCATACAATATCCTCTATGCTTCTGTATCTGTGTGCAGGCTTGTGACCATATACATTTTAAGTTTGAGTGAAATAAAGTAAGTTAGTGGTGGAGGTTGAAATGTGAGTGCAGGGAAAGAACAGAGTGCTAAAGATGAAAAAGCCATGTTGGAGTAGATGCAGGAGGGAGGGAGCTAAAGACCAGGGAGAATGCTAGAGCGGAGGGAGAAGAAGAGAGCAGAAGATTCCATTCCTTGCTGTTTGTGGGTTTGTTGCTTTGATCTCCTGCCAAGGAAACCTGCAAGCTCCCAGCCGGCAGCCCTAAAGATCCGGATATGGGAGGCTTGTGGAATGTGGAGTGGATGCTGGAGTTTGTGTGGAAAGCAGTGGTGCAGAGATACACAGCACACTATTTTCTCACTGTGAAAGGAATCCAAGGTTTGGTAACTCTGTACAGCTAAACACCTTTAAAGTACATTTTATTGCTTAATTTCAAATGTAACACCCCCACCCCACGAACTGCCAGTAATAATTATTGACTGCATAAATACGAATCTGAGCTGCCTGTGCCACAAGTAGGGCACTCACATGGGCACTATAGATGTGGCATTGCTGCTTTGTATCAATATTCTTTGCTAGGAGGTTGCAGTCGCTGCATTGTTGCAGACTAAGCATCATCACCATTTATTTATATAGCGCCAACAAGGTATGTAGTGCTTTACATTAGTTTATAAATGAGTAGGAGAGCTGCTGGGGGGCTACCATGCCACCTTAGGGTCCCTGCACGGCAGTTCTTATCCGGTGCATTTTCAGTGCAGTTTATATGCGCAATGTAATTCTTTGCTGACTTGTTGTGTGCTCTGTGCCGGATGTTTCATCCCTTCAAAATACAAAATACCCATAGAAAGACATGGTTTCTTTCAACTGCGTTTCCCATAGTAAGTGAGAGAATTGTGACATATCACACTGTGTATCTTATGTAGTGGTGCATTGCCTATTATATTGGGCACCCTCCAGCAATGTGGCCTTGTGCCATTCACGGGGCTGCTTATTCTCTTCAGCATATAGGTGGAATGTAAGCTCTTTTGGGCAGGGCCCTCTTTACCCCTTGTTTCAAAAAGGCCTCAAACCTTGTACATTCTTTACAGCCACCATTCCCCGCATGAAGTTTGGCATGCTTTCCTTGCACACACACAAATCCACAAGCTTTAAAATCAAACGTTTATGAGTGTCCTACTTTTCTGTGACCAAGCGTTGCCATCAATTTGGCTCTAGTTCAAAAGTAGGAAATGTGTACGGCCGCTGTTCATGGCTGGTATATGTGTTGCAATGCCGTGTGCTTTAGCAATGACCATATTAATGTTGGTTCCATCACTTCACTTTCATAAATGTTGCTCGTTCTGATGGGCTGTGAGTAAAATAGCTGATCAGTCCTTTCATTAACCACATTCTTTCATTTGGAAGTTGCCAGACTTCCAGATACAGTTACTTTCACTAGAGCGACCTCTAGTGGTCAGCAGATAAAAAGTGTGTTCTGTATAATGCTTTAGAAATAAACGATGCACTGATTTCCATATTGGTGTTGTCACAATACAACTTGGTGTAGAGTATTCTTTACCTGCACAACAGCTGGAATGCTAGGGGCCACACATCTGCAGCAAACTGCAGTGGGAAAACCGTTTATTCTTGTCTGAAACGGTATTAAAGGGCAACTCAACTGTTTTTGCATAATTAATAAATGTTACAGTTACACAGTTACAATACCTTGATGTAAATGTCTTTATTTGTTTGAAAGTTGTAGTTTTTTTTTTTACTTTGGTTGGTTGTTTATATTTACTTGCTACTAGTTTTGACTAATTATTTAATGACTAGGGAAACCATTCCATGTGTATCTTACAGGTCCGGACTGAGAATTAAAATAGGCCCTGGCATTTCAGGTACACAGAGGCCCAAACAGCCCACTAAGTGACTTTCTATGGCACCTTATAGCAGCCTATCTGGCATTTGCCAGAACCCACAGATTGCCAATCCAGGCCTGCTATCCTATATATATCTTGGTCTATTATTAGCTGGGTTCCCCTACATTGTTTTCTCAACTAGGTCAGTGGTTTTTAAACTTCATGTATTGTTCAATAAAAGTTATACAGCTTTACGAAGAAGTGATTTCCCAAACCTCAACCTTATTGGATTTTCAGTGACTGTTTGGAGGGGAACGGGGGGCTTAAAACCTTGTGGCCCGATTAATAATAGTCATGTTTTTTCCCTTTCAGGCAAAAAGGGCAGTGCAGAGAGGTGCCACAGCTGTCATATTTGATATCTCCGACAACCCTGATGCGGTTGAACAGGTATGGAATATTTATTTGTGGAGGGAGTGGTCATTAGACATGATGCTCTATGAACTACTGATGCTTAACGTGCTTCTTTTTCTATGTAATCTGTGTGTTGCCAAGTATAATGAGTACAGTTTGCTTGCTTTATGCTTCTTCACTTTAAATTCATTTTGCACTTATTTTAATGCCCCCCTGTGTAAATGACTGCAACCATCCAAGCACATCGAAAAAAAGGTTGCCAAACGAGCGTATCTCTCCCCGATATGCCCACCTTGACTGATCTGATCATGGGGCCTATGGCCCAACGATTGGATTGTAACGCAGGACTACAGGCGGTCGGATCGCGGGACTGCATCAACGTACAGATGTGGTTCACGCTCCGACGGGATATTTAATCCTGCCCAATCGACATCTGGTCATTTTTTTGCCAAATATTGATCGGGGAAGCCCATTGGAGGGCCCCATACATGGGCCAATAAGATGTCAACTCGGTTTGTCGGCAGCTTTTATCAGCCCATGTATGGCCACCTTTTATACAATAAATTGTAAATACACTTTGAACACACTTTAGACTTTGGCCAGGCTCACTCATTGCCTTTTAGCTGCTCCCATATACATAATACTTACCTCAGTGCTTCTCTTCTTTTATTTGTAAGCTCTTGCCTCAAAATTTACTTTTTATTTGAAGGAATTTCTTTCCATAGGGAAATTTCTTGTCTGTACTTAACGATCTTGCGCTACGCCATATAGCCTTATATATAAATGCACCCCGGGGATCTGCAAGTTCAGACAGAGATGAGGCTGGAAAAACCATGGCATTGCGGATCATTTAAAACCTCATCAAACAAAACTTCTTCTGCTCAGAAACGTTCTTAAATTGAACTTGACAAACAAAAGAGCTATAGACTTAGAATAGAGACTAAGAGGAGGGAAACAGCCAAGAACAGGTCAATGCTTGCTCTTTTCCCAGAATTCCGCGAAGCTGGTTTGCAAGTGTGGTTTAGCAGCGGGGTGCCTAGTGCTGGATATATCTGAAGAACTGTAATGCACTTGTCTGTTAATTTATGTTAATACGTCAGCAATATATATATCAATCTATCTATCTGTAGTCTGTACACATTAGCATCCTAAAGAATAATGTGTGGAGTATTAAAATAATACATTGGTGGCCAGGGGTTTAATAAAATAAAAAACACACACATTGGTGTTCAGTAGAACTGAACTCGTGGCTTCAGGACTTTAGGTTCGGCTCCTTTTGTGACTTCGGGTCTTTTTGCGGCTTTGGGACTTGGGGCTGTTCGGCTCTTCAGTGGTTCGGGACTATGGAAGAAAAGGCATGGCTTTGACCCAGGCCCGGTACAGTAGTACCCCCTGTGCCCCTCTGATGGTGGCCCTGATAAAAGTGCTTATAGTTCAGGTTTTGTTTTCAGTTAAAACTTGCAATTTTTTTTGCTCAGAATGACTGCGGTTGCCCTTAGTGTCCTTAAAGGAACAGTTCAATGTGAAAATAAAAACTTTGTAAATAGATAGGCTGTGCAAAATAAAAAATGTTTCTAATATAGTTAGTTAGCCAAAAATGTTATGTATAAAGGCTGGAGTGAGTGGATGTCTAACATAACAGAACAGAAGACTACTTCCTTTTTTTCAGCTCTCTAACTCTGTTAGTCAGTGACTTGAAAGGGGGCCACATGGGACATAGATTTTCATTGAGTTTGCAATTGATTCTCAGCATTCAGCTCAGGTTCAAAAGCAACAGTTATGACCCATATGACCCCCCTCAAGTCACTGATTGGTTACTGCCTGGTAACCAATCAGTGGAAACCAAGAGAGCTGAAAAGCAGGAAGCAGTGTTCTGGCTATTATGTGAGACATCCAGTCACATCAGCCTTTATACATTACATTTTTGCCTAACTAACTATATTACACAGCCTACCTGTTCATCCAGTTTTTATTTTTTTTACTCAACAATTCCTTTAATATCATTGAAGCTGGTTGCATTTTCCCTCTGTGTCTTACTTCTAATCACTTCTAACCCTACAGCTGAATCAGGGTTTGGATGACCCCCTTAAGAGGCCTGTGGTTTATATGAAGGGCATGGATGCTATTAAGCTCATGAACATTGTTAACAAACAGAAAGGAGCCCGTGCAAGAATCCAACATCGCCCTCCTCGGGTAAGGAAGTTTAACATATCCTGCTTCCTGAATGTCTTCCTGCCACCCTGCTTTTATTCACCTATTACTTGGGTGACTGTCATTAGGCTACTCACTTTTGGATGAGCCCAGTTGGGTGAATGAATTGAGTAAACATCTGTGACCTGGCCATTCAAGTTAAAGAAACAATCTGTATATGAAGCATCTTTGACTTTTTATGAAAAATATACTTTTATATCGGTATGGGATCCATTATCCAGAAAGCTCTGAATTACAGAAAGGCCATCTTCCATAGACCCCTATTTTACCCACATAATCCACATTTTTTTAAATTGATATCTGTTTTTTTTTGTAAAAATAAAATTTTAAGTGCTAGAGTCAATCCCTCTGGCTCATAAGAAGCACTGTGCTTACACACACACCAAGAAAGCACACACCTGCTAGGTTACATTAGCCAATGAATGGACAGAGACAGGTTGTTTCTTATAATTTGCTGGTGGATGTCAGGTGCTCTGTTAGGGAAAAAACAGAGCACCATAAATTGGCAGCTCCTAACGCAAAAATATGTTGTTAAAGTTCTTTACATAATATGATATGCATCTTTTGGTTGACATCGGAGTAGTTTTTTTTTTTTATCTTAAATAAAAAAAAAATCCAAATTTTACAGAATTCATTAAAAAAAGGTATAGAGATAGGAAAAATAATTATTTACATTTTTGATAAAAAAAGTAAATGTAATCTAATATCTATTTTGTAATAACTGTTCTCTTGGTCTTTTTTCCCACTTGCTTTAGCAACCAACAGAGTATTTTGACATGGGAATCTTCCTGGCTTTTTTCGTGGTGGTGTCTCTGGTCTGTCTTATTCTCCTTATCAAGATCAAATTAAAGCAGCGACGGAGCCAGGTATTGGTTTTTACTGGCAGGGAAGATGTTTTGATGAGCGATGCAAAACCTGTGTCTGTGTGCAGCATGGCTAAAGATTAGGGGTTGTGTACAGTAGGAAACCAGGAGCAGCTTCCCGGCCAGCATTAGAAGGAGGGAGAATTTGCAGTTTGATTCAGTTGGACTAAAGTTGGCCATAGACATGCAGATTTTATAATCATGTACAATGAACCATTGTTCATTGCAATCTACCGACCTACCACTAACTAAACTATAGCAAATAAGACAATGTTTTGGCCTTAAATTGACAGACCGCAGTTGTGCGAAAGTTGTATCCATCAAATAGAAGAGACCATCACCCATTGTTATCATCAGGCAATACATGCAGAGATATTATTGTTAGCCGACAGGAATCTTCTAACCTGTCCGATCAACTAAAGGACCAATTGCCATAGCACAATAAACATTGGGACAAGCCACATATAGTCCGAAAACTGACTTTATTTTGCGTCTTGGCCAGCTTAATGCTGAAAAACAACTCATTTGTTGTATTCATTTTTTTTCATATCATTGCAGTTACCATTTTTTACATTAGGTGTCAGTGCACCTCTTGCAATAACTGTATTCCATTAATCAAAGCTGTAATTTAAATTGCATGTGTCTTTTTTTTTTAATTAATTCTTAGTAGACCCTGTGAGATATTTTGACAAAGGATTCCTTTGTTCCTTGGCCAGATATGAAACATGGATGATTTTGTAACCCTTATTCTCTTTTTAATAGAATTCCATGAATAGGATGGCTGTTCAGGCACTAGAAAAAATGGAGACCCGAAAGTTCAAGGCTAAAGGGAAAGTTTCTCGGGAAGGCAGTTGTGGTGGCCTGGACACCTTAAGCAGTAGCTCCATATCTGACTGTGCCATATGCCTTGAAAAATACATTGATGGAGAGGTAAGCTCTAATATAGGATTAGATCAGTGCTTCCTAGTGGAAGATGGGGGGGTTGATTGACACTCAAACGGTTTGAGATTTGAGTGCAAGTGCTTTTATCTTTTGGATATCAATTGAACTGTAGCTCAGTGAATATTTCACCATGGTGTATCTATATCCTTGTTAGCATGATGGTTGGATGCGTACAAATACCGTAGTGGTTCTGTGTACTGATCGGTTGTTAATTCGATATCCGTTCGGATGGAGATTTTTACAGGGATACTAAAATATATCTGTTGGACAGGTTAGGAAATCTGAAGGGCTGACGATTTGTGGGGCACAACTAGTCACAGAACCATTTATTCATCAGGTGAATTACAGTCACAGAATGGCTTAAAGGAACAGTTCAGTGTAAAGATAAAAACTGGGTAAATAGACTTGAAGGGGGGCCACATGTTAAATATCTGTTCATTGAGTTTGCAATTGGTCCTTAGCATGCAGCTTTGATTCAAAGGCAACCAGTTATAGCCCATTTGGAAAAAAACGAATCAGTGGAAAAGCAGGAAGTAGTGTTCTGGCTATTATGTTAGACATCCAGTCACTCCAGCCTTTATACATTACATTTTTAGCTAACTAACTATATTCGAAACATTTTTTATTTTGCACAGCCTATCTTTTACCCAGTTTTTTTGGGTTTTTTTTTACACTGAACAATTCCTTTAAGTAGAGCAAGTATTTTCTTCATTTACACAACCAATGTAGGGGAAAGGCTCCTTCCAATCTTCTAAGACGAGGAATGTCCAGCCCTGGCATTAGAGAACACCGCTGCCTTATACCCGTCCTAAATTTCCATGCTCACTTATTTCACATACTGCACATCCCTCCAGCTCGGTTCGTAAGCAAAGGGCTTATTTCATATTTACCAGATCCATTAAATGATGGCTCTCTATCCTTGGTTATTGTATTCTTCTGTAATGCTGGATGTAAGTGTTGATGTACAGGTTCCTAAACTCTACAATCTCACTAGGAGAACCCAAGGCAGTGCATTGCAGGCCCAGTTTGAAGACCAGATATGGGTGGACTTTAATATTTGCTGTCCAAATGCAAATTTGGTTCAGAACTGATTACAAAGTTAATTAGGGGAAAAGGGTCTGTTTTTTTTTTTTTTACTGTGTTGTTGTATGAGGTGCTAGAAGTAGTTACTATTGTCTAAACCTGTATTCTACTATGGACAGGCTATGTTTTTGGATAACAAGGTCTATCAGGATTATCAGTAAAAACTTATTTTTTCCCCTCCTACGTCTTCAGGAGCTGAGAGTCATTCCCTGCACACATCGATTCCATAAGAGATGTGTGGACCCCTGGCTTCTACAGAACCACACATGCCCACACTGCCGGCACAATATTATTGGTAAGTGTTCCTAATTATACAGTTTTGGCACTTAACAATGTGATGTCTTTTGCATTATTTATCTAAACAGTAAGTGACTTAACAGTCATTATTCATATTTCATGGGTATGGCAGGTGTTGTTACTGGTACCTAATCTATTCCAGTCATATTGTCCCAAATATTTCCCAGATGTTCATATTTTCTGAAACAAGAATAAAGGAGTTCAGTTGATTGTAGAGGATTACATTTGATTTCTGTTATTTCTGTTTCTATAGAGCAAAAGAAAGGAGGCCATGGTCCTGGGTGTGTAGAAAACTCTTTGAGTCATGGCCGTCAGCAGCAGCAACAGCGAGTTATCCTTCCTGTTCATTATCCAGGGAGAGTACAGCGCACTGGACCGATTGCTGCATATCCTACCCGTACTAGCATGGGTCCCCATGGCAACCCCATTACAGTACTGACTGTGGAAAGGCCAGTGGAGCCAGACCTATACCCAGCTCGTACACCAACTTTTTTGGCTGGTTATAGACCTGTATCACTGGACCATGCATCTTCAGGACATCATTGTGACTTGGAGCATCCTCCATACCCAGCCCCACCAGCTGGGCATGCCTTTCGCCGTGCTAAGTACAATGGGCGTGGATTTAACAATGGCACTTGTTACTCTCAGTATGAGACCATGTACCAGCACTACTACTTCCAGGGCCTAAGCTTCCCCCACCAACAGGAGGTTGGTGGAAGTCAGGCCTCAAGGGTTGTTGAGAATGGCCATAACCATTCCTTTCATTCAGGCAATATGCTTTACCAGCCTGCGCCTACCATGATGCACATGGCACCACCTTCTTCTGTTGAAAGCTGCTACCTCCACAGCCAACACCAACATCGCTCAGTATGCAGTGGGTACTTGGCTGATGTTCCCTGCAGTGACTCTAGCTCAAGCTCCAGCGCCAGTTCTGCACAGGGGCATGCATCATCAAGTGATTCCATGCTGGACTGCACTGAAGCCAGCAACCAGGGGGTGTATGGCAGCTGTTCCACCTTCCGCAGTTCTCTAAGTAGTGATTTTGATCCCTATGTATACAGGAGTTGCAGCCCTGCTAAGACTGGTGGAGGGGATGCCCCTGCAAGTGGAGGGGAGGGAGGTACAGGGAGAGGGAGGGTGGAATGCAGATCTCACCAGACCTTCCCCAATTCACCTTCACGGGACCGTCTCTCCAGCTGCAGCATGGAAATGAATTATAGCAGCAATTCTTCCTTAGAGCGCCGTGGGGCAGTACTATCTTCTGGGACAGTTCCAGATGCCTCAGTCTCCATCGCTCAAAGTGGTGGAAAAGACAGGAGAGGGCCTGAAAAGGGCTGTGCTTGTTGCTTTCAGAGGCAAGCTGGAGATCCCAGCTCAGACTGCACTACCTTATATTTGGGTCCAGAGCCACATCAAACATTGGGCCCTTCCTCCAGTGGAGGCTTGTATAGTGTTACCTCCAACATTCTGCATCGGACAGACCCAGGAACTGTTCTGGGCCATCCTTCTAGGTCCTGTTGCCTTTATGAGGAAAACCATGGTAGCTGCTACAATGAGGACTATGCGGTCAGCATCCAATATGCCTTGGCAGAAGCAGCTGCAGCGGCGGCAGCTGCAGCTGTTGCTGGTTGTGAAGCTGGCCAGCCTATCCCTATCATTCCTGAGGATCCAGGATATGAAGGGGGGCTTGAATATGTGGGACATGTATCTTGGGAAATGGAGGGTGACGAGGAGGAGGTACTGTACTGTCAAGAAGGACCCTGCTGCATGTTAGAAGAAGAAACTCGTGCCCTATGTCGAAGTACAGCAAAAGATAGAGCAGGAAGTACCACAGGTAATTGGAACACAAACCATAAAAATAATTGTATTTTTATAAGCATGTTTATAAAGGATCCTGACATTAAATACATCTGTTTGTGGGTCTTGTCTCTGCTGAGGAATTCCTTCTAGAGAGCTAGAGCAGGTGTGCCCAAAAGGTCGATTGGGATCTACCAGTAGACCTTTAGCTGGGGATCATTAGATCTCAAGACACTGTCAACAAACAGCTTGTCTTTATCACCCTCCTGTTTCATGCTTTTCATTCAGATATTTATGTTAAGGTTACATAAGAAAAATAGGTTTGTTAAATATAGCAATATACATTCTCTCATAAATCAATATAATATTTAAGTAATATTTTCCATGGAACAAAATGCTAACAATGCTTTCATGGATGTAGATCGTTATGGGACAACATCGCTAAAAGTAGACCTCACATTAGTAAAGTGTGGGCACTCCTAAGCTAGAGCAACAGACCAACTACCTTGATATCTTAAACTGGCCATAGATGCAAAGATCTGATCTTACGAATCCAGGATCCGTACGATTTTTGGACCGTGTGTGGAGAGTCCCGACATTTTTCGTCCCATGGAGATCGGTCTTTTGGTCGATCGGACAGGTTAAAAGTTTTCTGTCGGCTGCAGGTAATATCTCTGCATGTATTGCCGATCGTACGATGATTTTCAGAGGGAGACTGTCACCAGCTTTTGTTGGACATAACTTTCGTACAATTGCTGTCAGGGGCAGAACATCGGCTGATCTGTTCTTTTCTACTTTATTTGATCGGAATGGTTTGTGGCAGGTCGGGGGATGGGGGAAGTCCGATCGTTCGATGATTCGTATGATCAGATCTTTGCGTCTATGGCCAGCTTAAGTTGAATGCCCTAGCTAGGCATCTAAAAATTGCTAAAGAAAGAGATATAAGCAGAGACCCAATGCTAAAAGAAATACACACAGTCGCTTTGCAAAGTTGTTAAATGAAACAAGTTTTTTCTGACTTGACAGAGGGTTACTTATACCACAATATCGTATAGGGGTTTGTAACAGAAAGTCATTTCGAATTAGACACCTGATATCATCCTACTTTGCAGACTAATTATTTAGGGTACTTTTTTTTTCAGATATTTCTAGTTAAAACAGACCCAGATGTCTGTTTCTTATTACTTTTCTACTGACTGAATCATTTGTGGCTACTAGGGCAAGTTTACTTTAAAATTCACTTTGTGTACTTTATAGATGCTGGTAGTCCAAAGACAATTTGCAGCTGGTCTTTGTTGTGCATCTGTATAAAGGTAGCCATGCACAAACAGATTCCCTTGTTTGATGAGATCGTCAAACTAGCGGCACGTTTGGCGATTTATGAGCACAGTCAAACCGTACTGATCTTAACAGAAGTCTCTACAGAAGCATCTGCAGAGGACTTTATCAACAATCTTATGTGGTCCTTGCCTGTAAGGTGCCATGTTGGTCTGGAGTAGCTGAGGTGGCAGATTTTTATCAGCCGGTTTGTGGTCAGCTTTCGAACTTGTATGTTGAGCTGTAGTTTTAGTCTTGCCATTGACTTGACTATTCACACCTTTGTGTTCAAGGAAAGATACCATCAAAAAATGAAAGTAATGAAAATATCATGTAGTGTTGCCCTGCACTGGTAAAACCGATCAGTTTGTTTCAGAAACACTGCTATAGTTCATATAAACAAGCTGTTGTGTAACAACGGTGGTAATTAAAAAAGGGCTATATGGCACAGGATAAATAGTGGATAACTGATAACATTATGTTCTACTGAGCTTATCTGCTATCTGCTGTGTAAATTGAGAATTTTCTTATTTGAATGGCTGCCCCCATTGCTACACAGCAGCTTATTTATATAAACAATAGTAGTGTTTCTGGAGCAAACAAAGCAGTTTTACCAGTGCAGGACAACACTGCATAAAATTTAAAACACTTTTTATGTTACTGTTCCTTTAAGGCTAGGGCCACACTGCGCTGATCTCGGCCCTAGCCTAACTCTGCACTATGAGGAAATACACCCAAGAAAAACCCTAGACCATTTATTAAATTTAACAGAATTTTTTAACCCATGGGTTGGAACCCATATATAGGAGGTGGTTCTTACTGTTTTAGGTTGGATCAGGATGATCCCTCTGCATATAGGAAAAATGTCCTTCTGTAATAGAAAATAGCCTCTAAAATGCATAATTATAGTCTGTAATAATGTATAATGAGGTCTTACACTCAACTGCAGTTATCATCAATTTCTTCCTTGTGTTTCATGCATCTGCAGGTCAGGACTGCCACCAAACAGACACAGACTGAGCACTATGGATACTTGGACTATAATTCACTTTGTGAAAAGTTTTTTTTTTTTTTTTAATGAACTTTCTTTAAAGAAGAAATCGATAACACTTAAAAAATATATATAAAATTTATATATATTTTTAAATTGGATACAACATGATCTGGAATCCGTCGGCCCTTACAACCACTTTTACCTGTCTTATTCCGTGGACTCAAGAATTTGAGAAACTGTACTATATGTTTAGGTTTTTTATCATTTATTTTATAAATATATATATATAAATATAAATATATATTATTTTTTTGGTTGTTGTTTTAGAACTTGTTTTCTTTCAGAGTTTGTAATGCACAAGAACTGTCTTTTCCTGATTAAAAAAGAGAGATATATATTTTTTCAATAAAATAAAGAAGAAAATATTAATATTATTTTCATGTGATGGCTGATTGGCCAGACAAAAAAAAAAAAATACAGAAAATATTTTGAAGTGTATGGGACTGAACATTTTCTGCCATTTTAAAGGACTTTAAAATTAGAATATTTTTATATTTAACTAGAGCTCCTTCTAAATAGATTCCTAATTTGTAGCTATGAGTTTTGATACAATTTATTTTCTTTTGTTTAGCATTTATAAGCTAAAATCACTATTATGTGCCAATTTTATTGTGATTTCCCCCCCCCCCTCTTTTATCTTCTTTTGCTTGAACGTCTAGTTGTGTTGTAGGAGTATAAACATGTTCTGGTCATGGACCTACTGCTGCCACAAGAGGGCAACACTGGATTAAATGTCTTCTCAGAAAAAGTAGTGCTAAAGAATGCATTATCCTTATCGTTCAGATAAAATGGACAGTAAGTTTTTTTTTTTTTGTTTTTTTTTTTTAATTTATTGACCGATGGTGAAAGCTCGGGAGCAGCAATTTTTGTTCTGACTTTATACCTCCAGATTTGGTCAGTAGAAGAGAACAGAACATAAATTGCTTTACTAAGCATTAAAAGTAAAGCTCAACTTTGCGCTTGTAACCTTATGGTTTTCCTCTAAAACAATCAACCAAAGGTTTATTTGTAGTTAGTAGAGCAAAGCGTTGATCTTGGTAGGCAAGGATCTTGTATTTATTTGTACCTCAGCTACTATCTTTTCAACTCCATCCTATAGTTTTATTTATTAAGACTTATTGGTAAGTAATCCTATATTTGCCAAGCTCTGGTGTCTCTTGAGTCTCAGTAGGTGGCATCAGCTCTTCAGGTTGCATTATAAGACCTACAGACATGGGGAGGGGTTTCTCATTTGTTCCTATTTTTGTGCAGCTCTTCTCATCAGTTTTTAACTAGGAACAGGCTGCAGGGAAAGAATGAACCAGAGACCTTTTCCCCCCATTAGGGATGAGTGGCTTGATCTGAAATCTGTGGTTTGGTTATCCATAAATCATGCTGTGCTAGTGGGTGTTAGTGGGTTTGCATGACTTAAAGGAATAGTAAAGCATACCAAAATAAGGAAATATAATGTACTGGAATGCCCTGCACTGGTAAAACTGGTGTGTTTCCTTAAGAAATACAACTATAGTTTATATAAACAAGCTGCTGTGTAGCCACGGGGACAGCCATTCAAAGCTGATAAAGGAGAAATGACGCACTATACACAGCAGATAACAGATAAGCTCTGTAGTATACAATGGGATTCTTCAGAGCTTATCTATTATACTCTGTATCCTGTGCTTGAATGGCTGCCCCTATGGCTATACAGCAGCTTGTTTATATAAACTATAGTTGTGTTTCTGTAGCAAAAACACCAGTTTTCCAGTGCAAATCAACAGTACCTTATATTGTCATTCCTTTAAACACACACATATTTTGTTGTTATTGTTCCTTTAAGATCCTGTGGTCACTGTCTCCCAATTATCACTGATCAGAACATGCAGCGAAACAAGATAATGTAGCCGGTGAGCGAGCTTCAGTAGTAAAACACTTTCCCCTCTGGAGTTTAGTCGTCAGATTTTAGTGTTACAACGGCCAACAGCCAAGTCGTTTCTGAGAATTATAGTTAAATAAGACTTGGCCATTCGTCAATATTAGTTTTGTTCCTCGCCAAGGGTGTCTCAAGGCTTTCTGCAGTGTTCTGGGATTATTCTTTTGTAACACTGACCCTGGTAGTAAAATATACGACAGCAAAGCAACACCTGTAGAGCAAACTTCATTACCATAGAGATCTCTGCAAAATGTCCTGAATGTTGTGCTGCGGGGTTTTTTTTCCTTGTGATTTTTATAAGTTAATTTTCACAAGCTCTTACTCAGAGTTTCTTTCTAAAAGCTTATGAATGGGGCTAAAGGGTTCTGCAGACTTTATTGTACAGCCTTTTCGTTATGCCAGAAAGGAAGACTTGGTTGCCTTTATAATGCTCATCGGAAAAGTCGTTGGTTAGAAATGGTGGGTCAATTTGTCATTTCCCTCGTATCTACAAAGCTTTGTATTTTGGGGTGTTGGCACAAGCAATTTGGGATGAGATGAAAAACAGCACAACGTATAGGAAACTTACAAAGATAAAATGTATAACGGTGAGAAGGTATTTATTCAAAGGGCAAATAAAACACATTGCCATCTAATTTGCATGTTACAGGGAATACGGGTGCTTTACAGCCACAAATTTGTCTGGTTTTGTGCCACCTCTTCCATGGATATGTAGACTATAGCCAGGCCCAGTGTCGACTGGGACACCAGGGGCCCACGCAGCAACCTTAGACCAGGGGCCCACCAAAAAAACCTTAGATCAGGTGCCTACTCTCAGTGCTATTATTCTTCCTCTACTCAATCAACCTCTAGTCTGCTTTCTTTACATACTATAATCTATTATTCCATTTATTTAGCCTCTTTGTTCTCATAGAAATAGGGAATGGCCATGAAATAGGCCAAATGTTTAGCAGCATGAGGGCCCACTGACACCTGGGCCCACCGGGAGTTTTCCTGGTATCCCAGTGGGCCAGTCCGACACTGGCCAGACCTACAATATTCTCCATGCCCTGATGTACATAAACCTTACACCATCTAACATGCACTTTAGAGGCAACGTGTTCCAAAGCCAGCAGCTCCCTAAAGATGGGAAATGTCTATGGAAAAAAAAGTAAATTGCAACAGTGCTTAGAACTGGAGGGTTTATGTTGCCTTTAAGCATAATAATGAGCTATATTTCAGTTTCTTCATTCATAATGCATAAAACTAAAAATTATTTTCTTAATTTTTTTTTCTTTGGGGGGGGATAATGGAGATAATACTGGTTCATACACTGATTTTGGTATTCAGCATGTATCCAGCATGCACAATAAAGCAATAACATTGGAATTTAGTAACACGACTACTGGCATATTAAGGACAATGTCAGACAGGGAGAGAAATTGAATTTTGTCGCCCGAGTCTTTAGTGGACAAAATCACCTTGTCTGGGGATGTTGTGCGTCTTCAAGACGTCAGTGGAGTATTTTGGGAGTCAACGATGCTGTTTTCTGACTAATGAGGTGGGGTCAGTATGGTGCTATCAATGTTGCGGTGGGATAAAGGTAATTTTAAACTGGCAGAAAATGACATGTTAATTCAGTTCATGTTTGGTAAATACTACTGCAGAAATTCTATGTAATTAAGAGTAGGGACAGGAATAGAGACTAATGTCCATGCGCCCATCTTTAGGGGACGTCTGGTATATAATAAGCTCAGGTTAACACCTGCCTTAGGTAAATATATGTGAGTTAGTGAAATGTTTTTCAAGCTAATGTTGGTTTTGGTGCTTCATTTGCTCATGATGTGAGTTTCTTAAAAGAATATTAAAACTACAGTACTGAACAGAGTGGGATTTTATGTTCCACTGTCTGGTGTTGCCTTAAAGACTCTGCAGATGAATTAGCACAATGCAATGTGCGTCTTTTATTCCACTTCTTCCTCCCACCTCCGCTCTAGAGACCGACCCAGGCTTCTAAGCACAGGAAGGGTTAATGCTGCTAATGTCATTTAGTTCTTTTCATTATAGTGTTGGATACACAGCCAGTCTCTTCTATGGCCCTCTGGTGATTATTAACTATACTTTCCATAAACCATCATACAAGCGTTCAAAACGTATTTCATTTTAGAGGAAAACTATCCTAATACCACATTTTCACCCTCTGGAGCCTACATACGGTTCAGTTTGGTAAAACTGGTTGTTTTTAGTGACATTATTTCCTTTGTATTAATTACTGCATTTTTTTTCTCACTGGTTTTTTTTTTTTTACTTGAGTTCCCAAACCGTAACTGCGCCCTCTATTATAGCAAGAGGCAGTCGACTGGCCACCATGCTGCTGCTAGCCCTCAGTACAAATACATCTTTTAGTGAACAGGAAAAGATAAGGGTAACAAAAGAACTTGAAAAAAATCAAAGTGAATTTAAAGAAGAGTAGTAAGAAAAAACTTACACGAAGATGGAGGAGAATCTGGTGGTTTCTTTTTTTTTTTTTTCTGGATTGCTCAGACACACAAACGCACACACATGTATATAATATAAAATGGGCCAGAGCAAGTGTGTTTCCCTCTGAATTCTAAATTTAGCTCATTTTTAACATTTCTTTACTTGGAAGGAGGAATTGTTAAAACTCACTCCCCTGTATGTGGGACAAGGATTTACTCGCAGTTATAGGGGGTTATTTATTATAGTCAAAAACTTGAAAAAATCCAAATTGTTCTTGAAAAAACTCAAATTTTTCAGGATGTATTCTTCCCAGAGGATGGAAAAACTCTGAATCCGGCCTCTCACATCTGCTGAGGTTATATAAGATATAAGTCAATGGGAGAAGTCCTGACGATATCGTGATCTGCTCTGATTTCGTGCAATAATCCAAAGGTTTTGTGGTTTTCGGGATTTCAGTCGGAAAATCCGAAAAATTTGCACGATTCGAATTTTCTTACGATTTTCACAAAACAAAGAGTTTTTTCCTGCACAGAAAATGTATCAATAAATAAGGGGAAATAACCCTTGCGGATTTGGTCAGAGTAGATTTCAGAAAATAAGTAATTTTCGGATTTTGATAAATAACCCCCATAGTGTCATTTCTGGCACCGTAATTACCTCCTGCGAGCGCCTTCTGTGTTTTTCAAAAAGGACATTCTGTTTCTTGTTGCGTTAGGTCATAAGTCACAACCACCCTCAACTGCTAAAATGGTTCATGTGTTTTGTTCTTGTTTTTATCTCATTGTTTTATAAATGGTCCTTTCCCATCTTCAAATATGATTATAATCCTTGTAAGGATAACACTGCATTGCAACACATTGGGGTAGATTTATCAAAGAGTGAAGTTAGAGATCTCCACCTCTAGAGTGAAATTCCAACATAAATTCTCTCCGTTTATGTCTATGGGATTTTGAAAGACGTATTTATCAAAGGATGAATTTTCACTTTCACCCATTGATACTCTTTTTTTTTTTTTTTTTTTTTTTTTTTTTTTTTTTTTTTTAAATCCCATAGAAATTAATGGAGAGTGGCGGAATTTAACTTTAGCGGACTGGAGATCTCTAACGTCACTCTTTCATAAATATACCCCATATTGTTTTCATTATTCTTCATGGCTGTTCTTGGGGGGGAGGGAAAATTTGTATCTTAAAAAAAAATGGGTTTTTTATTTTTTTTTATGCGAGGGAACAATGGCTAATTATTGAAATCCAGTCTGAAAATGATAACTTTTAAAAAATGTTTTTGTTTTCCTGCGTTTGGTACTGCAGCTTTAACAGATATTGTGTAGCACTTAAAGATTATGCTAAAGGATTTTGGGATAACACTTTTGAGCTGTAAAAATGTATTGCTTTTCAATGAAAGTCTCTGCGTTTTTTTTTTTTTTTTTTTTAAACATTTTCTAAAGCTGTTTGTAAAAAGCTAAAAACAACTACAATTCTGTGTACGTAATGTGTTTTATGTGTGCTCTTTACATTTATGGAAATGTTCTCAGAATATTTATTTACTAATATATTTATCTTAAAGCAAGTCTTACGTGGAGTGTTACTGGGATAATCAATGAATATTTCTAACACAAAAACTTGTAACTGTCCAGAAAATGCACATGGATGTATTTTTTTGACCAAATTATGATTAAAAAAAGGAATTTAGTACTTTACAGTTTTGTAACAAAGTGTACAAATGTCAAAATACAATTTTATCAAGAAATGTTGCTAAATTTTGTCATTTATTTCTACACACACACATATACATCTATATTATATAATCTTATGCATATACCTATATGGATCCCTTGAATAGAAAGTTATTATCCAGACTGCGTTCTCCCACAGCAAATAATTGTCATTTTTAGTAATAAAACAGTACCTTGTACTGGATACAAAGTACTCTGCATGAATCCATAATATTCTTATAGGGTTTATTTAGGGGGTTATTTATCAAAGTCTGAATTTATCTCAGTATTTTCTGCTACAAACCCTGATCAAATCCGCTCAGGTTTTTTTCGCTAATTTATTATTACATTTTGCTGAAAATTTGCTTTGCAGGAAAAAAAAATCAAATTTTCAAGTTTTTTTCGAATTGTTCATCCGATTTTCATGATTTTTTCGGATTTTTCATCCAATTTTTTCAATTTTTCATCTGAAAACTTCAGGGTATTGCCTGAAACCCAGTGCACATCAAAAAATATGGGGACTTTTCCCATTGACTTATATGCAACCTCGTCAGGTCTGAGATGCCGGATTTTCAGATTCAGACTTTTTCCATCCTCAGGGTTTAATAAATTCTGAAAAAAAGTCCGATTTTATTAAGAAAAAAAATCTTTTGTGATTTTTGCATTCGGGGTTTAGTAAATAACACCCTTAATGTTTGAATATACTTTGGCATACTTAAGGAATGGTATAATGATATAATTAATCCTTATTGGAAGCAAAACCAGCCTATTGGGTTTATTTAATGATGAAATTATTTTCTAGTAGACCTAAGGGATAAAGATCCAAATTACAGAAAGATCCGTTATCTGGAAAAACCACAGGTCCGAGCATTCTGGATAGCAGGTACCATACCTGTACTTTCAACAAAGCACTCCAGGAACATATATGATCTATGGGGATAAACTGCTATTGCAGGGGGTGTACGTAAATCAGGTGGGAGGTGCAACAGGGTGTAAATGCAGTCGTTATCTGACGTGCTAACATTTGTTGTCCTGTCGTTGACCTGATTTGGCCCACTAACCATGAAGACTAACTAGGACACAGCATCCCACCTAACAGGTGAGTTTTAGCATGTATGGCCACCTTAAGGCTCTGCTAAACACAAGGGATCCCCAACCTTTTGAACCCGTGAGCAACATTCAGATGTTAAAGGAGTTGGGGAGCAACACTAGAATGAAAAATGTTCTTGGGGTGCCAAATAAGGGCTGTGATTGGCAATTTAGTAGCCCCTATGTGGATTATCAACCTATATTGAGGGTCTGTTTGGCAGTACAACTGTTTTTTATACAACCAAAACTTGCCTCTAAGCTTGGAATTCAAAAATAAGCTCCTGCTTTGAGGCCACTGAGAGCAACATCCAAGGGGTTGGAGAGCAACATGTTCTTCATGAGCCACTGGTTGTGGATCACTGATGTAGTGGGTAATAATAGAGGACTGAACACAGCAGAGTTGATCCAAATCGTACTGTAAAAAGATAGTAATAAACGGCATAGCAAATCAAATTGATCATTTTCATGTCCATTTTTTTTTTTATTTAAAAAAAAAAAATCTAAAAGTAGAAACTGGATCACATGCTTTTGAGCATCCTATACCTCCTCTGCAGTAATGGATTGTGGGAATAAAGTTATTCTGGCTATATGCTAGCAATACAATCACCGACAGAGGCAGATTTAGTCATTTCTACTTAATGTGGCCCCCACAATCACTAGTTTATTTAAGGAAAAAGAAAGCCTGAATGGGAAAAAAGGTTAAAGGGGTGGTTCACCCCTTTAAAAAATATTTTTAAAAACATTCATGCTATGCTACGAAAAAAAGACACCAACACATATTAAACTTTAAAGTCGCTCAGTCTTTATTAAGAAATAACTTAACTGAAACTCCGCTTGCGCTCCATCGTGCTGCGCTCCATTTCTCCTCCCTGCTTTCTTTATAGGAGATAGCCAGGGAGGAAAAATCGAGCGCCGCACGATGGATCGTCGCCGTTTCTGAAGAGGAGCGCAAGAGGAGATTAGGCAGGTTTTTTCTAAATAATGACTTGGTGATTTTAAAGTTTAATATGTGTTGGCGTCTTTTTTTCCGTAGCATACAAACAAATTCTTTTTAGAAAATTTTTGCTGTTACTGGTCCTTTAAGGTAACTTTTATTATGTTATAGAACAGCCAATTCGAAGCAACCTTTCAATTGGTTTTCATTATTTATTTTTTATAGTTTTATAGTTATTTGCCTTTTTCTTCTGACTCTTTGCAGCTTTCAAATGTGTGTTGCGGACTCCTTTCTAAAAAAACAAATACTTTGTAAGGCTACAAATGAATTGTTAGTTTTTAATACCTATGCTTCTATTCGGGCCTCTCCTATTCATATTCCAGTCTCTTATTCAAATCAAAGCATGGTTGCTAGGGGAATTTGGACCCTAGTTACCAGATTGCTTAAAATGCAAACTGTAGAGCTGCTGAATACAAAAACAAAATAACTCAAAAACCTTCAATAATAAAAAAATTAAAACCAATTGCAAATTGTCTCAGAATATCACTCCCCCACATCATAAAGTTATCTCAAAGGTGAACAAACCCATTAAGTCTTGGAAACAAACTTGATCACAAATAAAATCATAATCAAGTCTGTAAAATGTGACTGTTTAAATAAAAAAAAGTAAATGATAACATCAATGTTTTTAAAAAACCATATCCACTGACTTCTTTTACAAATTATTTCCAAATTTCTTAAAATAGTTAAAATAATATTGTGTTTATTTTGCCACAAATTACATGAATCACAACAAAACTCAAATTTAGGTTCCCCTCTCTCTCTAAATGAGCATTGTGGCCAATGGAATGCTGGTCTTGCTAGTGATCACTGGTCTGAGCTGTGAGTGACACTGGGTGTGTGAGAACATGAACCGATTGCACTCGGTAGTGTCACTCAGCTTTGCTTATGCAGTGCAGTCACAGAGAAAAAGCTTCTAGGAAAACCATATGTACTGCTTAAGCAAAACTAGTTCCCACGAGTTCTCTGTGTCTAAGTAATGTACTTTCCACGCTTTGGGGGCGTCTTCACGTGGTAGCACAGCGGGACAGGTTGTATGGATCAGTGAGTGCTCCCTGTACCTTTACTCTGGCCATTATTAAAGGATACGTTAATCTTTAAAATAAGTGAATGTAAAACTGACGAGAGTGCTATTCTAAGCACTTTTGCAATGCACATTAATTTTTTATTAGTTTTTAATCCAAAGATATTAAGGGATACGTGTACTGTTGAATGATTGAATTATTACAACAGCGCCACCTGCTGGTCATTTTCTTACCATGACATAGTAAAGGAAGTTTTTAGAAGATTAGACCAACACTCTTTCTTCTGACAACTTCCTCTACTGCCTTATGGTTGGAATCTGACCAGCAGGGGGCGCTGTAGCAACAATTCCATCATATTAACAATTCACACCGTTAAAGGGCCTAGCTGCAAAATGTAGTGTGTATTTTCCACCTCCTTAATTAAGCAAGTCCTACTAACTTGGATAAACAGTTAATGTATATCTTGGAAAAACAAACGAATATAAATTGCAAAAGTTCTTAGAAAAGCAATTTCATGAATTTTACATTCATTTATTTTAAAGGTTTAAATATCCTTTAATCCATGTACAATTTCAACACTTTTCAAAAATAAAAGTCTTAGAGCGCTCCACACTTTGGGGGAAAATAACCCTCTATTTATACAAATAGGTTTTGAATTTGGATTAATAATGGCCACAAGCTTACACACAAACACACACACACACACACACACACACACACTCACACACACTCACACACTCTCTCTCACTCACACACACAAACCTTCTCTCTCTCACACACACACCTACTCTCTCTCTCTCTCTCTCTCTCTCTCTCACACACACCCCTACTCTCACGCACGCACACACAGCATATAATAATATTTAGTATATCCTACCTGTATAAAGCTCAAATAACCACTTGAAGTTGAATGTGTAGATAAATCAATAAGAACAGTTTGTTACAGGTTTCCAAATTGGAAAACATCCCAATGAATTTACCTCTATTTCCTCTAGATGGCAGCACTCTCATACAGCAAATGGCATGTTTTTATGGTAATCCTTTAATTAGACAGCGCTCTTGTTATAAAACTCTTGAGTCTAATCGCTTAGTGTTAAAACTGTTCCAGTGATTTAGTTGGGTAGAGAGTTAATGCACTGGGAACGCAATTGTATCACATTAGTTAATGGTTCCCACTACTCGTTAAAGTGAGTAGCCGCTATTTCTATCAAGCAGTAACGTGCCTGCATTGTGCTGAATATGAATCTATTGCTGAGTGGAAATGATGTTTCAGGCTTGTCTTGCTGCTGTGTAAGTCTCTGTGGTATTTCAGTTCTATTACCGTTTTTCTGCGTTCAGCCGCAGGGGAGCGCAGGAATAGACGCATTACATTTTTTCCAGTGGGGCTGTACTCACACAGGCGCGTGTAGGCGCCGAACGCACGTTGAGACGCAACATGCTGAATTTTTCCTGCGTTCGGCACCTACACGCGCCTGTGTGAGTACAGCCCCGTTGGAAAAAATTTAATGTGTCTATCCCTGCGCTCTCCTGCGGCTGAACGCAGAAAAACGGAACGCAGGGGAGCACAGCTACAAGCGCTCGTAAGAGCCCTAACAGTGTATTTCTCATGCGTGTTAGCCTGTCTGTGGCCATGATTAAAAATAAAGTTTAGAAGCCTGCCAGACAATAGAAGACCCAGTATATAATGGTCTCTGCATTGCCAGGCAACAATACTGTATATCAACTGTAATATATTAGGGGGAAGGAGGGTTTAGTTGCAGCTGTAGGTTTCAAAATGGCCGCTGAGAAGAAGATTAAAAAGGCCTGCTGCTTACTCCGCTAAGGTTGGTTAAAGTATGGGGAAATGACAAAAAGCTCATTTGGATTACCTGTATGTTACTTTGCAAGGGCATCCGTGCTATTTGTCCATTTGGGTCCATATAATGTACATTTATTGATGCTGTGGGGTTGGCTTCCTATGGGGGAGGGGATTGGAAGTAGCCTTAGGGCAAAGACACATTGTTCAGAAGGTAAATAAAGATGAAATCTGACTGAATTCTTGCTGAACTAAAGGAGAGAGACTATAAAGTAGGGGGTGTTACGATTACGTTGGTCCCTTGGCTATACTGTCATTATGGGCTCTCTTCAATACTACTAATTAGTAAGTAGTCGAGTGGGGAGCCGATTACTTGCTCCTGAACAAAGCTACTAACTAGTACTAACCTGTCCCAGAAACTCCTGGTTAATCGGTCAAGCTGATGTTATGTTGCAGGAGTGTCCAAACTTTTGGCTTGACGGGCCACATTGGAAAAAGAAAAATTGTCTGGGGCCACACATGAAATAAACAAACACGTTTGATTTGTAAAAGTAAAGGAAATACACAGAAAAGAACGGTTAACCAGATGGAGCTATACACTGGAATATGGGACACCTGGATATTAAATAGACTTATTATTATATTATTAATACTAACTGGGCAATGGGCAGAGTCGTCCTCTTCCTATATCCTTTGCGACATGACGTTTCCTCGGGAACAAAGTGTTTCAAGCTGGGCCACATGTGGCCCTCGGACCGCAGTTTGGACACCCCTGTTATGGTGCCTTGTCCTGCATGGAAAGTAAATGTAGATTGTGTGTTGGGCCCCTAGGAACTGTGGCCCGGGCTATAGACCCAATGGTAAGCTGCCACTGCTTTAAAGTCAATGGTTTTATCTGAAGCTTGGTTGTTGTTTAGTTGATCCTGAGCAAATTTGGGTCTGCAGATTGGTAGTATATAAAGAAGCAGCATCTAAACTATACTGTATATCTGAAACAGGCACAGCTGCTGCATCTGAATTTATTGATATAACATACACGGATGTTTTACACACTGTGCTTCTTACATCAATGCAGGAAACAAAAATTGAAGAGCTCAAGTAATTTGGTTACTTGGGGGGGTGATTACCATGGAGCGCAGTACTAATGAAAAAGACGCCCATAGACTCCAATGGGTAGAAAAAATTGTTGCATGTCAAAAAAAAAAAACTAAAAAATTGTTGCCCATGGCGTTTTCAATGCATTTGGGTTTCATGAATTTTCAGTGAAGCAAAATGGTTCAGATTCGCCCAGCAAGCCGCACCTCTCCCGAGTTGTATTTGTATTTGCTGCACAGGAATTCACTCTGCCGAAAACCCTTCGCTCTATTTTATTAGATATTTATAAGCAGGTTGATCTAAGAAAAATGCTGCACGGGCTAGAGATACACAGTGCTGGGAATCGCTTCCTGAACCCTCCACTATGATCTAGATTTTACTACAACTTATACTCACAGCATGTCTGTATCCTCTGTTCAACCTTGTGCATAAGGGCACAGTCTGCCCCAATCAACAGGCAAATTAGTGATACTTGCAGCAATACTTGTAGTTTTAGAAAGATACACCTTTACTGGCGACAAATAAAAATATATTATTTAGAAAGAAACACCAGGCTGAAATCCTCTTCTAAAATTGCAGTATCTGAGTGGTACATGGTGTGTAGAATCTTAAATGTACATGGCTAGTTAATAATATATTTATGAAATGTGTAATACATGAATAATAATCAACTGATAAATAGATTGTTGGACCTTAAAGGGGTCATTGACCTTTAAGTTAACTTTTAGTATGATGTAGAGAGTGATATTCTGAGACTGTTTTTCACTATTTATTATTTGTGGTTTTTGAGTTATTTAGTTTTTTTTGGGCAGCTCTGCAGTTTGCAATGTCATCAATCTGGTTGCTAGGGTCCAATTTACCCTAGCAACCATGAATAGAAGAGGGCCTGGTGGAAAGAAGAGTAATACAAATTAGCAAAAACAATACATTTCTTTGCCTTAGACCATTTGTTTTTTTTTTTTTTAGACTTTATCAGTGCCCCTGTTTGAAAGCTGGAAAGAGTCAGAAGAAGAGGGCAAATAATTAAAATATTATAAAAAAATAAATAAAAGAAATCTGGCCCACAGGCCGCCAGTTGGACCAGCCTGTGCTAAAGGATTCACTCACACATTCTTTTTCCAAATTAGTGCTAGTCAGTATTAGTCATTCAGACAGGAAGTGCAACATTTGCTCTTTTTTTTATTGTTCAGAATGTAAATCTAGGTAAGAGCTTGTCATTCTCATAATACTTTTGGTTTAAAAAATGTTCTCAGGGCTGTGTGTAACACAGCTTAGGGACAGGGAAGATAATACAGGCATGGGATCCGTTATTCATAAATTCGTTATCCAGAAAGCTCAGAATTATCCCAAAGACTTCATTGTAATCAAATAATTACAATTTTTTTTTCCAATTTCTTCTCTGTCATACTCAAACAGTACAGCTATGGGATTCGTAATCTCCAAACCCATTTTTCCGGAAACCTCCGAATTATGGAAAGGCCCTCTCCCGTAGACTCCATTTTATCCAAATAATACAGATTTTTAAAAATGATTTCCTTTTTCTCTGTAATCATAAAACAGTACTTCCTACTGAAAATAGAATTAATCCTTCTTGCAAGCAAAACCAGCCTATTGGGTTTATTTCATGTTGAAATGATTTTCTAGTAGACTTCCGGATCCAAATTACAGAAAGATCTGTCATCCGGAAAGCACCAGGTCCCATACCTGTACCATGTACTTGATCTAAACTAAGTTAAAATTAATCCTTATTGGAAGCAAAACAGTCCTGTTGGATTTAATGTCTAAATAATGTTTTAGTAGAGATCCAAATTACAGAAAGTATTTACAGAACGACACCAGCTCCCGACCAATCCAGATGACCGGTCCCATACCTGTACCTCCCCAGTATTGCTGAAATCTGCAGGTCACCCACATCCAGAGAGGCACAGCTCACCCAGCCTTGAAATAACCTGCGGAATCTATTTCAGTGCAAATCATACTTCTATGCAAATGTCTGAGATTTCTTCTACCAAATAAGTCAACTAAATAAGTATAAATAAGTTTATATCTTTACTCTATGACTATAAATGTGTTGTTGGGCGCCTAAATCCAAAGAGAATATTGAGAATGTTTAATACAGGAATTTGGGATCTTCTTACAGTGATTGGAATCCTCCCCAGTGTAATGTTGGTTTGGAACTGAACCGCAAATTGGGCAAGCAGCTTTACTGTAAGGGGTTTCCATAAAGCTTTGCAGAGTTGACAGTGTGTATTCCAGCTGCCAGGTGTGATTTGTGCCGTTCCGGTGTGCACACATTGCTTGGATCTGACATGCCGCACATCTGAGAGGTACTTTAAGGTGAAGATCAAGTCAAAGCATTTTGCAAGTTTCTCTTTCTCTAGGTGTTGTGCTCAGTCCTAGTGATTACACTGGCAGGGGGGGTTTCGTTAATATATAATTAATGAGGAAAACTGCCGCTTTACTTACACGGCCAACACAAGTGTTGTGAGTTGATATCCTTAGAATTTTTTCCATATGGGAAATATTATTACCTATTTATCTTGTCATATTAGGAGCAGACATTTTCATTTTCACAGGGTTTATATTGCAATCGTGGTTTTTTTTTTTTTTTTTAATCTCCGCAAGTTTAGACGGTTTCACACTGCTCCCAACCTGCTCAGGCAAGGTAAGAGAGGGGTATAGAGAAACAGACCTGTTATAACAGGGACCCCGACAAGGTGTCTCGCTCCCAGCAACTCCCGGTAGGTGCTCATTGTGTGTCCTCAGATGGGCCCTCGCTAATGAATTGGGAGGGTTACCACACAGGTGTATACACAACATCCGCTCTTTCTCAATAACCTTGAGCGCCAGTGGTTCTTTAAAAACAGTGGAACAGATTTATTGATTTCAGGATGGCAATCACTTAGCAGAGTGTGTGCTCAGTTGGAATTGCAGAACAGATATATAAAATATCAGCAGGTCATTTATATGTAGGATCACAGATCAACCTTTATCCCTTCAGCCAAACTTGCTTTGGGTAGTATAGCCTGCCTCTTGGTCACCAACTCTCCATCACTAGGCAAAGCCCACAGACTTGTATTACTCCAGGATCTACCTAATCCTAATCCTGAGCCTAACCACTTGGGTCCCTATGATGGCAGCAGAGGTGCCGCAGGGAACTAAAACCAAGAAAGGACATCACTCCGGAATAAAGCAGGTTTATTGCAGAATACAGCGGACAATAATCGCCTTATGCGTTTCGGGAACAAATCCCTTAGTCATAGGCTTGAAACAGGCAGCAGGGAACTAACCCTTATTAATCTCCTTGTTGGAGCCTTAGTTGCTCACTAACTTTCCTGATCCTACCTTTCACTCCTAAAGCTACCTATAACAATTTACAACTGACACTTTCTTCTCCTATACCGAGGTCTACCTCCAGCTCAACTGCAACACCCCACTTCCTCCAGCCAGTAGGTGCACTAGAAAGAGGTCGAACACATGTAGGCATCCCTTTTTTATAACCTAATGGGACTACTCCCCCTCCCATCTAAAAAGAAGGGCCCAGCCTGGCTGGCCTACACAATCTCTGGGGAATTAAGGACCTAAAGGTTGGCAAAATCTTTACCCTCCTAAACTGGTATAGTACTAACACCCAATAAATTCCTCCCTTCCCTGACCTGCTCCTCTGACAACTAACCCCACCCAATTCCCCTCCCACTCCACCCTGTTCACTGCCCAGTTATGTCATCACCCGCCCCTGTGTGACATCATCACCTACTATCCGACCCGACAGACAGTTTTATTATAGCAAAAAGGTGGCAACCCTATATGGGCCCAATACCAACCAGGAACCCAAAAAGAATCCATGCACCATAACAGAAACATTTGCCGAACACAGAATTTTATACATAATATATACAGTAGTTTATATGCCAGAATATACAGTATAAGCTTTTGAAAAGAAAATGGCATCTGCTTTTGTCCACAGAGTGGCAGTGGATTTTGGTTTCCTCCCCCCTTTGCATTATGTTGGCTGACCACCACCCCAATATTATCATTGGCTCAGTCACAACCATTCCAGAAGGATGTCATGTGAAACCAGGCGTTGGTTGTTTTTAAGTGAACTGCTTTCTTCCCTTCCTGGATTAAACCCCTCCATTCATTATTAGGCAATATGATCTTTTCTCTTGTTTAGGGACAAATCATGGCCTGAATAGAGGAACAAGTCTCACAGTTCTCATGGTTACAGATTTGTGTAGCCCGACTACACCTCTCAACTGTCTTCTATTTTGCCTCTTGTATTCACAGAATCTTCATTACAATGGCTGACGATTGTATCTTGGTGTCTGTGTGAAGCCAGTGCTTCTATTTATCAGTAATGAGAATTCATTGTAGAAAGTGCTCACTATCAATATAACATCACGTTTAGAGGAACCTGTGCATTAAATGAGACTTCTTACCACTTAACTCTGCAATAAACTCCCACCACTTGTCTGAATTTGGGACCCGCTGTGCCCATCAACATTTCAGAGGTTCCAAGTGTTTCCATTGGTTTGCCGTGATCTTAATTACCATGTTCTATGTATAGTTAGGGGCAGATTTATCAAGGGTCGAAGTGAAATCGAGGGTATTTACTACGACTACGACCTTCGATTAGAAGTAAAATCATTCGACTATTCGACCATTTGATAATCGTAGTACTGACATCGACTTCAATACTTCGCCAGCTTAAACCTGCCAAAGTGCTATGTTAGCCTATGGGGACCTTCCAGAGCATATTTCTACGTTTTTTGTATTCAAAGGAAAATCGTACGATCGTACGAAGAAAAAATTCGAAGTACGAACTGAGTACGATCATACGATGCAAAAAATCCTACAAATTCGACTTCAAATTTCGTAGTATTCAATTCAATGGTCGAATTTCGAAGCATTTTCCACTTCGAAATTCGACCCTTGATAAATCTGCCCCTTAGTGTCCAAACTGATATAGGAAAAGCTGGGTAAAAAATAAGAATGAGTTACATTAAGTCTCAAATCATAAATACGAAGAACACAGTGACACAGCACACATAATAGCAGTGGACTTGTAGCTATTCTTAGTAGAGTACATGGTATTGCTTATGTATATTCTGGTTTTTTCCCTTGTGATTCCAATTTTTTGAGCTAAAAATACAGCTTGTCTATATCACACTCCTGTTTCATTCTTTTCATTCAGATATTTATTACATTAAGGGGCCCATTTACTTAGCTCGAGTGAAGGAATAGAATAAAAAAAACTTCGAATGATTTTTTTTGGCTACTTCGATCATCGAATTGGCTACTTCGACCTTCGACTTCGAATCGAACTAAAAATCATTTGACTATTCGACCATTCGATAGTCGAAGTACTGTCTCTTTAAAAAAAACTTCGACCCCCTACTTCACCACCTAAAACCTACCGAGGTGCCATGTTAGCCTATGGGGAAGGTCCCCATAGGCTTTCTATCAATTTTTAGGTCGAAGAAAAATCGTTCGATCGATGTCTTAAAATCCTTAGATCGAAGGATTTTTGCAGAACTATTTGCGGTAAATTCTTCGACTTCGATACTCGAAGTCTAAGGATTTACATTCGGCAGTCGAATATCAAGGGTTAATTAACCCTCGATATTCGACCCTATGTAAATCTGCCCCCAAGGGTCCATAATAAATTCTTGTGTGTTAAATTAATATTTAAGTAATATTTTCCATGGAACAGATCTAGAAGCTTCTAAGGTCATGTATAGTCAAGGGGAGCAGTCATAACCCATGTTAACCCATTAAAAATTGCAGTTTTTTTTTTTAAATTGTGTTTATTCAAAGTTGGAAAAAACCTCACATTGTACAAATACGACTGAAAAATAGTCGTCTAAGGGACTGGTTTATCGATATTGGAATTTTGCAATAAAACTCCCAAACTCGAGTTTTAACTTAAAATCAAGCATTTATTAAGCTAAAGTAAATTGAAAAACACAAATGTAAAACGACACCATCTAAAACCTTGCAAGATCATGTAGAAGTCAATGGGAGCTAAGTAAAATTTTTACTTTTCTATTTGAGTTTTCCCAATTTTTTTTTAGACCTTGTAAAAGCACAAAATCAAAGTATTAAAGTTTTTTGCACAATTTTATTCAATGAAGTTGTTTATATTTAAAAACAAGTAAACATTCAAGGTTTTTTTTTTCTAATGTGACGTTTTTCAAGTTTTTCAAGTAGAAAAAAAACCTGATATTAGAATTTTGATAAAAAGACCAAGAGAGGTCAAAGAAACTGTTGCTACCAAATTAATTCAGCTACAGATTTCACTGATTTCTATGCTGCCATGTAATGTACATGTGAATTAATTGCTAATTAGCCTTGCACTGTGAATTTTATATTGTGTACATACTGTACATGGGGAGGCACATTTGTCAAGGGTCGAATTTCGAGTTCTAAATTCCCATGATTCGATATTCGAATAGTCGAAAAGTATTAATAACATCAAATTTTTTAAATTCAAACAAATTTAACCGATCCGAAAACTCAACTCAAATTCGATTCGAATTATAAAAACTCGATTTGAATTTAAAAAACTCAATTCGAGTTTTTTTCTCCGAAAATTGATCCCTGGACCTCTCCCATTGACTTATACAGTAATGGTGACAAATTTTAGGTGACAAATGGTCAAATTTGAGTTTTTAAAGGGCCAGAATATGATAAATTTTAATTCAATTTAAACTTGGAATCGAACTTGGCTAATTCACGATTCGAATTCGAGAGTTTTGACCAAAAAGAAAATTCGAAATTCCAAATATGAATATTTATTTCGACCCTTATTAAATCTGCCCCTGGGTGTCTGTGATTTTGTAGTTTCATGTCATGGAAAAAGCTCTATTGTAGCTGATGGGAATATTAATTGGAAGACATGTTTTCCAATCAAACTGGACTTCTATTGATAAAAGTAGCAGAAAGAACCATTTAAGGGTTTATATTCAAGTCCTAATTTGTTATTTTGTGACATGTTAATAAACAGATAATGTACCATATTACATGTGGGCGAATGAACCTTAGGAAACCCCTTTTCTATATTAAATTGATACAATAGTGATCGCCTATGTTAATGGGAGAGGTACAAGGAATATGGGAAGTGATCAGGAGCAGCTGTTATTAATAATGGGTAAAAATAGAATAAACTGTCAATATAAAATATAGGATCAAGGAAACATATGAACTTTTTAAAAGATGTAAACTGTAAAATGTTGGTTCCCCTTTACTTGCCAAGGAAAACCTCCTCTTGTATTTAACATACACAGTAGCAAAAAAAAAAATTTGTAATGTACAAGTATATTATTGGTACAGATATTGGAAAGGTTATGCAGAATGCTTGGCACCTGCAGTTTTCTGGATAAGAGATCTTTTTGTAATTTGGATCTCCAGACCTTAAGCCTACTAAAGAATCGTTTAGACATTACATAAACCCAACAGTCACCAATAAGGATTAATTATATCTCAGTTGGAATCAAGTGCAAAGTATGGGATCTGTTATCTGGAACTCCGTTAGCCAAAAAGCTCTGAATTACGGAAAGGCAGTCTCCTATAGACTCCATTTTAATCAAATAACCCAAATTTTAAAAAATGATTTCCTTTTTCTCTGTAATAATAAAACAGCAGCTTGTATTTGATCCCAAGTGAGATATAATTAATCCTTATTGGAAGCAAAACCAGCCTATTGGGTTTATTTCATGTTTACATAATTAGACTTCGGTATGAAGATCCAAATTATGGAAAGATCTGTTATCTGGAAACCCCCAGGTCTCGCGCTTTCTGGATAACAAAAAAGGGAATCATTTTTAAAAATTAGAACTATTTGATTAAATGGAGTCTATGGGAGATGAACTTCCTGTTCTCAGAGTTTTCTGGATAATGGATCCCATGAGATTCTCTGTAGCATTACAACACATACAGTGCCTTCAGCAACATCAATACAGTGATGCAAACCATCAAGCAAGATCAATGCTGTGATGCAAATAGTGCAAATAGTGTAAGGCAGGGCTGTCCCTCTTAAGGATTTTATAGTCCCCATATCCTGCCATGTATTTGTCTCTCTTAGATGTTTGACTTGTAATGTAGAGACAATTGAACAAAACTGATGTAAAGCATAAAAAGTCAAACTACATGTAACATTTATACTACTACATATTGAGAGATTATACAATGTGACCTCCGTTTTGTTTTTCTTGCATCCTTGCCAATGAGATTAATGTTGGACTTATAACTAGTGATGGGCAAATTTGGGGCGTTTCGCCAAAAAATTTGAGAATTTCCCCGCTAAACGGCGAAAAATTTGCGAAACAGCGACGGTGTCTCATTTTTGATCATTCCATTTGTTTTGAAGCCGACTAAGTTTCGCAAATTTATTTGCCGGCGGCGAATCGCGGGAATTCACCGCAAATTTGTGCCTGCCGAATAAATTCGCCCATCGCTACTTATAACTCTAAAACAGAGGCCCAACAATAGCAGAAGCAGAGCCAATGTGTGACAGAGGCCCAGGACCCTTCAGTAAGATGAGACGAGGATTGCGTTGACCCTAGCGAAAATCTCTAAAACCGATTAGGACCGATCCGAACTCACCACCCTTTAGCTGCTCCACTGGGTATCGCAGGTGCTCAGTCCGCAGCATCCCCACTGCCAATATATGCTAAACCAACAGGAGGACGGCACTCCGGGTAAAAGGCGGTTTTTATTGCAAGGATCTGCAGAGATACATTACGCGTTTCGGGAGTACACTCCTTTAATCATAGCCTATGATTAAGGGAGTGTACTCCCGAAACGCGTTTACCCGGAGTGCCGTTCTATTGTTCATCTAGCGAAAATCTACTCACTCTCACAATTCAATTCTTATAATAATCGATTAAAAAAGGGAATACTGTTACATTACACTGCTTTGCACATATAGATATTGACTTGGTGCTCTATTTGGTAGTGTAAATTGGCCTTGCGTGTGGATGACCAAAGAACACTGGTTCACTAAATTACTTGAAAATAGACATTAGTAAACAACTGGTTGAATGCTGAGGTCCTCTAGTGACCAAATAGAGGTGTAGCCTCAAAAATTTCAAAAAATCCCACAAGCATGCTATTATGATAAAACGTGTTTTTATTCAATCATTTTAAAAATATCAAACAATTATGATGCTAATACTGTTGATGAAACATGGATATTGATGTGTCATATGGATATCACTACACCCCCTCCCTTTTTTCCTTCTGTACCCCCTCCTTGTTTAAAACAATAAAAATGTTTACTATAAAAAAAAACAATCCTCACATGGAGCCTAACGTGTTTCATGCTTATCTAGCATAGGAGATTGTCTATGACTAAGTGCTAGGTAAGCATGAAACGCGTTAGGCTCCATGTGGGGATTGTTTGAGATTTTTAAAATGATTGAATAAAAATATTTTTTATCATAATAGCATGCTTGTGGGATAACACTGGTATCACCTGCCCGATTTCCATCTCGATCGATCACTCAGGGGCAGTTAAACACCTGATACAGCAGTGGAATCGGGGAGATGAGTTTAACATGATTTGTTATGTTCCATTAACTCAAAACAACCCCTGAGTATTGTATTTATACCCTTACTTTAGGATAAAAAAAGAAAAAGGTTCATTAGTATCAGAAAAAAATTCACAGGTCTTTAAACCCAAATGTCCAGTTTCTACAGTGTAACCTACACCCCCCCCCCAGCTCTGAAATGTGAGCTGATCCTCACCATCACCTGCAAAGTAGAAGCCCTATATACATTCAAGAATTTACATATGTTTCTATGCATAGACTAATAAGCCTTATAAGTTTATATTTCATTCAATAAGCAGGCACAGGTGATCAATCGCCCACGTGACTCCCAGTTTAACAGGACGGCCATAGTTTTGATACTTTGTGCTTTCAGACCAAGCTTGTATCCTTGAGAGGTGATGGCTATTGCTCTATTGTTCTATTTTAAATATCATTTTCCATTATCTCAGAACAACCCCTGAGTATTATATTTAGTGGCTATGCAAGCTGTCACATGTCTGACATTTTTTTGTACACAATTTTGTCTAGGCATTATTTATGTCTGTGAGTAGCAACAGATCACTGGCTATGATATTTCAGGTTATATATATATATATATATATATATATATATATATATATATATATATATATATAGTGAATAAATTACGCCCTCTTGTAAAATATAAGGATATTATAAGTTACCGAGGAGTTTCATGACCATATAAAAACACGAGGCCGAAGGCCGAGTGTTTTTATACAGGTCATGGAACTCCGAGGTAACTTATAATATCCTCATATTTAACAACTGGGGGTACTTTATTTATTATAATACACAAATTTTAGTGAGTCATGTGACAGAAATGACATCACTACTCACCGTTTATAACTGATGACATCAGAACTCACCGTTTATAAGGATATAATTTACAGGATATTCATGGCTTTTGTGTATATTATATATATATATATATATATATATATATATATATATATATATATATATATAGGACAATATAAAGAATACAGTGCACAGGCTGATAGATATGGCTATATAATAGTATAATTGTCCAGGTAGGGAGACCCATGGTGCTTGCCATTCACGTCAATAGGGAGAGAACCAGAAAATGTAACTGGGCCTTTAGGTCACACTATAAGGGGTGCTGATCAGAGCAACCCCCCCCAATCATTGTCCTGAGGCAGTGACCGTGATTTTTGAATTTTTGAATTCTAATAGTAGTCTTTTGCCCACTAAGAAGTATACTGTATTATACAGTTCTCCAAGCAGCCTGTGCAGTGCATGGTGGGATTACGTGTATTTTTTTCTAAAGCTTCTGATTGGATAATGGGACTCTGACTTTTTTTTGATATACTGATATGAGATCACAAGCTGTCTCTTTCCTTTGAGATGTTCTTCTCTGACTTGATACAGGACACAATAGGAGCCTGAATTGATAATCTTAATATTTAATATTTACATTACACTCCTCCCAAACATCATTCCTACCAAAATTTAAGTAAGAAAAAAGAGATAATTGAGGTCAAGCCTAGTTCTGCCCTGTTATGCCCCAACCTGCCCCTGATCTGCATGAAACCATGACCACATTCTGACAAGCCAGGCCCCTTCTGAGATCCTCAGACTGTTCCATAGAAATTTGGACTATTGGGTGTTATGATAACACAGCCAGTCACAAAGCCCACTCTCCACCATGATCACTCACCTGCAAAGTAACCCCAGAGAAAAAAAACAAATGAAATAAGGCAGGTTGAATATCCGTGAACAGTTGGAGATGGGGAAGACTTTGGGTCTGAGAATCCTCCATATAGTTTCCAATATGCTACAACTAGAGGAAGAACCATTAGGAATAGCCAATCAATTTCTGAGTATTTAAATAAAAAAAGTCTGACCAAACTAGAATCCATGATTGGACCTTTTTTATTATTTTAAAAAAGCACGATTTAATTGAGGAGCCAAATTGAGAACCCGAATAATACGATTTTTTCCTGAATTTCTAAATTTTTTGAGCCTTTTTCCCTGCTCCAGCAGAATTCTGCACTGAAATTCCGTTTCTCAAAAGAGCAAACTGATTTTTTTTTATATTTAATTTTGAAATCTGACATTGGGCTAGACATATTGTCAGTTTCCCAGCTGCTCCCAGTCATGTGACTTGTGCTCTGATAAACTTCAGTCACTCTTTACTGCTGTACTGCAAGTTGGATTTATATCACCCCTCCCTTTCCCCTCCCTACCAACAGGTAAACAGATAGCAGCTCCCTTACACTAGATAACAGCTGCCTGGTAGATCTAAGAACATCATTCAATAGTAAAATCCAGGTCCCACTGAGACACATTCAGTTACATTGAGTAGTAGAAACAACAGCCTGTCAGAACGCATTTCCATCCTAAAGTGCTGGCTCTTGCCACATGACCAGGCAAAATGACCTGAGATGGCGCCTACACACCAATATTGCATCTAAAAAAAATACACTTGCTGGTTCAGGAATTTTATATTGTAGAGTGAATTATTTGCAGTGTAAACAGTGTAATTTAGAAATAAAAACAACATCATCAAAATCCATTTAAGCTATGCAAAATGCAGGGTTATGGAACTATCAGTTAAGGGGGAACTGGCAAAAAGAAATGTAGACATTTGTTAGATAACTTTGAGATGGGCTCACTGCTATAAAGAAGCTTGGCATGCGGACTAATAAATTCACAGGCCGGCAGCCCTGCTCTCAAGTCTCCCTCGCACGCCTGTCAGAGCGCTTATACCAGCAATGGGTTAAGGCTCCCACCTGACATTAGTATTCAAAAATACAAATTCCTGCATCCTGTTGTCTGCCCCACCCGCACTTAACAAAAGCTGGAAGGAGACAGTGGCCGCACATTCCATCTTTAATCATAGATACATTTCAAACGGCGCTCCAGCAAAAGCGAAATGTCTGAATGGCACCGGTAGTTGGACAGCTGCAGAGCAGCAAATCCCCGCATCCAACAAAACAGCGTACACAGTGCTGGGGGCTTTGATGTTATTTTCAGTAACATTTTCATCCAGTCCCTCGGAGACAGGGCTTGGTAATAGGAGAGGTCACTGGGCAAAGGAAGGGAACTGTTCTCACACATCTCTTTTCCTAAAAGGATGAAAATGAGCTGGAAAGCAAACTGACAGGGTGCAGCGGGGAGCAGGCTCTTTTCATGTCGTGTCGGGTTCAAGTGCACACATGTGGGGAATCTCTCTGGTATCTAAGTGGTTAGCATAGGCCTGGCTGACCTGAAGCCTCCCAGTTGCTGTTGCAACACAACTCCTTTGGTTGTAGGGTTGCCACCTCACCCCTTTAAAGGAGAAGTTGCAAGTTGTATTGCACTTGGGGTGCCAAATGTTAGACACTCCCAAGTAATTGTTTTTACTTACCTTAAACCCTTAAACCCCGGGCCTTGGGTGCTCCTAACAGCAGAAAACTACACCACCCTAGGATTATACCAATGAGCACCACGTAGCAATCCTCTTCCAGCTTCTTCTTTCTTTCAATTTCCCGGTAGAATGAAAAAGCTGTCTTTTTATTTAAAGTTCGGCTTTCTGCTCTACTGCGCATGCCCAGCCAATCTAAGAAAGAGGAAGACAGAAGAGGATCGATCCGTGGTGCTCACTGGTATAACCCCGGGCCGGTGCAGTTTTCTGCTGATAGGAGCACCTTGGTGGGCAACTTGGTGGGACATGGACATGCACTTATACATCTTTCAATCGTATGTCCTTGTTGTGGTGCTGCAGTGAGTGAATTTAGTTGAAACATGACTGGTTAAAGCAGGTATTACTAAAGAACTTCTTTGTGCTAGTGCATGCTGTGCTTTCCACCAAAAGAGGTGCAACTGCCAGATTGTATTATGGCTCTAGTATGGATGTCAAAAGGAAAGACTTACACTCGCACACCCTGGCCGTCCAGACTTCAGCGACTCCCAGGTGCTCGATGCTAGAGTTAATGGGCAACCTCAGAAACAACGTAGGAACAAGACACACCGGCACAGCATGGGTGAGTTCAGCAGGTTAAACCTTGCTCGTTTATTGCGGATGCAACGTTTCGGGGCGTGACCCCTTTCTAGTATGGATGTCCACATGATGAGATCAGATCTTAACCCTGCTCTTCAAGATAAATATAACAAATGCCTCTCTGCCGTAGCCTCCTGAATGGATTTCAGCTGCTTGAAATGAGATCTCTCTTCTGAGATTTCCTCCTAAATCCAACCTCCTCCTTCACATTAAAATTAGTGTCAACAGCATCACTGTACTGTATACCCAGTCTTCCATGGCAGGTGCCCACATGTCACATCAGACACCTCTCTCTCAACTCTCATTGGATCCCTGACCATAACAATCCATTTGTTTACCATGAAAACTGAAAAAAATTATTCTTCCTGTGCCCATCTGCTTTTAAACATTGACTCGTATCTTACCCAGGACAGACTACTGCAACCTTCTTCTAACTGCTCTCCCAGATTCTCATCTCCACCCATTACAATCCACCCTACTGCTGCTGCATCTTCTTCCCAGCCACTGGCTCCTCATAAAGTTTCCTCTTGATGCAACTTGAAGTGATTTTGGGAGACTGAAGGGTTTTACCACTAGGGATTCACATTATTGCCTGGGTGAAAGCAATTACAGATTAGTCCCCTGCAGAAGCAGTGATTTATTGCTGGTGATTAATCTCCTGGTTAGCCATTGCTCTAAAGTGTAAAATTCTGATCTCGCCCTGCATTCCTCTGCTCCATTCTCTGCACTCATCTCCCCATTGTGTTTCTCCCAATGCTTGTGCTCAGCTTTGATCAATCACTTGTGTATCAGGCTGTACTATGAGCAGTATAGTGTTTGTATGTGCAGGCTTATGTGCATGGACTCTTGGCCTCACACTGTCACCTCAGTTAGGAATTAATGAGTAGCAAGTGTCAATTATACAAGGACAGATCGCCTGATTATGTGGGGGCCCATGTCTGTACATAAAACAAGTTTATTCAAAATTTGTTTTCAGAATAGCAATGGGATGTAGGGAACCAGCTAATAATGAAATATTTCATAATTACTCTTATTTACAATATATTAAGTATTTATCAGCAAGTGCCTCTGGGAGGGTTGGGAAATTACACTTGCAGCGTGACTGATAGAGAACATCTGCAATTCCAAGCCAAGTTGAATTACAGGCAGAAATGGTGATAATTCCATTCGTATTGTGTTCCAGTTATTCAGGCTCCGCACACACAATTATCTTGTGCATTCTGCAGGCACAGCCAGGCATTGTCTTCTCCTTCCGTCTCCTCACTCAAGGATTTCAGCAAGACAAAAGTGCCACACAAGATTTAAATAGACAGTGAATTGGGCTTTATATAACTAATGTACTGTACATTGTTCCTTGTTGTGTCTGCCCACTAACATGGGCATATGTTTGGATTCATGGAGCTCAGCATTTCATTGTAAACTCCAGAAAGACTGGGCCCTTGCACTATCCATGGTCCTTTTCTAACCCTTATGTGCATTGTGTCAGCTATATAGACTTCAGGTTGCCATAGACGTTACTTTTTTTATTTTTGTTATAGTAAGACCAAGTTTATCTTGAAACGATCATTTAAATATACGATTTGTCCATCAACTAATTCCAGCGATATCATCTAGTTGAAGCCAGGAAAACTGTGGGTAGTTGCCTGGTTGGTCCTGCAAACAATTGGACAATGGATACATTTCACTGTGACCGAGAACATTTTCTATGCCGACCAATTGATTTTCTGACCGATGGATAAAAAATCGTTAGATGTGCCATCATTCAGTGCCCACAGATTTGTCAGATTGCACTAAAATCGGTTCTTAAGGAAAGTCAAATCATAACATCTATGGTGACCTTTAGTCTATCACTGTCATTGGCACCCGGTTCCTGGATAAAGTCTGCAGGAGATCTGACTAGATCAAGTGTCAGACCCCCAACATTAGACAGGGTTGGTTGGTGGCTTTATTTCATGCTTAGCAGAACTTCTAGTTAGAGATTTGTCATCTGCTTTGTCTGTGTCTCCAGGATCTCAGTGAGATTTACTTGTGCTGCACCTCCTGTTGTGCCGTGTGTAGAACCTGCTTCTTAGCTCAGATAATGTTAGCAGTGAATTACATTTTGAGCTTTCAGCATATGCATGGCAAGCTCACTGGAGCACATTTACACTTGCATTGCTTTGTTTTTGTGTGTGTGAATGGGGGTACACAGAATATTATCTGCTCACATGAATTATCAGTTTGCTTGTGGCTTTTGCAGGCCTTAAACGCAGTGGTTGAACTGCTCCAAAAAGGTGGAAGGATCTTATACAGCTCCATGCCCACTTTTTCACCCCCGCATGGCCCACACAATAGAAATGTCAGATATACTTTGTCTTCACATTTACGTTAGCTTTTAGTATGTTATAGAATGGCTAATTCGAAGCAACCTTTCAATGGATCTTCATTATTCACAGTTGTTTTATGATTTGCCTTCCTCTTCTGACTCTTTCCAGCTTTCAAATGGGGGTCGCCGACCTCATCTAAAAAACAAATTCTCTGTAAGGCTACTTTTAACTATTCTAGCAACTGGATGAGATTACAAACTGGAGAGCTGCTGAATAGAAATCTAAATAACTCAAAATGAAAAAATGGAAGCCAATTTGAATTGTTTCAGAATATCACGCTCTCCACCATATTAACAGTTACCTCATTAATGACACTGACACCAGGAAATGCAGCATCTTATGACCCAGTGACCCCAGAACCCAATAATTAAGGACAACAACAGCAGCCCCAAAATTGACCATTTCTTAATACAGTGGCCCAAGCTACTCCATCATTTGATAAGACCGTAGGACCAGCGGCTGAAGCATCTCTCTCCAGTCCTGTGTCTCTGCCTCTGTCTCTCTGTCATTGCACAGAAAAGATATTGGAGCACTCTCTTCTTTAAATCTTCAGAACAAGTCTCAGCAGCAGTTGTTTTTTCTCTTTCTTTTATTCTTTCCCCATTTCCAGTCCTGTTCTGAAGATTTAAAGAAGTGGGTAAGCCAATATTTGATATTTGGAATTTGGAATTAGATGAATGTGTTTGGAGTGACATGTCACATTCAGAGCACTGATGGGGTTACATAATAAAAGGCACTAAGTTTGCCCAGGAGCAGTAACTAACCCATAGCAACCAATCAGCAGGTACCATTTACTGGTCATCTATTTCAAAACAAACTCTTATTCTTATTGGTTGCTATGGGTTGCTGCTCCTGGGCAGTTCGTTTTATATTTTTGAATGCACCAAGCAGAGCATGTGATCCAAAGTGTCATTTGCTACTGATCCATAACAGTCTTTACTGAATATGACCCCCCCCCAATTTTTAAGTGATACCAACAGGCTCTGTATGCTTTGGATGATATGGGGCTCATTTAAAAACACTGGGTAAATAAATATGACAAACTACTAACCTTTTGAAAGTGGTTGGTTACCTTTGAGTTAACTTTTAGTATGATGTATGATTTACAAATTGGTTTTCATTGGGTTTCATTTTTTTTTTTATTTGTGGTCTTTGAGTTATTTAGCTTTTTATTCAGCAGCTCTCCAGTTTGCAATTTTAGCTATCTGATTGATAGGGTCCAAATTACCCTAGCAACCATGCATTGATTTGAATAAGAGGGATATGAATAGGAGAGGCCTGAATAGAAAGATTAGTAATAAAAGGTAGCAATAACTATACATTTGTAGCCTTACAGCGCATTTGTTTTTAAGATGGGGTCAGCGACCCCCATTTGAAATCTGGAAAGATTAAGAAGAAGGCAAATAATTAAAAAACTGCAAAAAAGAAAAAAGTTGTTTAGGATTAGCCATTCTATAACATATTTAAAGTTAACGTAATGGTGGACCACCCTTTAGTATTTAATTTCCCTTTAACAATATATCTAATACATTACTAGATCAGTTTTTTGCATCTTTAGTTTCTCATGCAAAAGACCACAAGTGTATGTTTATACATGTGAAATATATGCTCATTATACACCAGCTTCCATCAATTGCCGACAAGCATATGTATCCCCTTCAGTCTACCTGTACATAAACAGAATAGATTCGATTGTTTTGTGTCATAGTGTTGGATTATGTTATATTTTATGGCAAATTAAGTTCGTTCTGGGTGGGAATGCAGCTATTCTGTTGTATGCTTGTCTCTCAGGGATTGTTCCAAGTATTCATTGTTCTCTGACACTGCCAAGATCATTACTCAGATTATAATTATTACCCAGCAGCAAAAGAGACAATAAATGACTGAGGACATTGGACGAGAATATTGTCAGAGCATATTTTATGGAACAAGCTGAAAAACTGCTTCCACATTTTCAATTGTGTAATTGTGTAAGAGAATGAATTCTGATAATGAGCACAATTTTTCGATAATGAATACAGATATACAACACTCAATCATACTGCATACAGGGGTCTAATGAATTTATTGGCCCCATAAACACCAAGATCCGTTTCCATGCAGGTCCTCCTGAACCTTCAGTCCCTCATACAGAATTCGTTCATTCAATCAGACAGTGTAAACTCTGGGAATGATGGGAAACCTGTTTGGCTCATAGTAAGATGGCTGAAGCTTTGATTTGTGAGTATCTGAGAAGGTTTTTCGTTTGCTCGGTGGAACAATAGATGCACATTTGCACAGTGCAAAACTCCATCACAGTAGATTGAGATGAAGTAGAGTGAGAAAACTGGACAGCCTTCTGTTGCTCTATTAAGAGCTATAAGTTCATAAATATAATATAAAAAGTAGGAGCTGAAGGCAAGTCCATCACCATGTCATATATGGGAAACCCTGCTGCACAGAGCAGAAATGATTGTATATAACGCTTGCAGCATTAAAGTTGTGGTTCCATCCCAAAACAAACCACATGTTGTCCATATCCTGAATTAGAGGCTAAAAAGGGGTGTTTCCTAGTTCAGCAACACCAGCAAACTTCTCTGATCCTTCTCTCTGTGGATCTTCTCGATGGGGAATTGTCTTGTATGAAGGTGCCACAGCAACTCTTGGACTGTGGGTACTTCTCAAGTTGAATCTCAATGCCAGGAAAGTTCTAGGCAGCTGACATCTCTTGTTCGTGGTCTGTTGAAAGATGTCTAAGCACAGGCATGAGAGATTCCCCTGGGAAGCCCAGCAATACTGAAAATCCTCAAACAGAGCTTATTCTCCTACCAAAGGATTGCGGTCGTCATGCTGACCCTTTAATTTCTTTGGGAAAATAGAAATGGATGTGGATGGCTTGTAGAATATGCTCCAGATTTCTCCTGCTGATCCTCTGTGGCAACTGTCCAGGCTAGATGAGGATGCCAACCTGGCAGACCTTGGAAAAAGATAGGTATTAATAAGAGAAATACGGCTCATGTAACATCATTTTCTATATTAGTTCTATATATCAGCTCACATATTTACATCCATGAGAAGACGCCATACCTTTTATAACAAAAATCCCCTCTCTGTTTCCTCCGAAATGCATTACTGCTGCAATCTCCTAAGAATTTTCTCAAAGGAGATCTAAACCCTAAAAATGAATATGGCTAAAAATGCCATATTTTATACAATGACCTTATTGCATCACCCTACAGTTTCAGCTTGTCAATAGCAGCAATGATCCAGGACTTCAAACTTGTCACAGGGGGTCACCATCTTGGAAAGTGTCTGTGACACTCACATGCTCAGTGGGCTCTGAGCAGCTGTTGAGAAGCTAAGCTTAGGGGTTGTCACAAATTATCAAGCAGAAACTTAGGTTGGCCTTTCATATAAGCTGATGCTACAGGGCTGATTATTAAATTCTGATAATAGTTGCGTTGGTTTCTTTGCTGCCATGTAGTAATTATCCATATTAATTACTAATCAGCCTTATATTGTGACATTTATATTCTATGTGTACTGTATATTGTGAGTAGGTCCTTAAGCTCAGTAATTGACAGCAGCACAGAGCATGTGCAGTGAATCAGCAGAAAAGAAGATGGGGAGCTACTGGGGCATCTTTGGAGACATAGGTCTTTACTGCTAATGGGCTGTGTTTGCCTTGTGCTGGCACAGAAGCCCAAAACATAATGTACAACATTTCGAGACTACTTCTTTAGTTAAGCTTTAGTTCTCCTTTAAGGTGGCCATACACAGGCAGATTTAATCTGCCAATTCTTGCCCTTAAACTGCCCAATCTGGCAGGTTTGATTTTCCAGTTTTCTTGTGTTAGGGAGCTGCTATGTGATTACTGTCCTATTGTTCTGTTGTTAGGCTGCTGGGGGAAAAGGGAAGGGGTGATATCACTACAACTGGCAGTAAAGCAATAAAGAGTGACTGAAGTTTATCAGAGTACAAGTCACATGACTGTGGGCAGCTGGGAAACTGACAATATGTCTAGCCCCATGTCAGATTTCAAAACTAAACATAAAAAAAATATTTGCTTTTTTGAGAAACAGATTTCAGTGCAGAATTCTGCTGAAGCAGCACTATTAACCGATGTGTTTTGAAAAAAATTTTTTTTTCTCTTTAAGCTATTTTTTAAGACTTTGTAAACAGCTCCCTTTACTCGAAGAGAACTGATATACAATAATTGATATCACTGCAATACACTCACTTCATTGATATATGTAAAAGTGCTTTTGCCGAAATAGCAATGATGGTCAAAATGAGGAGGCCAGTCAGAGCGTAGATGGTCCAGCCTGTATGGAATGAAAAGGAAAATGTCAATAATACAGGAAATCCAATTGCTGCCTAACAAAATAGAATAAATATTTCATACAAAGTTTATTCTACAGGCACAATGAGTCTGGCTCAGAAACCTGTGCTCTTCCTATTAGAAATTGAGAAAAAGTAGGTTGGGCCAAAAAAATAAAAGTGTTTTTTTTTTTTATGGCAACATCACGGTAGTTTCACAAATTGTGAATAATGCAGCAACAACAATTGTACAACTTTAATAGCAGCTCTTTAATAGCACTGTTTGTTGACAGCTACTGGATGTCTGGGAATAAAAAAGCATGGGCTATGTCTCTGCAAAATCATTGGCTGCCTTTGGGCTGATCAGCAAGGCTTTCTTAGGACTGGTGGGAGGCAAACAATTCCTATGGGGCAAGATTATTAATATATAGTGAATAAAGTACCCCCTCTTGTAAAATATAAGGATATTATAAGTCACCGAGGAGTTTCATGACCATATAAAAACACGAGGCCGAAGGCCGAGTGTTTTTATACAGGTCATGGAACTCCGAGGTAACTTCTAATATCCTCATATTTTTCAACAGGGGGTACTTTATTTATTATAATACACAAATTTAGTGAGTCATCTGACAGAAATGACATCAGAACTCACTGTTTATAATTGATGACATCAGAACTCACCTTTTATAAGGATATAATTTACAAGATATTCATGGCTTTTGTGTATTATAGTAGTATAACTAGCCCATTGGTTATTATCCCCTGCTACAGACACAATTTTCTTTAAATCTGGTATTCCAAAGCTACAGTTCCTTCCCAGAGACTATTATCCCACTGCTACTATAGGCACCATCTCTCCCATTTATACCTGCTATCCTACAGCCACAGTCCCTACCCAGAGACTAATGTCCCCACTGCTACTATAAGCACCATCTTTCCCTACTATACCTGCTGTCCCACAGTCACACTCCCTTCAGAGACTATTATCCACTGTTACTATAGGCACCATCTCTCCCTACTATACCTGCTATCCCACAGCCACAGTTCCTTCCCAGAGACTATTATCCACTGTTACTATAGGCACCATCTCTCCCTACTATACCTGCTGTCCCACAGTCACACTCCCTTCAGAGACTATTATCCACTGTTACTATAGGCACCATCTCTCCCTACTATACCTGCTATCCCACAGCCACAGTTCCTTCCCAGAGACTATTATCCACTGTTACTATAGGCACCATCTCTCCCTACTATACCTGCTATCCCACAGTCACACTTCCTTCAGAGACTATTATCCCCACTGCTACTATAGGCACCATCTCTCCCTATTATACCTGCTATCCCACAGTTCCTTCCCAGAGACTATTATCCCCACTTCTACTATAAGCACCATCTCTCCCTACTATACCTGCTATCCCACAGTCACACTCCCTTCCCAGAGACTATTATCCCACTGTTACTATAGGCACCATCTCTCCCTACTATACCTGCTATCCCACAGTCACAGTCCCTTCCCAGAGACTATTATCCACTGTTACTATAGACACCATCTCTCCCTACTATACCTGCTATCCCACAGCCACAGTCCTTTCCAACTGGATATTATTCACATGAAAACGACTGGACTGTACTGTCTTTACAGTCAAAGTGGATTATTGTACTGCCCCTACCTTGAATGTTGCTCTACAGGACCAAGGGAATGAACTATTGTCTACACCCCTAAAGACTTTGCTAAGCATATAGACTAGTAAAGTAAATCTTAACTCGTTTTGTTGCTCTTCAATTTCACTTTAGATCATCCTTCAGTGAGCAGCATCTGGGAACTGCAGTTTTCTGTAGATTACTAAACTGCCTAATATAAACCCTGCAAGCAGCTGCTGATTTCTTCTTTTTTGGTTCAGTTTTGGGACTGGATATACTAATGCACTGGCACCAGCTTTTAAGGAAGCTGCAGAATAACACATAAAAGGAAAATGAAATCTGATTAAATTTGTAGTTCAGCCCTTTTTAGCTGATTCCAGCTGCACTTGACCTCAAAAACTGGGACAAACGAAACAATCAGTCATTTCAGCTTCTTCTATGTGAGTTTGTCTCCCTTTTATATCTGTGCATTAGAAGTTTCATGTAGAGTCCTGTGCAGGTCTATTTTCTTATACCCGTCCCCAACCCATACCCGCTACCCGTGACCCGCAATTTCCCTCAAGTTTTTCTCCAGTTACAAGAGTTTGTAAAGTAGCGTGGACCTCCAGTAGGACCGGTCTGATCTATCCGAAGCTCAGGCGGGATCAGAAGCAAACACATTGTGTATTACCTGGCACGTGCCCACTTGGTCGGCTGGGACTAGTTGTTATAACATAGAGGATCTTTGAAGAGCGAGCTGCATTAATACTGAGGTTGGTCGTCTGAGTAATCATTTCTGTCTGTGACTGATTGTTGGAGCCGTTGGGTTTCTCTATGGTTTCCTCTTTGAAAGCTGTACGAAAAGAGAAATAATGAAAGTCTGGATGGTTAGATATTTCTTAGTGGTGCTTATGTGCATATCATTTAGAATTCATGCTGGTTGTTAATTACAGTTTTATTTGCCCATTTTCATAATCTTCTTAACTTTATAATTTGTTTAAACTAATGATAACATCAGCACATAGTACAAGTATGGGATCAGTTATCCGGAAACCCGTTATCCAGAAAGTTCTGAATTACGGAATGGCTGTCTCCCGTAGACTCCATTTTATCCAAATAACCCACATTTTTAAAAATGCCCATTGGGTTATTTAATGTTTTCATGATTTTCTATTAGTTTTAAGGAATGAAGATCCAAATTACAGAAAGATCTGTTATCCTGAAAGCCCCAGGTCCCGAGCATTCTGGATAATAGATCCCATTCCTGTAATACAGAGGACTACTGAGCGAGACACACTCACAGCATACAATATGAACCAATGTATATGGATACTAAAGAACTAGGGCAAAATGTGAGATTGGAACTCATCCACTTTCTATGCATTCCTATGCGATTTTTAGGATTATAATGGTTAACTCCAACTATTACTCAATGATAAATAAACTTCTAAAATCCCATAGGAATGAATAGAAAGTGGGTGAATTTTTCTCCATTAAACTCTAATCTGGTTTTGGGCTTCTGTACCAGCCCACGGCAACCACAGCCCTTTTGCAGTGAAGATCTGTGTCTCCAAAGATGCCCCAGTAGCTCGTCATCTTCTTTTCTGCTGATTCACTGCACATGCTCTGTGCTGCTGTCACTTACTGAGCTTAGGGACCGACTCACAATATACTGTAAATAGTTTATAGAGAGTTTAGTGGTATTTGAGGTTTTTGAAACCACTTTATTTTATCTAAAACGGCATAAGTTATTAAAAGATCCAAACAAAAATATCTGCTGAGGGATCTTAAAAAATAACCCATAAACCTTGACACTTTTGTGAACATATGAAAACAAATGGATCTCTGAAAAGCTTGAAAACCATGAACGACAGACTAATCTTTGCAAGAAAAGAAGAGCAGCTTCCATTGACGTCTACATGACCGCGACAGAATTGGTTTGAAGCTCTTTTGTATTCATGGATTTTATGGATTGGGCACTTGATAAATAAAATTACTGAAAAATCTTGGATCAAGGTACTATGAGAAAAATATGGTCATTTGCACTAAAAAGCCTAAATCAGAGAACGTTCTTAGAACAGTCTTTAATCGGACCCTAGAGTACTGTATAAAAGTCACAGATCAATAACACTATAGAATAGCGATGCACCAAATCCACTGTTTCTGGATATGGTTGAATTACAGTATGAATCTTTTACAAAGGATTCAGCTGCCAAATATTATGAAGCATAATCTGTGTAACCCTTCTGGCCGCGCTCAACCAAATCGCCGCATAAGAATGTATCCTGGGAGCAGTGGTTCACATCAAGTTTGGGTGCACCAGATTAAATTGTCCTACTAATGGCTGTGGGCTACACAAACCCATGTACCACATACAACTCCTCTGCCACTGAGAGAGGCTAATGAAGCACGTGGTGGATCATTCCTGCCTGGGGTACCGTTACCTTGTTTTATGTACATTGATGTGAGCAGCTAAGACATGGTACTTGCTTTGGAGCTTTAAAAATGCTGTCAAATCATCTATGGATGAGATGGTAGACCTACCAAGAGTCCAGCCCTAGAGTGGGTTCCAAACTTTCTTGACTAAGGAGCGGTTTGGGTGGGTCAGGGATGATTTTGTAAAAAATGGAGCATGGGTGGGCAGGAATATGGAGCCACGAGTTCAAAAAGCAGTTCTGTGTCTTAAGTCAAGCCTTGTATATTGACGACTAATATTAATGATCTGAGGATCACTGCACAGAAAAAAGAATTTCCCCTCTCCCCATTATAAAGGGTGGAGAATATTATATTCTGGCTTTTAGTTCCCATTAAATTTGAGACCAGCTATGTATCTGTCATTGATATTACTACCAATCTATGAATCACATATTTTTATATTATTAGAAGTTCTGCAATCTGTTGCCCAAATACTTTCAGGCAAACTGAGTATAGACAGCAACAACAGCTACTCAAAACATTAGCTGCTAATTACCATTCATTTGCTTCTTAAGTTCCCGTAAGTGTCAGTCTTTATAAAGAAGCCTTCAATATGGCCACCATCCTGCGTAATTACGTGCCATATTTTGCATTCTTCCAGAAAGCCCTACTTCCCATGGTAAGCAACAGCTGACTCTTCAGATCCTGTACTTCCTCCATAACAAAGAGGCCCCATCTCCATGTCGTTTAAATCAATCAACAGTAAATATGAAGGTAGGAATTCTGACTACACTGCCCCAGTGTATGAGTTTCTACTAATTAGAATATCTGTGATTAAACAGGAAACAGTTGTATTCAACACAAGTCCAACAAGCAGAGACTATATATATATATATATATATATAAAATGAGATTTCTTTTCATTGAAAAATTCTATTGATTTATTTTTTAATGTACCATTGCTCTATATACCTGCTCCTGTATCTGTAGAGTTCATTTAAATGGTCCCTCCCTATCCCAATGTGGTAAGTATCATACATACATTTCCACTGGAAACTCAAATGATCACTAACACTCACCTCAATAGGAATCACAGGGAAGTGCAAGTGTCAAAGTGTCAGTGCTTTCCTCCCAAAAAACACTTTACACCTGCAATTCCATGCTGCTCCTTATCAATGTGAGCCATGGGAATCAATTTGGGGGGTCCAGTACTGCCATAAAATCTGCCTGTGTCTCAGGCTTACAGATAAAGAGGAGTTCATATACAGCATTGCAAAATATGTTGGAGCTATATAAATACATGTTAATAATAATTATGACAGACAATTAACTGTGATTTTGATTATCTTCTATAGCTCCCACAATTGCTCTGAAATCCAAGACAATAAAAAAGTGTCTTGATTTTAACTGTTCAACACTGTTAAGTGCAAAAAAATGCAAACTATAGTAAAAAATAACAACCATCATCATAATCATATGTTGATATATTGCCAGCAAGTTACACAGTCCTTTGCTGCAGCTCAGGCACCAATATTAGATTATGATCTCAATGGGTCAGTAACTGGTTAATCATAGAGTGGTGCTTGTCATTTATTGTGCTGTGTAAGAATAAAGATAATGGACTATGTAGGGTGTAGCTCATCATAACAGTGCCTTAAAAATCTTGTATTGAATAAGGACAGCTTCACCTAACCCCCACTTGTTGATTCAATCTCAAACATACACTACTGAAGGTGCTATTGTATTTATAGGCAAAGCTACTAAAGTCTCCTCCTTGTGTCTCACGGGTGAGCTGGAGTCATGGTGCTAAACAATTTCTCCTAAACACTATCACATGTCAGTGGAATAAAACAGCTTCTATTTCATATGGTAATTCATTTTCTATCAAAAGGACATGACGCCCATAGCAAGAAACCTGAGGAAAGGCTCAAGGTGGAACTTGAAAGTCTGATGTTTATGCACCGCTGATTACCTGGAATGCATGAGATCATTATGGAATCTTCTTAACAAAAACTCTATTTCATGGCACATTATAATGTCCTTTAATTAATGTTTTATAGGTGGAGAGTGCATTATCTACAAGAGATAGCCATGTCATGGCATGGACTAGGCGGATATTATACAGTCAATGCTAAAGAAGACTTGCTTAGCTTCCATATATATATATATATATATATATATATATATATATATATATATACTTTCAATGAAAGACAAGTGAGTCTGCTCTGCTACTGGGTGAAAGCAGTCGGAACAGCTGTTAAAACACAGGATAAACTAAGTCCCCTTTGTCTATAGTCATTAACAATTACGGAATCATGAGCAAACTATGCGCTCCAGATGGTATCTTCCAAAGTCGAGATGCCTTTTCATTTCTTTATTAAAAACACACTTTCATCCTTTAGGATTTAACATCAGAAAGACACCAGGAGGGGGGTTCATGGATAAACAGTACATTTATTTTTCTAATCCAGGACACAGTGTCAATGGCAAGTCAAAGAAGACTTGTTGTGAATGGGACGCCTCTGAACATTTTGCTTCCTTAATAATTCCTCCCCACCTTTGTTAAGTTGTCCAAACATTACAGGAGGTGCCTACTTTCTAGGACTGATTATACAGTGAATGAAGTACACCTTATTGTAAAATATAAGTCACAGAGGAGGTCCATGACATATAAAAGCACGAGGCCGAGGTCATGGAACTCCAAGGTAACTTCTAATATCCCCATATTTTCCAACAAGGGATACTTTATTTATTATAATACACTGGTTTTATTGAGTCATGTGACAGAAAGGACATCACTAAACTCCTTTTATAACTGATGACATCACTAAGAGCCATTTATAAAGATAACATTTAAATGATATTCATGGCTTTTGTGTATTATAAAGATATATAATAGCAAAGGGAATCTCAGGCCACTTACTGTATATTTTCATTTAAGCCTTTGCTGAGCAGAGGAATGTGGTCACCAGTATTAATAACAAGCCTGGCCAGTCATTTCCTCACACTGTGGAAGTAGTGAAATGATACACTGTGTACTGCTCATTATTTTCATAGAATATATATATTCAAACAAATATTAAAGGGTCCCAAAGTTTTGGACTGATATCCCATCATTGGTCCAAAGCACTGGATAGAGGGACCCAGACTTAAGTCCATATGGAATCACATTTGAGGACAAATGCTTATTTAGTGTTTTTAAAAATTGATCTAAGAACAGCAAGAGGCTGATTTAACATTTTTTTCATTTGCAAATCTCAATAAGGGTGTGGGTATGTGTTAAAAACTTTGTTATGCATAGAAAGCGCAGTTGTGGGTCTTATGAAACCAACATTTTGTATAGTTCAATATATCACATAGGGAGCCAAAGGTTACATGTACTGTTCTCCAGAATAAAAAAAAATGGTTTTCTAATGGTCTGAATAAAGTTAAAAAGTGGAGAGAGACAATAGTCCTTTCATAATGAATGTTAGTGTTCAATTACCCTGAAATTCACTATAACTGACACAGTGGGACTATTTTCTTTCTAGCTCCCCTTTGTCATACAACAATTTGGTCGGGGCTCCCTTAGCTGATTAAAAGGTTACAGATATAAAATATCTAGGACAGCAAGTAAGTGCTCACTCTAAAACTCACTCTAACTGACCTTCAAGCTAGGTACCAGAAGAATTCTCACAGAGGGGCAGATTTCCTAAAGGGCGAAGTCACTAACGCTGGCGACAATTCGCCAGCGTTACCACTTTCAGGCACTTTGCCAATTTACTAACGTGCGCAGGTGTAACTTCGCTCTGGCAAATGGATGTTACTCCGCAAATTTACTAAGATGCGGATTTTACTGAACGTTACCTCTTTTGCCAGACTTGCCTTCGCCAGCTCAGACCAGGTGAAGTGCATTGGAGTGCATAGATCTTCCTTCTGTTAATTACATCATATTTTTACAGGAAAAAGTTTCTAAGTCCCAAAAAAAGCTGGCGTCTTTTCCTTTTTTTTAGAGTGATAGCCTGCAAAAGTCCTTAAATTTTTTTGGGGTAACCAGGTTCCCCCATACATTTTCTAACATATGGCACATAAACTATACAGTGGGCTCATGTGTAGGGCAGTATATTAACTCTAATGTCTTTATTAAGGTTCCCTGGACTTGTGTAATGTAATGTATTTGCTGCAACATATACCTCCATTCAACTTTATAATTTCCCCCCGTATGCAAATTAGCCTGAGCGAAGACCTCTAACGAAGTTGCGCTAGGCATAAATGAAGGCTATCGCATCTTTGATTTGATTGCCGAAGTAACGCTAGCGAAAATTCGCCAGCATTCGCCGCAACTTCGCATTTTAGTAAATTAACCTTGTCTGAGCTCATTTTCGCCTGGCGAAGTGTAGCGATGGGTGTGAAGCCATTGATTTCAAATTTTCTCAGGTTAGTAAATTTCCCCCAATATCTCATCATTGAAGGCTAGGCCTCCCCAACCACAGCTCCAAGACCCTCTACGCTATAGTTTTTGGAGACATTTTTATACCATCCAAACGGAGTTACTATAATATTTTTAAGAAGAGAAATCGTTATGTGGAGAAAAAAACTGCAGGGTCAAATTCCTAAATGAATTTTATCTAAGTTTTATCTAACATTTTATATATTGTGTTTATGTGACTAATTTTCATCCTCAAAACTTGTGATAGAACTTTAGCAAGAGTCTAACAATAACCTGTAGTAGCCAATTAAATGTCGGCTTTCCTTATTTCACCATACCAATAAAAACTAACTGCCATTAGAATAAATATTACTTACCTTCATATACAACAGAAAATCCTTGCGCCTGGTTAATGCGATCGGAGAAGAAATATAAGATGACAAAATCAAGGGAGATATTGAAGGAGTGAGTTGGATGGTTCCTGCCATCAAAACGTATCAGAACTTGCTTGGTGTATCCATCCAATAGCTCTACCATATCTATGGAGTCTTTGATGTCGAAGAGAGTAAAGTTAAACCGGATAATGGAGGCATCTGTAACCTGAATTGTCCAGTAGCAGGCCTTTCCAGTCCCGTAAGTGTCAGGGAAATCCGGTGAGTATATAACTGCAGAATCTGTGCTATAATTCCCACCACAGGCTCCAATCAGTGCTACAGAGAAGTAACATATAGTCAATTTTGTAAATTAAAGCTAACAAACTATTTTCTGCATTTAAAGAGGTATATGTGTCTATAGAAAATCATAAGGACAAATCACTACTTTTTTTTTTATGCTGCCATCATTTCGGCCACATTAACAACTACTTGCACCACACACCTCATTAATGTTTGCTATTACTTTCTGCAGAAAACTCCTAAGTGTTATTATTATATATCATATTTCCAGATCCAATCTTCTCTTACTGAGGACAGCAAGAGGAGACTGAATGGAGAAGAATGCATACTAACAGTACATATTATGCTGGATCCCTGCTACATCATTGAATCTACTATTGTTCCACCATCCCTTAGCACCTGAACACCAACCTCCCCACATTCACTGATTAGAAATGCCATATCAGACCTGTACTTTGTGGCTGCATGGGCCTCTCTCTCTCTCTCTCTCTCTCTCTCTCTCTCTCTCTCTCTCTCTCTCTCTCTCTCTCTCTCTCTCTCTCTATTTCTTTTTGGTCTTCAGACACATCTCATACTTTCAAATAAATGCAGCCTCCAAATTTTTATTTTGTTTCTCTCTGTTGTATATGTGGCCCTCTTGTGGTAGCTGTGGCCCTAACTACATTTCACTCACTCCATCCGGCCCTCAATACCATTTACCTTTGACATGCCTGGGCAGTAGGACATATAAAAACACTTTTGCTAAGAGCCAGAGAGATGCTGCGGTCATATAGAAGCCCATTGCTGCTCAATACCTGGAAGATGGCAGCTGCCAGGGGCGTGTTTATGTGGACAATAGCAATTATTTGCATTTTCAGTCCCATCAACAGCCTCAAACTGATTAAAGTCTCTGCCTTAAATTCAATACGGGTGTTATTTATACCCTGCTACTGGATGAGAGTTGTTTCCCAGTCCGCATGTATATACTAAATCCTACATACAATTGGAAGACACTGTAAAATATACACAGGTTAAAGATATTACACATACAGTAGTTTGTTGTATGAATATCCAGCAGAGATAAGTGAATAGCATTTGGTGATTATTAACAATGACCATGTCCTTTGCATGAAAATCTTCATTATATCGTGTCTATGAAGGTTTCCATTCATCCAGATCGTAGTATATCTAATAGAAGTAAATCTAGAGCAACTGGACTTGCTGAGTAATCATTGAAGACGTTTCACTACTCATCCGAGCATAACTGAAGAAGCTGATTGGATGAGTAGTGAAATGTCTTCAATGATTACTCAGCAAGTCCAGTTGCTCTAAATTTATTTCTATTAGATTCACTTTATTTTGCTCACCTTTTTGTTCCAGAAGCTAATGTATTCAGGTCCAACAAATACTTAACTGATAACAGTGACTTGGGAAAGTGAAGCGTGTTTGTGCTCACACTGACACACAATGACACACACGCTGCAGTAAGTGTGCAGCACTGTAACAATAAGTGGTAGTGTGTATTGAGCTAACTTCATTAACTTGACAAAAGGCCATATAGGCCTGAAACGTTGTTCGTTTGAGATCCAAACCAGAAAATCCAATAAAGGCTTTTTAAGATTATACACAATTTGGATGGTGCTGTGATTTCGTCTTGCATTGCTTATCCGTTTGGAGTGGACAACCTTGCACGTGCACCTGCTTGACAAATTTGTGGAGTGCTGACCAATTGTTCCAGTGTGTATTGAGCTATACAAGTCATCTCTGCAGGAGCCAATCAGAAACACACGCACTTACTGTAGCTCCAGGGCCGGATTTACATAGTGGGCGCCCCTAGGCCCACTCCCGTTCGTCACCCCTGTCGCCTCCAGGGTGACAGGAGCAATGGGGATTGGCGCACGGGAAATTAAAAAAATTATTGTCTCTCCAGCGCATCCCCAGTGTTTTTGAACAAATGTGGGTGTGGTTGGGCAGCATGCCACCCCCCTAAAATCCTGCCGCACTAGGCCCGGGCCTAGGTGGCCTTTCCACAAATCCGGGTCTGTGTAGCTCTCGATGCTGATCAGCAAAGAGAAATCGGAAGAAAATTGCATGCAGAAAAACACAAAAGGTTCAGCAGAGATGATACTTTGTTACAAAAGCATACTTATTGGTTTAAAAGCAATCAAATGCTTTCTAATGTGCCTTATAATTCCCTTTGTTTTGTAACGGGACCACTGTATATATTTGATAAAGGCATCACCAGCATATTGCAGAGATGAGCATATTGTAACATACAAGTCCCTGGAAGCTGAGCGAACCAGCCTGAGATCATTGAGCAGCGGCTGGGGAAAGATAATTTATTCTTCTTGGGTAGGAGGCTTCAAAAAAGTTTTTCCATTGTTTCAGTAAAGATTAACAAGCGAATAACACAGAAGAATGACTGCCTACATTTGTATGCATATGATCCTTAGCTATGCCTCAAAAGTACAGTAAAGCTGAACTGAAAAAAAAGTTTCTTTTCCTAATTAAAAGAGAACTATGTCAGAAGCATTGTGTTTAGGATGAATGCACCTATTCTAATAGATCTGTTTGTCCTTATGACTACAACAGAAATAGGTTTGGAAACGTATCCAGCCAGGGGGGCTGACAACACCCCATGGCGCTTACATTACATTTTTGCCAAATTGGGCACACAGACTCCCCATAACTTCTCCCCATTCTCACTGACAGCCCTGTAATTGTACCAAAAATTGTATTTTCTACCTTCTTGGATTACCTAAAAAAAGAAGATGCTAGAACTCCCCTGGCTGTCAGGTTATGATCATTGGTGTCCAGACCTTTAGAACCATCAACCTACTGTAGACATGTTTAACTTGGAACGTTTCCCTCTCATTGTCCTTGATGGAGTCACAACACAAAACTGAGCAGCCCAGGGCAAGGAGCTGTAAAATTAGATTATATTACCATCTGGAAGTATTATTTATTAATTATTATTATTTATTAATCTTGCCTTTAAGAATGACCATACTAGTGGGAAATGTAAAGCTAAAATGTCATAAGTACAATGTAATTCAGCTGAGATAGGACAATCCATGTACACATACATTCATGGGCACACAAGCAGAAACACACGGATTCATTTAGTATGATCAGACAGAAAACTGAATTCCTTTGTGTACACAAAATAAACTTTGCTTGATCTGTGATGTCATCATAAAACAACGTAATATCTTGCCCAAAATGCTGTATTCTCAAGTCATACTTCACCCAAGAGATACTGATATCATAATTCAGAGAAATTTTCAGCATAACTCTATTAGATGGTAACCTCTCTAGGGCTGGAGGGGTTAAACAGTAACCAAAGGTTGAACATTGCGCTCCTATAGAAGCCCAGAGGCAACCTAAAGACAAAGCCTCTAATCGAGGGAGTAACCCTGCAAGGTTTAAACACCCAATGTTTATGGTCTCGCTGCCAGCTAAGAGATTATGATTGATTTTCCATTTAAAAGCTCCAGAACACAACCCTGCAAAGGTTTGTGAAAATGATTATCAACATGTCCTTACTCTGAAAGATCTGTGACAGGTTATGTTTGCTGTGTACTTAGTAAAAATGGATGCTGCTAAGTTTTCAGTATTGCTGAACAAATACTGCATAATTAGCATGGAAGCTATGTGTATGTATATATATATATAACAACCAAGGGGTCGGTGCACACAGAACACAAAATGGATGCCTAGGTGCTGGAGCAATTAAACATAGTATGGAGGTAACAAGAAGAGCCCGCACACACAGGACTTGAGTGAAGAAAAAAAATTTCGTTTATTCAACGTTTCGGCCCAGTCACATGAGAAGACTTCCTGAAGACGGCTCATGTGACTGGGCCGAAACGTTGAATAAACGAATTTTTTTTTCTTCACTCAAGTCCTGTGTGTGCGGGCTCTTCTTGTTACCTCTATATATATATATATATATATATATATATATATATATATATATATAATGTTTCAAAAAATGTCCCTGTATTTAAGTTTACTCTTCAGTTAAGTACATGGTTGAAATAATAACAAGGTACTGTAACTATATGAATATATATATATCTGCAGAGGACTCTTGTATTTGACTATATGTATTTTGTGGTCACACTCTCATTGCACCCCCGCCTAATGGTTTTAAAAAATAGTGGTGAGCACAACTTTCCCTTGTTTGTTATAGTTTATACAGGAGCAGTGACCAGCTCCATGTTGTAGCTCCCACCCTTCCCAGCTATAGTCAGGTGATCCCACTGGTGTCTAATAAAAGGGCAGCCAAGTATGGAGGTTTACTTTGAAAGCAGCAAGTTAAGTTGCAGGTAAAACCAAGTCCCTTTGTAAAATGTATAATAAAGCAATAGAATTCTTAATGAATCAGATAAAATTGAGCATAGGACTGGCCAGATATGGGATGACTTTGACGTAGTTGGCCAGCTTAAATATATTGCAATATATGGACAAACAATCCCTGCTTTGTTTAAAGGGTAAGGCATTTTTTAGTAGCAGTATGCACAAAATGTCGCTGTCTTAAATATATTGATAATGGGTTGAGTGCAGAGGACTCTTGTATTTGACTATATATATATATATATATATATATATATATATATATATATCTATATCTATATCTATATATATATATATATACGGTTTTCCGGGAAATGGATCTTTTCATAATTAGGATCTTCATATATTAAGTCTAATTGAAAACCATGTAAACATTAAATAAACCCAATAAACTGGTTTAACTTCCAATAAGGATTAATTATATCTTAGTTTGCTGCGAATGGGCGCTGACTGGTTGCTGGAACGCATTAACTAGCCGTTCCGGTCCTGGATTGTAAAAAAAAATCAAACTTGCCCAATCGATATCTGGCCGGTTTTTGGCCTGATATCGATCAGGAGGACCCATGGTGAGCTGATAAGCTGCCAAATCAGTCTAAAGGACCGATATAGGCAGTTTTAACCTCCCTGTGTATGGCCACCTTAAATCTCACGTGGCATGACTACAGTTGAGAGTAGATGGGACACTCTATGTCAAGCTGAGCCAATAGACAGTGAAAGGTAGTGTGAAAAAGCTAAAGGTGGACCTTAATGTTATTTTACAACTTTTACCAAGTTATACTGGTAAACAAGAGTTACAGAGTTAAATTTGGTTTAAAAAAGACCATTAAGTTCAACTCCTGCAAATGAAACCCAACGTCCATACATAAACACACTCCCACCGACCCTTCCATACACTCACATAAACTATATATATACCAATATCAATACTAATTGTAGATTTTAGTATCACAATAGCCTTAGATATTATGTCTGTCCAAAAAAACATCCAAGCCCAGAATGAGCCATCACAGCAACATCCAGCAGTGCAGTCCACAAAATCACTGTCCTCACTGGGAAGAACCACCTAAAGTCCCCCACTTTTTTATACTAGTGAGACACATGTTAGTAAAAAGTTGTTCCTGAGTGATGAAAAGTAAGTGCTGTGATTGGCCATTTATTACCCCCTATGCGGACTGACAGCCTATGGGATGCTCTGTTTGGTAGTACACCTGGATTTTATACAAGTCCAAGCCAGTAATTAAAAAATAAGTACCTTCCATTAGGTCACTGGTGGCAATATTCAAAGGGGTTTGTAAGCAACTTGTAGCTCATGAGTCACTGGTTGGGGATCACTGTTCCAATCTAAAGGGCTGGCCACTGGTAGCTCTAATCCTTGTAAGGGTAAGGTCACACCTGGAGATTCGGGGAGGTTTAGTCGCCCGGCAACTTATAATATCTAATAATAATCTCCCTGAATGGCTTTCCCCTATCTTACGCCTACTATAATGAAAAAACGCCTGCGGAATGGCACTCGCGGCACTTCGTTTTCCGAAATCGCCCGAAGTTGCCTCACAAGGAAACTTCGGGCGACTTTGGAAAACGAAGCGCCATGAGTGCCATGCCTATGTCTGTGAAGAAAGTTGCTGAAAAGGCAAGCAATTATATACCAATCTGTGAGCATGAAGCTTCCTCAAATAAATTGTCTGTTCAAGGGACATTAAACTCCAGATACTACTATTTTTTCCCTTTTAAATCAACATTGTATTAGGTATAACTTGTTCACAAAAATGTCAGCTCCATGTCATTTACAACTGAAGCTAAAAAGGTTCAATCCATTTTAGAAAAAAAAAAATATATATGCAGTATATATACTGTACAGAACGAGAAATGTATTTACTGAATATATTGTATAATCTGTGCCGAACAATGTATTTATCAGGGATGGGAAAGACATGAAATAAATGTCCCCTAAATACTTTTCAAGGAAGAATAAAATCCTATTTATTTCTGCCAATTGTTTGCTTTATGCATGACCGTTCTTGTCTAAGTAGCTGATTACATGCTACTCTGTTTACATAACCATTATTTTCATTGTTAGTGAATGGGAACAGTCGCTTTGGAAGAAAGCAAAATAATCATTCCTGAGATTACAGGGTTTGCTTGTGGTCTTACAGACTGGAGAGACATCCAAATATATCCTTCTAGGATGATTCAGACCACCCAGTATGCAAATGATTGTGTTGCCAATATAACAGAAAGAAAAAAAAGGAATGTCAGGATGGTACGGGTGAGTGAATACTGTGCAGAATGTCGCCGGTGCTTACTTCATGACAAAGAAATGTGTAGAGGGCTCCATTTGTGCCAGTCTGTGACTTCCCCTCAGGCGCCTCTGGGTCCATATCATATTGTTCTGAATTATTTTGCATCTTTGAGAAGCTGAGGTATGAAATGACGACAGTTGAGAAATGTCTGAGACCTGCTAGCAGCTGTTGGTCTGGATGCCAGCCTGATGAGATCGCCTATTGTAATGAGACAGTCCCAGAGGTACAAGCCTTTCCCAAGGTTGTCTCTAGAACTAATGGTTTGTTGTGTATGTCAAGTGTGTTGCTTCTATTTCATGTCTTACAAGAGTGTTACCAATGTACATAGCAGCGCTATAAGGAGAATCTGAAGTGTCTCTCAGACATCATTATATTCCTTCAGAGGTTTAAAGGGCAACACAATGGAACAGAAAAGTAATATTGGAGTATAAACATAAACTTTTTTTTCAGTTTTGACTTCTAGGTTAGTTCACCTTTAGTGGGGGGCACGATGGCGAACAATTGTTAGATATTTCCAGTATATATTTACAATGTCTAAGCTAGAGGCCTCAATGAGCATGGGCCCCTCTTCTATATCTCCCCTGAGTTCTTGAATTTCATGAATAATGCATGGTTATGGGGCACGATCAGAAGTAGGCACGAGTTTCATTGTAACTTTTGGGGTTTTAGTTGCTTGTTATGGACGAGCCAAGGTGGTTTCATGTCGAGATGAACGTATCCAATAAAAGAGACTGCTTGTCTGTTATAAAGAACATCTCTCAAAAGAAGACGAATGAAAGCACAGGAAACAAGTCCACAAACACTACAATTGAAAAGATTTATGATAGGCAGATAGCTTGGACAGTTAAATACCCCATCAGTCCATAAAATTTTATAAATGTCTTATCCTCTAGCCTTCAGAGTTAAAGCCATAAGAGTGGTATAGAAATAGATATTTTAATTCTGCTACTGGAAAAGTGGCTACAGAAGTACAATTTTTTAAAAATAAAATTTCTAAAACCATTACAAATAGAAGTAAAGTAAAAAAGAATCCACAGCAGGCACATCTGACACATTAGGCAGGCACCCAGTGCTATATAAATGAGCTCCTTTGTGCCATGATATTCCCCCTCAGACCTGGGACTTGTAGTAGACAGGAGAAGCATGTGTCTATGGTGCAACTGTGCTCTTTTGCCTGCCTGGGTTTATGAGTGGGGGATTGCCTTGGGTGCCTGCAATCTTGAGCTTGGCACTGCTGCCCCTTTAAAGGAATTAAGTATAAAAATAAAAACTGGGTTAATAGATAGGCTGTGCAAAATAAAAAATATTCAATATGCAGTAGTTTATTAGCCTAAAATGTAATGTATAACGGCTGGAGTGACTGGATGTCTAACATAACAGCCAGAACACTACTTCCTGCTTTGCAGCTCTCTTGGTTTCCACTGATTGGTTACCAGGCAGTAACCAATCAGTGACTTGAGGGGGCGGGGCACATGGGTCATAGCTGTTGCTTTTGAATCTGAGCTGAATGCTGAGGACCAATTGCAAACTCACTGAACAGTTATGTCCCACGTCCCCCCCCCTTAAAGTCGCTGACTAACTCAGAGTTAGAGAGCTGAAAAGCAGGAAGTAGTGTTCTGTTATGTAAGACATTTAGTCACTAGCTTTTATACATTACATTTTTGGCTAACTAACTATATTAGAAACATTTTCTATTTTACACAGCCTATCTATTTACCTAGTTTTTATTTTTAAACTGAACTGTTCCTTTAAAAAAAAATCTCTCTCTCTCTCTCTCTCTCTCTCTCTCATATATATATATATATATATATATATATATATATATATATATATATATATATATATATATACACAGCCATACAAATAATTAAAGACCAGCATTCTGGTTTGACGCTGCTCTACTGAAATGTCTGAGTAGGTATGAGACTCACAGTAACACAGGCAGGGGTGTACACAGCCCTCAATGTACCAGTTTGGCACAGTTTATTCATGGACAGAAATGTTTAGAACACATCAAAATAGACATCTTCAGCCCAGCCACCTAAGGTGACTTCCCTGCTATAATTAATGGTTCCACCAATGACACATTTAGATAAATGGTGATTCTTCAGGAGCCAAACCACATCAGTGTACACTTGTAAGGCTGCTTCCATGCGAGATTGTCACTGATAGTCCTGTACCCTCTGTGAAACAAAGGTCTGCCAAAACTCATGCACTGTACGAGCCAAACAGGAAACCAGCAACATTCTCTGTCTGCTGGATGGCCATGCATTTATCCAGAAAGAAGCAATTAAGCTAGTGCTTTATCTAATTGGTCGGTGGAACAAAAAAAAGCTAAAAATATGAGCCCATAGTTTTATTGCACATAGATGTAAGTGCCACGTATTCATTAACCAAAGAAGCCATGCACATTCAAGTGTTTCATTGTAAATCCCACTTTGAGATATATACAATAACAAAGACCCCAGATCATTGATGAAAGTAACTCTGGCATCATCCCTTGATGAATGTATGTAAACTGGCAGATGCATTGCCTGGATTAGTGTCAGATACTTACAGTCAAAGAGGATGATGCGCCCGTCTCCTCCACACGGCTGTGTGTGATCCCCAAAACAAACACTGTTGCAGTCTGTACTGGGCATCTCTCCATGCTTCCTGTAGTCGGCATTGTTGCCACAGAAACAGGCAAATCCTGCCTCCAGCCCAGCTAGCTGTTAACATGAAATAATCAATAGTCATGATTTAGGATATTTATTAAGAAACTGTACACATTTATGTGCATGGCCCAATTTCCCTATATTGTAATGTATTTTGGAAAAATAGTACATTATATAAATAAAATCCTTAAGTAAACGTTGAATGATACCATATTTAGGAAGAAAAAGAAATCCCAAAGTCTAGTGCACATCTACTTGGTCGACCAGTGGGCTCCCTAACTGACCCACTATGCAGGACCACCAAGCTTCAAGACTTCTTATAGGAACATATAAAATTCACAGTTCTCAGATCAAGTAATCCATACCAACAATCAGATGCTTGTTTTTTAACAGCTGACCAGTAAATGCTGAATGCTAGACTCATGGCACCTTTTTTTCCATTACCCCCTCAGATGCTTGGCCCAGTTACCAGTTGTGTGAAGGTATTGATCTGGCAGGTGGGTACAAGCATGGTGGCAGAGCAAGGAGAAATTCCCATTAATGGCAAGTGCTTGGCTTATGCTCACATGTGTTTAACCATTGAATATATGTAAACTTCACCCTGGTGGATTATTACAGTTCTTCTCATTTTTCTGCTACAGATAGTAGAGATTACAATCCTGTTGTGTGCCATAGCCCCAATGAATGAACATTAAAGAAATGGAGTCACCTTCATCAACAAACAAAGTTCTTTACATTGACAGCAGTTGCATTAAAAGGGATGTAACGGCTACCAATTAAGTTAAGGGATTCTAATAGAATCCCTGAAGACAATCAACTTTCCAATATACATACTTTACATTATTTTTACTGTTATGAAGATAATAGGAAGACTTTACATCCCTTTAAAGTATGGAACTGAACCACTGAAGAATGTCTTGCAGGGTGAGAATTAGTGGTAGGCAGGTGCCACGGGTGCAGTTGTAGGGAGAAGTGAGGATGCAAGTGAATGACAGCTGGAGGGGGGGAAGCAATGATAGTGGTGGTAGTGGTGGCTGCGGTGAGGGGTTATTAGCAAGAGAAGGGTTCCAGATGACCGGTAGGTGAGGGGGGTTTTGTGAGAGGGGTGAGAGGGGTGTTAGGTCTAGTGGTATTGCCATGGGTATCAAAACTACTAGGTGTAACTCTGATGTTTTGTTTAACAGATTTAGATAAGCAGTTTATTTGGGGTTGGCCACAACCGAATTATATATTACCCTATATGCGCAGAAATGTGGCCAAATAAGTATGTTGCTTTGGTTTTGCAAAGTAGAATAAAGTAGCCTTGTGAGGTTATTTACATTATTGCAGGTGGGAAAGCATTAGCATCAGGACCGACGTAAAGCAGATTTATTGTCGGTGACTGATTTACTGTACATGTGTGCCATCAGCCTAATACGCAACAGATAAAAGTTGCCCCTGAAGACATAAATAAAAGCCCATCAGGTGTCTAGTCCCCCAAAATGTTATGTGTCACATTCCGTGGCTGAAAAATAAATGGGTTAAAAACCCTTTCACTGTTAAGTGTGTACAGCTCCTTATTCTCTGCTACATTGCCCTTAAAGGACAATAATAAACACATAGCTCTTTATTACCCTTTTCCACATAGCTACATTTATGAATTTCAGTGGGATCTTGTGCTGAGGCATCTTTGAAAAACAACAGAACAGGAAAACCTGGACTAGAAGAATTATTGTGCCCTCTGATTCTATATGGAAATCTCGGCAAACCGCAAACGGTCCCCCAATATTGTTCAAAAACGTTTGGCCCTATTAGCAGAGATTGCAAGGGAGAACTATGTAGTTCACAGAGATTCCATATATTTGTCACTCTCAGACAACAGAACAGCATCCACTTGTGTGTGCTTGTATGTACTGTATGTATAGACTTGCAAATGATTTGTAAGAAAGGACATATTTCCCTTTCTTTTTTTTTAATTCAGGCAAGTTTATTTAATAAAAAGGTAATGTTGTCTTACATATTTCCCTTTCTAGTGATTGTACCTGGCAGTCACAAACTGTGAAGTACTGGAGTGCCCAAAAGGTAGATGGGGATCTTCCAGTAGACCTTTAGCTGGTGATCAGTAGATCTCAAGACACTGTCAACAAACTAAATTACCCTTCTTTCTATTCAGATATTTATTCTGTTTAAGGTTACATAAGAAATAGTTGCTTCGTAAATAATTACATTCTTAAATATAGCAATATAACTTTTTCCATAAATTAATATAATATTTAAGTAATATTTTCCATGAAACTGAATGCCAACAATGCTTTTATGGATGTAGATCATAATGGGACAACATGACTAAAAGTAGACCTCACATTAGTAAAGTATGGGTGCTAATACGATCAGAAAAGCCATTTTTAACTCTTTTTTGTGTGTGGGTAAATGAGTATGATTTGGGGCACCTAGACATGCCAGAACCTCACTTCTTACTTGGTGGTGGTTGGATTTCCCCATAATAAGATAATAATAATCATTTGAGAAAACATTCATAGTGCATTCTCAGGCTCAGCATGGTTCATCTCCTGTCTGAATGGAATACCATTACTTATTCATGTAATCGCAGCAGGTTTTGTGCTCCTAGCTGCATTCCTTACAAGATATTAATTCCAGTGTCTAGCACTGATACATGCCTGTCAACACATACAAACTGAATGGCACACTCATAAATAGCATTTCACAAGAGACGCCAAATTACAAAGGCAGAGAACATATCAGAATATTTTCTACAGGGAAAAAAGGTGTCCGGATGGGAAAGTGTTAACATTACCAGCTGGTGTTACCTTGTAGCGCTGCCTCCGGCACATAGTAATGCAGGTTTGTATGGTCTGTTTATTAGATGTCTCGCTGATGCCAGTCAAAGGAGGGGGGTTCCCGTGATCTCTGAAGCAGCCCAGGTTGCCAGGCACTGAAACACAATTAGAATCAGTAATTAGATTGAAAAAAGTGTTTAGCAGCTGCAATATACTTCACCCGCAGAACATATTGATTCAATTATGGATCCAACACATCCTTTATTAGCCCATGCAGATTCATTATTGGAGAAGCATCCAATATAGATTGTAACATGTATTATGGGCTGTACTTTTTTGTACTTTTTATGTCCATATAAAAAACCTTTCATTAACAAGGGGGTCTTTATGCACATGTGGCCTCTGTATAAGATACGCCGACCAAAGATAGTGACGTTTGTCCAATAAACATAACAATTTGCTCATGATAGATCATTCAGGATCGCAGGCCGTTGACAATCAATGGAGAATGGCACTTCAACATTTCCCGACCATCATGCATCTGATACTCAGAATATATCACAGCTAGTTATCTACAGAGTACAGAGCACATTGTTCAGCTTTGGGGTCTGGAAGGAGGGTCTGTATGGCTGTGTAATCTATTACTCATGTTGACCACGGCATCCAGGTGTTCCCTGACTAACTTGTGAGTGTTGCTTGTGAAATGCTTACTCAGTGCCAAAGGGGCTTGAGTAAGGGTCTGAGAGATGCTCCACTCGGCATTACAAACATAGAATGTCTTCAGAGTTATTGCAATCCAACAAAACATGAGGAAGTGGGATCATCAGAGAGGAAGTTTTAAGAGAAGTTTCTCCGAAACTGGTTTGAATCCACAATCCACTAAATAGAGCATAGAAAATACCACTCAAAGAGATTTATATTAATGGAATAGAAAAATGCAAATGAATGATATAACTAAAGGCATTAGCAATAGGCAGCACATAAAGAAGCTGGGTTGTAGTGAAGTGCAAATAATGTGAAAGATATTATATCAACCTCTTATGGTTCTCTTCCCACAGCAAGTGCTCACTGAATAGCTGCCCATTATTCCCATGTGGCAAAGGAAACTCAATCTACTGCCTTCTTAAGCAGGTAATTGTGCGTGACTATGACAGGGCTGGCTAGTTGGCAACGCACGGTTAACAGTCCGATATCCTAATGACATTTCATAGACCAAGGATCTCCGAGCGCCTCACCAGCTGGATCCAGCTGCACTACAAATCTCCCTGTAATGTTCACATTGCTAGCCATTAGCTGCTTGCCAGTTGTCTGGTCAAAGGCGCGCAGGCTATGGGTGTATTCTAAAGCTTCTGACCTAACAAAGGTCACATCAGATCATACGAGAGAGAGAGAGAGAGAGAGAGAGAGAGAGAGAGAGAGAGAGAGAGAGAGAGAGAGAGAGAGAATACACTATAAATTAATTTCTTTACTCCCACTGATGCCACAGTTGGTACTAGTATATCAGATGATGGTTGGGGTAGGGGTCTGATATTCTAACAGAAACTGATGGTTGCAGATCTCATACTTGAAAATGTGTATAAGTAAGAGCTGCAGAACTAGCACTCCCACATCACATCACACTGATATAAACTGAGCATAAACTGATCAGCTGGAACTTATAGAATTTACCCATAGCCTGTGTTTTGATACTGCTACAATTTGTTTAGGAATGTCCAGCCACAGAGCTACTATCCCCAATACTCCAGTATTTCTCCCATCTCATTGTGTAGCCAAAGCTGTGCCCTCAAAACTGACATGAGTCTCAATCAAACCTTCCTAATCACACTTTCACTGCCTTATATACTTTTCTTGCAGGTAGATGTTCGTAAAAATGTATCCAGATAACATTGGACGACACTTTACTCCCATAGTGGTTTATTCAATCTTGCCCACCTATAATGTGATGCTCCCCATTTCCTACCCTAGTTCCAGTTCAGATTTCTATACTGTTGTCTTTCCCCCTGCATGTTTTTTGTCCTGCTGTGTAACGTTTACAATTTTTCCACCGATTTCACCACTTGTATTAATTGCTTCAGCTTCCCCCAATAAAAGTGAGTGCAAGGACTAGGATATGGGACTCTCATCTATCTAGCTACAGCATATATCTAGCTATACTCTATAGCTATACTATCTATCTATCTATCTATCTATCTATCTATCTATCTATCTATCTATCTATCTATCTATCTATCTATCTATCTATCTATCATCTATCTACAGTATCTACTGTATCTATCTACAGTATCCATCTTCTATCTATTCATCTTTTATCTATCCATCTTCTATCTGTTATCTCTCTCTCTCTCTCTCTCTCTCTCTCTCTCTCTCTCTCTCTCTATCTATCTACAGTTTCTATCTATTACCTGACTGTCTGTCTATCTATCTGTATTACTCAGCCATAACATACTGTAGCTAGCTGTGTATATGCTTTCAGGAGGTGCATGGCCACAGCAGCACAACCCAACTGTTAATACAGTAAAGGGAAAGAGAACAGGGTGATTCAGATAATGACATGTGCAGCATATAAAGTTGAAAAAAGAGAGCGATTTGTGAATATCAATAATATCACATTTATTTCAATGAAACAAGGTCACAGTAAAACCCTGCATGCTCCTAAACTAGTACCCTTCTTAGTTGGCTGGAAAAGCCTCAGTGACACGTATTGTCCTTGGGCTATAATTCTTTATGATTGCTTATAGTGTGCTCAGTATTTATTAATGCCAGGATCTTCTTGCTGGCATGGGGCATAAAACTACTTAGTGTGCATCTGCCTCGGGCAACAAGGCCCTGCAGGGATAAAACAGCATGTGGATTCCCCAATACAGTACCACTCAGTGCCTGGTATATCCACATAGCTCTAGGCGGCACATAAAGCAGAAAGTAGCATTAATATTAAATTGACTATGTTGCTTTGTAGAATGACATCCAAAACTGACAGCGAACAAGGCAAATGCCACCACTTTTTATCATAACCATAAATGTCTCTCATCTTATAACTTTCACTGGACTGTTCTGTACTGCAGATATTATATGTAAGCAATTACATAACGAAGATTTCTTGGGGGCTGAGTAACAAGAAAATGAGGGCTTTGAGCACAATTATAAGTTTTGTTTTAAAGCAAGGGCAAAATATTTGAAATAGTTTTTGATGGGACGCAATGTAATTTCAAAATAGACCATACTATGCACATATTGCAAAGTTCTTACGGGAGCTTGGATTTGGAAGTATACATTTATACGTTCCCAAAAATGTATGGGTTTGCTAATATGCTGTCTTACGTTGAAGAAATATGTAGAGTAACTGATGTTTTTATGCTATCATGTGTTTATAAGAACAATTTAATTAAATATAATATTGTGATAAAGTAGGACCTTTCCTTTTGGAACCAGGTGACCTAATGTGACCATTTGTGATCCAAAAAGATACTGCTTTTTTGCCAGTTTGAAAACGGTTAAAAAAATTCTGGGGTTGGCATGACAAATGCCTCTCTCAATGGTTCAGCCCAGAGTCTCTTTTCCTGGGATTAGTTAGATGAAATACAGTCAGGTAATAAGCCTTATAGAGCACAATATATAGGAAGAATGCTATATGTGAAACCGAATTATCAGATTAGAAGTTTACTGTCATAACCCCAATAAACTCTAATGCCCCTGAATATTGATATTAGTCAAGCTTTCTACCACCCTCCCGCGTCAGAGGAACAATGTATGTGAGGGGAATGGGTGGGGGTCAAACTAAGGTCTGATTTTATGATGCACAATCCCAGGCCTGAAAGTCTCACACGAGCGGTAACATCAGTTTCACATTAAACTGGGAGGGAAATCTTTACCGACTCTCATGCCCATTCATTCCCTGGAGATCTGATTTCAGGGAAATAATTAAAGCAGCTGCTACTTGTCAAGGGATCATTCTGCAAATTAAAATATTGGATTATCCTACAGAACATAAAAAAATATCCCTAAATAACCTCTGGGTTACCTCTTGTAATTAGCAAAATGTTGCCCACTGACTAAGGATGAGGAGATGGTGACACTAAACAAATGGTGAGGAAGAATAGCATTGGCACCTGGTAACCCTCTTTTAATCTATGGCTTGCTTTTTTTCAGTTGGTCTATTATTGACATGGCAATACACACTGGACATGAGGTATCATACAGCTCTGTATTGTTATAGGGTTGGAGTTTATCTCAATGGTATAACAGAGACACCCATTTGCCAAATAAGTAAAAAAGAAATACTGCAGAATCAACTCAAGGCTCATATTGGTTTTGTTTGGGTAATGGCTCATAGGGTGACTTTGTTAAAACAGCAGCCAAGTGCCTGAAGCAGCCCCCCACCTTAGACGCTGAAAAAGCACCTGCATTTACAAAGTAAATGGCGACATGTTTTTGGGCTTTCAAAAACGCAGCACTTAAATTGGCTGAAGTAGGTTTGTGTATCATTGCCCCTAGGTTTACTGTAGATTGGGTTGAACCAGTTGGTATCACAACCAACCCCCCTGACTTTGACATCAGTTTTTTCTTAACCACCTAACACCAGCCCAGGCTTATTTACAAGTCTGAGACTCTGACATGTGAACTCTGCAGTTGGTCTCTCAGTCACAATGATCCTCCTATAGACTGGAGTACAAATGTAAAAAAGTATTTTAGCCCTTGGTAGGATTGCACCAGCCTCAGCACAGTGGGATGGACAGATCTGGCTCTCTGTGGATTGTAGAGCTGTAGAGATAAGTATGATTGTGACTTGTAAGTAACACTGAAGTAGGGATCTTTTAAAAAAAATTGTGCTTAGGGGGTTTGGTAGTTAGTTATACTGGCAAAAAGATTTCTGTTATTGATTGGAATGTTTGAGTATGAATGTATTTAGTATGTCTAAGGTGTCTATGTGGAGCAGCTAGAAGTACTTTCTCCCTACAAAAAAGGTGAGAGGTGCACTATACATAGGAGGCAATTGTGTTGTAAGTTACTTTTAAGTTTGGCTGAACAAATAGTAGCAGGTGCAGAAGGCATGGGAAGTCTTGCATCTCTCAAACACAAACCAAATTATTTCAGCCGTTAATATCCATGAAACCATAGCTCCGAGCACAAAAATAAAAACGGATTATGTGTATCTGGATCCCACAGGTTATTATAATAAAAGCCTCAGTGGCTCAGAGCTGTAGGCATTTATTCATGCATACATAGCTGAATTTATGCTTGCATATTCTGATTCACATTTGTAGAAAGGGAACGTTACCCCTACAAAGTACCCTACATAGTCCCTGCTCCCCCCCACATAGAAGATACCACCTACAAGTGCCCCTAATCCTTTACTCGCCTATAGGTGCAGAGTATACGCAGCGGAGCTCGTGGGTGCCATGTTCTAGCTCTTCAGATTCCTTCGGGAAGTGAGCACCTTATTGGTGCATGTGCAGTTGGAGCAGTCTCCCTGTTCATAGCAACTGTGTATGTGCCAAAAGTGACAATAATTGCTGAAGGGAAGGAAGAGGCCCCGAAGAAATCCAAAGAGCCAGAAGATGGTGCCCATGAGCTCCACTGTGCTTCTGCACTTTTAGGCGAGTAAAGGATAAGGGGCACTTTTAGGTGTTATCACCTATGCAGGGAGGAGCAGGGAGGGGGGGCTATGTAGGCTTCTGGGTAGGGGTTTTTATTAGTGGGGGGGTGAATTCTCCTTTAAGTGTTACTCCTAGAACCAGGGACTGTGAGGCTAGCTGGTAGTTGAAAGGCCTTACCTTGGATAATAAAAAAAAAACAATGATCCATGGGTTGGTCAACTAATGACTTTCCCTACTGTCAACATCTTGCCCTTCTGTACCTCCCATTCCACAATTTATTCCAGATTTCTCTGAGGGCCTCATGGCTTTACAAGGCAGCTGCTTACAAGGTAAGCAGTATTGTGCCATAACCACCAAATCACTTGCTCCTTTTCCTCACATTATATGTGTATACACAGTTTTAGGGCATTCAACTTTTTTATGGAAGTGCAACCGCAATCATGGCTTTCACAAGATTATCATGATACAGTGGAAGATCCATTTGGCCTTACTTTTGCAGGCTGGAATGTCACAGTACTTCCAGTACACGCCATCTTCTTGCTCTGGAATGTAACACCAGGGGCTCACGTCACCATCTGGGTTTCTGTTAAATGAAAGTCATAAAATGGGTTTTAGCCCTTTTGCTTTAATTATTTCCTAAAGGACATATCACATAAAAACCAGCACTGGTATGCATGGGATAAACCCCCCTGCTTCATGGTCTGCTCCTTTATATATAATTCTTATTTGTACAAGAATGACTTTAAGTAATAGCATTTCTTAAAGATGTTACTGTAGAAATGCTATTCCAATTTGGGCCACAGGCAGTCGCCTTACTCTTTTTTAACTGGATAAAAATAAAGTTCTTGCACTGAAAGGGCAATTTGCAATAAATCTATCTGCGTTCTTTATGGCTGCACAGTGAAGACTGTAGAAGAGTTTTGTGTCTTATGTTCACTCTTTGATTTTATAGCAAACTATGCAAATCTATGTAACCTTCTTCAGAATTAGCCCTGTGGTTGCGGATGTGTTAATAGGATGAGGCTGGTATTGCCACAATTTTATTGAGGTTTGGCCAGTACAGGTTTGAAATCTATTATGCATAAAATTATCCAGAAAAGTCTGAAATACAAGAAGACCACCTCCTATAGAGTCCATTTCAAGTAAAGAATCTTTTTCTTCTTCTTATTTTTTTATAATAATAATTTCTGTAAGAAAGCAGTACTTTGTATATAATTGTAACGTAGCTGCCAACACCCATGTTGGTGGCAATACAATCCTATTTTACTTGTTTTATTTTCAATTTTTTTAAGCAAACTCAAGGCATGAAGATACAAATTACGGTAATAGACCCCATAACTTTACATGGTTTAAGGGGTCCACTTTTATGACAATTCTACCCAGACCCGCTAGTGTTGCACTGGTCTTCCTGTATAGGGTTCAAGCAATATCACGTATTATCTGTTTTTTGGCAACAACAGCTATTTTCATCTACTATATATTTTTTAGTCTTCATTATTATTATTGTTATTACATACCTCCCAACATTTTGGAAGTAAAAAGAAGGACAACAATTTTTTTCGTATGTAGAGCAGCAAATTTTTTGACCACGCCCCTTTCTGTGACCACACCCCCTAATTACCATGTTAATTTTACAAAATTTGTCAGGTTACGAAAGTCTGAAAATATTTCTCCTTATCTAAACAGTTTTTTTGTGTCTGAAAATTGTTACAAAGTGTCTTATTTGCACCTGCTAGCTGTTCTGTGCTCTCTGCTAAAAGCCAATTAAGTTAGAAACTTTGTTTCTTTTTCTGGCTGTTCAGTGCAGAGAAAATAGGGACTTTCCAGTACAAATGAGGGACTGCAGGTTGAGCTGTCAAAAGAGGGACTGTCCCTCCGAAAAAGGGACAGTTGGGAGGTATGTTATTATCATCATCATGTTTTATATGTATAGATATGCATTTTCTTTAATCTGCACCTAAATTAGAAAAAAAATATGTTTCATGAAAGATATCTCAGAGGCCAGGAACCGGCCTGGGACTCTGGGTAATGAGTGCAGATTAGAATTCCAAAAGTTACATTCCGAAGGATGTGTCCCTTTGAGAGCCACACAGCAAGGGTTCAGGATATGCTATTTGGAAACAGACTCCAGTAACATAAGCTAAGCTTAGTAACAGTAGCATAAGCTTAGAATACAGAAAATGTCATACATAATGAACAAACAAAATAAATGTAAATGGCACAGACTTCCATATTATTGTTTTGACAAAATGTATTCTTTCTTCAGATTGCACAAGATAAAAGGCATTTCCTTGCAGAAACATAATGCTTGAGAGCAACTCAAGACTCCTGTTGTTAAGAAGATAAGAAGTACTACAACCTACAGCTGTAGGGCCTGTAATTAAGGTATACAAGTGCATAATTACAGAGCGTGCAGATGAAGGATGCCTCATTGATTCAAAAGGAATTTTTATAGCATATTTGGACTCTGACCGTTAAACCACAAGCACAACACAATAAAGTGTGATATTTAGCATACACAATCAAGATCTCCATGATCCAGGTTGTGTTGGTGCAAGATTCCAAGCCAGTCATTTGTTTGACCAGGTGTTTTGTCAAAGAATATCTGTCAGAATGCAGTTTATATTATTATAGGGAGCAGAAGTGCTAATGCATACCCTGGATTGTTGGTGTCTGGAATGATAATTGGTGCTTTGCTGTTTGGATAGTAACTGATCTTTATGCATTTTCATGTTACAGTCTAGCTGCTTTGCACATACACATGAATGATGTCTACAAGTATAGTCACTGGCAGCAATGCACGATGATAACAATCCATGTTGAGGCAGTCAAAAAGTTAGCAGACCTGATAGGGAACTGCAGTTTATCTTTCCCAACAAGGGTCTAAGGGTATATTTTTATGGAGAAGGAATGTTGAAACTTTTGGTTGATGCTCTCTGGTCTGTATCTGTGTTACCCGCAATGTCCCAACAAAGGTGATGGCGGGGACAGGGATGTTAGAACATACTGAAGGGTTCATTTATTATTAATTATACAATCAAACTGAGGATTCCAGATTTCCAAGAGATCTTATGATATCCTGACCATCATGAATATGAACCTGACAGTCAAGAAAGTAGGGATCCACCGAATCCAGGATTCAGACTTTTTCAGAAGGATTTGGATTTGGCCGAATACTTCTGACCGGCCGAACTGAATCCAAATCCTAATTTGCATATGCAAATTAGTGGCGGAAAGGGAAATCTTGTGACTTTTGGTCACAAAACAAGGAACTAAAAACTGTTTTCCCCTTCCCACCCCTAATATGCATATGCAAATTAGGATTCGGATTCGGATTCGGTTCAGTATTCGGCCGAATCCAAAATAGTGGATTTTGTGCATCACTACAAGAAAGTGTTGAAGAACTGACATATTTGTCAAAACTGATAGATGTGCCAATTTGACAATACATGTGGGGACTTTTTTACTGTTAAAGGAGAACTAAAGCCTAACTAAAGAAGTAGCTAGAAATGTTGTACATGATGTTTCGTGCTTCTGTACCAGCCCAAGGCAACCACAGCCCTTTAGCAGTAAAGATCTGTGTATCCAAAGATGCCCCAGTAGCTCCCCATCTTCTTTTCTGTTAATTCACTGCACATGCTCTGTGCTGCTGTCACTTACTGAGCTTAGTGACCTACTCACAATATACAGTACACATAGAATAGAAATGTCACAATATAAGGCTGATTAGTCATTAATACAGATAATTACTACATGGCAGCACGGAAACCAGTGCAATAAGACCTGTAGCATCATCTTATTTTACAGACAAACCTCATTTTCTGCTTGATAATTTGTGATGACCCCTAAGCTTAGCTTCTCAACAGCTGCTCAGAGCCCACTGAGCATGTGAGTGTCACAGACACTTTCCAAGATGGTGACCCCCTGTGACAAGTTTGAAGTCCTGGATCATTGCTGCTATTGACAAGCTGAAACTTTAGGCTGGTGCAAAAAGTTCAGTATCTACTTTTTTCTTTCTCTTCCACTTTCAGTGTATTTCAGGCAGCTGTAATGTGTGTGATACACAGAATGGCAATGGGATTCTCCTCTGTTCGAATAGTGAGAATGAAATTATACAGCTGGGAGCTGGAAAATCAAATGCATTTTTCTAAATGTGATGCCATAATTCCTCTATAGGGTACTCTGTGCATGGATATCTATGTTAATTGCACACAGATGGACAGAGATTACATCACCGCTACTATTCCAAACAAACAAGAACAGAATAAGTTTCTGGGATCAACTGGCATAGCATATGGATTATGGAAAAAAGGAATTGCTGGAGATTTTCCCTAGTATATTGTAGATCTTGTTCCACAAGTGGTTTCAGCATCCACTGGCAATCCTGGCACTTTAGCAAAATAGAGAGACTCGGGTTTCTGAGATAACTGTAGTTTTGTACAGGTGTACCCCATTTTGTACACTAATTATAATAAATAAAAGTTGAATATCCACAAAAAGGCCATTGTGTTAGCCCTGTTGGACAGAGGACCCCTGTTATATCACTTACTGTACACTTCACTGACCAATCAAGCAGCTGCTTTATTCTGCACTATACACTTACAGCCAGCAAATAATAATTTTGATAAAAGAATATATAATAGCACTGGGTCACTATATTGGCAATAGATCCAGCCCACTTAGCCTCCAACAAACTGACACATGCCCGACAGTACAGGTAAGACAAACTGGCAGGCCTAGAATGGAGACAGCCTAAAATTTCAAGCACTGTCAGAAACCAAAGTGATATAAAGTGTTTGTAGTGAGCCTTTATACCACTCCAACTCCCGACTCAGACTTCAGAGAGTGCAAAGAGCTGGGAATGAGAGTGAAAAAACAACTTGGTGCATTTCCTCCCCCCAACCTGCTAGGAGTCCTGCTATAGCTTCCTGCACCCTCTATAAAGTCCATCATTACTGAAGCGTTACTTTAAAGGGATACTGTCATGGGAAAATTTTTTTTTTCAAAATGAATCAGTTAATAGTGCTACTCCAGCAGAATTCTGCCCTGAAATCCATTTCTCAAAAGAGCAAACAGATTTTTTTATATTCAATTTTGAAATCTGACATGGGGCTAGACATTTTGTCAATTTCCCAGATGCCCCTGGTCATGTGACTTGTGCCTGCACTTTAGGAGAGAAATGCTTTCTGGCAGGCTGCTGTTTTTCCTTCTCAATGTAACTGAATGTGTCTCAGTGGGAAATGGGTTTTTACTATTGAGTGTTGTTCTTAGATCTACCAGGCAGCTGTTATCTTGTGTTAGGGAGCTGTTATCTGGTTACCTTCCCATTGTTCTCTTGTTTGGCCGCTAGTGGGTGGGGGAAAGGAAGGGGAGTGATATCACTCCAATTTGCAGTACAGCAGTAAAGAGTGATTGAAGTTTATCAGAGCACAAGTCACATGACTTGGGGCAGATGGGAAATTGACAATATGTCTAGCCCCATGTCAGATTTCAAAATTGAATATAAAAAAATCTGTTTGCTCTTTTGAGAAATGGATTTCAGTGCAGAATTCTGCTGGAGCAGCACTATTAACTGATTCATTTTGAAAAATGTTTTTTCCCATGACAGTATCCCTTTAAAGACTTTCAAGCTGTTCATAAATACAGCCTGGATGGCCTGGTTCAGATGAAGTTAGTGTATGCATCCTGCATCCTAGTGAAAACACCATAAGGAAGCAAAGGCTCCTCTTAGGAAATTACAGGAAGACATGAATCCATCAGCATTTAGGATTGTTATTTTTTTTCTTTCAAAGATTAAAGCCTTTCTTGTTACATTTCTGTGACATTGCTTGGAGACTGCATGTCACAGGATCTATTTAACTGCAGACAGGAAAGTTACAAGGGAGAACCTGGCCTACCTTCTGTAGCCAAAGGAAATAATATGTGCATTGTTCTCTCACAGATGTTCCTTAGAATTAGAAAAATGGCTAGATTATCACAAAATCTTCCACTGGATTCAATGACATCTGTATAATTGCCAATAGAAAAGCAACGCGAACACAGGCAGGAATGCATAGAAACGCATTCTCTACCCTTTTGAGTGACTCTGGCCTCCGGCGCTTTGCTGCGTTCCACCTGTTTGTAGTATCAGTTGTAAGAGCTAAATGGTTTAAATAAAATCACTTTGGCACTAAAGCACTGTTAGGAAATCTGTCTGTACAGTGGGAACATATTAACCCAAGCTGTCTGTCCTCTTTCACTTGTTATCCTAAAAAAGTTTTTGTTATGTTCTCAGAATATAAAGATTGTGCGAGAGCAGGCTGTGCTGGTATATACTGATCATGAAAAACCTGCCTAAGGTCAAATAAGTTAGCAAAGGTCAAAAAAAGATAAAAGGACCCCCATGGAATGTGTTTCTACAACCTTGAGCAAAACAATGCGTTTAATGTATTTTATACTACTTGGAGTTGTACTGTTGTGAACTAATTGCAATGTTCTGTACTGGAAAAGATATTTATGTTATTCTCTGTCAATATATCTATTTTTGAAAAATAAAAGAGATTAAAAAAAAAAAAAAAAAGATAAAAGGACATGGCTGTCAAGAGCTTGCTGGGATTTCTACTCTTTGTACTGGCGCAGCAGTGACTGTCCATCCCTGCAGCAGAATATCAATATGGAGATTGGACCAGAGGGAAACATGATTTCACTCCATGCCCGAGGCAGAAAAGGCACTGAAGCCACCCATAGATATGGGTTATTAATTAATGAACTCTGCATTAGGAATATTGGTTTCCACACACACACATTCTACATAAACTCACACGCCTTTAGATATCTGGTAAGAAGGGCAGTTGTTAATATATCCTCCAAATGAATAATTTTATGAGTTTTAAGGCATTTATTGATGCTAACATCAAACTCTGGTATCCAGAGGGACAGATATCTCATACCAACCATATCTGTTCACTTTCACAATATAAACTTCATATACAGGTATGGGATCCATTGTCCAGAAACCTATAACCCAGAAAGCTCTGAATTACGAAAAAGCCGTCTCCCATAGACTCCATTATAACCATTTAATCTAATTTTATTTAAATGATTTCCTTTTTCTCTGTAATAATAAAACATTGCCTTTTACTTGATCCGAACTAAGAAATAATTGATCCTTATCGGTAAAACCAGCCTGTTGGGCCAGGCGACCAGGCGGCCGCGTGGTCCTAGCGCCCGCCTTCCCATCGCGCCGGCGAAGAAACGCCGGCGCAGCTGGTGCAGTTGAACGGTGGCTGGGCGGCATGCCGCCCCTATTTCTTTGCCGCCCTAGGCCCGGGCCTATGCGGCCTTGCCGCAAATCCGGGCCTGTAAGTAGCCTATCCACAGGGAAATCCTCCCTTTCTCACTGTTCATAAAAAAACACCCCATAAGGACACTTACCACCACGGAGCTGTGTCTGCATCCCCCTCTCCCAGTGGGTAACAATCTGGAATGTGCAATAGTTTTCCAATATGGCTTTTCTGCTATAAAGCAAGGCAGTAGTCCTGCAGGACTTTTCATTTTTCCAACAGCCTCCCTCCAGATCAGCAGAAATGGTAAGAGGGATGGAGGGATGTCAGATGCTTGTGTTTTTGAGAGATGGGCTGGTTGAACATTGATCATCCCAGTTCTACCAGTAACTGCTATATATTATCTCAGAAGTCTAGAAGAAACATGTTGGTTGGACCAATGGAACACTATATGTTCTATTAATATTATTTCTACTGAACAGGTTTGGATAGTTCATAATACAATAATGATTCTTAGACTTATAGCTGTGACCGACAGGCTCTAGTATAGACATGATGAATCTCCAGTGGCTACACGTGTGACTTTATGAAGCTGCTTGGTAAAAGATAATAAAGAAGCCTCTAAATAAACTTATAAGGGGAATGTAGTTAAACATGGCAAGTATTTAATAATTAAAAATGTTTTTTTGCCAATGATTAGGTCTGCTCCCAATGTATAATCATTCGCTAACAAATATTACATTGCTAAGAAAAAGTTAGCTTTAACACCTGCTCTGGAGTTTAATTGCAAAATATATTTTGGGATTGTGAGATTTTATTACATACTGTATACTGTGAATGCTTGCAAAAGCCATTTGGTTGCACAATTTGTGAGGAAGTCATTGAGGTCTGTAATCAGTGTTTTTAGCAGTTGCCAAGACTTGGAATTTCCATACATAATAACCTGTAATGCAGAGAACTATCTTCCCCCTTCTCCAGTGTCGCATATGTATCCTGTGATTGGCTGTCAGGTGGAGCCAAGAAGGAGGCTTGGCTTTTGACTTGTTACTTTAGCAAAGTAGCACCATGGACTGGACAGGGGCTACAGTAATAGAATTTACAAAAGCAGTGCATGCTATTATGTCTGCTGCTAAACCCCTTCAACAGCCGGGCTAAAGTAAGCCTTACACCCACACAGTCAACATTCCATTAAAAAATTAATTCTGTCCACATTCCGAGAACCAGCTAACTATTCCATTAGGTAGGCTCAGGCTGGCTCATGCACCAAGAATAAAGACTGTCACATAGCCAGCGGCTGAAGTAGAAAGCATGTCTGTGATGACTATGTTTCCCTGTGTTTCCAAGTTCATCCTGTCGTAGAACGTCGAAGAATTTAAGCCAGAATCTAAAAATATCCATGTTGCCTGCTGCTTAGTTGGCAAGCTTGTCTTTGCCACTTAGAGATGCCAGCACTGCAGGAGTAGATACACAAGCTCTACAGTACATCCTCCCAGGAATAGTTAGGAAGGAACTACTTTTCCTTAGTGACAGCCAAACAAAGTTTGTTGTATAAAATAATAGATTATTTTATATCCTGGATTCCCTCCAAAGGATGCAAAGTGATAATTGCTGTCTGTGCCAACTAACTGCTAATATTTGTTGTTATTTTTACTTTTGCTTTACAGATGGGTGTAATAGAATGACATTGATCTCTGCCATGAATACCATTGCCAAGAAGGAAGCTACTATGGATCCTCCTAGGTACTTTTGTTTGGGAAAAAAACACAGGATATTTTGTTGTCCGCAATTAAAGTTAACTAGTGTGGGTGACAAAACACCCCTTGTTTCCTTCCCGCTGGGTAACATGCAAAAATGCAATGTAGCTATTTTCTGAAGTAGCCCAAAGTTTCCTTCCTTCAGACAAGTTCATTTCACATATGTTTTCCGCACCAGCAATATGCGCGTTAGCCAATGGGAAGGGAACCCAAGGGATATTCGTTGCACACAGTAGCCAAGATTAATCGCAGGCAACAAAACATCCTGTGTCTCATTGCCATGAAAGAATTTTTGCGTAATGTAAGAAGATGGTCTGCTAAGATTCAAGTCAATAGCCAATAGCAGCCAATCAGCAGGCAGTATTTACTAGTTAGCTGTTTAAAAGCAAACATCTCATTGGTTGGTATGGGTTACTAAACTGGCCAAATTTATATTTTACGTCTCACTATAAATCTGGCCATATTTCTTTTTAAGCTTAATAAAGTGCTGGGTGCAGCATATTGTTTTTGATTTTATAAAGTGCTGCATTTCAGCAGACTTGTTGTGTGACATTATTCGTACATACATACTGGACCCTCCTTGACTGTCTGCACAATCTTTGAATCTTCGTGAATCTGATCTCCAAACTATTTAACAGTATATTTGCTAACTGGTCCAGTACATTGAAAACATTTGGCCAGAGCAGTAGCAGTGTGAGACTGGATGCCTTCAGGGGTGTCTACTCACTAACGTCCTCTCTTCTCATATATATATATATATATATATATATATATATATATATATATATATATATATATATATATATATATATATATATATTGCTTTTTGGTGTAAGGTAATACGATAAGTTGGTTGCTCCTATTATCTGAGAAGCTGAGAAAAGTTGGAAAAACATCTAATTTGTAATCATGTAGGAAATATCCAATAGCTCCTGCAATGTGCCTGGGCACCTCTGCTACTGCTTGTAATGCTGCTTTATGTGCATGTGCACTCTGCAATATCTGCCTTTGTAGAATTGACAAAGGTTTTACTGCAGATTTACAGTAGAGTTATTAGCAATAATTCAAGTGAAATTTGTCACACAAGCATTTGGGGGAGGTAGAGAGGCCCATAGAGCAGAAATGCATATATCTATCTATCTATAACAGCCCATCAAAAGGCCAAAAGAAGAAGACACTTTGGAATACCACTGTCTATATCATACTAAAAGCGCTTACTTTTGGTAATTTGATCTGTAAGATGGCTAGATGTGCTGGCAATCATACCTGCAGTAGTTATGTTCTCCCAGGCCTCCCTCACCATTTGGGTATTTCAAGGTGTTGTATGGATGCTGGAAGGTCTCGTTCCAGAAGAGGCAAGGCTTCCCACCATCTAGGGATGTCTGGTTCTGTGTCCCTCTGTAATCAGCCCCGTTTACAGTGTAGCACTCTAACGAACACATTAAAACAAAAAAAAAAAAAATTCTTACTGTAATGAGAATGTAAAAGGGAATCTGTAACATTTTATTTAATGAGGCTGTGCACATGAACAATGAGCTTCCTTAAAAATGATGCCTACTTTTACTGAAAAATTAATGATTATTTTTCACCTTCATTATTATATTGATACAGAACAAGAAAATACTTTATACAGGTATGGGATCCGTTATCCGAAAACCCGTTATCCAGAAAACGTCGCATTACAGAAAGGCTGCCTCCATTTTATTTAATTAATCCAAATTTTTAAAAATGATTTCCTTTTTCTCTAAAATGATAAAACACTAACTTGTGCTTGATCCAAACTAAGATATAATTAATCCTTATTAGAGGCAGAACTAGCCTATTGCATTTATTTAATTTTACATGGTTTTCTAGTAGACATAAGGCATGGAGATCTAAATTTCTGAAAGATCCATTATCTAGAAAATCCCAGTTCCTGAGCAGTCTGGATAACAGGTCATATACCTGTTTATGTAGCAGGGATCTCCCCTTTCTGCGGTTTTGATCTGGTCTAGTTGGATGAGGTTGTTAGAACATATATCTGACTTATGCAGAATACGACAGAGTTCTTCCCTACTCAAGCAGTTGAATAAAAAACACTATACACAGTCGCCCCAAAGGCAAATGATCATTGTGTCAGGACTCATTCACACTAATTATTTTGATGGATCATTATTTGACAGTATTAGAGTAAAAACATGAATTTTGCCGTGGGTAGCAGCCATAAATCCCTAAATATTTCTTTCCATTTCTATTCACATCTCTTGTTGCAACATTATACTATTATATACTATTGTAGACTATTTTCTTTGCAGCTGGAAAATGGCATCATAGCTGTAACAAGCACACCTTTCTTTACAGCTTCAGTTTGTTTCTGCTAATTTCATGCAGAAACACAAAAATATATCATAACTAAAGTGAAGTCTAAACAGAACTGTATTACTTTGGTTGCATTGCATTACCTTTCTGCCCTCCCCTACTGTTACTATTACGTTAATGAACTGCACTGAACAGCACTGCCTAAATGTATCACTACCATGAGAGTTTTCAGCAAGAGGCTGCAGGCAACAATAAAGCTACAGATCATCCAAAAAAAAAAAGAACTTCCAAGGGAGTGGGAAAAGAGAAAATGACTTAAAGAATGCCAACAGCAATAAGTGGCCTTCAGCTAAACGGATTTTACCAGAACAAAGGAGGACTGAACGTAGGGGCTTATTTATTAGAGGTCGGATTTTAGTGGTTTTTGAGGTTTTCGAAACCATGACTAAACTCACAAACTCCATGATTGTCATTGAATTTATATAAAAGATCTGAATAGAAAAAGTGTGAACGATAAAAAGAGCTAAGCCATGCGCTAAAAAATACTAATACAAGTTTTTCCTCGAGAAAATCCAAAAACCTCTAAAAGTTAAAATTGATTTAAAGAGGTCCAATAAGATCAGCGCAGCTCCCACTGTGGTTTTAACACTTAACAAAACTCAAATTTTTATCGCTTTTAAGAAACAAAAGAAAACCACAAGTTCGATAGTGGGATACCTCAATTCGATAGTTACTTAATGGGCCCCTTAGTGTTGTTAGATGTCAAACACAAGCTATTGTTCAGTTCCAGCTAAATTCCAATATACTGTATATAGTCTTAAAAAAGACCAGCAACACCTGGATTTTTGTGCAAAACAAAAACATTTTATTTATGTGATCATTTACAGCCGGTATATGGATGTATATGCTTACATTAATATGTTTTTGTTTTGCACAAAAATCCTGGCCTTTTTGATGCATTTCTTTTTGGTGCATTTACCATGCACCTGAATATAGTATACAGTATATATTTATATTTATATAAAAGGTGCCAAGGGCTCTATCTCTCACCAGCCAGACCATTCCAAGCTAGAGATGTCAAAATAAAGCACTCCACACTTGACTCTGTTCTGACACTTACAAAGAGCCCTATCGGATGTCACAAATAGTTACAGCACAGTAAATGAGAGTATGCACAGAACACTACTCTACTGCATTTGTATTAGTATGTATGGAGTGGGAGCTGCCACATGGCTGATTTCATCAGAGACCTTTACAGACATCACTAAAAAGAAGGCAGTCTACTGAGAACTATTTGTTGGGGCCGTAAATAAATTTGAGATCTATCCCAGCCAAGGGACTCACTATGTCAGCATTCTATATTACAAGACCTATCTCTCTCTATTCTAAGTCCCCAGTCTGTGAGAAAATACATACAGTATATTTTTCAAAGGAACATCAAACACATTAATAATCTAATTCCTTCAATAGACTGCATGGCAAAAAGCATTCTCTAATAACAATCCTATATGTGCTCTCTTTCCACCAATCTAAGCATAAGGCATTCCAAGCACAGATGCAAAGTGGAAAAGTGCCCCTTACCTGTGGATTTCTTTTTTTTGGGGGGGGGGGGGCTAGATGTAATATCACCTGGAAGGTAAAATACATCCACAAGTAGATTAAAATCTATAGTGAATGCTCTAAGTGATTCAGCAGGGAACATCGACAGGGAAACATAACCCACTTCAACAAGTTACCTGGAGCTTAAACCATTTCTAAATATCACCCAGATTACATGTAAGGGGGCACTAGGTGTACTGAAGGTAAAGGTACATGATACCTTTTTTACAAAACTTGGTAAGTATGAAAGCCTCTAAGCTACCAAGGATCATAAGGTTGTACACTTGGGAGACTGCTCTTATTAATTCCAAAAACTTTCCTTTGTCTGTACAAGGACTGTACAATGTACTGGGCATTGCTCAGGGATCAAGAGATCTAACAAGCTGCACTGCATTTTATTAAGAGGCATGATAAACAAATTAGGGTTTTTAATTGTTCCAGGAGAGAACAGAACTCACTTTCTTATAACCAGTGTCTTATTTACTAAATAAGTACACCTAAAAGGTGTTTATTGCTATTGAAAGCAGGATCCAAAAACACTAAAACCAGGTTGCAGTAGCTAGCTCTTCTCAATCTAAACCTGATTTCCCACAACCTTTTGGATGTTCTGTGATTTCCAGACCAGACAGATGTGTGCTAGGCAATGGTTGTGGATTGTTTGTATCAAGCACTTGGATAAAGGATCATGAGTGCTAGCCGAATTGTTAGCTTTATTTGCTTTAATAAACACCCTATTTTTTGCATTGAGTCCTGAGAGTGTGAGCCTCTGTCTACATACAGTATATATATATATATATATATATATATATATATATATATATATATATATATATATATATATACACAGTATATAGTATATATTTAGTTTTCCTGCTTTCTAGCAGACATTGATTAAACTCACAGTATGGAGTACAGCACTAGTAGAGATTCAGTTAACTATGCCTTTATTCACGCAATAAGTTTTACAACAGCAACATTTTGGGCTCAATCCTGACCCTATATCCAGCATTTTTTTTTTGTTTGGGATTACATCCCCTTTAGGTATACCTTTTCAATAACTATATCTTAAATCTGTATATAATATATCTGTAAATAATGAACACAGAATTGTTGGATAAAACTAAATTTGGTTTCATTATACAGAATTTAATGTTTGGCTTTTAATCTTTTAAATCTTTCTAGGCAAAGCCCGTAACCCATAAATGTACATACATCATTAGCAGTGTGTCACTTTCCTTTCCATTGAAGTTGTACCTAGGTAAGCTGTAGCACTCCCACAATTCATTGCAGGTTTCTATGATTTCCATTCCTCAGAAGTCTGTTCGTTTTTTTTCATTATGCCATTTTTTTCATTTAAAAGTACCTTTAAAAGTACAAGCTAAAATGTAAAGCAGTGAATATTTTTATTCTGGATTCACTTTTTAAAAACTTTGTCCTTAAACTTGATCCTCTCTGTGAGGTTTGCTTGCAAAGGCTGATGTCCAAAGGCAGCTAAAGAAGTTTAAGGCAAATAACACAGCTAGGCCACATGGCATTGCATATTTGTTGTGTTCAATTCTATTTGAATCTATTTGCACTTTTAAAGACAATAAAGCAGGAATCACCAACCTTTTGAACTTGTGAGCAACATTCAGAAGTAAAAGGAGTTGGGGAGCAACACAAGCATGAAACATTTTCTTGGAGTGCCAAATTAGTGCTGTGATTGTCCATTTGGTAGCCCCTATGTGGATTGTCAACCTACATTGAAGTTCTCTTTGGCAGTACAACTGGTTTTTATACAACCAAAACTTGGAATTCAAAAATAAACTCCTGCTTTGAGGCCACTGGGAACAACATCCAAGGGGTTGGAGAGCAACATGTTGCCCACGAGCTAGTGGTTGGGGATTATTATTATTATTATTATTATTAACATGTATTTACATAGCGCCAACATATTTTGCAGTGCTGTATCACTGCTATACAGTTTATACAACATTATGGCCAGTCAGCATGGGTCTAATACAGTTAAAATAAGAGATTTAAGCATCTAATTATACACATAAAGGCTATAGGACTGTATAACTCTGTATTACTATAGACCACAAACATTCTAACATCCCGGGACGTATCCATCATAGTTAACAATTCCACTATCACCCCCTCTCCCCAGGCCCGGTGCCTTGGGGTTATCCTAGATTCTGCCCTGTCATTCACTCCTCATATCCAGACACTTATTTAATCATGTCACTTCCACCTAAGGAACATATCCAAAATACGATCATTTATCATCCAAGATGCTGCCAAAATTCTTATTCGCTCTCTCATCATATCACGTCTAGACTACTGTAATTCTCTTTTAATTGGCCTTCCCCTCCAGAGACTGTCACCTCTCCAGTCCATAATGAACACTGCTGCGAGGCTCATACACCTCAGAAACCGCTCCTCCTCTGCCTCGCCATTCTGTCAATCCCTGCACTGGCTTCCGTTACCTTTCAGAATCAAATTCAAATTAATGACACTGACTTTCAAAGCACTTCATAACTCTGCCCCACCCTACATCTCTGAACTCATCTCTATATACTCACCCAATCGCTTACTACGCTCCTCTACTGACCTGCTACTCAACTCTTCTCTCATTACCTCCTCACATGCTCGCATTCAAGACTTTGCAAGGGCTACACCCCTCCTCTGGAATTCTCTCCCATGGTCTGTCCGACTTTCTCCCAACCTTTAAGAAATCTCTTAAAACGCACTTCTTTCGAGAAGCCTACCCTCACTCTGCTTAACTACCAAATGCAACACCACATACAGTACCACATTTCTCACCCACTCCCACACCTTGTGTATTACTCCCTTCCCTTTAGAGTGTATGCCTATGCATAGGGCCTTCCTCACCTTTTTGTACCGGTATTGATTGTGATGTATGTAACTCCATATGTTCTATGTATATAATTCATGTGATTTAGTTGTATAATCACATTTACTTTACAGTGCTACTCAATATGTTGGCGCTATATAAATACATGTTAATAATAAAATAATAATAATAATAATAATTCTACAACAGGTTCACAAAAACAATGAGCAAGTCTTGAGCACTTAATCAGGAGGGAGCAACTGTAAACCAAACCAAAGGTTTCAGAAATCTGCTTATAAGGTTTCGGGCGCAAAAGGAACCTATAAAATGATTACCGGGCAGTCTATGAAACAAAAAACTTTAATAATATTAATACCAATACAACATGGTTCTCACAGATGTTACTCCGGGGCTATTCATGTATTTATTTGTCAAGACTTGCCTCCAGAAAACCACCGTAACAAATCAGCTTGTGTGACCAGAGTATGTAGCATAACGATTCTTTTTGTTTGAGTAAAAACAGTGAGAAACCTTTTTTACGTTGTTATGATACTGTATGTTATATATTGAGGTGATTACTATAGTGGGCTTTGTCAGGGTCACTATAACCTCAAATATTTGTTCATTGTAAATTAACTGGGAACATGAAGGGTTGGACTGGCCCATTAGTTCACCAGTATAAATTCCAATTGGCCTGTATTATGGTGGGTCCCCCTGTGGTGATGGGTGGGGTGGAGCAGGTTTGCAGTATGTTTTTCATTTTCCCATATAATTTATCCTAATGCAAATAATCGGGACTACTCTTATTGTAACATATGTTTCTTTAAAGGAGAAGGAAAGGCAATTTCCATTGGGGGTGCCAAAAGTTAGGCATCCCAAGTGATTATATTTTTTTACCTCACACAGTGATCCCCTTCCTTCATCTTCGATTTTCAAATTCTCTGGGGTAGACACATGCTCAGTAGAAATAGTCAGCTTTTTCATTAAAGTTCAGCTTTTCACTCTACTGTGCACCCACACAAATAAAGAAGAAGCTGGAAGCTGATCGCTCCGTGGTTCTCGCTGGAAGAATCCCGGGCCGGTGCAGTTTTCAGCACCGGCCTGGGGTGTCAGGTAAGTAAGTATAATCGCTTGGGGGTGCCTAAATTTGTAATTTGTAATTTGTAACATATAGGATAAATAAAAAGAAAAACTAATTCTGTAGGCAATAATGTATACTACATGGTGCTGGTTTTTCTTTTGGCTGTAAATTAATATTGTCTTCAAAATTAGCCCCTTTATTTGAGCTCCCCATAGATGTTCTCTGGTCCCTGTCAGAGTTGAGGGTGGGCGTGTCCTTACGGTCCCTGCCAGAAGCACAGTAGAAGGGGACAACCAATCACAGCCCAGCAGTCACACAAGCAAAGACAAGCTTCAGTTCCCTATGAGGTCCTGCTAGCTGCTGATTGGTTCCTATCCAACAGTGCAGTCTGCTGAGTGCCGCCAGCTCCCCTGCACAGCCTGGGAAAGGAGACAGCAGGAAGTGGAACAGATGGGTTGGACTAGTAGGGTTTTTGCAGAAATTTTCAATAAAGTAACCAGAAACACTGCTTTTTGAAGCACATTCCTTCTATCTCTAAATGAGTAAAATGCACTGGTGCCTTCTTGTTTTTTCCCTAAAATGTTTCCTTTAATGTAAACCTTGTATGGTCACTGGTTACTGTTCTGTATAATGTTTATATTTACTAACCACTTGAAGAGTAGAGTTGCTTGATAACTGGGAAACAGAAAATGCTTTTTAAAGGGGCCCCTCACCCAAAAAAATAATTCCAAATCCTATTTTATCATGTAAGTCAAGCAAAATCAACTTTAATTACATTGTAAAAAAATGTTGAATCTTGTTTCCTTCAGTCTGAGAATTAATATCATAGCAAGCAGTCAGGAGCCATTTTGTGGACACTTATTAAGACAAGCCTTGCATCATCTCAGAATCTTATTTGTGCACCAGAACAGGGGACCTGATGTCCATGCCCATGTACTTGTTACACAATTATATGGTAAAGCGAGAGGGGGAATGTGGGAAGTGCAAAAACATCTAGTAAGTGCTGAATGGAAAGTGAAAGTAATTGCCTGCCCCGCCTCTAGGCTAGGCCTAAGGCATAGAGAAGGGGCAGGCAATATTTGATTGACAGCTGAGATTTATAAATGAGTTTAAAACAGCTATGAATGCTTAAATAAAAAAAAAAGAATTTCGGTTTCATGTTTAATTTGAAAAGGACGTTTATTATACAGCTTTTTATGTCTAGGTGACAGGTCCACAAAAACTATTTGAAATATATTTATTTAAAATATTTTTAAATGAAATATTTTGCAATGCTCTTTAAATACTCTTCACTGTAAAACCTGTTGGCAATAAAATACTTTGCATTTGCACCTGATTGCTGCCTGGATGCACATTATTCAGTTTAAGACATAAAATGTTGCCTTGAGGAAAAAGGTGCAAAAGGGCAATAATTTTGCAATATTGGTAGGTCATTCATTATAACATAAATGATCTATTGTTAAGTGATGTGTTGTACGAATTCATTCACAAAGTTTAAATAACTCTTCCTTTAACCATTTTTCATGGCTGTTTTGACTTATAAAAAGCAAGCTCCTTTATGCACTCTGTGCACTACTATTAAAACAACAAGCAAAAATTATGTTCAGCCCAATTCACTGACCCTATGGCGGGTCTACTGCCAGTTTAAGAAGAGAGCTAAATTAATGTAATGTAGATTTGCAAGTAGTGATGGGTGAATTTGCGAAACAGCGCTGGCGTCTCGTTTCTGATGCCGGCGTCTGTTTTTTTTACGCCGACGCCCGTTTTTTGATGCCGATGCCTGTTTTTTTGACACCGGTGACAATTTGTTTTGACGCCCATCACTATTTGCAAGTTATCAACCCTGATACACAAAAATTCTGGAATGAAATTATAAAGAGTGCAAGACAAGAATCACATATTACATGAAAACAGGGCTTATATTCATTAGAAAAAGGATAGTTTGGTTTAAAATAACATTCTTTACTGGGATGCCATGATGGCCTACTTGTTTCAGAGAGAAAGGGGGTTATGTCAAGGTTATACAACTAAAATTAGAGCAAGATGTACATCGTTGAAAAAAAAGCTAAAAAGAGGATTGTTAAGATCTCCCTCCTACAACCCCTATTACTGCCTCTGCTAAAACTAAACCTATAATTACATTTCTTTGTAAAGCCTTTTCTTCTGATCTCTTGCTGCTCCTGTCCACAGTCTAATGGATTCCATATAACTTCCTGGTACATCTGTGGTACATCTATTCGGCAGGCTGTGTGAAGTTTACCTGTGGGGTCCAGTCTTGCAGATTTTATAGCACTTTATTCCATCTGTTGACACTTCCCTAGGGAGGCATATATCCCTTCTGCTTGTGGAATAGCCAAGAAACACAGTGAGTAGAGGCCCAGGAGAGATTCATGCAGGAACTTAACAGCCCATCTGAGACATTTTTGGAAGTGAAAATTGCTGCTATGAACACAGTTGCCACTGGGCAATTGATTAAAGGGAACAAGTGCTTCTGGGAACACAGTGTTACTCTTTATATGCATGTATAAACACAAGGATTCTAACCCATGTCTGTATAACCACCATTATACTGAATACTTGCTCTGAGTAAGAAAAATTATTCATTCCTATTTTTGTCCTGATAATGGTTTTATTCAAACTTAATTTTTTTATGGCAAAAAAAATCATTTTTTATTTCAGCAAATATATTACAAGAGGGAAGAAGTAGGAAGCAACAGCATGGAAACAGTAGAATTAATCCAAATTACAAAACAAGAGCAAATTTGTTTTAATCTGTTTTGAGGGCTCATGTACCCATTTCTTAGCATTATTTCTGGTTGCACTCCACAATCAATGGTGTAAAGTTCGAGAGGTTGTCCCCACCAAAAATATTCCAGGACCTCAGCAAAACTACAACCCAACCTACACCCCCCTCTGCTGTGTGTAACAAGCCGGTGGGCCAGCAATGCCATACAGCAGGCCACGTGACTGCCAGGACCTGTGGGCTGCTGTATGGTAGTTATGCCACTGCCCACAACTGAATTTCTTCTTTGTCCAGTGCTAATCCTTATAGCAAGGTCACGATCAGGAGCATACAGAAGTCAGGGGGGCCATGGCAGATGAGCTTGTGGGAAATAAGACAGGTTTGTGTGGATCATTGCCAGGAATTTGGCCTAATTGGGGGGATGACGAGGACAGATCCAGTATTACCAGTGTGACTGTACATGCAAACTCCATTTTACTTGTTGGCATGGTCCGCCACCCAGGGGATTGGAGTGCAACTAGAAACTCTCCCTTTGTATCCTTGCCAAAGAAAAGTTTTTTTCCCCAAAATGCTGATTTTTAGAAATGTCATGTGTAAGCGCTGCTCCTGTTTTCCCTTAAAGGAATTGATCAGTGTAAAAATAAAACTAGGTAAATAGATAGACTGTGCAAAATAAAAAATGTTTCTAATATAGTTAGTTTACCAAAAATGTAATGTATAAAGGCTGGAGTGACTGGATGTCTAACATAATAGCCAAAACACTACTTCCTGCTTTTCAGCTCTCTCTTGGTTTCCACGTATTGGTTACCAGGGCAGAAATCAATCAGTGACTTGACGGGGGGCATATGGGTCATAACTGTTGATTTTGAATCTGAGATGCATGCTAAGGATCAATTGCAAACTCGCTGAATAGTTATGTCCCACTGACTAACTCAGAGTTAGAGAGCTGAAAGGCAGGAAGTTGTGTTCTGTTCTGTTAGACACCCAGTCACTCCAGCCTTTATAGATCACATTTTTGGCTCAGCCTGTCTGTTTACCCAGTTTTTATTTTTACACTTAACTATTCCTTTAAATAAAAAAACTACATGGTGATGCCCAGACAAGACATCTACGGAAGCATGACACCGCAAAAAAAAAGTGATTAACGCAAAGCAGAAGTGAAAATTTTATGAATGCCCTCTAGGGTTGACACCTTTTCTATAAAAAAAAAAACATGCCTTAACATATTGCCATTTAGTTGTTACTTTGCAACTTCCAAAATCTGAACCACAAATCTGAAAATGGCTGGTACAAGGGCAACAGGAGTCCAGCAAAGCACTATAAATGGGTTAATAAAGCTCTGGTGCTTTCAGCTTGCCCTCAATAGCAGGAATATTTAGCAACTGGAAAGTATGTGTCACACACCATAAAACTGTAGATATTTGGAATGGTTTTGAAATGAAGCCAACTGTCTTGAAAGCAAAATACCCCATTTCAGTTTTAGGTCCCTGCACTTCGCCACAGGATGAGGTTAAAACTGCTAATTACAGGGGTTAGTAGCCTGAAACCCATCATCAGTGGAGAGACCCATTTCTCTGGCAGAGGTTTTAGCTCCAAATATTTCCTCTGTGGGGCTGAGAGCGGTTCCATTGTTGTGTCATGCTGTAGGTTGTGATTACAAACAGATAAAAGGCAATTTTCCACCCCAATAACTGCGTCATTTTTATCATTGGGACGGTCAGCATCACAGAGCTAAATATGTCTCTGAGTCATTTCCATCTTGTTACTGTTAAAAACTTTCTTATGGATCTTAGTGGTCTTTTATTCCCACAGTGGTGTAATATAATCATCCAGGAAGTGCATAATTTAGGTTATTTGCAAAAATGCTAAACCCCCTTTTTCTGACGGAGATGGGAGCAAACTGACTAGTGCTTAAGTGCCTATCTTCTTCTATTCAGTCATTCAAAGGCCAAATGTAGACAGTGCACCCGCTCTTGTCTACCTGTGGGCGAATAGAGGCTACAGCTACGCAGAGCAGAGACTGGGCCAAAACTTAATGCTTTCATATTTTTCGGGCTGATCTCCTAAGGGAAAAGTGTATTTGAAATGGAGGTATTCTCAGTGATTGTATATCTAACTGCATATAATATATGGAATATTTTTTTTGTCTTTTATTTTGTCTTTTTTTGCCACCCAGGCCGGGCTTAGAGAGGCTCCACTGCATCCAAAACTGCATTGGGAACTCAGAGTTCCCCAGTGCTATGAAACTTGCGTGGGATAGGGGGGTAGCATGCAGCTGGTGGGCGGTAGGACCCTGAGGCCTCGGGGTGCCCAGGAGGAAAATCTGGCCCTGTGTATTCTCCCTTCCTAATGGGGAATTAGCAATCATGTGCATTGGGAGCAGAAATAAAGCAAAGGGTTTCTCTCTTGTGGGTACAGCTGTGGGACCTTTGATACTAAATCCACAGTAACTGCAGCCAGCTATTGTTAAAGTACATCTACCAATAACATCTGTAATACTAATTTGGGCTATTTAGACCAAAAAGGTTAATGCCCAGCTAAACCAGTAGAGCAAGGGTCACACACAAAGCAGGGCCTTCCTTATGAGGAAGATAAGAAAGAAGGGTGTAGTTGTACTACAACTCACTGAGGCTACTGTGCTTTAATATAAAATAAAGGACACCAGGACGTTCTTGCAGCAAACAATATAACAAGTTCTATTGTCCAAGAAAATAGATCCGCAGGGTTAATACACATCCACAGAGGCAGGGTATTTCAGATGTTAATATGTCAGGACAGTTAGGCAGAGACAGCAAGAAATTGAAGAAATAGGGTAGTTGAAGGTGCACCTCTAGGATGAAATACACAGGCGTGTGCTGGATCCCATACAGTGGAATGATAAGGGAGAATGAATCTAATGCCTAATTCCCTATCCAGCTGCGGTCCCTTCACTATAGTCAGATTCAAAGCCTATGGGAGACCTACTTCCTACTACAATCGTTGAAGGAGCACAGGCTTCTCATGCTATTTACCCTATCTATCTCACTCTCCTAGAGAGTACTATTAAGGATCTGACCTGTTAAAGTGTCTTCTGCTTACCCCTAGTCCATGTTCTCTCCCCTCTGTCGATCACCCCTCCCTCCCCTCCATCGCTCTCCATTCCCTCCCTCCCCTCTGTTAATATCCCCTCCCTCTTCCCTTCACCTACAGCACATGTGTGCACAAGGCATGGACATCGGGAGGGGGGCAACTAAGGAGATAAGGAAGTGTAGGGATTTAAAGTCATAGGGACATAGAAAAGGATGGGTCCCTACACACCTATAAAACTGTAGACTGGGTTATAAATAAGGCAACATCTGAATTTTTGCCTTTGGACTGCCAACACTAATGACAGCTCTATCTGTAGTGGCTTTAAGCTATAGTCGTTTAAAGGCCACAACTGCATGTCACATGTGCTCAAACCTATGTTGTGTCACCCTTCTTACCTCTCAAATAACCTCTTGAAAGTTATATAGGTCCTGCCAGGTCTGCTACTAAAGGAACAAATATAATTTAATCCACTATTTACCTTTCACAGCAACGCAGTAAGTGTGTACAGCTGGAAGTGTGATGTATGGCACCCGTTCTTCATACCTTTAGAAAGTGACAAGGACCTTTTCTAACAAGACACAAGCGAAGACACAGCAGTATACATTACCTACCAGTTCCTTCATGCTCCGTGGAGCTCAGTGGAACACTGTTCAGGCTGCTTGATCAGATATGGTGTCCAGATGTGTTTATGGTTAAACAACCCAAGCAGAGATTGAAGGAAAAGGAATTGACATTCCTCCATAATTTGTGCCAGTCCTTTAAATTCAAACAGTTATTGTGTGTTTGTGTTTATATGCACCCTTGTGTTGCCTGCAAGGATAAGCATGGCCCTATTTTATTCTTGACAGAAAAAATAAATACAGATCAGTGTGTAGTCTCCTTCTTTGCCCATCCAGTTTAACAATAGGTTCTTACTTTTTTATTTGCTATCCCTTACCCATTTGACTGCGCTGTGGGTCACTTATCTAACTGAGTTTAATGACGATTCATTACATTTTGCTTGTGTTTAAGCTGATAATGAAGCAGATTTGTGGGAAATCCCATATTCATATGTATGAAATTTTTTGTCCAACTTATATACGTAATATTATACTCATGCTGCATTAGATTCCCTAGCACCCTTAAATTTCCTTCTACGAGTAAGCACACACTGGTTGCTATAAATGCATTTGTGACCTGGTACTTTGCAGTACAATCTATAGGCCACTAATCAGACCTCAAGGTGGCCACACACACATTATTAGCCCAACCATCAATGCATGCATGCCCCATCAGATTGCCCTACTATGCATTTGGTCTGTCCACTCAAAATCTCTGATGGTGAATTCTGTGGGTTCTTGTGTGAAGACCAATTAACAAAAGCAGCCACATGTTCTTCAGCTTGTTTTTATAAGCTATGTAAACATCCATGTGTATGTCTGAATACCAAAACATTCACCCTGGCCATGCATGGCTACCTAAATAAAGCTTCCACAGCATCTGTATACAAACACACATACTGTACATTATTTTGTATCAAATAAACACACAAAAATGTACAACCTCACAAGGCCACCTTAGCCTGGCCTGCATGGCCAATGTAACTGTGGTTTAGAAGCCAATCCAATCGTTTCTATCGCCAATTGACAAGCCATTTATTCTTGTAGAAAAAAACCCTATTTGTATATACAAATGTTATATATGGGACCCTAAGCCTGCAATATAATTACATACATATGTAAAAAATAGTGTTGAAATGTATGAAATTCAGCAACAAACCACAGAATTGGTGGCAGCAGTTGACTGCAAACCAACATGCAGACACTGAGCTGATATACAAAACCTGTCCAACTCTAATACCAATACTAAACAGTACACCAAAAATTATGAACATTTAATTCATGTGTACGTTCAGTAACAAAGAATAATTATTATGCGCTTCAAAATGACCATAAATGAACAATGTGTGTACTGCCACGCATTTGTGACGAGGAAAATATGTGGCTTAGAAAGTAACTTTTGTAAAGAAACGCTGTTCTGTTGTCCCTGGTCGCACACTCGTCTGGGGAACATTCCTCTGCAAGCAATTTACCACATGATTCATAATATCTTATTAAAAAATGCTGTGCCATCTGTAAATCATTTCTGCAAACCAAAATAACACCAAAGCTAAGGATTCTTCCCCAGCTCTTTCCCACAGATGGAAGGAGCTGTCATTGTTTCTCGCCTCATGCAAGGCACACTTAAGGGCCTGATTTATTCTTGATTGCCAACATAGATATTATTTTTAAACTTATAACGGAAATGTTACTCTTTTTTGAAACAGTTTGCTATCGCAATCAGGTCATACTTTACTGGCCTATCGTTAAGGTTATAAAGTATTCATAGAGCTTGATTTTCTAGAGACTTAGCTTAGCTAAAGTGTACTCTTTTTCTTCTCAAATCATATATAAAATAAACTCACAGTTAACTGAGCCACCACTGAAATGGAGGATTAATGCCTAAAATGAAGAGATTGAGCTTTGAAACATTTAGTGCTGGGATTGTATGCTGCTGGCTAGTTCTGAAATGGAGTCTTGGGGCTCCCTAAAGTGAAGTCAAACTACATGAGCTGTCCAGGGTGCTGCAGAAAGTAAACTTTCAAACCCCCCTTATTACATGTTTTGTAGAGCTTTTAAAGTCAAGTACAATGTGTATAAGACATGTTTTACTATGCCATTATAAAATACAGCAAACATACTTACTTATTTCATAAAAAGTCTTGTCAACAGAATACGTTGACACTAAAGCAGGTCATCCATGGGCAGATTTAAAGAGATACTGACACCAGAAATTAAACTCTTTTTTACATCAATCATAATATTGCCATTGAAAGCTCCTTATAACTTTGCCATAAAGTATTTGCACAATGCTTTTACATTACCTGTCTGATGCGCCATGTTCCTGTATGAGGGGGCTGCCATATTTGTGCAGCAGGAGTCCGTTAGCATTAGAAACTCTAAGGGAAAATTCAAATCAAAAAAATGTGAATTTCGAGCTAATTTTTGTGTACTTCGAATAGCCCAAATTGAATTTGAAAAAAATTAGAAAATTTGAATTTTGAAATTTATCATGTACTGTCTCTTTAAAAATTCTACTTCATCTATTTGCAATCTAAAACCCGGCGAATTGCTGTTTTAGCCTATGGGGGTGAACTTTGAATAGTACAAATTGAATGCGCTGTCACTTTGATTCGTATGATTCAGATTTGTTCAACCTATTAGATCGAAAATGGACCTATTCGGCCAAAAAAAAACTTTAACTTAATTTCGGTTTGGTCTTTTTGAATTAGATTTTCAACGTTTTTCAAATTTGAAATTCGACCCTTGATAAATCTGCCCCTAACTGACAGGCTGAGATAGGACAGTCAGGTTGGCAAAACAGTCAGGTTTAGAAACTTCAACTAACAATTTCTTACAAAAATAAACCTCTCAGCAATAAACGATCAACATGCCTATAGGTAACTTTTAGTAGTTTTTTTGTGTCAATATCACTTTAAGCTGACGACTTGTCCACTTAGGGCCAGGTCAGCAGCTTACATGTGTATGAGCCCTCCCCGAACTCTTCTCTTGAAGATATATTGCTTAAAATATGCCAGATATCTGTTAGGCCGGTTTTAAAGTACTGTTAAGTTGAGGACCGCATGGACAGTTGTCCATTAACAATGGTCCTGTATTGTCCTGTTATATTCTTATCAGTGGCCCAGGAGCCAAATGATTGAATCAGTCCAATTTGACTCAGCATGACTCAAATAGGCTGTGCCAAATGTACCATTGTAAGACCCATTTTACCAATTGCTTTTCAGTTTTGGTTGGTTTTGTTAGGCATTACTTCTTGGTCATGTTTATTTGCAACTTACAATATAAAGATGTTTTATCAGAGCACACTTATGAAGTATTTCAATATTTTGTCTCTCAGTATAGAAATATTGAAAACTGCGTTCATCACAATAAATCGCCATTATACAATGATCAGCATGTTTGGTGCCACAGCTGGATGTATTCCACAAATTTACAAATGAAAAAAAAAAAACAGTGGGAGCTTAACTGCACAGTTTAATTATATACCAAAAAAAACCCCAAGTAATTAACTTTATACTTTTGCCCAGACAGGGCAATATTCACAGTATTGTGTGAATAAAAACAATTTACTAATTTAGAGACCATGTTATATTAATGTTCCTTATAGTTATACTGTGATACACAACACAACACACTAAACAATACACAGAATGGCAAACACGTCAGACCAAATGCAGAAAACAAAAAGTAACATTCATAATATGTTATTACTAATTTCACAATAATTTGTATAACCTTACTTATCCTAAGTAATTTTGATTGGTTTTGGAAACTTCTACTCTTAATTGCAACAATGTGACAATTGGAAGCACATGAGAATAAAACTCAAAGCTAGCACTGGAAATAACCCCTTACTTGAAAAAACCTTTGACACACCAAGATTCTTGGATAAAAACATTTGTTTCTTTTGGTATCAACACCCAATTAATATCATGTAAACCTTATGTACATTAAAAATATACAGAATGCTGTACCTTTTAAATGGTCATATAAATAACTTGGTTTCTATAGGACCGAAATTTGCGAAACGTAGCAGGTGTCAGCTGTGAGATAAGATCAGCAGTGTTTTATGGTAGGTTTTGCAAAAGGAGAAGGTACTAATGAAGTCTGGTGTCCTCAAGGAATGCCTAAAGCAGTGCAGAGAAAACTAGTACCCATGGCAGAAGGGAAACTACAAACTAGTGTATGTAACTGATGCATTAACTGAGTGATCCCCAACCAGTAGCTCGTGAGCAACATGTTGCTCTTCAACCCCTTGGACGTTGCTCTCAGTGTCCTCAAAGCAGGAGCTTATTTTTGAATTCCAGGTTTGGAGGCAAGTTTTAATTGCAAAAAAACTAAGGGGGAAATTCACTAAAGGCAAAGTGACTAACAATTCGACAGCGTGGCGTCTTTTCGGGACTTTGCCGATTTACTAACGGGCGCAGACGTAATTTCGCTAGCGAAGGAGATAGACTCTAGCACTACTTCCCACTCTTAAGCCAGGCGAAGTTTCACTCTGGCGAAAGAGCGTTACTTCGCAAATTCACTAAGATGCACCTTTTACTCGACGTTACATTTTCCGCCAAACTTGCCTTCGCCAGCTCAGACCAGGTGAAGTGCAATGGAATGTATAGGACTTCTTCAATTTTTAGTTGAAAAATTTTCAGAGTACATGAACCAGCAGAGGGGTTCATTTTTGTCAACAGGCATGAATTGGTAGGAGTTCCACAAAGGCCTGGGTCTAGGTCAATCTCCCACCAGAGCTGAGGGGTATTTTGCGATTGGCATGTACACGGTATGCAAACTGAACTGCACATGCGCCAGTTGCCAAAAGGAATGGGGGGCATCAGTGGTCCAGCACCCCATTGTTTAACTTTGTGTGCTACAAATAAACTTTGTATTACTGTACTGGCCAAAAGATGTTCATGACTCCTTCTGACTTTCAAAGCTGTTACTGGTGTGCTCAATAAAATGGATTACACATTTGTAATATATTCATAGACATGTACATAATGGTTTCTATGCTTGATTTGAGAATATACAAACCAAACACTTACACCCATTCCAGCACTCTATACAGATCGACTTTAAGAACTATTTGTCTCTTTTTCTATCATGACTGTTCCCTCTCTTTTTACCATGTTTTGTTTTTCATGGGCAACTGACCTTCAACCTGAAAATCACAGGCTAATATTCTAGTTTTTCTTGTTGGTGACAATTTGCTTCGGGCAAAAAATCACACAAAGGCTCTCCGTTTTTTTTTTTTGCATATATAAGAATTGGTTAAATCATTTTGGTTTAACACATTGCTTTTGTTTGAAACAGGGATGTTACTGTAAGCAATAATTATTTTTACTGATAATGCAAACTGCTGAAATTTATATAGGTACATAGGTTTGTCCTGAAATCATTCATGATCTTGGTTTTCTTTAAACTGCATTAAGAGATCAAAATTCAGTCCTCTTCTGTCTACACATTATGGCTTTTACAGGTTTAGTTCAAGGCCTGTTGTCTACAGAGTCAGCAGACTCAATGTCACCCCCAGCCACTTACTTCTAGTGCTTTGACTGGGGTAAGGTGGAGTGGGATCACTAGTATACAGGACACAGTTATGCTGTCTACACTATAACAGCAGAATTTCTAGTGAACAAAACCACAATTTTGATTGATATACACACATAAGGTATGATCTAGCCTCACTGTTGGCATGTCCAAATTTGTTCTGGTGTTCCAGTCAGGAATTCTGGGAAATTATCTCCTGGGTAGAGTCTAGTAATGGAAACCATTACCTACATAACCGCAGATGGGTCGCTGTTACTAAGCTGGCTTGAACAAACTTTAATTGAGTTTTATATTGCAAGTGGACGTGTAATTAGTCATTTAATGAGTTATTCTTGTAAAGTGAGGAGGCCTTGTTAGTGAATTTTAAACCTACAGGCACAACTGAAATGAACTACTGTATAATTATAAATGTATTGTAAAATATCCTTTGTAGTTTAGAATGTTGGAAGGGACAGGTTCTTCCTTTTTGCTTTTCATACCTGTTCAGGGTGCGTCTATTTGAGATAAATTCTCCTTTTTCTTCTTTCTGCTTCACTTTTTTTTGTTTTTCAGATTTCAAACATTCTTGTGCAAATGGCACTGTTTGCTGAAGCTTTGAAGATCGGTTAACACAAAAGGCTTTATCACAGATCTTCCTTGTATGCTACAAAAAGTCTTTTATGTCATAATTTAGCATTATTTGCATTTGACAAATTTAGCATTTTGATACTTCTAAAGTTTCAAAATTCAAGGTCGCCCAGAGCAAAACCTATACTATTTATTCCTTATCGAAAAAAACCACACTGCTTCAAGTCAAAATAAATTAATACATCACATGTAAAGCTTGTCTCGCTTCTATATCAGTTAGAAGCAGGCCGTGCCACCCCCTGGAAGTAATCATTTTGGCTGATACACAGGCACGCAAACTGCCGGTGGGCCCCAAGGGGGTATGGACCCTGGTGCAATTGCACCTCCTGCTCCCCCGGTAGTTCTGCCACTGTGAAGGCAAGTATATTATGTATAGAGTGCACAGTGAGAAAGAGATGGGGTTTGGATGGATTCTAAAATGTATCTATTTTGCCTTTATCGTTTCTACAAAGCACATGTGCAATATTTGAAAGCATTTGTAACTTGAATGTTCATGCCAAAAATGAAAAAAAAAAAAAAATGAAACACACTGCAGTTTAAGGCAATTTGCACTTCTATCCTCACCACAAATAAAATATCATGGGGGCTATTTGTAGTAATATCTTATATGTCAGTCCATCGCATTCAGCTTCTTGTTTCCCATACATGACAAAACCTACGACTACTGCTATGTAGAATCTATGTACGGTGCCAGACCCTGCAATGTGAGCCCAGAATATTTTATATTTCTTAGAACGCTGCATTCCAGTTGTTCTGGTTTCAACTTTCTCTCCAAAAACTGAATGCAACATGTGCACACACCCGTAACTATTACTGTAATTTTGGTACTGATATTTCAGATGAGTGAAAGCCTAGGTGTTGACTGGGATAAGCATGTAAGGCCTCAGTGTGGTTTGTCACTTCAAATACTATTGATTACATGAACTTTTTATTTCCAGCAAAAATATTGACATCAATATAACTGATTTTCTCTTATAACATTACTAGGAGAGATCTGCTTTAGCAGTAGTATGTATATTTCAGATTAGATAGAGCTGTTTGACAGCGGCAGCAACACTGTTGCCATGTTTTGAAAAGACCCTATAATTTTGTTGTTGACAAAATATTGGTCTCAGCTTTTCCAAAACAATGTTGTAACTATATATTGTTACATTGTGGCAAAGACTCATTCTTGAGAACAAGTACTACTTTTTCTAGAAGTTCCCACAAAAACCCTGGGTAAACATTTCCCCTGTTGAATCCAATGCTATTTAGGAAGAGGAGTGATTAGTTGTAAATACAATAAAAATAAGATTCCATGGTAAAAGGCAGAACCCAGCTGGTTGTTAGAACAGAAATATCTGCCACAATCCAGCATCAGTGTAACTAGAAAATACTGGGTCAAGCATTAAGGTATTTTAGGGCTCCTTAAATGTAGAAGTAATTAACTGGCCTATTAACTTGAATTTAAATAGCTATGTAATTATATTTGAAGACAATGTCAAGGCATATTTAATCTCAGTACAAATGTCTAAAGGAATGTATGTGTATTTGGCATGCCTCTTCATAGAAGATTGTAAGCTCTATGAGGCAGGAACCTCCTTCCTACTAAGGGAGGAATGTAATTAAAGTCGGAAAGAGAAAAACAATTCGCACCAATAAGAATAAAAATCCACATCTCGCAATGTAATATTGTTCCTTAAACAGTTATGCATTGTGAATTTCAATTGCGCATTGCGGATTTTAATTGCGTGTTGCGAATTTTAATTGAGCATTGTGAATTTTAATTGCGCACTCTTAAGAAGTGCTTGAAGGTGTCGTAATCTTTTGGAGCAAACATAACGACTTTTTCAGTAAGAAGTTTTATTAAATTTACTGTGCATTGGTGCAAACTCTAAATTTCGAAAACGGTCTTCCACTGTCGGAAGTGGCCGCTAAACAGTTTCCGGGTTCGCAAAAGCTATATTAAATTTGCACAAAGCAAAATCTGTCCGCACAAAAGGCATAACTTTTCGCATTGCAAATAGTTTTTCCGTTACCGACTTTTATTACATTCCCCTGTAAGTCTCTTACCATGGAACTTCTGTGTATTTATAATTATTTTATTATTGTTATTCCTGTATTATTTATACATGTGAAAGTTTTAAAGACAGTGAAGAACATTGGCAGGTATATAGGCCCTAATGCAAACGTGTGTAAAAGTGACCATACACTGGCCAATAAAAAATGCAGACTAAGGGGCAAATTTATTAAAGGGCGAAGTGGCTAACGCTGGCGTAATTACGTTAGCGAAGGAGATAGACTCTGGCACAACTTCGCACTCTAACGCCTGACGTTATTTTCGCTCTGGCGAATGATTGTTACAAGGCAAATTCACTAAGTTTTTGTTTTTAATGAACGTTACCTCTATTGCCAGACTTGCCTTCGCCACCTCAGACCAGGCGAAGTGCAATAGAGGAGATAGGACTTGGTCCAAAAAAGTTGAATTTTTTTATAAGTCCCATAAAACGCTGGCGTCTTTCCTTTTTACAGGGTGATAGGCTGAAAAAGATTGTACATTTTTTTTTTGGGTACCCTCCTTCCCCCCTACATTTTCTTACATATGGCACCTAAACTATACTGTGGGCTCATGTGTAGGGCAATATAGCAACTCTAGTCTCTTTTATTAAGGTTTCCTGGGCTTGTGTAGTGTAATGTATTTGCTGCAACATATACGTCCATTGAAATTTAACTTCCCGTCGTATGCATATTATCTAACACTAGCGCAACTTCGCTATGCCTGCTGTAGTAACGCAAGCGCAACTTCGGTGGCGTTCGGCGCCGGCGACAAAACTTTGCAGCTTAGTGAATTAACATTGACTGTGCGAAGTTGCGCCTGGCGAAGTGTGGCGAAGGCAGCGAAGCCGTCACTGGGGAATTTTCGCCCGTTAGTGAATTTCCCCCTTAGCCTCTTCAGACCAAAGGTGGCCATACATGGGCTGTTAGTTTCACCTCTTCATTGGCCAGATATAAATTTGTCAGGTTTTGAAATCCTGTCAGATGACGAGTGCATCAATACTTTCTAGGGTCAAATGAGAGCATCTGGCCATTAGTTGGCAGCTTATTTTACCAGGTATGGGACTCTCTATTGGCCTGCCAACCAATATCCAGCTAAAAAACTGACTGATATATATCTAGCAGATTTTCAGCCAGATATGGGGTTGGACGGGCCCATACCCAGCCAATAAACTGACAACTTAGTCTGAAGAGCCAAGAGTATACTCATCGTTATATACCTGCCAATGTTCTCACCTTTTTGAAAAAAATTGGGCAAAGAAGAGTTCATTTGCAACTAAGCCAAATAAGTGGATCTGTATTATATGTCCAGTTCAATATACAAAATACAGAAGTAGGAGGAGCTAAAATCAACCACCTTTTAAAGACCCCTTTCTACAGTCCCTCTCCTAGCCAACTATCAAAGCAGAATGCAGTGTTTGTTTTAAACCTGTCTGCATAATTTGTTTCCATCTGTTTCTGGGAAGTTCAACGCATCCAGGATAAACTTTTCTGGGGGTTATTAAAGGTCTGAGTCACTGTTTGTGCCTCACGGTACAATTGGTTATTACTTATTTTATATTGTGCATGTACATTGTTTTGACATGCTGCATTTGTCCCTTGTGTTTTCTTTCCTAATCATATCACTGGTTGAGAAATCTGAAATCTGAGAAACAACCCAGTTACTCACAGAACTTCAAAGGCTAAAGGGATAAGGGATCATGAAACCAGGAATGTTGTTCCTGCCTGTGTTTTAGTTATACAATGCCAAGCATTGATGGGTGATGTAATAAATATATCTATATTTTAGGGATGCACCAAATCCACTATTTTGGATTCGGCTGAACCCCCGAATCCTTTGGGAAAGATTCGGCCGAATACCGAACTGAATTTGAATCCTGCAATGCCGCCCCTCCTCACCGGCTTACCTGTCGGGAGGGGAGGCAGGAACACTATTGTGGAGAACGCAATTGTGCTCTCTTGCAATAGTACAGGTGAATTTCTGGTTTAAAAACTGGAAATTTGTCTCTTAAAGGTGCAGGAGTGGCTTTTTGCCTCCCCTGGAATCCTCTGTGGCGCTGCCTCGCCTCATTGGCGGAGCGCTCCTGATCACATGTTAAATATAAATCAAATCAATTGGCTTTCAATCTGCTGACTTGTATGCGCAAAAAAAAATGAAACATTTTTTGGGTTTTAAAGTTATTTATGAATACAGTTGCAATGGATGCAGTGTTTGTATTTGTATCAGGTATTGGATTTCCAACTTCCTCCAGACCTGTTAATCAGCATGCTTGCAACATTGTTTCAGGAGTCAGGGGGAAACCCTGCTGGTTGCTTCCAGTGTAGTGATAGGAAATACTGTGCTTATGATTCATGGGAGTGAGTATGGCATAGTGAGTGCATTTTTGGGCTTGGGAAATCTTTTGCTGAGGCAAGCAACATGTCATCTCCCACAGCTGTATAAATACAAATATGCAGACAAATAAAACTATGTGTACATACCCTCATACTGTTGTATATTTAGGGGGGGAAGAATAAACATACTTAACAGTATGTATACTATAGCTGAAAAAATAGTCTTAATATCCTTAAACGGATGATTCACTTTTACATGAACTTTTAGTATGTTATAGAATAGGCAATTCTAAGCAACTTATTATAATTGGTCTTCATTGTTTTTTTTGTTTTTTTTAATTATTTGCCTTTTTCTTCTGACTCTTTTCAGCTTTCACATGGGGGTCACTGACCCCATCCCAAAAATGCTCTGTAACACTAAATATGTATTGCTATTGCTACATTTTATTACTTGTCTTTCTATTCAGACATCTCTTGTTCATATTCAAGTCTCTTATTCAAATCAGTGCATGGTTGGTATGGTGATTTGGACCCTAGCAACCAGATAAAAAAGCTAAATAACCCAAATAAATATCAATAATATATTGATATGGGTGAGTGCAGAAAACCTCTTGTCTTTGTCTTGTTCTACATATATAAGAATTTGATCCCTCAACAGGAAAGCTTTGAATTAAAGGATGGCGATCTCTCATTTTTATTTTCTTTCACTCTATAATAACAAAACAGTACAAACGAAGCGAGTTGCAAAACAATTCTATTGTTTACAGAATTTTAGCAGTCATAATATATGGCGATCCATATTACAGAAAGATAATTTCTACAGGAAAACCCGTTTATCGAAGACAAATATATATATATATATATATATATATATATATATATTATTAACATGTATTTATGTAGCGCCAACATATTGCGTAGCACTGTATATATATATATATATATATATATATATATATATATATATATATATATATATATATATATATATATATATATATATATATATATATATATAAAGGTCCCAGAGGAAACTGAAACATCACGTCGGTTATGCATATAACATAATAACACGCTTTGTATGAAAACCCCAATGTTGCTGGTCTTTTTATACTGTATATAGTATATATATATATATATATATATATATATATATATATATCTATATATATACAGGTATGGGACCTATTATACAGAATGCTTGGGACCCAAGGTTTTCTGGATAATTTGGATCTTCATACCTTGAGTCTACTAGAAAATCATGTAAACATTAAACTCAATAGGCTGGTTTTGTTTCCAATAAGGATTAAAGGAATTGTTCAGTGTAAAAATAAAAACTGGGTAAATAGATAGGCAGTGAAAAATAAAAAGTGTTTCTAATATAGTTAGTTAGCCAAAAATGTAATGTATAAAGGCTGGAGTGATTTGATGTATAACAGGTCAGTCACAACTCTACTTCCTGCTTTTCAGCTCTCTTGGTTTACACTGACTGGTTACCCTGGCTACCAGGCAGTAACCAATCAGAGACTTGAAGGGGGGCCACATGGGTCATATCTGTTGCTTTTGAATCTGAGCTGAATGCTGAGGATCAATTACAAACTCACTGAACAGAAATGTACCATGTGGCCCCCCTTCAAGTCGCTGACTAGCTCAGAGTTATAGAGCTGAAAAGCAGGAAGTTGGATTCTGGCTGTTTTATTAGACATCTGTTCACTCCAGCCTTTATATATTACATTTTTGGCTATCTAACTATATTAGAAACATTTTTTATTTTGCACAGCCTATCTATTTACACAGTTTTTATTTTCATACTGAACTGTTCCTTTAATGATATCTTAGTTTAGATCAAGTACAAGCTACTGTTTTATTATTACAGAGAAAAGGGAAATCATTTTGAAAAATGTGGATTATTTCATTATAATGGAGTCTATGGGAGACTCATTCCGTAATTCTGAGCTTTCTGGATAACAGGTTTCCGGATAGCGGATCCCATACCTGATTATATATATATATATATATATATATATATATATATATATATATATATATATATATATATTTGTTTTAACTTCAGCAGAAGTTGCATTTGGTGAGATACCGACAAGCTGACTGACAACACAAACAGTGCAGGATTTCAGGATCTGACATTGTGGTTAAGTATACACTGTAAGTGGTTGTGACAATCAGGTCAGTTTTGCTTATTTTCAGGATATCCTAAAAACCTGCAGTGTTGGTGGTCCTTGATTATTGGTGGTGGGAACCACTCCCTTTGGTCATCTGCAAGCTGGAAGTTGTTTTCATACAAACTTTGTTTGATGATTTGTCCCAGGCATAGTGCCAAGTGGCTGCTAATACAAAAGAAGCTCTTAACTTATTTTTGATACATTCGATAGAATCCACACAACGATGCCTTTGGTAATACACTGTAGGGTTTGTTTGAGGGACCCCGGGGGCAAAGCAATAAAATATCAACACTGCTTCATCGTTCACGACTCTTCTTGGATTGGATTTATTAGTGTCACACAGCAACAAGTACAGAGTGTTTTTTTTTCTATACAGTGGGAATAAAAGCTGAGACTGTTCAGAGAGGGCCCTGTGAGAACCAAGAAGTCATCTGAGACTCATTCGACCCACATATGTGCCAGTCACTGCAGTACGGCAGCCACTTTATTCCTTCAAAATCAAACCCATAATGTAACAACGCAGGATTGTCCTGCAGCATGTAGATTTTTTGGTAATGATACCTTTTTATTGAACTTCAAGTATTATAAACAATGATCAAGTATTTGAAACAAGAATTTCAAAATTGTATGTTTCATTGTGTCTACTCTCTACTGTATACATTTTATTGAATTTTAAAACACCTTTCAGCTTGAAAAGGATGAAGTGGCAAGTTTTATCTAGAATGATGAATGGAATCAATAAACAGGCTCTCATTGTTTGTTTCGTCATTCTTTCTGAATTTCTGAATAACGCAAAAGCTCTAAAATAAACTACACACTCGTGTGGAGCATTGAACAATGATAAATGATGATGCTAAAGGTGGTAGAGAGCTGCACAGGGATAATCTGGAACATTTTTAACGTCAGTACACTTTAGACTTAAACCTAGAAAGGACCCGTGTTATTAAATTGTTATGCACATTACCACCAAACTGACCCACACCAAAGTGAGATTATCACAGAACAAGAGAAGTGGCATCACTCAAGGGGAGAGGAATGTGAAAGGTAAGGCAGAGAAGCACAGAACAAAATGCTTTGATCAAAGGCTTTTTTTGGGGCACAATATGTACAAAAACACTGTGTGCTAAGACCCTATTAACTCCTAAATCCTATGTTGGTTTAAGAAAGGTATTATACTACTACTATGACTATAAAGAGGGCCAAGCAATAGTGATGAGCGTATTTTTTGTGGATTGTTGTCAAGACAAAATTGTTGCAAAGACAAAAAAAGTCTCTAAAGAAAAAACGTGCATCGACTTTATTGCATTTGGACAAAAAAAGTCACTGAGAAGTGACAAAAAAGTTGCTGAGACAAAAAAAAATCGCCACAGGAAAAACACACGTTGACTTTAAAGAGATACTGACATCAGAAAATAAACTTTTTTTATATCTATCATAACATTATCTTTGAATGCTATTTATAATCTTGCCATAAAAGTATTTGCCTGATGCTTTTACATTACCTTTCTTACCCCCATGTTCCTCTATGAGGGAGCTGCCATATTTGTGCAGAGTCCGTTAGAAACTCAGGTTGAGAAGGGACAGTCAGGTTGACAAAACAGCCAGGTTTAGGAACTTCTAGTAACAATTACCTATAAAAGCAGAACAATCAGAAAAAAATGGGCAACATGACTTTTAGGGGGCACATTTACTTAGCTTGTGTGAAGGATTAGAAGGAAAAAAACTTCGAATTTCGACGTTTTTTTGGCTACTTCGACCATCGAATCAAAGTCACCCAGTGGGGAAAGGGTTAACCCCACGCCTGATGAGACTTGTCTCAGTATAGATAAATAGATAAAGCAAACTGGAAATGTAACATTAGGGGGCACATGTACTTAGCTCGAGTGAAATTCTAAGGTTTTTTTTAGGCTACTTCGAGCATCGAATTGGCAACTTCGACCTTCGACTACGACTTTGAATCGAACGATTCGAACTAAAAATCGTTCGACTATTCGACCATTCAATAGTCGAAGTACTATCTCTTTAAAAAAAACTTTAACCACCTACTTCGCCACCTAAAACCTACCGAGCACCAATTTTAGCCTATGGGGAAGGTCCCCATAGGCTTTCCTAGCAATTTGTGATCGAAATTGTTCGATCGATGAATTAAAATCCTTCGAATCATTCGATTAGAAGGATTTAATCGTTCGAACGAATTGCGGTAAATCCTTCGACTTCGATATTCAAAGTCGCAGGATTTAACCTCAATGTTCGAATATCGAGGGTTGATTAGCCCTCGATATTCGACCCATAGTAAATGTGCCCCTTAATGTAGATTAATATTTTGAAAAGAAATTTTTTTTGTGTCAGTATCACTTTAATGCATTTGGAGTGAGAAAAAATTGTCTGACGTGAAAAATTTGTCGTGGGTAAAAAATTTTTGGACGCCCATTGTTTCGTACATTTTTCCGCGAAATGGGACAGATTCGCTCATCACTACCAAGCAATATATTTGGCTTATGAATTTAACTATGATTAATCAATGCCTTTATAGCAACCAATCAGATACCTGCTTTTAATGTAAAGGCACTAAAGCCATAAAAGCAGATTATTTATTGGTAGTAATGTGTTATTGCTTGGGCTGCTCTGCATTCCTACTGATGAAAGCTACACGGGTATTTGTGAGTCCCGATACCCTTGCAGAACCACCTGTTCCCATTTAGTGCCTCTATGTTACTGAACCTCCTGCTGATACATCTTGCCCTCAGGTTATATGACACTCTGATGTCTGATTCCATCTGCTTTGTATTATAGCCTGAGTCATTGTGTCACTCCTGACATGTTACTATTTACTGTATTATGCACAGATGCAGTCTTTGAGGCACAAAAAGTCATAAAATGCTACCTGCTGATTGGTTGCTTTCAGTGACTTGACCTGCACCAGTCTTTGCACCTTTTCATTACATGACCTCCATAGGTCCTTCAGGCCAGACAAAGTAAGCAAACAACCCCCATATGTAATAAAAGGCACTAGGTTTACCCAGGAGCAATAACCCATATCAACCTTTTAAACAGGTGACCTGTAAATGCTGATTGGTTCCAATGGGTTACTGCTTCTGGGCAAAATTAGTTCATTTTATTAGACAGGCCAGTAGAGTGTAAAGGGTGCAGAATAATAAAATGACGTACATACAGTAGATGAAGACTAAGGCTAGGATTAGCAAGCCAACCTCTTTCAAAACAGATACATGTAAGTTCTGAAAGATATTTAGCTGTTAATACAGGTTATGTGTATACCAGTGAGTCTTTCTTTCTGACCTATAGCTGCCCTGTAGCTCATAGAACTGCTGTCCATGAAAATGCCCTGATATGGAATGCTTCAGTTATGTGCCCACTGGTACAAAAGAAGAATGGCAATAAACAGTCATTATTAAATAAAATAAATCAATAAACATGCAGTCATTATTCTGTCTGCATCTAGCATTTGCCTATTTCCCTGCAGGTACTAACCCATATACTGTACACAGCATATGCGGTTCCATTTACAGGACATTACGTAAATACACAACATAGCAAGACAACTCTCAATGGGTTCTTCCTACATACGGGTAAATATTCTATGGTGCATATGATGGCAACACTGAGACAGTGCTCTGTAAGATCCCACTGTCAGGCAGTTTTGTGTAACTGCATACTGTTATATATCTGCTGGTCTCAGATATAAATGTGTAAGCATAATAATGGCCTAGTATGGGAACGTGAAACTAGTTAATATTCAGTGAGACTGCTTGGTAATTGCCTAATTACAGGCTAATATGAAAAATGTGGTCTGTACACTCAGCCTATGCAATATTGACTCGCTCACTGATTATGAGATGGAAATCAGGGTTCAATCCCAGTAGCAGAATCTTGTAAAAACTTTATAACATAGGCCAAAAAGTATTCCATAAAATAATTTTTTATGTTATGCTAAAATGCACAAATAAATGTTTTAAGTGAGAAGCTGTGCATGTTTCTAATTCAAATGTAGTATTTGGAAGTGGACCTGTGCACAGTTCTTAGTATAAAGATAGCTCGTACCCCAAAACTTTAAAATTAAATTTTTACGTTATGCTCCCCATGTGGCTGCTGCCCTGTCATTCAGCCATTAAAATGCTGAAGAACTGAGCTACAGTATACAGACATTACTACAGTAGCACAATGTGATCCAGGCATAGGGATTTTGCTGAAGCAGAATAATCAGGGTACTTAATGTAATGGTGTTTGCTGCGGAAAACATTAAATACAACAGCCTATTGACCTTAGCTAACCTTCATTACGTTACTTAGGGAAAACTTACAGGCTGCTATAAATGGATTTTCACAGCACCTCTTGTATTAAATTGAGTGCCTCTCTAACTGAGGTCATACACTATTCGCTCCCAATGTTATTTTAGAAAGCGGTGACATTAACTGTGAAAGCAATACAAGACTAAAGGAGTTAAATGAGATAAAAGGGTTAGTAAAACCACTATAACTATGGCAGCCAATAGCCCTCCCTTATTTTTTTTTAAAAAAGAAATGGAATCCTGTTTAAGGAAGAGGACTTTATTCCAAACCGCTGCAGATGGGATTGGTTATAAAGACACCGTAGCCAGATGCAAAGTCTCTAATTTAGTCCAAGGCATATAATTAGCAGGCAGAAAGTCTGAAATGAAAGGAGTAAGCATGAGCCATCACTAGCAACAAAACTAAGATCTACCTCACACTGCACTAGAGGCTGGCGTCTGTTAAACCTTAAGTGCGGGCACATCCGTCGATCGTGAACTACAGCTCTCAGTAATGACTGCAGTCCATAAACAGCAAGACGTTGCTAGCTCAAGATCCTTAGCGTACTCTATCACCGTCTGTTTAAAAATGATTATAAGAATTTCACTTTGCAATTCAAGAAACAGTAACAGGTTCTACAGTCACCCCTTCTCCTTTTAAACATTCTCCTTTAACAATGCCAGCTTGCCTTCAGCTTCCAACTCATGTACTGAACCAATTTAGACCTAACCCCTGCAATTTGTAGGCTGAAACATAATTACAAGCTAAAAGAAAGAAAGGAGAATTTATACGGCCCTCCATCTCAAAGCACCGACTACAGACATTGCTGAATTCCATAATGAGAGGTTTAAGCATAGCCTATAAATAGCAATGCATTTAAGAGTCCAGTAAGTGACTAGCATAAGGCATCGAGTGTCTATGACATCACTTAGAGGTCATTAAGGATAGCTCTATTGCAAAGCCAAATGTACTGTACAGTCAAGGAAGCAAACACCTATACAAATGCCCTGACCCTAACAACAGGGTTAGACCTCTCCACTGTCTGCACAGTGACAGCATATCATTAAAGAGAACTGTTTTCCCAAGGATGTCTAAATAAAAGGATCTGATCCTAATGACTGGACCTTTTTATCCTTGAGATTAATATACAGTAAAACCTCAATTTTATGTACACTGATTTTAAGTTTTCCCGCATTTGACATTTTTTATTTGTGGTCCCACCTATTTATAATGCATTTCAATGGGTGCATTTCCTTGATTTTAAGTAAGGTTTTAAGAACACAGATCAATGGAGGGCACTCCAAATGCAGTAACAAAGAACAAAAATCTTTAGCCTTTATAAGATATATTTGAGGCGCAAATAACCCAGGGGTACCCCCTACAATTAGTGACCCAAAACCATATACAGCATATATTGGGTATGCACATCCAAAGAAATATACAAACAAAGGTGGTATAGAAAACATCTCTTTTATTTAGATTATAGCAATAAATTATACATCAGATAAACTGATATCCTATACAGAACAGTTTATACACAGCAATATTGACAAATATAAACATACCACCTAATTGTAAGTTCAAGGCAAAAAAGAGACAAACCACAGGGGACGGATACACTTGCAAATGTAAAAAAATTAAAATGCCCCAACGTTTCGGCACTATAGCCTTTGTCAAGGCAGAATTCCCCTTGACAAAGGCTATAGTGCCGAACGTTAGGGCATTCTCATCACTTTGGACTGATGAGACAAAAATTTAGTTATTTGGTCATAACAAAAAACGCTTTGCATGGTGGAAAAAACACACCGCATTCCAAGAAAAACACCTGCTACCTACTATTAAATTTGGTGGAAGTTCCATCATGCTGTAAGGCTGTGCGGCCAGTTCAGGGACTGGAGCCCTTGTTAAAGTCGAGGGTCAGATGAATTCAACCCAATATCAACAAATTCTTCAGGATAATGTTCAAGCATCAGTCACAAAGTTGAATTTACGCAGGGGATGGATATTCCAACAAGACAATGACCCTAAACACACTTCAAAATCTAAAAAGGCATTTATGCAGAGGGAGAAGTACAATATTCTGTAATGCCTGTCATAGTCCCCCCCTGGCTTGAATATCATCGAAAATCTATGGGATGATTGGAAGCAGGCTGTCAATGCTCGGCAGCCATCACATTTAACTGAACTGGAGAGATTTTGTATGGACAAATGGTCAAAAATGCCACCATCCAGAATCCAGACACTCATCAAAGGCTATAGGAGGCATCTAGAGGCTGTAACATTTGCAAAAGGAGGCTCAACTAAGTATTAATGTAATATCTCTGTTGGGGTGCCCTAATTTATGCACCTGTCTAATTTTGTTATGATGCATATTGCATATTTTCTGTTAATCCAATAAACTTTATGTCACTGCTGAAATACTACTGTTTCCATAAGGCATGTTATATATTAAAAGGAAGTTGCTACTTTGAAAGCTCAGCCAATGATAAACAAAACTCCAAAGAATTAAGAGGGGTTCCCAAACGTTTTCATATGACTGTATGTGCCTTACTACACATCAAATGAAATCGATAATAATTAACAAAACAAGGCCATATATAATACAGCCGGCTTTGCATGATTTATGTGTGGTTCTACTTAATAACTTTTGTTCTAAATTCTTTATCTCTTGTTTTTGCCCATAACTGCGGGAAATCTACTCGACTATCCTGAGTCTTGGAAATGAAAAGAATTGTCACAATTAGTCCTTAGACAAGCGACTTCGATGCCAACTCATACACAATAAAGTTTATCCTAACCAAATGGTAAATGCTAGCATACATTAGATACTGTAGAAGTATCTCTGTCATTTGGAATCCATCCCCAGTTAAATCTGTTTCTGCTTTCACACTGATCAGCTATGGGGTCTGGCAACTTTAATAGCCAGAGGTCTCTCTCAGTATTGAATCAGCTGGTTGACAGATATACTATTTCTTTCCTTCCATAGAGTAACTGAATCCTCCCTGTAATGACAATGCCGAGCAATCCATCACTTGGAAGGAACCTATGGTTTGTGATGCCCCTGCCAGGACACTGTGGTTACTGTTATAGAAGGAATGCACACTCTTGCGTATCAAATGTTAAGTCAATAAGTAGTGCTATTACCAGCTACCACAGCACATCCATTCTCTTTCTCTTTCCTGAGCAAGTGTCACTTCCTATATAAAATCATTTGTCTGTATGTATATTTCTATACAACACAAGAGCTATGAATATCCTGTAAATTATATCCTTACAAACAGTTCTTAGTGATGTCATCGGTTATAATCTGAGCTTAGTGATGTCACTGTTGCAAAATATGAGGATATTAGAAGTAATCTCAGCAGTGGCGTAACTACGGGGAGAGCAGGGGGTACAACTGGGCCAGGGTCCGCACCCCCGCTGGGCCCCCCGGCAGATCGCGTGCGCTGCACCCGGCTGGAGACGGCTGCAGCCGCAAAGAAAATGTGCACGGATGGGGGGCGGACGAGGGTGGGGGGGGCGGCTGCACAACCTGCACCAGGGCCCGCCCCACCTAGTTCCGTTACTGAACCTCAGAGTTCTATGACCTGTATAAAAATGGCCTTCAGCCTTGTGTTTTTATACGGTCATTGAATTCCTCGGTAACTTGTAATATCCTTATATTTTACAACAGGGGGTACTTTATTCACTATAGTATGTCTATGTTTCTTGTGATGCCAAGATACTTTTCGGGTGTTCATTTTATTAGGTAGATCAAGAACAGAACATTTACCAATGCAAACATTTGCTGTAGAAAAGTTTTGAAAGAAATCCACACTCTGTGGCAAGGATACATTTTTTAGGGGGGAATGTAATATTGGTTGCTAGCTCAAAACTCATTGGCAATTCATTCACAATGAAAGTGAACAATTTTACCTTTGCAAACACTCCACTTCTGTGGAAAAGCTGTTACAATTTATAACATCAGTGCTTAGCCCCTCCTTCCCATGCAGAAAGAGAACTCTTAAACATAGAAAATGGCATTTATTCATACTTTTTGAAGAAACAGGTTACTGTGATAGGTATATTAGTGGTTTATGTGTTATGTAGGCCTCTTTATCAAATTTTGGTTTGGAAGCTGGAGTTCCCCTTTAAATAATTGTTAAAAATGTCTCTTCTTTAAGGCCAGGCATGGGTATCAGCTAAAGCACTTACTCATGAATCTGTCAGCAACCTTAGTTATGTGTTCATGCCATGAAGCAAAAACACAAATGTGGAACATAGGGACGCTAATGTACATTAACCGTTTTCTAAACAAACAAAAACAATATGGGCTGTGTGGTGTGATATAAATAAGATTTAGTAGCTAGATCTACAGTGAGACCCAGTTTTTCAGCCAAGAGAAGCACATGATTCACTAAGTTCAAAGACAGCTATTTGTCTCAGTTGACAGAAATTATGATTTCCTAGACTTGTAGTCCAGTAGTGATTTCCCATCAGCATTAGTAAACTCATTTGATGTCTGTTACTCAGAAGTGTGCAAGACAGGAGCGTCTAAAAAGTAGATTGTGATTTACCAATTCGATTTCAGATAGTGATCAGTAGATAAATTGTTTCAAACTATAAATTCGTATCTGAAAGTGAAATCGCACAAATGCTTTGAGTTGACTGGCATAGAAGTGATAATGGCAGATTTAGGTGATTTTCACCATATGCGCTTTGCTATAAAAAAACGCAAACTCTCCTTGAATGCACTTCTGGCACAAGCTACCACCTTATTCCTATTGGAAAGAATGGCTTAGTGAGAGAGCCAGATGAGAAACGAAACATACTCCACAAAATACAGAAACAAAAAAAACCGTTGCTATTATAGCAAAAGACAAAATCTTTCAAGGTCATAAAAAAAAAGCAACAAAAACAAAAAAAGCAAGCTAGAGAAGAAGCCAGCGTGTCAAAGGGCTTGTCTAATTACTAAAAAACAATGGTTATTATGGTTAATATTGATGGAATTCACTCATGCATGTATGCCTAGGGAGGTTAGTTCAGTAATAGGCAGACCATTATTTCTTTTATTTATGAGCTCATTGACTTTGATGAGCATTCCGCTCTCATGGTCACAGTCTTTTCCCCTTCATGCAGTAAGGCCCAGGTGTGGACTATGATAAACGTGTGAGGCCTTGGTAATAAATAAGTTGAAAGTTCAGATGATGTATAACTGTAAATCACCAACCTCTCCCTAAAAGCCTAAACAGTATCCCATACAAGGATAAAACATCTTTGCCATATATTCAAACATTGATTAACGATGCAGCAGCGAAAGATATGAAACCGTAATTTGCATATTCAAATCATGTGCTGCTTGCTTTTGGTTTATTTGATTACAGGATACAAAAGACTCATGTCTTATGCCAACCTGAAGCCAACACCTGTTTTTAACTCTGAGACTTGCATGTCAAATTAAAGCTGCTTAAAATTTTCTATTTAGGGTTCCCTTTTAGGCTTTTTATGGTAATGTCTAATGATATTAAAACACACTTGATCCTCATCATCAATATAAACTATTTTAAGGTATTTAGAAACAGGCTAATTTATTTTTCAATATTTTTGCCTTTCAACCTGTTTTGTTTGCTGACCCAAAATGCATTATGCAACCTTTTTAAAACCAAGGCCACAATGTAATGCATTATAAAACTGCTGTTTCAAACCTTTGGTAATCGCTTTTAAAATTTTCTCCAATTGCACACTGCGTCAAGTGTCAAGTCAGACCCGATGGAAACTCATCCGAGTCGGCCATGTAGTCCTACCCTTAACTGTAGATTGTGGTGAATAATGTACCCCTTGCTAAAATTTATAAAGATATTAAAAGTCACCATGGAGTTGTGTGATCTGTATAAAAATGAGTGATTTATAATATCTTTATAAATTACAGTAGGGGATACATTATCAACTATATAAACATTGTTAGTGATGTCACCTTTATCATGATCTAGTATTTGTATAGTGATGATATGTTCCAAATCACTTTGCTAAAGCTGGCCATAGACTCAAAGATTTTACCTCAATATCGATCGTACGACCTCATCTCCCGACCTGTCACTAACCACTCAAACCAAATAAAGCAGTAAAAGAACAGATTAGCCGATGTTCTCACCATACAGCAATCGTACGAAAGTTTATGTCCAACCAAGCTCCAGATGAAAATCGTCCGATCGGCAATACATGCAGAGATATGATCGGCAGCCGACAGAAATTTTCTAACCTGTCCGATCGACTGAACGATAGGTCAGCATGGCAAGATAAATGTCGGGACACTCCACACACTATCCGAAAATCGTACGAATAGAGTATTTGTACGATCGAATCTGTGCGTTTATGGCCAGCTTAAGGTTATACATTGTTATTCATGATTCACATCAGTCTCTGTCCCAGTGATATCACTTGTCACATGACTCACTAACACTTGCATATTATAAGAAATAATGTCCCCCTATTGTAAAATATATTATATTGTAAATGAAATCAGTGGGCTTGTGCATTTTTGCCTTTATATGGTTACGGATCAATGCAGTGTAATATCCTAATGAACTTTTTTCCTATATAAGATTCTGTGAAGAATGGAAACTTTAATATACGTATATGTCAAAGTTACAGTATATTCTTTCATGTAATGGTTTGCAGTTTTACAGCATTTGTCTTGCTTTTGTGACTCTTTTTATTCCAGAAAACAGCTGAGAGGCAAGTAATATATCAACACAGCATAGAGGCAAATCATTCACAGTATGAATGGCCTTATTTGCAGTAATAAATACCTTCTACCTCTTTGGCCACTCTTTCCATTTCCAACTAAATTATGAGGAACATCAGATTGTTTTCATTCTATTTAGCTTCCAAATACCTTTTGCCACGTGGGAAGAAAAGTGCTAATTTAGTAGCTATGAACCAGCCAGATTGCTTTACTTATGTTCAACTGAGAAAGACGAGCCAAGAACTGCTGTTTTGGCGGGTGCAGAGGAATCACCTTTGGGATGATCGCCGAGAAGTGAAAACACACACAGATGATTTGCATGCTTCCTTTTGCTCAGACATTCTGATTCACTTCCACCTACATTTTATGCTAATGGACCTCAGTTCATCAGAGTTTATCTGGTAGGAAAATCCTTCTTTACTAATGAATGTTCTAATTAAATTCCTTAGATTACAGCAAACGGAATTGCATACCTCCCAACATTTTGGAAATAGAAAGAAGTACTAAAAGATTTGCCATGATGAGTGCTGCAAAATGATTTTCGCCACGCCCATTTTTGTGGCCACATTCCCTAATTACTATGTCCATTTTACAAAATTTGGCAGGTTATGAAATTTGAACACATTTCTGTGGTTTTTATGTGCTATTACAATTTTGCTAATGAAGGTGAATTGCCCTTTAAGCTGTGAGTCTAAAGGCCCCCATACACGGCCGATAAAAGCTGACGACAGACCGGCAGATTATTGGCCCGTGTGTGGGGCCATCCAACGGGCTTTCCCGATCGATATCTGGCTGATAGTTGGCCAGATCTCGATTTGGCAAGTTAAAAAATTCCGACCTCCTGTATCGGATGCATTATGATCCAATCGTTGGTCCCTAGGGACCACGGTCAGATCAGCGCTATATCGCCCACCTCAATGTGGGCATATCGGGGGGAGATCCACTCATTTGACGACATCGTTATCTTAAAGGTGGCCATAGATGTAGAAATCTGCTCGTTTGGCGATGTCGCCCCCATATTATGATGCATCTGATACGGGCGGTCGGATTGCGAGACCACATAAACGCACAGATGCGATCCAATGGGATTTTTTAACCTGCCCGATCGAGATCAAAATAAGAACTGTCCCGCAAAAAAATGGGACAGTTGGGAGGTATGGAATTGTTGTATATAACATTTTTGCTTGATTACATAAATCTATTTTTGCTCCATTACCTAAATGTGAAAATGAGATGGAGAATCCGTCATGTCTATGTATTAATTCACCTATTACTTATATTCTGCCTCTTTGGTTACAATCTAGCCCTTTGTGCTTTACAAGATCTTGTCTCCTAAGCAGCTGTCATATTGATATGTGCTTGGGACATGTACAGAAGCAGCTCAGTCAAGCATAGAATGAAAATACATATTTTTGTGGCTGCCTCACAAAAGCACATTACATACAATATGCTGAGATGTGCTTATGGCTCAGAACAGTTGGCAGTGCACAAAAATAATATTAATGTAACATAAAATCACATCAACATAACAGATAAATAATACAGTCAGAAAAGCATTCACTAATAATGGATGTACCTCAGCAAGCTCTTTTACCCCATTCAGCACTACAACTGCCAGTTTGGTTGGAAGCAATCACTTTGTGCCTCAATTTTTCAGTCCATACAACCCGAGATAAAAGGCCTAACCCTTCATAAAAGGCGCCTAAAATCTTCTTTCAACCTAACCTACAATGACATTTTAGTTTAGCCAGTTTAAGGGTTTTATTGGTTACACCACTGTAGACCACAGCAGAGTAGTTAAGATATGAAATCCAAGCAAGTAGAGATGAGCCAAATACATGGCAGTTATAAAACCTATAATTTTATGGAAACTGGATATTGTGAGAAATTGAAACGTGTAAAGAATTTATATAAAACAAAGGACAACCTGGGGGATCTCTAGACATACAGTAGATACAATATTATTTTCACTTGTATCAGTGCTATTACAATTGTATAAACAGTTTTGAAACAAACATCTACAGCAAATTGCAGCTTCTCTTTTTTTATAATTATTTCCTTCTGTGTCCTTCAGACCCACAGCCTACAAGATTTCTATAACTGGTTAATTTGGATTAGTCAGCTGGCCACAGACATGACAGTCTATATGCAGCTTTACCGGTGTGCCCAAGGGAATGTATTCTTACAATACCTTCCTGTAATACACCGGTTTAAATCTTGTCCCTCCATTTTATGCATGCCCAACACAACCAGTCAAACAGGTTTTGCTCTTTCTTTTACAATTCACGAAACATTGAAATTCAATCAGGCAAGAATTTTGTTAAGAGTATACACAACAAAGCCATCAAAGAGAACAGCATCCACCTATTTTCCCTAAGAAAATGTAGCTCTGTTTGATGTTACCTTACCTAACCTCAACTGTTTCAAAGGGGGCAGTAAAAGTATAATACATGCTCTCATGAAATAAAATATCATAATGTAACAATTAGAGGCATACGTGAAAAAGTTGTAGCCACAGGATCATTGTTTTCATACTCATGACCTAGTTAGGGGAATGTAGACCGTTTTGCTAATAGACAACAATTCAATCAGATCAAGGACAAGTTTGATTGATTTTCTCCAGATTGATAAAACAAGAGCAAATTTATTACATATCGGAGTGTTTTATTTAGATATCCAAATTTTACCTATGTTTAATATAAAATCTTGGATCTAAAACTAGGTGCAGGCCAGAAATGTGCAAAAGGGGAACATTTTAATTATCAGCTGCACAATGGAAACTGAACCTTGTGTTTTCTATACACACCTAACACGTCTCTTAAAATCATCCATCATTCCAACACTCAAAGGTCACGTTACTACCACAAAAACACATACTTTTTTTCCCCTGAAGATCAAACCACCTTCATTCAAGTCAAGGCATGCATAACTGTGTTCTATGAATGACCTAATGGTCATGTTTCCTTTATATTGGGGTTGGTCTAATATATCCCAGTGTTATCCCTTATGGTAGCATTGCTATTCTAATCATGATGTCTGTATATTTCTGAAACAACCCAAAGAGGGCATATGTTTGTAAATGGAATGTAAAACCCCATGATGAAACAGCACATAAATGAAATTGCTCCATTTACAACGAATTTCTTTCAGTTATAGCAAGTGCCACTTCTCAAAAGTGCACTACAGCAGTTACTTTATGTTTCTGGAAACCAGAAGTATGGGTAGCACTAAATAGCACATTATCAGCCAATTTGCGGCTCTTATATTTGTTTTTAAACTGCCTTTCCTATTTTCACACACATGCAGTATACAGTATAACACAATGTCCTTAAGATAAAGAAAGGCTTTTTTTACCACTCAATAAAATTGATTGTGGAGAAATATAAATATTCCAAAACCAAGGCATATGTTTTAAAAAGATCAGCTTGTTCTCATAACAATTAACAAGATAATAATTATTTTTAAATTTATTTGCCATTGAATGCAGTATCTGTCTGGCTGTATGGCTCCTGAAACCATGTAGAAGCCTGATTAACAGACCTGGAGGAAAAATATCTTTTGCTTGAAGAGTCAGAACCAGAGAAGAGAAAGGAATAAACAAATACTGCTGTTGCTTGCAATTACATTTACAATAACATTGAGACCACTGAATATCTGTAATGTTATGCATATTGGAATGTTGCTCAGAATTACATTTTCATCCGGTGGCATCTCATTTAAATGAATGGTGTGCATGAAAGAGGGTACAGCCTTCATTTGACTCAGTGGCCACCATTAAAGGAAAACTATACCCCTCAAACAATGTAGGCCTCTATAAAAATATATTGCATAAAACAGCTCATATGTAAAACCCTGCTTCATGTAAATGAACCATTTTTATAATGATATACTTTTTTAATAGTATGTGCCATTGGGTAATCATAAATATAAAAAATAAGGGCCACCCCTGGGATTGTAATATTCACGGTGCACACAAACAAACCAAACCAACCACACATGTTAGGTCACATGAGCCAATTAAAAGACAGAGTTCTGTCTTTTGCTTCCACACTTCTTCCTGTTACAGTTAGAGTTGAAGTATTTCTGGTCAGGTGATCTCTGAGGCAGAACACAGACCATCATGAAGTGGTGGTTCAAGGCAAGAGATGTAAAAAGGGCAATATTTACTTAAATATATATTCCAGTTTGATAAGATTCTTTAATATGCCACTTAATTTGATATAATCTGTTGCTTAAATATTTATTTTGGGGGTATAGTTTTCCTTAAAAAGGGCAAAAAGTAAGGGTACATGAAAAATGTATCCCAATGAATCTGACATACTCACACTGAGAAATATTTGAACTACTGTAAACTACAAAATAATTTGAGGTAGATCTGCCCTAGCCAGTAGCTTTATTTAGTTTAGATGATTTATAGTCAGATTTATTCTGCTTTTATAAATTTTAACAATCTTCCAGCACTAAATACACCTGTCTGTCTGTTCTCTGCATCCTCTGGCATTATGTAATCAGACATAAAAACATAGCACCAATGCTAGCTGCTGATATTAAATATCCATAAAGTGTATATGTGTTTTAAGTGGTTCATCTGTAAAAATTAGGGATGCACCGAATCCACTATTTTGGATTCAGCGGAAGCCACGACTCCTTCACGAAAGATTTGGGCGAATACCGAACCGAATCTGAATGCTAATTTGCCTATGCAAATTAGGGGTGGGAAGGGGGAAACATTTTTAACTTCCTTGTTTTGTGACAAGAAGTCACGTGATTTCTCTCCCCTCCCCTAATTTGCATATGCAAATTAGGATTCGGGTTCGGCCGGCCAGAAGGATTCGGCCGAATCCAAATCCTGCTGAAAAAGGCCGAATCCTGGCCAACCCCAAACAGAATCCTGGATTCGGTGAATCCCTAGTAGAAATAAGTCAAATCAACTGGACTTGCTGTGTTTTTTTTCCTTGAAGATGTTGACTAGTGAAACGTCTTCAAGGAAAAAAACACAGCAAGTCCAGTTGATTTGACTTATTTCTACAGATATACTATGACCTGCATGAATGAGAATCTTCACAAACATTGAAAAAAAAAAAGTGGTTAAGTTGGTAAATATGTAAGGGACATTGACATGTTTCTTGTTACTACATGTAATTGTTCATGTGTACTGGTTCGATTCCAGAAAATATAGGTAGGATGCTGGTACTCTGGTTTTATCCAACACTCCAAAAACATACAAGCAGCTTTACTAGCTCCTGATGAAACTGACCCCAGTGAGGGAATATGATAAGGACTAGTGGGAAGCAGACCAAACCAAATGCTGTGGAGCCTGACAAACTACTACATTTGCAAGTGGGAGATATGCCCATCTGCCCATCTGCCCATCTCTGATATTTATTGAGGGGATTGGGAGTGTTTTCTAAAATTGTGGGGAAACATTGGGGCAGATTAAGAAGGGGTGGGTTTGGGTTGGCAAGGGCATTCCTAATAGAGACCTTAGATTCCAAACTTCAACATGGCAGGGACTGAAGGGATAAACAAATCACTATAAACTACTGCATACAATTTGTTGGTGCTACATAAATAATGGATAGTAATGTCCATTGTTTTGTCAACTGCACTAGAATTGGGGCACTGTGTTTCTCCCAGTACATCATGAGCTCTAGTTGGTATAGGGATACAGGATCAAGTTGGGAAGGAGATCTACACTGGAAAGGCTGACTGGCACAATATTAGTGAGATTGAATAGTTTATCAGAAAAATAACCATGCCCTGTTTAAAAAAGACCACAATGAACATAAACACAACCATTTGTATTTATGGGCACGCATGCTTTTCAAATAACACTTACGTACAGTACAGTCACCTGCTTTAAGATGTCCAATAAAATCTTAAAATATGATTTTAAATGAAACCAAACATGTATCATTGCTACTGTATTCCCAGTCTGATATAGTAATTATGTCCTGATGTTGCCCTTCCTTTCTTTGTATGAAATATTGATCAGAATCAGAATGATTACGGCCTATCTTTTTTTTTGTACCACCAGACCCATAAATTAGTGTGGTTACATGCAAACACTAAAGATTTGTGCAACAATTTTCCACTTATGTCACATCTGTGCATCTTTCTGATTAAATGTGTAATATAATTTTATGATACAGCACCTTTAAATATGGACCCATAATAACAACACTGATAATCAGTCGTATCATCTTACACAGCCTTCTCTCCTAGATGGAATAACTGAATGAATATAAACCTTCAGATGTGGACACATTATTTCTTGAGTGTGGTTTGAATACAAAATATTCAGTTCACAAAACAACTTAATGTTGTGGCATATAAAGGGGTGGAAGGAAACTATCGATTATCATTGTCACTATTTCCTTAGTATATAATTATACAGTACACCAAATGATTTTTAAAGATAGCCTTCACGGTCCAATATTTTATTTTTAGTTCTCAAAAGTAAAGATCTTTTTGTTTTAAGGGGTACCAATAAAAACAGAAAATGTTCTCAAAGTAAACCGCTGCAACCAGCTCTGTATGTGTTGGAGGAGTTTATGAGGTTGTATATATAAGTACAGATACGTTTATGCAGCACAACCTCAGATGAACCTCTGGATGGTCTGTTCATAGTGTGTAAACACATATATAGATCTGGATATATTTATATAAAACCACCACCGTCCAAGAGCTTGTTATTATACAAGTTTTTTTCCTTCCCCTTGGTACTTTGCCTGTAACAGTGTCAATAAAAACAACAACATTCATTTGGCCAATGTCCCAGCAGCCTCTTAGTAGAGCACCTGCAGACGAAGGCAGATCTGCAAGGTACCTTACCTAACAAATGTTCTGTTTCTTGGAGACCTCAGATTCTGTGATATTTCACAGTCTGTAGCATTGAGAGATTAGCACCTGATGGGCCAACAGATACAATCAGCAATTGATGAAGCATTATAGACACGAATGACATCATTTCACTATTACAGTGCTAAATCTTAACCGATGGGTTGAGGTGTTTTCATTCTCACAAGCTTGGAGATAACCCTGCTAAAAATATGATGTAATATAATGAGAGGTGACTAAGTATGAGACAAGCTGTGAGCCCAAGAGTCCTCTGCTGTACTTGTATTCTGGTCAGTGATATAATAAAATATCCATAGCTTATTACGTTTCCAGGAGGTTTAACTCCATATTACTATTCAGTGCATTGTCAGTTACGACCATCTCATAGGATAGTATTCCTAACAGTGATATTGCTGGGAAAAACAGTTTTCTTTGTAGCAGATATATAACAAGAGTGACAGCGGATGAGATGGACTGCCTTATAGAGGGCCCTGTGGCACTGAGTGGATTTTTTTGTCGTGTTTCGCCTCTGAAATGACACCATTAGACTTGAATGGCGTTGCGCATAAAAAAAAGAGATGCGCGTAAAAAAAAAAATTGTCGTGCTTCAACAACATTTTGACGCCCATAGACTTTGATGCATTTTGCCGAATTTTTGCCAGCAGCGAATTTATGGCGAAGCAAAATGGGTCAAATTCGCCCATCCCTATGTGGCACCTTTAACCTTGTTCAATATCAGTATGCTTCAAAAACCCTAATATAAAAACTAGACCCTAAAAATGAATAAGGCTAAAATGCCATATTTTATATATTGAACTTATTGCACCAGCCTAAAGTTTCAGCTTTACAATAGCAGCAATGATCCAGGACTTGTCACAGGGGGTCACCATCTTGGAAAGTGTCTGTGACACTCACATGCTCAGTGGGCTCTGAGCAGCTGTTGTGAAGCTTAGGGGTCGTTGCAAATTATCAAGCAGAAAATGAGGTTAACCTGTAACATAAGCTGATGCTACAGGGCTGATTATTACATTCTGATGCTAGTTGCACTGGTTTCTGTGCTGCCATGTAGTAATTATCTGTATTAATTACTAATCAGCCTTATATTGTGACAGTTATATTCTATGTGTATTGTATATTGTGAGAGGGTCCCTAAGCTCAGTAAGTGACAGCAGCACAGAGAATGTGCAGTGAATCAGCAGAAAAGATGATGGGGAGCTACTGGGGCATCTTCAGAGGCACAGCTCTTCCCTGCTAAAGGGCTATGGTTGCCTTGGGCTGTTAAAGAGGTCCAATACATAATTGTCAACATGTCTAGTCTACTTCTTTAGTTAGTTTAAGTGTGTTCCATACACTATAGCCACACATAGAGCTTTCTCTGTTGGTGTTCTTCTGTTTAAAATGCTCACCAGAAAATAAAGTGCTTTCAAGTGTTTCACACGTAAGTCAATAGGAGCCAAAAGAGGCAATCAGAGGTGTTTCTCCGCCAATGGACAATCCATAATGAGTGACATTAGACTAAAAAGATTCTGCTCTGGGGCCCTATTACTCATAGTCACTCGAATAAAGTGAAAGAGAATCTGATCTATGCTTACTGTGTCAGGGAGAAGAGGGCTGAGGCCAATTACATTCTTCTGCTTGTTTGCTGCTAATTCACACTAATCACTTAACAAATTCACGCAGCCAAATATTTCCCATGCATTGCCAATTAATGTGTACATGAGAGTATGACCAGTGCTGTGTTTGTTAGGGCAGAATAATTGCAAAAGGGTATGTAATCTCCCAGGGAGTACACTGCATAAAGCATATCATTAGCGCTATATAAAGATTTGATGATGCCTGTGGAATTGTTGCTTTTTCTTTCTTTTTTCCGAAATAAAAACTGCCTGTAAATCGTTAAAGGGGAAGTACCGGTATATCTATTATTATAAATTGGGCTTTTTAAGTTATATGTCTTAATGTATTCAGTAAAGCATACTGGCATCAAATATTGCTCATAGTTATCTACATATATGCATGTTAATTGCTATAAATAAGTGCTGCCATACTGTATGTTCTGTTTATATGGCATTTTATGATTCATAAACGCTAATGAAGCAATGCCCTCCAAATTGTCATGAATTAAGCATCTCCAAGGCACATTCCCAATAATAAAACCTATATGTTGGTCCATACAAGCCCGTATCAGCAGGTTGCATATCCAAGATCAGCAAAGCCAGAAAAGATAAGAATTAGAACTCCAGCAGGTTAACTGCAAACCATTTATCCCAGGTAGTGGGGACAAAACACATCCAAGATCTTCTTCAGTCAAAAACAGTATAGGTTTGTGAATGAAATGCAATGCTCAATATACATATTTTTCTTGTTCTTATGTACTTTACTTCAGTTTAGGATTGAAACAGTTATCTGGTTGCTAAAGTATCACTTACCCTAGTAACCAAGAGCTGGATGATAAATAGGTCTGCAAAGAAAACTGATTTCTGCTCAATCATATGCATTGATAGCTGTGATTCCACTGGACACACAGCCATTATTACATCATCAGTACAAATGAAACAAGTGGCCCTTTCTTATCTAGGAGAACACATTCCATAACTTTTAAGATTTGGGTCCATCCTGTTTGGGTTTCTGGCTCTGAACTGCAGCCTTGTCATTTTATATTTAGTATCTGAATTTGTGTCAGACGCATTCCACAAAGTAATTGTCCTCCAGGGAAAAGTAGTAGTTGTGAAACGCAAACAAACCTTACGAAAACAAGGTAGTGACCCATGTTACCAACAGAGGTTATGAAAACATAAATGTAGTTAGTGTCTGAACTTTATTACCAGCAAATAAACATAATGCAAAACTCTAGCACACCAAGTGATAATTATCATACCAAATGACTTGTAATAAACCAGAGAATAAAAAAAAAAAATCACTTTAGTTGGCCAGTTTGTAGCACAACAAATCTCCTTTTGTCGTCTATTGATACAAGTAGCAAATTCCTAGGTAAGTCTATAGTGGTAGAAGATGAAAAAAACCTGAGAAATATACAAATCAGTTTCGATGTCACAGTGCTCTACAATACAAAAAAAACGTCCAGAGCACTAGTTTGCTAAAGCAGTCAACAAACACAGGAAAATCTTTTGTCTGAAAAGAAATAAACTTGTAACCGAAACTTGTTACTGAGGAAATGTATAGTAATCAGAACGAGAAGAGGCTGTTGGTCCCCTGTCACAGTAAAGAGATCCTCACAGCACTGATTTGCTGCTTCACGACTATGACAAATGGAAGTTAGACAGAACACTGGTTCACATACTGTATAAGGGTCTTCAACTAAACACAAAATAACTCTGACATGTTGTCTTTACCAAAGTGAACCAGCTGATATTTTTCCCCTATGGGCAAACAAGCTAAACAGCAGTGAGTTTATGGGTAACACCTGGGTTTTTTTTATACACAAAGAGGGTGTCACGGTCAGCACCCTAAATCCAGAACCAATGCTAAGCACCCTGTTCACGGCTCTTGCTTCTGCCTTTAACAGCCGCCTTTCACCTCGGGAGGAGCCCTCGGCTAATCGGATGCCGCCAGGTCTTAATAAGAGAGGTGCCAAGCTAAGGGTTCTGGACAAGCAAAGAGGAACAACGGTAAAGCAAAGTCTTTTGGGCAGAAAGTCTCAGTGCAAGGAATAAACAGAAGGCGTAGTCAATCAGGCTGAGTCGGGAGTACAAGCGGAATCAGACAGGCAAGGGTCAAACCAGGAGATCAATCAGAAGGGATGGGTAAATAGAAGAGTCGGTTTACCAGTATTATAGAAGTCAGGAACGTCAAAACAGGCAGGGGTCATAACAGGTATGAGATATCAGACAGAATACAGGCTCAGAAGCACCAGGAAATCACTAAAAAATTATCCTATAATGGGCAATCCCAAAAGACAAACTGTCTCTTTAAATACCTTTGAATTTCGCGCCATTGCCAGCACCTATAATTACAGAAGATGCGCGCACCCTTAGTGTACCGGTGCAGAGCAGCGGCATGGCGGGCGTCCCCGCCGCACCGCTAGATTACCAGGGCGGTAAGTTGTTATAGAGGGCAGGCACAGAATTAAATATTGGTTCTTTGTTGGCCTTGATGTAAATGAGGTGCAGTAGGATTGATTCATAGGCCCAGCTGCTCCTGCAATAGCCTAATAATTTGAATGTCATTTTACTACTGCACATAAGTCATATATTTGACTTCTTACTCCTCAACTAAACTTCTCCATGCAGTTGTATTGTTTGGTGCTCTTTTTAGTAGTGGTCTTTCAATGTATGGCTTAAGGTTTTATACTTTTTTATATTTTATAAATAAAGTATTTTTTACTGTCATATTAGTCTGATGTGCAAAATTGTTTATTTTCCATGCAGAAGGAACTTCTCCTGAACTTTGTTTATAGAGAGAGATTGAGACCATAAAACAATGTTACAATTGTTATTCCTCTGAACAAAGCAGAGTTCCCCAAGAAAATGTTTGTTCCTGGATACCATCTAAACATACCATATATGTTGAAGACTAATGAATAATTTCTAGATACAAAAAGATGACTTATGTTGCCATTATCTCCATTATTATTCGTATTCGTGTATAAAACAATGATCGTTGCAGTCTCTGTTTTTGAACAGAAAGCTAATTACCATTTTCCCAGCATGCCAGATGGTATACCATGCATGCCAGTGCTCAGCACAGGTCTATATTCTGTTTTCCATCACTTACAATACCAGTGAGCATTTGATGTTCAAGAGGTGGGATGCCTGACACATCTGTCCTGGGTCTTATTCAGAATACACAAAGATTCTTAATAGCTAAACACAAATTCTACTGAAAAGTTAATGTTTGTCATATAGTGTCTCGCAACAGTCACGCAGTCACAGGAATAGCAAAGTGAAGGACCCGAAGATTACTGAAGTGCCGGAAGATGGCACCCATGAACTCCGATGCCCTAAATCTGCACCAAGGGGTAAGTAAAGAGTTAGGGGCATTTAACAGGGGTAGCAGCTAGGCTGGGAGGGGGCAAGGATGGGGGTCTTTGTAGGGTAGAGGGGTTGGGGTTTTTTTCATTAAGGGTTACGTTCTCCTTGAAGTGAGTTTTAAAATAGGCCCTGGCATTTCAAGTACACAGAGGCCCAAACAAACCCCTACGAGCCCAATAAATACTGTCTATGGGATTTTACTGTAGCCCATGTAGCATTTGCCAGACTCTACAGATTGCCAGAACAGCAATGGCCGAAGTTACAGGCTGCCTAACATTTACCTAATAGGCCCTTATATACATAATAATAATACTGGTGCAGGCATGTTTCCTGCAGCAGTTTTTGGTTTGGTACAGCCTGTCACTTATAGGATCTGAACTGGTCACTTATTGAAATGCATGGACTGCACAGCATCAATCAGGGGTTATCATGCCACTGTAGTATGTAGAAAGCAGATTACAGAAAAGTTGATGACTATAGAAACAGGCTTAACATATCAAAATCCTCAGCTGTAACTCTCTGCTTAACCCCCTTTTCTGACCCTCGACAAATGTGGAAAAATATGGAGCCGAGAAAGCCAAATGCTGGCGCAAAATGAAAAGATTCTCCAGATCCGCCTCTGTACACAAACCCTCTCCACTCCCTTTGGTGCAAGTAAAATATTTCTCTGTCCTGAATGTTTTGCTGTCACACTTCATGAAGTGAGAGAGAATGAATGAAGTGGTCAGACTACACATGAGTAGAAGAATGCAGCCTAGTCAGGCACATTATTCCAACTGATAACTGGGAAGTAATAACAACAACAATCTGTACTGAATTCCTCAAGGACCCATAAGAATATAGTTAAACAATTAAAGCTTCAGATGGTGTAAATTCTTTCTGGCACTCTCACCCTGGTAGCAGGCATCATATCTACTGTAACAAAAACAATCCTGAATACATGCTAATCTTTTTTCTATATAGAGACTAGATAGATTATATCACAACAACTCACACCACATGAAGAAACGATTTTTACCCAAAAATGAAAGTTAATTAAAGCTGCATAATTGACATCTGCCCCCTAATTTCCTGGTAAGTTCTTTCATGGGAATGTACCTGTTTTAAAGTTTACAGACTTACAGTAATCCACAACTGAACAGAAGAGTTTTGAGTACCTACCAAAAATCAGTTTACTGTGTCTGCTCTCAGCATAAAGATATTTGAAAGAGGAGTTGATCATCGCCATTATGTTTGCATGTTACAGATGGTATATATGGCACCCTATTCCACTATTTAAATCTATTCTCATATGGGGCTAAGTGCCAGCAAATGTTGACTACTATGGAGCCGTCTTTAAGGGAGTATGAGCCACCTAGCACCAGGGTGGTTAGGGTAAGGCAAAAAGAGCTTTTGCCTTGTGAAGGCATATTGATAAAAATTTTAAGGCTATATTGGTTTGATATTTCCAGTATATAAATCTCCAACCTGAATACCTCCAAGTGCAGACTGAACCCCACAAAGTCCCTTAACCCATCACTAATATGGACAGCTCTAATTGGAATACTGTGTTTTACTGATTTTGGGTGCTGTCTGTTTAATCTACACACCAGGAGAATCTGACTCTGGCACGTTAACCTGGTAAATAAGGTTAACCTTAGCATGAAAGTTCAGGACTATCAGCAGATCGATCCATTTAATTTTATACCCCACTGCTCCAGCTCCATAAATATTTCCTTCATTAACCAGTCACCACATAATTGCTAATAATATTCCTTGTGGATGCCAGGAAATATATAACACTGCAAGTATCCAAAGGGTTACATAACAAGCATGGGGGGGGGGGGGTGCTCAGTGAATGGAAACATCCTGGGATATATAATTGGCATCATAGAATGATAAAGATTATATATATTTGGTGCTACTACTCAGCTGTCAGTTGTCAATATTCCTGTTCTAGAACATAAATCATTATTCCTGTTGTCAGGTGTATTTTCCATGTCAGCAGAATGTAAATGATGTGAATTATGCAAAAGAATGGCAAAATGAATAACACATATCTCGGCGTGTAACCCTTCAACAGTCAGTCTGGTGCTGCTTGCATGCATACCATAATAACAGCATTCAATGGGCACTGTCACAAAAGCCTCGACAGAACGACCCACGTCCTCCCAGCAATGCAGCCTCGCTGTTTGTAGTCTTCACAGTGTAGCTAGGATATGATACTACAAACAAGGGATTCCGTATATTATTACCTAGTATAGCTCTGACACTGGGGAGTCTGTAAATGCAGCACTAATGGCTTAACAAAACTCTGTGGCCGACAGGGACACTTGTATCTGTGTGTTACCTGAGAGCCGCCTAACAACACATACCTGTACATCCATCAAAAACTTAAATACCATTTATATGGAAACTTTCCAAGAACAGCAGAAATAAATGTTGCTTCACTTACATTTCAGGATATAATGACAACACAACACAACTGAGGTTAAAAGAAGATTTGTGACTTTCTATGTAAAATACCTGTTGGTTAGAATTTTCTATATAATACGATCAGGGCTGACACAAGTTAGGATTGTGACAAGAGGGTTTCGGAGCACTAGCACATAATAAAGGATGTATTATATGCAGGTAGGACCCTGTAAGGGAATATTCCACCACTTCACCATTAGCATTTATATCAGTTAGTGATCTAAACTGAGAATAATAGTTATGTTATGAGGAGAAGACATGGAATATAAACAGTTAAAACTGGTCTCCAATCTCTGGTGCCAGTCGTGCATTATTACCCCCGATAAGCAGCGTCAGTTGTGATATTAATTATATAACCTGTGGGCTGCCTTTGAGGAGGCATATAGTAAAGGAATCACCTTATTTTGTCTTTCTGCTAAACACAGCGATGCAGTGACCTGAGTTCCCCTTATCCCCAATCCTGTCAGCAGTCCCAAAGCATAGTGCTGTCTCCCTCCCTTCTACCCCTAAATCCCGCTGCACCAATGACAGGACAGGAGACTGCTTGTGCTGGTCAGTTAGTTTCACCCCCTCCACCCTCCTGCTGCTGCTGCTGCACTCACCAGAATGGAAGGAATCAGAGCAGAGCACCAGTGCTGAGGGGAACAGCAGGATTCTCAATGAAATTGTCCAAATATCCATCACCATGGCTGGGCTGGAGATGTGGCTGGAGGAGGGGAGTGACAGGTTTGGGTGCGGGATCCCCACTGGATGTAGCAGGTTGCTAATTTCCTCAGCTCCTAGCAGGCTCTGACTGGGCTTCAGGGGATGCCTTATATTCTCGGCTGTTGTTACGGATTGGACTGAGAGTGAGGGTGTAGGATAAGGGGAACCCTACAGACGTTTCTCAGCAACTGCAGTCAGTTCCAAATAACTAGAAGGGCTTGAAGGGACTGGGTTAGGGATCCTATTACCAGGATCATGTGACAGGATACATACTAGTGAGAGACAAATGTTTTTTTTTAACTGACTTATAGTAAGGAGCGATATCATAGACTGAACAGAGAGAAGGCAGCAGAGTCCTTCAGTACAAGGAGTCAGTGTGTGACAGGAAAGTGCGGGAAAGCGAATGAGCTGAAGTTGGTTTCTTATTCGACCTGTTTCTTATTCTTCATGCACTGAAGTTGGTTTATAATTCATTCAGTGAATAAGTATCTGAATGAAATGACCTTGGGCCACGGATTAAAAAGTATATATTTACAGACAGACTTGCCCTACACAAACTACAGCTTGTTTCGGCTTGGCCCAAAATAGTTTTGGGAATGAAAAGTGGCACCAAATTGACATTAGTTTCTCGTTCAGTCTGGTGAATGAGTAACGAATGCTTTAAAGGGTTAAATGACTTAGGCCACCGATTTCAAAGCATATATGCACAGAGAGGGATGCCAGCTGCCAGGCGCACTTGGATAATTATTGTAACAATTTAAAATACGCAAATAAGTAATTGTAACAATTTAAGATAAGCAGGTCTCTTGGGGAAACTGTGACTAGCTAGCTTCATTAGCAAAACTGTAATAACACATAAAAAAACCACAGAAATTTGTTCACACTTTTATAACCTGTCCAATTTTGTAAAATGAACATGTTAATTAGGGGGTGTGGCCACAAAACAGGTGTGGTCAAAACAGCGATAAGCACACCAAATCTTTTTGGCCCTTTTTCTCTTTCAAAAATTTTGGGAGGTATGCATCCAGGATGGTATGGGGGGGCATATGTGGACATGACATAGGGAACCAGCACATCTGGGAAGGCAAAATTAATGCTAAATGATATATACAGGTTTTGGAGGAATCTATGGTGCCATCCAGATGACCCGGTCTGGTTTAGGGAATGCTGTGCTTATTTCAGGAAGAGAATGCCAAACCCTGTTGCACATATGACACCAGCATGGCTTCATAGTAAAAGAGCCCAGGTGCTAACTGCCTGCAGTCCTGACCTGTCACCCACTGAACCCCTCAACGCTTTGGAAATGTGTGCAGTGCATGACCGGCCTCACCAAATCATTTTTGAGGGAGGACCACCAGACTGCTAGTTCTGCCACTGCAGATGTGTATAGTACAAATCGTTGGCCCGGTGCCAATTAACACTATTAAAACACCAGTTACTCGTGTAAACCTGCAGAATTGCCATACTGCCCACATCGATGTCACTCTTTAAGTAATTTAACTACTTGAGCACCCTGTTACATATTCAGATAGTTAGAACTGCAAAGAGTCCACCCTTTGAGATGTTCCTTTTTGTCTAATAAATTACTTTTTATTTGCATCATACTTTGGAGTGAAGTCTGGTTTTGTGCCAGCCTACAATTAAATCGAAAATGTATGAAATTACCTCTCCAAGCTGAAGGTCTGGGTCTTGAGCACCTGGACCCCCTGGTGATATTGGTAAGTGTACCTTACTGTTCACAAGTGTACAATACTGGACATTTTCCCCCTCCCCCCCTTTTTTGATAATGTAGAACTGCACTTTGATGCCACTTTTCCTGCCCAGAACCATGTCAGGCCAGACTGGAATGGAGTGCATACAATGTGGGGCATCCCTTCCTGCAAATATCTCATTTTAAATCAGTGGCCCAGAGTCATTTAATCCCTTCAGCACTTCTGTTACTTATTCAAAAATGCAGAATTGCAATGATACCCGTGTTAATTCCTCTTTTCCAGTCCAGAACCGTGTCAAGCCAGACTGGAATGTGGTACATACTGTGTGGGGTATTTCTTCCTGCAAATATATAGGTTCAAATCAGTGGCCTAAATTCATTTAACCCCTTTGGCAATTGTGTTACTTTTTCAAAAAGACTGAATTCCAAAGATTCCCACTTTAATTCCACATGTCCTTCCCAGAAGCTTTTTCAGGCCAGGCCTGAATTGGGTGCATACAGTACAGAGCATCCCTCTCTGAAAATATCTAGTTTTAAATCAGTGTTCCAAAGTCATTTAACCCCTTCAGCACCCCTATTGCTTATTCAAAAAGGCAGCATCGCATTCTAATTTTCCTGCCCAGAACTATGTAAGGGGGTGCATACAATGAATGGCATCCCCCTCTGCGCATATATACTTTGAAATCAGTGGTCCAAAGTCATTTAACCCCTTCAGCACCCCTGTTCTTATTCAAAAAAGACAGAATTGCAATGATGCCCACTTTGATGCCACTTTTCCTGCCCCGAATGCTTTTGGGCCAGACTGGAATGAAATGGATTTTATTTGGGGCCCCCCTCTCTGGGCATATATATTTTTAAATTGGTGGTTGGAAGTCATTTCATCCCTCCTGTACCCCTGTTACCCCTGCTCACTTTGATGCTACTTCTCCTGCCCAGAATGCTTTCGGGCCAGGCTGGAACCTAACCACCTAATACTTTGAAATCCGTGACTCAAAGTCATTTAAACCTTTAAAGCATTAGTTACCTATTCACCAGACTGAATAACAAATGAATGCCTCTTTGGTGCCACTTTGCATGCCCAAAACCATTTTGGGCCAGGCTGAAACAAGCTGTAGTTTATGTAGGGCAAGTCTGCCTATAAATATATACTTTTTAATCCGTCACCCAAGGCCATTTCATTCTTTAAAACATCAGTTACTTATTAACTGACTGAATAAAAAAACCAACTTCAGTGCACGAAGAACAAGAAACTGGTCGAATAAGAACCCAATGGAAAGCACTGATCTCTGTCCCTGCCTGCCGCTTTCAACACAAATGGCTGAAACTCAAATTGAACTAATCAAAACGCAAAATCCTTTTCTATATATAGCAGCGTGTGAGAGGATCAAAGATTGACCGTAAGGGGCACAATCACTCCTGTCACTCAGCCCAAGTGACAAATGAATCAGGAAGTCACACCTCACACATTAGTATATTTAGATTCAAGAGTCAGGCATTTAGGATTGTATACACTTAAACATCAGATCAAATATTCCCAAACCGTACTCACCTGACTCAGCAATGTGCAGTTTTATTTGTGATCCCAGCAATGTGTCAAGTGAGTGCTATTTGGGAATATTTCATCTTATGTTCATATTACTTCTACAAGTAGCAGAAGTACCAAAAACAGCATCAGGTACATACGGTTTGTAATTGGGCTCCATACACCCAGTATTGTGTTGTTCTGGATTGATTTTGTTGCTTCACTTACACATCAGTCCAATACACATAGGGGCAAATTTACTAAAGGGCGAAGTGGCTAACACTGGCGTAATTGCGTAATTTAGTTCTAGTGAAAGAGCGTTACTATGCAAATTCACTACGTTTTCGATTTTACTGAATGATACCTCTATTGCCAGACTTGCCTTCAACACCTCAGACCAGGCAAAGTGCAATAGAGTAGATAGGACTTGGTCCAAAAAAAGTTGAAATTCTTTTCTAAGTCCCAAAAAACGCTGGAGTCTTTTCCTTTTTACAGGGTGATAGGCTGAAAAAGATCGTAAATTTTTTTTGGGGTACCCTCCTTCCCCCCTACACTTCCTTACATATGGCACATAAACTATACACTGGGATCATGTGTAGGGCAATATAACAACTCTATTTTCTTTTATTAAGGTTCCCTGGGCTTGTGTAGTGTAATGTATTTGCTGCAACATATACGTCCATAGAAATGTAACTTCCTGCCGTATTTAAATTAACTAACGCTAGTGCAACTTCGCTATGCCTGTCGTAGTAATGCTAGCGCAACTTCGCCAGCGTTTGGCGCTGGCGACGAAACTTTGCAACTTAGTGAATTAACGTTGTCTATGAAAAGTTGCGCCTGGCAAAGTGTGGCGAAGGCGGCGAAGGCGGCGAAGCCGTCGCCGGCAAATTTTCGCCTGTTAGTGAATTTCCCCCATAGTCTGATGTAATTTGAACAATACGAGCCTTTATTCAAGTGTTTTGGAGCATGCAGAATTTTCTAGCATTTGACACATGTTGCAGGTAATATTTGGGCACTGGAATGTATCAAAGTGGGTAGTAGAAGTACGTTAGCATTTGTATGTACTTATTCTTGCATATCTATAAAGGCATGCACACTCTCTGTGTCTACTTAGCCTTACAGAAAAGCACAATGTGACAGAAAAAACGAAGAGCTAATTTACAGCTGTAATTGTGTTTGCACAAATTTCCCCACTGTCAGTTGCACATTAATCGCCATTCAGTAAAGGTGCTTGCATCAAAATGCACTTTTTGCACTTCTGTATAGTTGCGCCCTGCGCTATTCAGTGCCTTCTGTTCTGAATTGAGGGCAGTATTGATGCAGAGGAACCCTTGAGCTACAGCCACCTCTGGACCAAGTGGTAGCTCCATGGTTCCCTCAGTGCATTCATGCAGCAAACACCGGAAATGATGCCAACTGGACTTGGACAAGTTTCAGGACAATTGCATCCCATTTAAAGCAAAATGTGAGCACAATTGCATCAGGTGCGACACCCACTTGTGACCACAATGGTGTTGTAATTCTGGGAAAAAAATCTGCATTATAAGTGCGTGAAATTGCACTTTGTTACTGCACTTGAAGATTTAAATAAGCCCAATAGTATCCCTCTATGCGTTATATCACACAATAGCTGTAAACTCAATAGTCATAAAGAGGAAAAGACACAGTTTGCTAATTACATTCATGAGCAGGTACAAAGATTACATCATAGTTACATAGTTACATATAGTTACATAGTTAAATTGGGTTGAATAAAGACAAAGTCCATCAAGTTCAACCCCTCCAAATGAAAACCCAGCATCCATACATACACCCATCCCTACTTTTAATTAAATTCTATATACCCATACCTATACTAACTATAGAGCTTAGTATCGCAATAGCCTTTGATATTATGTCTGTCCAAAAAATCATCCAAGCCATTCTTAAAGGCATTAACTGAATCAGCCATCACAACATCACCCGGCAGTGCATTCCACAACCTCACTGTCCTGACTGTGAAGAACCCCCTACGTTGCTTCAAATGAAAGTTCTTTTCTTCTAGTCTAAAGGGGTGGCCTCTGGTACGGTGATCCACTTTATGGGTAAAAAGGTCCCCTGCCATTTGTCTATAATGTCCTCTAATGTACTTGTAAAGTGTAATGTCCCCTCGCAAGCGCCTTTTTTCCAGAGAAAACAACCCCAACCTTGACAGTCTACCCTCATAATTTAAGTCTTCCGTCCCTCTAACCAATTTAGTTGCACATCTCTGCACTCTCTCCAGCTCATTTATATCCCTCTTAAGGACTGGAGTCCAAAACTGCACTGCATACTCCAGATGAGACCTTACCAGGGACCTATAAAGAGGCATAATTATGTTTTCATCCCTTGAGTTAATGCCCTTTTTTATGCAAGACAGAACTTTATTTGCTTTAGTAGCCACAGAATGACAATGCCCAGAACTAGACAACGTGTTATCTACAAAGACCCCTAGATCCTTCTCATTTAAGGAAACTCCCAACACACTGCCATTTAGTGTATAACTTGCATTTATATTATTTTTGCCAAAGTGCATAACCTTGCATTTATCAACATTGAACCTCATTTTCCAGTTTGCTGCCCAGTTTTCCAGTTTAGACAAATCACTCTGCAAAGTGGCAGCATCCTGCATGGAACCCATAGTTCTGCACAATTTAGTATCATCTGCAAAAATAGAAACAGTACTTTCAATGCCCACCTCCAGGTCATTAATAAACAAGTTGAAAAGCAAGGGACCTAGTACAGAGCCCTGCGGTACTCCACTAATAACACTGGTCCAATTAGAAAATGTTCCATTTACCACCACTCTTTGTAGTCTATCTTTTAGCCAGTTCTCTGTCCAGGTACAAATACTATGTTCCAGGCCAACATTCCTTAATTTAACCAGTAACCTTTTGTGTGGGACTGTATCAAATGCTTTAGCAAAGTCTAAGTAAATCACATCCACTGCCATCCCAGAATCGAGGTCTCTACTTACATTCTCATAAAAAAAAATTAAGTTAGTCTGGCAAGATCTATTACGCATAAAACCATGCTGGCACAAACTCATAGTATTATGATTTGCTATGAAGTCCAGTATCTTATCCTTTATTAACCTTACGAAAAGCTTTCCTACCACTGACGTCAGACTAACTGGCCTATAGTTTTGAGGCTGAGAACGGGATCCTTTTTTGAATAGCAGCACCACATTAGCAATTCGCCAGTCTCTCGGCACTATGCCAGATCTCAATGAATCCTGAAAAATTAAGTAAAGAGGTTTGGCAATCACAGAGCTAAGCTCGCTAATTACCCTGGGATGAATACCATCTGGCCCTAGACCTTTGTTAATCTTAACATGTTCTAGTCTCTTTTGAATTTCTTCATGTGTGAACCATGCATCATTAGTTGTATTACTAGAATTGGGACTGTTAAGAAGGAAACCTTCACTTACTGGTTCCTCATTTGTGTAAAAATATGAGTTCAGCTCTATACCATATATTAATTCAGGGAAGCAATGTTCAGAGGGTACAGTTATTTATATCTGTACCCTTTCAAGGGATTCTGAAAACATGTTTTGTTTCAACAAAACACATCAGTTAACAGTGCTGCTCCTGCAAAATCCTTCTCTAAAATCCATTTTTCAAGAGAGTTAACAGATTTTTTTTATATTTAATTTTGAGATTTGACATTGTGCTAGACATGTTCTTAGTTTTTCCAGATGCCCTCAGCCATGTGACTTCTGATAAACTTCAGGCACTCTTTACTGCTGCTCTGTAAATTGGAGTGATATTACCCCCTCCCTCCCCACAAGCAGCCTATCAACAGAACAATGGGCAGGTATTAAGATAACAATTTCCTGGCTGGACTGCTAAACATGCTCCCAAGCTAGTGGTAGATATGAGAATAGCACTCAATAATAAAACACCCAAGTCTGGCCATGACTGCCCCAGTTACATTGAGTAGGAGAAACAATAGCTGATCTGAAAGCTGTTCCATTATGAATTGCTGGCTTTTTTTTGCAAGCATAGGATCAATGACCTGAGATGGCGGCCTACCTACCAATATTACAACTAAATAAAATACATTTATTGGTTCAAATATAACATTTTAAATGGTAGAATGACTTATTTGCAATCTACAGAGCAATGTACTAATAAAAATGACACCATAAAAATGACAGAATCCCTTATTATATACTGTGTTTATTTAAAGTGAAATTGATAGAAAACTAAAACTATTCATAAAACTGGCACATTTAATTTCCATAAAAGCATATGTATATTTTGTGTAGTTTCATAACAGACACAGATATCTTCATCATTAGAACTTTTGTGGGTTGACATTTGTACATTGCAGTGAACGCCATTTACAGGCTGTCAACAGATTAGTGAATAAACCTTTGAAACCTTACATGTTGGGACAGTAGCTATTTTCCCATTACTATATGTTCTGTTAGAACAAGATAATTAGGAGCAATGGGTGTGATATATGCTTTGTTACTGGAAAAGTGGTATATTTATTCCAGTCTACAAGGTTATAATTCACCATTGGTAATTTTATTTCCTTTTAACTGGCAATTATTTCACACACCCTTACAGCAATGAACATGTTACTCCAGCACTTCCCAGTTCTGCAGAGAAAAATTACTGTAATACTACATGAAGATTTTGGGTGGTGCCCAGTGTAATTAATGACCAAATTCCAGGGTTACATGCTCTTGTGTCACCTATTATCAGCTATAGTACTTAACGGAAGGTGCTTTCTCACTGGTACTTGGGAACAGGTTTATCTGCCTAGAATCAGCCTTGTTCCACAATGGTATAAAGGGCTGGGATGCTTAAGTGATTAAATGCCTCTTGAAGGTTTGCACTATTTCTTTGAACTCTTCAATTACAAAATATTGGCTCATGCTCCCTATTTAGACTTCATTTGCCTACAATTAAAGGGCAGTATCACAAGTCTGGAGGATCCTCACTGCCATGCGCTCACTTAATTTTGAAGTGAGCTTGAAAAGGTCTCACACTTGCAAGGTCAAAGATTGGTGCCTGCTTAAATAGTTTGGCAAAAGTAAGATATTTCTAGTGGTCACTTGGGACCAAATTTCCTCCTTACTGATTCTCAATAAAAGTGTCATTTACTGACATGACAAATCACAATACATGGTCAACCAATTCTTAATAGATTAAAGCTACTTAACCAAAATGCAGTGATATATTTATCAAAAAGTGAAGTTAGAGATCACCACAGTCCTCTAGAGTGAAATTCCACCACTCTCCATTCATTTCCATGGGATTTTTAAAAGAGTATTTATCAATGGGTGAAAGTGAATGTTATTTGTTTATAAATACGCCTATCAAAATCCCACAGAAATGAATGGAGAGTGGTGGAATTTCACTCTTGAGGACTGTGGTGATCTCTAACTTCACTTTTTGATAAATATACCCCAAAGTGTTGTCCCTGGTTTCAGTTTGTGTTTAAAGGAGAACTAAATCCTAAAAATGAATATAGCTAAAAAGGCCATATTTTATATACTGAAGTTATTGCACCAGCCTAAAGTTTCAGCTTCTCAATAGCAGCAATGATCCTGGACTTCAAACTTGTCACAGGGGGTCACCATCTTGGAAAGTGTCTGTGACACTCACATGCTCAGTGGGCTCTGAGCAGCTGTTGAGAAGCTAAGCTTAGGGGTCGTCACTAATTATCCAGCAAAAAATGTAATATAAGCTGATGCTACAGGGCTGATTATTAAATTCTGATGCTAGTTGCACAGGTTTCTGTGCTGCCATGTAGTAATTATCTGTATTAATTACTACTCTGCCTTATATTGTGACATTTCTATTCTATGTGTACTGTATATTGTGAGCGGGTCCCTAAGCTCAGTAAGTGACAGCAGCACAGAGCATGTGCAGTGAATCAGCAGAAAAGAAGATTGGGAGCTACTGGGGCATCTTTGGAGACACAGATCTTTATTATTAAAGGGCTGTGGTTGTCTTAGGCTGGTACAGAAGCACAAAACATAATGTACAACATTTCTAGCTACTTCTTTATTTAAGCTTTAGTTCTCCTTTAAACTGGGTGTTGATCCAGTTGTTACTTAACAGCTGGCACTGTATACAGATGATTTTTATTTTGTATTTTGAGACCAATGGTATAAGAATAGCAAAATATGATCACTTGGCCCCAGTAAACAAGCCCACTAGCTAGTTTGGCACATAATATCTAAACAAGAGCAAGGGACTTGTCCTAAGGGCTTTAGGAGTTGTTTGGTGTAAATGCTTAGAATTATAAACCTTGTTTTGCTGTCCTATATATTCATAGAACCATAGTTAAATGAAAATGTTAGCTGGACAAACACACATTTTTTTACACATACACATATACCTGACTTCACCTTGTCCCCAACTCTCCTTGTTCCATTGTAAAGTGATGTATTATGGGAATTAACGTCCATAACAGGTGGTCCACAGGTTCTTTGAATAACAGAGGGAATTCAGGTTACAGAATCCAGTGTTTATAGATGTTTTTACATTAGCTCAACTAATGAGCATGTCAAAAAAGGGGGCATATTTTCTGTATTAACATTGGGTGGGGGCAAAAAATGATCGGGGGTCCAAAAAGCAGGGTACAATCCTTAAAATAATCTAAAAACTCTGCCTCCATTCTCATCCTTCTCTCAAAAATGCCATAGGCCACATCATACTAGACAGAGAAAACATGGGATCTGATAAGGATAACTCAGTGCAGAGTTGTTTTTAGGAGATCATTATGGGGCAGTTGTGCAGGGCCCCTGCACACAGAGCAGCTGCACAGTTATAGGTAATAAACTTAGGTGCAATAGGGCAATATGGTGGAACGAAGGATACGTGGCATCAGTAGTGGAGCATTCAGTTGTTGTTGCCTCCCAACCTCTATTTTGCCTTGGGCAGCTGCTACTGCAACTAAAGAGAGGACTGACTCTATAGCTACAAAACAAATGCTGCTATTTAGTGAACTTATTTCATGTATCTGTAAACGTTTACATTCCTGCATTAACATATGTTTTCTGTCGGATCCTTTTAATGTTAAAATAAAAAGAAATGACTTCTCTGAACTATAAATAGCACATATCTGTTATTACATCTGTATGCTTTGCCTCATTAGTAAAAAATTAATGGCACCCAAAAAAACCCTTAAGATAAATGCAGAGAACCTAGCAATACTAACAGAACATAACTGAAGGGGCAAATGCAATTGCTAACATAGCTGGCATTGTTTGCACTAAGGCCACTTTATACATTCCTTTCTAAAGAGGCTCAGAGACTGAAAGGTTTGAGTGTATGACACTCAGCTCCCTTTACTCATTAGCTCCCTTGTAGTTGGCCTTGCTCCCGAAACTTTCTCCCCTCTCGAATCCAGAAGGAAAGCACCTGTCACACTCATGTGCTTCATTCATCACTCTAAGTTGCTGCACTCCTCAATCTATTTAGTGAATGCATTTCTCCTTTTTTACCAGACATAAGTATATAAGAAACATCATAAATAAGCAATAAACCAGAGGACATTTGCTACCAATCAGGGATGAAGATTCAGACCACACAGATGATCATATAGCACGAATCTATTAATCTGGCCCATAGCCTGAAGAAGTGAATCACAGCCAAATGTGAGTGTAATTTTTTTTTTAACTTTTTAAACTTAATAAATGGTGTTACACTATTTTTGGATTTCTATTTTTCTATACTGGAGTGCAAGAGCAGAGCCAAAGGGAGAGTGAAAACTGCAGAGAAGACTATGAGCAATATACGCAATGTTCGTCTTGTGAGTAGGAATTTTAGATAAAGGTGGTGGCAATTGCTTGAAGGCGAAGAAATAACTGCATGTAATCTACCACAAACCGAAATTTTAAAGGGGGAGTACACCTGAAAGAATATTTTCCACCACCGGGTGCTTTCACAATATTTCAACTTGCTGCATGATTTTTTGGTTTCTGCTTTCTCTGTTGCCATAGGCGCTGATCTACATACAATTTTCTGGATACAGTAATTATTATAAATGAATTCAATAATAATACATTCAGTAGCCGCCCTGTGGACTACTGATGTCTCCCACTGTACCATTTCTGTATATACTGTATTTCTGCTGTCATTAGTCTTTAGTGAACCTAACAAAACAGCTTACCTAGTGTGGAGGTGATAATGAGTGATGATATTTATTTGCATCTAGAAATTTCCAATGACAGAAGTGTTTACACGTTAGAAAAACCTGCTATGGCGTTCTGCCGCAAGTCATTATCACTGTCTATTGCACTTTAGTAAACTGACTCCTTAATCACTTTCCTGTACTATTTTTACAGCCTGAAGTCATAAAACTTGCTTCAGTATCATCAATACAATATCGAACTACTATTAAAAAAGGTATTTGCTGTAACTGAATTTCCCAATTATGGTGGTCCTTCACCTTTGTTTTGTTCATAAAATACAAAAAAAAAAAAGAATAGTTGAGGCAAACAATAGTTAACACTTTATGATATGCTCCAGCGACATTCTAATGTATGCACATCTGGTCTTGCTGATAATACACCGTTCTTGGAGTTGTCGCAAATTATAACAATTACAATTTTCCAAAATAGCCATAAATGACTCATGCAGCCATTTTATTATATCACTGACTTCACACATTATCCCTTTCCGTGTTCTAACTGGCCTTGACAAGCCTAATTGTACATAAATTTATTTTAAGATGAAATGTACTGTATTTTCAGATAATTTGGCTCAGTTCTCAGGCTGTGCTACTTAAGGCCTAATTTGTTTATTAGGAAGCTTTGCTGAACTGACCTAGTTTATCTTTTATATGATGATGCACTTGGAAGGATGAGAATGACCTTGCCATAAAGCTTCAATTTGCAAGAAGCAAGTGTGTTTTATGTCACAAATTAAAGCTTTACCTGGTTTACCTACTCTGTATTGATCTTTTATTTCCTGATATGTCAGATGATTTCCCATGTTAGGTAAAATACATGAATGTTTTGACAAAACTCAATTTACTCTCAAAACCTGTTAAGTTTCTTACTCCATTAGTGAACTGTAGCCATATGGAAAAATGGAACAATTCGAATACAGCCTATTCACTCGCATAGGCTTGATTTTTTAAACAAATTTCGATTGGTCGAAATTTTATTATTCGAATTTCGAAGTTATGGGAGTTCAAAAAAACTCCCATTACTTCTAAATTCGACCCTTGATCAATCTGCCCCCAAGTGTCCAGGTCAATAGCATGTAGTCATAGCAGCATATTTATGGTATAGGTGTAATAGGCACAACTGAGTTAGTAAAGTATTGACTAAATAGAGCAAATATTTTGCAAGATCTGGCCACATAAATTCATTTGAATCGAAATGCAGATTTCACCTCCAACTCTGTTTGGCCTGTTGAATCATTAGAAAGCCCTCTTTCTTGGTTGTTTTGTTGAATGCTGGGTGGCAGTCAGTGATTGGCAGCTCTACTACAATTAATCTGAAGTGCCATAAACAGCATCGGACTGCTGCCTGGGCCCCCCACCATCCCCTGGGACCCCCACCCCAGACACAAAGTGCCCTCTGGCCCCCCCTCCCTGAGCCGCAACCTAAACCCTGGGGCCAGGGAGGAAAGACAGAAGCTGCTTCCAGCTTCCGCCAAGGACCGGGGCCCAGTTTAAATAATTTATTTCATGAATAAAGTACCCCCTATTATGCACCAAATGCACCAAATTGCATATGCAAATTAGGATTTGGATTCGATCCGGTATTCGGCGAATCTTTCGCAAAAGATTCTGCTGAATCCAAAATAGTAGATTCGGTGCATCTTTATGTAAAATATAAGGATATTATAAGTCACAGAGGAGTTCCTTGACCATATAATAAGACAAGGCCGAGGTTACGTCTTATATTTTCATATTTTTCAAAAAGGGATATTTATTTATTATAATGCATACGTTTTAGTGATTCATGTGACAAAAATGACATCATTAAGCTCTGTTTATTACTGATGACATCACTAAGAGCCGTTTCTAAGGTTAAAATTTACAGGATATTCATGGCTTTTGTGTAATATATAATGCTAATGGCAAAATGGACTGTGAAGAGATTCTGGTTGCAGCAAAACACTTGACATCCCTGCTTGCCGAAAAAATGCACTCAATCTCACAGCAACTCACTGGCAGTGAGTATTTGCTAGTATTTGCTAGAAATGGAATGCAATATTTAGGACTGTTCAGTCATTCTGGGTCACAGATTTTCTGGTTGTGCCTGTCCCAGAAAGCCACGTGTCTTTTGGATGACAAGCATGTTTGTACAAAGTCAGATATTGAATCTGCTCCATTTATTAAGGTGTTTAAAGCCGCTCCTTGTATATTTTGGTGAAAAGAACTAATGTGCCCTGCCATTCTGTTTGGAAGAATTGTCACAGGTGAACCCTGCAGGGTTTCCACAGTGTCCTGCATCAATCGACACAGCATGCTTAAAGAATTGGGCACAGAAGTCATTTTGAATCCAAGCACCAGAACTAACAACATCAAGACTTCAAAGATTTCCAGTACAACTGTGTCAGATGCATCACTACCACATGGTCACAACTGTGCTCGAATTTTGGAAAAAAAACGCTTCATTGAAATTGAACTTTGCACATTGCAAATGTAAATGCTTTTAGGAACTTTCATTTCCTGATGTTACAGGCCTTTTAAAAGCAGGATTAGAGATTCTTTACTTGTACTGGCAAGCCAAAACGTCACAGGTTTCTACCTATGTTATATAACAGTACGTGTCTGGCATAGCAATGGTATGGAGGTAAATTAATGTGGCAAGTTGGGGCCAAACAATCTATGTTGCCACAGTGTGCAGTGGGTGAGCGCAAGGCGATATTACTTTAATGTTGCAATAAACCTCCTCAAATCTATGCGGAGTTACACCTTATTTGCTTATTTGGACCTACATCTTCCTCAATCATATGTCAGTGACATCATATCCTGTATGCCGGAGAGTTATAAAAGTTTTTTCATATTCAAATTGCATTCAAAAGTTCTAACTATTAAAGATTTTTGTGTTAACGTTTTTTTCCAACCATTTGCGGGACATGAACCATTTGTTTTAGGGTGGGCTCGTGTCTAGGGTATTAGAGGATCTCTTTTGTCTTTATTTTGCTTCCTTGGACTTCTGTTATAATAAGTGGCCACTTCAAGCATTTGCACCAACATCTCTAATAAAGACGTCTATACAACCTATATGTACCCACCCTTTTCAAATTGACCTAAGCATAAGTGTGCTAATGAAGTTTTGCTAGGCAGAAAGAAACATTAGCGAAAAACCGCTTTGAAATGCTTGCGATGATGAATTAACTCTAGCAAAATGTACTGGTGGCACTGAGACAGCTGTATGGCACCACAGACTGGGTGCTGTAATTGTATAGCTACATTGCAAAGGCTTAAAATGTTTTTAATATTCCCCTCAATATATTGTAAGAAAGAAAAGTAAGAGATAGAGTAAGCGATAGGGTTTTGTGTTGGTGGGTAAAAGCTGTCCCCTGGTAATCTTATCCTCCCCTGTCCTTGAATTGGTCCAAGGAAACTTTCCAACACTGTATAGGATAGTCTGTGATCTTAATAACTTCTCCTATGTTTCTGATTGCTGTACTTTGTAAGATAGTGCCAAGCTTACTTATCCATCAGTCTGTGAGGCTTCAGAATTTGTCCTTTTGTTTGTCATCTAATTCTTGGCTTAAACAGAATCTTCTCCAGCTTTTATCAAGCTTGATAAAAGGCTGGAGGAGGCCTGAAATGTTGCTAACCAGGTCTTTGCCATTTAAACCCAATAAAGGCATTTTTAACCTTCAACTTTTTGGTACTGTATGAAGATTCTGTTTCTGATTAAATACAAGTAGAGGATGGAGCTGACTCAATTGTATGTCAATCTAATTCTTGGCACCTATTGTGTAGTTCATGATATCAGGATGTGTCTGGGTTAAAAAATTATATTTTGTTAATGGTAAAACTATCATACTTTTTTTGTGCCTATGTTAGACAATGGCCATGGGCTCAATGTGCTTTTTTTACTTTAGCTCTTTGTTTCGTGTTTGAATCACAGTCAAAACAATTTAAGGGATAACAAACTCTTCAACCATTCTTTGAACTCATAAGTGAGCTCTAACTTAAAAGCAATGTTTTCTTTCCATCTTCAAAAGGAAAAATCTGACTTTTTGTTGTCTTGTGTCAAACAATGTACAGTATACTTCTTCAAGAGTTGTACTGTATTTAACCACATTGCCAATGTATATACAAATAAAATAATAACTGTCAGCACATGCCTATTAATAAAATATTCCCAAATCGAACAATTTTTTTGGGACTTTTCCCAAAAAGGCAGCATTTTTAGATAGAGAAACAGTGTAGGGATTATTCCCTGCACTGTCACATGGTTTTTATTTATTATAATAAATCTGAAAATAAAAAGTTTTTTTTCCACTAAAAATTCTGATTTTATACTAAATCTTTGGCATTCGGACTTTTATAAATAACCCAGAACTGTTTCTAGACTAGAAATCTACCATCTCCTGAACGTATTTGGCATTTGGTTGTTGGGGGAGTTGTACTTTACATCAACAACAACTAAATGATCAGCGTTAGGGAAATATCAGTTCATCAGTGGATGGGCAGCTATCAAGTGAAGTGTTTTTGTGGCCACCTTGCCCCATTATATCTGGAATCCAGGCCTGGACTGGGATTCAAAATAGGCCTTGTCACATAGGTGCAAACAGCCCCCTGCAGGCCGAATAAATAGTGATTGTCTATTGCATCTTACAGCAGCCCCCTCTCCCCTACTATCATTGTACTGTCTGCACAAGCAGGAGGTAAATCTGTGGTGCATTACTGCAGTGGTTCTAATGTGTTCAAAGAAAAGGGCAGTCACCTTTGTATGGAAATTCCTAAAGACAGTTCTGAATTTCACAGAAATATCAGTGTATATGTAAACATTCCCAGAAGTTGACTGAGCAGAAGATATTGGAAGAGGCATCTATGCTATTTTAGGCATGCTGCAGCTATTAATAAAGCATGGGTTAATGCAGCAGTGGCAGAGATTGCGTAATATGTGTGTTCCTTCTTTTTTATTGGTGTTTTAAAAAGATCAGTGTACAATTTGCAATCCAGCAGCGAATGCAGCTTCTTTGAATTCAATTAAATTGCAAAGATCATGTTAGAATGTTTTATATGTGATCGGAAAAAAAGCAGGCCTTTACTTTTCCTTCATGAAATGTAGGAGTGTAGCATATTTTTGGTATGGAGGGGGAAGTAGATCCAACAGACAAAATATTGTTGCTGAATTGATATTGAACATGACCTGCATGATCTTCCCAGATGTACCCTGACTCACTGCTATGGATTTGGTTCAATGCTCTAGAGCAGAACATTGTCTATTCCCCTATATTGTCTCCCGGTGTTGCCAGAATCTCTGTTCCATTTCTCCTACTTATGCACTCTGGTTCTCTAAAGCATGACTACAATCTCATGCACATTTGAGTGGTATCTGGGATGAAATGAGTAGTGTACTGTCAAAGCGCAGAGCACACACAAAAAATCCTTGGGGCAAACTCGCAGGCCCTTGACTCATCTCCCCCTGTCGAACCTTTAAGTGGCGAGCTAGTGTGGGGGTAACTATCATACATTAAACCCCACAATCTGAGCCCCCTTGTACTACAGGTCACACCGCAATTGCTACGTCTGCTTTATTTCAGTTATGCAACAGGCTAAGTGACAAGCTTCTTTTCTAACAATTCACAACACATACTCTGGGCTGCTGTAAGTTATATGGATGAAATCAACCATAAATATACAGAATATAAACAATATAAACGTCATGATACAAGGCTGATTAGTAATTAGTTTAGATTTATATTATATGGCAGCATAGAAATCATAACATTCACTAACTGTCCAAGAATGGCCAAGATCAAAGATGAGGAGATATTGTAGACAGGGGCCATTACTCTTATAGAGATGGGGAACCTTTAGGCTGGTACTGTAAATTCAGTATATAAAAACATAATTTACAGTCAGAATATATTTTAGGCTTTGGTTCTCAGTTAAAAGCTTCTAAACATTCAGGGGCAGATTTATCTTCGAGGTGAATTTTCAAATTCAAAAAATTCAAATTTCGAGCTATTTTTTGTGTTCTTCGACTAGGGAATAATCTAAATTCGATTTGAATTTGAAAAAAATTCAAAAATTTGAATATAGAAATTTATCAATGTACTGTCCCTTTAAATAGAATTACAACCCAGAACTGATCAAAACTTTTAAGTGCAGAAATATATAACTTACTTACAGTTTTTAATATTAAAATATGAATATGAAACCAGCTATATTCTTGAAATAAAGTCTTAAATAAATAGGCCATGTGTTTTGAATATCCCATTAATTTAATTCACTTCAGTGTAGTATTAATAAGGTAATATGTAATATATGTAGTATTAATAAGGTAATATGTAATATATGTAGTATTAATAAGGTAATGTAAAATATATTTAGTATTAATAAGGTAATATATGTAGTATTAATAAGGTAATATATAATATATGTAGTATTAATAAGGTAATAAATTTGGTGATTTACCTTTAAAAATACAAGCTAAAATGAAAAGCAGTGAATATTTTTATTCTTAATTCACTTTTTAAAAACATTGTCCGTCGCCTTAAACTTGATCACCTCTGTGAGGTTTATTTGCAAAGGCTGATGTCCAAAGGCAGCTAAACAATTGTAAGGCAAATAACACAGCTAGGCCACATGGCATAGCACTTGCATATTTGTTTGTTGTTTTCAATTCCATTTGAATCTGTTTTGAAGACTATACATGTTATACAGCATAATGGCCAGTCAACATGGGGCTAATGCAGTAAGGGATTTCTAGCTATACCAGAATTACAACCAATCAATATGTTTGAATACACAAATATATGACCTATTTATTTAAAGTTTTTAATATTAAAAATTTAATATAAATGTTAATATGAAACCAGCTATATGCTTGAAAGAAAGTCTTAAATAGATAGGCCATGTGTTTTAAACATCCCATTCATTTCATCCACTTTAGTGTAGTATTAACAAGGTAATATATAATATATTGTTCAGCACTCTGTCCATAGAGGCTGCCTTAAATATGTTTTTTTAACAAAGCAGATTACACATGCAATAATTCTAATTCCAGCACAAAATTTAAAGGCTATATGTGATTCAGCACAGATGTGAGGCATTTAATATGCAGCAAGTTATTCTAACAGGGTGCAGAGCAGTGGAGAGTGAGCTGACATTTAATTCCTGCCCTACTAGTTATGCACATGGTCACTAGCACTAGTGTAATATCAGAGCCCTGGGTGTTTGGCTTCACTGCTGCATATCACAAAAATGCCAAATCATGTGGGGAAATGGGCAGGGGAGTCGACGGTAGAATGTACACTAATGCCCATAGGGGTAATTTACACAATGTGGTGTATTAATTGTGAAGCAGAATATCTTTCCAAATACATCGACAGCAAACTATTTTTCACATTTTATCTCTCTTAATCTATTGCACAAAGTTCTCAAAATGTATACAGAACGTGCATTACATAATCAAAAAGCTACTCAGTTGCTTGTGGATGGCATTTGACCCAATCAATATCTGTCATCTTACATTAAAAGTTATTTTAATCTGAACGTATTCTTGCACAGTCACTGATTTTCCTGTTACAAACATTACCCGCTTTAATATGTCTTTTAGCAATAAAATAGATGATCCTTGAGAAATAAATAAAAATAGGGATAGAAAAGAGAACCTTTTTTGTGGTTTCTCTAAAACTTAAGAAAAACATATCTATATGAATGCTCACATATATATCAATTCTAACTACACAACTGATTGTTTACTTAACAAGAATACGCCCACAAAGCACTACACCCACTTCAGGTGTAGTTGATCTATACAGTTACAAACTACTCCAAAGTTAAGCTAAATGAGGACATTTTTTTTTAAAAGACCAAATAAGGGAAACGGTTCCAATTCTTACTTGTGTCCACACAATTACGTGCGTAATTCATCAACTGTTAAAATGAATTGGTGCCCAAATTTAAAGTGCTAGTGCCTGATCACTAATAAATAATGACCAAATTGCTCTAAAAAGTGACTAGTGCTCAATTTATTTAATAAAATAAAGGGGTGTTCTCACAGTTGTTCCTGGTGAGAGAGTCCAGTGTTCTACTATTACTACCTGGAAAGGCACTTCTAGGCCAAGATATGGCTTTCATAGGTGTCCAAGCAGGTTTGTAATTACAAGGCTTAGATCAAAAACTCTTTACTGTATTGGAATTACATTCGATTTCCTTCAATCCATATCTTCATACCTTGAGTCTAGTAAAAAACAATCGTTTAAATATGAATTCGACCTAATAGACTGTTTTTTCCTTCAATAAGGATGAATAATATCTTAGTTCGGATCAAGTGCTGTTTTATTACTACAGAGAAAATTAAGTCATTTTTAAACATTTGAATTTTTGATTAAAAAGGAGTCCATGGGAGATGGCCTTCCCATAATTCGGAGCTTTCTGGATAACAATTTTGCATAAAACAGATTCCTTTACCTGTAATTTTACTAGCAATCAATTTCTTTGTTGCTATTTTTGCATTTTTAATTACACTTGTAATATTTATAGTTTCTTGTACTAATACAAATAACCTCTCTCTGAGTTATATTTCAGAGGAAGCTGAACTACACGCCCTACCCTCGGGCTCTCAGGTGGGGGATGCAGAAGTAATGCCATGAACTATTAGGTTACTTAAACCGTAGTGCATGCTGGAAATTAATTCAGGTAGTGTGAAAAAAAGGTAAAGTAATGTAAAAATGCTTAAACAAAGCAAAAAGAGTACCCCAAGCAATAATAGGCAAAACATTTTAACCCTTTGCTGCCATTCCCTTCTAAGGCAGGATCCACAAATGAGAGAATTTAATATGTTTTGTCAGTGCAAAAAAGTTCGCAAACACCTTTGTGAATGTTAGAGACCAAGATTTTCATTGTGTGTGACCTATTTAAGACCTCAATTTGTTTGCAAACAAAGGGCTTTTGCGAATATGTGCAGTACATGTAATAACATTTTTCAATGGCAAAGGGTTTTTTGCAACAAAATTTAATAAAACTCCAGAGCAGGTGTTCACGCTTTTGCTTAGCAATAATGAGCAATGTAATATTTGCCAGCCAATGATTTTACATTGCGAGCAGCACTAAACATTTGTAAAAACACCATATTAAACAAAGCTTGTAATTTTATTAACATTCCCCCTAAAGTGCCTACCTGCACCTGTACTTCCTGCATCTGCACTCGAAATCAGGAGAAAGACTGGTAAACCAGGAACTTAATTGCACGTGGCTCAGTGGAATGGCTGCCAAGGAAAACAATCTAGGGATTACTGATAAGAAATGAAAAATTATAATACAACTACCACAATAAACCTCATATACAAAGGAGAGGCTAGCTAACTACCTTGTTAAGGCCCTTAAAGTGACAGAAGCACAAATAACTCCAGTTGGGACAAAAACAGTTTGCACAAGATATCTTCACAAGACATTGACCTTTAACCCCCCTACATTATTTAAGTATTTATACCAAGTTAAGGGTATTTTCTTAGTTCATAACTGTATAAAATCATGCTGTTGTCTACATTAACTGATGTTGGTGATGTCTTTCTAAGAAATGGGTGCCATGAGTTCATGCTTCCATTCCCTTTTCTTTGCAGTTGCTTGTGATCCATGCTTGCACAGATGGCCCCAGTCAGTTCTCTGCACATGTGCTGTTAAAGCTACAGAATATAAATCAGTTGGCTGGAATCACTCCCACACAGAAACTTAATGAAAATGGAAGATGTCAATTTATAAAATTAAAAATGCACTTGCGTTTGAGCAGCCAACATCCCAGAAATGGTAATCATTGGTTAAGTATAAAGCAATTTACATTGGACAACTACGGATTAACATTTTGTGGATTTGGTAGGTTCAGACTTTGAGTAATTTAATACCACAGGCAGTGCAACCTATACCAAAGTACCTCTTCTTGGACAAAAGGCAGTTACTCCTATGTAGTAAGCAGAAGCATAAGACCTGTCCTCAGACAGGGGCCGCACATTTGTTATTCTACCAACATCATTCCAGGCATACGCCTTTGGATCACCTTGCACCTTCCAATGGGCAGAAGCTGGGGGTAGCATAAAGTCCCTCTGATTCCCTACAAAGTGCTTTTTTCTATATACTGTAGCTTTGCCAGTGAGCAGTTGTGATGTGCCTGTTGCTATCTTTTCTGCATTGTGTGTCTCTATTCACATGTTTCTGTCATTCCCTCTTTGATTTAATAAAAAGTTTTGTAAAAAGTTATTTTTATAAAACCTATTCAAATTCAGAAAGGAAGAGCATTATGTTTTCAAATGCATGGTCATTCTATATACAATCCTCCTCGATTTTTAAGATAAAAGAACAAGCACCTATGATATTGCCAAAGGCAAAGGGAATCCCCAAACTACTATAAAATATGCTAAGACATATGAATGAGCATGTATAAAGGTATGCAAAGCAATTATGTAGATATCTGGCATTGGTTTAAGAAAGTGGTATGTTTTCTTTGAAATAAAAAAAAATTAAGAACAGCAATGACAGTAAAAGGACTTTTACAAGCTTTAAACAGAACTGCTAATGAGGCACAGGCTCACAGCACTCTTCCCTGGTTGTTTTTTTCATTTTGTTCCCTATGGTATGAATGAGCCAGCAGGATTTAACAAACAACCAAGCCTGACATTGTTTAATTTTTCATGCACAATGTTACAATTTCTCTTAATTTAAAACAATATGTATTGCCCTCTAAAATGTGAAATTACACTGGTATTATAAGGTATTTTTTCCGTATTAGAAGTTTTCAGACACTATAACCTAGTGAACCTCAAACAGGCCAGTCTCTACAAATATTTAGATTTAAAAGTGGCTTAGTGCACATATTATATTAAAAATTATCACTGCTATGTCACATGACAGAACAGAGAATTTACCTTGTGGTAAAAGTGACACATATCAATAAGCATCTTTAAAGTTATGCAAATATTTTTTCCATTGTCAGCTTTATTTTTGCATTCCTCTAAAGGGGATGTGTACCCAAAAACAGTTTTTTTTTTCCCCATAAGAAAATATATTCCTAAGCAACTTTTCAATATACTTTGAATTTGCGGCAACTTTCACTTTCAACTTTCAGTAGCCAGGCGTGAATTCGTGGCAAATTTTCACATTTCACCGCCAGTGAATAAATTCACAAATCTGCGGAAAATATTAGCCGGCAAAAAAATCCGCCACGTCAAAAAAAACTTATTCGGACGCCCATTGACTTTAATGCATTTGGACAAAATAGGCATGAGTATAAAAATTGTCGCGGTACAGCGAAACTGACGGGGATCAAAATTATTTTGCCGACCATTGACTTCAATGTGTTTCACATTTTTTTCGCCATTTCGTGAATATACGCTGTCAATTCAAGAATTTTTCGGTGAAGCAAAACGGGTCAAATTCACCCATCACTACTCACCACTCTTTGAAACTGTGTTGCAAGCCGTTAGAACAGCAAACCTAGAGAAGGACCGACCCCTGTTACATTGTTATTCGTCAGAACCAGAAAACCAAAATGGATAAGCATATACTGATTTCAACTGCAATTATATTTACAAATAACAGAATAACAGAATTTTTACTGCCTTGCAAGTTAATTACTTTAATTTTATTTAAAAGAATATTAAAAGAACACTTTATAAAACAAACACCTGTGAGATGCAAAGGGTTAAATGGTAGCTGAAGACATTATATTTGTTATTCTGTAATGTTTAAATCGATCAAATGCTATTTAGTGTCTTTTTATTTTCTATTCTATATTTCTATAATAACATATTCTCTAATAACATCTAAATCATACAAATGATTTGTCAAATCTTAATAACAGATTGGATTTGGAGGATTTATTTTCAGTGATTTAGATTTTTGTTAGGGCCATCAATATTTTCTGTATTAGTGAGATATTGATTTAACTTTTGCCCATTATTTAAATGTATTGCTATAAAACAAAACATATTTAGTTAAATGTGAAAATGAAGAGTTTGATCTTATATCAAGTTTATATAATTATATAATATATAATTTTGGACTGCAGTGTGTGGTCAATCTACTTTATATGTTCCTTCAAGGCACCATGCTTTGGGAAGACTAGGATCCATATCACTGAGCTTTGGTTTAAGACTTTTGCACACAAGTTATTTAGAAGAGGCAATTAAAATGCCAGGTGTTACCTGTCGCTAATGTTTAGCTATTGACATGAATGGAAAGTGACACAAGTTGCTGTGCAGGTGAAATTAGTGAGTGTCTTGGAGATACTATTGTAGGACAACCTGCAGCTCTTCTAGTTAACACCATAGGGTAGACATCAGCTACAGGCAGGCATATGAACAGTAGTGGAGCAAATAACGGGGTGTCAGTGCCCTTAGGGAAGCTTCAGTTTGATTGCTCGTATTAACTCCTGTGACCTTGGACAATTCCCAGACCTTCCGGAACCAAACTTTTAATGAAAGCTCTATAGAACACTGATCCACTGTTCCTCTACAGCTATATAATAGTAAAACAATTGCAAATTTCTTGTACTAATAAAATACAAATTGCAGATATATTTAAATATATGTTTCTGCTTCTGGGTGCACATACACAGCTAAACTGGGGCATATCAAAGAGATCACTTGTAGATACAGTGCTATCTTGTACTTCCCACTGATTGCTGAAATACAGACAGGGGTAAAGAATGACCTGGAAGGCCATGTAGAGCAGACTGTGCCTATTATGTGACCAGGCAGAGACTCACTTGACATTGCAGTAAAGCTGGCTATACATTTGACCTCTTCCAGCTGATTTAATAGCTCATCTGCCCATGTATGCAACCAGCACAGAGAATAAATGGTTATATCTTACTCTTATGAGCAGTGTGCATAGATATTCCTCATAATAATAGATAATAAATTAAGATAGATAATAAGTCTGCTCAATTGTTTAGCCTAAAAATGCTATGAATTCTTATGGTAACAATATACCCTGCCCGGTGCTGTACCCAATTTGCACCATCACAATGAAGAAGTGTAACGATCGCCGCCCGGAGCAGGCCCAGGAGCTCCGGGCGGCGCGTCCATCTTCGCCGGCGTCGCTCCCAAAATGGCGGCGCCCATGGCCGCCACGTGGGTAGCGGCGCCGGGCGATGAAGTCAGCGCGCCGACGTCGGCGCAAGAGCGTCAATGACGTCAGAATGGCGCCAAATTTGAAAATAAAAACGCCAACTAGACGCCAGAATGGCGCCCAAGAATAGGATTACTTTCCTGAAGCATATCCTGGGTTTCCTGTGTGCCTTATTGCCTAATCTTGTTCCTGCCTTGTATCCTGACCCTTTGCCTGGACTTTGGACTTTGTTTGTATTCTGCCTGCCTGTGTACTCTTGCCTGATCCTGACTATTCTCCGTTTAACCCTTTGGATACCGCGACCTTGTTCCCTCAAGAGGGCTTCCTCCTTGATCCAGACAACCTCCCTGGAGGGAGCTCCCGGCTCCCTGACATTATTCTTGGGCCATGGATCCTTCTGAGGAAGCCACACCTCATGTCGGACGAGCGCTCCGCGGACTGGCATCCCGCATGGAGGACTACGAAAACCAGCAGGTTCGCATTGGGCAAGCACTCGATGTCCTGCTGGCTCAAGTGCCTTCTGCGTCCTCCACTGCTCCACCTACTGGGGATCCCCCCATGGCGGCAGCCCCCACGAACACAAGCTACTCGACAGGTGAGCCTCGCATTCCACCTCCCCCTCGTTTCAGTGGGGACCCACAAGCTTGCAGGGGATTTGCCACGCAATGCCAAATTCAATTTGAGTTCCAACCCACACAGTTTCCAAGCGAGCGTTCCAAGGTGGGGTATGTGATGTCTCGATTGGAAGGCAAGCCACTGGAGTGGGCAACGTCTCTTTGGGAGAAGAATTCCCCGCTGACTTTTGATGTTAAAGACTTTCTCCAAGCTTTTCGTATAGTCTTTGATGCTCCAGGTCGGGTTACGAACGCCCCTGCCCGTCTCTTGCAGCTCCGGCAAGGAAGCCGCAGTGTCAATGAGTATGCTATAGACTTCCGAACACTGATGGCGGAGACTTCCTGGTGTGATGATGCTTACAAGGCTGTATACTACCAAGGCCTATCCATCCGCATCAAAGATGATCTCGTCTCCAGAGAGACTCCTGACACCCTGGAAGGGTTGATCGCTCTATCCATTAAGGTGGACACTCGTCTCAGAGAGCACCAGGTGGAGAGAGAGCGCAGTAGACGATTTTCTCCCATGTTGGCCCCTCGCTTTCAAAGGCCGATTCTGCAAACACCCGCTGTTCCTGTGACCCATGTGTCGACATCTCCCTTGGAGGAACCCATGCAAGTAGGAAAGACTCGCCTCTCCGAGCAGGAAAGACTCCGAAGACGTATGGCAGGTCTCTGTTTATACTGTGGTGGGCATTCCCATTTTGCCAACGCCTGTCCTGCCAAAGCCAAGAGTTTTGTACCCCGAGGTATGTCTCAGGTTTCTCATGTAGGGGGCATCACTCGAGGTTCTCTGGAGAAGTATCAAGAAAATTCACGCAGGCTTCTCCTTCCTTTGCAGATTCACCTGGCAAGTAAGTCTATCTTCGAAAGGGCCTTCCTCGACTCCGGAGCGGATGGCAATTTCATGGATGCCTTTTTTGCCGAACGCATGAAGATTCCTCTGCTTCCATTGTCTTCTCCCCTGCGAATTACTGCCATAGATGACAAACCCCTGGAGTTTGAATTCGTCACAAAGTTCACGGCGGAACTATCTGTACAAGTTGGGGCGCTGCATCAAGAAAAACTTTCATTCTTCATCATCCCCTGTCCTTCTACTCCAGTGATATTGGGTCTTCCATGGTTACGTCTGCATAACCCCACCATAGACTGGTCCACTGGGCAGATCTCTCGTTGGAGTTTATTTTGCCTGCAACATTGCCTTCCGCCAAAACCCCTCGAGAAGGTGAATGTCTCCTCTGCGGAATTAAAGACTTTGCCCTCCACTTACAAGGGATTTTCCGATGTGTTTTGTAAAAAGTCTGCAGAGTTCCTTCCCCCACATCGCTCCTACGACTGTCCGGTTGAACTCCTGTCTGGAGCTATGCCCCCAGAGGGCGCACCTACCCTCTCTCTCCTGCAGAGACTACCGCTATGAAGGAGTACATCCAAGAAAATCTCCAGCGGGGGTTTATCCGCCCTTCTACCTCTCCTGCAGGGGCTGGGTTCTTCTTCGTGGAGAAGAAGGACGGAGGCCTTCGGCCTTGTATAGACTATCGGGGTCTGAATAAGATCACCGTGAAAAACAGATACCCTCTGCCCCTGATTGCCGAGCTCTTTGACCAGCTGAAAGGGGCAAAGATTTTCTCCAAGTTGGATCTCCGGGGGGCCTACAACCTCATTCGCATCCGGGAGGGTGACGAATGGAAGACGGCATTCAACACTCGGGATGGGCACTATGAATATCTCGTTATGCCCTTCGGCCTATGCAATGCCCCTGCCGTCTTCCAGGAGTTTGTGAATGATGTGTTCCGAGATCTCCTAGGAAGGTTCGTAGTCGTATACTTGGACGACATCCTGATCTTTTCCAAGGACCTTGAAAGTCATCGCTCCCAGGTGAAGGAGGTACTCTCTCGTCTGAGGAAGAACTCTCTCTTCGCCAAGTTGGAGAAGTGTGTTTTCGAGGTATCCAAGATCCCCTTCCTAGGATACATTATCTCTCCAGAGGGATTTGAGATGGACCCCGTGAAAGTGTCGGCCATCCAGGAGTGGCCTCTCCCACTGAGTACCAAAGCAATCCAGAGATTCATCGGATTTGCTAATTATTATCGACAGTTCATCCGGGGGTTCTCTTCCCGCATTGCACCTATCCTGGCCCTCATCCGAAAAGGGGGTAAACCCAGCCTGTGGCCTCCATCTGCTATAGAAGCCTTTCAGTCCTTGAAAGAGGCCTTCACGTCCGCTCCTGTTCTTCGACATCCCAATCCTGCACTACCCTTCTGCATCGAAGTTGATGCTTCTGAAGTCGGAGCCGGAGCTATCCTGTCTCAGAGACATTCCTCTGATGGAAAATTGCACCCCTGTGCGTTTTTCTCCAAGAAGTTCTCATCCGCAGAGCAGAACTATGACGTCGGGAATCGAGAACTCTTGGCAGTCAAGCTTGCCCTTGAAGAATGGCGTCACCTCCTGGAGGGTTCTGAAATTCCTGTCCAGATTTTCACCGATCACAAGAATCTGGAGTTCATACAGTCCCTCAAGAGGCTAAATCCCAGACAAGCCAGGTGGGCCCTTTTCTTTTCCCGATTTAACTTTGTTTTGACTTATCGCCCAGGTTCCAAAAATCTGAAGGCCGACGCCTTGTCTCGTAGCTTCACTCCGGTGGACCGTGACCCTGAGAGACAGGAACCAATCATTCCACCAGTCAAGATCATTGCCTCTCTGTATCCCCAATTTGCCGACCAGATTCTGGCTGGGCAGTCCTCGGCTCCTCAAGATACTCCGATTGGCATGGCCTTCGTCCCTCCAGAACTTCGCCTGGCCATCCTGCAACAAACCCACTGCTCCAGGCAAGCTGGACATCCTGGTTCGGCTAAGACCCTTGAACTCTTGAGGCGCCTAGTCTGGTGGCCTGATATCCGCAAGGATGTAAAGGACTTTGTGGCTGCTTGTAATGTCTGCGCCACTTCTAAGCCTAGCCATTCCCGCCCCAGTGGGTTGTTACAGCCTTTGCCGGTACCCTCTCGTCCATGGACGCACCTCTCTATGGACTTTATTGTCGAACTTCCTCCCTCCGGTGGGAATACTGTGATCTGGGTTGTTATTGACCGCTTCTCCAAAATGGCCCATTTCATCCCTCTGAAGAAGTTGCCCTCTGCGGTGGAGTTGTCCCAGCTATTTATCCAGTACATCTTCCGCCTGCATGGTTTCCCGGTGGAGATCGTCTCCGATAGAGGCACCCAGTTTACTGCCAAGTTCTGGCGTTCCTTATGCAAAGACCTGGGAATTGTTCTTCAGTTTTCATCTGCATACCACCCGCAAACGAATGGGGCAGCTGAACGTGTCAACCAAGCCCTGGAGCAGTTCCTGAGGAACCACGTATCCCTCTGCCAGGATGACTGGTCTGATCTCCTCCCATGGGCGGAATTCGCTCATAATAATGCTTGTCATTCCTCTACAGGAAGGTCTCCGTTCATGTCGGTGTATGGTCAGCATCCTCAAGCTTTTCCCCAAGACTTTGTGCTATCTGACGTCCCGGCTGCTGACGACTCCGCAGCCCATATGTCTGCTATTTGGGCTGCGACCAAGTTGAACCTAGAGAAGAGTGCTCTTGTTCATAAGACTTTCGCGGATCGTCGTCGAAGATCCTCTCCTCTCTACAAGGTGGGTGATAATGTCTGGCTCTCTTCCAGGAATATCCGGTTGAAGATACCATCTCCCAAGTTGGGTCCAAAATTCGTGGGACCATTTCCCATCTTGGAGATAATCAACCCTGTGGCTGTCAGACTCCAGCTTCCACCAGAGATGAGAATCCCCAACGTGTTCCACGTGTCTCTGGTGAACCCGCCATCACCAACCGGTTCTCTGGCGGTCAGTCTCCTCCTCCTGCCATCTCAGTGGAGGGTCAACTCGAGTACGAGGTGGAGAAAATCCTAGACTCCAGAATCTCCAGAGGGTCCCTTCAGTACCTCATTCAGTGGAAGGGCTTTGGCCCTGAAGAATGCTCCTGGGAAGGACACCGTGATGTTCACGCTCCTCGTCTGGTGAGGGAGTTCCATTCCAAGTTTCCCCAGAAGCCAAGTCCTGGTGGTCCAGAGGCCCCCCGTGAGGGGGGGGGTACTGTAACGATCGCCGCCCGGAGCAGGCCCAGGAGCTCCGGGCGGCGCGTCCATCTTCGCCGGCGTCGCTCCCAAAATGGCGGCGCCCATGGCCGCCACGTGGGTAGCGGCGCCGGGCGATGACGTCAGCGCGCCGACGTCGGCGCAAGAGCGTCAATGACGTCAGAATGGCGCCAAATTTGAAAATAAAAACGCCAACTAGACGCCAGAATGGCGCCCAAGAATAGGATTACTTTCCTGAAGCATATCCTGGGTTTCCTGTGTGCCTTATTGCCTAATCTTGTTCCTGCCTTGTATCCTGACCCTTTGCCTGGACTTTGGACTTTGTTTGTATTCTGCCTGCCTGTGTACTCTTGCCTGATCCTGACTATTCTCCGTTTAACCCTTTGGATACCGCGACCTTGTTCCCTCAAGAGGGCTTCCTCCTTGATCCAGACAACCTCCCTGGAGGGAGCTCCCGGCTCCCTGACAAGAAGGAAGGTTATATTACTATAAAAACAGGTATGAATAGAGAATGGAATAGTTTTCAGAATGCTAGATGAATCAGTAGCAGTTTTATAAAACGGTATAAAAAACGTTAAGGAACACTAACCACGAGGGAAATTATATATCAGCACATTAATAGTTGTATAAGAGGAATACAAGGAAGCTGATGAACATATAGTGGCCCTTTGACTATGAATATTTTCATTCATCCAGGTCATGCTATATCTAATACATGTAATTTAAAAAACCACTGGACTTGCTGAGTAATTATTGAAGACGTTTCACTACTCATCCGAGCAGCTTCTTCAGTTCAACTGACTGGTGTGGGAAGTTTTCGGCATATTCCATGACTCTTCCACTAATCCAATCACAACGGCACATTGTAACTCTTCAGAGAGGTGACATCTGAAATTCACAGAGTTGTTGCTTCTGTGTAGTTACTGTGATAGGATTATCCGATGTGTCATGCAGGTAAACAGGTGTTACTTGTGAGAGTTGCATGAATGGATGTAATGGATATAGTGGCCCTTTAATAACTACCATGCTTAATTTTTGTTATGGATTTATTATGTAATTAAGCACCCCAGCTTCCACAGTCCAAATACAGCCACTTGGTATGAAGAAATAACTGATTATCAGATTCTTTTCTTTTGATCATATGTGTATTTTTTTAGAAGACATTCTGCTGAAATTCCTGCTTACTCTGGGGTACAGGCTGGGTTATGGAGTTGATTAAAGCCAACTCTGGGCGTAATAAGATTCACATACACTGTTGCACAGAGAAATTGAATTGCTGATTCTATCTGCAATCAATTAAACTACCATTTTATTTGTTTTCATGTGCCACTTGCTAACCCCTATTGTCTTTCCGGATCTTTGAAACAGTCAAGCAACACACAAGAGGCCCTGCACATAGTACAATAACAATTATCAAAATACACTGTGCTCTTGTCCAATATTCTGTGTGCTATGTTCATAGTTTCTTCCGTGAGAATTCTGACTTCATAATGTATTGCTCTTATAATATAGCCAGATGGCTTTAACCCATGTTAAATGTTTGCCCATTTAAAGAGGCATTACTGGCTATTTAGGCATGGTTCTTTTTTCAGTCTTATAAAGCTGCTTGTGTCCAGAGATGCACACACACAAGCAATATGGCACTGGAGTAAGGGCAAGGCCAGACGTGGGGTTTTTAAAAAAGCTCCATCGGGCGTAAATACGCGTGAACTGCACTACCACTGTAATTAATGGAAAACGCACTATGGCAATTCTCACAGGGCGTTTGCAAGCCAAAATCCGCCAGGGGACACCAGTATTGGCGCTTTTCAGCAAAAATGCCAATATGTCAAGAAACTACCAAATCCATAGACTCTACGGGATTTGCTCAAAGACTTTGCAAACTGGCCTTTGATTTGGTGTGTTTGATGGAAAAGCTGCCAATGGACAGAGGGATGTACTCTGCGGGCTGGAGGGTGTATGGGTGGGTTTGTGGGATTTTTGGTTATTTTTGTTTTGTTGTATGATTTGTAAACTGCTTATGAAATGATGATTATTTAAAGCAAAGTGATCTTTTAAATAAAAATTTTCTATGGGATCTGCTCTTTGAAACCACACTTTGCATAAATGCGCAGTGTATTTTAAATATGGCATCCAAATTCTCGCGAGATAAATGATGCATATGCAATACGCATGTAATTACGTTGCGTACTGACAATAATTCCAGATTCATTTTGCATGTAAATAGATTTTCTATTTTCTATTTCTAGCCAGTGAAATTATAGGGAACGAGAACAATGAGAAGTGCATGTTGGGAAAAGAAACCTACGTGCTGAAAAACGTATGCTGACGTCGCGTTTGGTTTCAGTGGCGTTTTTACACTCAACCATGCGTTTTTAAAAATGCAAAGTAAAAACGCCATGTGTGACCTTGCCCTAAAGTTATAGGCAGATTGTTTACTTTAATTGCCTTTTTAATGTTATAAGTACAGTCTGAAAAATGTAAAGAAATAAAAAGTCTATGCATGACAATTTTTTTTTTAAAATTGGCTGGATAACACCCCTAGTTTCACAGGTAAATATGCAAGGATCGTGTCAAAGGGAAACTATAAGTGCACATTTAGCTTAAAGAAACAGTAACACCCAAAAATGAAAGTGTTTTAAAGTGATGAAAACATAAATGCACTGTTTCACTGCACTGGTACAACTGGTATGTTCAGGACCGGATTAGTGGCAAGGGCATAAAGGCCCAGGCCTAGGGTGGCATGCCACCCAGCTGCATCCAAATACAAGCACTGGAGACTGGCGTGCAGGATATTTGAAAATCTCACTCGTGTCTCCAGTGCCTGATCAATTCTATGCATGTTCATTCTACATGTGCACATGTGCACACTTAAAGGTACGGGATGGGGAGGGGACAGGTAGGGGAAGGGGATGGGAAAGGAGAGGGGATGGGGAAGGGGAGGGGAATGAGACAGGGAAGGGGAGAAGACGGGGGGGGGAGAAGGGAAGGGGGCGGAGAAAGCAGAGCTGGCCCCGGGGCGTCTGGAAAGTAAATCTGGGTGTGTTTGCTTTAGAAACGCTATTATAGTTTATATAGACATGCAGCTGTGTAGCCATGGGAACAGCCATTCAATGCTGAAAAGCGTTGATCCTTATATTTTAGAAAAAGGTGAAAAGGCACAGGATAAACAGCAGGTAATAAAAACACACTCACTCTGCAGTATACAATGTGAACTTATCTGCTATCTACTGTGTATCCTGTGTTGGATTGGCTGCCCCCATGGCTACACAGAAGCTTGTTTTTATAAAAAAATAGTTTGGTTTCTAAAGCACACACACATGTTTTAGCAGTGCAGGGCAACAATACATTATATTGTCATTTAGAACACAAGTTTTTAAGTGTTAATATTCCTTTAAAGGGGTAGTTCACCTTTGAATTAACTTTTTGTATGATGTAGAAAGCAATATACTTTAAGCACCAGTGAGTTAGTAAGATTATCTACTGAAAGTTATAAGCACAATTAAAATGCAAATCTAACAATGGAAAATAATTTTGTAATGGAATATTTTTTTAATACACAATTATTATACTTCATAGCACTTGTTTAAAAACTTGCCTGGAGTGGAGTTGGCAAGTAGCATTTGGTCTCAAACACTGCACATCAACGAAAATAAAAAATGTGCAGATGTAGTGTCTTGCTTGGGAATTGAGATTTTCAGTATAAAGGGTCCTGGTATAATGTGGCCATGAAGCTTAATTAACAAGTACATTAATGCTTTATTATAGAGGATAAGCAAATCAGTCGAAAACAAAGTATTCTTTATTTAAACAGGACAGGGTGGACAAATAAAATGGCTGTATTTTGGTACTTTCAGTGCATTTTGGATGATTTTTACAGTACGGAATTTATTACATTACCATGTAAGGCTAACAATTACTTCTCAGAAGGGTCCCAAGACTGGGAGATTGTCCAGAAGAGCTTAGGTAGATTAGATCTCTGGATAAAAGTGGGAAACAGCAAACTAAATCAAAGGTTACATACAAATAAAATCATATCTTTCAAAACTAAGAGGTCTTTTTATCAAAATTTGAATTTGTGAGTTTTTTTTAATCAGAAAACCTTGAAAACTCACCAAACTCAAATATGAGCTTATTTATGAAAAATCTTGAATACGAATTTACATTTTACTTATCATTTTGAAAAAATAAATTAAAAAAATTCAAAATACTCTGCAAACTTGGGGATATGTGTGCATGTCTTTATTGATCTTTGTGCCTGTTTAGAGGCTTGATACATCTGTCCCTTTAACCCATGCCTAACACTGCCTCTGATGTGCAACTGGATTTCTATGGCGGAACAATAGATGACTCTGAAGGACAACTGTAACTAGGGAATAGCTACAATTCGATTCAAGTTTTTAAAAAAACTTGAATTCAAATTTCGAAATGTATCATGTACTGGCCCTTTAAGAGTTCAAATCGACTAGTCCCCACCTTAAACCTGCCAAATTTTTGTTTTAGTCTATGGGGCCATCCTGGAATCGATTTGGAGTTGTTTGGAGACATCCTGAAAATCTATATTTTTTTTTTTTGGTGAAAAACCTAAATTTAATTCAAATTTCAAATTTAAGTTTGCAGGTCAATCCCATTCACCCGAATTTGAAAAATTCATTATTTTTTGTAAAAATTTCAATTGGTAATTTTTTTTCACGGGTGTTCATGGAAGTTTATGGGAGTTTTCACAAACTGCTATGAACTCGAAATTTGACCCTTGATAAATCTGCACCATAATGTAATTTACTTGCAGCAGTTCTGTTAGTAAAGGACATGGCATTTTTTTGAGATTTGTTTCCCACAGGTGTGCAGATTTACCCATCTTTTCATGTGATATTACTCTTATCCATTGACTGTTTGAGAATAGATATGGGAACTATAGCATGTGGTGGGATATTTCTAAGTTCTACGAAAAATGGTGATTTTCCACTGACCATAAAAAAAAAATCGGAATTTACTAAATAACCCCATAAAACAAGGCCAGTGGGTGATCCTGCTGGCCAAGGGGTGTCATATGATGCTCCTAGTGTATAGAAGTTAGTGGATATCAAGCCTAGGTCTCTTTGATGTCCAGTTCTTATTTCGGATTAACTTTTTCGGATTTATGCCCGTAAACCAATAAATCTTCCATCTTCAAATGATTGCACGAAACCCAGCGCAGATCAGAATATCTTCAATACATCAAATACAATCAGGTTAAAATAATTAGCAAATATATCACAATGCTGCATGGTTTCAGTTTTCAGCTGCTACTTTGTACAGCTACTTTTTAACACAAAGCTTAAAATGTTGTTGTATTAATTTGTTTCAGTACTATACATACAGTTACACAATCTTGTTGGACAAACACCATTAATTTAGGATTACTGACCACACAGTTTTAGTTATTCCACTATACCACTGTTATTTTTAATTTCAAAAGGGTTGCCCTGTAACATCTTTGGGTATAGCAAGATAATTGATTGGAGAAATGGGCATGCAAGGACCCAGCCAAGCCTTCTGGCATTAATTGCTGGGGAAGGCAGAGCAGCAAATAGTTCCATAAGTAAGACTTGGTGCATTGTTCAAGTAGGAGGAATGTAGCAGGAGCAGTGGCTTAGCCTGACGCAGCAGAAGCCAGGAACACAGGAATATATACCTACATGTAAAAAACCTGCAAGAAGCATTATGCAATGTAAAAGTACCAAAGCAATACAACAAAGAGATAAACTGCAGGGACCTAAAGTATGGCTCTGGGGGTAAAGAAGTTTATAGGTTTATAAAGGGTGTCATTAAAGAGCACCAGAATGATTACTACTATGACTAATGATCATTTATAAACTATACAGGTACAGCTCTCGTTTGTCAGGAGGCTAAGATGCTGTTCTAATAAGATTGACATCAAAACATACTCAGACACAGGGGCCAAACCAGGGTTTTGAAATTCAAAAATTAGAATATCGAAAATGTTTTATGTCGACTTTGACCATTCGCCATCTAAAACCTGCGAATTGCTGTTTTAGCCTATAGGGGACCTCCTAGAACCTGTTTGGAGTCAATTGGTGGACTTGGAAAACACAAAGTTTTTTTGGGGAAAACTTCAAATCGAATTCGATCGAATGCGCTATTACTTCGATTCGTACGATTCGAAAACTGACCTATTCGACCAATAGAAACTTCGACTTAATTTCGGTTGGAATTTTTAAATTTAGATTTCGAAGTTTTTTCAATTCGAAATTTGACCCTTTATAAATATGCCCCTATGTGTATAATGTAGATACAGTATATAGCCCAGCTATAGTCAGGTGATCCGACTGGTGTCTAATAAAAGGGCAGCCAAGTTTGGGAGTTTTACTTTGAAAGCAGCAAGTAAGTTGCAGGTAAAACTTAGTCCCTTTGTAAAATGTATAATTAAGCAATTTAATTCTTAATGAATCAGATGAAAATTGAGCATAGGACTGACCAGATATGGGATGACTTTAACGTAGTTGGCCAGCTTAAATATATTGCAATATATGGACAAACAATCCCTGTGTTGTTTAAAGGGTAAGGCATTTTTTAGTAGCAGTATGCACAAAATGTCTCTGTCTTAAATATATTGATAATGAGTTGAGTACAGAGGACTCTTGTATTTGTATATATATATATATACAGTATATATATATATATATCTATATATATATATCTATATATATATATCTATATATATATATATATCTATATATATAGATATATTTATATATATATGGATATATATATATATATATATAGATATATATATATATATATATATATATATATATATATATACACACACACACACACACCTGGGGGCAGATTTATCAAGGGTCAAATTTTGAGGGTTAATAAACACTTGAATTCGACCCTCGAAATAAAATCCTTTGAATTCGAATATCGAATTTGAAGGATTTTAGCGCAAATACTTCGATCGAATGATTTGAAGGATTTTAAAAGATTGATCGAAGGATTTTTATTGATCATTAAAACCTTAGAAAAGTGCTGGGGAAGGTCCCCATAGGCTAACATTGTACCTTGGTAGGTTTAAACTACCGAAATATGTAGTTTTAAAGAGACATAGTCGAACGATTTTTAGTTCGAATCGTTCGAATCGAAGTCGAAGGTCGTAGTAGCCTATTCGATGGTCGAAGTACCCAAAAAAATACTTTGAAATTCAAAGTTTTTTTCATTCAAATCTTTCACTCGAGCTTAGTAAATGTGCCCCCTGGTGTATATACATATATACATACATACTGTATATACATATGCCATGACCCAAGTTTTCTACCTCTCTCTCTCAAGTTTGAAAAACTAGGGCTCTAAATGAATTGCATGATCTGTGCACAGCATTTTAAAGTCCCATGGTATTAGCGATTTCATTTTTGAAATGGTCCATGAGTTATGATGCAGTACCTATGCAATGAAGTAATAATACTGCCAAGGAAAAACATCTCTTTTGGTTAAATTGTACTTAAACTGTTTTAAATTAAACTTAAAAAAAACCTCTTTGTATACAGTTTATGAAATTCGCTTATTTCAGATCAAAGTGAAACGATAGCATGCCATATTTCTAATCAGATGAGTCCTGTCTGTATCTTCCCTTGTGTCCATATCCTTCTGTTTGCTTTCTTTGCAGGAACAGGGAACAAGAGCCAACAGGCCTAGGGCCACTCCAGCTGTTCCAGTTCCACTCTACAATTCAAAACTGAAGTACCAAATGCGTGTACAGTATAATCCTCACCATAGAGACAGACAAATAAAAGTGCATTAAAGGACGTGTGATGGTATTTTGGGAGTCTTGACATGTTTGCTGCATTATAAAGCAGATTAATCTATTCCTGCCTTTAGCAGACTGTTAAGAGGACAGAGACGAACACAGCTTAGAATAGAATAAACTACAAAGTCATAATTGCTGGAAATATGTGAGGAACACAGTGCATTGTATAATCCATCCTAGCACAACAGACTAAATTACGATATCTTAAATGATTTATATGAAAATGTCACATTTTCTATTGAAAGTAAATATACAGGTATAGGATCCATTATCCGGAAACCCATTATCCAGAAGGCCCCCGAATTACGGAAAGGTTGTCTCCCATAGACTCCATTTTATCCAAATAATCCAGATTTTTAAAAATGATTTCCTTTTTCTCTGTAATAATAAAACAGTAGCTTGTACTTGATCCAAAATAAGATATAATTAATCCTTATTGGAAGCAAAACCAGATAATTGGGTTTATTTAATGTTTACATGATTTTCTAGTAGACTTAAGGTATGAAGATCCAAATTACGGAAATATCCGTTATCCGGAAACCCCCAGGTCCCGAGCATTCTGGATAACAGATCCCATACCTGTAATATTTTACCGAACAGGACGATGAAATTATCTGCTAATTAGTATATATATTAGCCATGCAGCTTTCTCTAAATAACTAAAATGAAAAACATCCACAGCGTTGCCATTTTTTGCGAGGCCTCAGAAACTCTGACCAAGTTAAAGGGACTGACAAACACAGAAGCACGTTACTCCCCTATTTGTGACTGTTACCCATGCATCTGGATTATAAACTCTATAGGCTAGAGATCTCCTACTTGCTCCAGCACATGGCACTTAATCTTTGTAATTGTGTATATTTATTTATTGCAATGTTTGCCCTGTCTGTTTCTTATTACTCTATTGTAAAAATGTGCAGTCCTGCATATACAAGCAAGAGAGAGGAGGAAAATCAAACTAATTCTTTGAGTGGCCACTCACTCGGAGTGAGGGACAGAGTATTAAAAAGAAAAAAAACACCTGCATTTCTATAACTATAGTTTTTAATAAAAATGCAGAAAGCTAAAGCACTGCAATACTAGCCCTATTCAAAGGAAAACTACTTACCCCCAAAATGAATATTTAAAAATATGAAACAGATATTTTGTATCATATTAAATGTCAATTTAAAAAACCTCACAAAGCTGGACTATATTTATATTTAAGTAAATATTGCCATTTTACATATTTTCCCTCGAGCCTCCATTTTATGATATTCTCTGTGCTGCCTCAGAGATCACATGACCAGAAATACTGCAGCTCTAACCGTAACAGGAAGTGTGGGAGCAAAAAACAGAACTTTGTTTTGTCCTTTAATTGGCTCATGTGAACTAACATGTATGGTTGCTTGGTTTGTTTGTGTGCACTGTGAATCTTAGGGTCCCAGGGGGAAATTTTGTATTTAGGATTATAAAATAGCACAGATTACTAAAATATTGGGATGGGCGAATTTGAACCGTTTCATTTCACCAAAAATTCTCCACCAGCAAAATGTCGAAGACGGCCATTAAAGTCAATCGGCGTCAAAAATTTTCTGTCATGCGGTGAAATTTTTATGGACGCACAACGCCATACAAGTCTAAAAATTTGTCCATCCTTAACTATATTATTATGAAAATTGTTTATTTACTTGAAGCAGGATTTTACAATATATAATATATATTTTATGGAGACCTACATGCTTCAGGGGTATCATTTTCCTTAAAGGGAAGACCAACCAACATTAGTATAGAGAGCAAGTAAAATGCTCTTGTTGCTGCTCGTGGGCTTTGACTGACTGATCAAAAAGCAGCAGAGTAGGTTTCATGTCTGAGCTGTGCCAGTGGAAAAATATGAATGTCAATGTCTGTTTCTGAAATGGATCCCTGCTGGAAATATGCAGACATTCTGTTTATATAACAGCTGCCAAATAAGACATTTCCAGCAACTCAGCAATGTGGAAGAGATAAAACCTTGTAAATAAAAACAAAGCAAACAAGCAAGAAGTTATATTGTATTGGGACAAATATATATCAGACGTACACAAAATACTGAAAGCTTCAGCTAAGGCTGCCACCTCTTCTGATAGAAAAGTACCAAACTTCTTCTTCTTTTACAGAATTCTTCCCAATTATTAAAATTGACAACAAGACCACCAGGGTAAGCTATCATTACAGTCGGAATTGTTTCGAAACAAAAGTCAGTGTCAATGACCAAAATAAAACTTAAGTACTGATGGCATTTGTGAGGCACAGGAAAGATAAGCTTGGAAGGTAACTCAACTAAACGTGATTGTTGTCTAGATGTGCTATGGACATCAAGATGAAGGGGACAACTCATTTAAGGAAAGTTCTCTTCACCCTTATGAGCAGAGCATAAGGGCATGGAGGTCATTGTATAGGTTTATAAGTAAAAATATTATACCATATATGTTCTGCTAATGGTTCCTCAATTTAGAATTACTGGAGAACTGATACCAAATATAATATGGTGGAACACCATTTCACTTCATCCAAGTGCAAGGCTGAATGGTGGGGTTTTTGGTCAAGGCAGCGTCACATTATACGAGATATTAGTGGTGAATAAGTGCATCTGCCTTCAATGTGATATTTTATTTTTGGTGTGATAATTAAACACTAAGGGAGACTACTCACTGCCCAAGGAAATGGCATCTTCACATGTTAATAGGATGATATTAAATGAATTCCACAAGGTTTTGTAAATTGTTAAAAAACACTTTATAACGGGCTTCCATTGTTATGTAAAGCAGATGGTGAAATGTTTGTCATACTGGGATTCTAATTGCTATTATATAAAAATGTACTGGTCGTACAGACGTTTCCAGTAGATTCACATACAATGTTGTTTTTGTAATAGTGCGTTTTTCTCAAAACAACACAAATCACACAGAGACCCCCCACTACACAAACAAATTCTATTTTATTGCTGTTAAGGGTTTATTTTAAGATACATACTGGAATTCTGGAATAGCAAAGAACGCAAAAAATATAAGATTGTGGTATATTATGCCAGTTATAAAATCTAATGCAACAATTCACAATAATGCCAGTCATGTGACATTATGTTGCAGCAACTGCTCTCCAGAAAAGGCAATCATTGCCAGACTGAATTTTCAAGAGACAGTTGCTCAGATGTTATAGAAACAGGTATAGTTACCAGCTTGCACACCCTGGCTCTCCAAATCGTATATTGCCCAGTGCCCGGCCAAGAAGGCTTCGGAAACCCACAAACTTCAGAGTAAGTAATTCAGGTCTTAGTTGCAAGCAGGGACAACCCTTGCTGTATTTTATTTGCGTGATGCAACATTTCGGGGTGATCCCCTTTGTCAAGCTTGACAAAGGGGATCACCCCGTAACGTCGCATCACGCAAATAAAATACAGCAAGGTTTTAGTATTTATTTTATTTTATTTTATTTAATTACTTACTCTGAAGTTGCTCAGATGTGCCATGCTATGGGGTGGTTCTATTTGCAGGCAACTCATCATCCTTTATCAGTGTCTTGATGCCAATACTTAAAAAACGTTGCACGTAAAAAACAAAGTCACCAATACCCAAACAAAGGAAACTAACCAATTTTCTGTTTAAATATTGCAGCTCTCTGATATCAAATAAGCTTTTTTTCAGTTCACTATGATCCCAATGAAAGCAAATACCCACCACACCCATATCATTAATACTTACAGATCTCTTAAGCATAAGTCTTAAAAAACACATGCCCTTTAGTTCTACAATTGAATATTTCCAGTTAGCATCTATCATTATAAGTAAAATCCCCTTGCACTTATAGAGCCTTGATTATTCTGTTTGGACACTTGGTGGAAGGGATCCTGTACACAAGTTCTTTCCTACACATGACAGAAACTGCAGTGCCCTCTGGCAAGAGACAACAGGAGGTGCAGAAAGAAGGGAGAAATATTATCTGCCATTACATCAGCACTGAACTTGAAAATGCCTTCCTGTTGTTTTGTTGTGCTGGAGAAAGGAAACACTCACACATGTATCCATGCACCGATTACTTTATACAGGGAGAAAACAATATAAACTGTTGTCATAGTTCATATATCTAACTCTACATTTCAAAATACAAGGCCTGCCAGGAACAAACTATATAAACAGGAGTTGCATTGGTTAGGCATTTATGTCTTGATGCTCTTACAGAGTATTGATGCTACTGGTGCTTTATTTATAAAATATTTGTCTCCTATTACTTTTTGTTAATCTTCATTTTCAGTATGGTCTTCCCTTACTTTCATTCACAGGCAGCAACTAAACAACAATGTAGTATAGAAAGAGATGCCACATGTACAGAATTCTACTACTGCAAATGAAGTTTCATCTCTCCCTATACTATATTGTTGTCCACTGTATATTATGTTGATATGGTTCAGCAGAAACATAAACTTGTAAAACAACAGCCTAAGAGACAGCAAAAATGTAAAAAGACCTATATACTGTAGTAGAAAATGTTTCAGGATGTAGCTTGCATAACAGTACTGGCAAGATGTAGAGCTGCAGTCTCTGGGTACTGAGCTGAAGCCAGATTGTAAAAAGTGACAATTAGATGACAGACGGAGAATGAAATGATGGAGCACAAATTGTTCCTGTGTGCATGGAGGAGTGAGATAGGGTGATAATTAGAGGAAGTTGCCTGTGATGGAAATTGCTAAATAAGCTTACATTTTTATAGGAAGCAGTACCAAAGAAGAAAGGTAAATGTGTGCTGGTTAAGATGTGTCGGGTGAATGGGTTCAAAAGAGTGTCTGTAGGGTAGGAGGATGAGCAGTGCTTTCTCAAAAGAGTGGCTCTGAGGTAGGAGGTTGAGCAGTGCTTCCTTAGCTACAGGAGTAAATGAGTTAAGGTTAAAGAGCTGTGTGCAAGGGACCATAGCAGGTTTGTGAAGCATCTGATGTGATGATATATCAACACTAGGAACATAAATACTTCCTTAGAGAAGAGCTAAAAGGTCATGTGCGGTATGATTGAGGAAATGGGTATGTTCCGGATGAAAAACAAAAGAGGATCATCGGAACCAATGAGAGACACTGACGTGTGAAAGACAGCACATGGAAAGAAAAGATAACTGAGAAGTGCAGGGAACTCTCTAAGAGATAAAAGCTCCCACAAGCAGGGAAATATCTGAAACAAAGGTGTGAATGATCGACAAGGAAGTATGTATCTATTTTTAACATGAATCACATAAATAAGACCTTGGACATTAGCTAGGCATATGGTTTTAATTAAAAATGCATAATTTATTAATTTTATTTTTCATTAAATAGGGCTCATGGGGCAAGGGTTGGCTTTTTTTTGCTTATTCTGGATTGAGCTGGGCTGGATTAAGGTGGCATACTTATCCAAGTTCATCAGAATTCAACACAGTTCACCAGTGTAAAATGTCACTGTTCTCTATTCACATGTATAGGATTTAAAGGGGCATATTTATCAATGGGTAAACATTTGATAGTAGCGCTATATAAATTTTAAGAGTGAATTCTTCTTTCACCCTTTGATACAAATACTGTATAATTGAGAGCTGGTGAGTTTCTCTCTGGAGAGCTGTTGTGAATTATGTGTTAACTCTTTAATAAATATACTAGAAATACATATTTACTGTTTTTGAGTTTATTTTGAAAACAATAGCGAAGATTCAGATTTTTAAGTTAACGGCCAGGGCCAGTAGTTCCCAAGCAGGGGGTGAAGTGATATACATGGAAGAGTGCAAAATACTGAGAGGGGACACCTCTCATTGTCTTTCTGGTGGAGGTGTAATTGTCTCTACTCTAATGTAAGTGATTACCAAAACCTTTTCATATATAGGTATGTGACCTATTATCCAGAATGCTAGGGACCTGGGGTTTTCTGGATATGGACCTTTCCGTAATTTGTATCTTCATACCTTAAGTTTATTAAAAAATCATGTAAACATTAAATAAACCCAATAGACTGGTTTTGCTTACAATAAGTATTCAGTAAATTTGGAATTATTTTGATAAAATGCAGTCTATGGGAGATGGCACTTCCAAAATTCAGAGCCTTCTGGATAAAGGGTTTCTGGATAATGGAACCCATACCTGTAAACGTCAAAACGAGTCCATTCCTATCCAAAGAAGTTATATAGTTATTGTTATGTTTTGGGTAGCTGAGGCTGAGTAGAGTATAACAGTGCTTTATTAGCAGAGACTCATGCAGCCATTACACAACAATAACTTTCATTTTCACTTTTAACTGACAGTGACATCTACAGGCCATTTGTATAAACACCACATATTCCCCCTATAATAAGAAAGCATCTGAACAACTATAATAACAGCAGCAATTAAACAGAATGCATTTTAAAACAATATTATACATTCTTCACATAACAAAGTCCTTGGTCCATGCAGGTATTCTCTCAGTACGCCTTATAAGTTCACTTTCTTCAGGCAGTTGACATCAGGAGTAGGAAAATGTCATTCATCAAATAGAGCTTCTCCAAAGTCATATCTAACAGGAGCAAGATGACTTGCATTCCATATGCATCCATCAGACAGTTCATATGTGTATGGTCCTTGCTGGCGTCTCACTTCAAGTGGTGTAGTAAATTTAGATTGTCCTTGTTTCAGTATTCCTAGTTTCTTAATTCTGACTAAAGCTCCAGGCTGAAAATGCATTTCTCTTGCACCACATTTTCTGTCAGTATAAGCCTTACATTTGGCTTGTTGACATTTCACAATGTCAGCAGTAGATGATTGTGTAGGCACAGTATTTTTGTGGAAGTTTGATGCCTGCAACATGTAACTTAGTGCACATCTGTTTGCCATGTAATAATTCAGCTGGAGATGATTGGGTTGTTGCATGGCGCGTTGCTCTGTAGTTATGTAGGAACTCTGTTGTAAATAAGATTTCCCAGTAAAATTTGCTGTCTGTAGTGTTTCTTTCAGACTTCTGTTGAATCGCTCAATTTCTCCATTTGCTTGTGGGTAATACACTGAAAATTTCCTATGCACAATATTCCTCTTCAAACTGAGATAAGACAAACTGTGGTCCGTTGTCTGATATTAACTCCTTTGGATTACCTTCTCTGCTGAAGACTGTAGACAGAAATGTTATTACTGTAGCTGATGTTATATGACCCTTCTTGTGCAGTGTATCTATTGATCAATAACAGGTCAATACACAGTAACAGTCCAAGGTAAATAAACACAAGAGTTTATTAATCCTCTGAGGTAGGTCTACAATTCAACAATTTGGCTTTCCAGTGGTAATGGAAACAGCAGCTCAATTTGGCAGCCTTTGTACTGCTTATGTCTCCTTTTTTAAGTCCATCACCTTTTTCTTAAAAATTGATTGAAGTCTATAACAAAAGTATTTATATAGTTCCAAGCCAACTAGGTATAATAGAGTGTCATTGTTTGAGGCATTCCAGAAAGAGGCATGACAGTCAGGGTATGAGGTTGTTTTTATAACCTCCTGTAGAGCAGGTGTTCATGGCCACAGAGTGGCCCTGGGGTCTCCATGCTCGTTTAGGCTGTCCAGTCTGTTTGTTGCATATGATTTGCAATACAAATTTAACATTAACTTCACTATGATGGCACAAATACTGCAAAACAAGTTGTGTGACATACCTGTTTTCTGGTGTTTTACATCACTGACCTAAGGCTAAGGCTAAGTTCAAGGAAATGTGAAGTGATTATTATGGCACACTGAGAAATTTTACATTAAAGGTTTACTTTTCCTATAAGTGGATTTATCTTTTTAATCTATCAAATGAAAGGTTGTCCCATCACTGCCCCAAATATCCCAGTTGTCACTGCAGATGAGGTGACACACAAGCTCAGATCATCGTCTAAAAGGAGCTGCATAATTACACAGCTGGCCCTGTTTATTTTATTCCTGTCTGGTCTTGCCAGACTTCAGAGGTTGACATTGTGTTACTAACATGAAACATGGAGGATTTTTCTTGGTTGTGTAGGTCTGCTAGTGCCAGAGCTGATTCCCTGATTTCACTTGGTTTTCATCAGCCTTCTTTTCAGGTAACTTTTCTCACCTTATCTTTTATTGTTCATGTATCTGCTGATAGGCATCTTTCCCCTGCTGCTATGAGAGAGAGAGAGAGAGAGAGAGAGAGAGAGAGAGAGAGAGAGAGAGAGAGAGAGAGAGAGAGAGAGAGAGAGAGAGAGAGAGAGATGATATATAGATAGGCAGATAGATGAGAGATAGATAGATGATATATAGATATATATATAGAGAGAGAGAGAGAGAGAGAGAGAGAGAGAGAGAGAGAGAGAGAGAGAGAGAGAGGAGATATAGAATATTTGATGAAAGAAAGGTAACGCTATCAAGAAGCTTAGAAAGTCACATGATATGGAAATGGCTATTATTTACTAGATGAGCTGAAGGATCTCTTTAAGCTGAGTATAGTGGTGATTAGTGTATGGGAACATTTAGTGAGGTCACAAAAGGTTGGCATTCATTATCTGCCCATTTTGCCCAGCTTTACCTAGCACACTAAGTAAACAATTTGAGTAAACATTTGGATTATTTTGTGGGGTATCTGTTATTTCTAGTCAATTTCATTAGCAAATTATTAAGATTAAGTGAGAATATTGTGCTACTTATTCATTATACTGGATAATATATTATGATTATATTTAAGGCTTATTTTACATAATAATGTAAATGTAAAGATGCATTTCATTGAACTTTGCCATATATGAGCTTATATCAATTTTAATAATTTGGATGTGTTCATATTTCATGTCTAATATCTATAGTTATTTTGTCAGTTAAGATACAGTATATGGCCTTTTGTTCATAATGCTTAAAATTTGGTTATTTTTGTAAATGCTATCACTCTGCCTTAATTCTACCCATTAAACCAATAATATAGTTTTGCCACTGATTTATGCAGCTTAGTTACCATCAGGTACAAGGTACTGGTTTGCTATTACAGAGAAAAGGGAAATAATTTTAAATTTAGAATTAAAATTAACTCTGTGGGAGATAGTCTTTCCATAAATCAGAGCTATTGGAAGCTATCCCATACCAGAATCTAAAGCTATTAGGTAACAATAAAAGTAAACAATGACACTTGAAACACAAGTTGACTCATTTATGGGCACAAGTGCACTATTGAAAGTGCAATTTCAGATTCAAACTCCGTATTTTTTTAGCCACAATGCAGCATTTCACCAAATTATTTTAGAGTAATTGCGGCACAAGATGGCGGTTGTGCTTGGCACAGTTGCATCTGATGAGTCAAAACACATGCAAAAAATTTTTTTCGGTCTTCCAAATATTTCTTCACAACAGGAAAAAAAGTTGTTTCCTTATTTCAAGGAAAGGCAAACAGAATTTTTCTTGATGAAAACTTACCTCTATTTAAAGCTTGACAAGTAGACTTTATAAAACTACAAATGGAGCGCCATTTTAATGTTGCACCAGAAACTGGATGATTACTGGATGGATCTAGTGTTTTGTAATGTAATTAGGTTTTAGAAGAGATTACAAAATTGTGCTATGCTATACATTACAATGGATGCTGCAAAATCATTTTTCATCTTATCTTGCAATGTGTGCATACAAACTCAAGACCTGTCCATAAAGTGTCCAAACACAGAAGCTACTCACTTTTGATGCTGCCAATCTCCTCTTAATGCTGGCTACTCAATAGGGTTCCCTTGCTTCAGTGCATGCACCTGCCTGTTATGCATCAGAGTGGGCTTAAGGAGCAAATTCTAAGTTGCAAAGAATCATATATGGATGCAAGTATATTTCTGAATAGTGTCAATGTGCATATAATTTGATGTATTTTGTTCAGCACTTTGCACTTGTGTTTGTAAATTATCCCAACAACCTAGAATAATTTTGTGGAAATCATAGAAGTGATATTTGATGTAATATATTCTATTTTTAATGCATGCATTTGATCAGTGTTTTGCTTTCTGGTACTTGTAGCAGCCATCTAAATCATAACTGTATTATAGTATTAGGGGTTTGCTGAGAGTAAAACCTTTATTGCAAACTGCATGAAGTGCATTAACACATGTACTTAGAAATGAATTCTATGGGGCATTGCTGCTTGTGCTTTAGTGGTGTGCACTGTAGTTTGTTCTATGTGAAGCATTCTAGTCACTTAAAATGCTTCAGTGTTGTCAAAAGAAAGTGACCCACATTTATTCCTGGTGTTTTAATTGCTGCATAGAAGTAAACTTTACAATATCTAACCAATATGTTTGTTAATGTTCTGTCCATGTTTTCCCATGCATTTGAGACAATAATGTTAAGTAGATCAGTAGGGCGTAGGTAAAAGGCTTTCTTTTCTGTGTTCTCACTGTGGGTTCTTCAAACAGAGTTTAGGAGCCGCCTGCACTTCCTTGTCTTCACAATCAGAATCAATCACCCAATGCCATCAAACAAGTGATTATTTATTAAGTTGCATTACATGTTTCCGATCTAACTGATCCTTCCTCAGGTGAACACTGGCACCTGAGGAAGGATTAGATCCGAAACATGTACTGCAACTAAATAAATAATCACTTGTTTGATGGCAATAATCCACTATGTTGCATGTTTATAGACTAGAGCCTAATTATGATAAAAACAATATATTCATAACTGTAAAATGAATGGTCAACTAGACTCTAGAAGAAAAACAGAATAAGAGTAAGAGAATAACAGTGACTGCAGCCATTTTAGTAACTGTTTTCTCGGGGTACCCAAGGAGGTCTGGAAATCAGCTTTATGACCCTAAAACTGTTTTAAAACAAGTTATACCGACTCGTTGTAATTGCTATATTTTATTATAGCAACTGTCTGCGTTTTTCGTAGTGAGCCGTGTTAAAGAACATATGGACACGTACTGTATATGAGTTTTGACCTATAGGCTAGGTATCCCTAAAATTAAGAAAACGCTATTACAATTAAAATTCCATGGCTTATATTTCAGATTCTCAAGGTCAACTTATGTCAGAAGTTCTCAGACAAGGTTGTCACTAGAGCCAGTCTTTCATTAACTTCATCTTTTGTTCATGCTTCCCAAATGTCCTCTCTCTCTCTCTCCCTCTGCGGGTTTTCTATACATTCCCCATCAGATACTTATCTTGCTTCAGTAAATTCTTACCCACTACTTGTTTGTGCTGACTTTTACCCTATATTCTGTCTGCCAGGACAATTACATGTCAGAAAGCAGGTTTATTTTAATAAAATTCAGCTCATCTTGTGACCCTTACAGTCTCTTCAGTTTAGTGATCACTTCATTTAGGCTCATAACCTGCTCACCTCTTAGACAAACACAGGTCAGAAGACAATGTCAAAGGTCACATGCTCAAAACAGAACCTCTCTATGGTATTCTCTGACTTGTTGTACCTGCTGCTTCTTACATTGTTAATTGCATTTACATGACCTCCTGCCCTACTTTACTGTCACCCACTGTTTGCGACCAGTAGCTCCTTGACTCTCTCCTGCTATTCCTTTGTTTTGTTATACTTGGCTTACAGGAGCAGAAAAACATGCTTAAGTTATTCTTTACACCCGATGAACAGTTACTGGGAAACTAGTCCATGCATGTCTGAAACCAGAAGCCCCTCTGAATATATAAGAAATGTGAGAAGCATTACAATATGCCCAAATAGTTTTGGAAGGATGGATCAGTAATTATCAGTTTATTCATAACAGATTCCTAGACTTGTTCTTAAGTTCTGGAGAATTTGTGTTTTTTGCCTCTATTCAACAACCACTACATTTTAGAACCGAATAAAACACAAAGCATCAGACACTGAAACAGTTAAACTGTGTGAGATCCTTTCCTCTATAATTTGTGTTGATTGATTAAGAAGAGGCACAAGCATTCTGTTAATTACGGCTTCTGAACTTGAGTATCAATTTGTGGCATGATTTAATAGTGCAGCACAGTTTGGAATTAATTTAACTATTACTTAATGGTGGTGTAAATATCATATGAATTGTGTTAATTTACACGGCAGTGTAATCTTAGTGATGAACTTCCCATCTGCCTAAATTATGATGTCTAATAAACCATGGGAGTTGTTTGTGGGTTTCCTAATACACATTTGTGCTAATCTGCCGGCTAATTCATTTCACTGTAGCTGCCCCATTATATACATACACACAACCTTTACTTTATTTACTGTATATAGACATAGCACTAGAGTTTAAATTAGCTTCTGCAGTCATAGACCTTCCCATGTCAGTGAGGTGTCGCCATACTAATGAAACCCAGGGGGGCTATATAGGAAATAGAAATACCATCACATTTAGATAAAGAGTTACAGTACACTTAACAAGGAACTAATGTTTGTTCAGTTTTTTACGATATTCATAAAACCAATTTACTTTTTATTATTGTAATAAAACAATTAATGCTTTACTCCCCGCTCCTCTTACATGCTTTGGCTGCGACAGATTTCTTTCAAAGCATTGTGCACTGTCTGTCTCCAATGCAGCTCCAAGCAGCTGCATGCCAGAATGGCTCAGCACTTCTGTTGGGCACGGTGTTAGCAAGCATTAATATCTTGGGAACGAAATAGGATTTTTTTATTGATTATAATTACAAAAAGTCTTAGAATTGCTTCATTAAAATAAAATCTCAAATTCAGAATTTCTTCATTCTTGTTAAAGGGCATGTAAAGTCTAAAATAGAATAAGGCTAGAAATGCTGTATTTTGTATACTAAATATAAACATGAACTTACTGCACCACAAGCCTAATCAAACAAATAATTTATGCTTTCAAAGTTGGCTACAGGGGGGTCACCATCTTATAACTTTGTTAAACATCTTTGCAAGACTAAGACTAAGTGCACATGCTCAGTGTGGTCTGGGCTGCTTAGGGATTGTCATAAACAAAGCTGCTTGAGTTCTGCATGGCTGGTAAGTAAGGCGGGGTCTCCCCCTGCTGTTCATAAGTATGATTGTTTCCCTGCTCAGCAGTTAGGGACCGTCTGACAATTCCTATACACAGCAGTAAATCAAGGGAGAATTTTACTGCATACAGTCAGGTTTCTTATAAAAATGCACACTTCTGTCATCGCTGTGTAGCGCTGTTCAAAGCATTATCGGAGTCTGGCAGTTTAGTATCAAATAAATGGCTTTATTGAGCGCTTTAAAATAGCTGAGGAGGGGGATTCACATCTAACGTGTTTCGTGTCAGTAAACCTGACACTTCATCTGATGAAGTGTCAGGTTTACTGACACGAAACGCGTTAGATGTGAATCCCCCTCCTCAGCTATTTTAAAGCGCTCAATAAAGCCATTTATTTGATACTAAACTGCCAGACTCCGATAATGCTTTGAACAGCGCTACACAGCGATGACAGAAGTGTGCGAGTAGAAGCCGGCTGGAAGGAGCCGATTTATCGCAAGAGCAGCAGTTCAGCAGGAGCTGGCGTGCAAGGGTAGAGCTCCGCCATTAGCCACATCGTATTTCTTCGTTCTTATAAAAATGGTACACATTTTTTAATTAAACTATATTGGAGATAGGTTTCTTTTTCATTAAAGAAAGTAAAAATGGGATTTTATTTTTTTTGGCTTTACATGCCTTTTAAGGATACAATTATAGCAATTAGCTGCAGTTGATTTTTTTGGATGCTAGGGTCAGTGACCCTTACAATCAGACAGCATTTTTTAAGCTGGAAATAAAACTTGGGAAGAATAATTTATAGGGACAAACATTAGTAAGGGGTTTTCCCCATGTCCTACTATCCATATCTAATGTACTGTATGTACTAGAGTGGAAAAAAGTGGAAAGTGGAAAATAGTTTTTTGTATTTTATTCATTGAATACTGGAAGGAAGGTACCTGTTATTTCCACTTGCCCCCCACCATTTTCAAAGTATACCAGAATGAGGATAGGGCTCACTTATGACACAGTTATTAAATATATTAAGGCCTTCTTTAAAGATACTCTTTAAAGCTGTTTTGCAGGAATGATGGAAGGAATTTGGGGGGAAATTACTCCATGCCCTGTTGGCATGGATTGATAGTTACAGTAGTGTCCATGCTTTAATGTTAAGAGGCTCCTCATCTCTCTCAACAGAGCAACAAAGACCATTTTGATGGTCCACTGATGCCATGGGGCAAATTTTCTAAAGGGCAAAGTGGCTTGACGTCATTTTGCCACTTCACCGATTTACTAACAGGTGCTGGCGTAAATTTGCTAGCGAAGTAGACCTACTCAATCGCTACTTCGCACCCTTACGCCAGTCGAAGTTGCCTACCCTTACGCCAGTCAAAGTTTTTTTGGGTATACCCTCCTTTGCCCCTACATTTCCTAACATATGGCACCTAAACTATACAGTGGGCACATGTATAGGGCAAAATAACAACTCTATTTTCTTTTATGAAAGTTTCCCAGGCTTGTGTAGTGTAATGTATTTTCTGCTACATATACGTCCATTGTACTTTAACTTGGTGTCGTAACATCACTAGCGCAACTTCACAATCAGTTCTTGTGCACAACTTCGGATCTTCGGGAATTTGTGCAACCCTGGCGAATGTGTGGCTAAGTTCGGCAAAGCCAACACTAGCTTAACTTCGGAGGTAAGTAAATTTCCCCCATGTGAGTGGCAAAAGGTAATTGTCATTACAGGGGCAGCTTAAGTTAGCCAACGAGGGATGTTATATTATATACAATACTGAAATTTTTCATTTGCCCCATAACATTGACTTATGCATATTAACATAGACTGTTGTATAATAACATAGACTTATGCATAATGTATGTCATAATAAATTGTATCAATGTATAGAAGTACTGATTGTGATAATGTTTGCAAGATATACACACATTTGCTATACATGCTCCAGCATGGCATTCCATCAAACATCTCTGTCTGGAATGTTCTATATATCCTGAATGATAATTTACTAAAGTTTAACATTTACTTTAAATGCAATAACAACTATGTTGGGGCATGCTGGGTTCTGCCATTCTTTATTTAAAAAAAAGATATTTAAATGTTTAAAAATTTTGTCTATGGATGGTTGCAAGCAATAAGTGATTTTTATTCTGCCTTTAACAACAAAATCTTGATAATTTGTTATGCTGTCTAGCAAGGTATGTGGGCTTATTGGAAACAGAGTTTTAGTTTTTTTCTGATTTAATATAATATAATTAGGTAAGTTAAGTATAATTCCTCTAAAGGTTGTCAGGTAGCTGTTTTTTTTTGTTTTGTTTTTTTACAAGAAACATTGGTTAGTATTCCTATATTCAGCCTTGATGTTGTTTGCATTTATTCAGTTACTTGAGTTGAGTGGTTACTTGAGAGGAGTAAGATATAAATTGCACAGAAATGTTATTTTCTTTATTTTCTTAGACTTAGAGGCCCTTTAATCAAAGGTCGAATTTCGAATTCATGTGAATTTTTTTAATTGGAATATACTCACAATCCCATCAAAAGAAAGCACACGCTTTCTTTTGCCTGCCGCCCCCTCAGCAGGGACGCCGCTGCGTGTCATGTCCTCCTCCTCTTCTATGACGGTTCCTTAGTGCATGCGCGACGCACATCTCCTGTATTTATAGGCGCATTGGAGCTGGTGTAATGACGCCAGCGTGCAATGGTGCCAAATTCAAAACTATTTAAAGGGGACTTGGCGTCCTATTCATTGCCTGTTATAGGATTGTGTTCCTGGTGCTTCTGAGCTGTTAGATATCTGTAATTCTGATTCTGATTCCTGTTGTGACCCTTGCCTGGCTTTTTGACGATTCTGACTTCTGTATCCTGACCCCTGCCTGATATCCGACTTCGCTTATTCTATATCCCTGCTGATTGATCTTCTGGTTTGACCCTTGCCTGCCTGACTCCGTTTTGTACTCTGCCTGCCCCGACCCGGCCTGATCTGATTACGATTCTGTCTACACCTTGTACCGTGACCCTCTGCCCAAAAGACTCTGCTTTACAGGTGTGCCCCTTAGCTTGACTGTCTGACAATTCCTATCCACAGCAGTAAATGAAGGGAGAATTTCGCTGCATACAATCAGGTTTCTTATAAAAACGGTACACATTTTTTATTAAAGTATATTGGATATAGGTTTCTTTTTCATTACAGAAAGTAAAAATGGGATTTTATTTTTTTGACTTTACATGCCCTTTAAGACAAAAAGCACTAATGTTTTCAGTGGGATATTATTTGTGTATTGTTTCCACCCCTCCAACCTTCTGATTTAAGGGAAATGCCTATTACTTTTAAATTACTCAGGTCACTATTTGGTGGTGCAAAAAATTTTCTGATTTTTACACCTTTTTTGCTATTCCTTATATGTTCGCCAATACTCACTTACAGTTTCATTGTAGTCCTGCCTACATACTGTTTGCCACAATGGCATTCTAACAGATAAACTACATTCGTTGTGTCACAAGTGATCAATTGTTTGATTTTATATTCTCCGTTTGTTTGATTAGATTTAAACTGGCTTACTTGCCTTTGTTTGTGCTTCAATGTTTTGCATGCATTACATCCAGGCCCGGACTGGCAATCTGTGAGTTCTGGCAAACGCCAGAGGGGCTGCTGTAAGATCCCATAGACAGTCACTATTTAGTGGGCTGGTGGACTATTTGGGCCTATGTATACTTGGAATGCCAGGGCCTATTTTGACTCCTAGTCCAGACCTGATTACATTTCATGCATTTTGCAAAGCCTTTACTATTTCCCTACCAAGTTGGGCCAATAATCTCTTTTTTCAAATAGCATAGTGCTAAGCATTGTCGCAAGATGCTTGGGCGAGTAAAAATAATTGATGGTTTTTCTCCTATCACCTCTCGCAATTCTTCATCCATCTGTAGGGATGTCGCGGACTGTTCGTCGGCGAACTTGTTCGCGCGAACATCGGCTGTTCGCGTCTGCCGCAAGTTCGCGAACGTCGCGCGACGTTCGCCAATAGGCGTTCGCGTCAAAATCGTTCGACCATTCGATCGCTAAAATCGAACGATTTTCGTTCGATTCGAACGAAAATCGTTCGATCGAACGATTAAAATCCTTCGATCGTTCGAATCGAACGATTTTCGGATGTTCGAAGTTCGCGAACTGTTCGCAATTTTTGCCGGTGTTCGCGAACGGCGTTCGCGAACACATTATCGGCGGTTTGCTACATCCCTATCCATCTGTAAGACATGCCAGTGTTTTCTCAGAACATTAGAAAGTTTGTATCCACCTTTACTGAATTTCAGGCTAGATCTAATAACTTTGATGAAGCTTATCTTATATCTTTGCTCATTTAGGAAGCGCACACTGAATACATTACCTATACAGTTTTTTTGGGATTTGGAATCCCTTGTGTGTTGCACATCCCCTTAGAGTAAGGACACACGAGGAGATTCAGGGAGATTTTGTCGCCTGGCTACTAATTGCCTTGTCTTTTGAGCAACTATCTCCCTGAACTGCCTCAGCGTTTTTCCCCATAGGCTACAATGAAAAGTTGCCTGCGTTAATGCACACACGGCGATGCGTTTTCAATAGTTGCCCAAAGTTGCCTCAGTGAGGCAATTTCAGGCAACTATTGAAAACGCATCACCGTGTGTGCATTAACGCAGGCAACTTTTCATTGTAGCCTATGGGGAAAAACGCTGAGGCAGTTCAGGGAGATAGTTGCTCAAAAGACAAGGCAATTAGTAGCCCGGCGACAAAATCTCCCTGAATCTCCTCGTGTGTCCTTACCCTTATAGTTGCGCATGGTGTATGCTCTAATTCAGGGATCCCCAACCTTTTTAACCCGTGAGCAACATTCAGAAGTAAAAGGAGTTGGGGAGCAACACTAGCATGAAAAATGTTCTTGGGGTGCCAAATAAGGGCTGTGATTGGCCATTTGGTAGCCCCTATGTGGTTTGTCAACCTACATTGAGGCTCAGTTTGGCATTGCACCTGGTTTTTATACAACCAAAACTTCCTTCCAAGCCTGGAATTCAAAACTAAGCTCCTGCTTTGAGGCCACTGAGAGCAACATCCAAGGGGTTGAAGAGCAACATGTTGCTCACGAGCTACTTGTTGGGGATCACTGCTCTAATTTAAATGATCTTCTGCTTGCCTTTGGGTGGCCATACACGATAAGATTCACTCGTTTGGTAAGGTCACCAAATGAGTGGATCTTTCCCCAATATGCCCACCAACGGCCAAACGATCGCATTATACAAAGGAAATGGACCCATCAGGCTCCCCCACACATGAGCAGATAAGCTGCTCTAAAGAACCGATATCGGCTGATTTAATCTGCCCGTGTATGGCCACCTTTAATATTTGGAATCAAGTATAGTTACCAGCTTGCACACCCTGGCTCTCCAAGTCGTATATTGCCCGGTGCCCGGCTGAGAAGGCTTGGGAAACCTCCAGATTTTAGAGTAAATAAATTCCACCGGTACACAGGTCTTAGTTGCAAACAGGGACGACCCTTGCTATGTTTAATTTGCATGATGCAACGTTTTCGAGGTGATCCCCTTTGTTAAGCATGCATCATGCAAATAAAACACAAGCTGTTAAATAAATAACTAATTAAAAGTATAAAAAAAAATCCTACAGCTATGATAGGATTTACCCTCCTCTGGAAAAATCATTCAAATTCCATAATATAAGAATATGAATAACTAAATACATGTGTTATTTGTTTTATTGATAAAATCCACCCCTCATTGATCATCTTGTATTCATATAGTTTTGTATCCATTTTGTATTGGAAAAATATCTGTATTTTATCATATATCATATGCTTTGCAGTCTTAGATAAACGTAGGGGTTAGAGATTGTTATACATAATTAGTATTTACATTTTTTTATAACCTGCACCAGGAGTTACCAGCAATTACATTTCCCTCCGGAATGATGAATTTACTCCTGTTGAGAGCATAATTGTTGGAGATGAACCTTTCATTTAAATCCAGAAGATGAGCTCTTACTGTAAATGAAGCCACTTACAACAGCAAATGCAGTGTGCAAAGAGCAAATTTAGATGCTAATTGCCATGTTTTTTACCCACAATGTACAATCTTTTGCACAATTATAATTAATTGAGTGCAATTATAATTATAATAGTTGTGTCCACTGCCATCGTGCCAGATTTGTAGCTATACGGAAGTGCAAGAGGGTATTTGAACGCAAGTACCTTTAAAAAATACTGTAAATACACACAACAATCTATATCACTGCTACTGCACTTCAGCTGTGTTTATAAATGACCCCTCAAGTTTTTTGCCATTGAACTCTGGGGCAGGTTACTGTTTAACAACCATCTTTACTTGATGGAAAATATCAGACTGCAAACTAGCAGGCTGGATGCTGAATCTGAAAAATAGGCGTTATTATATACAGTATTCTGGCACATCCAATAGATACTAGATACTGATACTAGATACTGATACTAGATACTGATAGGTAAAGCAAATTTGACTCATACTGTATATTTGTATTTGTCAATAATTGTAGGATAAAGGAAAGTGCCTTGAAAAATTTAAAGAATCTTGTTCTCCATAACAGAAATTACTACGTGTGGAATCAATTGCCATGTCTTGTGTGTATATATATATATATATATATATATATATATATATATATATATATATATATATATATATATATATATATATATATATATATATACAGTATATATATATATATATATATATATATATATATATACATCTATATCACATAGATTTAAAAAAGACATATGCTCATCTAAAATATTGATTTTTGTAAACATGACAAATATAATTGTGTTCATCAAATGAAGGGAGGAGAAAAAGAAAACCAAAGAGAAAATTGGTTAGTAATCTTTTTTTGCCTCAAAATATTTGGTCTTGATACAAAGGCATACAAACTATTTATGTGGCCAGAATAGTTCAGAATCTTTTACACTATAATTAGAAATTCCTCAGGCTGTTATCAAAGAGTATTGGGTAACCACATCTTTATGGCTGCAGTCTCATCTCCTCTCACTCTACTCACACCAAATGAAGGCATGAAAATCTACTTAAAAAATAGCATTGTGCAACATTCCCTGATATACACATATCAGGAGTACGGAAAGGAAAGCATTTTAATTGTCAAAATCATATAAATACAATATGCACCCACACATATTCTTTAGATATATCCAGGCATAAGATCCATTATTCAGAAACATGTTATCCTGAAAGCTACGAATTACAGGTCAGCCATCTCCCATAGACTCCATTTCATCTATACATATACGTGTGTGTGTATATGTATCTATATATATATATATATATATATATATATATATATATATATATATATATATATATATATATATATATATATATATATATATATAGTGACATAGTACCGCACTCAACGGGAATACTTTGAATATCGAATTCGAAGGACGAAGAATTTACTGCAAATCCTACGATTGATCGAATCGGTCGATCGAACGATGCAATCCTTCGATTCGAATGCTTCGAAGGATTTCAATCGATCGATTGAACAATTTTTCTTCGATCAAAAAAACCTTAGAAAACTGATGGGGAAGGTCCCCATAGACTAACATTTTACCTCGGTAGGTTTAAAATGGTGAAGTACATAGTCAAAGTTTTTTTTAAAGAGACAGTACTTTGACTATCGAATGGTCAAATAGTCGAACGATTTTTAGTTTGAATCGAAGTCAAAGTCGTAGTCGAAGGTCATAGTAGCCTATTCGATGGTCGAAGTACCCAAAAAAATACTTCTAAATTTTAAGTTTAATAAAATACTTTATATTTTCGTAAGTCCTGTGAGTGCGTTCTCTACTTTGGAGGATTACAGACAACATTGGATACACGCACCCAGGCCAACAAGATACTTCTAAACGTGAGTGCTGTGAGACTGTGGGGAATGTATATATATATATATATATATATATATATATATATATATATATATATATATATATATATAGTGAATAAAGTACCCCCTCTTGTAAAATATAAGGATATTATAAGTTACCGAGGAGTTTCATGACCATATAAAAACACGAGGCCGAAGGCTGAGTCTTTTTATACAGGCCATGGAACTCCCAGGTAACTTCTAATATCCTCATATTTTGCAACTGGGGGTACTTTATTTATTATAATACACAAGTTTTAGGGAGTCATGTGACAGAAATGACATCAGAACTCACCGTTTATAACTGATGACATCAGAACTCACCGTTTATAAGGATATAATTTACAAGATATTCATGGCTTTTGTGTATTATATATATATATATATATACACACACACACATACACTTGTCCTTGGGTACTAAGCACAGCACAATGGACATTTAAAAAAAAAAAATGATAATTTATTATCAAAACTTTAAAAGCATGTTACCCCATAGTACTGAAGGGTACACACTAAAAAAATCCACCAAACACATCCACAGCAATGACTTAGCACTCACAGGACTTGCTTATAAATTAAAAAATCCTTGATCTTGATAAACGTCCAAAAAGGTGATTTTTGCACAATAAAAAGGATTTTTTTCATTTTTAAGCTATTCCTGTGAGTGAAAAAGATTCCCCAATCTTTATTACAACACCATGCTCACATCAGATCACACAGACATCACACAGATGAGTGCGTGGTATAATAAAGACTGGCGAATCTTTTCATATTTTTGCCGTGAGTGCTTTCCTACGGTGCTTGTATTTATTTTTTGGTTAGCACCAGGCTACTGTTTTGGTAAGTGCCGATATTTGGATCATGATATCTTCCAGTAACAGGGACATCTGCCACTGACCTCTACATGACCTTTGCAGGTTTGTATTTTTGGACTTGTACTTTTCGGATTTGTACAGCCTTGGGGTATAATAAATCTCCAAAAATATTCGTTTTTTTTTCCATGAACAATTTGAAAACCCCAAGCAAAAAAATTTGGATTTTTGGTGAATAACCACTTTAAAGTTCAGTAAAGAACTTCTAAAAAACAGTCCCTTTGGTGAAGGTTGACTGCCATCTCTTAGCAGAAAATGCACTCCTTTTTCATCATTATCATCAATATAAATCAGAACAGGAGAGTTTATAAAAAGGATAAGGATAAGCAGGCAAAAGGGTATTTAAATACCAATCAGTGTATTTGAGATTTCTTAAGAAGTGCTGTGAATTGCACCCTGTTGGCAGAAAAATGCTGAAAAATTTCATATTTGCAGTTTTTATATATATAAGGTAAAAGTTGGCAGCAAATCCTTTGCCCAAATAGATATGTTGCCATGTATGTCTGCAGCAGTGATGGGCGAATTTCTCCCATTTTCGAATTTGCCGAAAAATCTGCGAACTTCCTGCAAAATTCGCAAAACACCTTAAAATGGTGAAAATCAAGGTTAACGCCCACCTCCAGTTTTGGACATGCATCCGAAAAGTCGCTCACACAAATTTTGACACTGGCGTTAAAATCAATGGGCATCGGAATAGTGTTGACGCGTGCCGATTTTGGCGCGAATGACTTTCTGGACACACGTCCAAAAATTTTTGACGCAGGCCAATTTTACGAATGCAGAATTTTCGCAGTATATTTGTGAAACTATTTGCCGGCAGCGAAATGCGGAAATTTGCCACAAATACGTGACAGGCGAATATTTTCGCCCATCAGTAGTCTGCAGCCTTTTTCCCTTCAGGATAAGATAATTGATCTTACAGCCTTGTCTGAGACAGCCTTACGCGTTTCGTGTCACAAACACTTAATTATAGCCTATGATTAATTGTTTGTGACACGAAACGCGTAAGTTTGTGGACACAATAAACTTTCTTCACTTTGAACTATTTGCCTGGTGGAAGTTTGCCTTCATTGAGTGCCTTCTCCAAAAGGTTTTTTGATTTTTTTATTATTATATATACTATTTTATTAAAATATAACAGTGCACAGTAATCTGTTTGTATGAGTAGACATGCGTTTTAATACAAATACTTAACATGAAGGTATAGAAAAGAAGCCAAGGCCCTGCTATCCATTCAGACTGATTAATGGCAAAAGGTAGAAACTTGCCAGAATGCTGATGACAATGGCAAATGGAATGAATGAAGCATTTGGGATGATGATAATAATATATATCCATTACATGCTACATACAGTACAAGTTTGGCCTGTGTGGAGGGATTGGCAAGTAGGCAATACTTAAAAAAAATCCGTAATGGAGCTAGCCACAAAGTATTTAGCTATACTGCAAACATGTGGTAAAGGGTTTTGTGGTGAAAAAAGACAAAATGCCTCCAAATACAAATCAGAAGCCACACTATAACTGCTTGACGGGAAGAAAAGGAATGATCTCAAGTGGCCTACTGACTTAAATCCAAACAAAATCTGTGGCAGGGGTTGAAAATTACAGTCTATCAAAAATGTACCATACAAGCAACTTGATCAGGCTTGGGCAAGATTTTTAAAGAAGAACCAAAACTACTATGTTTCTTCATCCAGAGCTGGCAGAAGGTAATCCAAAAAGCCACAGAGCTGTAATTGCTACCATGTATTGACTTACAGAGGGAATACTCATACAGTCATTACAATATGATGTTAACATTATTCCTGCAGTTCCTTCTGACATTTCACTTCTTTTTCCTCATCTTGAGCACTTAAAGGGCATGTAAAGTCTAAAATAGAATAAGGCTAGAAATGCTGTATTTTGTATACTAAATATAAACATGAACTTACTGCACCACAAGCCTAATCAAACAAATAATTTATGCTTTCAAAGTTGGCTACAGGGGGTCACCATCTTATAACTTTGTTAAACATCTTTGTAAGACTAAGACTAAGTGCACATGCTCAGTGTGGTCTGGGCTGCTTAGGGATCATCATAAACAAAGCTGCTTGAGTTCTGCATGGCTGGTAAGTAAGGCGGGGGCTCCCCCTGCTGTTCATAAGTATGATTGTTTCCCTGCTCAGCAGTTAGGGACCGTCTGACAATTCCTATCCACAGCAGTAAATGAAGGGAGAATTTCACTGCATACAGTCAGGTTTCTTATAAAAATGGTACACATTTTTTAATTAAAGTATATTGGAGATAGGTTTCTTTTTCATTAAAAACGGGATTTTATTTTTTTGGCTTTACATGCCCTTTAAGCCCTAGCTAGCAAAATGTATGCATAGATCAATACACCATTTGTAACTCAATAATCCATATATGTGACAACCTGAAAAACACGTAACACTATTTTGGGCTATATTAACCAATAAAGGTTAATTTCCAGCTAAACAACAGAGCAAGGGTTACACTTGACATTAACACACGAGGCAGGGCCTTCTCTATGTGAAATGTATGGTGCAGTTGAACTACAACTCACATCGGCTATGTAATAGGAATGGAATTATAAGAAAATACCCAGAAATAACTGGGGGCCCTTGTGAACAGAAGAACTGGAGGGTACCCACTGTTGCAATTAGGAACAACTGTACTTGAGCAGATTTAGAATAGGGGTGGAGAAGATATTGAACCCCTTGGTTTTGAAGATGGGTGGCCTACAATGATTTTGTTGTAAGGCCAAGTACTTCCACTAACATGGCATTTGCCGGATTGCAGATACATATCAGTGTAGTCTAAAGCATATCTTTCTACTTACCTTGCAATCAGTACAGAGGCACAGTCTGTCTGGTTTTAAATTACAAAATAGAAGCACTAGGAAAACTGTCTATTTACAGAAGAGTAAAAATCTGGCTGTTCCCTTTTCAGCAAACATAATCCCCAACAGCGTTACAATTGGAGTCCACTCTTGCAACATATGTGAATATGTTTAACTACATATTATATGTACTTTTGCATTTTACCTCCATTTCAGAGGACCCCTATGATGCTGAAGCATGACAAATGTGTCTGCTCTGTCCAGCATGATTTAAATAAGGAAGCCATTCTATAGATACAAAATGAAGATTAACATCAGTACCCAAATCATAAACAGTATCTTACCCTATGCTGCACAAGGCACATTCTGGGCTGGAAATAAATATCTTGTAAACAGAAATAAATACTGGGCAAAAGGACTGAAAGCACTCTGTTTTGTTACTTTGCTGGGTCAAGGTTGGACCTCAAAGCTGCATTTAGAAACATTGGGTTGGTAACACATAAGTGGCATGTGAAAAGCCCCTAATTTCAGTATTATTCAGTAGCACAGGGTTACCATGTAGAGATGGCAGGTATAAATTACAGTGCTCACCTGCATCTGACAATATGTTTTTTACACCTTGTACCCCTAAGTGCCCCTTCATCTGTACCTGGGGCAGTTGGCAATGTTTCCTCTAACACCTTCTCAGTTATGTGCTCATAAAAACGATATTGTACCCCTCTCAACATTTTACAATAGGTTATTGCTAGGAGGTAGCACTCTACTACCCAAACTGTATAGCAAGTGGCAGCGAGACATCCACATCTTTCCCCTAAACAATGGGAAGATGTCTTAGAAGCCACCTTTGATGGGATTATTTGCAGCAGGGATAGATTAACTCAGTTAAAATATTTCCATCGCATATATTTTACACCCCATAGGCTGCACATAATGAATCCAGAGATTAAGCAAGAATGTCCAAGATGTCAATACTTTCCAGCAGATTTCTTTCACCTGGTGTGGAACTGCTCTAGGGTAAAAAGTGGCGATGAGTATATAAGATAGGACAGGCTTAGTCCTCCCACTGGACCCCCTAGTAATCTTGCTTAATCAGGTTGAGGATCTTTCACCTAGAAGAGCTCAAAGAATGCTGATTATATTACTGTGTATGCATTCAAAAAAAAACTATAGCAATCCATTGGAAATCTTCTATTGGCCCAAAGCTGGCGACTTGGGAAGCACTGATTGACAAAGCTATCCCTCTTTATAGGCTTACGTATATGAGACGAGGCTGCCCGCAAGAAATTGATAGAATATGGGCATCCTGGGTGGATTTTGAACCCTCTTAAGACTTATTTGCCAACATTTCTCTGATTCTCATCTCACGTAGAATGACATAGACAGTTCATAGAAATCTGTTGTTTTATTAACGGTAGGAAAAAAACTACTCATTATGGAAAATGTGACCGGATACACTGCAAAGTTATTGTTTGTCTTTCTTTCTTTTATTATTTGTATTATTATTATTTTGACTGGGGTTGAAATGTTAATTACAATCAATATGTTGTACAACAGGCAATTGCACATTTATTATGCAATGTAATAATATGTACACATTTACATTTAATAAAAACGGATTGTTAAAAAAAAAAAAAAAGATTTTGTGCACACATTTTAAACTTGTGTGTACATTTTAAAAACTGTGTGCTCAGGTCAGACGAAATGCCAAATTCTGCGTGCGCTGGTGTTAACGTTTCTGTGGGTGACAAAAGCACACAGCTTAGAGTGAACATTGGCAATTGATTAATGAGCCCTATAGACAGGGTCAGACTGAGTGGCACCCCTGCCAGCCCAGACAAGCTCCCCTAAATAAAAGACGATGTGTGCGCATGCTCACTGTGAGGCCAGATTCTGGAAGTCAGTAGGGAGGCCCCGGCGACTGCTAGGTGGGTCCCCAATGTCAGGAGGGTCCCCAATGTCCCAGTTAGTTCATACCTGCCAATAGAAATCTATATGGGGTTAGTTCTGGTAAACTTCCCAGCAGGTAAGTGAATACACTCAAATGGCATATCTTTTCATGAAGTACGTTCTAACAGTATATAACATGTACAACAAACAGGTTTATTCCTCTTTAACCAGCACAGACTGGATCACTATCAGTCTGCCTATATAGGACCTGCTCATAAGGCTTCACCCACTTACAGGGCAATTTACTCTTTCACGGTCACTCCTCTTTTTTTGCCTTCTCTCATAAAACATTCTGGGAGATACTGTACAGTATATAACTTCCCTCCAGGGTCTTTTGTGTCAAAGTGTCACACAGGTTATTTTAAATTGCATTTGACGTGTGACAATTTTATTTATGTGTTTAATTCTAATATACACCAATACCATATTCATCAGAAGGGATGTCGTCATGTATATTGATTTGTGTTTTATCAGAATTAAATTAAATTTTCTTACATTCCAAACTTTCAGATTAATGGTGACTGAAACATGGCTAAGAGCATTTTCACAACTAATGTTGGCATATAAACTGTATTATTTTATTACAGCACCACCCTTGGGAAATGTGTTCTGCAGCCGAGAGGCAGAAATAGAAGTAAGTACCTTACTGTAATCAGTACTTAGTTACACACGATGCCTACTTTTAATCCTGACCCTTAAAATTTTCTTTTATTTGTTGTTTATTATTGTTTATTATTTTCCTATGTTTATTGGCGGGACATGACCAGTAACAATAACACATGTTTATCAGTTGCTTCTCTTATGCAAACTCAGGTGTTCTCCAACCCTGGGGCATTAAAGCAATTCTTATGTGTTCCTTTGTTTGTATCCTTCCTACAGTATGATTAGGGGGTTTATGACTTTTGCAGATTTGGGGTATCTTCTCCAATTCCAAGGCATTGCTAAAAGCTGTAGTGGTGCCTCCATGCAAACCATGACAGTGTATAAATCAAATAAATTTGTGCAAATTTGTGGGTGTGGTGGTTTTTTTGTGGTATCTCTATTTCTTTGCTTTGATGGCTATGGCAAGAGAAATTTACTCACACATAATACATTTTCCCATTGAACTGGTTGTTTGTACTCTATAAGGAGACACAATCAATGGGAAAATAAAGGTAGAACAGTACAGTATATGTGATTGATATCATTGTATTTTGAAAGAGCAGATTTTTAAGCTGAATATAGTGCTTGCCTATCATAAAATTATTAAGACATTCTCTCAAAGAGACTGCAGTGGTCAGAGACCCTATCATTGTTTACATTGTGCGGGATTGTGAGTCTTCTGCTTAGTAGCCAAGTATTGAAACAGAAAAAATTCGGAAGGGTAGATTCTGGAATCACAGTACCCCTTTAACATGACTTGGGATCTTATCTGTATTTATTTTTACAAGAAATAATGACTAGCACAGAACATAAAGCTAACAATTGCTGTACTATGCAGCAGCTATTTTTAATCAATAACAAACTGCAAATAGCTATGTAAAGCCTGCAAAATATGCTAACCAAAACAATTTTTCCTTGTTCCATGCTATTCTCACTCCCCAAAGGGATTACAATTATTTGAATTTTTTTTTACAGTTAGAAAAATGCAGAAGAAAGTTACTGAGAACTCGAGATCTGGTCAAATGATTAGTTATGGCAAACTAGTTGCAGGTAAGGGCATGCAACTAGTTTTGCAGCAATGATGTGATATTCTTGCGCTTGAAGCGGAAATACTCTAATACTTTGTCCTTCACGAGGTTCAGAAAATGAAAATCTCTTAAAAGGTTAAAAAAAAATCCTACATGGCAATTAAGCGTGTGCAATCCATCACCAACTCACTGTACTGTAAAATACTGATTCTGACATCTCCTTTTATGTTTTAATAGTATCATTGGCCGCACATCCAGCTGCTTTAGCCTGTTGATCTGTGCAAGCAAGATGTGTTTAATTTTGGATTTGTGGTTGTTTGTCAGGCTTGATGTGGCTGTATTGCAATGACTTGACTCCAACATGATGATTGACACACACTGCATGGAATTACAATGCTCTCCTTGACAGATAGCCAAACCCACCTTTTCTGCAGAACTGGGAGCAGGCTGTGGGTGGATAAAGAAAATTACTTACACATTTTCCAATCAATGTAGTCATGTTACAGAAAATGGAGTTTGGGCATCAACCCCTGTTTAAGAAATGACTTCTGAACTGAGAAACAACCACCACGAGGATTCTGTAGGAAGAAAAATTGGCTTCACACATATTTTAAAGGCATAATACCAAATTGCGTGCTCAACACTTCAGTTGTCTGGTACAGCTTACAGATGTGGCAAAAATAATTGCAAACAGTTAAGCTAGATCCTCTGCAAATGCAGAAAAATAAGGTTAAAAGGAGAAAGCCAGCTCAGGTCCTGCAAACAGACTGCTCTGATTGGGGTTGCCACCTTTTCTGGAAAGAAATATTGGCCTTCCTATATATTTAACTTTTTTCCCTATTAATACAATTGGGATCAGCCATCATTTTTACCGGCCAGGCCAGTAAAATACAAGCCAGGTGGCAACCCTAGCTCTGATTATTATGACATGCAGGAAAAGTTTTATGTTTTAAGTTTGGAAGCAATGGTGTTACTGTATGAAAGGTAGAGGCTGAAGAATGTCACAGTGTAATGTTCCAAAAGGGATAGCACAGTCCAGAATTGGCAAGAGAATCTGTCACATGTCTTCCCTGGGCAGATGCTGTGGAGTACCAGGAAGTTGGTAGCCTAAGACTGGGTAACCCCGAGTATAACCATATACAGCAGTACTGAGGTCAGAAGCCATGATAAACCATTAAAGTAAACTTTATTAAACTCAGAGAAGTGATTACACAAATAACCGTGCTCTCAATTGATATACAGACTTGAATAGTAGAAATCGACAGGCAGAGACACAATCCTAGAATCTGGCCAAAAAGTCAAGGCTGAGGGCAGACAAACAAAGTCAAGGGACAGGTCAGGCATCAGAACTGGGGAATCCAAGAGCAGGGTGAGGAGGGACACAGGAGTATTGGAACATGACAGGTATTACGTTAGGTTTCCCAAAAACAGAACAAACCCCAAGGTTCCAGACTCAGTTATGTCTATAACAACCACCTTTTGCTTCAGGAAGAGCACTCCTCTACTTGGATGCCGCCAGGTCTTATAGTGAGAGGACCAAGGAGAGGTTTCTGGGCAGGCAAGGGAACCAAACATGAACCAGAGGAACCGGAAATAAGAAGTGTGGTCGAGGGACAGGCAGAGCAATACAAATCAGGAGTCTAGAATATAGTCGAGGCAAAAGGCTGGGGCAAAACCAACAGAATCACAGTACAGAAACAGGATTTGAGAGAATGGTCAATAAATGGGCAAAGGTCAGGACAAGCAGCAAACTAGGATTGGTTAGGAACAGGCTAGGTCAAAAACAGAGAAGAAAGACTATAAATCACACCCAGGAACTATTGAAAACAGACCTATGTTAGGCAAGGAACAATTGACAGGGGCCCCTTTAAATTTAAAAATTTTGATATTATTTTGAAATTAATATCTATCTATTTATTGTGATGGCCAAAATACACACATGCTGAAATATTCACACATGTACCTGATAAGTTTCATTTAAAAATAGCAGCTGGAATTTCATTTTGTTCTAGTTTCAGGGGATATTAGAATAAAATGTTTTGTTCTATCAATAAACTGACCACTTAACTGCAGCAAATATAATAAACATTGTGCCGCCTTCAGTGACCACTGCAATGAAATCCTCTAACCAACATGTCTTGCAGCTAAAATAAGTATACAATGTTCCCTGTTAAAATTCTCTTTCTCTACACCCTTGTTTTCCACATGCGGGATAGTAATTACGATATTTCTGTTAAGTGCAAAATCGTTGATGGGCATATAAAGTTCTGTTGATGCTGTTTTTTACAGCATAACAATATTGCCCTGTGTTGCAACTTGGGGAGTTCAATAATTAGAAAAGGTTTGGTGCCTTTGTGAATAAGGTAGGTTTTCATGTTTTGGGGCAGTGCCCTTACTCTATTTAGTAAGCACACACTTGGGGGTATTTATCAAAATGATTTTTTTACTAATTTTTATTAAAAAAAACAAATTTGACCAAACGCCCAACAACGAATACCCTTAATTTACTAAAAAAATCGATAAAAGAAAAAGTGCGACAATTCGAATCATGCAACTTTTTCTAATTTGTCGCACAAAAACCAGAGTCAAAATGCCTGAAACCCTCGAAGATCATGAAGGCAAGAAACATCTTGCAGTTGTAAAAGGGAGATCAGCCAATGACTTGAACAGATTTTGGCTGGAGTATTTTTGGATTTGTTGCAGTTTTGTTGCATAATAAATCCCGAAACAATTTAGCTTTTTGTTGAGACAAAAAGCCCTACCAGAAAAATGTGACCTTTAATAAATGTGCCCTTGACGTTTGATGACTCAAAGCCAGGAGATGGAGTTATTTCTGCAGAAGAACCTGTCCATTAATAAAAAAAAAATAAATGTGTTTAGTAGCCAGCTAGATTATCAAATGAAGAATGAGGAAGTCTAAGAACTCTTGAGCCGGACTGGAACCACAAAACTCATGTGACTGACCACACCCTGGCCCCCAGTTGCAGAGTTGAACAAAACACATGCATCCCCTAATTTAAAATACTATAGTATCCAGTAGATACTAAAACCTCTTCTCCTGGCAGGATAATGAATGATCAGTATGTGTAATTGTTCCACCCTCATTATGGACTGAGATTTCACATTCAACAAATAAAGTGGTCTTAAAAAAAGAAGATCAAAATTCTATGTGGTAAAATATAATTTTTGAAACAACATTCCTGAATAGCCTGGTGTTTTTTGTCTTCATATGTTTATTGTATCAAAGATCATTAACTGTAAGGCATGACAAGAATTTGGAAAGGAAAATTTGAATGGCTGCTCCTAAGAGGAACAGGGAGTGCAGCACTTGAAATTTCTTCCATCCAAAAGCTGGCTCATTTTTAATCAGTGCATGGTATTATGGTTTCAAATAGCAAAGAAGTCAAATATCCAACAATGAGCCCAAAAATATCATATAAAATAAGTCAAGACCCAGGTTGAATAAACTTGCCATTCATTCTCAGCATCCTTCTGAGTTTATTTTATTTCAAGTTGGTTCTAGTTCATTGAGCCTATGACTTGGTGTTTGTAACACAAAACACGTAAGGTTGAGGACACAATAAATCTTTTTACCTTGTTTCAACTACCTGGTGGAAGATTGCCTTCATTTGAGTGCCTGCTCCACATTTATTTTTGGTTGTCCGCTCCCCATGCTGAGGGTTCAGGGCGGAGACCCTCTTCAAGTCTTATTATAGTTCATTTATTTAAAACAAAAAATAAGAACGTGAGCTAAATATAGATCCAGTATTTTGCTTGAAACGGATCTCTGATATATATTTAATGTTTGTTGACTAAATTACTAAATTGTCAAAAATAATGTAAATATTTTATTTGACATTTTGTATATACCGTATAATTGCTGATCATTTGTGTTATTGAAAGTTGGATTTGGCATAGGCATTTTCTTTAAATCCATCAATAGATAGAACTTTTGATACAATATTAGTGATGGGCAAATTTTTTCGCTTGCCATGGATTTGCGATGAAATTCCGCATTTTGCCATCTGCAATTTTTTTTAACTGAGGCAAAAATAAATTTGCCACAACAAAAGAGTTGCAGAGAAATACACCCATAAGAAAAACCACCCATGGACTTTAATAAATTTGGACAAAAAAGAAGCCCTAAGAAAAAATGGCTATTGACTTGAATGCATTTGGACAAAAAAGTAGCCATAAGAAAAAATGCCCATTGACTTTAATAAATTTGTACCTCGGTAGGTTTTAGGTGGCGAAGTAGGGGGTCGAAGTTTTTTTTAAAGAGACAGTACTTCGACTATGGAATGGTTGAATAGTCGAACGATTTTTACTTCGAATCGTTCGATTCGAAGTAGAAGTCGTAGTCGAAGGTCGGAGTAGCCATAAAAATCATTAGAAATTCAAAGTTTTTTTTTATTCTATTCCTTCACTCGAGCGAAGTAAATGTGCCCCTACATGTTTAAGAATTATGGGCTAAGAAACATTGAACATATTAAGAGGTCCATAGTTGTATTTAGCCCGAACGCTAATAAGGGTTTTTTTTTTCTTGATATGGATTTGTATTGTTTGGGGATTGTATTTTTTTTCTTTTGTATTTTTTATGTTGGTTTCTCCTTGTATGCTTAAAAAATGAATAAAACGTTTTAGTAAAAAATAAATATATATTTTGACACCCATTGAATTAAATGTGTTTCGCGAATGTTTTGCTGTTTCGATCACTACTATATGATATATTAATTTTTACAAAAAAAGACTTTTGGTGTGAGTTCTGGTGTTTTATTATTGTGAAACATAATGCAGTTATATACCCCTTTTTAAGTTTATTTGGGGTATTTATGAAAGATGCAAACTGGCAAAAACAATACAAATTATATAATTTTAATATTTGCCACATTTGAGCACAATCTGCTCTGGCGGCAGTCCAGCCATGTCACCAATGCACTGGCATACACTAAACTTGTGCAGAACATACATTCAATGGGTGGCATCAGATATGGACAGGACAACTGCAAAGAAGAGAGGTTGGTTTAGAGTTGAGTGTGCCTCAATGCAGACATTCTTTGTAGTTCTTTGTGGTCAAATAGTTCCAGTCAATGTCAGAGGTGCTCCTTATGAAGTCACTGGACTCTTCTTTTCACTCTTGGCTATGTTTTTCCATAACAGATCCAGGGGCAGAATTATGGAAACTGAGGCCCCACAATGAAGGAAGTTTCAGTCCCATCCAATGTGGAGCAAAATGACACAAATCTAGGATGTCCAAATTGCAAACTTTCAGTTATTGCTGATCTATAACTCCCTGCATCCTGTCTGTGGGATACTGTATGTATTGCAGTTGACCAGAAGCTGGAGGCCTGCAAGTTGGACATAACTGATGTATATAACGTTATGTCCCCCAAATGCTGGTATCCCATGGCTAATACCATCTATTCATTAACCTTTCATCCTATTAAATACAGCAGTTGGAGCTGAATTCTGAAAGGTTTAGTGCATTTTAGCCATCATTTATTCTTCAACATAATCTGCATAATATTAAAGAATGCACTTTTATGATTTACATATAATATGTGTTCATATTTTGGTCTGAGTATGAAAATATCATCAAGAGAGATTTTAAATAATACAGAAAATAAATTACACAGTTTTTGCTAATAGAGATCATGACCCAACATGTTTAAATAATTTGCTGAAAAATATTCCAGTTTACACAGTGAAGTGAGTGCAAATATGCTGTGCAATTTGTCTTTGCTCACAGAAAGCATTCTACGAATACTGAAAACTCAACATGTCAGTGTTGATATGCTGTGAAACAAACAATGTACCTTTACTGTGGACATTACTATGGTCTAAGTGATAATACTATTACCATGTTGTTACAGGAAGAATTATATTGTTAAATGTGGAGCCATGTTGTTTAGAACATGGTAAACAGTCAGTAATATGTAAAATAAATTGAAACGTTACTCTGTTACACAGACATATTGATATTAGTTGTAATAGAGCTAAAAGGAATGTAAACCCCCAAAAAATTGATTATTATAAACTTATTCAGAGTGGTCCTCTGAGCACGTTCGTAGTTTACATTTATTTTGATATTAGCATAGTTTTACACAGTGTTATATTAGGCTTTTAAAGGACTAGAATGTCTACATAGGTATTGTCTATGGCTAAATGTACTTCCTGGATTCATTTAGCTCCTGGTTTATAGACATTCAGGTAAGCTAAAAGCCTGACACTAAGGGGCCCATTCACTAAGTTTGAGTGAAGGAATAGAGGAAAAATAGTTTGATTTTCGAATGTTTTTTTTGGCTACTTCGACCATCGAATTGGCTACTTCGACCTTCGACTACGACCTTCGAATCGAACGATTCGAACTAAAAATCGTTCGACTATTCGACCATTCGATAGTCGAAGTACTGTCTCTTTAAGAAAAAACTTCGACCCTCTAGTTCGCCACGTAAAAGCTACCGAAGTCAATGTTAGCCTATGGGGAAGGTCCCCATGGGCTTTCCAAGTTTTTTCTGATCGAAGGATAAACGAATTGCGCAAAATCCTTCGACTTCGATATTCAAAGTATTTTAATTCGCCAGTCGAATATCGAGGGTTAATTAACCCTCGATATTCGACCCTTAATACATCTGCCCCTTAATACATCTGCCCCTAGCAGTCTAAAAATGCTAATATCACAGAAATTAATGTAAATTGCGAAAGCTCTCAGAAGCACCCTGAGCAATTATACATCAATTGATTGTTTGGGTTTAGAATCTCTTTAATAGTTAAATACTGTTAGAGTTCGATAGTATTTCTGTAACAAACTCAGCCCGGAAATTAAAAGCCTCCTTTGCCGGGTTAGGAATCTGTACCAGAACATAGTGGAGCTTGATGGGATGGAATTACTGTAGAATAATGAAGTTAATGTGGTGTTTGAGGATGATGGGAATTGTGTTATTGCATTGAGTATGGGCCAAAACTTGTCCTAGGTTGTGATCTGGAAATTATGACAGTTGTTCAGGAAAAAATATTAATATTACATTTTAAAATGTATAAAACATTTTTACTTACAAAGCTATACGTTAGTGGTTCCACTTAGGATATATATTTAACCTGCCATGCGAAAAACAAATGGAACCAAAGTAATTCCTCACATAACTGATTATTTAGCATAACTTGTGTACAATGCTTTAGGCCAGTACTCTTTGGGCTATATTGATTCCAGTAATACCTCTCACCCAGCCTTTATGGTCTAATAATTGGTCAGGGCCCCTTATCTATTAACAAAGTTACAGTTATAAGAAAAATATTGCTGGATCTGTTCCAAGAATATACAGGACACTAAACAAGTGTTCAAACCTAACTGGCCTTCAAGATGGGCTTCAATCTTTTTCCTCAAATCCTACCCAAACTGGGCTATAGGCTGGTCCCCTTATCCTTTGCTTTTGGCCCCAGAAGCAAAGGATAAGGTTCCTATGTAGGAACCGTGAGTATTCCTCAGTAGCTGTTACAACTGAATCATAATAAATCATGAATTTGCATCAAATTATTCTCCTACTGCCACTGTAAATCTGTCATAATACCCACTGTAAATACCAAGATAGGCTTTTAGATATTATTTATAGCTTTAGAAGCACATTTTAAAAAAAATTGCAAATAAACTAGCAAAATTATGAAACAAATAAAAACCACTGGTGAAAGCTAACATTACATTACTTTTTGCCCACTGTTATTTTGATTGATAGCCTTTTCTTCTATATCTTTTCAAGTCATGTGCATAATTTTTGGAGAAATGCTCTTTAAAATAGGTATTTATGATTTCTTTATATCTAAGTTCAAATTTGTCTTCATGTGTCTTCATGCTGAAGTCATTGCTTGGTACTGGAGTGTGGCTTTTATTATAACAGAATATTAAAGACAACATTGCTGTTAGCACATTGAAAAATCCCTGAAATGTTGCACATTTAAATAAGAAAAAAAAAAGATGAAGCTGAGTCTGCTATAAAGTTCCAAAAGCATTTTCATTGGATGGCTTTCCCTATGGTTCATTGGATGGCTGGAATGCCACAGGAGGCATAATTATTTTCTTCCTGTAGAAATAAAAAGTATCTGGTTATTAATATTCAAAATTAGTTGGCTGTGTTGGGTTGCCAGTGGATAATGAGTGATATCTAAATATAAAATAAAAGAAGCACCAGTGATTTAATCTGTGCCTGCTGACAGCTACTACTTACTACACACTTTTTTTTTTTTTATAAATTATTCAATTTATAGCCATTTGGAAGCTAGAAGTCTTGTTCTGTAAACCACAGGAGACAGGCAATCAAGGTTCCAACACAAACATAATATCAATTATGTCTTTTTAGGATTCACTGTATGTGACACTTTTATCTATGCAGGTGCATAAATATGACAGCACACAACTGGGAACTATCCCAAACAGGTCAAGTATTTCAAAGAAAGGACGCATCTACTTCTAAGGCTCTTCTTGTTTGACTTGATCAATAACTCATTGCCTTTACTGAGAATGTTTGGTTTTAATATTTTCAAACTGTAGTCTTGGGAATTGAAAATAATATCCCACAGTTCAATACAAGGTTAAACAAAACTCACCTTTTATAGTTATGTATTCAGCTCTTGCCGACTGACTGCAGCAGGCAAACAAACAAAAAAATGGTGTCTATCATGCAAAGCATTCAAGGACGGTAAATAAAGATGGTATCCTTAATTTAAAGGGTCATGGTACCATAGTTTTTCCTTTGATCCCTTTGAATTTGTCAAATGAAAATGTTGAGTGGTTAATGTCTCTAAGGCTGGATGACCACAACATTTACCTTTTACCATAGTCCTCCTATTGTTGAAAAACCATTAACAAGAAGCCAGAATGACTGGTCTAGAAGACCAGCAGGAAATAGTCTGACATCATTGAGACATGACCAGGCAAATGTAAGCTGGCCATAGAAAGAATACTTGTTAGGTGAGTTTATCGAAGTGGGTCTTTGCTTATACTGCTCACCCAGTTAAGGATCCAGCTTGGGCTGAACCAATGATTTTACCATTGGCATAACAATTAGATTATATTATTGGCTTAGGCAGACCCATTGACAAAGGACAGATGCAGTACTGGCCAGATATATGTATGGCAGGTCATTGTTTGGCCCCACTAATTGGCCAACAACCTTCTGACTGTTTTTATTCTCCATTGTAAGGATATTGCTTGTACCTGCCTTGAAAATGAGGATATCATGGCTGCCAAACTGCAGATTATAAAGAAAAGAACACTTATCTTCAGTATGTACAAATTATTATGGGTCAAATATACATTGCAGCATGACTTTTTTTAAAAAAATAAAAGCTTACCAACTAAACCCGATCAGTTAATTTTTTAAAAAAAATCCTATTCTGAAAAAATTGCAACCGAAATGTAAAAAAAGCAACTGATGCCAGAAAACGTGAGTTAAAGGAGATTGTTCTGCAACTGACATTTGGGGGCAGATTTATCAAAGGTCGAGGCGAATTTCTAGCTATTTTTTGTGTACTTTGACAAGGGAATAGTCCAAATTCGATTAGAATTTGAAAAATTGGACTTTGAAAAATCTAAGGTTTTTTTTGGAAAAACTTTGAATCTAATTCGATCAAATGCGCTATTCCTTCGTTTGGAAGGATTCTAATTCGGCCGAATACGGACCTATTTGATCGAAAACTGACCTATTCGCCCAAAAAAAAACTTCGACTTAATTTCGGTTGGTATCTTTTAATTCAAATTTGGAAGTTTTTTAATTCGAAATTCGACCCTTGATAAATATGCCCCTTGATGTATAATAAAGATGCTTCTCATTTTTAACTGCTGGAAATTCTTCTATTTATGCACAATACGGTAAAAATAAATCACAAATATAGAAGGGAAGAAAATAGAAAATGAATATTATTGCCATGAAATTTATAAAAATCACTTGCTGATTAGTGATATTAAAAAGTATGTTTTAAAAATGTTTATGTTCACCTGCAATAAATGTTAGTGCTCGGCTGTATCCAACATCTCTATCCACTTACCTACTGCGGTTTCTCTCATGTAGGGCGATCAATACAATTAGGATCAAGAGAGTCAGGAATCCAAACACACTGCCAAGCACAATACCAAGGGTATTATCTAGAATGAAACAAAGAGCATAGTTTTCTTAAAGAAAATAGCAACAATCACTTGAACACATGTTCCAAAGAGACTTATGGTACTCAGCCCAGCTTGGTTTATGTTTCAGGCTTTTTTAACAATACGTTTTTTTTTACATTTAGTTATGTTCCAGTCTTGGGTTAATGGTTGCTGATGTCCATGGGTTATTGAAAAACGAAGCTACAGTAGAATTCCACTATAAACCAGGTAGGGAAGGTAATTAAGAAAAGATTGGGTGGAGAGAGAGAGAGAGAGAGAGAGAGAGAGAGAGAGATGATATATATATATATATATATATATATATATATATATATATATATATATATATATATATATATATATATACATATACAGGTATGGAACCTGTTATCCAGAATGTTCAGGACCTGCAGTTTTCTGGATAGCAGATCTTTACGTAATTTGGATCTTCATATCTTAAGACTGGTTTTCAGTCCAATAAGGTTTAATTGTATCTTAGTCTGGATAAAGTACAAGGTACTGTTTTATTATTACAGAGAAAAAGGAAATAATTTAAAAAAAAATTGGTTTATATGGCTTAAATGGGAGACAGTCTTTCCTTAATTTGGAGTTTTCTGGATAACAGGTTTCCGGATAATGGATCCCATGCCAATATAATCTATCAATCTATCTATCTATCTATGTAACTATGTAACTATATGGTATCATTGTTGCAAATAAATCATTCCATTGGCCCACATGGGAAGAAAAGAAACAATATGTAGTTAGCAGAAACACTGTTTGCTCAATGTCCAAAAGAACCAATCAGATGCAAAGCATGTAGCTGTAGAATGGCTGCCTTGGGTTAAACAGTATATCAGTGTATATTTTTTTAAAGAGATTGCTTCCTACTTCTTGTGTCAATGAAGGAGAAGAAGTTTACATTTTAATCTCGCTCTATGAACCGAAATCTTCAAAATTGTCTCATTTGATAGGACAAGAACCAGATCCTTGAAAATGAGAATATGCTTGGCTAGAAAACTGCAAGTGAACTGGGTCACTCAGCATGCCCATATCTCACGTATCTTGCCCCAGGTGGAAGCAACGCTACATAAACATGTGAGGGTGCAAAGTTCACGAGTCTGGCGGTGGGTAAGAGGTAGAGGAGCTCCCATTATGTCAGTCCTGAGTGACAAATTGCACAAACAAGTACAGAAATACTTCTGTCACCTTGTGTGCAAAGTTGGCCATAATCAGAGATGCATACAAGAAGTTTAACCTTTCCACATTGACAATCTTTATATACTCCATAAGTTTCACTAGTGACACTGGTGTGTTTACAGGCTGAGGGACCCATGTTCAATTGCTCAATCCTTTTAATTATTTACCTGTAAAAGTAATCCAAGTGCCTTTGGACACATGTACATATCATATTCTTTTGCTACATGAGGAAATTTATATTACTAGAATGTGTGTTTTGCGAGAAAGGATCCTAGACAGAATGTCAGTGTGTCCATTCATAACTTAATAAAAGTCAAAGAAGGTGATCAGCAGTTGGACTCACCCCTTCTGGATACATAGAATTCTTAAAGACACTGCTGAATGGAAATCTGAACCTTCACACTCAACAAAGAAAGAAAAGGGATGGTAAGCCACTCAAGAGGGATCATTTACTTCACAGAACATAATGTACAAAGGCTGCAAAAAAGTAGGGAAAGGTGATGCCTATAGTAACAGTGGGATAAAAGTCTCTGGGAAGGGACTGTGACTGTGGGATAGCAGGTATAGTAGGGAGAGATGTTGCCTATAGTAACAGTGGGATAAAAGTCTCTGGGAAGGGAGTGTGACTGTGGGATAGCAGGTATAGTAGGGAGAGATGGTGCCTATAGTAACAGTGGGGATAATAGTCTCTGGGATGGGACTGTGACTGTGGGATAACAGGTATAGTAGGGAGAGAATTTTATTTAAAATATTCAAATTACAATGAACATAAACAATCAGTCAGACTGTTACAATCAAATACAGAAAAAAAATCAAAACATCACAAAAATTAAAGACCTTCCCACATTATTTTAACTGTTTCTGAAGATCTACATTCTCTTGTCTTAATAAACATAATGTCTCTGTATATCGCCTCGGTTACAGTCTCAACTGACAGATGAATTTGACTAGCCTGCACCTCATGTGCCATAGATGGTATCGTATAATCGCTATAATAATATACAGGGTCATCCTATCTTGATTCCCAGTTCTGTGACTTCCAATGATTCCATAGGAAAACTCAGAGAAACTTAAACTTTTAATCAGGTTCAGACTGAGCCGGTTAGCCACACTTTCTCTCAGGGAGCGTGAAACTTGACAATCCAGTTAGAAGTGTTCTTGCGACTCCTCTGTTCTGCATCCCCAAGGACATTCCCTGTCTACAATATTCAAATAACTCAGATTTCTCCTCACAAATAATTTGCCTTGTAATGACAGCCATGTGATGTCCCACAATTTTCTAGGCATTCTCCTATCATTCAGAAATCTGATACTCTCTTGTAACATCTCCTCCGGGAGAGATGGTGCCTATAGTAACAGTGGGCATAATAGTCTCTGGGAAGGGACTGTGACTGTGGGATAGCAGGTATAGTAGGGAGAGATGGTGCCTATAGTAGCAGTGGGGATAATACTCTCTGGGAAGGGACTTTGGGATAGCAGGTATTTCGTACAGCGCTTTGAAATATGTTGGCGCTATATAAATACATGTTAATAATAATAATAATAATAATAATAGTAGGGAAAGATGCTGCCAATAGTCACAGAAGACAACCTCATTTAACAGTGACTGCTAAATTATAGACATGCATAGGGAATATATTACTCTTTCTTAGGCTGCAATTCATATCAACTTGCTGAGAACAATCGAGGAGCCTTAAAGGTTTCTTGCCAGGTTGCCGTTCTGCAGGGTGACGACACAAGAATGCTAATGGTTCTAAAACCCAGGTTGATAAACAATTCCAATGGGTAGAAACCAATGGCCTACTATGAATATTTGCTGTGCAGCCTAGGAAGGATTATTTGATACCATAAACAGTTTAAGTAATATATCTTTCAAAATATTACAATTGAAAGCAACATAAGGTAGCAAATCACAAAAAAAGTATTTTTCAGATACAATAAATCTTATCGTAATAGCAGTTTTTTATATAAAATATACTGCACATATCCACCTGAATCTAAAAATCTAAGCCCAACAGATGTGGAAAAACAAACATTTAGATCAGCACATACTTTTAAATACATAGGATAATAGGAGTAATTTGCATGCATGCAGTAGGCTGTGTAAAATGATAATTACTGTTATTGTTTGGCATCCCTTTAGTTGAATGAGCTTGGCTTTATGTGTCGGTTTCATTATACATTAAAACTGTGACGCTTGGAATGTAAACTATTGTACACTTGATTCAGCAAGAGAAAAAGCGTAAGAAGTTGTAACAGGCGAGCCAATCCACTTTTCTTATAATTAGAAGCATATTAGAAGTAATCATCAACAGAGAAGCTCCATGGAAACTTTCCTTAAACTAAATAAAACTTCACAAAAAGCAAAAAAAACCCGACAAATAGCCTTCCAGCAGTCTATGGTAGGCATTTTTGTAAAAGAAAAATGTTTTTTAATTCTTGAAGTTGAAGTCCTTATTCTTTAATGTGATGAGATGACAGAATTATATTCCCATAAATGACACAGAAGCATGAATATTTCATGGCAAATAAACCTGTCAGGAGCTTTCCAGCTGGGAAAAGCACACCCTTACCTCTGATCTGCTCTCAAGGAAATCTGGTTTGGGGAGTTGGAGTCACTTAGTTCCTTATGGCTCAACACAGTAGTGTAGACCTTTCAATCTGTCATTAAATTATACCCAATAAGGCAATATGTGCACAAATATGCTGGTGATCTGATGAAATTTTGCTCAAAATTGCCCAAGTTCAGTTGGTGTCATTATGATGCTTGCACATGATTCTTTAGGTGGGAAGGACACACTGCTGCTAAGCTCAACTTTAAAGAAGTGCAAGGATATACTTTGGTGCACGTACCTTTAACATCAGCTGTATCTATTTTTGTGAGGCCACAACTGCTGTTTTGGTTGTAGATGAATTGATATAATCTGGACTCCAAGGCAAAAATATATCCTTTGCAGAGTTTTATCTTGTTTTTATTTTCCCATATAATCAAAAACAAACTTTACTTACAACTCTGCCAAAATGCATCTTCAAACTTGCCACTACCACTTGCCATCCTGATTGTCTATGATGTGATATTTATGTGCTCTCTCATTACTGGAATTTACACTACAGTCTCAAGAACTTGCATTTGCAGAAGGCATCATGGCACCAGAAACACACTGGGAGACCTCACAGTAATTCGAGGATTCTGACCTGCTCACACTCTTCCCCACCCTCCTTTTAATTGCGAACAACTAACAGGACTAGATCAACAACAGTGACCTGATCTATACAGATGGGGAAATCCAGTGCACAGATATCAAATGCACCTTAACCAACTATAGAAAAATACTCACCTATATTAATTTTAGATTGAACTCCTCAAATATGTATCTATATCTATTTATCTTCTTATTTTTACCCTATGTTACTGATCTTCTCAGCCTACATGTCACAATATTAAAGGGGGAAGCTATAGTAGATTCACTAGTAAAGTCAATGCTTTGCCCATGGCCATTGTAACATGGACTAAAGAAAGTTGGCTCAAAGAACTAGCTGATTTGGTGAAGCCGGAGTTCAGTAGAATCCAAGTGAGTCAACAAATCTGCAGTGTTGGACTGGGGTGTCCAGGTCCCACTGTAGCTGCAGCCTGGAGACAAATTTTTTATATTATCAAATGAAAACCAGTGTCAAACAGCCCAAAACTATTGATATTGATCATTCTGAAGGTTTAAACATGTTCCAATTATTTAAGGAACCATCTGCCATTCAATTCTACATGATATTGACAGGTTTTAGCTGGAGTATTTTCAGATTCAGGTTTTTAAGAGCTTCAGAGCAAAATAAATCTCGAAAAACATGGTTTAATAAATAGGCCCCTTAATGTCTCTACAAAGGTCTCTTCATTTGAAGCACTTTCGTTTATGAGAATGCAGCTGCAAAATAACTGGTTGGCAGTACAGGTATTGGATCTGTTATATGGAATGGCTGATGTAAAGGATTATGAATTCACACAGTTTAGATACCATCACGTACAAGGTCCAGTTTTATTTTTTAAAATAACTATTTGCTTAAAAATGAAATCTATGGGAGATGGCCTTCCCGAAATTTGGAGCTTTCTGGATAAGGGTTTTCAAATCAGAGATCCTATAACAAAGCATCTCTGAGCTACCCCAGGGCGCCTTTTGTTGGCATTCAGTTATCTGTCGTTATTGGAGAGCAGTATGCCAGCAAATGTATGGTTACTATGTGCTGTGTCCACCCACTTATTTCCCATATAACAATTTTGTGTAACCACCTTTGGATTCTTGTAACTTTTCCAATGCTCAAACAGGTGGACCCTCAAAACAGACTTGAGATTTCATAGTGGAATTGTTTACATTCTTTTAGAAACTTCATCAAGCTTAGAGAAATCCCTGACTAATGTGAGAAAATAACATTCATGGTATGTTCCTGACAGCAGCACACAATGCATCTCTACAGTTGTCTTGTGTAAATTAAGGAATGCATAGACCCTTCCATTGGCCCCCCATTCCACATCCACCAACTCAAAGGAACATACATTCCTCACATATGAATAAGGTCTGTGCTAATCTCACTTCATCCATATTAGTATTTGTTATTGAAAGAAACCATAGAGAAACCATGCACTTGTGAAAAGTAACTAAGTATGAGAACTTAAAATGTATGTAGATCTTGAACTAAGGAAGATTCAAGGAGAAACTATTACATTTTATCTTGCAGTCTTGCAGAACAGGCCAAATAGGACATGTACAGTAGTTATTATCTGGCTTTTAGGTCTTTCTTTCTTGCTAATTATAAAACAGACCTTTTAGATAATGGTCAGTAGTGATGGGCGAATTTCTCCCGTTTTGCTTGCTGAAAAATTTCCCACATAACTGAGAAAAATAAGTGAAACTCGAAAATTGACGCCAACGTCAATTGTGCCCCAGCATCCGAAAAGTCGCTTGCGTCAATTTTGACGCCGGCGTTAAAGTCAATGGGCGTCCGGATAGTGTTGATGCGAGCCGATTTTGACCCAATCAAATTTTCGGACTCGCGTCCGGAAATTCGCTGCTGATTCGCGCCAGGCGAATTTATTCGCCCATCACTAATGGTAGGAGGACTCATACCATCAGAACATCTGTCATCATTTATTTATTTATATAGCACCAGCAATTTACTAATTTACATTAAAATATAACATATAACAAACAGGCTTTCTTAAAATAATTTAATAAACAAGGTAACAGGTATGAGATCCATTATCTGGAAATCAGTTACCGGAGAACTCCAAATTATGGAAAGGCCGTCTCCCATATACTTAATTTAATCCAAATAATCCAAATTTTTAAATGTGATTTCCATATTCTCTTTATAAATAAAACAGTACTTTTTTCTTGAGCCAAATCAATATATAATTAATTCTTATTAAACGTTATCGTGGTTTGGCCGCGTTAATTCCCTTAAAATGAACATTCTCCCCCGCTTCCTATATGTTTCACAGGCCATCCCATACCCCCCTCCCAAGGGGACCTTACAAACACTGCATACTCTCACGAAACAGTTCATTTGGGCGGATAAAAACCCGAGATTGGCGAGGTCAACACTAAGAGCATCTAAAACACAGGGTGGTTTAAGTCTTCCAGATTGGCAGATATACCATCAAGCCACAATTATAAACAGATGCCTAGACTGGGCCTTTTATGGGAAGACCAAATTGTGGATACAGATAGAGCAGGAATCCCTGGTAACCCCTTTGTGGGCGGCTCCCTGGTTATCTCCGGCTAGTAGAATGTATAGAGATAGAACAGATGCTAAACTTAAATACACGTTAGACACCTGGGACAACCTAGCTAAATCACGCAAATGGATTAACTCCCCCTCCCCTTTATCTCCGGTTCTTGGCAATCCTGCCTTCACACCAGGCCTGAATCTAGATAGCTACAGGGGTTGGGACATTCTCTTACACGCAGGAGCTGATTGTTTTTACCGTCGTGGCAAATTGAAAACCCTGGACGAACTATTGCCTAATATCACGCCGACTGACCTAGATAGATTTAAGTATAGGCAAATCAGGCACTTTCTACAGGCAACATTTCCACCTCATAAAGATAGACCTACTCTTACCCCCATGGAACATATTTGGTCCCTGGAAAACCCACCAAGCCGTGCGATTTCTCGGATATACAAACACATTATAGACCTCAAACCAACCCCACTCTCTATCTTAAAAGACAAGTGGCAACGAGATGTGACCGTGCCTGTCTCGGACGCCCAATGGGCAAAAATTACTCTATTGGTACACCAATCCTCTAAATGTGCTAAACTCCAAGAACTTAACTATAAATTACTAACTAAGTGGTACCGTTACCCTACCAAGTTGAGCAAGATCTACAAGGCAGTCTCCCCTACATGCTGGAGATGTAAGGAACATCTCGGTACCCTGACGCATATTTTTTGGGATTGCCCTATACTCAACTCTTTTTGGACCTCAATACGCAACACTATCAAAACTGTTACAGATATAGAAATCCTTGATAACCCTTTGGCCGTCCTTTTACATGACACCTCACTGCCACTAAAGACATACAAGAAGTCTCTTGTTCCCATAATGCTAGACGCTGCCAAGGCATTAATTCCCCTTAAATGGAGACAGACAGACAGTCCGTCCGTGAAAGATTGGTTGCTTAAGATCAAAGAGATACATAAATTCGAGGAGCTGCAGACTGAAACTGCTAGTGATTTCCAGAATTTCATGGCTAAATGGTATCACTGGATTGCATTTTCCAATTCAGATTCTTATGTCCAATTGTGCACCGTGTGAGATTCGACCTGTTATTCTATTTATCACTCTCTATTTTCTCTTTCTTGAGTTCCCTGGGGAGGCGATGGGTGCCAGCAGTATCTGCCCATGTGGCCCATCCAGACTAGTAGCGTTGTTATCATGCTTATATTGGATCATTATTCACCCTTAGCAGGTTCCAATCAGTGATCAGTGGACTTGAGCTCGACCACGCCATTTACGACTTTGGATATCCCCAGGCCGGTATGCCATTTCTGTTATCTTCTTCTCTTTTTCCCCTTCTTTTTCCCCCCCTTACCTTCCCTTCACCTTCCTCTACCCAGACCCTCTTCCCTCTCTCTTTTCTTACCTCTTTCTTACTGTACCCTCTATGTACTGACTCCAAAACCGGATACATCGGCACTCTATGGTCAAATTTCTAGCACCCCAGGCTATATGTTATTTTGCGTAGCCCTGATAACGCGAAGATTGAACAGCTCCATCGTCTCATGAGTTATTTACAATGCCTTTGTTTATGCTTTTATGGCCATCACCATGCGTAACCATGTACCTGTGGCGAGCGAGACTCGACATGCTGCTCATTACGGTCTGGTCTCCTGAGATTGTTGATGTAGAGTCATTCTGCATTTGTGCATGGCTATCTGACTGATGCTATTTTCTGTATTGTTCCTGGTGCTCTATCTCTGTATTGACTGTGCTGTTGTATACCGTTCTTTTTTTTGTTTTCTTTTTCTCCTTTTCAAAAATCAATAAAAACAGATTTATAAAAAAAAATAATTAATTCTTATTGGAAACAGAACCAGTCAATTGGGTTTATTTAATGTTTACATGATTTTCCAGTAGACTTATGAAGATATGAAGATCCAAATTATGGAAAGATCTGTTATCTGGAAAACCAAGCATTCTGGATAACAGGTCCCATACCTGTATAATAAAATTGGGAACACAGGGCCCTGTTCTCTTTCAGGGGAAAGATAAAAAAAAAAAACAATGTTTATAACGGTAAGCTATGTAAAGTCTCTAAGTAAACAGCATCCTTTAAAAGTGAAACATGGAAGCACCTGTCTGTATTCTCAAGCCTTCACTGCTCTAAAGTATGTCTAGATGCACCCTGTGACCGTGTGTACTCATGTCTGTCTTTAGACTAATCATGTACTGATCAATTTCCATTGCGTCTGCCCTTTGGCCTGCATATAGCTAAAGGATTAATTAAGTTCTTGTTCTATCCTTATGTGTCTGGTTACATGGGAAACATTAACAGATTGGTCAAGACCTATTTTGTACATTAAGCCTGTCAGCATTCATAATTTGATTTTCCTGTGTTTGCAAACACAGAGAGAAATAATAAGGCCCTTTATTATCCTGTCTGTCATTGCCCAGAAAGCTAATGCAGCAGAAGTTGAAAGCAGCACAAGTAGCATCTGTTGCAGCCACACACATTAATCTGACAAGACACAGGCAGTTTATCTTGTTTCAGATTTAGTGATAATAAACTACACCAAGACATTCTTCACTTTTCAGCTGTTTTTTACCCATGACCAGAGTCCTGGTTGTTGGATAATATTTACTCTATACATTATATACTGAAATAAAACAAATTTAGAAAATGGATGAAGATTTGTTGAGAGATCGCAGATATGATATTTACAAGTTACTGTGAATTTTTCATTTTCTTGCCACATAACGAGAACCTATTGTCTTTTTTTTTTATATTCAGCCAGATACCCAAACTTGCATATGAACAATTTTATCCCCCAAAACCGTATCATAAGTATTTACAAATTCACTGGTTGCTTATGAGAAAGAAAGCCTTGTTTACAAATGGGAACTATTTCCCATGTATTTTTGTTTGAAGTGCTGGAAGTGATCAATTTGTTTGGCAGGAATCTGTAGCAATACAACTTGCACGTGGAGCCCTGGAACTAGTGCCTGGAAGAAATTCTAGGGTTTTCTTGCATCAATGGATGCCCTTTTGCATAACTCATCAGAACAGGCTGTACAGGGGCTTTGCCACTAGCACAATATAAAGCATGGAAGGGGCATCCATTTTAGCACTTTTCACTTTCAATTCACAAGTAAATAAAATGTAGAGGAGCATAGAAACCAATTTATTCAAATTCAAGCTGGGTAATCTTTCCCAGGACATTTCCCAACAAGGTCAAATTTTAGCTCAATTATGAGGTATTTTCCCGACATTCAGGAAGGTGTTATCAGTACAGATAATGTAGAACAAGAAACAAAATAGGACTTCATCTCCAGAAAGACAAATAATAAGATACTTATTAATACTTATAATATTGAGTATAGTTAAAATGGCGATATTTATTATATACATATTAAAAACCATAAGACTCCTGTAAGAGGAGGGGTCCCTCCCTTCTGTGGCACAAGCAATTCAATTACAAAGTATTGTATTATGTTATCATGATATTGTGACTAATAGTAACTGCTGTTAATATTGAACTAAAAGGTCCACCAAAAATTAGTACGTCTGCATAATATTGTCACTATTACTTGATAAACCTGAAAATGTATATTGAGAGAGTTTCAAAAGAGAGATGCAGACTAAGTATATTTGCACTATCATAATCAAGCTTGCTTCCTCAAGGGTGAGTGTTCAATATAAGTCACAAGTAATGTTTTGTGTATAAAAAAAAGTCTCCTATTTGTAAAATAACTCCCATTGTGGCTCTTGTATTGATATCCAAAATGCTTCAGCATAAGATCAGTGTTGCTCGGATTTGCTAGCATGTGAGTTATAGTACAGTACTATAGTTCAGCAACTACCTCTTCTGCCTACCCCTAGACCAGACTCACTGGCTCACAAGACTCAACTTGCAGATACGAGAGTGTTGTCTTGCGCATGTGCGTAAGCGCACAATGCTGCCAAGCATGCGTGTAAGCGAGTGACATCACTGCGCATGCAACCAGATGCAGGCCAGCCGGGTGCCCTAGGTGACCCAACTGGCCTGCTCGCCCCAACTTCCCCCGTCGCATGCACAGTGATGACGCGCTTACGAGCATGCTCGGTACAGATAATCATGTGTTCAAGTTTGAGTTGAACACCATCCTATGGTGAGTTCACTTACGCATCTGAATAATTTCTCATTAAAGTGACATCTGGAATTTACAATATTTTTTTACTGAGTGCTAATCATTGTTACCACTGGGTAAAACTACTAAGTATTAATAATTCTGGTCCATAAACTTATGACAGGTGGGGCTGTCCTAGGAGCTTCCACTACTTTACCCTCTCTAGAGACACCCACAATGCTAGTAGTTTTTTTCCTAACACTTAGAAAAATACTGTAAAAAAGCAACCCTTTTCAAACTTGAATTTTTAGATTTATCAAATGCAAAACACATTATCGAAAATTCTATTGAAAACGTTGTCAATTAAAAGCTGTAGCGTTTCTATAGCAGTTAATGGTGGAGAGTATCTGAGGCAATCAAGCAAGCTGACGTATTAAAATATTTAAGATTTTACATCCTCATTAAAAATGAATCAAGTTATTTCCACAACTAAACACAATTATGACAAACTGATTCTATCCTTGCATATTCTAGAGACAAAAAATTTGATTATAGTTAAAAAATACATCAAGTTTAATTGTGACTAGTAAGGGGATATACCATAAAGTAGGATTGGGGTTTTACTTTACTGGTAAAAGGGAAGCTATGCAATTACTTTTACTGAGATTAGAGAGAAGTAAAGTCAGAATTAGACCTAACTTTGGCTTCATATATATATATAAATAATCCACATATGTGTGCAGATCTTAATGGCATTTTGTTTTTCTTGGCCATCAAATGCTATTCTGAGATGCTCACAGCTAATCAGAAGATTTGGTGAGATTTTCAAAGCATCTGTCGTCCCTGCTTGCTCCTTCACTTTTATCTTTTTGTGGAGGAATGTATTGTTAGATCTTTCATCCCACAGCTGTTCCCCTACAACAACAGGCAAGAACAGCCAAACTCTCTCGACAATGCCTTTGTGGTACCCCTGGCAACCCACTGCTTTACTTAATGCTCATATAAGAGCAGAAGACTGGCCTTAGCAGTTCCTTAGGTCATTCCAGTAACATCTTATGCTACTGATTAGAACACTTATTAGGTTTGCAAATCCGGAATAATGATTTAATCATGGAAAAATATAAGGACTCATTTACAAACATAGTGTAAGTGCATTTCAAGTGCAAGTTACCATGTTTTTTTTATGCCTTAGGCATAGAGGCGGGGCAGGAAATTACTTTCACTTTCCATTTAGCACTTACTAGATGTCTCTGCACTTCCCACATTCCCCCTCTCTCTTTACCATATAATTGTGTAACCAGTGCATGGGGATGGACATCAGGTCCCCTGTTCTGGTGCACAAATATGATTTTGAGATGGTGCAAGGCTTGTCTTAATAAGTGTCCACAAAATGGCTCCTGGGTGCTTGCTATAATTATTAATTCTCAGACGGAAGGAAACAAGATTCAAAATCTTTTTTACAATGTAATTTAAGTTCATTTTGCTTGACTAACATGATAAAATAGGATTTGGAATTATTTTTTTGGGTGACGGGTCCCCTTTAATGAATGGTGCAGATTCATGCAATAACAGGTGCAAAACTTGCTTAACTGAACTGCGGTTACAATAGTTGATGAGCCCTAAAATTTCTATAACAAGAGTTTTATTTTAAATTATGTGCCAGTTTTCTATAGCTTCTGTAGATCCTGTTTTCATTTACAAACAGGGCCGGATTTACATGGCGGGCGCCCCTAGGCCACTGCCGTTTGTCCCCCCTGTCCCCTAACCTTTATTCATGCAAATTTTCATGGAGATTGTATCTCCTGCGCATCCCCAGTGTTTTTGAACCAATGTGGGTGTGGTTGGGCAGCATGCCGCCCCCCTAAAATCCTGCCACCCTAGGCCCGGGCCTAGGTGGCCTTCCCACAAATCCGGGCCTGTTTACAAATATGGGTTTTGGTATTTAGGTACAAAGTTCCCAAATTCTGTGCACCCTTTTGGTTAGCTCTTTTCTACGCACATATTTTCTGTCGTACATTTTAGATTTTGATCCATAAAAATTCCAAAACCATCTGTAATGTTAGCTCTTAATACAGAAGTCATAGAGGGAACAGTTGTTAACTGAAACTGCAATTTTTTCCCTCCATCTACTGTTATTATTCTATCTCCCTCATAGGTGCTACTAACACGTTCTACCTACATGTCAGACCTTGGCAAATGGGGGTCATTTATCAACACTGGGCAAAACCAGTAACCAATCAAATTGCTGCATTCATTGTTTTAGTTGCAGCTGGCTTTAAAAAGCTTATCACTGATTGGTTGCTATAGGTTACTGTCCAAGGGCAAATTTGCCCAGTGTTGATAAATGAGCCACACCAAGAGGTTATTATTGTTATTATTATGAAAAGGAAGTTACAATTTTACACTTGTAAATAATTCTTTTGGCTAACAGAATGTTTGTGGCTTTGTACTTAGCAACTGTTGACTGTCTTCTAAAAAGGTCACAGTTCCTTAGGAAAATGGCATCTGTTTTGTGCATTATTTCCCAAAAGATTGCTGTATTCCTAGCAGTTATAGACTTTTCCTGAACTTCCAGCATACACTGACAGGTTTATGTTGGCTGCCTAAGAATAGGCACATATATCTGGAAGACCATGGGTTTCCCATCCCTGTTTTCATCCAAAGGCGTGCAACAAGTTTGGAACTTTTATGGCTAGGCAGATCCTGAAAAATAAACTCTTAGTCCAGTGTCTGGAAGCAGAAATGAATGACATAGGCCGCCCTTTAAACTGAAGCCAAGCCAGGCTTATTTCTAAACCCACTGCCTGAGCAAAGTGGACAGCTGCAGATTTTATAAAGGGACAGACACTGTTTCACTTTGGTGTCATAGAAGTAGCAGACCAGACCAGAAGGGAATATCACGGCTGAGTGAACAGGCCATATTTTAGAATTCCGCTATGCAGTCTGTTCCCTATCCTTATGGAGCATTTCAAAGTGGTATAAGTATAGGGAAGCAGACAGGGAAAAAGATATGGAAGTCTACATCCATAAAAAAGTAAATAGCCTGTCAGGAACTCCCTAACTTTGAACCAGGGACCTGTTGTATTCCTGCCATTGCTCCTCCTGCTTGAGCCACAGGAGGCAGTGTGGCATCAACCTGACAAAGTGCCTTCTGTGATGTTGCCTCCATGTCCATCTTCCCTTAGTCAAGCCCCTTGTCTATCTGTGGGCAATAGCTTGTTAGCGAGCTATTTAAGCCTTCTTCCCAGACTGTACCCTTGCTGGATCCTTGGCCAATCTGCCTCCCGTCATGTTGATTTTGTTCCTGAGTTGTGATCATGTTCCTGTCCTGTTCCCTCTTGTATCTATCCTTGTTTATGTATGTGACCAGACATGTTTTATACTTATATAATAATTATATAATATATATATATATATATATATATATATATATATATGGCTAGTGTCACCTTTATTCTAGAGCTAGGGCAGTGATTGCCCATTATGACCCAGAGTGTCATTGAATGTACACAGGCTAGCTGGCATTACTACTGTATGTGCAACACCTCACAATACTATAGGAAAGCATCCCTTTGACATTTTTTAGTATTATTATTAGTATAAACATGTATTTATCAAGTGCCAGCATATTCCTCAGTGCTGAACAATGATGGATGTATAATCAAACATACAGATGCAAACATACTTTCATATACATGCATATTTTGGGTGATCAATGTTAGTGTTAAAAAGGTTTCATGAGCAGCATGAAAACATATATAGTCTGTGTGTGTATATATATATATCATAGCAAAGAACAGCACTCCATTGCTTGTGTCAACCCAGGTGCACGGTAAGGAAATCCATAAACAAAAGAAGACCAGCAACACTGGGATTTTTCATGAATAAATTATTATTGTGTGTAACCGACGTGACGTTTCGGTCCCAAATGGGACCTTTCTCAAAGCAAACATATCCACAATAGTACATACCTTATATACACCCCTCCTCAGTGTGCACAGGGAGTGACCTATTGCTAGGCCAAATTTATTTGCTATGACTGATTTCTTGGAGATATACCAAATTTATGTTTTTTAAGACCTGTGATTGTTGAAATATTGAATTATTAACATAGTAATTTTAATGTGAGCACTAGACACTAACACGATACACAGTTGAGTTTTAAACACAGTGAATTTTTAATACTTATATTTATCATATATTTGTGGCGATTATGTTTATATCTATAGTGACTAGTTTTTAGTCAATATTTATTGCACTGTTCACTTTAAATTTGGCCTAGCAATAGGTCACTTCCTGTGCACACTGAGGAGGGGTGTATATAAGGTATGTACTATTGTGGATATGTTTGCCTTGAGAAAGGTCCCATTTGGGACCGAAACGTCATGTCGGTTACACATACAATAATAATTTATTCATGAAAAATCCCAGTGTTGTTGGTCTTCTTTTGTTCATATATATATATATATATATATATATATATATATATATATATATATATATATATATATATATAGTGGTGTGAAAAACTATTTGCCCCCTTCCTGATTTCTTATTCTTTTGCATGTTTGTCACACAAAATGTTTTTGATCATCAAACACATTTAACTATTAGTCAAAGATAACACAAGTAAACACAAAATGCAGTTTTTAATGCAGTTTTTAAATGAGGGTTTTTATTATTTAGGGAGAAAAGAAATCCAAACCTGTGTGAAAAAGTAATTGCCCCTGAACCTAATAACTGGTTGGGCCACCCTTAGCAGCAATAACTGCAATCAAGCATTTGCGATAACTTGCAATGAGTCTTTTACAGCGCTCTGGAGGAATTTTGGCCCACTCATCTTTGCAGAATTGTTGTAATTCAGCTTTATTTGAGGGTTTTCTAGCATGAACCGCCTTTTTAAGGTCATGCCACAACATTTCAATAGGATTCAGGTCAGGACTTTGACTAGGCCACTCCAAAGTCTTCATTTTGTTTTTCTTCAGCCATTCAGAGGTGGATTTGCTGGTGTGTTTTGGGTCATTGTCCTGCTGCAGCACCCAAGATCGCTTCAGCTTGAGTTGACGAACAGATGGCCGGACATTCTCCTTCAGGATTTTTTGGTAGACAGTAGAATTCATGGTTCCATCTATCACAGCAAGTCTTCCAGGTCCTGAAGCAGCAAAACAACCCCAGACCATCACACTACCACCACCATATTTTACTGTTGGTATGATGTTCTTTTTTGAAATGCTGTGTTACTTTTACACCAGATGTAACGGGACGCGCACCTTCCAAAAAGTTCAACTTTTGTCTCGTCGGTTCACAAGGTATTTTCCCAAAAGTCTTGGCAATCATTGAGATGTTTTTTAGCAAAATTGAGACGAGCCTTAATGTTCTTTTTGCTTAAAAGTGGTTTGCGCCTTGGAAATCTGCCATGCAGGCCGTTTTTGCCCAGTCTCTTTCTTATGGTGGAGTCGTGAACACTGACCTTAATTGAGGCAAGTGAGGCCTGCAGTTCTTTGGATGTTGTCCTGGGGTCTTTTGTGGCCTCTCGGATGAGTGGTCTCTGCGCTCTTGGGGTAATTTTGGTCGGCCGGCCACTCCTGGGAAGGTTCACCACTGTTCCATGTTTTTGCCATTTGTGGATAATGGCTCTCACTGTGGTTCGCTGGAGTCCCAAAGCTTTAGAAATGGCGTTATAACCTTTGAAATTGAACTCAGGTGTGATAAACCACAGTTAAGTTATTTTTTAACAAGGGGGGCAATCACTTTTTCACACAGGCCCATGTAGATTTGGAGTTTTTTTTCTCCCTTAATAACGTAAACCTTCATTTAAAAACTGCATTTTGTGTTCAATTATGTTATCTTTGACTAATAGTTAACGGTTTTTGATGAGCAGAAACATTTAAGTGTGACAAACATGCAAAAGAATAAGAAATCAGGAAGGGGGCAAATAGTTTTTCACACCACTATATATATATATATATATATATATATATATATATATATATATATATATATATATATATATATATTTATATATATATATATATATATATATACACACACACACACCATCACTATTTCTATGCACAAAACCAAGAGCCTTGGAGGTATAAAAATTCATAGAAGATGGAAAATCTCAAATATTTTTGGTTACACAACTGCAAGTATGACACCTGATTTTGACATGACTTAAACTCAGCTTCAATTGTTTTTCTCAATTAGCCCTAAAGAATTTCACCAATGACCCAGGGCCATTCTTGCAATGAGGCAAGGTACGAAACTTCCATTATACTTAAATATACTTTGATTTAGCCTTATGAGTGCTTCCACAACCCCCCAATTTTGTACATTGTATTAGCCTGAAGCTGTGGCTTAGCTTCATGTGGTTTTTAATAGCACCCCATACCCACCCCTATATACTAATGGTGGTCCTATGCTTTTAAATATGGGCGTTGGTTTGGGCAATCTCTCTCTCTTAAAAGCCTTAACTGGCGGGGGAGGATCTAGGCTCCAGATTGAAACCAATGTTCCACAAACACTGAATACAGGTAATGCTATTATGCAGAGAATTGTCTTTTTATATTATGACCTGAGAATAAACAAGTTAGGGACCGCCATATGGGGTTTACCTTGACGTGGTATGGTGGCTTTTCAACTTTATGATCATAACTTTGTAACTAAAAAACCCCTGTTTTTGTAAACACATGCACTTGCATTTATACTGAATTGCTTATGAGACAGGGGCCCAGGGAAGTGCATTGTAAGTAGCACTTCCATTATACTTAAATATACTTTGATTTAGCCTTATGAGTGCTTCCACAACCCCCCAATTTTGTACAAGGTACGAAACTTGTCTAAGGCGGCATGGAGCAGCCAGATAGCAGGGGCAGCAAAAAGCTGCCTCTGGTAACTTTAAGAGCCAAATTTCCGTTTTTTAACACAGAAATTCAGCTCTGCTAGTGAGGCTCATGGTTGAATTACCTGCTTTTCATTCATCTTCTTTATGCCACTAAAGCTTCCCTCTGTGCTAGGAAAATGGATATTTGGGTGAATATTGGTACTGATAGGTATGCTTTTAAGCCATCAACATGGACACCAGTAAACAACCCACCACTTTTTCTGCCCATAGTTCAAGTGTGCACCACTATAAACTGATATTGTTTACATAGATTGCCACAAATGCTTGTAAAAATAACTATTTGAGAAGAAGCAGGATTACAAAAAAAAGGATAAAACAAACTAGCGTTATGGTGATAGTTCAGTGCTTGTATCATAGATTGCAGTCTGCCCTGAAAAGGATTTCCATGGTAATATGTGATAATTGCTTTGTTGTTCCCAGGAAATGCCATTAGATATATTATTGCAAAGTGCTCGTTATCCATAGCCATTTTTATTTAGCTAAGAAAAGTAGCAGTGCCGCCTTTTACTAGTTGTGAAAAAGCAATAAGAAAAGAGGATGAGAAATATTGAACATACCGGCTACACATTGACTGAGCTGACCACTCCAGGTCCCATCTGGCTGGCAGGTCCTTGTTGATGATCCAGATATCATATATCCTCTGTTACAGGAGAATGTCACCTCTGAGCCTTCTAGGTAACTAGTTCCTTCTTTCTTTCCATTTGATGGAGGTCCAATCCACCCGCAAGAGACCACTTGCAATAAAAGAAAAGCATATTCAGCTTAAAGGGAATGTGCTGGCTGTGATATTTTCACCCCATAAAACAGGTATTTTATGTTTTAAAGCTGCTTTCGCTGGATGATGGTTTGTCAGATGCTTCAACCAAAAGTTATTGCAGACAAAGGCCTATCCTATTATAGTGCTTTGCCACAACACAGTGATGTTGAAGTAAAGCTAATCTCTCAAAAATGAAGAAGAGGATATGCGACCCCTATAACACATGTAGCAATGAATCCTATAGCAAGCTGCTTATTTTTATACAGTAGAAGGCACAAAACAGTACACCTCAAATCCTTTGCTATTGCCACTTGAAAGCCACACTGTGAGCTGCCTAATAACACAATAAAGTCCACTTTATCCAATGCAGCAGAATAGTTTTGCACTGTGTCTTTCCTGTACTTTAAAAACCATCCAGGAAATACATCTTAATGTGTTTCAGTTATAGGGAGGTTTAGTTTCAAATATCACTTACAATGTAGCTTTGATTTCAGTGGCCTTGTGTGTATCCCTGTTCTGCCCTACGGCTAAAGCAGAAACTTAATAAGCGGCAATGTTATCGTGTCTTGTTTTTATTATGCTACAGTTGGAGGTCAAACATTCATGTGCCAACTGTGAGTAAATAAATGTCAGAGTATGTTCTTACTGCGGGATAAAGGCTGAAATTAATCCAATCTTTAATGTCAAAGAACAAGCTTGCTAGCACCCAGTAGTAAATTTACTATAATAATATAAACTTAAGGCTAATGGTTTGTGTCACCTACAAGACTCTATCTGCTTAAGGATTACTTTCTTGTTTCTTTCTCTTTCCAGCTGTAACCACCCTGACCTCTGCTATTGACTCACCTGCCTGCAGGCTTTTCACAAAGTCCTTGTGACTGTCATGGGATAATTTGGTAGCATTCCCAACTGAGAGGTCTCTTGTAGTGAGGGCGTCAAACCTGCAGAATGCATCAGAACCACACAGCTTGTCCACTGGCTCTTTCAATGGATCAGTAGGATCTTCGGTCACAAAAAAGATCGGCACAAAATCTGGATCATGTGGTTTTTCTTGATAGTTTTTGATCAAAAACGTTGAGTCATAGGTGAAGAGAGAGCTATTTTTGGTTACTGCCCCTGAGAAAAAATAACCATAAAATCAAATAGCCATAATAGTGAAGAGTAATCTTCTTCTACTTTTATCTTTGATGTTGTTAGGTGCTATTGGGATGTGCCTTGTGTTTCTGTATATTAGTGCAAACAATAACAATAACAATAACCAGCTGTAGGAGATGTTGCAAGTGTCTAATGAGTCAGATCAGTTTATAATATATAAAATCCAAAATAATTTGGATTAATATTTCCTTAATGCCATTATTCTGAATTTTTTTTTTTAGTTTACTTGTATTTGTTAACCAAAAACTCTCATTACATTTGTCATGTAAAGTGATACTAATACATTTCTACTTATACATTTAGATAATAGATAATTTCTCCGTCCTGTAGTCTGGGATTATGTCTCTGGTGCTGAACCCCAACACTCTTTTGACTTTCTTGGCTTTGCTGTGTATCCCATTGCAATGTTAGTGGCAAAAAGAAGCTCTAATTGGCTAAAGTAACATTTTGAGCCTTGTAACAGCTCCAGCCTAGAGTGCAGAAGGGGTCAGTTTCACTTCATTTTTTTAATGTCTGTTAGGATCCCTTATTATTATTATTACTATTCCTGTAACAGTAATAAGTGACTTACAGTCAGTGCCAAGCTGGAAAAGCTCCTGTGGGGTAGCACTGGGGGACAGTGCAGTACCATTCCTAAAGGTGAAATCATCTGTGGGATTGCCGTTCATGACACCCAGAAGACCTTGGGTTTGGTTCATGAACTCCTCAGGAAGGAGCACAGTGACACCGAGGAAGCTCCCCTTTCCTCTCACTTCTACTCCAGCACCAGATGGAAACATCACTGTTACGTTCTGGTTTACTCCAGAAAACATAAATACTCCTAAATATGAAATAAAGAACAAGGTGATGATGTGCCAACAGTATTGTGCCTAGTAGCATCTCAATGCCAATCACATTCATCATAGAAACAGCATTAATTGGTAGCAGCAGTGTGCATATACCTTGTGATTTACTTGAGTTATCTAGTCTATAGTTATTCTGGTACTGTATGGAATTCAGTATAGGCCTTCCTGGAATTTGCCATGCAGAAGGTGGTCTACAAGGCAGAGTACTAGCTGTAATGCCACTTCTACCATGCATTCATATAGTTTTAGAACTCACCTTTGAGATCTATCCAGCTTCGATCAAAGTGGATCACTTCACTATTTAGAAGAACCTCTAGTTTTTCTGAAGATTCTGCTAGGCGCACCTCGATCACATCGGACTCCCCCTCTCCCATGGCAATGGAGGAAAACCCTGTTACTGGCACAGAGGATCCTGCAAGAGAATAGTGTTTTCACTAATATTATTAAGTACTTTTCCAGGAATCTATAAATGCACACAGTCTCTAATTCTGTGAATGTTTCCCTATGCGATGCAGCTTGCACTGGTGAAGAACTAACGACATGAATAGATTGCAGCATTATAAAGACTGAACAGTTTTGGCAGGGAGATACAGATGCCCCAGGACTGAGAGAGAGATACGGATGCAACAAAGTGTAATTACCAATGGCTTATTGGCTCATGTACACCCACTCATAGATTCAAGGCAATCTTATGACCAACATGCTGTGTACCTGGATTTACACTGCACTGGACTTTCCAGATTGCATGTGGACTTTCCAGAGTTTATTTGCAAATACAAAGTGCTAAAATGGACACAAACTTGAGTACTTTTGCACTATACACAAATGTACCTGAATGTATGTTGTGCTCTTTAGAAATTTGTATGCGGCCACCGATTCTACTTGGATGAACTGCATGTAATTACACACATGGATACATAGGAAAACTGGAATTACTTGCAGCCTAGACATAGTGGTAATTTTAGGGTTCCCTTAGCCTTTTGTATCCATGGCCATAACTGTCCAACTGCATTGGATGCTAATGCTGTTATTGATACCACACACCAGGAGTGATGCAACTACTGTTTCTGTTAATAAGTCACATCTACTTTTATGTTTGGTTACATATTATTACTTATTTAGCAATTATTATGTGATTTTGTCTCAAGATCCCTTTTGACACCCACCTGAGATGAGGGCACTAAACCATTGCATTTAAGGATCCAGTCCCTCCCCTGAAGAGAGAGCTCAGCTGTGCTCGGATGCAAGCAGTATAGCTTTGCCTACATTGTTTCCTAAACCAGAATGGCACTTGTCACAATGCACCCATGAATAGGAAGACGGTGCTGAGAAGTAATGTGTGTTACGTACCATTTGAAAGAAGTGCAGACTGTGTTCGGCCCTGAATGTTGAGCGAGTTGTGCAGAGATGTGACCAGAATATACTCTCCTCTACCCTTGAAAGTAAAATTGGCACCATCAAAGGTTATAAAGTGAGGATCCCCAAAAGCAGAAGCTAGACCAGAGGATTAAGGTACAAAAAAAAATCTCAGTGTTATAAATAGAGACAGGCAAATATATAGATTTAAACATGTCAGAAAAGTTGACAGCTGACATTTTGGCTTTAGTTTTATTCATTATATGTATTATTATTAATTATAAGTATTCATAAAGCGCCGGAATATTTTCTGGAAGAATCTGGAATAGAAGGTATGTATACAGCATACACATTGATTATATACAAATACAGGCTGATACAGGAGATTATGAGTTGAGCCAAACAAATACTGTTGAATAGAACAATTAGAACTTTTACAAACTGATTTCGGAATGTTACAAAAAATATTTTAGCTTTTTAGAGGTTATATTATTATACAAAAGCTGTTTATTTTGACTTTATAGTAGTCATCTAGATTATAAAATAAATGAGAAACTATAATGATCAAGGCTCTTTTATTTCCTCACGTATCAGTATGTAATTTGTATGATGTAAACACCATGTACAGCCCTGTGGAATAGGTTGGGCTTTATAAATACATAACAATATATTGGATTACAAATCTATGTACATAATAGATCACAATACAGTTTGTCATATCCTCACCAGATGGCGCTATTGTACTGCAAACAGCAGGCAGTTCATGCACAGACAAATACAGCATGAGGAGAGTAAATGGGCTATAAAGCTGGTCATGGACGCAAAGATCCAATTCGTATGCTTTTTGGACCGTGTGTGGATGCCCTTATACTTAGAGAGGAAAGGCTCAGTGGCATTGTCTAGGTGAAGCACAGTTTACAGGTACATGCAAGTACAGGTATGGGATCCCTTATCCGGAAACCCATTTTCCAGAAAGCTCTGAATGACGGGAAGGCCATCTCCCACAGTTAGGGTTGCCACCTTTTCTGGAAAAAAATACCGACCTTTCTATATATTTATCTTTTTTCCCTATTAATAACATTGGGATCAACTATCATTGTTACCGGCCAGGCCGGTAAAATACTGGCCAGGCGGCAACCCTACCTACAGTGTCCATTTTAAGCCAATAGTTTGAGTTTTAAGAAACAATTTCCTTTTTTTTTCTCTGTAAAATGAAAACAGTACCTTGTCCTTGATGCTAGCTAAGATGCACGAATCCATATTGGTGGCAAAACAAATCTTATTGGGATTATTTAATCATTTTTAGCAGAATTAATGTGTGCGGATCTAAATTACAAAAGGATTCTCAAAACGCAAGGTCCCAAGCACTCTGCATAATACATTTCAGACTGGTTTTCACTCTCCATTCCTAAATATCCCAGACTAGTACAGTTTGTGCACAGTACCCTGCATAATATTTACATACCAACTTTGGGTGGCTTGTAGGTGCGGCAGTCACTGGATGGTCTGAGCTCTAGGTACTTCTGACAATTATCTGACCACAGGCAGCAGTAGTAGAAGCTTATGACATCATACAACCAATGAGAGAAGCCTGGAACTCTCGGGGGTTTTCTGTATGGGGGAGATCCCCAGTCATGGCCTCTATCAGGAGTACTGCCCCCTACAGAATCACTTGTAAGGACCTGAAAGCCCCTGGAATCATAACAGCACTGTTGCCCTGCTGCATATAGAGGACTGGGAAAAAACAGAGAAATATAGAGCTTTAACACAATGATATGTGATGTTGCAGCCTTCCTAATATTTTATTATTGTTCACAGTACCAGCATCAGTAGCCTTTATTGACATTTTATGCCCTAGACTTGTTTTCATTTTCAAAACGATGTGATATTTGTATCTAGCAGGCCAAGTGAAATAGGAGCTGGGGTGCCAAACCATAGAGCCAGCAGCCAGCATTTTCCCTCACTGTTCTTACATCTTACTAAAAGCAACAGAGCTCTTTGATCATATTAAAGAGCTATTAAACCTCCAGCAATAGTCTTGAGCTGTGGGCTACTGTCAGCACTTTACTTAGTAATCAGATGAAAACTACTTGTGGCAATCTCTGCTGCCCCCATATCACCACCAACCTTACAGGCAATAATGTACCTGTTATGACCTTAAAAAGAACAGTAATGAACATATGTAGCCTTTCACATCATCAACACAATGTTAATATTGTAACAACACAAAGCAGATAGTGTACATGGCCAAGTAATTACATGCCACTAATACATTATTATAAATAAATGCAGCTCTACAGCAAAGGCTTAGCCTTTCCCCCAGACATACAGTACACTAACATTCCCGCCTACACAAGGAGCACAGGCTGTTGTTACAGAATACTTACCTTGTTAAATGTCTCTTTCATGAATCACTCACTTCTGTGACATTTAAGTAAATTTTAATTAAAACTTTCATTCATGCAACCAACTACAAGGAGGGCTGGGCTCAGTTCCAGAATATCAGATCTATAAATGAATGGCCCTGAATTTATTTATATAGGTCCATTGTTGGATATAAAAAGACTTTGTGGTAACCCAGAGAACAAATGTTGTATTTTAGATACAATGAATGAATAATGAGTTCAAAGATTTAACAAACAGGTGGATAAAATAACCTTTGCCTAAAGTCTACAGTTAAAACAGTGTTACCTGCCATAGATCCCTCTTACGCAGTGAACAGCTCCAGGATGGTATGTGCACACGCTACCCGAAGCAATATCACATCCGTAGTCTGGCTGCAAATCAAAACACACAGGATCATGTATTAATAATCACAAACTTTGCAGCAGTAACAAATAGCAACAAATCAGCAGGCAGCAGCCATAAGTTACTAGACCTAAAACTTATACTATATTTCCTCATTGGTATACTTCCATCTTAAAGGAGAACTAAAGCCTAACTAAAGAAGTAGGTAGAAATGTTGTACATTATGTTTTGGGCTTCTGTACAAGCCCAAGGCAACCACAGCCCTTTAGCAGTGAAGATCTGTGTCTCCAAAGATGCCCCAGTAGCTCCCCATCTTCTTTTCTGCTGATTCGATGAACATGCTCTGTGCTGCTGTCCCTTACTGGGCTTAGGGACCAACTCACAATATATTGTACAGGGTATATATAGTGAATAAAGTACCCCCTCTTGTAAATTATAAGGATATTATAAGTTACCGAGGCGTTTCATGACCATATAAAAACACGAGGCCGAAGGTAACTTCTAATATCCTCATATTTCGCAACTGGGGGTACTTGATTTATTATAATACACAAGTTTCAGTGAGTCATGTGACAGAAATGACATCAGAACTCACCGTTTGTAAATGATGACATCAGAACTCACCGTTTATTAGGATATAATTTACAAGATATTCATGGCTTTCAGGGGTGTAACTACCGAGGGAGCAGGGGGTGCAGATTACGCGCGCTGCAGCCGGCTGGATACAGCTGCAGCCGCAGAGAAAAATCACACGGAGGAGGGTGGGGGCAGGCCCGGCTGCATGGCCCGCAACAGGGCCCGCCCCCACCTAGTTCCGTTACTGATGGCTTTTGTGTATTATATAGAATATAAATGTCACAGTATCCGACTGATTAGTAATTAATACATTTAATTACTACATGGCAGCACAGAAATCAGTGCAATTTCAGAATTTAATAATCAGCCCTGTGGCATCAGCTTATATAACAGACAAACATAATTTTCTGCTTGATAATTTGTGACGACCCCTAAGCTTAGCTTCTCAACAGCTGCTCAGAGCCCACTGAGCATGTGAGTGTCACAGACACTTTCCAAGATGGTGACCCCCTGTGACAAGTTTGAAGTCCTGGATCATTGCTGCTATTGACAAGCTGAAACTTTACGCTGGGGCAATAAGTTCAGTATATACTGTAAAATATGGCATTTTTAACCATATTCATTTTTAGAGTTCTCCTTTAATTGGTAATAGGAAATGCTGAATATTAAGCATTCCTGCCAAAACTGACAAAACTTTTATTGATATTAGCCTTTGTAAAATGGTAACAGCATAGTATTTGAGTTACATGCCTACATGAACTTTATAGGCAAATGGATATGTATCTCTGCTGTCTACTTTGCAGTTGTACGGCTTGCTAATAAATCGAATGACTAAAGGTGGCAATGCCATGGCTGACCCAGTGTACTTGACAGAATATAATAAAGGCTAAGAAGATACTGTACAACTATCCATACACAGCGATGGCCGAATGCTCTTCACATTCTTGGATGGACAAATCATGGTCTGGCATAAGGGTTATCGCACATGTGAGGAGAATGAAGGAGAACATGTTCAAGTTGGCAGTTGCTTTCCTCAAATGGCTGCTTTATGGCAAGCACAGTTTCAATTGGTTGAGTACTGTTCTATAACCTCTACTCCATTGCAGTTAGCCTTTAAAATAAATCAGTTCCATTTCAAAAAGTAATCACTAGCATGCTACCTCCAAGAGCGGTTTATCAGCTTGTGTACATGATTTAGAGAAGTGCAAGGAAAACCCATTTTCTCTGCTGAAGAATGGCAAGGTTGTATCATTTATATCTCTGTGTAATTGTATGTACTGTACAGGTCCTTCTAACAGTGCTAGGAGCTGTTGTACTCTATAAAAATAAACAACAGTTTATAGTTGTATTTATAAGAAATATTTTCCTCAGCTTCCCTCAAATTCTTTCTATTCTTGATATTTTTTTATTTTGGAACATTCTGACTTGGCTGATATCATTTATTACAATGAATACTCATTGTTATGTTAATATAGGCATTTTCATGCAAGTACTACTTAAAGAAGGAATATACCCCAAATTTGCCAGGAGCTCAGTTAGTTGGGCTTATGTAGAAAATGTACATAAAAACTACTAGAATATCAGAGATACCCAATTTCATAGACTGAAAGTAAACCAGAATGGTCTGTTTGTACTGCAGGCATCAGTTCCCACCCACACTCACATGCAGAGTGGTCTATGCCCTCCCTTTCCTTGTTCTGTTGTGAAGTGACAGGTTCTAAGACCTGAGAGACCTGCAAGAGCACACCCATTACTAGCACTTGTGCCCCCCAAGTTGTCGGATCAAATATCTGGTGCTCCATGAAGAGAGCAGCCTCAGGAGACAAAGCTCATATAAAAGGTCATATAAAAGTTCAGAGAGTGTTTATACACCTTTTCTACATAAGTCCAGCTGAGTGAATTCATGTTAAAAAGTGGGGTGTATTTAAAGGCATTTATGAAGGAGCACTCATGACAATATCAAGCACCTGGACTGGATATTGATGTTGCCACACTTTGATTTCAATGCTGGGTCTGAATGTATCAAATCATCTACTCAACGTACATGGAATCTGCCGGTGTCTGCTCTGGATTGTGCCAATGTGCAGGGGCAATCGATAATCTCAGAGAGAAAATCAGGAAGATTCTTCTCACTTTGGTGCCAATTAAAACATTTGTCTTGTGCCCATGCGTTGGAGTCCCTGCGGAAGTCTTCATCAAGATGCCAGGCCATGGCATGGTCCACACTCCACAGTGAATGGACATTCCTAGTCAGAAGGAAGCATTGAGCAGCATAAATTGGCAAGCAGTACACACAAACACATACACTATATAACCAGAACTTAAAGGAACAGTAACAGTGTATCAAACTAATTAAAATATAATGTACTGTTGATCTGTCTGCACTGGTAAAAGGTATGTGTTTGCTTTAGAAATATAAAAGCAAGCTGCTGTGTAGCCATGGGGGCAGCCATTCAAGCTGAAAAAATGGAGAAAAGGCACAGGATACACAGCCGATAAAACACCATTGTATTTGACAGAGCTTAACTGTTATCTGCTGTGTATTCTGTGCCCTTTCTCCTTCTTTTCAGATTGAATAGCTGCCCCCATAGCTACACAGCAACTTATTTATATAAAACTATAGTCGTGTTTCTGAAGCAAACACACAGCTTTTACCAGTGCAGGGCAACACTATTATATTTGTATTACTTCATTGCTACATTTTTTGGTGTTACTGTTCCTTTAATGAGGCCATTATTATTAACTGAGTGGGACCAAATAATTTAGCAGGTTAGAAAAATAATAAAACTTGCTTGTACAGCCAACCTGTCCATCACCCACAGTCATCGTAACCTTATTTTAATGAGAAGGTAAGTAGGGATTCTACGGTGGCAGTGGATGTGATTTACTTAGACTTTGCTAAAGCATTTGATACAGTGCCACACAGAAGGTTACTGGTTAAATTAAGGAATGTTGGCCTGGAACATAGTATTTGTACCTGGATAGAGAACTGGCTAAAAGATAGACTACAAAGAGTGGTGGTAAATGGAACATTTTCTAATTGGACCAGTGTTGTCAGTGGAGTACCGCAGGGCTCTGTACTGGGTCCCTTGCTTTTCAACTTGTTTATTAATGACCTGGAGGTGGGCATTGAAAGTACTGTTTCTATTTTTGCAGATGATACTAAATTGTGCAGAACTATAGGTTCCATGCAGGATGCTGCCACTTTGCACAGTGATTTGTCTAAGTTGGGAAACTGGGCAGCAAACTGGAAAATGAGGTTGCAAGTTATACACTAAATGGCAGTGTGTTGGGAGTTTCCTTAAATGAGAAGGATCTAGGGGTCTTTGTAGATAACAAGTTGTCTAATTCTGGGCAGTGTCATTCTGTGGCTACTAAAGAAAATAAATTTCTCTCATGCATAAAAAGGCCATTAACTCAAGGGATTAAAACATAATTATGCCTCTTTATAGGTCCCTGGTAAGGCCTCATCTGGAGTATGCAGTGCAGTTTTGGACTCCAGTCCTTAAGAGGGATATAAATGAGCTGGAGAGAGTGCAGAGACTAAGTGCAACTAAACTGGTTAGAGGGATGGAAGAGTTAAATTATGAGGGTAGACTGTCAAGGTTGGGGTTGTTTTCTCTGGAAAAAAGGCGCTTGCGAGGGGACATGATTACACTTTACAAGTACATTAGAGGACATTATAGACAAATAGCAGGGGACCTTTTTACCCATAAAGTGGATCACCGTACCAGAGGCCACCCCTTTAGACTAGAAGAAAAGAACTTTCATTTGAAGCAACGTAGGTGGTTCTTCACAGTCAGTTGTGATGGCTGATTCAGTTGTGATGCCTTTAAGAATGGCTTGGATGATTTTTTGGACAGACATAATATCAAAGGCTATTGTGATACTAAACTCTATAGTTAGTATAGGTATGGGTATATAGAATTCATGTGAAAGTATGGAGGGGTGTGTGTATGGATGCTGGGTTTTCATTTGGAGGGGTTGAACTTGATGGACTTTGTCTTTTTTCAACCCGATTTAACTATGTAACTATGTAACTATGTAAGATTGTTCAGTGGGCACAGTGGTTTTAAAGGGACAGTATACACTGTTGTGCAACATACGGTCAATGAATAGGACTTCACAAAAAAACATTTTCATCATTCCTTCAGCTAAATAGGCCTTTTAATATTTAAATTAAAAATAAAGTTCAGTGAGTGATTGAAACACAAAGTGTATCTATTTATCTCATATTAAATGGTCTGACAGAAGGAGCAAGTGCGTACTGCCCTCTCTAATATCTCTATAACCCTGTTTCTTTCACTTTCCCGCCCCAGTAATTTATACAGTATGGTCAGGGAGAAAGCAAAACTTACCACTGTCCTTCTTCATACTGACTTGGTGTAAGTCTTAGGCTTCCAAACTCAAACACACTATGTTCTGGTTTGGACGGCTGAGGGTAGAAGGTGAACGACCCATTATTGGGGTACTCCCGAATTAGTGAGTATAGATATTTCCAAGAGCCAATCCAGGAGTTAGAATAAGGGTTTCCTGGTACAGTGAATAGATTTGAAAGCATCATTAGCTCTTATAATTTATGCCATAATCATTTAGTAATGTGTAATTATAAACATACAAGAAAAAATTATATATTTGTATTAAAATTGGATTATATGGAGCTGCAGGTCCATGTCCCATTGTTGTAAAAGGTCCATGCATCTTTATTGGGAAAACCTCCATTTAATGCTGGGTGTCACAGTTTTAACCTTAAGGGTCACTGTTCTATTTAATGTCAGTTGGTGGTCACTACCATGTTAAACTTAGGCTCACAGTCCACTAAAAATAGAGAAACCTGTGCCATTTTATTGTTGGAGTCACTATGAAGCTTAAAGGCCGGGTATAGTCTTCAAAAGTGTATACAAAATTCTTATAGTGCTCTACTATATTTTGTCTGAGAATAGGTCTATTAATATGTTGCTTGAGTTTCCCCCTGTACAGTAGACAATGCATTGCATATAATCAAATTGTCTACAAAAAGATGACCAAAAGCCCAAATTGCAGACACTTTAACTTTTGAATTAAAACGTTTCATTGCTAGTGTGGTAAATGTTGGGTAGGGTCTTGCAAGATTAACAGGAGAAATTCTAAAGCAGGTAAAATGTCTGTAGAGGGGTAGAAATAAAGAGTTCATTTTTATAATGTAAATAGTTAAGCTATGCTGTAGTCAGCAGATGGAGCCAAGTCCAGCAGTGAGCCTATATAAGACAGTGCTTTGCTGGGGCACTGCAAAAAGTGCCTTTATTCAGAAACACTGAAGTGTCAAGTGTTTCTGAATAAAGGCACTTTTTGCAGCAGTAATTCTGCGCTTCATTGTATCTACACCCACACATTGGATTTATGGATTGATTGCTTTGGATGGAAGCAAGGTGTTGGGATACTAGAATTTGAGCTTCAAGGGTAAATATACCATTGTATATTGACTGCTTCTGTAAATGGTTTTGGAATTATAGCCATACAATAAATTTGTACAGATTTAGATAATATTAGCTCATGAGATGGAGAAACAGTTCTGTAGCAATTTTGAGGTAGGTATTTTGCCTTCCTCAACTGACAACTGTCAGCCTCCACTGGCAACCGCTGTCCATCTTTGTGATGTGTACAATTAACATAAATGACTGACATGCCGGCCAATGATATAAAACTTATGGACAACAGAACCCCCCCCCCAGTCCACTGGCCAAATCATGATGAAGAACTTGATAACTGGAGACTCCATGTCTTGTTGTGGAGGGATGGGATGGAGCCTGCTGATCTATATGCTTGTTGGGGTTGCAAAAAATCATGGCAAAAGAAGTTTGCATTATGCATCTCTGTATACCTGGTGCACTTTGCACACTGCTATGCATGTAGTATATATCTCTTGTGGTTTCAAATTTTATTTAATGACTTTCACACATCTTATACAAAAGAAACATATTGAACATGTATATTCTGAGTAGCATTACCTGTTTCTTCATATCCCCAGATTTCAATGTTGAGAGCATCATTTTCAAAAGTGTCTGGATCCCATTGTACAGTCAATGTTCCGTCAGTATTTGGGGTGCCATAATATTGCCATTTTGTTTCATTCACCAAGGTACATTTTTCAGATTCCATAACCTTTCCAGGGTGCACTATGTTAAAAATTAAGACAAAACATTGTGCAGGATTTCATTAGTTAATGAAATATATTAAATTAGCAATTTAATGAAAACATTTAAAATGAACACAACAGATTGAATCAGCTTTCCTGAAATCATGGCAGTACTCATGTGTAATGCTAAAGAAACAGTATTTGATTTGGGTACCGGGGGCCCACTAGAGAACCCAACTTCCAGATCCCACCCCTCCAGCCACCACTAGTGATGAGCGAATCTGTCAGCCCAAAAAATTCACTAAACTGCGCAAATATCTGTGAAACTGTGAAATTTCGAGTGCAACAATTTTTCTAGCTCCAAATGGATTATTAATGGCCGTTTTTTCTTTTTGCAACTTTTTTTGTCCTAATTTATTAGTCAATGAATGTGAATCTAAAGCGGGGAGATTAGTCGCACAAAGAAGAGGAGATTTGTTGCTGGACGACTAATATCCCAAGAATCACCACTTGTGCCGCCACCCTTAAAGTCAATGGTTGTTTTTTCTTATGGTGACTTTTCTGCCCTAATGCATTAAAGTCAATGGGCTTTTTTTCTTATGGTGACTTTTTTGTCCAAATGCATTAAAGTTAATGGGTGTTTTTTCTTATGGTGACTTTTCTGCCCTAATGCATTAAAGTCAATGGGGGTTTTTTTCTTATGGTGACTTTTTTGCCCTAATGCATTAAAGTCAATGGCCTTTTTTTCTTATGGTGACTTTTTTGCCCTAATGCATTAAAGTCAATGGCCTTTCTTTCTTATGGTGACTTTTTTGCCCTAATGCATTAAAGTCAATGGCCTTTCTTTCTTATGGTGACTTTTTTGCCCTAATGCATTAAAGTCAATGGGCATTTTTTTCTTACGACGACTTTTTTGTCTTAATGCAGTAAGGCCAATGTACGTTTTTTCTTATAGCGACTTTTTTCTCCAAATGCATTAATGTCAATAGGCGTTTTTCTTCTTGGCCTTTTTTTGCGTCAAATTTTCCTGCAGTTTAGTGAAAAAAATTGCTCAAGGCTAAATTCGGAATTTCTGCACAATTCTATGGCTGTTAAATAAATTTGCTCATCACTAGCCGCCGCCTACCCTCCCACTGTCACCAATGTAGCTGCCACCTCCTCCTCCAAACATTATGGCTGCTGTATACATTTATCCCTGCTACACACCTACAACCACCTCCCTGCCAATGGCTCCAGGCCCATCATCATGGTATCCTGGTGGGCCCTGTGCATATAAATAAATATATACTTTCTCAGATATACTGAAGAACAGTCGATTGATGCAGAATGTAGATCACTTTCAACTGATAATCATAGGAATCACCAACAGTAGCCTGGGATGCTCTTCTTTATATATCTACAATCTGCAGACATAAGGGCAATATCACATTGGGGTTTTGCCCTCCGCTACCATTCAACAGAAAACAACAGGACGGGAATAACAGTCCTGTCCATCTGTCAGTGTTTGCAAAAAGCCAAGAGCAGATATCAACCTGTCATTCAGGACTGTCACTTCTAGATTTTGCTGGAGGCAAATTTCTATGTAGAAATAAAATATTGTTATATTAGATTAATTATACCACACAATTAAATGAGTCATCTATTACTACACACAACTCATTATTTACATTACACTAAAATGAAACAAATGATAACAGCTTGTGCATGCAGAACATTTCATTATTAAAATTACCTGAAAGCCATGTGCCAGAAAATGGATAGCTGTGGCCTCCATCTGCAGACATCTCAAAGGTAATACGGCCAGTCTCTAAAAGGAGCGGTGAGATACAGTGGGCAAGCCCAGCTTCATCCACATACCCATCTGTGACTATTTCACTTCTGAACCTGTGACAGCAGAGTCAAGTTTGTAGTATTAAGATAGATAGAATAGAAATCATGAATTTTTTGTGAACTTCTGTGGCAGTACTCAGCCATGGGCAGACCGATCCCCTGAGGTAAATATTGAAAGCAGCAGATGCATAGTGTAAGCCACTGACTGGGAAAGTGAATGGGGTATACATTGCTCAGAGATTTCTCACTTATAATGGTAAAGGGGTTCCAGGCTAGGTACAATTAGTCTCAGCTGGCTCATTCTCGGGGAAGTCTGGTTTCTCAGTCTGTGTGTCTCTCTGAAAAGCTGCTGCAGAGCAAACTACTGTAGCTAAGGCACTAATGTACTGTGAATTACTTTGGTTGGGGTGGAGAAAGCCTTATTAAGATACACAGGAGTGAGGGTCCTTTTTATGTCAAATTGATGAGTCTGCTTAATTAACTTTTGTTTATTACTCTGTGTTGTTTGAAACCTGCTTTGTGGATAATAAAGAGCAGAGAAAATCTTGTTTACACAGAAAATTGGCATCCCTGTCCTGACTCTTGCCTGCTTTAAGCAAAGCCCCACAATAGAAAATGCTTTATGAAAATAGAGATTTGCTTCCTTTAGAATATATAGCACTTGCCTTCAGAGAAGGAAAGTCTATTTGCACTTGGGGGTGCCAAATGTTAGGCACCCCCAAGTGATTTTATTGACTTACCTGAAACCCCAGTGCCGGTGCTCCTATCAGCAGAAAACTGCACCAGCCCGGGGTTATTCCAGCGAGCACCACAGAGCGATCCTCTCCCGGATTCTTCTTTCTTTCAATTTCCCGAGGGCAGACGCATGCGCAGTAGAACGAAATAGCCAACTTTTTAGTTAAAGTTCAGCTTTTCACTCTACTGCGCATGTACAGCCGTGCAAAGAAAGGGGAAGATGGAAGAGGATCGCTCCGTGGTGCTCACTGGTATAACCCCTGGCCGGTGCAGTTTTCTGCTGGCCTGGGGTTTCAGGTAAGTCAATAGAATCACTTGGGGTGCCTAACATTTGGCACCCCAAGTGCAAGAACACTTTCATTCTCTTTTAAGGCTGAAGACACAAGTGGCGACAGATTAATAGACAAGACACTGCAATGAATGGTGTGAAGTTTGTGGTATGGCAATCAGTCAACATAATTTGTTTTAAAAATCGCCACACTTGTCTATGCCTTAAAGCTGGCCATAGACGCACAGATCCTGTCGTACGAATCGAGGATTCGTACGATTTTCGGATCATGTTTGGAGAGTGCTGACATCTTGCGTCCGGTGGAGGTCGGTCGTTTGGTCGATCGGACAGGTTTGATTTTGACCAGACCGATCCCGCCGGAGCCCATTGCACATCGTAATCGGATCGTTCGGCCATATGGCCGAACGTTCAGATTACCTCCGATATAGCCATGCTCATTAATGGCATATCGGGGAAAGATCCGCTCGTTTGGCATCACCTTTAGGCAAGTGTCACATGTAATACTCAGCATTCAGGCTCCTGTGTGTGCACTCACTAGCACTGCATTGGCCTGGTATAAGACCTAGTGAGTGGATGTTTAATACGTAGCATATACCTATGCATTTTACACTGAAATCTGCTGCTGTTCTGGGAAGACACAGGAGCAGGCAGAGAGACGAGCGGATCAGCTGATAATCAGCCCCGTCTGGCACTAGCCTTATAGCTTTTGTTAGAAAACTGGAAATTTAAAGGCAAACCTCTATCATCGTGGAGGAAAATTTGAATTTTGCTTGATGCAATGAACATAACTGATTTGCTGCACGTGTTTTAGTTATCAACGCATTTGTTACAGGACATCATTTCATAGATCCAAAGATAACAGTTCTATGAGGGTTCTTAAATCTACTGATTTTGATATAAATGAATGTAATATGACATATACCTGCATTTTACCTCAGAACTTCTGTTAAAGGTAACATTTAAAATCATAAAGTCTCGGCCACCCATTAGCAGGCCAGACTCAGGTGCAATGCGGATACAGAAGGTGCGATAATCTGGACAGCAAGTTCCAAGATTCTCACAGGTCACATGGCATGAACATTCCTGCAGGATCACCCCACACTGACTTGAACAAGAATCCTTGAATCCTGGATGAATAAAATATGCATGCTCGTGAACATCAATAGAATGTCATTTTTTTTAGCTGCATTAGAGGACAGTGCGGCTGATTGACTAAACAGGACCAGTGCAGTTACCATTAGCAACCAATCCGATATTTGCTTTCATTTTCTAAATTGTAGCATGAAAATCTATTGGTTGTTGGTTGTTGTTTAGCACCTTTGTCGGTATATCAGTCTTCAAAAATACATAACATATCCATAATATAATATATTACATAATATAATGTTTATTTATTTATTTATTTATTTATTTATATATTTATTGAAACAAGCCCATTTGAACAATCACCAATATCAAATAATATCGACAATACATCCTCTTACTCTTTTTTTTAACAAATCATAACGAAGATGCAAAGAAAATAAAAGGCTTTCATACCTTCAAGACACTGAACTGAATCACCTGACCAAGTCCCATCAGGCAGACATGTCCTCAGCTTGGTACCATTCAAAATTAACCCTGAATTACAGTTAAACTCAATGACAGACCCAGCTAGGTAGGTGGTGCCAATCTTTATCCCATTTTCTGGAGGAGCTAGCCAACCACAGGAGACCACTTATAAAAAGAAAAATATGGAGTTAGCTTCTTTCTATAATACTGCATAACAAGCAGGACCTTAGGGTAAACAGAGTCTTATATAATACAGTACAGTGGGAACCTATTGAAAATGATCACTTTAGCACAATTTGTATGTAACGTGTTTTACAGAGATAACCATATGTTTTTAACCCCTGTTCCATATTGTGCCCTGTCAGCCAGTGATCGTCAGCAAAAAGGCAAAGCAAAACATAAATGGCTGGGTCATTGCAACACAGCAAATTAAAACAAAGAGTATTCATGTAGACTACCTGCCTGTTTCTTTATTACCTGGTGTAAGACTCTTCACCAAATTTGAATGGCTGAGAAAAGATATCTTTGTAGCATTTGCAACATTGAGATTGTTAGTGGCAAGGCCATCAAACCTGCAGAACTCATCATCACCACACAATTCCAGAAGAGGCTCACTTGGATTTTCTTCAAATGAAAATGTAGGCAGGAAAGTAAAGTCATGCTTGACCTGATAGTTATTTATCAGTTCCTGTGAATCATAGGTAAAGAGTGAGCTCTCATTTGTTACTGCCCCTGAAACAAAACACAACAAATATATATATATATATATATATTTTTAAAATATATAAATGATTTAAGCACCAATTTCTGAATGAGGCAGACGTTGGTAGAAAAAAAATTAACAAAATGGAGAATACAATTACTGTTCTTTATATTAATAGACAACCTTAAAATAAAAATAAAATTTTGCTTAAAAAGAAGTAATTTGAAGCAATACGTTTTCTTTTCTGCACTATGTGAAATAATGTAGCAATTATTAAGCAAATGTCAGCTCTTCTCCAGCCACGACTTGCAAGCACTGGCATTTCTATAATAGCACCTAGACTATTTTGAGATAAGTGGAAAAAATATTGTGAACATTTTTACTCTGCAGAAAATGTTTTTACACTGGTATCTGTTAAAATTATACCCATATACTTTAACTCCAAATGTTTGCAGCAAATTGAATGAAAATGATAAAATTTGTTTCTGCAGCTAGCTAACATTCAGGCTTCCTACTGAGCACCAGCAAAGGGTCCCAGAACATGTAAGAGAGTGGCTGGGGAGGTATTGTAGGTTTTCTTTTCAGCTATAGATGAAGCAGAACTTCACATCTACGAGGTCTGCTTTCTCTATAGTTACACCACTGCCAACATACTTTTTAGAGCTGTGGCTGGATCCTACATGCTAAGTTGAAAATACTTGTTTCCTATTGGCCCAGCAGTATTGGCTATGACTGACCTCCTTACAGTCCAGAGCTGGAATGGGCCCTGTGAAGGACCACCTAGAATGCCATGTTTAACCCTGTAGCTGCCCTGGTGGTTTGCATAAAGAATCAAACCCTATTCTTCATTTACCATTAGGGCCTATAAATATGGCCAATATGCTGTTTTGCAACCTATAGCACAGCAGAATGTGCTGTAATACAGGTAAAAGTTACTGCTCAGGTTTAATCACCACAGCTAAACCCAAATGCTCCAGTGACCAGCAGTAGCAGCACCCAACCCTGGAATCTTCTACAGACTGAACAGTTTAGATCAGACTGGCCAAATAAAAAAATCTCATTCCCTATAGCAATTGCATGTCCCCTTTGCCACAAACTCCTAAGGCCTTGTGGTTTCACATGTATTTACTATTGTAAGTTCACATAGCTATTGGACTTTCCACTGTGCTCCTAAATAGTGTACAGTATGTTGATGTACCATCCATCCCAGTATATGGCACCTGCTTTACAAGTAACCTGTAGCCCACTGGTATGAGATAGCACAGTGCTACGCAATATGTTGGCGCTATATAAATACATGTTAATAAAAAGTGATGGGCAAATTTGTCCCGTTTGCTGAAATATTCACGAAACGTGCATTTTGACGCCCACGTCAACTCTGGCGCTCACATCATTTTTGAAATGAGCGTTAAAGTCAATGGTTGTTTGAATAATGTTGACGCGCTACGGTTTTGATGCAAGTGACTTTTCCAACTAGCATCCAAAATGTTTTGATGAAACCAGGAAATTCAGCTCAAATTAATCACTAGCATGGGAAACTACTGTCTCTGACATTGTCATAAGGCTGCACATCTAATGCAGTGCCATGATTCCACACATTGTACTTTTGCACCCCTAAGAGACTTTACAGTTTGTCCAGGGGTCTGTGTAACTGTGTTACTTCTATTGACACTCTATACCAGACAATAAGCACTAGTTCCAGTCAAGGTCCATGATTAATTAGCCACCTCAGCTTCTTACTACATCTAATCTAATCAAATTGATCCATGTGAAAGAAGCCTTTAAGTTAAGGTGTCTCCCAGTGTATCCAGGAAGGATGCTACCTAAACCAGACCCATGGTACTGTATATAGTCAGATAGATGCCAGGCTGCTCAGGATTTTGGTTGCTCAGGATTTTATTTCTGTTTAGAAATCAGAATAAAAGGGCAAATAATCAAAACATTAATACAATATAAAAAGAACTGGAGCTTGTCTCAGATTATGAATGGCTACATAATACCAAATATTAAACTGTAATTTTAAGATGAGTTCAAGTCTACTGAATATATGCAAGTCTTTTGGCATTCTGAATCTTTGTGAGAAATAAGGGTTTCTGTTTTAAGTTTTTCCTGTGGCTGTGGCCGTCACTTTGCTCTAGATCCCAAAGATACTCTCTTTGCTCTGTTTTGCTTTATTTTTGAGCTAGCAGTTTAACATGCCATATTGTTTACTTACAGTCAGCACCCAACTGGAATAGGTCCTCTGGTGTGGCATTAGGTGGTAAGGATGTGCCATTCCTGAAAGTGAAATCATCTGCTGGATTGTTGTTCATCTGTCCCAGAAGTCCTTGTGTTTGGTTAATGAAATCATCAGGAAGAAGAACATTTATACTCAAGAAACCTTCTTGCCTTCTTACTTCTACTCCGGCTCCAGAAGGGAACATTACAGTGACATTTGAGTTGATAGCAGAGTATACAAAAACTCCTGCATTGGAAACAGATCAAATATGTTTATATTCAACACCACTCCTCCCATTTCCAATAATCTACTATGTGAAAAAACAGATGAACCAAAGGGGTTAGGATAAGGAGCCAAAAATATACTAAAATATACTAAAAGCCTTCCTACAACACGAGTTATGCACATGCTACATAGACAGCATTGCCAAAAGACCAAAATGAGAGATTCTAACCCTCACAGTCACCAAATGAATTACAATAAATGCAAACAGGGTTATGGTATAAATAGTGTGGTGTCCTATGCCTTACTAGTTTAACCTTGATCACCTAATTTAGCTGAAAGTAAGTCTTTTGCTGTACTTTATGTAGTGTTTGGGAGACTGTATATGAAGTATATATATATATATATATATATATATATATATATATATATATATATATATATATATATATATATATATATATATATATATACTCTGTCCCTGGCGTCCGCACTCGCTCATCTGGTTAAAGCAATTGCCGGGTGCCGTGTCAATGTTGAGGTAATCTAAATCCAAATGTTGCGACACGCACTCCGATTATTAACAATGATTTTTATTTATACATCATAAGAAAAGGCATCAACGTTTCGGTCCACGGTCTAGGACCATTATCAAGATGCATATACTCGTATTACAAACACAAAACAAAGACAACATTTATAAAGATTTAAAATTCCCGCCCTCATGGTGACATCACACTTCCTTTTAGACAAATTTAACCCTTTGGATGTATAGGGTAAATGGATAGGAGGAAAATGGTTTAAAGAAACCACTAGAGCACATAAATAAGTTACTTAAGAAATATATTTTATCGTTTTGGAAGAAAACAGCTATAGGAGCAGTATTCATTTAGACCCTTTGGAGATATTGTATCCAATGTTTTTATCCAATATGTTTCGCGCTGGAGTAAAAGTCGACTACTCCAATCACAAGGTTTATCGATGGTTAAGTGGAGAAAAGATACAAAGCTATAAATCAAACACACGCCGCTGGAGGGAACGCCGTCCATACAACAAATCACTCCTCACAGTAGATACAAGCTCCGGCGAGTCTGAGCCAGACGACATTGTGCATGGTAATCAACGTGATCCAACATCAGAGATTGCTACAAATACACGAGTGGATTTTTTAGAAAAAGGCACACAAGACACCAGACCGCCTCTACCTCCAGTAAGCACACGAGGAAAAGGTATCCCACAAGAAGGGGTAAAAAGAGGAAGGCCTCGGAAACAGTGACCACCCCAATCTTTAATCTATCGTCCCACACCCTCACCGATGCGGAATCAGCGGTTCTACACAAAGGTTTGACTTTCGTACCTACTACTAAATTTGACAGATTTAAATGGGATATAGATATGTTCCGCTTTACACGCAAATTAAATCTGAGGGATCATTTTGGAATGGGGAAATATAATAACGATGCCTTATCTACCTCCACACCTGGGGAAACTTTGAAATTAAAGAGTGACTTTTGTCCCCCCACACAAAATCCGGCCATTAAGCTTTTTAAAAAAGCGATGGATAAAGAGGTGGATTCACTGACTCAAAATAAAACCGCTTCACATAGCAATCTGTCTAAAAGTGAGCAGAGTGCAATTGATACATTACGTGGAGATTCCTCACTTGTAATCCGCCCTGCGGACAAAGGAGGTGGTATAGTCCTGCTTAACTATAAAGATTACCAAATGGAAGTATTGGGACAATTGGCTGATACAACTATATACAAGAAACTTTCGGGCGATCCTGTTTGGACGTTTAAGGCTAAAATTGACTCATTGTTAAATATGGCACTAATTAATGGGTGGATTACTAAATCTTTATGTGATTACCTTACCCAAGACCACCCAATATGTCCGGTCTTGTACTCTCTACCCAAGGTTCACAAGAGTCTTATTGCGCCACCAGGGCGACCGATAGTTTCGGCCAGGGATGGTTTACTGCACCCCTTGGGTATTTACTTGGATAATTTGCTGCAACCCATTGTTCAATCTACCACATCATATTTACGTGATACCCCACACTTCATTCGGATTTTATCTGATGTACATCTGACCAATGATGTCCCAAAAGTCTTAGCCACAATAGACGTAGTGAGTCTTTACACCAGCATCCCACATAACCTGGGTTTGATGGCTATCGAAAAGTCACTCATTGATCATGTTAATTACATCGGCCCACCGATTCACTTTGTAATAGAATTACTACAAATGTGTTTGACTTTTAATTACTTCCGATTTGAAACCGACTATTACCAACAGATATCGGGGACCGCAATGGGGGCGCCGATGGCGCCCTCATACGCTAATTTATTCATGTACCAATTTGAGAAACAACATATATTATCTAAATACGGTGAGAATATTATGATGTACAAACGGTTCATCGATGACATCATACTAATTTGGAAGGGTGACAAGTGTAGTTTTGATCAAATGGTTAATGAAATAAACATAACCTCGCAACATATTAAATTCACAGCCAATTGTGGAAGCCAATTACAATTTTTGGATTTGCATTTAAATCTTTTGGGGGACACAATTGAATATTCTCTTTTCCGCAAACCCACAGACCGCAACACCCTCCTTCATGCTACAAGTTGTCATGTACCATCTCTGAAGCGCTCCTTACCAGTGTCTCAATTTTGTAGAGTATTAAGGAATAACTCGAATCCTGTCACATGTGAATTACAATTGACACAAATGAGGGAGCGCTTCAGAGAACGTGGTTATGACAACAAGACATTGGATAATGCACTTCGAAGAGCTAGGTTTAAGTTGTCGGAATCACATATAGACATGACTGATAAAAAAAGCTCATTGATTTTGTCCACATGTTTTAATAACTTTTCATTTCCCATTAAGCATGCAGTCAAAAGTAACTGGAAAATTATTACAGCTGATGAATCACTGGGACGCCTCTGTCCCAAGCCGCCTATGTTGGGTTTTAGACGGGGTCGAAACCTCCGGGATCTATTAGTTCTAAACGACCCAGTATATTGCTATAGTACTAAACAGACCACTGCTATGTGGTTATCTACACAAAAACCAGGATGTTTCAAGTGCCCCACATGTCTATCTTGCAGATCCATGTCACCAGCAACTAGCTTCGTGCACCCTCATACTGGACACAGATACCAGATACGTCACCACATTACATGCACTACCACACATGTGATATATCTGATCACATGTCCATGTGGACTGTCATATGTTGGCAAAACAGACCAAATGTTACGGCTCCGTATGGATGCCCATAGGTCGGCGATCAAAGTGGCGTTTCGCGATCAAACCACCACTAAACCGGTGGCAAAGCACTTTTTGGAGGTTGGGCATCGACTGCCGACTTTCAAATTCACAGCCATTGATCATGTCCCCTTACCTAAACGTGGAGGGGATCGCTCTCGTCTTTTACTCCAGCGCGAAACATATTGGATAAAAACATTGGATACAATATCTCCAAAGGGTCTAAATGAATACTGCTCCTATAGCTGTTTTCTTCCAAAACGATAAAATATATTTCTTAAGTAACTTATTTATGTGCTCTAGTGGTTTCTTTAAACCATTTTCCTCCTATCCATTTACCCTATACATCCAAAGGGTTAAATTTGTCTAAAAGGAAGTGTGATGTCACCATGAGGGCGGGAATTTTAAATCTTTATAAATGTTGTCTTTGTTTTGTGTTTGTAATACGAGTATATGCATCTTGATAATGGTCCTAGACCGTGGACCGAAACGTTGATGCCTTTTCTTATGATGTATAAATAAAAATCATTGTTAATAATCGGAGTGCGTGTCGCAACATTTGGATTTATATATATATATATATATATATTTAATGTCCATATAGGTGAACGCACTCTTACCGGATTTAATGGAAGTGGGTGCCTTGGTCAAAAGCTTAATGATACATCATGATAAATGGACCCGCACTCCAAGGTTTTTTCGTGAAAATCGTGTTGTGTTTTATTCGCAAATGCATATCCAACGTTTCGGTCCCCATTCGGACCTTTCTCAAGGAAAGGAGTGTGGGTCCATTTATCATGATGTATATATATATATATACACATATCAGCTCGCTCAGGTCTTTAAAATATCAAAAATATTTATTAATAAAATGGCTAATGCCTGACGTTTCGGCCTACCCTAAGGCCTTTCTCAAGGTATATATATCAAAAACAAAGTAGCCGCACAATAATAATAATATCAAAAATATTAAAAAAATTACACAGCACTCACAGTATTAAATGCAAAAAAGTAGATTAAAAATCACAAAGCCCATAAAGCAATGTTTCAGAGAACCCTGTCCTTTCTCAAGCATAGGGTGACAAGATCACATTCAGTTGTACAACATTACAAATTATTAAAGGGTAACGCAGGACATAACCCACAGGATATGGCATCATCATTGATGACGCCATTTCCTGTGGGTTATTTCTTGTGTTGTTTTGTATGATTAATGGAACACATATGGTCAGTAACGTAATTAGAGGGGGCGGGACGTGCAGCCGCCCCCAACCGCCCCCCTCCGTACGCCCGGAACCTCCCAGAATTCAGCCAGAGTCAGTGGCGCGTGAGCTGCTGGGTGGCCCTGAGGGGGTGCTCCCCCGGTAGTTACGCCACTGCATATGGTGCCCTAACGAACATATATCTGTGTACTGTGAATATTGGTCAGTTTTGGAAATGGGGAGGTTCGAAAATGAAATCTGAAGAAGTACACCTCAGCCATACTGTATATATTAACTAATTCTTTAAAATAGTAATGTCTGACAACACCACAATATAAATGTAATGCCATAGGATAGTTATTTCTATCTAGCCAACAACGCATGCTTACCTCGAATGTTTGTATTTATAAGCTTTGAAATACAATGGTCATTTATCTAAATGGTTTGTACCTACTTGTGAGACTAGGTAGTCTCTGACCACACGTACATGAAGAATCTTAGTTTAAAATAATCAATGATTGTCAAGTAAATTTACCAGATAATCAATGTATATTTTAGAGGTGGGAAATTGTTAGTAATTAAACTAAGACCCTTCATGCTTGTTCACAGGCCTGGGCAGAGCACCATGTAACATAAAAGGTTTGCCCATGGCAACTGGTTTTAGGCAGGGCTAGCAGAAAGTGGTTTTTGTTTTCAACATTTTAACTTCAAAATTTTTACTAAAAAAGATTACACTGCTTACCGCTTAAGTCCATCCAGATCTGCTCCTCAAAACCTATCACTTCTTGATTCAACAGAGTCTCCAGCTCGTGTGTGGATCCATCTTTCAGACGCACCTCAATAACATCTGAGTCATCTTCTTGCATAGCCACTGAACAGATGCTGGCTACATTTATCTCTGAACTGGTGGCTCTATCATCATGAATTATCCCACTTACTTGGCCAAAGTTACCAGCAGAAGGTTTAGTAACTGAAACAAATCCAGTGTTGAGAAGGAAGACGAATCAATAAAAGACATTTTCTTGGTATATATTTCACAATTTGGCTTTCTACATTGGGTGCAAATGATAATGTCTGAAATAAATGGCATTTGGCCTTGTTAGAATATACAGTATTTCTAACCCATAATGTGATATTTGTAGTGGGAACGTTATTTAAAAGTGTGTTTAGGGATTTTATTCAAAATTATGATCTAGAGAATGGATTAGAAAACATAGTAGAAGTGGGTCTAGAGACTATTCTACTTGCCATCTTGAAGTCAGGCAAGAAAATTGTCCACCTCTGATGAGAGAAGATACAGTATTGGAGAGGATTCAAGTGTTTTTTTTTTACCTTTCTCTAGAGCCGTTTCGCAGAAGAAAAATTGGTATTTATTGAAAGCAATTACAAATTTACCTATTAAAGCCTTTGTCCGAACCTGAATGGATAATGACTTGTGAGGAGAAGACACAAGTGTGTACTCTCCTTTTCCATTGAATGTGTATGTGGACCCATCGAATGTAGCAAAGTGGGGATCACCAAATCCAGAGGCTGTTTAGGAAAAGTTGGTCAAAAATATATTTTGCTGATATTTTGTAAGTATGTTACACAAATAATGAAACCATTCCCAAATGACAATGCTAAAAACCAGAAATGATTACATACCAGCCTTTGGAGGCGTGTACGTGCGGCAATCACTGGATGGTCTTAAATCCATGTAGAATTGACAGTTGTCAGACCATAGGCAGCAGTAATAAAAAGTAATCACATCATAAATCCAATGAGAAAAACCTGGTACTCTGGGGGGTTTTCTGTATGGTGGGGAACCCCAGTCATGTCCACGATCAGGTGTGCTGCCCCCTATAGAGTCAAAAGTGAGGACCTGAGCGCCATCAGAATCATAGCAGCACTGCTGCCCTGAAGCAAACTGAGGGCTGCAAGAAGAGTAGAGAAAAAATGCAGACTTTTAGTCCTGTCTTTTTAAAAATACATTTCCATGGCCTCCTTGCAACAGGGCATAAACTGTACATGTGTTATGATGTTCCAGAACTACAGCTCCACGCTAAAGCTTAAAGTAACATCTACAGTTTCAAAGGTTGAGATGCTAGATCATGCCGTAATGATGAGCAAAACAAATGGTTAAACTAAAATTAACTTTTAATATTGTGTTTTTAAAAGTAGTCTAAATGTTTACATTTCTGATGGTCTTTAGTTTTAATGTTATGGGTTTTTTTTTTAAAAGAAACCTACAGATTATTGCTAAAGTAACCTCAGAGCTGTACTGAAGGCTGAATGGAAGACATTACCCTTAGTACAAATTAGTTTTTTAGAAAGCGCACACCCAATTTCAATTTAATAGCGAGGTGCTTGTCCCCTGAAGACCGCCCAAATAAAGTCTCCAAGAAAGAATCAAACAAAAGTTAAATATAGGGACAGCACACTCAAATTTAAAAGGCAAAAATGTATTACATTTACAATAAATACACTCACATATTTGGCTACGGCCCAGTAATTACCCTTAGTACATCTGGGCAGCAAACTGGTGCTAGGTTGTGTACTTTGGTAGAAATAACATAAATGTGAGTTATACACAGGTAGTGTGTTAGGAGTATCCTGAATTGAAGATCTGGGAATATTTGTGGACAACAATCTGTGTAACTATAGAGGTTGTGATGGCAGATTCTGTTAATGACTTTAAAGGGATTCTGTCGCGGAAAAAACATGTTTTTACAAAATACATATAGTTAGTAGCACTAATTCAGCAGAATCCTGCATTGAAATCCATTTTTCAAAAGAACAAACTGATTTTTTTATGTTTAATTCTGAAATCTGACATGGAGCTATTCATATTCTTAGTTTCCAAGGTGCCCTCAGGTGACTAGTGCTCTGATATCCTGCAAGGTGATGTTGTAATGGCAGATTCTGTTAATGATTTTAAAGGGATTCTGTCATGGGAATTTTTTCCAAAATGCATTGGTTAATAGCACTCCTCCAGCAGAATCCTGCATTGAATCCATTTTTCAAAAGAGCAAAGATATTTTTTTAAGTTTAATTCTGAAATGTAGACATGTTCTTAGTTTCCTAGGTGCACTCAGTCATGTGACTAAGTGCACCCGAGTCATGACAGAATAAAGTGTGTCTTGAATATCCAAGACTTGTAATCTTAAAATCTACAGTTAGTATTGGTAATTCTGCTAAACAGAATCTCTCAGTTTCATTAAAAGCAGCTGTTATAGTTGATACAATTGTTGCTCATATTCCACAGATTCTGCTGAGAAAAGTATCAACAAATGTAGCAAATTTTACAGTTCAGAATCGAATCTGCACCTGGATTACTAAACTGCCAGACTGAAACACCAGAGACAGGAACATTTAAACTTCATTTAAACTTGGAAAAACTGTAAAGAAAAAAGAATAGATGGAAAGCAATTGAAAAATGTCTATATTTCTGGTGAAAAAAAGTGTTTGGAATGTGAACAAACACTTTAACCATATATAAATATATACATTAGGCCATCTCACATAGGCCTTTAGCTTGAGTTCTGAAGTCCTGCATATCCATATTGTAAAGGGCAAGAAAACTTTTTAACACAAGAACTTTGGCTGGAGTAGCTCAATCAAGCTGGATTTCTCATTTGGGAACACAACTTACTATAGATATGTATACATTGAGTCAATTAGAGCATGATATGATGAAAGTAAAATCTAGACTCTTATTAGATCATTCAATATTCCACTGAATGATCTCTTATCTCGCGTATACTCTCTCCCAGAACTTTCAGCCCAGCTGTACTCATTCTGTATGATAAAACTGATTAATTTAACTTTACATTGATTGGCTAAAATGACTTCCCTGACTATGTACCTAAATTACTAGTGAATAGGCAAATCTGACCCGTTTTGCTTTGCTGAAAATTCGCAAAACTGCTTGCCAAATGCATTAAATAGTGATGGGCAAATTTCCCATGTTTCTCAAAAAAATGCGTGAGTTTTCAGCTGTGAAACGCAAATTTTGCCACTGGCGTCAACATTTTTTGACGCCTGCGACAATTCGGATGCTGTCAACAATTACGACTTGCATTAAAGTCAATGGGCACCTATTAATTGTCGCCGGCATCAGAATTGTCGCCGGGATCAGACTTGTTGCCGGCATAAAAAAAATGTTGAATTTTCACTGCAATTTCGAGAATTTATTTGCAGGCGGCGAAACTCGAAAATTCACAGCGAATTTGCTCCTGGCAAATAAATTCGTCCATCACTAGCATTAAAGTCATAGGGGACAAATTTTTATTTTATGCACAACACAGTTTTTCACCCATTGGAGTCTGTGGGCATAATTTTCACGGCGAAACTCAGTGAAAAAATCCCTACTAGTGCACTTTAGATAACTAGAGAACTTTAGTTCCTTTGCAATGACCTTCATGCAGAGCTTTTCACCCTTAGACTGCAAGTGTTATGTAAGTGTCAGGCAGAAAGGAAGGGCACTACCAACACTTTGATATCACTCCTCCATAAAGTTTCCACAGATTGGTATTTGAAAGTTTAATAATTTTTTTATTTCAGAATCAATATAATGCTAAGCAGTGCTTGAGTCTATTTCTCACCTTGCCTGGATGCTCCGTACACAGTGGACTGCCCCTGGGTGATATGTGCACACACTGCCTTTTTCTATGTCGCATCCATAATCCGTCTGAAAGGATGAGAAATCTCAGAATAGTGCCAATCATTTTTTCTGCTTATCCTACTCTTATCCCAGAGCAATGCATAGGACAAAATAATGCACTGTTGTTGTACAAATGGAGCAGACTTTGTTGGTAACTTTTGACAAAGGTACCAGAGGACTCAGGACAGGAACACATTCAAAGATAATACACTTTCTTGTAATTAAAGGAATTATAAGCCCTCAAAACAAATTAAACCTGTAAAACGTAATTCAACAATATTAGCAAAAATGTTTTTAAACTGCTAACATAAAGAATTGTGTTCCAACAGCACTGCCTGCTGGCCAGTATTCCAACTGTGATCCAGTTGCCACAATGTGTCAAAAGAAAGAGAACTTTTCTCATGTCTTCCGTAAACACAACAACATTGGAATAGTTCTATTTGTTCCTTCTTACACATTCCCCCAACAGGATGACAGCAGATAAATTGTCCAGCAGGTGCGATGTTGGTACATACAGTAATTCACCATATGTTTTTATTTTGGAGCCACTAAAACCTTGAAAAGCCCAATAGGATTATTTTGCTACCAATATAGATTTATGCAGCTTAGTTACCATCAAGTACAAAGTACTGTTTTATTACTTCAGTAAAGTGCTTGGAAACAGTAGAGTAAGCCCACATACCTGAAACGTTGTGCATAATGGTCCTTAAATGATGGAATTAATGTTGTTTTGTATTTCACACATAACAGCTATTTAGAAATGTTTTCTACAGTTAGTTAATGAAATACCGACCTACTCAAGTGCTCATACAATAAGGCCTCCCACTAGTTACTCACATGGAATCTACCAGTATCCGCTCTGGCCTGATCCAGAGTACAAGGGCAGTCTGGGGTCTCTTTCAGGAAGTTGGGTAGAGTATGGATCTCAGCATCTCGCCAGTTTATACACTTGCCATATGCCCAGGCAGCAGAATCATTTCTGAAACTTTCTTCTAGGTGCCAGGCTAAGGCATGTACAGGACTCCAGATGGCGTGCACATTCCTGGTACAAAAACACTGAAATAAGTGGCACTGCAAGATTCAAACATTTGGATCCGACACAAGGAATTAAGATAAAATTGTCAATAATATCTTCACATATATGGAATCTCTGCAAATCAGCTGCTTCTTTTGGTCTATACCAGCCAGAATCTTTTTTTTTTCCTGAATATGTAAGACATAGAATTTTCATTAATCTAATAATGATTTATTACTAAGCATAAGATAAATATAACATGCAAAGAATTCTGAAATCTGTATACTTAATAGTGAGAAGTAAATATGTTACTAGTCCATAGAATTTTATCCTACTTCACATGTATTTTTTGAGCACATAACACCTACAGTACACTTCTATTTTTATAATTTAAAGTTAGTACCTCTTTCCTTGAGATTTATCACTTGCAATGATCCTCAGCATCCCCACGTCCCACTGGTTATATGGCGCTTTGGCAGGAGATGGGGTGAAAATGAAGCTGCCATTGTTGGGATAAGTGAGGTCCAGTGTGTAGAGATATGTCCAGTCCGCCCCCCAGGTGTCACTGTATGGAGTCCCTGGCAATAATGAAGCAATAATGAAGCAAGATAGCAATTAATGCCTAAAATATGTGTTTATACCCCAAGATTTAGGACAAATGATCATTTACTGTTCTGTGGAGTATGAACAGCTGCATTCTTTGTAATTGAGTTTTAAAACTGAGTTTTCATTTATATTATTAAAAAAAAAAACCTGAGCTGTTGTACTTTCTGGGTCTCTAAACAGCTGCCTATTTAAAGATGGAAGTCACAACCATGTGGGCGAATGTATTGTGCAAGGTACTTATTCATTCATCAAGTGCAGATAACAAACATTCTGCTTCTACCCCTTGTATTGAAACAGTATTACCTCTCTGCTTCATCACCCTCTGCCATAATGGATTAAAATGATTTTTCTCATATAACATCCCTATTAGCATCAGCACTGCATCTCGCAATACCAGCAAAACTTCTCTCTCCAACTCATCGCTACAAAACCACACAGCTTCTCTCCCTAAGCGCCTGATGGAACAGCTCAAACAGTCCAACCTATGCCAACCTGTTCTTTATACAATATTATTTGCACTTCCATTTTTAGGAGAGCCCCAGGATATTACCTGAGTTAGGGCACACATAACCCTGGCACTGAGCAACTCTGTTTAACTCTTGATTTAACTTTCTTTTCAACAGCACTTCTGCTTTCAACCTAGTTAGAACTAATACAGGGCTCTCCTTAAGAACTTGCCTTGTAGCCGAATTATGTAATACAGCAGCAGATGTGGTGGCTGTATTGGCCCCAGAGATATAGACAGGAACATTTTCAAGTATTGAAGTGTTTTACTATGCAATCCAGTCATTTTTATTACTGTTATTATATATTATATTTTGAAATATAAAGGTCCTTTTTGGTAGTTGGTCCAATTTCTTTTATAAGATATTTATTTCTATTGTCTTATAATTGAACTTTGAAGTATACTTATAGCATTGTCCTTTTTATTTTTGGCCTTTGCCCAGGCACTAAGTTCATCAGTATATCTGTGGGCATGGCACAGGACTGCACTGCTTTGCTAAATGGCAGTTTTTCCCTTGCATTCAGGTCCTGCTCCTCCCCATGTAATAGCTGCCTGGGGCTTCATTTGCACTCCCAAGGGTGACCCCAAAAAGCTGCGGTTAGGGTGACAAAAGTCAGGTAGTGAGCAAGGCTGATCTGTTACATACAAATGGAGCGAGAAATATTAAAGGTTGCAAAAGATTCTGTGTTATTAATAACAGCAGTATGAGATGTAATGGAACTGCAAACAGGATCCTATTCTAATTATTGATTAGACTGAGGCATTGCAAAATTTCTACCCAGGGAGGTAAGTTTGTGGCTCATCTTTATTACAGAAGGGCAATGATCTGAATATCTGGGAATGGGGCTATAGTACTCACAGAACCCCATCATTGTCTTCCCACCTGTTTCATTGTAGCCCCAGATCTCTATACTGATGTTCTCAGAAGGAAGAGTTTTAGCATTCCAGGTCAAGGCCAGAGTTCCATTGTATCCAGGGGTTCCGTAATACTGCCATTTCTTGGGTTCAAGCTGCACACTCTTTTCAGCCACAGATGCTTTGCTGTGATGAACTGAACAAAAAACAAAAGCAGTACAATGCTCTCTGGTTTTGCTGGATCACTCTAATTCAGTTCTCAAACTGTGTGACTTGAGCAAACATCTTGCTTCTGTAACATATACATTATGAACACAATTTCTCTAGTTTTATTTGAACATTTACAGCAACATTTTTTGACCCCATTTCCATACGAACTGACACCTGAAACCTGCGACTTTTTCAGATTTGACGTCCAAAACTTCTGACTTTTTGGATTTGATGCCCGAAAACGACAAAATCTTCAGGTTATTGGATGAAACCCAGCGCAGATCAGGATATAAATGAGACATCTAACATTGACTTCAACATGAACCTCGAAAAATAGATTTTTTTTTTTATCTACGAAAAATTGGTGGTTTTCCCCTTTAAAAGTCTGACCAGAAGAAATCGGACTTTGATAAATAACCCCCTTAGAGTTCACAACTTTTATTTTTGGTATTGTTTTTGCAACACTGGCATTTTTAAAGGGCAGTGTGTTTGTGTGCATTGAAAATATGTCTTGCCTTTTTTTTTAAAAAAACAAGATATGCTTTCTTCCTTTTTTCATCTTTTTTGTCTTTATAAAGTTCTAATTATTTGTTGTTTTATTTATACCCTTGCTTCATTAGATAAAGAGCTCTGTACAAATGAGCCTCTCCCTTTTCCCAGTGGTTATGTCTCAGGTGTATGGGTAAGGAGGAGTTAATTTTGCAGGTGATTATGTGGCAAAAGGTTAAGATAATTACCTGCCTTCTCCTCTACCACAATGGTTTTGAAGAACCATGGAGGCATGTGGAAATGTAAAATGAAATAGAGTTGAATGTCATTTTTCGGCACTTTTTAGTGCAAGCAATATCTATAAGACTAAATAATATTTCCTGTGCTTCTGCTGCCTGTACTTGAATGTATGTATCCGTTTTTAACATTTAAATGTTTTTATATTTGAAACGCATACGGGCATAATTTATGATACTATATTGATGCTCAGTATAGCCTTATATTAAAGGGGAAATTATAAGCCATCTGAATCAGCAACACCAGCACATACATCAGGCAATAATACTGAGTCTGTGACAATCCCACATTGTTTCAATTGATGTTTGGGGAAGGTGAGTATAATAGTGATCAGAATGTTTCATATGACATTAGCCTTAGTATCTGAAGTTAGGAGGTTTTTCATATCCAGAAATGTAGCATCAAGTCAGATTAGACATAACTTAATTAATAATTGAATTAAAATGGTTTATAGCACAGGAAATCTGATTACCCTCTCCAATAATTTATAGTAAACTGAGAAAAGGCAATTGTATTAGTTATCTTGGGATAATATCCTGTCCAAAATCTACAACATTAGAATGGATAGATCTCAGAAATATCTGCTGTTTAAAGTTGGATCCTTGTATTCCATTTAACTTACCCGCTAACCATGTTCCTGATCTTGTAAAAGTGTTGCCTCCATCCAGGGAAACATCTAAGGAGATGCGCCCTGTCTCCAGCAGCAGAGGGGAAATGCAGTGAGCAATGCCAGTGTCATCTATGTAACCTTCTGTATTTGTCTCATTGTTGAATCTGTGGATAGCAATGCCAGTCAGAATTCCAGATCTATTTCCTCCAGATACACAGCCCTACCGTATGGACGCAATTGACAACCAAAGCCTCTGAAATGCTTTATGGTATGTTTGGGTAATCTAAATTTAGCCTTATACCTCTTTTAGACATTGATGGGCAACGCTGAGATCCTGTCCATCTTCAAGAATGTAGCCGTAACTGACAGGCATGAAATGTTCAGTTCTAAATACTATTTATCAACTCTGTGACACCAAGCTCCCCCCACTTTCAGCTGTCTGTACCCCACACAAGAAACCTGTGTGTAGTAAAAATAATGTACTGGTATGGGATCTGTTAAAAGTTCTGAATAACAGGAAGGCAATCTCTCATTTTATTCAAATATTTTAAAAAAAAATTATTTAATCTTTCTCTGTAATAAAAAATAGTACCTTATACTCAAATAATTGGAGTAATTTTGGAGGCAAAACAATCCTATTAGGTTTAATTAATGATTAAATTACTTTTAGTTGGGTTAAGGTATTGTGATCCAAATTACAGAAAGACCCCCTATCCCAGGTCCCAGGTATTTTGCACTCCAACCCTTTTGGTCAGTGATCTGTATAAACATACTCACAGTTTCAAACAAATACAGAGAGATACAGAAAGAGAGTTGACCAGCATTTCCTTTTGTAACTTTAAAGTTTGCTTCACTTTACAAAGAGACTATTGGGGAATGTAATAAAAGTTGCAAAACAATTTACACAAATAAGGATAAAAATTCTCATTTTACAATGTAATACTGTGAAGGGTCACCCTGGTGGTCTAGCAGTGCCACCGTGTTGATCCTCTCCTTCTTCTTGCTGGCTTAACTATGGCGTGTGCGGCACGCACTTCCGGGTTTTTGTGCATCACAATCATTGCAGTGGCACGGATTTTGAATATTTAAAGGGGCTCTGTGCACAAACTCATGGTTTATTGTAAGGTCTACTTGCTAGTGTCCTGGGAGTGTGTATTTACTGTTTAATTCCTGGTTTTGATCCCTGCCTGTCTGATTATTCTGTACTCTGCCAATATTGACCCTTGCCTGCCTGACTATCCTGAACTCTGATATCCTGACTCTTGCCTGCCGGACGATTCTACCGGTATTGACCCTTGCCTGTCTGACTATCCTTGACTGCTGCCTGCACCGACCCGGCCTGTCTGACCTTGCTTGAACTCTGCCAGCACCGACCCGGCCTGTCTGACGATGCTTTTGTCTGTTTCAAGAACTGTGCCTTCCGTCCAAAAAACTTGATAATGATCGTGCCCCTTTGCCAGTCCAGAACTCTTCCTTGGCTCCTCTCTTAATCTTACAACGGGCCATGAGTTTGTGCACAGAGCTCCTTTAAATATTCAAGATGCACAAAAACCCGGAAGTGCACGCCACACGCGCCATAGAGAAGTCAGCAAGAAGAAGGAGAGGATCAACGCGGTGGGCATCCCTGATGGCCTGCTAGACCACCAGGGTGAGCATTCACAAATAGGGGGAGAAGGAAAGCGTTGCAAGATAGGAGCAGTGAGTGCACCCAGGCAATCACCCACCGGTGCGTCCACAGGATCTGCTCTGGCCACGGCAAACAACAATCCAAAATGATAATCACAGACTCCACCGGATAAAGTTAAATCCATGTGCAAACTGGATTAAAATAAATCAATCTTTATTGTGTAATATTTAAAAATAGCGGGCAGGGGAAGATTGCTCGATGCATTTCGTGACGACAAGTGACCTTGTCTTCCCCTGCCCGTTATTTTGAAATATTACACAATAAAGATGGATTTATTTTAATACATTGGTTCGCACGTGGATTTAACTTTATCCGGCGGAGTCCGCGTTCATTATTTTGGACGAGTATTCACAAATACTCTCCCTTAAACTGTTATTGCATTGCAAATTTGTATTGCACATTGCAAATTTTAATTGCGCACTTTTAAGAAGTGCTTGAAGGTGCCGTAATCTTTTGGAGCAAACGTAACAAGTTTTTCAGTAAAATGTTTTATTACATTCACTGTGCACTGTGGCAAACTATAAAATTCACAAACCTTCTTCTAGTGTTGGAAGTGATCGCTAAACAGATTCCGGGTTCGCAAAAGCTATATTAAATTCACGCATAGGAAAACTTGTTTGCACAAAGGTATAACTTTTCTCATTGCGAATATTTTTCAGTTACATTCCCCCATTTGAGTCAGTTTCCTATAAGTCTAATTGGCCAGCAAACAAGAGCATATTCACACAGGTTGAAAAAGTAAGCAGGACATAATGCTAAAAATGATTTCTGAGACAATTTTATGGCAAGCTGTAGTGAGGTTAACATAAAACCACCTCTATATGTGCCATAACTTTCTTCCTCAGTTTTGCTGCCTAATACAACCATTTAATAATATTAAATACATACAATGGCACACAATCAGGAACAAACCTGCAGATCACGCTCGAGTTGGGACTAAACGTCACATTAAGAATGCTGAAATCTTTGCCTCCCATTAAGGTTCCAGAATGTGGGTTGATGCTGATGCAGAACTGGTGGAAATCTGTACAACAGGTTCCCAGGTTCTCACAGGTTGTGTGACAGGAACAGGATTGTAGTCTCTCCCCACACTGTGAGCTACACGACTCCGACGCTCCTAGGAAAAAACAAAATATCAGGCTGGCATTCAGTCATTGGAAACTCTCCTATGAAAGACATTATGTAGTGTTTAGTAGCAGAATATAAAGTAGTAGGTACAGCAATGGATACAGCAAAGAATAATTGATATCATGGAACAATTACAATACATATATGGGATCTGTTATCCAGAAACCCATTATCCAGAAAGCTTCGGAATACGGAAAGTCCATCTCCCATAGACCCATTTTATCCAAATAATCCACATTTTAAAAAATGATTTTCACTGCAGAATAAAACACTACCTTGTACTTGATCCAAACTAAGAAATACTTAATCCTTATTGGAAGCAGAACCAGCCTATTCGGTTTATTTCATGTTTACATGATTTTCTAGTAGACTGAAGGTATGAAGATCCAAATTACAGAAAGATCCATTATCTGGAAAACCCCATGTCCAGAGCATTTTGGATAACCTGTACACGATACCAGTACATGTTTGCAGATTTATTAAAATTCCTATGGAATTCTAAGCAGTTTGAAGGTTAGAAATTCACAACTGTCGGGAGTATATTTTAACAAAGTGGTACATTTCTCAAACCCTTACATGTAACACGTCATCCCATTTGATAATTCTGCTTTAGCATACAAATCCAATTCTTTTTTTTATTGGGTGCCGATCAATGGGGTGTTTCTAATAAAGCAATTTGTTAATTTAAACACAATACGGGGCCGATTCACTAACTTCGAGTGAAGGATTCGAAGTAAAAAAACGTTGAATTTCGAAGGTTTTTTGGGCTACTTCGACCATCGAATGGGCTACTTCGACCTTCGACTACGACTACGACTTCGAATCAAAGGATTCAAACTAAAAATCGTTCGACTATTCGACCATTCGATAGTCGAAGTATTGTCTCTTTAAAAAAGTCTTCGACCCCCTAGTTCACCATCTAAAAGGTCCCCATAGGCTTGCCTAACTTTTTAAGGATATTCCTTCGATCGTTGGATTTAAATCCTTCGAATCGTTCGATTGAAGGATTTAATCGTTCGATCGAAGGAATAATCCTTTGATCGTACGATCGCACTATTTGCGCAAAATCCTTCGACTTCGATATTCGAAGTCGAAGGATTTCAATTCCCAGTCGAATATCGAGGGTTAATTAACCCTCGATATTCGACCCTTAGTGAATCAGCCCCTACATGTCTACTGGCAACATACAATTTTTTAACATTGTAGTATAAATAGGTAGTAACAAATGAAAAGATTTATAAACCTGAATGCTTGTCAGTGGTTGGGGAGCAGGACATCCAACTGGAAGTCAATTCTTATTGTCTTAGATATTTCAACAACTATTGCATGATGAATTATATTGTCTATTTTTTATATGTTATTGTTTTGCCAGGCTGCTGCCAGAGGCAATGAACACAGAAAACTGTACAGTACAATGTATAAACTGTCAGACCATAAGCTTACTATTACAAATGACAGCAGAGTGGTGTATTGCCCTATCCTATTAATCTCCACGAAACAGGAACGTCTGGTCAGGGAGCTGTATTCTTATTCATCATATAAAGTCCAACCCCTACAATTACCTTTTTACAGTATATTGCTATGATGTAAAAAACCTGTATTAGCAGAAAGCACAAAGGCAGAACATTCCTCCTGGTGGGGGTTTTCAGCATTATGGCACACAAAATATTTTGATCACTGCTAATAATAGTAGTGAGAATGTGCACAGATTGATGGGATAATTTGTCCCGTTTTGCTTTGCCGAAAAATTGGTGAATTTTCCGGGAAATTTGTGAAACGGCGAAAAATTCAGGAAACACGAATTATGACGTCTGAGTCAATTTGCGGCAACATTGACACACGCAGCAATTTTGACGCCTGCGTTAAAGTCAATGGGCATCCGAATAGTGTTGACATGCAGCAGTTTTGATGCGAGCGACTATTCCGACATGAGTACAGATTTTTTTTTTACGTTGCCAAAATTTTGTAGCAGTTTCGCAACTTTATTCACCGGCAGCGAAATATGGAAATTTGCTGCAAATTCGTGCCTGGGGAATCAGTAGGAGTCACCAGTGTGTTCCCTTTGCTAATAACTGTATGTTTGTATCATAGACGTTACCAGTAGTGATGGGCGACGATTCCGTTTTTATGATAAAAGGGACACCCATTGACTTTAATGGGCGTCGGCATTAACTTTGAATTTCATGGCGAAGCAAAACGGGGCAAATTCGCCAATCACTAGATACCAGTAGAAAATGGAAAAGCCTATGTCCCTGCTTTTTACGATTCCTAATGGAAGTGTCAGCTGTGTTGATCACTGTACTTCTAGCAGTGACACCTTAGTGCTCATTTAGTGCATCACTGGGTGAAAAGTGAGTGAAGAATTGTGCCCATCGAATTTTCATCCATTGACATACAGTATATTTGTCTAATTGAGTTCCTCTCTGTGATTTGCCTGTTGTACCTATTTGCTGCATTAGATGCATGGTGCAGAGTATTCTAATTCATAGAAGCACTGTAATAAATACCAGCCACCAAAAAGCGGTACAGGGTAACGGTGCAGTCAACTTTCAAAGATATGGGATAGAGACCATCCTTATAAATGCGTGTAATATGCATCTTTTACTAAATATTTTATTATTTAAAATATTCTCTTTAAATAAATAGGGCACGGCAATAAATGTCTGTGGATATAATATGTGGATTTATTTAGTGCTACTTGTACACAATAGAGATGTACAATTACTCTAAATTACTTCATTTAGTTGTGCGGTTTATTAAGCATATTAGGGTGTGTTTCACCTCTCATTGCTGTTTTTACCAGAAAAATCTATTTGCAGAGGCATATGAACACAGCTTACAGAGTGCATATTGTAACTGAAACTTTCAGTCCTAGGTATTTGCACAAGCCTTCTGACAAATGTGTCAGTTTGCAGGTGCAAACTTTCCCAGATATTCCTAGATATACACAACACACACACTATGTATACGAATGCACATGTTCCTGTTGTGTTGCAGTTTGGGTCCTCTGTTCCCAAGAGGGGCCATTCTTTGCTTCTTGCCACCTGAGGCGGATCCTGCAATGCGCCCCCCCCCTCGCTTCCCTTTTTTGCAAAAAAGCAGTTCCAGGGGGGCCACAACATTAGTGCAGTGAAACGCAATTGTGCTCTCTGCACTAGAAGAGCTGAATTTCCGGTTTAGTAATTTAAACAGCATTTCTGAAAGCACTCAAGTTGTAAGGAGTCTGTTAAACAATTACTTGCTTTCTCCAATGGCTAAATGTCTGTTTATTGCACTGTGTATCCAAGGTACAAAAGCCTGAAATTGCTGGTTTATTTTCAATGCTATGGGGTTTATAGCATGAGCCATGGTTAATGATGTGAAATTAAGCACTGGGCCACTTTATGAATAGGGTACACATTTCATTAGCACACAATTATAGTTATCTGGAGCTGCCGCAATCACTACCCATGGCTTCTCAAAATGTTATAGGTCTCAGCAGCTGAAGAAAAGCATTCGGCATATCTGTCCAGCCTTAATGGGGCACGTTTCCAGCTGTTTCTGTACCTGCGAGTAAAGCACTTCACTATGACTTGATAATTTAGTGGGGTAGTGATAATGGAGAATGTAAATATATAATGTATGTGTGAAGTTGGATAGCAATTTGCTTCTATGGGTAATAAATTGCGACTGGACAGAGGCCAACTTTACATAAATTACTATATATATTTTTACAGTACCACTGTATGAGTGCTGCTCGCTACTTCCTTACACACAGAAGTTTACAATGCCACATTCACTTTTTGGTGAATACTATTTTTCATGCCAAGTTTGATAATTTTCCCTTATCAGAATCTGATGTTCCTTTTTGCTAATGTCTTGTGTTATTTCCAGGACATGCAAAATGTGCCTAAAGGGCTCATATAGGTATAGGTAATATAGGTAATAAGTACACAAGTGCAGTCACTAAAAGCAACCAATTGGCAGTTGACTTTAAACAGTCTAAGGGTAAGGTCATACTGGGAGATTCGGGGAGATTTAGTCGCCGGCTGACTACTCGCCTCTTCTTTGCGGCGACTTATCTCCCTGAACTGCTTCCCCCTGTCTTCCGCCTGCTAGATTAAAAAATCGCCTGCGGCACAACACTCACTGCGCTTCATTTTACTCGTGAGGCAACTTCATGGGACAATAAAAGCTGCCAACTCAGCTCTTCCAGACCAACTTAGCAGCATATTAGCCTATTATGGGGACCTGTCTAAGGACTGACCAACCATTATCTGGCAGATACAGGTAAGTCCATAAATATTTAGACAGAGAAAACTTTTTTCGAATTTTGGTTCTGTACATTACCACAATGAATTTTCAATGAAACAAATCAGATGCAGCTGAACTGCAGACTTTCAGCTTTAATTCAGTGGGTTAAACAAAAAGATTACATAAAAATTTGAGGAACTAAAGCCTTTTTTTAACACAATCACTTAATTTCAGGGGCTCAAAAGTAATTGAACAATTGACTCAAATGCTATTTCATGGGCAGGTGTGGGCAATTCCTTCATTATGTCATTATCAATAAAGCTGATAAAAACCCTGAAGTTGATTTGAGGGGTGGTTGCTTGCATGTGGAAGATTTTGCTGTGAACAGACAACATGCAGTCAAAGGAGCTCTCCATGCAGGTGAAACAAGCCATCCTTAAGCTGCAAAAAACAAAAAAAAAAAAACATCAGAGAAATTGCTACAATATTAGGAGTGGCAAAATCTATGTTTTGGTACATCCTGAGAAAGAAAGAAACCACTGGCCAACTCAGCAACGCAAAAAGACCTGGACGTCCATGGAAGACAATAGTGGTGGATGATCGCAGAATCATTTCCATGGTGAAGAGAAACCCCTTCACAACAGCCAAACAAGTGAACAACACTCTCCAGGAGGTAGGCGTATCGATATCCAAGTCTACCATAAAGAAAAGACTGCATGAAAGTAAATACAGAGGGTGCACTGCAAGGTGAAAGCCACTCATAAGCATCAAGAATAGAAAGGCTAGATTGGTCTTTGCTAAAAAACATCTAAAAAAAGCCAGCACAGTTCTGGAAAAACATGATGATGAAACCAAGATCAACCTCTACCAGAATCTTGAAGAATTCTGTTTCCAGTAGTTCCCAACAAAGAAATAGAAAAACAATGCTTGTATGTCCCCATACTATATAGAGACCCTTATTATGTACCAACTGAATGGTTTCCAAAAAACAAGACCATTTTCAATATCAGGCAGGTTTGTAGGCCTCCAGTGTCATCTGATCATTGGCTTGATCAGAAGTGTTTCTGTAAGTGTATGGCCATCTGAAGAAAACAAAAGCAAATATCTAATTGGCCAAACACCTCAATACTAACTTGTTTGGTGAGGTTGCCAAATCAGCCTGTCTTTCCCAATATGTTCACCTTGAGCCTTGGGGACAGTAATTAGATAATAATGAAGATAATGCAGGCCATCCAAAGAGTGACATATGTTAAATTTTCGGCCAGATATTGGTTCCCATACACTGTAAGGGAAAGTAGGACTCTTATGAGGTCTTAAGGTGGCCATACACGGGCAGATAAAGCTGCCGATATCGGTCGTTTGGACCAATTTGACAGCTTATCTGCCCGTGTATGGGGGCTTCCGACGGGTCTTCCCGATCGATATCTGGCCACGATATCGATTGGGAAGGTTGGATTTTTACCCGACCGACCCATCGGAGCCCCTTGTCGCATCGTAATTCGATCGTTCGGCCGTACGGCCGAACGTTAGAATTACCCCCGATATAGCCATGCCGTTAGTGGCATATCGGGGAAAGATCCGCTCATTTGGCGATGTCGCCAAACGAGCGGATCTTTGAGTCTATGACCACCTTTAGATGCAAGAGTGGTACTTTATGGCAATTTTGAAATGTTAGTAGGTATGAATGCATCTAGTATCTATGATGAAGTTCCTTCTATCTTCCTGATGACACTATGCCAGGTACATTTTATCCAGCTTAAAACAACACCACAAACAACTCGTGCAGCTTTCATGCATTTAAATTGGAAGTCCCTGAACATTTTGTTACAGCTGTTTTTTGGCCTCAAGCACTTGAAAAGAATTCAGCATAGTATGCTTTTATGATGTTACTTTGGCAGAGTGACTGGTTAACAGTCACCTTTGCCTAAAGGCCCACTCTAATTAAAATGTGGGTATTATAGGATATTTTTAGTTTATGCTACAGCAGGTTCTTCCTTTATAATACAATTTGCCGGGTTTTCTGACCCCAGGCATGAAAGCTCCTGCTTGAAATCTTTGCCAGTTTTTTTGATTAAGTCTTAAATAAACGAAGACATACTCATTCCACAGACAGTTTGTTCTGTTTGCTCTGAAAAGAACTTTCATTCATCAGATCAGGAAACCTTTAAGTGCAAAGTTACTTTGCCCTCAGTTAATTTGGAAAACAAAAACACTTAGAAACTCAGCCAAAGCCTTCAGAGCTTTCACTGTTTGCCATTTGTCTCATTTCTAGGTATTGTCAGTTACGCCTATGTAAAATAACTTGCAAATAAATTCCAAGTCTAATCTATAAAATGGTTAAGAAAATGTACCAGATGATTCCTTTTACCACACCGGTTTAGGTCTCTTGTGCATTTCTTCCAGTTTTGAGCCACCATTTACTAGTCTGATTGTTTACTTTCATAATTCAAAATGTTGTTTAGTTTTATAGGGTACTTGACCTAGGACAGTTTGTCCTTTTATTGCATAGTCCCAAAAGGTCATGTCTGACCCTCCCCAAGTCATACAATGCTTATAATTAAAGAATTACTTACTTCTGCTAATATCTTGGAATAAAACAAATTAATCTACGTTTGAAAAGTGCTTACAGTGTATTTTTTTAAATAATTTGAGTCAAAGTTGTTCTTTAAAGCAAATAGAAAAAAATAATTCCAGCCCTAGAGTAGTTTCAGTACATTTTAATAGTTGAAAATACAATACCTACAATATTCCAACAACACTAAACTCCATCATATAGTTACATAGTTAATTTAGGTTGAAAAAAACTACAAAGGTCTACCAAGTTCAACCTCTGATTTAGCATGTTTAGCATATTTAGCATGTCCCATCTCAAGCACCCTTTCTCCAGAGAAAATAACCCCAAATTTAACATTCTTTCCTCATAGTTTAATTTGCCCATTACTTTTATTTCCACTCTCTCCAACTCATTACTGGTCTTCATAAGAATTGAAGCTCAGCATATATACACTCCATACTCAAGGTGAGGTCTAACCAGAGATCTATAAAAAGGCAAAATTATGTTTTCATGTCTAAAATGTATGCAGTATTTTTTTTTTTTTAAAGTTTTCTTTTATTCAGCAAAAGGCAAATTGACATATCAGTACATATCAAATAGACACGTGTGATCAAAAATATACAGTCCACACAATATATGTCAGCAGGCATTACAATAAAACAGTACGGTCATCAAGGACAGGTTTGAAACAAAGCAATCACTGAACATTAGGGTTAGGATATACCTCAAGCCATCTCTCCCAGATTTTCTCAAATTTAGTTGAGGAGCCACGCGCTTCATAAGTGAGTTTAATAAGTGGTAAGGTGCGGTTAACCAAGGCAATCCAATACTGGACTGAGGGAGGTGCAGGCTGAAGCCAATGAAGTATGATGGCTTTTTTAGCATAGAACAGCAAAGTACGATACAAAATTCTAACGTGATTTTGTGGAACCATATCCCCCACTACTCCCAAAAGACAGGCTTCAGTAAAGAGGACTTGAGGCAGCTCCAAGTCATCACTCATACATTTAACCACCGCACGCCAAAATCGAGCAATCTTGGGGCAGGACCACAAAATATGTAAAAAATCTGCGGATTGGTCTTGGCATCTGGGACATGCTGGAGATTTGTCGGGGAATATATTATGCAATTTGAGGGGTGAAAAGTAATAGAGGTGGAGAACTTTAAAATTAATTAACCTATCCCTAGTAGAAATAAGAAAAATGTATGCAGTATTTTATTTGTTTTAGTAGCTACTGCATGTCACTGCCTAAAAGTAAACAGCTTGTTATCCACAAAAATCCCAAGATCCTTCTCAAAAACTTAAAAAAGGCTGCATAAAAAGTGCATCAAAGTGCATAACGTTGCATTTATCAACATTGAACCTCATTTGCCAGTTTGCTGCCTAATATACTGTATAACTATATTTCAATCTCATCCCAAACCAACTTGGCTCTTTTTCCAAGATTTTGAGCATAGAGTAGCATGTACTCAAGTATTATTAAGAAAGTAAATATGTAATTAAAATCATTTTGAAAAGTAAGAGACACAAGCATTATCTTACTAACCTAAAAAACACAGCTCAGATAATGCACAGGGTAGGTGAGCTTTACATTTCGATTAAGGACATGCTATTTTCTTCATGCATAGGAATATAATAGTTGGTGGCCTGGGAAATTGACAAAGATGGCTGTCTCCTGAACTGAGCACTGACCATCCGCACTGGAGTATAAATATGGGTGACTCGTGAAGAATATAAGAGGCAGCAAGCTGGCAAATGAGATTCAATGTTGATAAATGCAACAATATGCACTTTGATGGCAGAAATGCACAATATCAGTTCTCACCTGAATGATTCACACCTTCCCCTCCTTTCTCTTCATAGTAATCCTTAACACACACAAACTAATCCCTCTTGAATTGCAGTGTAAGCTTTAATAGTAATTGCCTAGTAATAAGACTTGTATACTTTACATAATGTTATCTGCTAAATAAATAAAACAGGCCTAAGCCCCTTACAGGATATTTACAGGAATACTACATGGTGGGTGTCAGTATAGTTAACACTGAACAAATGAAGCTGGGCCCTTTGGTGCCAGGTGTTTGTAGTAGATTATATATGTACTATAGCTGTATCATTTACTAATATAAAGTAATTGCTCTGTTTTATGGGGTGGCTCAGTCACCGAAATACATCTTTATTTCATGTCAATGACAGAACGCTTCTTGTTTGATTTGCTAAAGGAACAATTTCTAATGGGACTGATTTATAACCAGTATTCACTGTGGGAAGTGACTGTTAACTGTGTGACTGTGTAATATGTATGATAAAAATGATAAAAACACTGTCTCAGAAGTTCAAGGTACATCCAACATGAAACTCGAATAATTGTCTGGATCACAGAATGGACTTTCCTGCTCTGTAAACAAAGCTGAATATGTTGCATAATTAGGTAATTTAGATTTTCCCCATTAGAGTACGTGACCTCTCGCCAATCTTTGGCACTCCAGAGCATTACCCTTATACATATTTATCATGATATTGGAATGCACAAGAGTTCCCTGTATCTCTGTTTATAGTTTCACTCTCTGACAACTGATTTCCACCTTGGTCACTAAGAGAAAGTTAAGAAATTCCTTTCTGTCTTAAGGTGGCAATAGACGTGCAGATTTACCTTCATATCGGATCATTCAGTGCTATCTCCTGTCCTGCCACTAACCATTCAGATCAAATAAAGTAGTGAAAGATCAGATGATGTTCTGCCCCTAACAGCAATCGTATGAAAGTTATGTCTGACAAAAGCTGGTGACAGTCTCCCACTGATATCGTCAGATCGACAATACATGCAGAGATATTATCGGTAGCCGACAGAAATTTTCTAAACTGTCCGATCAACTGAACGGCTGATCACCATCTCACGAAAAATGTTGAGATATTTGTACGATCAAATCTTTGCATCTATGGCCAGCTTTTTACACACACTCCAACCAAAATATACATAACTTGACCCTGAACCATCAGCACTGGCTAGATAAGCAGAATATCTGCAGTTGCAACCTGAAAGCAACTGTACACAAGCCCAGTTGCGGTTGTGCTAAATCACCTGCAGTTGTTGCGTACTTTTCAGTAAAAGTGTCAAACGCTTCTCCTCGCACTCTGTGTGCCCTTCCTGCTATTCCAAATTGAGGGCAGTGTGTCTAGTCACACAAGGGAACCCTGGAACATATTCTTTTTATTCATATATATCTGTGCCACTAGAACCCTTGTAGCTCAAACCCTTTGTCTCTTTACTAGACTCCCATCACATATTTGCACAGTTGTATTGCCCTGTTCCCTTTTGAACAATTGTCTTTTCTTGTTAGCCCAATCACCGGTTATCTCATACCTTCTGTATCAATCATGAATCCATTTACTACTTTGCCAGCCATTTACCATGGCAAATTAGCATACAATTAGCCATTTGGACAGTTTTTCCTCTAAAACGTTCCCCCTCCTTTTCCTTTCTAGTAACCTGACTTCCCTCCCATACCCATTTCCATCTCTTTGCCAATCTTCTTTTCTTTGCTAAATACCACGTGCCACATATTTACACAATTTGCAAGTTTAAACATTGCAAGCTGCTTCAGTCACATGAGCCTTGAGTGTTTGCTTCTCCAACAAGGTTCCTAATACTTTTTGCCATCTTCAGTCCATGGGTGAGACTAACAGAACTGAAAAGGGAGGTAATGATAAATATTCCTGATCACCGATTTAAGATAAACCATTTTGTATTAAATAAACATTTGAAACAGTTTTACATAACTCATGTGTAAAAAGAAAATCAGTTTGTTCCCTTGTTAGCTTTACTGTGAAGTACAAGCAGTGAGCCCACATCTTTGATAAAAAGAAAAGAATATGCACAACATTTAGAAATCATATAAAATATAAAAGATATAAAAGTGTTGCAAATTTTTATTGCATTCGGTAAATTAATTAAATACTGAAAGCGTAAGTATATTTGACTCGTTGCAGCAAGTATTTTTGTCATCCAAACTGAGCAGTTGATGTTCCAAGAGCTTACACTCACATTCTATGCACCTTGCACTGGCCACATTCTTTAAATGTAGTTGCAGAAATGTCATACGCAGTTAAATGTCATACACAGGATACAGCTGACCCAATATTTCCCTTTTTAAACATTCCCTTTTCATTCTTGAAATACATCTAGTGCTGTACTGTTAATTACAATATGTATTTTTCACAATGTCATTATCTCTTGGGCAGAGATGGATTCAGTCATAAATTAATCATGAATCGTTCATTATGAAATGATCATAAAGTGTGGGTATAATATAATCAATTAGTATCTCTGCTTTGCAGACTAATAAAGAGATTCATGTGGGGCAAAGAGGAAAAAAATAGTCTGGAGAATGTTTTTAATGTTGGTAAACAAGCATGCCATAACTTTAGATTTACCTTTAAGAATATGGAATTTGTCCTGTTACTAAATGGGACAGAACAGATTTGCTTGCACAGAATAGCTGTGTATACATATATTCCACTGAGCCATTTATGAGCATTGGCAAACGCACAATGATCACTGGTCTTGTAATACAAAGCCTTCTTTGTGCTCTTTCATTGTTAGACATACAGTATTTAGACTTTTGAGCGTTTACCGTTAAGTGGCTAAAATACTCCCCGTGCAGTAATTTCATTTAACATAGTCATAAAGTAGCAGATCTCTAAAGATGCATGTATCCCTTAGTGTTCAATAGGTTTTCACTGTTAAACATTATGCTTTGAACACAGATGCCATTATATCAGAGGGTAGTGACATCAGCAGCTGCACAAGGACGGGGCTCACAAACAATAGTTTGGGGATTTCTACCACATGAAAATTATACATTCCTGGTTCCAGTGCTTAACCAAGTATTGCTGAAGTACAATTTACTTGAACACTGGTCAACACCTACACCTAGGGTTGCCACCTGGCCGGTAAAAATGATGGCCGATCCCAATGTTATTTATAAAAAAGATAAATATATAGGAAGGCCGGTATTTTTTTTTCCAGAACAGTTGGCAGCCCTACCTACACCTTAGTACACTCATTGTAAGAGAAAGTAATATTCTGGAGCAGTACTTCCCAAACTGTGAAGATATAGTTTTTAGTAAAGAAAAATGAGGAGAGCTTTCAGTAAGCATAATAATGCTGTTGTTACTTGTTTAATGCCGACCACTAGTACTAGTTACTAGTTACTTCCTAGATATACCTGAATGCCCAACTTGAAGAATTAAGGTGAAGTTTGCTCTTCTAGATATTCTTGGAACTATGATTAAATAACTGATATATTTTTTTATATGCTAACCACTGACCAAAGACTGGACCTCCAATGGATCTTGAACAAAAAATGAAAGTCTGACAACCACTGGAATACATATCTGATTATCAGTTTCAGCAATCAACCTCTGAAGGACCAAGCAAGCAAAGCTCAAAGAATACTGGACTAAAGGATCCAGTCAACTTTCTTAATTTGTTCAAATCTATGAAATTTGACATCTCACCTACATCCATCTGATCATCCTGTAGGAGAATCGGTGAGACAGTAGGTGACTCAGCCCACATATTGCAAGTCATATTAGGTTAAATATCATGCCCTTCAGTGCTGACTACTGTCACTTTAGGACCTTTGTTCTATTTAAAAGAGAGGTCTCTTCATCAGCTATTGAAACCCATTTTTATGCTCACGAGTACAACGTAGTGAATTTTTATGATTTTGGCACTTATTTGAGACAACAGATGTGGATGTAAAAATAGATAATGATGAGTTAGGGGATATAGGATACTATATTAGTATATAGCACTGTTGGACAGGGATGCCAGGGGCCTACCAGAAAATCTTACACCATGGGCCCAGTTTCCAAATTATTATTTCTCTTCTCCTCACTCAACCTCTTTATTCTCCTAGTCTTTTATATCTACTATTCCTCCATTATTAAGCCTTTTTCCCATAAAGAAATAGGGAAGGACCATGAAATAGGCCAAATGGTTAGAAGCAATAAGACCCACTGATATCTGGGCCCTCCGGGAGTTTTCCTGGTATCCCGGTGGGCCAGTCCAATACTGGTGTATAGATGTGAATGAGGATCGTTTGATTGAAACTTAGGCAGACGTAATAAAAGGTGCAAAGTTTACTATTAGTTTAATACTCTAGTGCAACCAATCGGCAGGTGCAATTTACTGGTCACCTGTTTAAAACAAAGATTTGATGCTATGGGTTACCAGAAGTGGGCAGACGTTGCAACTTTTATCACATTTACTTCATAATCTTGAGATATTAGATGTGTTGTGATGTTACAATTTTATATTGGAAAACGTGAAACTTCCAAATGCACCCTACACCAGACAGTCGACAAAACATTGTTCCATGGGAAAGAGATATGGCCTATTTCACCCAATTCTGTGCTTTTGTTAGTTTCAACATTAAGGTAACTTTTATTATGTTATAGAATGGCCAATTCTAAGCAACTTTTCAATTGGTTTTAATTTTTTTATTTTTTTATAGTTTTATAGTTATTTGCCGTTTTCTTCTGACTCTTGGCAGCGATCAAATGGGTGTCGCTGACTCCCTTCTAAAAAACAAATGCTCTGTAAGGGTACAAATGTATTGTTTTATTACGTTTTATTACTGATCCTTCTATCCAGGCCTCTCCTATTCATATTCCAGTCCCTTATTCAAATCAATGCATGGTTGCTAGGGTAATTTGGACCCTTGTTACCAAATTGCTTAAGATGCAAATTGAAGAGCTGCTGAATAAAAAGGTAAATAACTCAAAAACCTTCAACAATAAAAACCAATTGCAAATTGTCTCGGAATATCACTCTCTACATACTAAAAGTTATCTCAAAGGTGAACAACCCCTTAAAGGAGAAGGAAAGGTTAAACTTAAGTAGATTTCTATAATAAGACTGGTGCATTCATAACTTACAAAGCTTAATTAATGCTTTCTCCGTGGTGTCTAGAAGAAGGAACAGCGCTTTGCAGAGAATCTAGCAGTGGACTCGGGTGACGTCACTAATTTTCAATGCAGCTTCCTCCCTGCTGCCCGAGGCAGCCTTGAGGCGCGTTGGGATCAATTATAGTTTAATGCGCATGTCAGAGGCGCAGCCTTTCTCCCCAGATGGCGCGCTCGTGCCGCTATTGCTAATGAACGCTGCTACGTCATGTGACGCGCTCAGGGGAAGTTTTTTCGCGCATGCGCATTGCTGTCTCAAATCATTTAGCAAGATGGCCGCTGCGTTCTACAGTTCTACAGCAGAGCAGAAGATCGACCATCATTTTCTGCTTTTGTATGCGCATTGGTGAGGAGAAAATATAGCGATTAAGGACAACAATGTGAGTACTATAGAGGGAGGTAGTGTATGAAATTTACCTTTCCTTCTCCTTTAAAGCATTGGTATTTTAAAACTGAGCCTAATTACTTGTCCATTCAGAACTAGGTGAGTGTATTTGACCCAATCACTTTAATATAATTTGCATATCTATAAAGGCTTGGGTAGGGTACCATTTAGGGATAGGCAGGAAAGAATACCCATAAACTGCATGTATTTGGTGTCTTATAAACATCACACTGCAGTGTTTGGGGCAACAGAAGCACATCCATAGACAGTAGCTGCTTCTGTTCCAAATAGGCTATATGATCCTGACATGTATACAACATAACCTGCAGTCAAGAAATACATCAAGAGTGTGGGGCTAAAGTTCCCTTAGAGAAAACTTTGCCTTGCTCCTAGACAGCAAGATCTTTTGTTTCAATTCCTTAAACATGTTGAGACCTGCATTCCCTACAGCGTACCGAATTCCTATTAAAGTAGTAGCACAGGTATAGCGTTTTACTTACTTACTAATCAATTTCATCCTCTTCATATTATTATACAGTAGCACCAAGCATACAGTATAAGCAGCTCAATAATGGAAAGATTAGTATTAATGCTATGTGTGATATTCTGGCTTACAACCAATGTGTTTAGCTCAATATGTATAGGATGTCCTAGATACTGGCTAGTGATGACCTGAAATCTGTGGGACCTTTAGGTTTACCCACAGGTTAGACTGGTTCAGGTAGAAATTTGGGTGACCATTGCAGGGAAGGTTGGGAGCTGGTTGGACTGGGGAAGTACTTTCATCACCCCTGAAGATTCCCTTTCTTGGATCCAGATATGTGAGTAAAAGAAGCTTACAGAACAGAAAGATGCGGGTCCTACACTGCCAATATTTTGCAAGTTAATGTAGAATGCAGGAAAAGGTTTTGTGGGCTAAGTTAACATACAGGTTAAATTACTCCTGACCTACACATCACTAGTACCAGACTCTAACCACCATGTTGGTTTGTTATATGCAAATTAATTGAAAGCTACATTTTTTATTTTAATTTTGCTGAAGGTTGCACTGCAGCATTACAGTAAATGTTCCACTGAACTGGAAATAACTGAATGACATAACAATTTTGGTGGTTACAAGCTAAGATTTGGTACCACAGCTTTTTACTGCAATAAATTAACAGCTTCAGGTGCCATTATTATATTAACATATAAGTTATCTCTATATGTCTATATCTCTAACCTTTGTTTGCAGAACAGCACCAGATTGTAAAACTTTATGTTTAAAAAGCCTTTATTTCAGCTTTGGGCATCACCGCGCTGCAGTGATGCCCAAAGCTGAAATAAAGGCTTTTTAAACATAAAGTTTTACAATCTGGTGCTGTTCTGCAAACAAAGGTTGTCGTGATATCAGTGGAAAGTGGCCACTGAGGAACATGCACCAATTCTCTACAGGAGAGATAATCGATGTGCTGACTGCTTTTCAAAGATTCTATATCTCTAACCTTGTTATGAACTAAGGGGGACCCTGACCAAAAAGACCTTCAATGAGTGCCTGAACTGAAACAGTCTGACAAGTAACTGCTCTAGATCTTAGAGCTATACAAATACTGTATATATGGAGTGCTTCATAAACAAAGGGACATCAGCATTCCTTGAGCACCACTAAATCAATAGCCAAAAGGCTCAGCTGTTTAAAACACTGAAATGGTTATTGGTGCCCAGTCTCTGCTGATGAAAAGCAGCTCCACCATACAATGCTGCCACCACTTCACTGTAGTTATGGATCAATAATACTTTGTCATTATAATTATACAGGCCTGTATAGGAGGGTGGTACAAAATAAGTCATTATATAAAACAAAAACATAAGGAATTTGATAAAAAGCACAATAGTGTCACAGCTGTGATGTAGCACAAAACCTAGAGTGAAGTGTGCTTATAATAGTAGCATGATCCCGTGGGGCTGCTTTTCATCAAAAGGTAGTGAGTATCATTTAAAATTAAAGGAGAACTCACCTCCCTAAACTTTCTGGCATTGTCCCCCTCTACCTCCCCGCGTTGTGCATTAGTTAGAAAAAAACCCGGGTCTCAACACCAATTTGCCCTTACGCAGTTGGAGATGATTCCTGACTTGGCCCGATACTAAAAGAGACAACCTCAGTCTTTTAGAATAAACTACAAACCTTAGATAAAATCTATTTCCAAACACAATTATTCCAAATACAAGGAAACACTATACTGGCTCAAATGTCCCACTAAGCCTATGAACTCAATCCAACTGCAAACCTGTGGCAAAACTGAGGTGCAAAATCATCATCCAACTCAGTGTCGGACTGGGACACCAGGGGCCTGCCTGAAAACCTTTGACCACGGGCCCACCAATTAATCTTAGACAAGGGGCCCACTCTTAGTACTATTATTCTTCCTCTACTATTCTCTTTTCTTTACATACTATAATATGTTATTCCATCTATTTAACCACTTTGTTCTCAGGGAATGGCCATGAAATAGGCCAAATGTCTAGCAGCATGAGGGCCCACTGACACCTGGGCCCACCGGGACTTTTCCTGGTATCCCGGTGGGCCATTCCGACACTGATCCAACTAACATGTTCTGCTTCAATTTAAAGCATTGTGGAGATGGTTAAAAGTCAGAGATTTAAAGCTTGCCTTACAGTTTACATGTGGTGTGTTGACAGCAAGCAGCATTTCATTCCCCATCATGCACCACTGCAGCAAGGTTCAAATTCATTGGAAGTGATATCATCTAGTTGAAGCTAGAAAAACTGTGGGTAGCTGCCTGCTTGGCTGACAATGGATACATTTCCCTGTGACTGATGGAAATTTTCTAACCTGGCTGATCAATTTTCTGACTGATGTCGGACGAAAATGATTAGATGCACGATCATTCGGTGCCCATTAACCTCACGGTAATTTGATGGACTTGTCGGATCGCAGGAAAATTGGCGATCTTTGTCTATGGCCACCTTAAATCTGGGCTTCCAAAACAAACCAGAATGCGTTGAACCAAAGTACTGCATATATAAGGATTGCTGATGTACTGTAAGTGCATCATGATTTGCTAGGCCACTCTTATGTATGTCCAATGGTCCTGGTAGTAACCAGCCCAGCACTCAGTCCATTCTAGCAATCAAACCAATGCATATTAATATCATCACAGCAACTCAGGTGGATCATATAGTAGTGCATGAAGTAGGCAACCAACCTATGACAGTAATGTGAGCATAATTTTCAATATAGTGTACTGTTTCCACTCTTTATAAATTAAAGATATGCACAGTGTCTCACTTATAGCATTTATTTGTGCAATTCATCCATAGTAAAAATTCACATTAATATATCCAAACATAGCATTTTAGCCTAACACACCACAATGCAGCGTCTCCCCCCAGTCTTCCTACCCCATGTCAGCCACTACCTCCTGACACATTTCACGCTATTAGGCGCTTCATCAGAGGAGGTGCTGTTACCACTCTCAAACTGCTTTCCTTAAATGTAATGAACAATAGTTTTTGTAAAATACTTTTTCTCTCTAGATTTTTAATTTTATTTAATTTTCTGAATATAATTCATTTTTTATTTCACCAAAACATTACCAAAAAGATTTACTTCTCTGCTGTAACTACTGTACATATTTTCCATTTAAATCAACATTCATTCCCAGATAAAGCCTACAAATCACATTGTTCTAGAGACAGTACTTTCACTAGTGCAACAAATGGCCACATTTTAAAACAGTCCATTACAAGTTTTAGAGGTAGTCATTCCAGGCAGCTGCAGTCCCCAGCATTATTTCTATAAAGCTCTCCGCACTCCTGGAAGTTTGCTTCAGCAGAAAGGACAGATTCAAAACCTTTGAGCTGTCATAAATTAAATATTTAAGCTCATCAACCTTGCCAATAGCTAAATGAAAATATGTTTTATGGTTGGGCATGGGAGAAGTTCACACCAGCCAGCCTGGAGGCAAAGAGTTGGTCAGCTTCATTAATCACATTGGGATAATGTGGACTGTGTAGACTTACCTGAGACCCCGGGCATGAGAGTGAGTGTAAGGAGGCCAATGTAGATGAGAAGTAATGCAGGCATGGTGCCTGGTGCCTGCTGTCTGCTACAATGTGAGCGAGTGCCAGTGTGACACATATTCTTTCTGTCCTGCCAGGAGACACACTGGGACTCTCCCAGCTGTTACTGCCTCACACACACACACACATACACACACACACATACACTGTCAGCCCCTGTGCACACAGATAAGGAGGAGCAAGCAGAGCCTTCCCTTTGTGCTGCAGATCCTGCCTGCAGAGAAGTGGCCCCAGTCAGCTGTAAAGTACTACAGAACTGACAAGAACTAACTCTTGAAAAGTTCCAGGTTTTGTACTACTACAAGCAAGAAGCAAATCACAATAGACACTGTAAGCCAGACACTACAAACAAACTCTGCTGCCGTTCCTTCTCCTCATTCTTGTCCCTGGTTCCATGCAGCAGTTGGAATTTATCTATTAATGGGTAAAAGTATTACCAATACAGGAACATACATCATTCTAAGATTGGGTTATTAAAAACAAAGTTTTAAATAATTAAAACTGCATTTGACATTGTGCGATGGCCCATGTACACTGCATTTTTTTTAAACACTATGGGGCAAATTCACTAACCTCCCAAAATTCGCCAGTGACGGCTTCGCTAACAGCTCAACACTTCGCCAGGTATAGATTCGCCAGGACAACGCTAATTCACTAAAATCCGAAGTGGTGTCCAGGGCGCCGAACGCTGGCGCAGTTGCACTAGTGTTACAACGCCTAATTTGCATACGGCGGAAAGTTCAATGGACGTATATGTTGCAGCAAATACATTACACTACAAAAGCCCGGAAAACCTTAATAAAATAAAGTTGTTGCCCTACACATAAGCCCAGTGTATAGTTTATGTGCCAAATGTAAGGAAATTTAGGGGGGAAGCCGGTTACCCCCAAAAAAATTTACGCTCTTTTTCAGCCTATCATCTTAAGCATCTTACAGCAGCCCATCTTGCATTTACCAGAATCCACAGATTGCCAGTCCAGGCCTGATTAGAGCTCTATAAAAAAAAAATGTATAGATACATACAAATGCCTGCCTGGGTGTATGGGTGTCTCATCTTCCTAAGCTAAAACACATACAGTATATCTGCCATTCTTTTCAACACTGAGAACTAGATAAGGAAACAGAATTCTAAGAACTATCTTTTTTACTGATCACTGCAGATAAGTAAAAGTTTCATTGATGTAATAACTGGCCCAAAGAAGGGTAATATAAGAATAAAACTTCAGGGAGTTTGGCAAATAATATATTAATATGTTAATATACAACATGCGGATATTTGTGCTGTCGCTAGAAGGAACATAGGGTGTTCCCTGATAAAGGACTAGATACTTTTGTATTTAAATAAACAGAAGTTTTAACAAATCATCTTGTTTATCCTGGATTCCAGTTTATTTTTAGTTCAATTGTCTGCTTATGGATATTTCATTTGGACTGCCATACAACATGGACATTATCTGCAAACAAATATTATCTGCAAAGGATAACAAACTGAAAGGAGACTGAAGCCGTTTAAGAAGGGATTATGGGAGCTGTAGTTAAAAATTATTTCAGGCAATAAAAACAGAGAGGTCTGTGGCCATATCAGCCAGGGTGTCCAATGAACTTGTATTGTTCAAAGTTTTCATAGAGATCAACTAAACTGCTAAAAGCTACTTATTTATTCTTGAGACCTTGTAAGACATCTTGAGTAAAGGTGACTCATACACTGGCAGATTTAATCTACCAATGTGGACCTTTTAGACCAAAGAAATACTTGATCAGGCTTGCCTTGATCTCTTCAAACCCTTCTCCAGCTAATGTTATGCCCTGTTCAGTGTCAGTCCACCATTCAAGACTTTGCTGGGGCATTTGTGAATACTGAATGTTTGCATAGTTACAGGTATCAATAGGTAGGCTAAATAAACTGCTTATCCCCAAATAATATCCTGGATTTCATTGAATATCTAGGAATCAAACACAATTTAGCCGCCAATCTCACCCAGACTGGCGTTCAGCTGGGCCCCCATCCTCTGCTTTGCCTCTTCCGAGGGACCATCCTTGCAGTCTGTAAATATCAGTTACATTTATGTGCTTCATCTACCATGTAATTAAGTACAATGCATTATATAAATAGAATAACAGCAAGCCAAAAATATAAATACACAGATTTATTTGGATAAAAGATACTTGTGCTTATTCTAAAAGCTACACTATGCCAGTTTATCAGTACAGATTTTTTGAGGATGATCTGTGAGTTTGAAGTGTTCCAGTTTGATATAATATGGAATATAAATAATGTAAATACAATGCTGCAGGTAAAAAAAGCACAAAAAAGTAAAATTAGATGAAAAACAGGACATATTTATAGTTATTCTATAATAACTCTACAGAACAGGAATGTAAACCAATGTAAGTATGAAGAGAATAAGAGTAACTTCCATCAGGTCCCAGGTTCATTCTTTGACTGTGACAGCAGAACAAGGTAACAGGGAGCAATCATCTGCCGGGAGGTGCACTCTGGACTCGGCCAGTAGATGAACCGGCAAGTTGTGCATTAAGCCAGGCTGTATAATCCTCCAAGGGCATCTGTATCAGGTTTTCCCTCACAAACTGGATAACAAAGAGCACAGTATGTGATGCGTATTATAGATAACCATACAGTAATTGTATCTTGAAAGCAAACATAACTTCCCACTATCAGCCTAGTCTTTCAGCCTAGACCTAGTATACTACTACATGCTAAGAATAAAATTGTACTTTTACATAAAATAGCAACTCCTCCTCAGTCTTTCAATCAAAAGGTAAGAGTCAAGAGCACACATGGCACTGAGAGTTTCAGAGTAAAATCTTTAGGGTAAGGGCACACCGGGCGATTCGGGGAGATTAATCATCTCTTCCTTGGGGGACTTTGCCTCACGAAGAAACTTCGGGCGACTTCGGAATACGAAGCGCCCTGTGTGCCATGCCACAGGTGTTTTTTCATAATAGCCGGCGGAAGACATGGGGAAGCCGTTTGGGGAGATTAGTTGCCCCAAAGAAGAAGCGATTATTTGCCAGCCGACTAAATCTCCCCAAATCGCCAGGTGTGCCCTTACCCATAGGTATTTCCCTTGTGTCATCTTTCCACATAAATTAAATAAGGTCTAGTCTGAGGGGGAGCCTCATATTAAAGGGGAAATATAACCTGGGTTTATCATCATATTATTTTTCTTAAGAGACATGCTAAAGGAGAACTAAAGCTTAACCAAAGACGTAGGGCAGAAAAATTATAGGTTTTGGGTTTCTGTACCAGCCCAATGCAACAGCCCTTTAGCAGCGAAGATATATGACTCCAAAGATGCCCCTGTAGCTCCCCATCTTCTTTTCTGCTGATTCACTGTACATGCTCTGTGCTGCTGTCACTTACTGAGCTTAGGGATAGGATACTATCAGGATACTGAATACATACAATAAAAATGTCACAATATAAGGCTGATTAGTAAATAATTATTGGTACGTTGCAGCTCATAAAAAGCACAATTAGCATTAGAATTTAATAATCAGCCATGTAGCATCAGCTTATATGATACATTTTCTGCTTGATGATTTGTGATGACCCCAAGTTTAGCTTCTCAACAGCTGATCAGAGCCCACTGAGCATGTATATGTCGCAGACTTTCCTAGCAAAATTCGATATTGGAAACTTCAGGACAGTGGCTTAACTATATATTACAAGGCCCCACAGCAAATTATTTTTCAGGCCTCAAAATGCATACAGGTTGACTTGTTTTACCAATAATTATTGAAACTATATATGAATTATGGCCTCATGGGGCCCCTATACCTCCTGCGCCCCCTGCAGCCTCAGGGTCTGCTTCCTCTAAAGTTACTCCCCTGCTCCAGGAACAAATTTGAAGGCCTGGATCATTACTACTATAGAGATGCTGAACCTGCTGGTTCAATAAGTTCACTATATAAATATAGATTGTTTAGTTATATTAATTTTTAGGGGTTAGTTCTCCTTAAATAATGAGGCTATAGTTTTGCTACACCACACGATAGTGAAGTGCTCTACCTCTGTGTCTTATCCCTTGGGACCAGGTGTTCAGCAGTCAATTACCCACTCTGCCGCAGGTTAGTACATCATATGTAACATCCATAAGACCTCAGCACACAAAGTAAATCAAAGTAAATCCATTGTGCTTTGTGAGTTTTATTGGCTCATTTCTTAAGTAGACAAAAATGGCAACGTTTCGAGTCTCACAGGACCCTTTATCAAAGCACAACGGATTTACTTTGCCAGTGTGCTGCGGTCTTATGGATGTTACATATGGTTTTGTTATAGGCACAGGACTTCTCCCTCTTTGTATAATATATTTTCATGGTAGAGCTCCACTAAGGCAAGGACTGTGAATGATGACCAGTCTATGTATAAGTATAGGATAATAATATTTGCCAATGCCAATCCTTAAAATCTGCCACCTGAGACCAGAGCCGGATTTATATAGTGGTCGACCCTAGGCCCACTGCCGTTCATCGCCCCTGTCCCCTCCCCTTTAATCGTGCAAATTTTCATCATCTGGACTGGAGCAATGGGGATTGGTGCACGGGAAATGTAAAAAATTACTGTATCTCCAGCACTTTCCCAGTGTTTTTTTATCAATGTGGGTGTAGTTGGGCAGCATGCCGCCCCCCTAAAATCCTGCCACCCTAGGCCCGGGCCTAGGTGGCCTTTCCACAAATCCGGGCCTGCCTGAGACAATATCTTTACCTTAACTGCTTTCTGAATAAACCTACAACACATACGGGAAGAGGACATTTTGTGGATGGCACAAAGAATAGCCATTTAGGAAACTTCTTTTTACTTTAAGGAAAATCATAGAACCTGTTTTTTCTTGTCTAAATTTCTTTTTAAAATGCCACAATTGACAGTTTTGTGTGTTGACAATTGCAACTTTCAGCATCTGAGCAGACCTGGCAAAGAAATTGCTGAGTGGGAACTCAACTAAAAGAAGCATCAGACAAATCAACCAGACAGTTTCATTGTTTGCTTTTTAACGGATTTCTCAGAACTAAGTTATATAACATAATAAAATAGAAAATAAGCTATTTTGACATTTCAAGTTAATGGACCAGTTTGCTATTTATAGTGCAAGCACACAAGCCATTAAATATGCCTTCCAATATTGTATATTAGAAAGGCAAATTGCCCCAAATAACCACTCCTGCTTTTTTTATTGTATGTGAGAAACTATTTCAACTGTTTTCCTGCTTTTAATGTTTATTCTTGCTGCTATTAATCAATGTGTTTAAGCACAACATTTGTGTGTACTAAAAAGTCTTCATAAAAATCACTAAAGAAATCAACCTGAGTTTTAATCTGAGCTGTGAATCATAGTTTCTAGGCTGCTGCGTGATGCCAAGGAGAAAACAATCAGGAGTTTATAATTAAACTGTAAATAAACATGAATCTGTGTAAGTTTGAAGGCTCATTTCTCTTTAATAAGTTGGTGAGTCTTAACTGTGTATTGTATTTGATAACTGATTACAAACCATTATGTTTTGGTCCTATTTTATATATTATAAAAGCCAAACAGATGGTGAAACATGGGCTGCATCAAATATTTCTCACTGCCTGGATAACAAAATTCAAGATCCACTAGCCATAAGAGCATATGCATATACAGGTATGGCACATGTTATCCAGAATGCTCCGAACCTGGGGTTTTCCAGATAAGGGATCTTTCCATAATATGGATCTTCATACCTTAAGTCTACGCGAAATTGATTTGAACATTATGGGGCCCATTTACTTAGTTCGAGTGAAGGAATAGGGGAAAAATAGTTTTTTTTGGCTACTTCGTCCATCGAATTGGCTACTTCGACCTTCGACTACGACGTTCAACTTTGAATCGAACGATTCGAACTAAAAATCATTCAACTGTTCGACCATTCCATAGTCGAAGTACTGTCTCTTTAAAAAATTCTTCGACCCCCTAGTTCGCCACCTAAAACCTACCGAGGCCAATGTAAGCCTATGGGGAAGGTCCCCATAGGCTTCCTAACAATTTTCTGATCGAAGGAATATCCTTCGATCGATGGATTAAAATCCTTCGAATCGTTCGATTCGAAGGATTTAATCGTTCGATCGAACGATTATTCCTTCGATCGTTCGATCATAGGAATATCGCTAAATCCTTCGATATTTGAAGTCGAAGGATTTCAATTTGGCAGTCGAATATTAAGGGTTAATTAACCCTCGATATACGACCCTAGGTAAATCTGCCCCTAAATAAACCCTGGTAAACTGGTTCAGCTTCCAATAAGGAGTATTTATATGTTAGTATTGATCATGTACAAGGGACTGTTTTATTATGACAGAGAAAAAGGAAAAATTTGGATTATTTGGATAAAATGGAATCTGTGTGAGAAGGCCTTTCTGTAATTCAGAAGCTTTCTGGATAACGGGTTTCCAGATAACAGGTCTTATACCTGTATTGCAAAAGCAAATGCATGCATGCTACAGAGAATGAAAGATGTGTCTTAACCGTGTATTTTTGGTAATGTGCATAGCTTGGAGCCTCTGAGGACTTGTCTGAAAACTGTGCTGCCTAGTTGAAATCAGTGCTTATGACAGCTCAGCGTATGAGGCATTTTTAGAAAGGTATTACAAACAAACTTTTGGCAGCAACTTCCAAAAAATGGAAGGTTCTGCAGATGTACTTGGACAGCCCGGCAACTTTACACATAATGAGATTATGCTGGTGTCTTTGTAGATGTTTGTAGACGTTGGCACCAAAACATGTGATGATGACAACCTGAAAAAGACGGTGCAAACTATCCTCTGTGTTTGTTCATAGGCCTACCTACCTTACCTGGTGCTCCTTACACAATAATCAACTCAGTACCAAGCCCAATGGTTTGAATATTGTGGTGGGCTGTTGAGTAGCAATTGTCTTACTTTGAGCTCCAACAAAGTCCTGGCAATAAAGCTTTGTAAGAGTTTTCTATCAGATCAATGAGAAATCAAGGAAACCTAATAAATGCTCATTACTGAGCCACATTGTTTAAATTAAACACAATTGCAATTGCAAGTGCAGTCATTTAAGCAACATTTTCTATAAGTTTCTGGATGATGTGTCTGTAGTTGTAGCACAGCGACAGCTTTAGGGCTATAGGCAGCAGGTATATAAAGTGTTTTTCCATTACAACTGGCAGTTATATGTACACTTGCCAGTCCAGAGAATGTGTTTTGGTTTGCAGTCATTTATTAAATTTAGGAATGCACTAGCAATATGTAATAAACCATCTACTTCCTTCCCATAACTCTCGCTGACAATGTGTGTTTGTGCTCCAGTGGTAAGAGCCAAGCAAAGAAGAAAGCTACCTTGTACTGCAAACTTATTACATTACAGGCAATGGCAGGTTTATGGTGCAATTAAAATTAAGAAAATAACAAGTGGAAATGGGGAACAGGGGGACCAGGCAATAAAATCTCACCTTTAGTGACAATAGAGTTATAAAGACAGTTATAGTATGCATAAAACATGCCCCAACTTACATAATCATATTGGCTGTAGGCACGCACAACTTATACAATGCACTTATTCTATAAACCAGAACTTTTAAAGTCAGGGCACTCAAGCTGCTTTGAAGTTTACTTTTCAGACTCAAATATGTACTCCATATATTTGTGTTAAAGCAGCATGACCAAAAAAGCAGCTTAAATTCCACTGAGCCGGCAGGGGCTTCTGGGAAGTTTTATTAAAAGAGAACACTGCAGACCTCGATTAATTAAATATTGACTTATACCTACCAATTATGGGAACATATCAATATAATTTTAAAGTGATCAATAACTGGACTGTAAAGTCAAAATGAGCCAACCACGTCTCTTCTTGTCCATATTAATGAAGAACAAAACCCTGTTCAAAGCCTTGGACCCTTCCACAAGTCTCACTGCCCCTCACTGCCCCTCCACCCCTGGCACTTACATTATGGGATATGAGTAAAAAAAAACACAAGGGGAATTATTAGATAAAATAATCAACTCAATAGTTACACTGATATCTGGAGAACACAGTTCCCCACGTGCAAAGACCATACAAATATCTCAAGAAAGCATTGGGTCGTATTCTGACAAATAGCTTCTCTTCTAACTTCTCAAGTTTGTCCATAATAATGTGAATCTTAGGATTCTTCATCACGTCTTGTGGATTCCTAGACATCAAAACTACAAACCTAAAGAGGAAGATCTATAATAAGAAAATATTTATAAAAAAAACAAAAAAAAAACAATGCAAAAATTATATAATAGTTTAGCAATTCACTAAAGTTGGTGATAAAATAAATAATTGTTTAATATCTAATTCTGTCATATCCGACTGAGGTTACTGATACTGAGTCTTTGTGTGGGGCAACCTGTCAATTATACAAGCTTTGATTGGTCACGCACACAAATACTGTAGGTTCCAACTTATGTTCACCAAAAATACATACTGTGTGTAAATACAGAAAAGAACATTTGCTAACACCTTACATGCTACCATTTTCACTATATGTTTCTCCTGATGGTAATTGCATCCCATTTCTCCCACTCCTCTGCCATTCCTCCCACCATTCATGCTGCCTTTCATTTTCATCCCATTTTGCCTTACCTTTTCTACTTTTCATAGACTACAAAGCTCAATTTAATTCCATTCCAGAATCTATTTATCTAGACAGTTCTTGTCATGGAGATCATTTATTTATTTATTTTTCCATTTGGTGTAATAGGAATATTCAATCATGGAAAGGTCACTAGAATTAACACTGTGATTCTATTCTTTTTTTATAACACATTATAACAAACTAGCTGGCAGGCAGGTGTGAGCGTGATATCTTTATAAGAAGTACACTGAAATGTAAGCACAATCACTGACAAGGTAAGGGATATGGTTTCCGGAAACCCATTTTCCAGAAAGTGCTGAATTACAGAATGGTCGTCTCCCATAGACTCCATTATAATCAAATAATTAAAATGTTTAAAAATGATTTCCCTTTTCTCTGTAATAATAAAACAGTACATTGTACTTGATCTCAGCTAAGATATAATTAATCCTTATTGGAAGCATGACTTGGGTATGAAGATCCAAATCATGGAAAGATCCATTTTCCAGAAAACCCCAGGTCCCGAGCATTCTGGATAACAGGTGCCATACCTGTACAAGTGTACCTATGTAAAGGTGATGTTGCAGTGCATATACTGTACTTAATGTGGGGCTACAGAGTTTTCAGCACAGCTCTACATGGTATATTTCGAATAAATATTAAAATACAATATCAATATCATGAATTAGTAACTAAATTTACTATTATGATGCAGTTTCCATTGTATTTTTTTTGTTTTGCTGTCTGCTTTATTTTTATAGTGAGTTGACATTCACTATAAAAATACATGCAACTATGGACATGAACATTTAGGGGCAGATTTATCAAGGGTTGAATTTCGAAGTAGAATAAACTTCGAAATTCGACCATCAAATAGAATCCTCTGACATTCGAATTTGAAGTTGGAGGATTTTATACATCGCACGATCGTATTCCGAATGTAGTACGATCGTATGATCGTACTTCGAATCGAACGATACGAACGATTTTATCGTACGATCGTACGATTTTCCCAAAAAATCCTTCGACTTAAAAAAACTTAGCAAAACACACAGGAGGTCCCCCATAGGCTAAACAGCAATTTGGCAGGTTTAAGTTGGGGAAGTATTGAAGTTTAAGTTTTTTTAAAGAGAAAGTACTTTGATTAACGAATGGTCAATAGTCAAACGATTTTTACTTTGAATCGAAGTCGAAGTAAATTCGAAGTCGTAGTATCCTATTCGATGGTTGAAGTATCCAAAAAATTACTTCAAATTTTTTTACTTCGAAAATTCCCTCGAATTCACTTCGACCCTTGATAAATCTGCCCCTAAGTAATACAAAAACTATTTGTATTACCATTCAGTTTAGCCTCACAGTCAATCTGCTTGGGCCAGTGACCACACAGTCAGCTTTGTAAGTTCCAGATTAAAACAGGGTTGATTCTGCAATAAGTCAAAGCGAGATTTTTTGAACTGGAAAATTGAGCTGTTATGGTGTATAGTGATAAGCATTCCTCATCTTCTCCAGATCCTGGTGGAAGTTTTGCATCTTGTCCTGTGAATGATATTTCGGAATATTTACTTGACGTCTCCTGTTAAAACAGTAACATGGCTGTTGCAATATATGAGGCATGATGTATGATAGGCGATTTACGATTTGTGTAAGGCTTCTATTTATAGTGATTCATATCTTTAGATATGGGGCAAAACAAAGCACACACATTTGCCTATATGGATAGGCACTAAATTAAATTGAATTATTTGAAAAACAACGTGAGTCCCTAACAAAGCGTGTTTCCAGTCCAGCAATTGTCAGGCTCTCTTCTGGCCCAAAATAAAATAAATCGATTCAAAGTGGAGTACAAAGTTAGCCATGTATGCTTAGCTCATAATTTGACCCAATTACTGAGACCATAAATTACTTTAGTACTCATGCAGATACGGCTAGGCACAGGGTTCTATTACTAGCACTGTAAAAATGTACCAGAAAGTCATAGCAGTTATTTAGTCTTATATATCTATTGCAGGTGCAGCTACCCTGGGCTGAGTTGACAGTCTATTTGCTCATGTATCTAGCCAAAATGATATCCTTCTTGATCAATATCTTATTAGCCTCAGTTGGATATTATAAGATTATTGTTGGTTCTATCACTACTCAAGGAAATGATAAAACTAGCACAATGATTGGCTGGCCTAAAGTGGCATCACTTAACACATTATGCCAGAGATGGCATGCCCCTAGTTTATGACGAGTTTGAGTGAAATGATGATGACCAAACTTTTCCTGCCATTCCCCTCAAAAGATTAAAACAAAATATTACACAATGTATGAATTGTCTGATACTAAAAACCATGTTATTACAAAGGAGGAACCTGCAAGACCAATTTTTAGGCCTTAAATAGGGACTTTAACTATAAACAGAGAAGGGGATATAGGGGTAAAATTATTGCATTATGACATATTTTTCACCTAACATTGTAACTGCTTTGTTAAATGACATTGTTTTAAAGGAATAGTTCAGTGTAAAATGTGGGATAATAGTCTCTGGGAAGGAGCTGTGGCTGTGCGATAGCAGGTATAGTAGGGAGATATGGTGCCTATAGTAACAGTGGATAATAGTCTCTGGGAAGGGAGTGTGACTGTGTGATAGCAGGTATAGTAGGGAGATATGGTGCCTATAGTAGCAGTGGGATAATAGTCTCTGGGAAGGGATTGTGACTGTGGGATAGCAGGTATAGTAGGGAGAGATGGTACCTATAGTAACAGTGGGATAATAGTCTCTGGGAAGGGAGTGTGACTGTGTGATAGCAGGTATAGTAGGGAGATATGGTATCTATAGTAGCAGTGGGATAATAGTCTCTGGGAAGGGATTGTGACTGTGGGATAGCAGGCATAGTAGGAAGAGATGGTGCCTATGACGCTGTGCAGCATTGATGCTGCTTGTCACTTTCGCAGCTGAAGCAGTGCCGGTAACATGGCTGTCCCCATTCAGCGCATCTATGTAGAAGGTGCATGGCTCCTCTGCGCAATGCCACCAAGTCCCTCTTTACAGAACAGGACATAGAGCTGACCGAGTGACTGCAATGCTAATCCTCGCCCTACTACTTGCTGTCCCAACCCAGTAATGCTGTATTCTAGCCCAATGCGTGGGGGGGTAGGGGGCCCAGGGCCCATAGGGGTCTAGTTACGCCACTGTGCCTGGCAACCAATCAGTGGAAACAAAGAGAGCTACAAAGCACAAAGTAATGTTCTACTGACCAGGCATCCATATCTTATTGGGGGGGCTCTTTTTGCCTAGAAGATGCATTAGAGCTCACTCAATTATAATCACCAGACACCGTGTCTCTCTACATGCAGAATTTGTGCAAAAGGCAGTTATTTTGTTAGATACTGGAATCAGTTATTTGAGTGAGCTTTAATACATCTGCTAGGAAAGGGAGTCCCCCTATAAGATATATTGGATCTAACTGTCAATGAATATCTGACACCCAACAAATGCACGAATTGAGAGAATGAAGAGACAACTGATTGTATTTAGGAAGTTTCTTATTTCAGTATCATGAAGCTTATATTCAATTTTCATTTTCGTGATATGATAGTAGGTCTAAACTGTTTCCCGCAAAGTGACATGTTGGTCACACTGTCTAAATAAATCTTGGCATCTATGGCCAGCTCAAAAACCCTAGCGAGATATCCATGATGGTACTTATATTCAGGAGAAAGGCTTTTCATCTGTCTCCTTGCTTAACTTGCTGTGCACACTGTTTGCAGCATTTTCAGTAGCATCAGTTCCTTCAAGATAAGCATCCAAGAAACTTGTACCTCTTGCTGCAACCTCTTCTGAATCTGGAATGAAAGAGGACACACTGCCTATTGCTGAAGACCATCCACTGATTTATGTGCAGGGTTACATTTAAGTTTCTGGTTGGTCCTTTTGGCCTGGGAAATTTGGGATCTGATGATACAGTCGGGATATGTGCACCAGCTGTGGCTTGTATGATAGTATCCTTACAGTGACTTTTAGAAAAGGAGACGGGCCCAGGAATGGATGTATATATTAATAGTGATGGGCGAATTTGCGGCGAATTTGTGCTATTAGCCGCCAACGAATAAATTCACGAAACGCCCGCGAAAATTTGCGGCAAAAATTCGCCGGCGTCAAAAAATGTTTTTTTCATAAAAACGGGCGCCGGCGTCAAAAAATGGGCGCCGGCATCAAAAATGAGACGCCGGTGCAGTTTCACGAATTTTTCACCGTTTCGCGAATTTCACGCGAAATTCGCTAATTTTTCCGCCAAGCAAAACGGCGCAAATTCGCCCATCACTATATATTAATGAAAATATTAAATGTATTTACAATGTTGTACTATAAAGGCCTTATGCAAGCTGCAATTTGTTTATTTTTCCAGACATTTGTAAGAAATTTTACCATTTTAACAATGGAATTTTGTTTTTTATCATTTTAACAATGGTATCTATACACATCTCTTTATATTATCATAATCTGTGTTCTGTTGTAAAGCTTAATTAGTTTTCTAATTATTCTAGGACATGGAAAAATCATGGCTAAAACATCGCAGCTATATTATGCTCAGGCAATAAACCTAATACACTGAACTATTTTACTACTGCCCTCTAGTGAGTGTAAATAAATACAAAACACTTACATACACATCGCATAATATTTCTGCATGTTTCATGGCAGCTGATTTGTGTATTGAGTTGAGAATTTCAATTGAGAATTTAAACAGAATTACAGGTATAGGATCTTTTATACAGAATGCTTGGGTCCAGATAAGGGATTAAGATCCATGATGCATGTTTTGTCCTTTATCTGGTACTAAGACCAGTCAAGGATCCCTAATCAATGGGTTCAGATGTAAGGGGTATATTATGGCCCTTTCTTTCTCTGCTCAGAATTTTCCTCATTGTAAGTGAATAAACCTCAGCAGCAGAATCTTCTGTAAAATTAAATAACTCATCAACTATTTTCAAGAGTTTTGATTATATCACCACAATTGAAAAGGCCTCACTCAAACCAAAAGGACCGCTCTAAACTCACCTTCCACTAAGCTGTTCCTTTTGCTCCATGTTGTGTGCTCAGTCAGCATCCCCACTGCTCAAATCCACATCAAGAGCCAAAAAGATGTATGCACAGTCTTTCCAAGTCTTGCTTTAACAAGTATGACATATAAGTACAGTTATTACAGGAGGAAAGCATTATCAACAGCAACTTTGCATATGAAACTGTCTTAGATTTTAATTGTTAATCAGCTACTATCAATGTAATTATAAAGAATGGATGGCACACACAATAGCATCCGTGCTAAAAGGTGGGAATTTATTTGAGATCTCCACTAATTCCCACCTTTTAGCACGAATGCTATTGTGTGTGCCATCCGTTCTTTATAATTATATTGATTGTGGATACCAAGGACTGTAGCAAGATTCCCGGATAGAGCACCACCTTCTAATAAGCACAGATTCTGCAATATTGTATGTATTAATCAGCTACTAACCCACCACCTGCTCATATAACAAACCTGTGATTAGTTCTTTGTTAAATCCACTGCAACTTGAAAGTCATTATTGTTCTATGATTAAAGTTCAATACACTTTAGTGTGAAAATGGATATATTGTATTACTGCATAATTTAATGATAGAATAATGATTAGTGATGGGCGAATTTGGGCCGTTTCGCCGAAAAAAAAACCAGTGAAAAATTCGAGAAACGGCGCCGGCGTCAAAAACGAGATTTGACACGGAATTTGCAAAATGGTTAATAATTCGTGATAGGGCGCCGGCGTCTCATTTTTTACGCCGGCGTCCATTTTTTTTGAAGCTGGCGAATTTTCGCAACAGTTTTGCGAATTTATTGTTTTCTGTTACATCTATTAGACATGGACATCTATTGTGTTGTTAAACTCTAGCTTGGTATGCGCCAGTTAGTATGTTTTTTACATAATGCTTTCTGTAAATAACGTAACACATAACTTCATTTTATAAATAGATGTTATACATTTGTGAGACGGATTGCTTGTTAAAATTTACAGAATAGAGCTTGTGTCCTTTATTGCACAAAGCAGATTTTGTTCTTATTCTTCAGCAGAAATACAGTAGGTTTTTTGTCTATTTTTTAACTGTGTATCTGGTCGCAAATACTTATGTACCCTGAGAGATATTCGTTCTTTGTACTAGGGATATTTTTGTATACAGAATGTATTTGGGCAAAGGGCACCCCACAGGAGTCAATAATATTTTGATTATTTGAATATAAATCGCGGCGGGATGGCACTCGGAACGCTTAGTTTTCCGAAGATGCCTGAGTTGCCTCACCAGGAAACTTCAGGTGACTTTGGAGAGCAAGCGATCCGGATGGCGATTTATATTCTAGCTGGCGGAAAGGCATTTAGGGGAGATTAGTCACCTGAAGAAGAGGAGATTTGTTGCTGGGCAACTAATCTCCCCCAGTAGCCACGTCTGCCACCACCCAAAGGAGTGTCAGTTGACAGAGAGTGACAGTTTTTGAGACAGGAATATTGAATGAAGATAAATATGATTAGTTCATAAATGGTATAGAATTTCCCTACTATATTTATTAATGTTCTTTAGTGATGGGCTAATCTGACCCATTTTGCTTTTTCGTTAATTTGAAATTCGCCAAATATGTCTATGGGCGAGGTTTTTTAACGAGCAACAATTTTTTTCAACCATATTCTTATTTCCAAAAGATAAAGCTTTTACAATATTTTCATATTTGTTTTTTTTTTTTAAATTTTACAAAATAAAGTTAATTCGCGAATAAGCATCAAAATAACACACTTTCTAACAGCTTGTCTTACCATCTTCTTGCACAGCCCAGTGCATAAAGGTGATAAAAACATATCCTGCTTAGTGATGGGCGAATTTCTCCCGTTTTGCCTCGCCGAAACGGCGAAAAATTTGCAGAAAATTCACAAAAACATTGTGAAAGTCGAAAATTGATGCAGTTTTTCATACTGAAGATGACGTTGTGTGTGAAGATGTGTGTTTTAAAAAATGACCGCTATGATTTTCAAAAATCTGTTACCAGATCTATTACTTACCTGTCCTGTGACCACGCTTCTAATCTCTGTTGCATGTACAGTTCCCTTGCTTGCCCAGTACTCTTTCCTTGGTCCCCTCACACCAAGACCTGGCAGCATCCGAGTAGTGGAGGGCTCCTCCCGAAGCGAAAGGTGGTTGTTATACAGGCCCGGATTTGCGGCAAGGCCGCATAGGCCCGGGCCTAGGGCGGCAAAAAATAGGGGCGGCATGCCGCCCAGCCGCACTATGGGGACGCGTGCGTGCTGGGAAGGGGAGGTGAGGTGGGCACTAGGACCGCGCGGCCGCCTGGTTGGACCGCGCGGCCTAGGGGCGCCGCACATTGAAATCCGGCACTGTTGTTATAGGCAGAACAGTGAGCCGTGACCCGGACCTTGGGCTTTGTTATGGGTTTGGGATATCTAACGTCACAGAAGCCACTTAAAAAGAGGAGGTGAACAAGATACTGTCGTCAAGGAGGAAAAGGGCCATCTGCCAAATTTTCCACTGAACACCAATTGTCTTTTTTTTTTAACTTTTATGGGGGGCCCATGACTACCAACGGTCGCAAGTTGAAAATTGTTGCATTTGCAAACACTTCACATGACAGTAGGATAGCGATTGTTAATGGTATAGTTTGCAATAGAGTGCAGTGTATGTAATAAAACCTCTCAATGAAAAAGTTGTTACGTTTGCTTCAAAAGTTGACTCCACCTTTAAGCAAGTGTTAAAGATTCAAAATGCATAATTAAGATTTGCAATGCAATAAAATCCTAATGAATAATTTTTTATTGCGACTTCAAATTTTTATTCGCAAATTTGTTCTCTTTCTCTCTACATGTTTTGGGTGGTTTTATTGCATTTTTAGTGATTTTATTACATTTCAGTTCAACAATGCTGTCAATTGCTTGTTTGTGCAAATACAAACAACTGGGATTTTTATTGGTTTTAATGAACATTTTACCGTTTTGTATCTTCTTTGGCATCAAACTATGCAGAAGTCTCAAAGCATTCAGATATATGGGGCTTTATATTTATGGTTACACGCAGGAGACATTAGGGGGCAGATTTATCAAGGGTCGAATTTCGAGGGTTAAAAAACCCTCAAATTCGACCCTCGAAGTAAAATCCTTCGAATTCGAATACCGAATTCGAAGGATTTACCACACATACTTCTATCGAACGATCTAATAAAAATAAAATTGTGCGAATTGAACGTTTCGAACAATTTTAAGCGATCGACCACAAAAAATTTAGAAAAATGCTGGGGAAGGTCCCCACAGGCTAACATTGAACCTAGGTTAGGTTTAAAGTGGTGAAGTATGAAGTCAAAGTATTTTTTAAAGAGACAGTACTTCGACTACCGAATGGTCGAATAGTCAAAGATTTTTACTTCGAATCGTTCGAATCATTCGTTTCGATCGAACTCGATCAAATTTGACCAATTCGATGGTCGAAGTACCCAAAAAAATTATTCGAAATTCAAATTTCTGCCCCTAAAAGTAAGACATTTTGTATGAATCTCTAACTTAAAAAAATATTTTCAGAATGTGTATGTTTCAAAATAAAATGAGTATCTGGGCCAGGCTTATTATAAGCATATTATAAATAACAAAACAAAAAACAGTTAAAATAAAAGATCCTCCCTGTAAATGGCACTAATTTGAAATAGTACAAATAGTTAAATACGCGGGCTAGCATTTAATGCAAATACTAAATTCTAACTTTGTTACGGAACACAGATTTCCAGATTACTGACTGCGTCTCATAAGGCGGAGTGGAATATATTAGGACTCTTGCCTGAAACAAGGCCTCATTAGCTGTCCATCTGTGACTGATCATTTTATGTGTGCACACATGAACACCCTAGACATCTGAAAAAAAATCTCAAAAAAACCAAAAGCTAGTTACTAAACCTTGTTACATACTGTATTTTATACGTTTTGGGAAATGCTGCTCAAATGGTAAATTAATTTGCATGGATTATATTTGTTTTGTTCTGTTCCTATGGACAGAATTGGAGTAAAAAGCTCCTTCAGCTTCTCTTTCATTGGTCCAGAGAAATAAATGATATGACTCAGTGCTCCTTTTCTTAAAGAAAAAAAATCTCATCTTTTTCCTTATATTAGTTGGCTTATCTTCTAAAAATTTAAATTACTTTCATTGCCTTGGGGCAAGACTTCAGATTTTTGTGTACGCTTTTGCATTTCACCTACATTTCTGCATACAAAGTGGCTTTGTAAATATTTGCATAGAAATTACTTTGTTGCATAAATTCACATAGGAACCATGAAACCACCATGATCGGTTCTGATAGGATTCTTGAGAGACATTAACTATAATGCATCCGATCCCCCCATACTTTAAAGCTTCTTTCTGTGGCAATAAATCTTTAGGGCTGAATATGTACCAATTTTATACACTGATTGAAAGTATTTTGGCCTATTCTTTGTGCAGGCACACTTACCCAAACACATTTAAAGCTGCCATTGTTGCACCAAAGGGATACTGTCATAGGGAAACTATTTAAAAACCTAAGAATTAATAGCGCACTTAAGACATAATCATGTTCTGTTTTTTAAAAGAACAAATTAATTTATATTTAACCTAAAGCCAATGTCATCCGGCATAGAAACTCTAGAGGAGAAAAGCCACTGCCTTCTATCTGTCAGCATGTTAGCACACACACATATGCCTCTATATACTGTATATATGCAAAACCATACCTTGAGATAACTGTAGCCCTGGATATTATGTTTAGCCAACAATTCAAGCAAGCTTCCCTTAAAGGCACTAATGGAATCACAATATCACCGTGCAAACTGCAAAGCATTCCACAACCTCAATGCCATCATCATAAAGAACCTGTCAACCATGTAATTTTCTTAGTCTCACCCCTTGCGTCTGTGTCAGGGTCGGACGGGCCAGACAATGGGAAAAATCACAGCCCTCATGGGGCCCTGCCAGCCCAGACCTGCTCTTCTGGTTGCCCCATAAAGAGCTGCTGTTGTGCCACAGCAGTGTTCATGCATGTACACAGTGCGTCTTTCACGCACTGCATCTTCCATGCATGCAGGCACTGAGGCCTGGACTTTTGAGGTCAAGAGGGGGCTGCCCGGGGACTGCCAGGATGGCCCTTCGTTTTGCAACCATGGTGGGCCCCTAAGACTCCAGTCCAACCCTAGTCTGTGTTATCTGTTTCTAGTGGATAGTGAACGAAGAGAAAAGGACCACTACTGCTCACCGCGTTCTCCCAACCAGGTGCTCCGTCAAGCAGTGTCCCCACTGCTAACTCCAACAGAAACAAAGCCAGCAGAAGGCACTTCTGGAAAGGGGTTTATTGGGGTTGCTGCTGCTCCCTTATGACTAAGGGATTTACTCCCGAAACGCGTTAGATTTTGCAGCAGCAACCCCAATAAACCCCTTTCCAGAAGTGCCGTCTGCTGGTTTTGTTTCTGTTGTATCAGTTTCTAGTGTTCCTTGCTTCCAGAGCTTCACAGTAAGCCTGCTTCTGCTTATCCTTTTCCTTCATTCTTGATCTTCCGACCCTTGGCCTGTTTATATGGACATGTTGTTTATTGCTGCCTTTCCTGAACTTCAGCCTGTTATCAGACCTGTTTCTTAGCTTGCTGCCAGCTCTGACCTCCAACGCTTCATTTACTTCCTTGTACCTAATAAAAGTTTCAGCTGACCCAGCTAAGCTAAATGTCTTAAAAGCAAGAGCGGTAGCACATGCACTTACTGTATTCATTCTAAATCGGACAACCTCATAACATCACATTGTCAGGGGTGACAATAGTTGTTGTTATTGTATGCCTGGCTAGAGAATGCATTATGACACGATAACAGGTGGAGCATATATTAGCTACTGTAGTGCATGTCGTGGCTAGAGGATGTGGTATGACTACTTAACATCACAGATGTATTCATTCCAAGCCTTTTTACAGGATACAGTATAATACCATAATATTGATGGAAGATATTAGTGGTAGGACATGCTTTTGTAGCGCATGTTTTTGTAGCTAAAAGATATATTATGATGTGACTGTCAACCTGCACATGCATTATTATGATAAATCCCTTCCCATTATCTACCCAAGCCCTGTCTATTTTCCTGAAAGTCTCACCCCTTCACGACCTGCGAGTTGTATGTGTCTCTTGTCCCCTGACATTGGGCTTCTGACTCAAAAACCCCCTGTAACCCTCTGATGGCCCCCCTGCACCGCATGCTGTGCTTTCTGTTCTTATTCCATGTTTGTTTGTTTTTAGCATATAACACTGCATTTAATCTAAATCTGTAATTTCCCATATAATATCTTTTCATTAGTGACCAAATATACAGCAAATAGATATAGCGCTTTAATAAATCTTGGCTTATTTCACTTGTGTTTTGCAGTTATGGTTTCAAAATATATTTTTGCTGGAGTAACCAGTTCTTAGCAAACTAGAGAATGACCCTATTAGCCTATGTGACACTTTAAAATTTCTGTAAGCGTTTTTATCTGCGTTCCGTTTTTCTGCGTTCAGCCGCAGGAGAGCGCAGGAATAGACACATTTAGCTTTTTTCAATGGGGCTGTACTCACACAGGCGCGTGTAGGCGCCGAAAGCAGGAAAAATGCAGCATGTTGCGTCTCAACCTGCGTTCGGCGCCTGTGTGAGTACAGCCCCATTGGAAAAAATGTAATGTCTATTCCTGAGCTCCCCTGCGGAAAAACGGAACGCAGGGGAGCGCAGGTAAAAACGCTCGTCAGTAAGAGCCCTAAGAAACATTACTTTACTGACTGCTGAACATTCAGCCTGAAATTAAATGTCTGAATGCAGAGGTTTTATTAAGCATGTTGATTTAAAATTAAGTTTAAATATTGTCTTTTCTCCTCCCTACAGATTAATACAGGTTCTCATCCACAGCACAGTATTAAAAATACACAAAATGAATCATGCATTCATGCAGCTAAATTAATGTCTGAGGAGACAAATACCATCTAATTAATATGAGTCATTGTTTCTGGCTAAAACGAACATTGTTCCTCCTTAATAGTAGGAAAATAATTGTAAGGAACGGTAGAAGTGTGGAAATTACAATAATATCTGCCAAGCAGCAAAATGGCAATGATCTTTTTGTCTCCTTGGCAACTAATGCAACAGTGTTGTAATGGGAGACTACAGGAATTCTGCATTGGGTAATATACACATGGGCTGCCTTGAACCATCGAAATTCAAGTTCTCATCACTATCCCCCATATGTAATAAAAGGCACTACGTTTGCCCAGGAGCAGTAACACATAGCAACCAACAAGATGCTTGCTTTTAAACAGGTGACCAGTAAATGCTCCCTGCTGATTGGTTGCTATGGGTTACTGCTCCTGGGCAAACGTAGTGACTTTTATTACATAACCCCGTAAATGTTCTAAATACATCTTATAACTATACATGAAGGATTTGTTCAATAACAAAAGGAGAGCCTGTGTTGTACATTTAATATAGAAGGAATATTTATATAACTTCAACAAACTACTATAACTACTAATATAACATTACTAATATAACATACAGTAACCTTATACACAAGAGCCATAAACATCCTGTAAATGATGTCCTTATAGACACCGCTAAGTGATGTCATTGGTTAATATTAGGAATGCACCGAATCCACTATTTTGAATTCGGCCGAACCCCCGAATCCTTCGCAAAAGATTAATCCGAATACCAAACCGAATCCGAATTTGCATATGCAAATTAGGGATAGGGAAATTTTTTTACTTCCTTGTTTTGTGACAAAAAGTCACGCAATTTCCATCCCCACCCCATATGCAAATTAGGATTCGGATTCGGTTCGGCCGGGCAGAAGGATTTGGCCGAATCCGAATCCTGCTGAAAAAAGCCAAATCCTGGCTGAATCCCGAACCGAATCCTGGTTTCATTGCATCCCAAGTTAATATATAATAAATAACATACCTCCTGTTGTAAAATATGAGGATATTAGAAGTCACCTTGGACCTGCACTCATGGAACTTATGACAAATGAAATTATTGTATTTATTTGTGGTTATCACCATTTTAGTTCCAGCAAGAGGACCTTTCTCAAGACATCCCATCTGGGACATCTTGAGAAATTACATCACAAAGTACTGATTATAACTGATGACATCATTAGTCACCATTATAAGGATATCGTTTACAGGCTATCCATGGCTCTTGTGTAATGTAATGAATGCAATGCTGAGTGTAACTGGCAGATCTCAGTTCAAACATGTTGGTGAAATGGAGGGAATTATGGTAAAAATAATGGTTTTCGTAGCCTCCGCATTGACTAGATCCCCTACTGAATTGTGGTTCAAAGAATGTAATTTCTTATGCTATTCTCTACAGGTTTTGACCCAGGGTCATTGGTAACAATTATGTCAATGGGTATAAATAGATAAAGGCTATCATTTTTTCCCAGCTATCAAAGCTTAAAGGAATGAAACTTTTGTACTTACTCTATTCTTCAATTAAAATGTAAATCTTCACACTGGTCAGAGTCTGTAAGTTTTTAGGTGTGTGATCTTATAAAGGTAGGCTAGGTTTTTGTGTGAGTTTTGGTATTCTGACACTATTTTAACAGTATTGCAGTGTATTCCAAGGACTAGATACACTGATAATTACATTTTCTCAACACACTTTATTTTCTGGCATCTAACCTCTGGTGCACCATATTGACACGGCTTGTTAAGGGGGCTGTCAACTCAGAAAAATATAGTAAGAACAATAAAGAACTCTCCAGCAAGAAAATTTTAGAGACGGGTCCTCTTACTGAAAAAAAACCTGTACTGTATCTTTGAGCACAGTTTTTTCTAGAGAGTACTTTGTTAGCCTTAATATATATTGTAGATTCAGTTCCTTGGAAGTTGAATGTTATATTGTGTGGACACTTCCCTTTAAAATACTCATCTTATACATGTATTTGAATATTGTTATGCTATTATAAGAACTGTAGACCCAGAAATGAAGATAGCTCGGCACTATTCTAACTTAATCCAGGATCACCTTCTGAATCTTAAATGAACAATTTGTTAAATAAAAACTTTTATTTGTAACAGAAGATGACTTGTATGGCAATTTTCTAAAACAATAACAGCAATCAAACCATCTTATACCTTATATCTATATTCACATCTTGTGACCATAATTAGTCTTGACTAAAACTACAGGCTACAGTTCTGCTTTCACTTAATTACAATACATTGAGGTACTGCTAGGGATGAAGTCATAGGAGCCCTGATCCTATGGGTCCCTACAGTGCTTTATATGCCTTATGCTTTTGGCAATATTTTAAACAGGGCATATCTTCATAAAGACTGTGTTTTGTACACCAGGTAACATAAGGTCATATGTATCTGAGAGCTGCACTGAAATTAGATATGTTATATATGTTTCCAGGTGAGCAGGGGAATCAGTATTTTATACTTTGTTGGCTGTTGCCATGTGCAGGGGTGATTTCATGTCCCTTGCTTTCTTGAAGTGTTCAGCTGTTATGTTTATTGGGCTCACTTTCCAGGGTTTTGCCTCTGATAATATACGTATAGTCCAACTTTTTCCTCATTCTGGAGGTTGATTGTCACCTTTCATCCTTTCCTTTTTCTGAGGTTTCCACCTGGGGTTCACTTATAGAAGTTGCATGGTTGTAGGCTCTCAGTATTGTTATGGCATTACAGATTTCTGACCAATAGACCCTTTACCCTCTCATTGGGAAAAAGAGTAGCATGCTATCCAATGCCAAGTTCCAGTGAGTACGGACATGGAAAAGGGAAAATTGTGTTATACTTACCGTGATCTTCTTTTCCTTGACAGACTCCATGTCCTTACATTCCTATCCTTTTTCTGGTAGTTTTTGGTCGGACAGGGAAAAGGGAAAATTGTGTTATACTTACAGTGATCTTTTCCTTGAAAAACTCCATGTCATTAAATTCCCATCCCTTTTCTGGTAGTTTTTGGTCGGTCTTTTAAAGATTTGGGGATGGTCTTTTTAATAGTAGAAGGGGAGGGTCTATACCAGTCATTACTGGAGTTTATCAAGGAAAAGAAGATCACTGTATGGCACAATCTTCCCTTATCTGTCCACCCCCTGGTCCAGTAAGAATTAAAAGAGAAGGAAAGGCTTTGTGCACTTGAGGGTGCCAAATGTTAGGCACCCTCAAGTGATTGTATTGACTTACCTGAAACCCCGAGCCGGTACTCCTATCTTCAGAAAACTGCACCGGCCCAGGGTTATACCAGTGAGCACCACGGAGCGATCCCCTTTCGTCTTCATCTTTCTTTGCACGGCTGCACATGCGCAGTAGAACGAGAAGCCGAACTTTAACTAAAAAGTCGGCTATTTCGTTCAACTGCGCATGTGTCTGCCCAGGGAAATTGGAAGAATGAAGTAGCCGGAAGAGGATCACTCCGTGGTGCTCACTGGTATAACCCTGGGCCGGTGCCGTTTTCTGCTGATAGGAGCCCAGGCCCGGGCTTTCAGGTAAATCAATACAATCACAGCATGTTGTTACCCATGAACAAGTAAATATTGCTAAGAAAATTCTTCTAGCATTAGTCACAAGAGTCAGAGGTCTGAGAATTGTATTGCTGTTTTCCTTTTATTTTACTTCAATCAAAATAAAAAAGGCCTGTTGTCGGGTATACTTATAAGCAGAGCACTCATGAAAAAACTCTTTAAAAAATCATGCCCCTGATGATGGCCTGCGTGACTGAAGTACATTGGATTGTGCTACAAGAAATATAATATTTATAAGGACACAGTACATTCTCAACCTGTTTCTTTGGGATGCCTCCTTGTCTGTGCTGCAGGGACCCTTTTTGACTCACAGAGTGATTGCACCCCTACCACTCCATGTTCCATTGTGAAGTGAGGGACTCCGGAACTTGAACTCCCTCTGCTTTACAGAGAACCTGTGCACCACCTACTATAGAGGGGCTTCAAGTCCCAGAATCCATGACATTCCAGAGTAGAAAGGTGAGGGACATGTTAAAGGAACAGTTCAGTGTGAAAATAAAAACTGTGTAAATAGATAGGCTGTGCAAAATAAAAAATGTTTCTAATATAGTTGGTTAGCCAAAAATGTAATGTATAAAGGCTGGAGTGAACAGATGTCTAATAAAACAGCCAGAATCCAACTTCCTGCTTTTCAGCTCTATAACTCTGAGTTAGTCAGCGACTTGAAGGGGGGGCCACATGGTTCATTTCTGTTCAGTGAGTTTGTAATTGATCCTCAGCATTCAGCTCAGATTCAAAAGCAACAGATATGACCCATGTGGCCCCCCTTCAAGTCTCTGATTGGTTACTGCCTGGTAACCAGGGTAACCAGTCAGTGTAAACCAAGAGAGCTGAAAAGCACTGACATGACTGACATGTTATACATCACATCCACTCCAGCCTTTATACATTACATTTTTGGCTAACTAACTATATTAGAAACATTTTTTATTTTGCACAGCCTATTTATTTACCCAGTTTTTATTTTTACACTGAACAATTCCTTTAAAATACATTGTGAGCATAAGGGATGTTGTAAAATGGTTACAGTATCATGATACATTTCAGTCTGTGGAATTTGATTTGCCTGTGTAAAAATATCCACGTATTAATTTTTTATTTAATTTTTGGTTGTGTAATGTTCATGCCCCTATTCTGCATAAGTCCAACTAAATGAGACCATGAAAAAGGGGACACTATTTTCCCTTTAACTATAAATGCCTGCCTGCAGTATGACAAAAACATACTACTTGAAACATAATAAAAAAACTAATGAACTATTATATTCTAATTATTATTATAAGTCAGCATTTATGACATTTCTAGGGAATATTGTAGAGCTAAAATAAATATGTGACAATGGACTGCCAACATGCTGTAAGTGGTGTGCTGGAACTCGTTGTTAAAGTTAATTTTGTCCTTTTTTTTGCCTCAGGTAAACTGTGGTCCCAAGTGCTGCAGCCTTGAACAAATAATAATACATAGTGAGTCACTAACTGGTGGAGGTCCAACCTTATAATTACATGTCTGAAAGCTAAAGCTGTAATGACCTTATGTTACCTGGTGTACAAAACAAGATACAGCAGCCAAGAAACAACAATATCTAGACTCCCAGTTAGTATTTGAAAATAATCTTCGGGGACGCCTTGTCCCAGTACCGGATAACAAAATTATGTGAAAAGGGGTCACAATAAGCCATGTCTGTTTCATATAATACATAATTATTGGCCATGGTTACAACAATGCAATTGCATTTAAGCAATTAGTAACTTTAGCAATTTTAGTAACTAAAGAGTGAGACAGACACTCAGAATGTATTCCTGCTCATAAGATCACTGAAATTCTCCTGCTCAACTAGTTGGCTTTACAAACCAGGGACCTCTTTGGGAAGAGAGTCAATGCCAGGCGCTGTCCCTTGAAGTAACAGAAAATTGGCAGCTATGAGAAACTTAAACCTTTTTTACATCTTGGAGGCAATGTTAGCACTGCTCTCTTGCAACAAATGGGCACTATCACCAAGAAGTTTTTATGTTCTCCTGCTTGTGTTGGTTTCTTTCCACACTCCAAAAATGTATATGCACTGTAGGTTAAAGGAGAAGGAAAGATTAAAAGCCTTATCAGAAAGGTCCACCTAAATATACCTGTACACCCTCAAATTATGCTGCTCTGAGTCCTCTGTCCAAAGTAACATTGCATTTCTTTCCTTCTATTGTGTACACATGGGCTTCTGTATCAGACTTCTTGCCTTCATCTTAAATGTCTGTGCCCTGGGTGTGAGCATGCTCAGTTTGCTCCTCTTCTCCCCCCCCTTCTCTGCTGTAATCTGAGCCCAGAGCTATAACTGAGCAGGGAGAGACTCAGGCAGGAAGTGATGTCACACCAAGCTAATACTGCATCTGCTATCCTAAATAAACAGAGAGCTTCTAGAGCTTTTTATTCAGGTATGGTAAAACATTCTACAGAAAATCTGCTCCTTGCAGCAACACATACTGTAACAACCAAACAGATGAACTGTTTTGGCAACTTCAGGAAGAATACTGAAAGTTAAAATTGTACTGGTTGCCATAGATTACAGCTCTAGAACACATTTTTCCATTGATAGTAAATGAAAATATCCTAGTGATTGCTGTGTTAAAATACATCTTTCCATTTGTATTTAGTACAGGCATAGATCCAACTCTAAAATACTTCTTTCCATTTGTATTTAGTACAGGCATAGAAGCAACTCTAATTTACACCAAAAAAATCAGTACAATTTTGGAAAAGGCTATCAACAATAGCAAATAAAGTAGGGGCCTTTGTCAAGGTCAAGGTAACCATGAAAAAGGAACCAAAACTTTGGTTCACAAATACAGTAAATGTTTTTCTTTCCATTTCAACAGAGCGGTTCCAGAGTGTGGAATGCGAGACCCTTGGTGCTGACTTTTGCTTTTTTATTATACATACATTGGTTGTCTGTCCACAGGGGAAGCTACAAATTAGCTTAATGGAAAGTGTTGCTGTCCTTTGGGATTATATAATCCTAAAAGGAACTGCAGGGATAAAATGTAATCAGCAAGGTGGGCAAAAGCAACTAAGTAAATAACTAACTAATAATATCTTTATAAATTACAGTAGGGGGTACATTATCCGCTATATACACATATGTATATATGTATCTCTCCCTCTCTCTCTCTATATATATATATACACACACACACACACACACATATATATATATATACTGTATATAGCATTGCTATATTGCACTTACTTTAATTACAAAAGGATGTCTGTCTGAAATTTAGCTACTCTTGTTACTGCATTAAGAAATTAAAACCTGTAAGTAGGGACATAGTTATTTAAATGTGCAAAATCCTGATGCTTAAAAAATCTACAAGTTTTCAATATGTGTTTCTAATATGTGGACTGCAAATAATATAAGGCAGGCTTTTTACCTGCTTTGATATTTTACATTATTTATTTCACATAGCAGAATTTATTTGACAAAGCAAGTCATGCATGAATTACTATGTACCTCCTGTATTATGTTTTGAACAGCCATCTCTTGTAAATCAAGGGAAAAGGATTGTATTTTCTATGCCTTCCATGTACCTTAATCCACATACAATATGGAAGTTCCCCTGTTTAGAAAAAGCTCTGAAGGAGAAGCTTGAACCAGCCGAAAGGGGAGTAACTTTCATGTAAAGAAAGGAGGGTGGTTTGGGCATGTTGTGTCCAGTGGCCTTCTTCTGTGTCATATTTATGAAATGCAATTTTGGAGGTATGGCTCAAGGGAACAACTCTCTGTGAGAGAAAACAGTATTAGGGCCTGGGTATAGTGAAGGTGCGAGAGCAATGAATACGTAAATCCTGTATATTATATTATCTGTTATGAGCTATTATCGGTGACACATGCTGCAAGTTAACCCTCAGCCAGAAGAGAGAGGCAGTGGGACTCATCACAAGAGCAATTGTAAAGGAACTTTATTAAATCCAGAGAGATTGAGCAAAATGCAGAAAATTTTGCACTCTGGGCAAATGTACATTTTTATTTCTGATTCTTCTGATTTTCATTAGTGATAAGCGAATCTGTCCAGCTGGGGTATCAAAAAAAAATTGTGATACCCCAGAAAATTCACAAAATGCATTGAAGTCAATGGGTGTCAAAATAATTTTGATGGCAGACAATTTTGATGCGAGCATCAATTTTTATACACGCAACTTTTGTCCAAATGCATTAAAGTCCATGGGTGTACGAATAATTTTGATGAGCAACAATTTTTATGTGCGTGAATTTTTTTACAATGAATTTTTCCAGCAGTTTCGCAAAAACATTCGCAGTCGACGAAGTGCGGAAATTCTGTTCCTGAAATTTTTATATATTTTATGTAATATTTTTACTTTCAATAAAATTCCCATTCCTGTATAGAAATGTAGGCTAAAGGGGCAATTTACCTCTCATACGAAAAAAACAAGCATAAATAATTTTCCACATTACTACTAGTTTATAACATGGAAAATGTTACAGTATGAACTGTATACTGTTATGTTATGGAGCTCTAACACTGATATGAAACAGATTTTTCCACTTAAACACTTTGTTTATAGACTGAATTTATCCATTCTCTTACCATTTCTACTATTGATCATTTTGGTATAGCTTCAGCATTTAAATCCTATGATATGTTATTTTCAATTGCATCTTTGGATTTGGTATTCTATAGAATAACAGAATTAAATAGGTATAACCCTTTCGACACCCCTTTGTCGGTGTTACACTCCACGTGTGGTGCTTACCTGATGGTACAAGGCAAACCTGAGCCACTCCGCAGTTGTATTGGGAGAGACTGGGTACCTGGTACTTACCAGTGCAGTGCCTCCACCAAGTGGGATCCGGGAATGCACTTACGGGTGGCCCCACTAGGAATACAGTTTTAAAACACACACAGTGGGGGTCAATTATAAAGTTCGCTCAGCGCATGTTTTTTCACAAATGGTTGTATTTTTTGTTTTTTCAGGTTGTTTTTTCCTGAACACTAATATATTGCACTGCTCTGCCCGTCTTTCCGTTTTTTGCGAATTTGCATTGTGAATAAATTGTCGCAAATGAGACGGGAGTTTGCACGAGTGTACCAAATGTGCGAGGTTATTGTGTGCGAAAATTGCATTCACAGCAACTTAAATTCACACTGCAAAACTGTGCGCATAAATATTTGTAATTTTGACATATTTATAAAGCTCTTATAGACATTCGCATTGTGAAAATAAATTCGCAATTCTGTTTGCACCACACTTATTCAGCTTTATAAATATAACCATGCACAGGGCAAATATATTCACTTTGCGAACCAATCTGCCTTGTGCAAAAGTTATAAATGATCCCCAGTATTTGTTAAACTGAATAACTGTTTATTTCAAATTAAATGGCCAACTAGTACAAATAGCACTCCTAACCAGATGGGAGCAGGGCTTCACTAACTAATTTGCTTGTGCTAACTATCTAGCTAACTAAAGAAGGCAAAGTCCTTTAAAGGAAAACTATACCCCCCCTAAACAATGTAGGTCTCTATTAAAAGATACTGAGTAAAACAGCTCATGTGTAAAACCCTGCTTCAAGTAAATGAACCATTATCATAATAATATACTTTTTAAGTAGTATGTGCCATTGGGTTATCATAAATAGAAAATTGCCATTTTAAAAAATAAGGGCCGCCTCCTGAGATCGTACAATTCACTGTGCACACATACAAACCACATGTAAGGTCACATGAGCCAATTAACAGACAGAGTTCTGCCTTTTGCTTCCTCACTTCTTCCTGTTACAGTTAGTGTTGTAGTATTTCTGGTCCGGTGATCTCTGAGGCAGCACAGATAGAGTCATGAAATGGTGGTTCAAGGCATGAGATGTAAAAGGGCAATATTTATGTAAATATATATTCCAGTTTGGGAAGATTCTTTAATATGTCATTCAATTTGATATAAACTATCTGTTGCTTAAGTATTCATTTTGGGGGTATAGTTTTCCTTTAATATCCTTCCACAAAACATTAGTTTATCTTCAAGCGCTTCTTTAGGGTACTGTCCCTTTAAACAGGATACTCACTCCAAATACTCTTCGGATGCTTTACTTATTTCTTTTGAGGTGAATCCAGCACATTCAGACATAAATTGCAACTTCCAGCCCGTTTGGATGCTCAGATAGGAATCTCCTGCTGGTTGTTCCTCCGGTCTGTATTCCTTTCACACTCTCTGGGGGAAATTCACTAAAGGGCGAAGTGACTAATACGCCAGCGTGACGTCATTTCAGAACTTCGCTGATTTACGGGCACAGGCGTAAATTTGCTAGCAAAGGAGATGGACTCTAGTGCTACTTTGCACTCTAACGGCAGGCGAATTTTCGCTCTGGCGAATGGACGTAACTACGCAAATTCACTAAGATGCAAATTTTAATGAACTTTACCTCTTGCGCCAGACTTGCCTTCGCCACCTCAGACCAGGCAAAGTACAATAGAGTAGATAGGAGTCCCAAAAAACGCTGGAGACTTTTCAGTTTTTCAAGGCGATAGGCTGCAAAAGATCGTAAATTTTTTTTTAGGGTACTTGGCTTCCCCCCTACTTTTTCTTACATATGATACATAAACTATACACTGGGCTCATGTGTAGGGCATTATAACAACTCTATTTTCTTTAATTAAGGTTCCCTGGGCTTGTGTAGTGTAATGTATTTGCTGCAATATATACATCCATTGAAAATTAACTTCCCGCCGTATGCAAATTAGCCAATGCTAGTGCAACTTCACTTTGCTTTCCGCAGGTTATTGAATTTGCCCCTCTGTCTCTCCAGGCATAGTATCTGGCTTTCCTGTGCCAGCCCAATGTCTGCTTTTGGTCAAGCCTCTCAGCTCTATGGGCCCACTAGCAGCTCTCTGGTCTCTTTCTCTGTCTACCATGTGGTTCTCTCTGCCAGGCTTTTCTCTTCTGCCAGCATCTTCTTCTTCCTGCCAGCCACTTACTAGCTGCGTGTGTGTCACTTCCTGCTGCACTGAGATCACTGAACAGTTGGTTGCTAGGTAATAGTTTACAGCACACAAACACAGGATCGATGCCTAATCTCTTACAGGGATAAATGCAAGGGTTTAGCAGTAATGGATACAAAGAGTACTTTCTTAGTGAATAAAAGGCTAAATTGCACAAACAGTATTGATAGCTGGCAATGTCATACAAATACTGTATAAGGTAAAAGCCTGAGCAACAGAAAAACATGATATCCTGCCATATACTGTCAGTCATATAACATGCATTACTGCATATAAGTTGTAACAATCTTATTTATTCAGAATGATTTCTAGTAATTAAAATAATCAAATGCCTAAGGTAACAGATGGAGATTTGCCCTGCATTTTTTTAAAAATCAAGTGTCGCTGACAAAACCAGTCCAAAGAATAGTTATACAAAAGCTAGAATTTTATACAAACAAAAATATTATACTGGTGGGGAGATACAAACATCTGCATTACTTTTAATGAGATGGTTTTGACAGTAGTAAAATCTGGGTACAGTTCACCTTATATTCTGTGTGCTTAGTAGACACACAAGCAAGTAATTGCCAAGATTTCCACTTCCCTATGAGTCATTACTGTCAAGAAGCTGAAGGAATTGAAACACTGAAAAGCAGTGACATTTTGTCAGAATTCTGCTTGAATGCATTTTTCGATCAAGCGGAATTTTGTTCTAAAACTTTTCATAGGATTTATTCATGAAAAATAATATATATAGTATACTGTAAAATATCAAATTTCACATTGTAAGGGACTAGAGGGAAAACATTCTGGGTTAAAATTCACAAGGCATTCTGTTGTTAACTGTAGTGTGTGGCAGCAGCATTAGAGTTTGGGCACCTGCATCAGGAAGTCTTTTTTATAGGTAAGTCTTGTTAAACCCATTTACACCTATTAAGGAACACAAATGGGATTACATAGGCTTTACTTTTTTGATAGCTTTATGACCAAGAATACAAATAGAGAACAGTTGAGTTTTATTGCCAATACTTAATAACTGGCCTACTAAGTCATTTTACTAAGACTCATTTAATAATGCAAATGCAATGCGCAAAGTACAAAATCTGGTCCAAATCACAATGCCACATAAACTTGCTGGTAAATTTGTAACCACTTATCTACCCCTTTATGACACTTATCCTCTCAAAGCTTACTACCAATCCATTGAAATGTTTGCCAGTAGACCCCAACCCAATAAATCCATGCCTCATCTGCCTAATTCCTGCCCACTCTGTCACTGCCTGGCCCCAGCCATGTTTAGGAAAGTTGGCAACCTTAGTGTGAAGGTACAACGTGCAAGAAAGCCCTGGGAACAGCATGCTTTAACAGCTTTACCTGTATGAAAGCAATTTTGTACTTTCAGTAAAAGTAGTATTGTGCTGATGCTCAGGACTAGTGATGGGCGAAAAATTTGCTAAACGTATTGAAGTCAATGGGTGGATTTTTGCCGCAGTTTCGCAAATTAACTCAAGGGCGGCAAAACACGGAAATTCGCCATGAATCCATGCCTGGCGAATTTATTTGCCCATCACTACTCAGGACCTGAGGTTTTCTGCATAAGGGGTATTTCTGTAATTTTCTGTAATTTGGGATCTCCATACTTTACATTTATTAAAACATTATTTAAACATTAAAACCAATATGATTGTTTGCCTCCAATAATTATCTTAACAGGGGTCAAGTACAGAGTATTATAGAGAAAAACAAAATATGTCTTACTTTTAAAAAAAAAATATATGGTTCATGGGAGATTGCATTCTCATAAATATGGAGGTTTCTAGGAAATGGGTTTCTGGATAACAGATCTCCACTAGGGATCAGTGACACGGCTTTCCATTCTGCCCATACAGGAAGCGGACTCTGATCTGGTTACTGCACATGCCTCCCCTCTCCTGCTTCATTTGCATATCACTAAATGCTATTGGCTAAATATTGCCAGCCAATCCCATCGAATATATGCAAATGAAACAGGAGAAGGAAGCATGCACAGAGGCAGTTCAATGTGATTTTTTTTGTTTGGCTGCCAGTATAGAGGAGAGAACTTTAGCTGGGCTGATCCATGGTTTATCAGGTCTTCAGCTTTAAAGGATCAGTTTAAAAAAAATTTGTTAGTATACATCCAAAAAAAAAACACAACAAGACAAATTAAACTTTAAAATCGCAAAGTCTTTATTAAGAAATAACTTACAGAAACTCTGCTTGTGCTACTTTTCAGAAAGCGTCGCTCGATTTCTCCTACCTACCTTCCGTATAGGAGATAGCCAGGGAGCTGGAATCGATCGCAGCACAATGGATCATGGAAGTGCCTCCTTTTTTGCAGAGGAGCTTTTTTTAAAGTTTAATTTGTCTTGGTGATTTTTTTTCTATGTATACTAACAAATATTTTAAAAAAATGTTTTGATGTTACTGGTCCTTTAAAACTGAACATTTAAAATAATAAAGATGATTTGCAAAAATGTTTATGCTCACAGGGGCTATTCAAATGTAGACAATGGTCTAAGGTTAACGTCCCCTTTAACAAGTTGTTTGATATGATCTGATCTTTATAATGCAGGTATGGGATCCATTATCTAGAAACACGTTGTCCAGAAAGCTCTAAATTATGGAAAGGCAGTGTCCCACAGACTCCATTTTATCAAAAGAATCCATATTTAAAAAAAAAAAAGTTGTAAGCAAAACCAGCCTATTGGGGTTATATAATATTTACATGATTTTCTAGTAAACCTTAAAGGAACAGTAACATCAAAAAGTAATACAAATATAATACAGTGTTGTCCTACACTACTATTGTTTATATAAACAAGCTGCTGTGTAGCAATTGAAGCAGCCATTCAAAGGAGAAAAGGCTCAAGTTACACAGCAGATAAGCTCTGTAGGACATAATGGTGTTATCTGTTATCCACCATTTAAAGTGATACTGACACTAAAAAACTACTTTTGAAAATATAAATGTAAAATGCTGAAGAATTGAAAGAAGCATGCAAAGTCAATTTTATAGTAGATATCAAAAAGGTTAAATTCCTGGTGTCAGTATCGCTTTATCCCGTGCTATATAGCCTTTATTCAATGTCCACCATTGCTACACAGCAGCTTGTTTATATGAACTATAGTAGTGTTTCTGAAGCAAACAGATCGGTTTTACCAGTGCAGGGCAACAGTACTTGATATTTTCACTTTAAAACACTTTCACTGTTTGGTGTTACTGCTCAGAACAGGTATAGTGTTGAGGTAGTCTTGGTTTTTCTATACAGGTGTAGCATCTTTTATCCAGAAAGGACATGGGGTTTTCCTAGGTCACCATACCTTAATTCTACGAAAAAACAATAATTTAAACATTAAAAAAAAAACAATAGCATTGTCTCCAATATGGATCCATGCAGCTTAGTTACTTCTCATTCAAGGTACTGTTTTCTTATTACAATGAAAAAGGAATCATTTAAAAAAAAAAAATCTGTCTCCGCTCAGGTTAAAGCTTTAACATCTGTTCTTCTGAGCTGCCAATAGATAATTTAAATGGGATTTTGTTTTCAAGAACTTCAGTGCCCTTTCTGAGTACAGCACTCCTCCCTCGCTAATTGGCATGTACTATAAATTCTCCCAAAAAAAATGTTTTGTTTTATCATTTAGGTTTTTTATAGTGCCATCCTCTTTATACTGCCAGCTATGATCTGTTTCAGGCAGTTGGAATACTAATAATTCTTTGTAAAATGAACAGGTTTTTGTACAGCCAAACTCAGTGCATCTCAATTAATTATTATTCATTTTTAAACATTGATCCATTAGATTTTGATTGGATAAAGAAGCAAATATATTTAACAACCAGTTATCACTGTTTATAAAAATAAATAAAATATATTTTTTGCCGTAAAGTTTATTCAATACTGTATTAGTGAAGATAAGAACAGCTTGACTTGTCTATGTCCAAATTAATCTGTTATCAAGATAAATGTAATGGTCGCTCTAAAGTAAAGGAAATTCTATGGATCTCCACAGACCGTGAAAACCTTTAAAATATTTTTCCCCATTAGTGACAAAATTACAAACAAAACGACTATAGTAACCAGCCATTGGATGGCATTGCACCTCATGTAATGCATTTTTATTTATTTTTCCTTCAGTGTGACCTGGTGTTCTAACTGCAAGGTATGAATGTGTGCGATAAATATGAACATAGTCTGCCTGCCTCTCAGACCTCCCATTAGCCACAGACTGAGCATGGACTCCAGCAATAAATGCACCATTACTTGCTAAAAAAATAGACTTTAATCAAATTAATAGATCTTATCGGTCCCTAAAACACTTTGCCTTTTGTGACTTCTTGGTAGGACTTTTATTCCAAAAAGTGTTCCATTATGAAACACGCATTACATTTTGTTTTTCTTTGTTTACCCAACTTTCACCTATATGAGGCAGACATTATAAAGTCTTTAACTCTCCGTAGAGTTTCTGCATGGAGGGAGATAAGAAATGTTTTTTTCCTAAATAGAGCTAAATAGTATAGATATTTCTCATGACTCAAATCACACTAATATAATTCTAATTGTATTCTTTTATAGATAGTGTGCAAGACCATACATTAGAGCTCAGTTTCAGACACAAGTCACCATGTTTTATACCCTTTTATAGCCTTTTCCCATAATTCCAGCCCAATAGTGGTTGCGAGTAGTGATGGGCGAATTTATTCGGCAGGCGGGAATTCCCGTGATTCGCCGCCGGCAAATAAATTTGCGAAACCGGTGCTAAAATTTGCCAGTGAAAATTCGCCGGCATCAAAAAAATGGACGCCACCGTCGAAAACGGACGCCGGCATCAAAAATGAGTTGCCAGCTCTGTTTTGTGAATTTTTTGCCGTTTTGCGAATTTCACGGGAAATTCGCAAATTGTTCGGCAAATCAAAATGCCCCAAATTCGCCGATCACTAGTTGTGAGAGGAAAGTGTGTGTGACAATACAAGGGGTGGTTTACCTGTAACTTAACATTTAGTAGTGTATGTTATAGAATGGCTAATTCTAAGCAACTTTTCAATTTGCTGTCATTTATTTTTTTATAGTTTTTGAATTATTTGCTTTTTTTTTTGCTGACTCTTTCCAGCTTTCAAATGGGAGTCACTAACCCCACCCAAAAAAAAAAAAAAAATTCTCTTTAAAGAAACACGTTTATTGTTATTGCTACTTTGTATTACTCATCTTTCTATTCAGGCCTCTCCTATTCCTATTCCAGTCTCTTCGTGGAATCAATGCATGGTTGCTCAGATTCTAGCAACCAGATTACTGTAATTGCAAACTATAGAGCTGCTGAATAAAAATAATGAAGCTAAATAACTCAAAACCACAAATAAAAAATGAAAACCAATGTCAAATTGTCTCAGAATATCACTCTCTATATCATACTAAGGGGCCGATTCACTAAGCTCGAGTGAAGGATTCGAATGAAAAAAATTCGAATTTCGAAGTATTTTTTTGGGTACTTCGACCATCGAATTGGTTAAATTCGTTCGAATACGAACGAAATCGAACGAATCGAACGAAAAATCGTTCGACTATTCGACCATTCGATAGTCGAAGTACTTTCCCTTTAAAAAAAACTTCGACCCCCTACTTCGGCAGATAAAACCTACCGAAGTCAATGTTAGCCTATGGGGAAGGTCCCCATAGGTTTGCTAACCTTTTTTAGATCGAAGGATTTTCCTTCGATCGTTGGATTAAAATCCTTAGAATCGTTCGATTCGAAGGATTTAATCGTTCGATCGAACGAAAAGTCCTTCGATCGATCGAACGAACGTTTAGCGCTAAGGATTTCAATTCGAGGGTCGAATTTCGAAGTATTTTTAACTTCGAAATTCGACCCTTAGTGAATCTGCCCCTAAAAGTTAATTTAAAGTTTCAAAACTTTTTTTCAGTTGAGTTATTTTCATATTGTTCACCATAAACAAATTTTTTTTCAGTTGCTTTCCATCTTTTATTTTTTTACTGTTTTCCCAAAACTGAAAATTAAAGTTTAATGTTTGTGTCTCTAGTATTTCAGTCTGGCAGCTCAGTGATCCAAGAGCATTCTGAACTATTACCATTTGCTACATTTAGTTGATACATTTCTCAGCAGTATCTGTGGAATATTAGCAACTATTGTATCAATTCTAACAGCTACCTTTAGTAAAACTCAGGGATTGTGCTCAGCAGGGACAAATATAACAAATGTATCAACTAAATGTATCAATTTAGAGCAGTTAAAGAGTCGGCTGCTTTAGAAGGTGAAAAATAAATATTTACACTTCAATATAAGAAAAATGGTCACAAATAGAAAATAGAAAGTAATTGGGAAAAGTCTTTATTTCTGGTGAACAATTGAACTGGGAAAATTATTTAAAGGTGAATAACCCCTTCAATGTATTAAGCAAATTGCAGGTAAAATCGAGCCTGTGTAAAAATGCAAAACTTAACACTAGAAATCCAAATAAATCAAATGAAAGTGAGTGTGGCCAGTTGTTCAACATACATACATTGCAATGTATTTGTATTTTGCGGCTTTTTGTATAACGGGTTTCTAAATAATAGATCACATACCACAAAGTTTTGCTCTGTGAATTGGAATAAGTGCGCATTTGCATTATAACCACATTATAAAATCTCTTTTTATAAAGTAAGACAGAGGATCCAGTGTGACATTAACAAAGCTCTCTTGCCAACAACATACATAATCAAGCACACGGTATTTGCTCTAAACCTCAGGTCTCTTGTATACACTGTAATGGCTACAAATCAATAACTCTTCAGATTCAGAGCTGCTTCTCGTAGTACTTATGTATCAACAGGACAGTATCAGCAGGGAAGAACTAAATGAAAACCGATTCAGCACACTGATTACGCAATGAAGATGTTGCTTTTTAGACAATATAGATTCAGTCAATAATACACAATGAGAAAATGGAGAAAAAACAACCACTGTTCTGTTACTTTCCAGTTCTCTGTGATTAGGTTTTTTAATCTCCCATTGTTAAGACAATTTCACTACTATTAATCATGACAAAAAAGAATTTGATCTGGTCACATCACACAATTCTAACCATATGAGACCCTGCACTATTTCATCCTTGACTGCTTTTAATATTCAACGTTAATTAATGGAACAGGTGACCATTTTAAAGTCTTTCTTTATAGAAAAGCATTTTAGTAAAACAAGTAATTCCTCTCAGAAATGTGTAAGCTGATAAATTAAGCAATGCAAAAAAAAAGATGGACATTTGGTAATGTTTGGATTCCAAATCATGTTGGTGGAATCATAGTAGGTCTCTCATTAATCACAATTATCAATTGAAAATCTTTATGCATCTCCTACCATTCCCTTCCGCAAAAATCCCTGCTAATCTTCTGCTACCCATGATTGTCTAAAAATACAAAGCAGATATCTTCCCTTCACTTGCATAGGAAGTCACCCAATATCCATGATTATCACTCAAAAACAGTCAACAATGCATTTTTTAGTTATTTTTGCAGGCACTGAGGGATCCACAGTGCATCCAAGTGAATGGGATGTGCCCCATTGCAGATAGCATTGGTTTGATCACTGCTACAATTAAAAAAAAAGCGTGCCAGCCCTTAGTGACTAGCAAACTATGTACAAGTCAAAGGGGTCATCTGTTCTATATAAGTATAAAAAGACTAAAGCTGGCCACAGACGCAAAGATCCGATCATACGAATCAATGTATGATCAGACTTTCCCATCTCCCGACCTGCTACTAACCATTCAGATCAAAGTCTTGCCATTCTGACCAAATAAAGTAGTTAAAGAACAGATCAGCCGATGTTCTGCCCCTGACAGCAATCGTACAATAGACATAGGCAGTGACAGTCTCCCACTGAAAATTGTACGATCAGCAATACACGCAGAGATATTACCCGCAGCCGACAGGAATTTTCTAACCTGTCCGATTGACCAAATGACCGATCTCCGCCGGAAGAAAAATGTCGGGACTCTCCACACACGTTCCGAAAATTGTACGAATCCTTGATTCGTACAATGAGATCGTTGCGTCTATGGCCATCTTTATTCTTCTGATGAAGTGGCAGGACGCCACGAAACGCGTCAAGCGGGCAGCCAAGGGTTCACTGCTGCTGTAACCTGTTTTTATATGTCTACTGAATAAAATCTTTATTTTTTAACATTTTACTGAATTCTCACGGTGCTCTGTCCTTTTTTTTTTGTTCCATCTTTATTGAGGCATGTCACATGCCAAGCCCATCCACAACATAATTGCAAGCAGACGTTGGCCTTTTTTTTTCATTGAAATAAATGGTCTGGCATTTTCACTATATGTACATTATACTGTAACTATAGAGAAAGCAGACCCTGTAATTGCCCAAGGAACAGGAGGGCTGGATCTTGGTCTATGCTTCTTCTATAGTTACTCTACAGGCAAGAAAATTTAGCATGGCCGGTTCAACCTATTTGCAGTGGGTGAGCATGTGCAAGTATGTGGGCTCAGGGGGGGTTACGGGTACAGGAGCGTTCTCTCTGCATGCTGGACCCTGGGCTTCTATGAATACTTATTTTGGGGGGACCCGGTGCCCTGTGCTTATGCTACTGTACAGTATGCATCATTGATGTCTACTACATAGACATCTGCTTTATTGGTAAATGTGATGGTACTATAACATTAAAAAGTTTAGAACAGGATAGAACAACATAAAATAGCAAACCTACAAATTAAACAATATGTAGAAGATACCCCAGCACCCATTATCTATTTAAGAAACAGTAAAGTGCAGCAAGGTGTAATTGCTGTTGAAAAAAGGTTTTGACAAATATGATTCAGTAAATAATATATTCAGTTATAATCCATCAAATAGATAATTGTATTTCCAAAACATTTTATAACATTTTTTCAGCAGCGACCACTCAATAAACATGTACAGTGAAAAATGTATATCCATGTATGCATGATTTACCCCACTATGTCTGTGCACTGTATGACTTTCAACTCCTAATTCTTTTGCTAAGGATGTCTTCTCTTGCCACTGGCAAACATCACTTGCTACCTCCATGATAATGATAGGTCTACAAATAATAGTCTGGCCATTGCAACAACACTAAAAGTCTAAAGTGGCATGTTCCGAGTCAGATTTTATAGTCCTTTTCTATAGACCTTGTGCTTTATATGTACTGTGTTATTAAACTGTCGGATCTACAGGCAGCATCTTTTGAGATATTGGCATCTGAAATCATAACAGACAAGCTAAGAGCAAACTAAGTGCCGTCCAAATAGGGCTTTGCAATCCAGTAAACATTAGCATAGAGTTTAGATATATACAACATGGCATGCTTTGGTTATTGTCTGTTTCACTTGATGATGAAAACAATTATTACAATCATCATAATTGATCCTGCAATATTTCGCACATGCAACCAGCAAAGTAACACAGTGATAAATACATTTATAACTGCTCTGGTGACTAAAAAAAATAACACTAGGATTGCCTAAAGTGTAAAAAATATGAGGTACTGTAAATATTGAAATGAAAAAATGTACATAAAAAAGTTATTTACTAAATCATTTGTTCAATCAGTTTGATTTACAGTAACTGCTGTAATAACAGAAGGGAAACATTCTTTTGATACTTTGTTACATTATTGTGTTTAGTTGTCTTTTCCTGCACAGTGTTCTTTACAAGCAACCCAATCCTTGCCTTTGCTGGCACAGATATATGATTTACTAAAGGCTGCTGCAGTGCTTTTATGATTAGCTAAAACATAGTTTTTGGTTGATTTTGTACAGCTAAGTACCAGTGACCACCCAACCAAATTGCTTGAAATCACTTTTAATTAGGTAATTGTAGTGGAAGTGCTTACAGCATACGTGAACAATTATTACAAAGTAGGCATATCCATAATTCCAGGAATTCTCACTATTACATGAAGTGCTTTAAAGGGCATGTCAACCCATTTCTTACTAGCGTAATGTACAAAAGGTCTCAATGTCTCTAATGGGTTGGAGACATTGATAATGGGTTAAGTGCAGAGAACATTTTGTCTTTGTATAAAATGTGTTCATATTCTGCACACAGGGCCAAAATGTATGAGGATCTATTAAGAAAACTTAAGAATTCTGGTTGTGTAAATGTAAATCTTGTGGAGAGGCTACATTTGAATAGCTATGTCGTTTTGTAAACACAGAGCTATTTCACATTGAATGGGCTTGCTAATTAAACAGATATTTTAGTTAGGTAGAAAATAGGCAAATGATATAGAGTGAATATAGACATAGTATAACCATTTACAGTACTTAACCGTTTACAGTACTGAATAGCCTATTTTAAGAAAGAAATTCTAGAAATGTGTTTTTGTTCCTAAAATATTAATTTAAAAAGTGTAGAGTAATATTACAAAAGCATTTACATACAGGCCGGATTTGTGGAAAGGATGCACAGGAGATATAATTGTTTTTTAAATTTTCCGTGCACCAATCCCTATTGCTCTGGTTCCGATGATGAAAATTTGCACAAATAAAGGAGAAGGGACAGGGGAAATGAACGGCAGTGGGCAGGGGCGCCCGCTATGTAAATCCAGCCCTGTTTACATAGAATATATAAAACATATTTAAATTAGTAGTGGAGAAACATTAGAAATGTGACCTGGATGGGCCCTGTATTCTTCAGCTGGCTATACATGGTATGAATTGATACTTTGCCTATTTGGCCAACCAAGTGGATCTTTGCCTGCATTTGTCAGATGTTGAACAAATTTGGCTATAGACACTTACAACTATGACCCTGTTCAATGCACTCCCTCTGTAAAGTCAGACCATGTTCCTGGGCTGATAGGACACAGATTTTTAGACAATCTCTACATTCCATTTCTACATTCCATCTACAAATAAAGTATATCCTATAAGAATTATAATATTAAAATATTCAATTAAAACATTGAACTAAAAGGGCCACATCCAGCTTGTTAAATGTCAGCTGATTTTATTCTGGCCAAACTGGCTTAAAATTTCTTACAAGCTATCAGCATATGTGTTCTTCTAGTTCTGGTGGTAAAACCACCAACATTTATACAAGTGCCTGTGGAAAGGATGCGCTCTGTGAACACTAATTGTGCAATTTGTCATAGAAAAGATTTTACCTGTCACCATTTTCATTGACATAAAATTGGAGCCTTCATTTTTAAGCAAGATATCTTACAGCAGACAAAAAATGGACATATTTTGTGTGGGAGAAATAGGTTGTCAACCTTGCAGCACCCAACAGGATGTTTATATATCAGCAGTACTGCTTACATTCATCATTTACATGAAGGCCTAAATGTATATTCAATCAAATATGTTAGCCAGCAAGTTAACTTTATAATGCTTTTGCACGTTTCAAGGTCCACTAATCCTTTCTTTTAATTAATTTTCCCTTGAAATGTGTCTAATGGAAATACAAGGAGAAGAACGGCATCAGAGATTATCACTGTGCCTTTTTGGAATCAAGGAATAATTTTTTTCCTGTTTGCAGTAAATAGGACCTTGGGTTTTTGTATCCTTTGAATGAGTCAGGAGCTAAATTTGGATTATGTGATCTAGGGTTTGAACACATCATACACGGGTCATTCCTTAATCTGACACGTAAGGGTCATGAGAGAGAGAAGAGACATTTCACTAAAATGTCCTCCAAAAATACTAAAACACTTATATAGCTGAAAAAAATTAAAAATTGTGTTATGCATGGCAGGTATGGGATCCATTATATGGAAACTCGTTAGCCAGAAAGCTCTGAGTTACGGAAAGGCGGTCTCCCATTTTATCCAAATATTGCAAATTTTTAAAAACAATTTCCTTTCTTTCAGTAATATTAAACCAGTACCTTGTATATGATTCCATCTAAGATCAATCCTTATTGGAAGCAGAACTCTCCTATTGTTTTTTTTTTTAATGTTTACATGATTTTCTAAACACATTTATAAGTATTGGGAATCCATGCTGTCGTACATTCCATTAAAAATTGGCTCATATATTAAAAAACCAAAGACTAAAGAATCAAGGAGGAATTTGTGATCAATCTAAAATTTATCAGGATTAAAGAGTTATCTATACAGTCCTTAGAATCTTACATTTTGATAACGAGGCTGTTAAGATAATAGCTCGATGCAGGTATAGTTTTTAGTTGTATATAGTGCAGAATAATATCACTATACAGTTCTTCGATCCTCTGTTACTCAGATTTACGATGAGCTTTGCCTAAGGACAGATTATGTGGGATATACAGTAGCTCTGTTGTTTATATTTCAACTGTTTTTAATGTCCACTAACACCAGTGATCTGCATAGGGTGACCCACCGTCGCTATATCTGTGCTGAAAAGTTATTATATAAAAACCGAATCAATCTCACCCACACTAGAGGTCAAAGGTTCACTTTTTCTTTTAGGCAGTTCTTATGCACCACGACCTTTCCCAGATTTTCAATGGGTTCCATCGCTCCGCACTTACAGCTTCTACCTGTGGGTAACCCGCAGCCTCTTTCTTTCTTCGGCATCTCCTTTGTTTTTGGCATGTGTTGCACCATGGAGTGCATAGGCATTAACAAAATACAGCTAAACAATTATACTTATTATGTTTTGTACTACGCATTTCACTTAATTTTGAGTTTCCTCAGACACTTTCTACTTGAAAATAAAAACACAAAACATTTTCCTAGCATGCGAATAAATATTTATAATAGTACATGTCTATTCATTGGTTAACCACAATTTTGGAGGTGGTTTTCAACCTGGTCCTAACTCAATGAACCCTGCCAACACATCACCTTCTCTTCAAGAAGGGGGCTAATTCAATTCCCTCATTTAACCCATTAGGATACATGTTCTCCTACTCTAAAATTGCTGTTCCCACTTCAACAATGAATTATCCATATCACACCCCCTTTTTCCTGTGCTTATTCTGAATACCCTTAATTACCATAATCTGTGTCCCTTCAAATTTCCTCCATGTATTTCTGCATTGTGTTTGTATAAAACCGGTATCTGACATTTCTTATCCATCATAGAAAGTGATCTTTTTATGGCTCCTTTATAATCACCCACTCTAACTGTACATGGTCTAATAGTTATCCCAATGCAGTATAGGTTACACTCACAATGCAATCCATATACTACATAGCACATTTTAAAGTGAGCAGAACATAAAGATTGAGAAATTTGCTTCTCTTAGAAAATTCTTTCATAGAGGTCCGAAGGTTCTAACGTGAATAATTCTAAGCCTTTGCCAACAAGCCCAAAACTATTTTAGACAAACATTGACATATTACAGTTATATAAAAGCACATACTGCACATTATGTCAGGACTAGTCGTACTTAGAATTAGTGAATACAATTGCATGTTTAATAGAAGCAGAAACTATTAATTTACATAAATATTTTGTGTAGCATCTTTCACTGAAAATGATTATGCATCTGTGGAAGGCCATACACAAGACTGAACAGTAAGTTTTTCTGCTTTAAACACAATCACAGCATCTATGTTTTGGATCACACTATGAAGGACAATTAAGCACCACCAAGCTGTAATGGGGCCTTCTGTGGTTTGAGCACATGGAAAGTCACCTTTGTAAAGCTGTCACTATTACTAGTGATGGGCGAATTTGCGGCGAAATTCGCGAAACGGCGAAAAATTCGCGAAACGGCGCCGGCGTCTCGTTTTTGACGCCGGCGCCCGTTTTTGACGCCGGCGCCCGTTTTTGACGCCGTTTTTTCGAAAAAAAAATTTTTGACGCCGGCGAATTTTTTCCGCGAATTTTCACGGGCGTTTCGCAAATTTATTCGCCTGCCGCGAATCGCGCAAATTCGCCGCGAATTCGCGCCTGGCGAATAAATTCGCCCATCACTAACTATTACCCCTACCTAGTAATTAATGTAAACAGCTTCAGTCCTACAGCAGTCTAATTAACTTTAGTTTAGAGTGCTAACATATCTTGTTTATTTGTGATACTGGTGTAAAATTCCAGCTGACAAGAAAGAAGACAAATTGTTTTGATTATCTGTATTAGTATACGTTTGTACTAACATTACCATTTATAGTTTTTTAACTGCTTATTAAATTCATCCATTACTTCCTTGGAATATAGGAACAAATAAAACCTAATTTTGGTTGATCTTACTAAAGCTGCCACAGGCCACAGGCTACTATACTTCCCAGATCACACATAAGCAATGTCACATCTGTGCCAAGCTTGATGCAATGAGTTGCACCCACTGCTACTGAAATACCCATAACTAATCTAAACATCTAGACATATTTTCTATCTAAAACTATCCATGAACTATGTCTAAAATCACCACTCCTCGACACTCACTGTTGAGAGAGAGAGAGAGAGAGAGAGAGAGAGAGAGAGAGAGAGAGAGAGAGAGAGAGAGAGAGAGAGAGAGAGAGAGAGAGAGAGTTAAAAAAGGTCAAAATGCCTGTGTGCTGGTTGAAAACAGTAATTACGATAGCTTGATCCTGAAGACGGCTCAAGCTATCGAGCCGAAAAGACCTTTTTACCCATAAAGTGGATCACCGTACCAGAGGCCACCCCTTTAGACTAGAAGAAAAGAACTTTCATTTAAAGCAACGTAGGTGGTTCTTCACAGTCAGGACAGTGAGGTTGTGGAATGCACTGCCAGGTGATGTTGTGGTGGCTGATTCTGTTAATGCTTTTAAAGGAGAACCAAACCCTTTTTATTAAAACCCTCAACTCCCTACCATACATAGACCACGCTCCCTGCCCCCCCCCCAGCCTAGGTGTTACCCTGGGTAAATGCCCCTAACTCTTTTCTTACCCCTCGTTGCAGATTCAGGGCACCAGAGTTCATAGGCGCCATCTTCTTCTCTTCGGTAATCTTTGGGAAGAGGGAGGCGTGTCAGCGCATGCGCAGTTGGCGCAATCTGCCAGCCCCAAGCAACTACGCATGTACCAAAAGCCACGAAAATTGCTGAACCGCCAGAAGAAGACCTGAAGGTTACTGAAGAGAAGAAGATGAGGGTAGGCTGGGGGGGGGAGCAGGGAGGGCGGTCTATGTACAATACAAAGGCTATTGTGATACTAAACTCTATAGTTAGTATATATATGGGTATATATAATTTATGTGAAAGTATGGAGGGGTGTGTGTATGGATGCTGGGTTTTCATTTGGAGGGGTTGAACTTGATGGACTTTGTCTTTTTTTAACTATGTAACTATGTAACTAGGTGTGCAGATACTTGTGTCCATATAGTATACCTAAGGTCATGAGCAAAGGGCTTTATTTTTAAAGTTTTAATAAGGTGTAAACTATCAACGGTACTGATTCATAATACCTTTATAGGAAATTATATAAAAACAGCAATATAATGAGTTAATGTGTAGTAGGGTTACTCATCCACTAATCCAAAGGATGTCAATTTCACATGTTAGTTTGCCCTCTTACGTCTGGCCCCAGCTCACCTGAAAGATATCATTGGAACATAATTTATTGCAAAAAGGGTAAAGTATTTGCTTAAAAGAGTGCTTAAAAATGCCATATTTTGTATACTGAACTTATTGCACCAGCCTAAAGTTTCAGCTTCTCAATAGCAGCAATGATCCAGGACTTCAAACTTGTCACAGGGGGTCACCATCTTGGAAAGTGTCTGCATCTGAAAAGCTAAGCCTAGGGGTAGTCGCAAGTTTTCATACAGAAAATGAAGTTGACCTGTAATATAAGCTGATGCTACAGGACTGATTTTTAAATTCTGATGCTAATTGCACTGGTTTCTGAGCAGCCGTGTTATATATTGTATTATTATATATTATATATTATGACATTTCTGTTCCGTATACTGTATGCAGTATATTTTGAATTGGTCCCTAAGCTCAGTAAGTGACAGCAGCACAGAACATGTGCAGTGAATCAGCAGAAAAGAAGATGGGGAGCTACTGGGGCATCTTTGGAGACACAGATCTTTACTGCTAAAGGGTTTGTATACAAAAGTCCAAAACATAATGTACATTTCTAGCCTACTTCTTTAGTTAGGATTTAGTTATACTTTAAATCCATCCTTCAGAAATATTCCACACTTCCTTCTCAGTCTTTGCTCTTTCTAGAATTTCTAATATTGAAAATATATATACATATCACGCCTGATTTCTACTCTATCATACATTGAACAGGACTGACAGGAAAATCACTATAGCAACAAACAGCTAAGCTAAAGTACATTTTTCCTGTTGCATCTCTTGTGCCACATTTGACTCAAGACTCCAACCTGCTTTCCTACCAAGATGTTAACCCATTTCTGCAATCTGTATACAATTTGAACTAAAAAAACATTACCTTACAAATGTTCCTAAATATAAGTCAGCCCACACATCCTGAGCTAGTTCTTCTATTTCTATATTGGTTCTTCTAGGCAAAAACACATATATTATATCCACAAACAGCTTAGCTAAAGTACCTTTTTCCTGTTGCATATCTTCTGCCACATTTGACAATCCAACTCACTTGCATGGCACAATATTAACCCATTTCTGCAATCTGTATATGATTTGAACTTAAAAAAAAAAAACATCAACTTGCAATCTTCCCATATATAAGTCTTTCTATACATTCTGAGATGTACTGAGCATGCCACAAAGCAACACACAGATGATATTGGTTCTTCTAGGTACAAATGAGTTAACATTAAGCCAAAATCTGGAAGAGCTGATGTTAAAACTGCTCTTGAAGATGAAAAACTGCAGTCCTTTGTAATTGTATTACAGTCTCAGCTCTGAAGCAGAGGACTCAAAGCAAAAGTAATGCCGAGATGCTTGATGAACACTTGAGAAAGATAATTAGGATGTTTTACATATTACCAAAATGAAGTTCAAACCTCAAAGGTTACCAGAAGGAAAGTAAGTTACTTTAATTAAGCTTAAAGAGTCTCCATGGTAACTTGTGCTTGCAATGTTTGTTAATTTTTTGCCATCTAAAATAGGTTTTACTTTTTATAGGCTAGGTGTCAGCTTTCTATCTTTCAAATATAAGCCAATTTCCAATTAGCCAATTTAGCAGCAGATTCCAAATATATGTTTTCAGTCTAACTCAACATTAGCTTCAATGAAACAATGCCACCTTATTCAGCTTATCAAATTGCTAATTAATACACTATTATTATTTAAGACATACCAGCTTACACATAGAAACTATGACATTGACATGCAGCATGTTATATACAGTAAATACATGTTGTTAATAATAATACAGGTATAGGATCCCTTATCCGGAAACCCGATATCCAGAAAGCTCCGAATTACGGAATGGCTGTCTCCCATAGACTCCATTTTATCCAAATAATCCAAATTTTTAAAAATGATGTCCTTTTTCTCTGTAATAATAAAACAGTAGCTTGTACTTGATCCCAACTAAGATATAATTAATCCTTAATGGAAGCAAAACCAGCCTATTGGGTTTATTTAATGCTTAAATGAATTTCTAGTAGACTTAAGGCATGAAGACCCAAATTATGGAAAGTTATCCAGAAAACCCCAGGTCCCGAGCATTCTGGACAACAGGTCCCATACCTGTAATAATAAAATTCACATTGTAGGGTTTGCATAATACAGGTTTAGGACCTGTTATCCAGAGTTCCCAGGACCTAGGGTTTTCAAGATAAGTCTTTCTGTAATTTGATCATCATACCTGACATGTATACAAGAAAATAATTTCAATATTAAATAAACCCAATATGATCGTTTTGCCTACCATAAGTATTGATTATATATCGTAGCTGGGATCAAGTACAAGGCACTGTTGCATTATTACAGAGAAAAAGGGATTCATTTTAAACTTTTTAATTACAATGAATCATAGAATGAAGTCTATGGGAGATGGTCTTCCCATAATTTGGTGCTTTCTGGATAATAGGTTTCTGGATAATGGATCCTGCTCAAAAAACTTACAGGAGACTTTAAACTTCTTTGTAAACATAGCAAATCCAACAATTTCGTCGTATTTACTAACAGGCACACAGTGCAGTTACCTTTTAATACAGGTGTGGAACCTGTTATCCAGAATGCTCTGGACCTGGGGTTTTCCGGATAACGCATCTTTGCGTAATTTGGATCTTCATACCTTTAATCTACTTAAAATTCATGTAAACATTAAATAACCCCAATAGGCTGGTTTTGCTTCCAATAAGGATTAATTATATATTTGTTTAGTACAAGGTACTGTTTTATTATTACAGAGAAAAAGGAAATCATTTTTAAAGATTTGGAATATTTTATTATAATGGAGGCTATGGGAGACAGCCTTTCCGGATAATGAATCCCATTCCTGTAAAAGAAAAAGTTAGTCTGTATGGTTGGTGTAGTACACTAATTTAAATATAAAGGCCTAAATAACTGCTTTCAGAGAGAGCCCAACTTCAGTAAGCTTCCCCCAAATTATTCAGCCTAAACTCAGTCAATTATTTCCTTGGGTAAAGTGCTTCATAGGCATTCATTGGGCACTTCATAAAAAATTGTGATGCACTGAATACATAATATTTAAATTTGGTCACAAAAGATTCAACTGAATACTGATTATATTGGTTGTCGGGTGGTCCCTCACTCCAAATGTATCAAGGTTCTGCACAACAAAGTAAGTGGCACCGTCCAAGCCACAGTATATCCAAGATAAAAATAAAATGCACTCTGGAGAACCACATCAGCTTCTGTGTATTTTATTCAATCACAACATGTTTCAGACAGACATGTCCTTCATCAGGTGATAGTTACATTGTGAATTCACCCAAACTATTTATTAACCCTATGCACCAAAGAGTTCGTCAGCTCACCCAATTGGCCAGACGGGAAAATTTACATATTAAAACAATACCGAGCAGAATACTGCCACCTTGTGGCCTACTCCAAAGGTATAAAGAAATAGCACCACTAATATACAATGTATCTATAAGGACCAACATGGTCCTTATAGATACATTGTATATTAGTGGTGCTAGGGTGTTGAATTTTGTTTTTTTGAACGCCAAGGGTTTGTCCAAACCCTGCAAAAAGTGCTAGGATTTTGCAAAATTCTGAATTCAGTGAATAGTTAATAAAAATATCCCCAGATTGATGAAAATCAGTGATTAGTGATGGCGATATTAGATTATATAGAGATATAAAAACCAGCAGACATTCCATATCACTTAATTCTAAAGCATGGCGATTGTTTAGAAATTCCAATTAACTTTGCTACACAGAGCAAACCAGTTTGCATTCTCTCAATATTAAACTATTGGTTTTTGTATGCTGCATGGATGCTACCAAAAGCCCAAAGCTCCTACAGAAGTGAGCAATCCTTTAAAAAGTGAGTAAACCTTTAAAAAAAATGTAAAACTGCTCAGGGTGCCCTTTAAGGCAATTTTGCAATTTACATTATTAATTTTTTTATGAATTATTTATTAATCATCATAAACTGCTAATATATTGAATTTTGTAACAGTGGTGCCACCTGCTGGTCAGTTCTTCAGATTGTACAGTGGAAAACAATATGTTCTTGGTAGTGATGTCTGGGTCAGAAAAAACTCATACAGCACCTGCAAAACCTTAACCCGCACCCAAACCTAACCCACAAAACGTAAGATCCCGTTCCTGTGTCTTCCCACTCTATAGGCTACTTCTGCTTGTGCCTCTGGTTCCAAGATAGGGATTCTTCAGAAACATCAGATGAGAGTATGTCCCCATTATAACTTGCACCCAACCCAAACCTGTGATGGTAGCCCAAATTACAACTCAAAACGACACAACCGGAGGTTTCAGGTCAACCCGCACATGACTAGTTCTTGGCCAAGCCAGGCCAATAATCACAGATTATTAATTATGCATGCCCAGAAACAAGATGGAAGAAGGGGCAAACTACTAATAGTTGTCCAGCAGTTTTATGGTGGTGAAATTTGGAAAACCAATCTGATGTCACTTAACATGCCACAAAATTATTGTTTTGCAATGGTTAACCTTGTTTTGTGCCTTGTGTATTTTGTTCCACACAATTTTGTGTCACTTCAATTGGGTATACAATTGTATATACATGGGTATTGAAGAGCACTGGGATCAGTCCAACTTTCAAAACCATATCTACACACAGGGGCCGATTCACTAACTTCGAGTGAAGGATTCGAAGGTAAAAAACTTTGAATTTCGAAGGTTTTTTTGGGCTACTTCGACCATCGAATGGGCTACTTCGACCTTTGACAACGACTTCGACTTCGAATCGAAGGATTCGAAGTAAAAATCGTTCGACTATTCGACCATTCGACCATTCGATAGTCGAAGTACTGTCTCTTTAAAAAAAACTTCGACACCCTAGTTCGCCATCTAAAAGCTACCGAAGTCAATGTTAGCCTATGGGGAAGATCCCCATAAGCTTGGCTAACTTTTTTTGATCGAAGGATATTCCTTCGATCGTTGGATTAAAATCCTTCGAATCGTTCGATTCGAAGGATTTTATCGTTCGATTCGAAGGATTTTATCGTTCCATCAAAGGAATTATCCTTCGATCGTTCGATCGAACTATCTGCGCTAAATCCTTCGACTTCGATATTCGAAGTCAAAGGATTTTAATTCCTAGTCGAATATCGAGGGTTAATTAACCCTCGATATTCGACCCTTAGTGAATCGGCCCCTAAAACTCTGCAATTACAATCCAGATGGCTGTGATATTATCAACAAAAAGGTTACAGTGAAGATTTTAGTCACTTCAGGAACACAAACACAATTTGTGATTAGGACATGAAGTAGAAGATTTAACCTTTTCACTTTTACTTAGGTTGACAGAAAGTTGCTGAACCATAATTCCCAACACTAGAGGAGTTAAACACGCGCCAACACATATTATAATCTTGAACTCAACACTTCAGAAAAGGTCTATGAAAAATGAAATCATTAGTGTAATGAAGATGAGGTGCAGATAATCACAAAGTTATGGCTAACGTGTTAATTAAAACTCCTGAGAATTGCACAAGTGCTTCTAAATATGATTGGAGGCAATAAAGACATTCAGATACGATCCTTCCGCTTTATGAAATCATCAAAATGTTTCTGCATCTCATTTTCCACAGACTAAAATAGCCGCAAAAGTGCAAATGATTCACAGAGGTACAGTTTTCAATGTTTTACAAAATTTCTGAGAATGTCAGAACAGTCCTATGTGTGATGTGTAAAAGAATTTTTTTTTCCGCTCTTTTGCAGCCTATCACCCTGAACAAAAGGAAAAAACTTTAGTGTTTTTTGGGAATTAGAAACATTTTAAACAATTTTTTTTAGAAACTCCTATCTACTCTATTGCACTTCGCCTGGTCTGAGGTAGCGAAGGCAAGTCTGGCGTAAGAGGTAACGTTCAGTATAATCTGCATCTTAGTGAATTTGCGTAGTAGCGAAGTACCACTAGAGTCTATCTTCTTCGCTAGCGAAGTTACGCCAGCGACCGTAAGTAAATCGGCGAAGTTCCAAAACGCTTGCGAATTTTCGCCAACGTTAGTGACTTTGCCCTTTAGTAAATTTGCCCCTATGTATACCCGGATTTGGAGTGAATTGTGTACGTAGTCTATGTATTTTTTAACATTATTATACAGAGCAGGTGAAAGTCCACGTTTGCGGCACAGGACTTTGCTTCAAAGTTCCCTGGGCTGGTGAATTTTTACAAGTGAATTTTCCCTGGGGTGCTTTATATCTTTATATATTTGGACCCCCCTAGTTAATTGTTTTCCTAGTTCTTTTAGGCAGCCATACGAGGGCTGATCATGCATAACAAACAAGTTGAATAGACAGTTTAAATTAGGGCCCACTTTTCCACCAGGATCACAGGATAATCTGTCTGAATGGTCTGGAAGTTTATGAGGCTGTCATGGGGAAAATATGGTATTTTTAAAACAAGAGTAATCCACAAAAAGTGGATTACTTAACAAGTATTAATATTTCTTTATAGCTCTTCAGTGTAGATACTGTTACACTGTACATACTTCCAACAACAAAGTGCAAATCCACAACAGACAGAATGTTCAGTAGTAAACCTGTAGTTTGTTTAGTGATTGAATTTGAAGAGAGGTAAAAGAGTAAATACTAGGTTAATATCATGTATACATTTATAAAATACTCAATTTAATGTGAGAAACATGGATAGACTCATTAATTGGGGAATATCAATATGTTTCGTTAGCACAAAAAACTTTTGCAAAGACAATTGCGAGCTTTAGCTACCAAGATTTTCATTTTTGCGTCCTTTTTGATTGATTTCAGACCTCAGCAACTTCCTTTCTAAGTGTACAACAAATGATGTATAATAATGATGTATAATAATAATAAGAAAAAAACACTTGTGAATCTTTTTGGATCTCGGGATTTATACAGGGGTCTGACTGGGTCGGTTTGTCACAGTAATTATTGTAAAAAGAGAAAAGAATACCCCATATATTTCCTTAATAAATTATCAAATGTGTCTTAGTGATACTTCGCTTTAAATTAATTGTAGTTGATTATGTAAAAAATAATAATTCATCAATAATCGTAATCCATTCACAAGAAAGTGCACTGTGCCTTAATTAAAACTGAATTCATTAAAGAGTTGATTGCTGATAAATATAAAGTGTCTCAGTGCTTCATTTCATGGAATCTAATTCCCAATAAATTCATTAACCAGTTAGTGTCTAATAAATATAAAGTGCTACAGTGCTTCACTTCTTACAATTAATTTTACCAAAAAATTAGTTAGGTAATAAAGCAATTCATATGGTGCTAAAAAAAGAGGAGGGTTTACACCACAATGATTACAAAGGGAGCGTTTGATCTCATTGGAAATTAGGATGAAAAGGAAAAATTAGAAGGTGGAGCTGTCCCATAAACCCTATCTCATTTGTTGCTATCTCTGGGACATCACAAAGAAAAGATAGTCAAAGTATACTGGATTGTGGTCACAATAGTATTTTATGCTATCTTAGTTGAGGCTAGCTAACGATAAGACCACAAATCCAGCAACTTTTAGAGGTTATAGAACAGCAGAGAAAGATTAATGAAATCAATTATCGCTCCACAAAAAAAGGAGAAAAAAGCAGCCCCACCAAGCGGTAAACAGTTTCTACGCTGCGTGCTACAATTAGGAAATAAATGCACTGGGGTAATGAAAATAAAAAGGTTCTTCTGTTGAGTTAAAAAGCAAATTGAGGATTTAAAATCAGAGTCTGGCCAGAATGAATTATTCTGTCTGGCCAGACTCTGATTTTAAATCCTCAATTTGCTTTTTGCCATTATCTAATACTCAGCAGCTGAAAGCTAACCAACAAATAGTATGTCTCACTTATGTTCACATGAAGCAAAGGTGCAGAACTAATAGAAACAATGTGTCCTTCAAATCTGCATTCATGAAAATACATGCATGTAACTGGGATACCCATAGCCGGTATACTGTCATCATAGGAAAGGGGATTGGGTTGGCCTTAGATGTAAGAAGTAAACATTTCACAAAGTATTGGGAGTATTGGGAGGCAAGCTTTATTTAGTAGTTTCTTACAGGTTTGGCAGGTTACAGACCAGGGCACTGGAAACAGGACTTCTATCACAGAGGATCCTCTCACAGCCTTTCTCACACAGTGTTCCCTCTTCAGAACCCTCCAGTGCCACTTCCATATGGCAATGCACTAGCAGAGTGCTGTTAGCCATTGAGGGGCATTTCCCCTCTGTTATGTACAACATACAGTGTACAAGCTTATATATATATATATATATATATATATATATATATATATATATATATATATATATATATATATATATATATATATATATATATATATATATATATATATATGTGCTTATAATACACAAAAGCCATGAATATCTTGTAAATTATATCCTTATAAACGTTGAGTTCTGATGTCATCAGTTATAAACAGTGAGTTCTGATGTCATTTCTGTCACATGACTCACTGAAACTCCTTGGTAACTTATAATATCCTTATATTTTACAAGAGGGGGTACTTTATTCACTATATAAAAAGTATTTACTAGGCTTACCATTCATCCCCGTCCCACGGGGACAGGCCCTTTTTTAGGACCTTGGTCCAAGTAAGAAATTGCCCCGTGAAGCATCCCGTCCCCATAGAGCAGTTGATCAGGGCCCTCACTGCATTATTGTACAGGCAAGGGGTGCAGGAAAGAGCAAGCAGTTACTGTAGCAGGTTGATGACATAATGAAGAGTCGGTTGTCAGAGCTGAACTGAAGGCAGAGCTGCAGTCAGTGCTGTCCTTAGACCAATTGTCAGGCTGGAGGGGGTTGTGCAAGCATGCGCTTACTACTTTACAATCCTCTCTGTTCCCTTTCCGTGGGAGTTCAGCTATGGCAAGATCAGTAGCCAATAGCAGTGCAGAAAAAAGGCACCTACATTTCTATTAAAACCTCCGATGGGCTCTGGATTTGGCTAACAGATCAGCAAGGATGGTGTTACCTAAGCAGCAAATTCCCCCTCTCCCCCCTCCTCAGTGGCAGACAGAATGCTGGTGAGGTTACAAATAACCTTAATTACTTCTTCTGCCTAATTCTGTTTATTTTCTCTGTATCTTCACTTCCTCCACTATTCCCTGATCAAGGCTCTTGAAAATTTTAGCTGGTTCTCCCACTGTGCCACCATTAACCCTTTCCTTACCTTTTAATTTACAAATATTGCATCTGTGCCAACCTATATGCGTTTTGAGATATTGTACATGGAATTGCCTCTGTGCCATCCAGCTGTAAATTCTGGTGGCATTTATACATGAAATTTCCTTTGTTGCATATGAGTTCTGGCGATATTATATATGAAATTGCCTTGGTGCCATCCTGTGGTGAGTTCTCGGTGTATTATACATAGAATTGCCACTACGTTTATTAATATATTAACTGAAGGTGTATTTGTAAAATGGGGAGTGGTTAGTGGTCCGCAAAGTGGGCGTGGTCTATTGCCGCTGAACACGCAGCCCTCTGATTTCTCTTCTCTGAAAATCTGGTCACCTTAGTATATACATAACTGGTAACTTAAAATGGTCCAGTACAAATATATATATACAGCAAGAGGAGCTAAGAGTTACCTGCTTTTAGTGAAAGTGCTTGGCGTGAACGCTGTATATGCGTCATTGCTTAGTACTTGGCGTGCTGTACAGTTTGCTGCGGTAATGACCAGGCCCGGACTGGCAATCTGTGGATTTTGGCAAATGCCAGAGGGGGTGCTATAAAGTGCCATAGAAAGTCAGTATTAAGTGGGCTGGTGGGGTCTGTTTGGGCCTCTGTGTAGGCTGATTGGGCCTCTTTGTACCTGAAATGCCAGGGCCTATTTTGACTCTCAGTCCAGCCCTGGTAATGACACAAAGTGAGAGCTAACTCAGTAGCTGGCCTGGTGATAACTTGAATTAAATCAATTGGATACTTTGTTTTTTATGCCTAGCTCTTCACCTCCACAGCCCCATTGAGAGGTATAGTTTAACACCAACTTGGGGCTGCAGGATGAACCCTGGAAATGGCTGAAGTTCAGAGTTTGGTTAGGATTTAGTGCACACTGAGAGTAATGGGTAAAGACACATCATCCCCCCACCACTTAAATCAGTTGGCTTCTGTAGCACACTGTTCAACAAAACGTTTTTTCTTGTCTCTTCTCATTTACCCAATACATATTCTCTTATATCACTTTACAGGTCCCTTGTAAAGTTTACTAGTAACCTTGCATTTCGGCCCCCTCCCCCCCCCCCATATTTCTGTGCGCTGACTTTATGTTTCCCTAACGTGATATGCATGCGCTACTAGTTTTTTACTGTTTCCAGGCTGGTGGGGAAAGGGGCAGAAGGGAATTAAAGGAACAGTAACACCAAAAAATGAAAGTCTTTTAAAGTAATGAAAATATCATGTAGTTTTGCCCTACACTGGTAAGACTGATCTGTTTGCTTCAGAAACACTACTATAGTTCATATAAACAAGCTGCTGTGTAGCAATGGTGGAAATTTAAAAAAGGCTATATCGCACTGGATAAATAATGGATAACAGATAACATAATGTTCTACAGAGCATATCTGCTATCCGCTGTGTAACATGAGCCTTTTTTCCTATGAATAGCTGCCCCCATTGCTACACAGCAGCTTATTTATATAAACATTATTAATGTTTCTGAAGCAAACACACCAGTTTTACTAGTGCAGGGCAACACTGCATTATATTTGTATTACTTTAAAACAATTACATTTTTTGATGGTCCTGTAAAGCAAAGGAGTAAAGAAAAAATAGTACCTGCTAGAGTCAGGTCAGATGCCAGCGGGTACCTGTGGAATGCCCGCAAAGTAGTCAGGTTTCAGGCACAATGTGTGGACGCACAATAAAGCACTGATTAGCAGGTATTCTGCTGTTTGCCTCTGATTTCCATACCCATGATTGAAGTATTCTTGTGGTGACTTGACGGAACACCAGAGGGAATCAAGGCTTGCAAATAATGCTTGGCGTTCTGTGTGTTACCCTGTGAGTGAGGTTTCAGGCAAAAAGTCCCCAATTCCTTGGCTGTTCGAGCAGTTCATGTGTAACCCGGCTGGGTACTCAACAAAGGTGTGGGCTTGCACCCTCCCTTGTGGGTCTTCCAGTTTTTTTGGTTTTTTTTGCGAAGATTCAGCACCGCAGTGATGTCACTTCTGGTCAACTGTGATGCCACATCCAGTTTCGCGTGTCCCTGGGTCGGAAGGTTAGTTGGTCCTATAGAGGGTTGGGTAGTGGGAACATGCGGGTCAAATTGTGGGTTCTGGTTGCAGGTTGTGGGTCGCAGGTATGGGTCGGGTACCATTTTAATAAAATGGACCCACGCAGGATTCTTGTAACTTGGTGCTGGCCCTGACACACATAACCAACATAAGCTTTTCTTCTCTTGATTCTTTATTATCAGCCAAGTTTAGGAAGGCTTAGCCTTCCCTAGCCTTAATGAAAGAGCAGAATTATTCTTCTTTGTTTACATAGGTCTGCAATATGTCACTGGGTTGTTCTATGACTCTCTGCTAGGGCTGACATAATTTCTGGAAAAAATACAGTACCAAACTTTAATATGTTTCCCTACTAATAACATTGCAGTCAAGCACTAAATTTACCATCCAGGCCAGTAAAATACCAGCCAGGTGGCACTGGCAAGCACACTTATTTTTCTAGAGTGTGAGAACTTAATTTCCTTCTTGGTGTGTCACACAAATGCACCCACTGCATGTCATATTTGTGATTAGCACACTAACCTTGTAAGTGAGGCTCATTAACAACTTTATTACACTGGTGTGGTAACCCATTGCCACCATCTAAAGATTTGATTTGTCTCAGGAAACTATAGCAAAAAAATGGTATTGCATCTAATGTGCTTTGGCATAAAGCAATTTCCAGAAAAAACCTGACATGGACAATGAGGGTCATACTGGTTTTCGTGGGTATTTCTCTTGTACTATTCTTTGTCATCATTTATTTTTTTATATTGGGTCAACAAGTTATGAAGCCCTTTACATTTAGAAGGATCGGGGTTGGATAATAATTTAGGTAACAAGGGTTTTCCAAAAGAACATTTTTTCCCTATATTTTTATCAGTCTGCCCTATTAATAAAATTTGCATCAAGCAATTCCCAGAAAAATCTGACATGGTCAATGGTGGGTCATTTTAGTTTTCGTAGGTCTTTCTCTTGGACTATTCATCATCATCATCATCATCAGCATTTATTCATATTGTGTCAGCAAGTTAAGCAGCATTTAGAAGGATCAGGGGGTCTTACAATAATTTAGTTAACAAGGGTTTCCTTGAAAAAATTATATTTAGTTTTCTTCCATATTAATAAAATTGGCATACATTTTTACTGGCCAGGCCCAGGTAAAATACCTTCCAGGTGGCAACCCTATTCCCTAGAAGTTACAGTCTGTTAGAAAAACACCTTTTATACTAGGACCCTAGGAGCTCTGTTGCAGTTTGTTTACACTTTGGGCCATTATTAACATGAAATGCAGCACTTACATAATCACAAATATATACAGTAAAGTGAAATGCAAACAGCAGATAAAGAGTAGACATGCCTGTATTCAACTTTTATAGCTATGTATTTTTGTGCTTGTGGAATCATTCATTGCTGCTGATTCCTTTAAAGGACTAGTTCATCTTTAAAATAACTTTCACTGATGACAATGATACTGGAAAACCGTTTGAATTTGGTATTTGTTTTAAATTTTTTGTGGTTTATGAATTTATTTCAACTCTCCAGATTTCAGCAGCTATTTGGTTCTTATGGTCCAAGGCACCCTCAGAAACAGGCTGTTGATTGAATCCAATACTGTGATGAATAGGACAGGGCTTAATAAAAATTATAAATAATAAAATTTAAGAACATAATTGTAAACTCTCAAATTTACAGCAATTGAATGCTGTAAAGATACAGACGACAATCATATTCAAAAGCTAAAATATTGACCAATGCAACAATTGTATGATTAAGTGCCCTCTAAGGTAAGGCTTGTTTTTGAGATTTTTTTCTTACTTTAACTAAAACATAATTTTGGTTGTGAAGGTTTGGTTTTGTGCCAGCCTGTTGTTTCCAAAGAAAAGTGTAAAAAAAAACAAATGAATCCACTATGGAATGCTCTAACCACAATTTGCCCTTTGATGCTCTACGGTCCTAGTGATGCTGCAAAGAGGCAGAAGAAGGCAATGACAAAAAAGTAAAAAATTAAAAATGAAATGACCAATAAAAAGTGGCTTTGGCTGGACCACTTATTCCTTATAACAGAACGTCTCTAAAGTAGAGGTGTTTTACTAAGTGACTATCCCTAAATATGTATGTCTGATTTCCTTATGGACGCCTGCGAGTATACCAGTTTTGTTGCTTACAGCATGAATACTGTCTGTGCTCTGTGACAGTAGCTGAGAATAAAGTTCTCCCAAAATCATACCTCCCAACATTGTGGAAGTAAAAATAAGGACAAAAAATTTTTTTCTGCACGTAGCGCAGCAATTATTTTGACCACGCCCCTTTCTGTGGCCACACCCCCTAATTACCATGTTTGTTTTACAAAATTTGGCAGGTTATGAAAGTTTGAAAATATTTCTCCTTATCTAAACTGTGTTTTTGTGTCTCAAAATTGTTACAAAGTATCTTATTTGCACCTGTTAGCTGTTCTGGGCTCTCTGCTAAAAGCCAATTAAGTGAGAAACTTTGTTTCTTTTTCTGGCTGTTCAGTGCATAGAAAAGAGGGACTTTCCAGTACAAATGAGGGACTGCGGGTTGAGCTGTCAAAAGAGGGACTGTCCCTCCGATAAAGGGACAGTTGGGAGGTATGCCAAAATGCCAGTACAAATGTGGTCCATAATTGGTTGTGTTAACTGAGGCTGGAAAAGCCAGTACCGTATATACTGGAGTATAAGCCAAGTTTTTCAGCCCCCAAAATATGCTGAAAAACTCTACCTTGGCTTATACTCGGGCCAAGCGCAAAAACGGTCGCCGGCGTCTAAGAATAGTCGCCGGCTTCCAAGAATATTCGCCGGCGTCCAAGAATGGTCGCCGGCATCCAAAAACGAGACGCCGGCACCTCCAATGGGAGCAGAAGACCTCAATTTTTTTGATTGAAACTTACCAGAAGCTGCTGCATTTCTCACACTAGGCTTATACTCGAGTCAATAAGCTTTCCCAGTTGGAGGTAAAATTAGGTACCTCGGCTTATACTTGGGACGGCTTATACTCGAGTATATACGGTTCATGCTTTGGTACTGAAGGTATAGAAAGGGGAGGTTAAGTTAATTTTGAAGATAAATGGTTAAATGGACCTGCCAAATAATCAAACATTGTTGACAGTTCTCAAAAAGAAACTTTACTTATGCCTGCTTTTAGCCCATTCTCTGCAGAGGCCATACTATTTAAATTGCGTTTTGATTTCTAGAAGAAGATATTTACATTCAGTCCTTGTGTTGACAGAATATCTTTTCAGATAAGCAGGAGACAGATTGCTGGAACAGAAAGGATTGCTGAGTCAGTTTGCTGACATAATTTAACTACAAGGTCATTAAACATTCAGTTAACACTATCCCTTGCGGCAGGGCAAGAAAAAAAGATTGTGTGCTTGTTCCTTGATGACTCAGCTTTACTTTTTTCACTTGGCAGTCATTGTTGTGCAGAAACAATTACATTTCATATTATTAAAAGTAATTTCACTAGGATATAAAAGCTAATTTATCTGCTGCTGGGAAAGAAACTTAACACAAGTGTATGGGTTAGGAATGTTTACAAATCTAATATGGCAGCATGTCTTTATTAGAATGTTTTTAAACAATGGCAGTCAACTTGCATATTGATTTATTAGCAAATAATAGATGCACTCAGAAATTACTTCTGCCAACTTTTTAAAGATGGCTATATTTACTTCAAAGGTAAGCAGTAAACATGCAATCACTTCTGGCTCTTTGTATAGTCTTCGAGTCTCTTCACCCACATGAAGCCTGCCGTAGCATGTGCAGTTGGGGAAGTCAGCTGCTATGCGCAAATCTGCGTTGAGACCTGAAAACTATATGAAGAGCCAGAAGATGGTGGCTGGGAGCTCTGCTGCGCTTCTCTGCATTTAAGGGTGAGAATTTTTTCAAATTCAACTGCAGATTCGTTAAATATTTTGTTGCAAAAAATGGCAATCGCTATCTTAGGGGCACATTCACCAAGCTCGGGTGAATGAATAGAGGGAAAAAAACTTGAATTTCGAATAGTTTTTTGTGTAGAATGATTCGAATAGATCGAGCGCAAAAACGCTGCAACTATTCGCCCATTCGATAGTCGAAGTACTGTCTCTTTTAAAAATACTTCGACTGCCTACTTCGCCACCTAAAACCTACCGAATTGCTTTAAAAGCCAATGGGAAAGTCCCATAGGCTTGTTTTCTAAGTTTTTGATCGAATAAAAAGGCATTAGAACGATCATTCGATCAAATGAAATTCCTTCGATCGACTATTCGACGGGCAAATATTCACCCATTCGACTATTCGCCAGCGCGTAAATTCGCCCGAATTGCCTATTCGATTCTATTTCCCAGACGAATTTCGAGGGATTTAACCCCTCAAAATTCGACCCTTAATACATCTGCCCCTTACTGTTGTGTGAGGGGCAAAGGGGTATATTTATCAAAGAGTGAGATCACCACAGTCCACTAAAGTGAAATTCCACCACTCTCCCATATAAATTAATGGAGAGATTTCACTCTAGTGGACTGCAGTGATCTCTAACTTCACGCATTGATAAATATACCCTGAAGTGTTCACAAAAGTAAAATCGTTCACTTTGTGAACATTTATTTGCATTGCGAATGAATTGCGAATGATTTTTGCGCTAGTGACCAATATTGCATTCCCCCCATAGTGCCTTATAATACACAAAAGCCATGAATATCTTGTAAATGATATCCTTAGAAAAGGTGAGTACTGATGTCATCAGTTAGAAACGGTGAGTAGTGATGTCATTTCTGTCACATGACTCACAAAAAGTTGTTTATTATAATAAATAAAGTACCCCTTCAGCCTCGTGCTTTTATATGGACATGGTATTCCTCGGTGACTTTTAATATCCTTATATTTTACAATAGGGGCACTTTATTCACTATATACTATGTAACCCCTTTGGGGTAAGGAAAAAGCTAAATTGGGGGGAATGTAACTAAAAATCGCAATCGTAATTTAAAATGGTGTTTTTGCAAATATTTAGCGCTGCTTGCAATGTAAAATCATTTGCTGGCGAATATTCAATTATGCAGTATCGCTAAGCAAAGTATAGCGTTAACACCTGCGCTGGAGTTCTGTTAAATATTTTGTCACAAAAAAAACGTTTTGTGATTGTGAAATTTTATTACATATAGGGGCCCATTTACTAAGGGTCGGAGTGAATTGAAGTGAATTTTCAAAAACTTTGAATTTCGAAGTAATTTTTGGGTACTTCGACCATCGAATATGCCAAAATTCGAATTGAAAAAACTTTGAACATTTGACCATTCGAAAATAGAAGTACTGTCTCTTTAAAAAACGTTGACTTTGAAACTTCGCCACCTTAAACCTGCCGAATTGCTATGTTGGCCTATGGGGACCTCCTAGATATGTATAGCTAGTATATAGAAGTCGAAGTTTTTTTTTTTTTGAAAATTGTTCGATTGATCGATTAAATCGTACAATCGAACGATTTGAATTCGACCGATCGAACGATTTGAATTCGATCGAAAATGGCTAAATTCACTTAAAAAAAACTTCGCCTATCGAATTTCTACAATTCGATGGTCGAATTTCGACGTTTTACCACTTCGAAACTCAACCTTTAGTAAATGTGTCCCATACTGTGCATGTTCGCAAAAGCCATATGTTTACAAAAAGTGAGAGGAAGGTCTGTAACTAGCATGGTCGCTAATGTTCGCAAAGCTGTTTGTGAATATTTTTTGCACTAACATATTACATTTCCCCAACTGAATATTATCCATAGGCACCACTGGCATTATGCCACTTGTGGACAAAATGTCATAAAAATATCAAAAGGCTTTTTTTCAGGACACATTTTATAATTGCCATTTCTCAGGTTAGGTTTGGCGATGTTTTACTTATCAAGCAAATCTAAACACTGCGACTGATCAGTACAAATTATATTAAAGAATAGCTAATGGTTACACAAGTATTTGCATTGTAAAAATATACATCTTTTTTTTCATGGAAATGGAAAATAAAATATCTGCATGTGTGAAATCATTTTTCCATTTTAAATGAATTCTCAATGCAAAAGTAGGAAGGCGCGTCTGTCATTCCTTTGTTTTCACTGTGGCAAATGTTCCTCCATTGTAAAGAAAGAAAATGACTCCTTACAAAGATATCCTTCAACTTAGTTGGACAAATTGTGCATCTAATTGATGAGTGCTAACAAAAGCCTACCAGTGCTATCTTACCAGATTGATAAACCAATCATTTACGTATTGAGCAACTGCCATTTGCATTTACACTCAGAGCTGTTTTTAATGTATTCTTTATATAACAGTCTCTTGAATGTGTCTTGTGTGATTCCCATTATGCTTCTGTGATTAAACAAATATTCCAAGGTGAAAGTCAATCAGTTGAACAGGAAAGGAATAATGGCGGTGACTTTTGATTGCTTAGGAGACGTGAAGAAGTATAAATAAATATGTTTATGTATATTTTAAATGATGTCGACCTTCAGCTCTCAGTATAACTGAAATGTTGTATCAAGGCCAAAAAATAAATTGGGAAATATGTTCCAAGTTGAATAACCCCTTAGCTCACACTGTATGAGCTCCAATACAGACAGAAAAGCAATGATTTGTGCATTTAAAAATGATAAAATCCAGTTATTATAGAAACAGTCATTTTACCTTACTATCCACTATTCCTCCATTTGCAATATTTATATTTGCATAGGATCTTCCAAATTGATTCAAATATTTCTTTATATGGAAGGGTGATAGAGGGAAAACCTTAACAGTGTCTGCTCCAAGACAAACTATAGGAGTTCCATTTTGAATATACAGTCAGTGAAATAATAAATTATAAATTAATACTTTTTTTGTCACTGTTCTTGCTTAACTGGATTTCATAGCTTATGTTATTCCTTCCAAAAAGCAGCTGACACTAGTGATGGGTGAATTAATTCGCCAGGCACGAATTTGCGGCAAATTTCCACTTTCCAGTGCTGCAAATAAATTTGCAAAACTGTGGCGAAAATTTGCCAGCGCAAAAAAATTGGACATATGTCGGAAAAGTTGATTGCGTCAAAAATTCCGCTCATCAACATTATTCGGACGGTCAATTTTTCACCGTTTTGAGAATTTCGCGAATTTGGCGAAGCAAAGCAGGACAAATTTGCACTGGCTGACACTATCAACAAGAATTGTTAAAGCATTACCCTGACGAGTTTGACTTTTCTTCTGGTGGCATCTTATTAGAATAGATCTAAAGCTTAAAACTATTGCTGCATATTTTAAACTGATCTATACCACCCAAAAGGTTAAGCAATATTAACAGTAATGATGCATGCCTTTAAAGTTTTCAAGAGGTGCTTGTTATGCTGTCTTTTGTATGCCAGTGGCACTGCACATGCTCAGTGGGCTTTGAACTGCTGTTGACAAGCTAAGCATAGGGGTAGTTGGACGTTATCAAAACATTAGCGACAGTGAGGTTAAACATGTCATAGGAACAGGGCACATTATTAATTAATACAGATGCTTCCTTGTAATGTTAATCTGAATTCTCTTTTAAAAAAGAATTAAAACCTAAAAATGAATATCGCTAAAAATACAATATTTTAGAAACAGAACTTATTTCACTAGCCTAAACGGTCAGTGTCGCTATGGTAGTAATGATTCAGGCTTGCAAAGTTGTCACATTATGTTCTCATCTTGGATATTTTTAGGAATGTCTGCAACACTGCTCAGTGGGTTGAGCTGTTGAGAAGCTAAGATTAGGGATTGTCGCAAATTATCAAGCAGAAAATTAGGTTGGTCTGTTGAATAAGATGATGCTACAGGGCTGATTATTATATTCTGATGCTAATTGTGCTGGCTTTTGAGCTGCTGTGTACTAATAATAGGAAATATTTACTAATAGGCCTAATATTGTGACATTTATATTATATATATTCAGTATATTGTGTTTCGGTCCCTATGCTTAGTAAGTGACAGCAGCACAGAGCATATGCAGTGAATCAGCAGAAAAGAAGATGGGGAGCTACAGGGGCATCTTTGGTAACACAGATCTTCCCTGCTAAAGGGCTGGGGTTCCCTTGGGCTGGTTTAGAAGACCAAAACATTTCTCCCCTACTGTTTTAGTTAAACTTTAGTTCTCCTTTAATCAGCATTGTATTGTGAATTTTACATTGTACGAATACTGTATAATGTCTATTGTTTCCTCAGGTCCCTGTTAGTAGCCCAGAGCATGTTTTGTGAATCAGCAGAAATAAAGTTTCGGTGCTACTGGGCCATATTTAGAGGTACTGTACATATTTTCTCTAAGTGACCATGGGCTGATATTGAAGTCCAATAGACTCAGATTTATGTGTGACACCTGGATACTGCGCCATGTATTTCATTCTAATGATTCGGTTGATGGCAGTGGATTGTATTGGAGAAACTGCAACATATAACACTGGACTTATTATGAAAACACTTTCAAGTTAAAAATATACATATTTCATATTGTTATTATAATGCAATAACATTATTTTGCTTTCAAACTTACTATATTATTAGTATCTTAATAATAATAAGATAGTAATAGTAAGATAGTAATCTTACTAGTACTCTCTTACTATTAATTAGTTGTGTTAGCTTAACTAAAGACAATGAGCCCTGTATAAATAACCCCTTTCCTTCACCCTTGGTTGTGACTGTTTAGGCCTCCAGAAAAACTGAATTCTAATATGTAGGGGGATTATCTGCACTGGTAATCTAGTTATCTACCTTGCAAAAACCAAACATAGAGTATATTTAAATTTTTCAAAGCTACTTTGGTAGCATTCCTGACATTATTTTGGAGCACACTCCTGGAAGACATGTTGGATTACTGTATCATAATGAGGCTGTAAAGCTTGCAAATGCAAATCCTACTAGTAGATGGTAGTAACATCTTACATTTTCTGCGGGAATTGATAAAAAAACAATTTTAAAGACCATTAAAGGCTGTTTGACTACATTCTATCATTTCAATCATTCATTGATGCATGGCATAGTGAATAATTGGAGTTACTTCTCATTAAATATAGTATGACTTTGTGAAGAATCTTGTACGTATCATTTATTCTTCTATTTCATCTGAACAAGTGGAGCAATTACATCAATGGCTTCTGTTTCATTACAGAACTTGAGTTATTTGTAGTCGACATCAAATCATAAACACCTAAGTGTGTACCGATTAGTTTCATGCATCTACTATTTTTTTAATCCTTGTTAGGGATGAACGAATTTATTCGCCAGCCATGGATTTGCAGAGAAATTCCACATTTCGCCATGTGCAAATTTTTTCAGCAAAACTGCAGCAAAAATTCACAGAGGAAAAATTCTGCAAGAAAAAATGCCCATCGATTTTAATTCATTATGACAAAAGTCAGGCCATAAGAAAAAATGCCCATTGACTTTAATGCATTAGGACAAGAAAGTCATCATAAGAAAAAACGCCCATTTGGATCAAAAAAAATTGTTGTGCTAGTAAAAAATTGTTGCGTGTAAAAACACCCATTGACTTCAATGAGTTTTGCAAATTTTTTGCCGTTTCGCAAATTTTTTGCCGTTTCGCAAATTTTTCCTCAGTTTTGCTAATTTTTCAGAGGAGCGAAATGGGACAGATTCACTTATAACTAATCCTTATCCTTCTGGAATTGTGTCCACCTGGTATAATTCCCAAGCCATGGATCACATATGAACTATTCATTCATGTTGGTCTCTATTCCAAAATCTGAAGTGTGTCTGTATCGACAATTCTTAGGTAGGGATGTAGCGAACTGTTCTGCTGCGAACTAGTTCGCGCGAACTTCGACCGTTCGCGTCCGCTGAATGTTCGCGAACGTTTGGGAACGTTCGCATTTTGAGTTCGCGTTCGATTCGAATACAAGTCGTTCGACCATTCGAATTCCTTCGACCGCTAAAAATCGAACGATTTCCATTCGTTCGAACGATTGTAAGCATTCGATCGAATGAAAAGCATTCGATCGAATGGCTTCGATCGTTCGATTTGAATGAAAATCCTTCGATCGAATGATTAAAATCCTTCGATCGTTCGAATCGAACGATTTTAGCGGGTGTTCGAAGTTCGCGAACTGTTCGCGAACTGTCCGCGAACTGTTCGCGAACTGTCCGCGAACGTTCGCATTTTTTGCCGGTGTTCGCGAACGGCATTCGCGAACACCAAATCGCCAGTTCGCTACATCCCTATTCTTAGGCTAAAAAGACAAAGATAATAGATATTATCAGGCTCCTTCTAATGGCCCACACTCTCCAAGGATTTTTATATATGGTAAACATATATTCATCTCTGCATGATTTGTGCCAGGAACAAATCATATAGAATGTTCTTCAACTTCTTTTCATTCCAAAATTCATATATCGGCTGACTGCTACTGATAATCCTTCTTGTTCTCATTTGTTGTTCACTGCACAAGTCATTATTATTAAGTACTAAGCATGTAACTTTTTGTAAAAAATGTATAAATTAATTAATTTGCATAAGATGCTAGACAGGGAGAGCAGTAGATCTATTTGGATTTTTCCAAAGTGTTTGATACGGTGCCCCACAACAACTTACTAAACTAAGGGCTGTGGGGCTCAATTAAGTCGTTTGCACATGGATAGAAAACTGGTACAGTACATTCTCGAATTTGGAGTAAGGTTCTTACTGGGATCCCTCAGGGCTCTGTATTGGGTCGACTTTTATTTAACTTGTTCATTAATGACTCAGGGGATGGTATTGTAAGTAATGTACAATATCAGTGTTTGCAGATGACACAAAACTATGCAGCCCAATTAATTCCATCCAGGATGAGGTATCCTTGCAGCACAATCTTAACAAACTGGCAATCTCGGACGCTAAGTGGCAGAAGAGATTGATCAATGTAAAGTCATGCACCTGAGATGCAAAAGCATGCAAGCCACTTATACTCTTAATGGGATTCCACTAGGCAAATCCGTAAAGGAAAAGGACCTTGGAGTCCTTGTAGATAATAAACTTGGCTGTAGCAAGCAATGTCAGTCAGCAGCTTCAAGGGTAAAAAAGGTCTTGAGCTGTATAAAAAGGGGCATAGATTCGCGGGAATAGGAGGTCATTTATCCACTGTACAGAGTTCTGATAAGGCCCCATCTAGGATATGACATTCAGTTTTGGTCTCCAGTGCTCAAACATGGCATTACTGAATTAGAGAGGGTGCAGAGAAGGGCAACTAAGCTGGTAAAAGGTATGGAAAATCTTAGCTATGAGGAAAGACTGGGCAAGTTGGGGTTGTTCACGCTGGAGAAGAGGCGCTTAAAGGGGAAGGAAACCTAGGTGGCGCAAAAACTCTCCCCCCCTCCCGTGTGTTGCCCACCCTCCCTCCTCCCCCCTGGCATACCCCTCCCGCTGGGCAAATGCCCCTAACTTGTTACTTACCCTGTTACTTACCCTTCTGCGCAGGTCCAGTCCAGGGAGTTCACAGATGACATCTTCTTCCACGCGATCTTCTTCCTGCTGTGAACGGCGTTTTGGCGCATGCGCAGTAGGAGCATTTCACTGGTACGGATCTACTGTGCATGCGCCAAAAGTCACGCGCATGCGCAGTAGATCGTACCGGCGCATCCTACTGCGCATGCGCCGTTCAAAGCAGGAATAATCGCGTGGAAGAAGATGTCGTCTGTGAACTCCCTGGACTGGACCTGCGCAGAAGGTTAAGTAACAAGTTAGGGGCATTTGCCCAGCGGGACGGGTAGGCCAGGGGGGAGGGTGGGCAACAAACGGGAGGGGGGGTGGTGGATTTGCGCCGACAAGGTTTCCTTCCCCTTTAAGGGGTGATATGATAACTATGTATAAATATATAAGGGGATCATATAACAATCTCTCTAATGCTTTATTTACCAGTAGGTATTTTCAGCTGACACAAGGTCACCCATTCCAATTAGAAGCAGCTTCCGTCTTATATTCAGAAGGGTTTTTTTTTCTCCCTAAATCAGTCTTACTGGCTGATGCATTAGATAGCTTTAAGAAGGGGTTAGAAGGCTTTTTAGCAAGTGAGGGAATACAGGGTTATGGAAGATAACTCATGCTACAAGTTGATCCAGGGACTAGTCTAATTGTCATTTTTGGATTTAGGAAGGAATTTTTCCCCTTCTGAGGAAAATTGGAGAGCAAATTGGATCCTCTGGATCAACTAGCAGTTAAGCAGGTTATATATAGACTTAATATTTCAACCTATCTTACTATGTTACTATATAACTTATACTGAAACAGATGAAAGTTAGTGAAGGACTGTCAATCCCAGGGATGAGTTTGGCCTAGTGTAGCACAACTGTGAGTGTGCTATAGAATTGTACTAATGGATATATTCTGGCAAACCACACTGGTGACACCCCAGAGATACAGTAACCAGGCAAGCAAGAATGGCAATGCAAACAGGCACAACCCTATTTTATTTAACAGCTGAAGCTGTAAGAAAAGAGATTAGTTACCTAGAATAGTAGTAAATAACAATAATATAACAACAATAACAGCTGTAAGAATAGCCCAGTTTAACCCTGGTGTGCACACCTAAATCCCTCCCGACAAGTTGCCAGCTGGATATAGTGTGTGTACCAGTGGGGGCCCCTTGTGATGAATGCAATGCTGTCAGCCTTACTTATAATCCTTGCAGGTTGATGAGGTGACTGTGTAATCCCTGAAATCACATTCAGTAACTTTGCTGGTTCACTGCAACACTCTCAGCTGATGATTGTAATAAAAAAAGGGAGGCACATCTGAACAATGTGAAAACATCCAGCAACTTAGGGGCTCCTCTGTCCGTAGAAACCACACAGTCTCACAGATGGAAGATGGTACAGCTTAGTGAGGGTAGTATGAGAAATATTAATAAGGTTTACCATGAACATTGATTATTTTACGGTATCATATGATGGGTTATTGCGTTGTTCTTTATAATACTTTTTCTTTGTAGCCCATTGAAGTGCATTCAGAAAGCATTAAGTACTACGTAAGATATTTAACCTTTGTTGCTTAAGTGGTCATATATGCAATCTAACAAAAGTTCTTGTGCCGGCAATGGGTTAAGTTGCTGAAGATAACGTTGACATTCTAGGATACTCAGATGCTTATCTTAAAATTCTGCACACATACAGCTCTGTAGTAAGAGAGATAGGAAGCCATAAAAAGTAATATATTATAACACCATGAAAAGGCAGAATAATTGGCACATAGTCATAAAGCCTAATGTAATTGACATAGAAGTCATTATCACCCCTTGCTAATACTTCAGCAATGGTAAGATGCTATTTCAAACTATAGGACATGACAAACAGAAATTTAAATTTAGCCCCAAGCAAAGTGCATTAGTGTGACTAGATTTAGACTATACTGGATTTAGTGAACACAGTGGAATATGGATTTATTGTGTATAGCTTTCATATAAACATCACATTTAAAATGGGCAGTTCTATTATCTAGAAATGTTTAAACCATAAGCACGAAATATTAAAAATTGAATATGCTAGCATAAATTTAATGTAATGCTCTGGGATGACTCTTAAGATAAATGTCAGTATTAAAACTTACTATGAATAAATTAGCATACCTTTTGGTCATATTTGGTGTTGTTCAGGACCTTTATTTGTCCCAATTTATAACTCAAAGAAAAAGAGAAACATCTTTTTATATACATTTAATTCAATAATTTTAGCAAGACAAATCAGTAAAAGAAGTTTTTGGTTATTTCCAATATACAGATACACCTACAATAAGCTTAAATCACACTGCACATAAACAAGCTAGCTATGTTCTTACTCCTTCAGTGAAGACATGATCTTATGAAGATTTAAAGACTAAGAAATCAATATGGATAAGACCTAGAATTAGTGTTGCAGGTTGGTCACCATAACCGACACACTCAGTCTGCTTACAATTTATGGGTAGGGATGATTCAAATTTTAATAAACAGAGCTAATTTTGCACACCTACATAGGCATACTTGGCCTTAGAAAACATCATTTGAACAGTGTGTGTAAAGTAGTAAACTGACATTCGAAGACTGAATTGTAGGCTGTAGACTCTTTGCTTAATGGAGAATTCAACCCCCTACACTAATAAAAACCCCTACCCCCCTACACTAATAGTTTCCCCCGCACAGGTGATAACACCTGTAAATGCCCCTAATCCTTTAATTACCTCTCTTGCAGAGTCAGCACAGCAGAGCTCACGGGTGCCATATTCGTTGGTTTGGTCTTCTTCAGAAAGTGAGTGCCATATTGGTGTATGCGCAATTGGAGCAGTCTTCCTGGTTCGTACTGCGCATGCACCGAAAGTGAAGGAAATTGGCGAGGGGGAGGAACAAGACCTGAAGAATACCGAATCGCCGGAAGATGGTGCCAGTGAGCTCTACTGCGCTGACTTTGCAATGAGAGATAATTAAAGGATTAGGGGCACTTCCAGGAGTTATCACCTGTGCGGGGGGGGCAGGGAGGTGGGACTAGGGGTAGGGGTTTTTATTAGTGGGGGGGTTGAATTCTACTTTAAGGAAAATGCATCTGAACTACTAGCTTGGTAGGGTTTAGAGGTCTGTCATAGGGTCGCGGTCATGCAGTGTTACATTTTAATACATAAAATAGAAAAAAATATATATTTATGGAAACTTTAGCAAGCCAGGTTCCTACCTAAATGATAACAGCAATGGCAGAATTTCTACGAAGGTGGAAATGAAATGTTACGTGCACTTCTTTTCTACAAATGTATATTTTCCATTTAACATAAGCTGAAAGCTCCACCTTTTAATATTAAGACACACAGGTTGAGATGAGCACTGATTTTTTCCACTTGATGGCATACCCCTCTATACCAATTTTCTTCATAGGAAAATATGGGTAATGGGCTGTTCAAATATTGAAGAGATTATTTCTGAGACAAGGTCTGCCTGTCAGAGCCACATGTGTTTCAGACTTTGGGGCATAAATTCCACTAGCGACTGCTTTGACAACTTCGCAACACTTCACCAGGTTTATGTACCATATGTTAGGAAATGTAGGGGGAACCAGGTTACCTAAAAAAAAAACTTTACGGTCTTTTGCAGGCTGTCACTCAGAAAAAAAGAAAAGTCGCCAGCATTTTTGGGACTTAGAAAATTTTTCAACCAAAAATTGAGGAAGTCCTATCAACTTCCACTCCATTGCACTTTGCCTGGTCTGAGGTGGCGAAGGCTACTCTGGCGCAAGAGGTAACGTTCAGTAAAATCCGCATCTTACTGAATTTGCGGAGTAACGTCCCCTCGCCAGAGTGCAAATTCGCCAGTTAGAGTGCGAAGCAATGCTAGCGTCTATCTTCTTTGCTAGCGAAGTGACGCCTGCACCCGTTAGGGAATCGGCGAATTTCTGAAATGACGTCACGCTGGCGAATTTTTGCTAGCTGTAGTCACTTCGCCCTTTAGGGAATCTACCCCATAGTGTTTTCCATACATTACTATGGGAAGGAGTTATAGGCTGAGAGCAGTTTGAACACCAATGTTTTACACCTGATGGTAACTGTGGTCTTAAAGCTCTATGTCTCATTAGCCTAAGGAACAAAATAAAATTAAACATTACATTTTTAACATTGTAAACATTCTTTTACATGCCTTTACATTTAGTATTTTTAGCAATAATGTCAACTTTTTATGCTAAAAACAAAATGATCCTTATACTCTCTTCGCTTTCTCAAATGTATTCTTGTAAAAGTTCTTGAGAAAGATAACTGTTTGAATTTTGCCTTTATTTTAACTGCCTGTCATGAATATCTGTATATCTAAGCCTCTGCATATCTCATTTGAATGTTAGCATGTTATAAATGAGATATACAGGTATGGGACCTGTTTCCAGAATGCTCGGGACCTGGGGCTTTCAGGATAACAGATCTTTCCATAATTTGGATCTTCATACCTTAACTTTGCTAGTAAATCATGTAAACATTCAATAAATCCAATAGACTGGTTCTGCTTCCAATAAGGATTAATTACCGTATATACTCGAGTATAAGCCGATCCGAGTATAAGCCGAGGTACCTAATTTTACCTACGAAAACTGGTAAAACTTATTGACTCTAGTATAAGCCTAGACACAACTACAGCCCTGTCTCCCAGCAGCGCACCTTCCGCCAAAGAGACTCCCCCAGCGATCGACCGGACTTCTTTGCAAGTTGATGGTGACAGAGAATTGTGCAGAGAGTGCTGTGTGTCATAAAACCATCACTGATCTTTTGTATAACCAACAGATGGCGCTGTGTGATATTGCCATCACTGTTAATCCTTTATTCAACCAACAGATGGCGCTGTGTGATATTGCAGTTTATTCTTTGATATAACCAACAGATGGCGCTGTGTGATATTGCAGTCACTGTTATTCTTTGATACAACCAACAGATGGTGCTGTGTGATATTGCAGTTACTGTTATTCTTTGATATAACCAACAGATGGCGCTGTGTGATATTGCAGTCACTGTTATTCTTTGATATAACCAACAGATGGCGCTGTGTGATATTGCAGTCACTGTTATTCTTTGATACAACCAACAGATGGCGCTGTGTGATATTGCAGTCACTGTTATTCTTTGATACAACCAACAGATGGCGCTGTGTGATATTGCAGTCACTGTTATTCTTTGATACAACCAACAGATGGCGCTGTGTGATATTGCAGTCACTGTTATTCTTTGATACAACCAACAGATGGCACTGTGTGATATTGCGGTCACTGTTATTCTTTGATACAACCAACAGATGGCGCTGTGCGATACTGCAGTCACTGTTATTCTTTGATATAACCAACAGAGGGCGCACTGTTATTCTTTCATAAAACCAACAGAGGGCATTGTGGGATATTGCAGTCTCTCCCCAAGTGAACTGTTGGTATAGGAATGATTAAAAGTGACTGCAATCTCGGCTACTGCCCTCTGACCCGAGTATAAGCCGAGGTAGACTTTTTCAGCACATTTTGGATGCTGAAAAACTCGGCTTATACTCGAGTATATACGGTATATCTTAGTTTAGATCAAGTAAAATTACTGTTTATTATTACAGAAAAAAAAGAAATAATTTTTTAAAATTGTGATTATTTGGATAAATATGGGAGATGGCCGTTCCATAATTGGGAGCTTTCTGGATAATGGGTTTATGGATAACGGATCCCATACTTAATAAGCCAGACTTATTATATGCCAGTACAGTACGTTACGGTAGATAGAACTAACAATGATATGCAGATGAGCCAGACCACACTTGTCTATACAGACCAATGGAATATTGTTCAGTTTTATTACGTTAATCAAAGAACACCTAACTCTTTGGTAAGCAGTTTTGTTGAATCAGTTCTGTCAATGAGAATAATTCATAAGCAATAAACAAAAACAATTAGATTTCTGACATCCAAAATCACAGTGAGGCAAATGAAAGACATGTTGGATTCCAAAATTTCTTTTTTACTCTATATTAAACTACAATGAAATTACGTTCATATTAGGATTCAAATAAACAATATTAAAAGTATGCATCTGATTGACTATTTGAAAAATTTTTGGAATCCACATTTTGTTCCTCGGCTGAGGTTTTTTTTTATTGAAGGTTTTTAGGAAGCACAGACTTCTTGAGGATCAAGAAGCAGCTCATATGTGTAACTATCATCTCCCTGTTGGTTGTAGGATGGCACCACAGGTGCTTCAATGATAAGAAGACCCTCTGGAGACAGCGAGGCAAAAACAGTCAGCTCATCCACTTCTGGAGGCAACCTAAAAATAAGACGATGATAAACATTAGAATATTTCCCTTGTACCCCCCAAAATGGCAAATATAGATTATTTTAAAATATCCTTCACAAAAAAATATCTAAAAATGTTTCAATGAGGTGAAATCATTAATCAAATATGTGATGTCCCCTGGTCAAAATGCTTATTCTAGGTAGCCAAATCTAGATTCATAATGTCATTGTTTTCTGTTCTATTGTGTACTATATAGCTGACTAATCACAAATCCTCCATGCGGTGTATCTTTATTTTAGGGCTAAATGCCTGATGAACGCATCAAAGTATACAACATACAGTATATATTGCATTTATATTCATTTTTTAAATTATGTAAGTGCAATTTTGTAAGTGTGGCATGCATATCTATTTTATTGTACAGTATTTTGAACGTCAAACATAAAAATTAAACATAATGCATTTTGAAAATGCAATAGATGATCAGACCATAGAAGGCCCGAAAAGAAATATAAGCTATTTAAAATAAGAATAACAGTAAAACTGAGCCCTCACAGTTTCTTTGTTTTAGCATTTTTAGCTGCAAGTTGGAAATAGGCAGAATAAGTAACTTATTATTAAAAAATTATAAAACTTAAATTAAAGAACACGAACTGAAACTTGTTTAAAAATCCATCAATAATCCACTAATAGTGAACATTCTCTATAAGTAACTGTTTATTAGCCATTTAGCACGTGGAAAGTTTGTGACCAGTTTTATTTATTTATTTTCCTATGTTTGGGTTAAAAAGGTAAACTGTTTAACAGATTGGACCAACCGAGAAGAGAGACATTGGAAGCACAGTTTGATACTTTCATCAGTTGCTGTACCTTTGGGTTAGTACAGCATATCCAATGTATGTTTTCTTACAACTTCTAAACTAAATATTTTTTCCTTGCATTTTAACAATAGCTGAACTACTTTTGCAAAATAATATGACTCTACTGAATTATATTATAGTTATTTACTAAACTCCGAATGCAAAAATCACTAAATTTTTTTGATTTTTTTAAATAAAAACGGACTTTTAAAAAATCATGAATTTTTGGAATTTATTAAATCCCGAGGATGGAAAAGTCGGAATCTGAAGATCCGGCATCTCAGACCTGTCGAGGTTGCATATAAGTCAATGGGAGAAGTCCCAATGATTTTTTGATGTGTGCTGGGTTTTGTGCAATATCCAGAGTTTTTGGGTGAAAATTCCAAAAAAAATCGTGAAAAATCTGAAAAAAATCTGAAAAAAATCATGAAAATCATATTTTTCCCGCAAGCAAATTTTCGGGAAAATGTAATAATAAATAAGCGTAAAAAACCGAGAGGATTTGATCGGAGTTTGTAGCAGAAATTATTGAGATAAATTTGGACTTTGATAAATAACCACCTTAATGTCCACGTCATTTAAGGAAATCTCAACAAATACTATGAATTCCTTCTACAAACTTTTCACATATCTTAATTATGGTTCAAACAAAGCATAAAACTGGAACGTAATTATAATGGCACATGTCAAGGAAAAATTAATCGGTATATATTTACTATTTTATATTTGATTCTTTGTATATATCAGTTGAATACATATATTCTGTATACTCTAAAAAAACAAACTAAATTATACAAGGAAAACAGAGGAAATAACTTATATGATTTATAATAAAAGTAAAGAATATTAGAACATATAAGAATATTGGCTTAAGTACTTAAAAGGCAAAGGAACACTAAAACAATAAAGCCATAGAAACCCCTGGACTTTAACTTGGTATTATAGGCTCAAGTCCACACAATTTTATTTGAACACTTTGAATAAGTATTAGATCCCAGTTCAAGGAATATGGCTGTATAATGAGTAGTTAGAAACTTGTTGACATGAATTGTATGCTACTATGGAGTTGTAAGTCATACGACTTTTATTACCCCTCCCCTCTCATTTTCTGTTTCCCCCTTGTTTATTTCAAAAACTGAAAATAAAGAATATAAACCCTCAGATTAAGGTATAATCATCCCAGTATTCAACATAGCATTAGAGTCCAGTTGTCACATGCTGCTTTCAGAAAACATGTCCCTTGATATGTTTTGCATCAGAAATCATAACATTTTCGAGATTTATTATACTTGGAGTCTGCAAAAAGACAGACTCTGAAAATACTCCATCTTCAATCTGTTGAGGTCCTGTAGAAGTCAATGGCAGAGGTTCTATTTGCAATTTGAAGATATTATTGTCCACACTGGGGTTTGTACAGTAATTCTAACATTTTGGCCTTTTCCGCTAATTTCACGAAAAAATTTGGATTTTCGGGCGGCAAATACTAAAAATTCCGATTTTTTTTCATGTCAATCTGATATAGTCGTGGTTTTCATGGAACAATCCAAAAAAGTTTAGTTTTTTTGTGGTTTTTAAATGATAAATAAGGGATAATCATGGATTCTAGTTTGGTCGGATTATTTTATTAATTAATCAGAAAAATTCTGATTTTAGTTTTGATGAATTTATGATGCTATATTTGTACCAGCAACATCAAGGAAGCTATTGTCATCTGATTCATGGTATATGTCGACTGCCATTTTTTTCACAGTTTAATTGTCTGATGAATCTGTATTATAAACTTTTATGACACCCACTTGATACAGACATAAACTGTCAGGAGCCAAGCAGATATTGATTGTAATACAGTATATAACCATGTATTGACATTTGGTATCAACACAATTATGTTGTAGTAAATATCACTGTAAAAAAAAAAATTATGGTTTCGACAACTGATAAAGAAGACAAAATGTTAGGTTAAATATTATACAAATAATGGCACAAGTAACCTAGCCTTTTTAGAAATACTGTGGTTCTGTTCCTATTTCATTGTGTTTACTGGATTGGTTAGCAGTCGTTTAAAAGTAGATTTTGACTTCATTAAATTATATTACATGTATGGGATCTGTTATCTTGGAGAACCCAGTTGTCCATTTTTCAAAAAATGATTATTATTTTCTCTGTAATAATAAAATATTACCCAATACCCCAACTAAGATATAATTAATACTTAGTGGAGGCAAAACAATCCTGTTGAGTTTAATATTCATGTTTAAATAGTAGACATATTGTATGGTCATCTAGATTATGGAAAGACCCCTTATCTGGAAAGCCCTGGTCTCAAGCATTCTGAATAATAGATCCCATACTGTACCTAGTCATTGTATTATTAGCATTTATAAAGTGCCAACATAATAAGCAACTCTCTTAAACATAGGGTTGTACATATGAAGCATAAATATTACCCTGCTCATTAAAGCTTACAGTCAAAGGATTGCTTGATCAAGTATACCAGAATATTGTCTTGGTTTTGGGCCCTCCTTTTCTGAGTAGCAATATGATTAAGGTTGTTGCACAAGAATACATTAAGCTACTTTTGTACTTTAGTTTTGTCATTCACTTATCCTATTAAATAGCTTGAATTTAGATCTTTCTCTGCTGTGGACTGTTATAATGTTTCTTTGACAAGCAGCCTTTAATTAAGCTACAATTCTAGGCTTTATCTGGGGATTTATTTCTGCCTTCTAAATTCATAACCTGATCATAATTTTAACATTAAATTTTGGTTAAAAAATGTTTTTCTCCTGATTTTATTAGAGACCTTTATATATTGCTTTCTCATATCCTGCTGTTACATTAGTACACCAAATCATTTATCATTTTTAATGATCTCTTTAACAAACAAAAACAAAGAAATGTGAAATATACCATATACGATGCAGTGTGCAATATCTGCATTGACTTTGACTTTTGCCCTAAGGCTGAGTTGATTTCCTCCCACTGTCCACACGCACCCCAAAAAACTGATATAAAATATCTGTAGCAATTTTGCTAACCTTGTTTTCTTGCCCTTTAAAAGGCAATTTCTGTAAAGCTCAATGCACTGTTTTAGTATATGACAAGATACTTATCATACGGGCAAAGTCACCTGCTTGTATGTGTCTTAGTAATTTAATTTGACAAAACTTGACAACATATATACATGTGAAAGGTATCATGAAATTAAAATACAAATTCAAACACAGTCCATCACATCCTTGTCTGAACTTGTTCCAAGCATGAACCAGATTTTCTATATAGATAGTCTTGTTGCAAGGCAATGCGGCAGTCTGCCTAACATGGCAGATAGTATGTGAGCATATCATATAATGGACTTAGTTGTTCCAACATTGTTACAAGCAATAGGTTACCGTAAGAACTTTAAATGGTAAGCAAGCAAGTTTTACATCACTTAAATATAACCTTTTCATGCTGTCCAAAGCAAAATATTATTTTTGAGAATGTAATGTTTGGAGCAATACATTCTTTCAGCGCTTAATATATAAAGATTTTTCTATAGCCAACGCCATTTTGATCTGCATCAGTTCAAGGTCCTTTAAAGGAGGGAAACAATTACTCTAATAAATATGTTGGTAGAAGCTGTTTTCCTGCTGTGCACTTGATCTACGGAGCAGTTCCCTCCCTCTTCATCAAACATATTTCTTCCCACGTGAAATTCCACCTTACTCATAAAGCATTTCAGTCTCCTGGAATAATGACTTCAACTCCCTTTATTGTAATGTCTATTCTGCAAATCTCCAAGTACATGTTTGGAAAGATTCAAAAGAAGCTATGTATACATTGATTCACAAAAGAATCCCTAGGAGGCCAAGGATATTTTAAATAAATAGACATAATTTCTTTAGAGTTCTGCGGTAGACAATTCAAGAGCTAGATAGCAGCTTTAATACAATTTATGCAGAAAAACTAGTTGGGAGTATATAAGAGGTTTAGAAGAAGAACAGGTTTAGGGGGTCATTTAATTGAAACACCCATAGAGTAACGGCATGTTCATGTTATATTGAAGGCCTAGAACAGATGCTGGCATATTATAAACAAGGCTGTATATCTGCAAATGTGTAGAATATATTTTATATTCATTAGTAGTTATATTACAACCTTTAGGGGCAAATTTACTTAAGGTCAAACATCGAGGGTTAATTAACCCTCGATATTCGACTTTCGAAGTTAAATCCTTCAACTTCGAATATCGAAATTGAAGGATTTAGCGTTATTCGTTCGATCCAACAAAGAATCGTTCGATTCGAAGGATTTTAATCGATCGATCGAACAATTTTTGTTCGACCAAAAAAAGCTAGCAAAGCCTATGGGGACCTTCCCCATAGGCTAACATTGACTTTGGTAGCTTTTAGCTGCCGAACTAGGGGGTCGAAGTTTTTTTTAAAGAGCCAGTACTTCGACTATCGAATGGTCAGAACTCTCCTGAGCACTCCAAAGCACCAGCACTAACACTTGTGGCTCACATTTACATACACCTACACTTTACACTTAAAGCAAAGTCTTAAGTTGGGGCACATACTTTCTGATTGTTTCCAAAAGCAGGATACTTTATAAAATGTTCCCCCTTGCTTAAAATGTGCAGCAGTAACCAAATATCAACAATAAGGGGCTGATTCATTAAGGGTCGAATATCGAGGGTTAATTAGCTTTTAGCTGCCGAACTAGGGGGTCAAAGTTTTTTTTAAAGAGACAGTACTTCGACTATCGAATGGTCGAATAGTTGACCGATTTTTAGTTTGAATCGTTCGATTCAAAGTCGAAGTCGTAGTCGAAGATCGAAGTAGCCCATTCGATGGTCAAAGTAGCCAAAAATAACATTTGAAATTCGAAGTTTTTTTCCTCTATTCCTTCACTCGAGCAGAAGTAAATGGGCCCCTTAAAATGTTGTGTGCATGCAATGTAATCAAGAGCTCAAGGTAACCAATGGTATCAAAGTCTGTTCCTCATATTTAATATTCCCCAGAGAGAGAAGGGATAACAGTTAAGGTGGCCATACATGATAAGATCTGCTAATTTGGAGAGGTCGCCAAACAAGGGGATCTTTCCCTGATATGCCCACCAACAGCAGGGTTAATTCAAACATTCAGCCCTAGGACCGAACGATTGGATTACAACAAAGAGAATGGGCACCGGCAGGATGAGGACCATCAACTAGCTGATGCAGTCCTCAATCGCCATAAAAATCAAACCTCCCCGATTGATACCTTGGCCAGATATTGATCGGGGAGACCCGTCAGAAGCCCCATACACTGGCAGATAAACTGCCGAATCAGTCTTAAAGGAAAACTATACCCCCCAAACAATGTAGGTCTCTATAAAAAGATATTGCATAAAACAGCTCATATGTAAAATCCTGCTTCATGTAAATAAACCATTTTCATAATAATATACTTTTCTAGTAGTATGTGCCATTGGGTAATCATAAATAGAAAATTGCCATTTTAAAAAATAAGGGCCGCCCCCTGGGATCGTAGGATTCACTGTACTGTATGTTAGGTCACATGAGCCAATTAACAGACAGAGTTGTGTCTTTTGCTTCCACACTTCTTCCTATTACAGTTAAAGTTGAAGTATTTCTGGTCAGGTGATCTCTGAGGCAGCACACAGGCCATCACTAAATGGTGGTTCAAGGCAAGAGATGTAAAAGGGCAATATTTACTTAAATATATATTCCAGTTTGGTAAGATTCTTTAATATGCCACTTAATATGATATGAACTATCTGTTGCTTAAGTGTTCATTTTGGGGCTATAGTTTTCCTTTAAGGACGATATTGGCAGTATTAATCTGCCCAGGTATAGCAACCTTTAGTCTTCAGACTATACTTACAATAATTTTGGCATCTTAGCACAGTGAAATTTCAATATGCAGTTTGAAGGGGGTGTTGACAGTTGATGATTGATTGATAATGTCTCATGCAAGTCACATCTAACTTTCTAGTAAAATGCTCTCTCCAATGTGAGCTTTGTAATATGTGTATGTAGGGACCTATAGGATTGCTATGGCCCTCTAGAGTTAATTCCCTACCTTTCTAATAGTTTTCTCCTATCCTTTGTTATTGGGCATAAGCCCTTGTAATAGTTCTTGTGTAGCAACAACAGCTATAGGCCAAAGGGTGTAATACCACTTCCTGCCACACTCCTATATAGTGTTGTACAGGGAGTGGCCTCTTCCTCTTTGGCTCCTGGTGTCCTTGAAGCTGGGTGTTCCCATTGAGCCTGGGATCACTAAGGCCCAGTAAAGCCATTTATCCCAAAGGGACCTGACACCTTTGGTGCTTGATTAGGGGACCAGGCAACCCCTCTATATAGGTATAGGGAAGTTATCATCATAGACTCTCTAGGAGAGTAAGGAAGATAGCACCTAGCAGCACGAGCAGCTCTAGCTCCATCAATGATTGACAGCAGGGAGTAGCTTCCCACAAGGCTTCCTTTGTTGTTGACTTTAGTGCAGGGAACTCAGTGATAGGGACCTAGGTTAGCAGAGGACTGTCTAATCTCCACAGTGATTGATCCAGATCCCCACAGAGGTAACATCTGTCTTGTGAGAATCCAGATACTGCTTGACTATCAAGACCAATGGGAGTTACATCTGTTCCGCTGTGAATTTTGATCTGTTTGACTCGTTTCCAACTCCTGTGTGAGTATACCTGGGGACATTTGTCTTTGACATAATAAACTACCTCTGTTATTTCATCAAGAACCTCCTGGCGTCCATTCATCTATTTTTGCACTTAATAGCCTGTTCTACTACATCTTAAAGGGGAAGCTTCCATTTGGCGAAGGCCCTGCCCTGTTGTGTAGGTCACATGTTACCCATGCTCACACCTGCTGTTTTCCTAAATTAGGCTGATTGCATTACATGGATGCTGCATATGTTCCAGGCAATATTGCACTGATGTGTTGTTTTCAGCCTACAGTTCTGGAAGAAAGAACCTGTGATTCATGCCCTCTAAGAACTAAATCATAATTAGCATTACATGGCCTGGTCCTCTAAACTGATTTATGGGACAGTGTACACAACAGATGCACCGTATGCTGAATAAAGGAACTTCTAAGATATTTAAATCACTTTTATCTGGGATTTTACCACTGCTTTTGTGAGTGATCTCCTGATTGCTGTTGCAACTAGTTGGAACAGATGGAATTAAACTGTGTAGTTAAGTACTTCAGTTGTAATTCCTATTTCTATGTACATTATTTTTATGAACAGGTCTGCCTTATATCCTTCTAAGGATTGATGACACATAGTTGGGTGCAGGAATGGTTGCATGATAATCCAGCATTTTTTATAGTTTTTCTAGATTACATATGGACTCTCTAAATCCACTAAAATCAATGTCTGTAAAAACCTGTACTTCATTGTTTCAAACATTATTATAACCCAAGCTATGGCTTGACTATCAGAGTGCTTTTAATAAATAGTTTTATAGCCAGAAAGGTTCCATTGACTTGGATACCTTCCTTGGAGACCTTCTAAGAAACTGGGGCCCATCAACAGGTGTTGCCTAATTCTAGAACTTTCACCTTCATTTGGTATAAAATAGGTCAAAAACCTATCAATTACTCACTCAAGATAAATTGTTTGTTTAAGTTGTTGTCATCCCTATTTCAATTAAACATATTCAGTTTTCTGCAGAACATGCTCAAATTGCTAATTTTAGTGCATCTGGCTTACACTTTCCATTGTGCTGCTCAGTTAACATTTGTTTGTTGTTGGCAACAAATGTGACTAAGGCATATCAGGCTGAAGAGTCTCAAGATATGTAAATCCTGGAATATGTGGGGAATCTTTTGAACTGTCATCCATCAACATCACCTTGGTGATATTGCATGTGGCTATTTGCCAAACCATAGATAAAGCTGATAAAACCTCACTGTGACAAGTACCAGCAATTTGTTAAATTATATATATATATATATATATATATATATATATATATATATATATATATATATATATATACAGTATATATATATATATATATATATATTTATTTATTTATTTATTTTTTGACAATGTATGGCACATGGACAATACAGCAGTATAAATAAAAATGCATCTTTTGGTGGGCTTATTTATTTAAACTAAAAATTTTCCCATTATATTAAAAATTTAAATTAACTTCCATCAGCAATCAGATAAAAAAATCATACACGTGGGAAAAGTCTTGACAAAATCATGCAACAATTCAAATCGTGCAACTTTTTTCGGATAAATGAACAAAAAAAAATAATTTTTTGGAACCAGCTTCAAACAGCCCAAAACTCTCAACACTCATCGAGGCCAAAAACGTGCTCCAGTTGTAAAAGGGACCATATACCAATGACTTTTACATGACTTTGACTGGATTTAGCTGGACTATTTTCAGATTAACATTTTTGAGCAGCTTTAAAGCATGATAAATTTTTAAAAATATGAAGGTTTTTTTCTCTAAAAATTAAAAATTTTTCCCCTTAAAAACTCAACCACAAAAATTCAAGGCTTAATAAATAAGCCCCTTAATATACAGTAGGATTAAAAACATTATTAGACTACAGTATTTACTGATTCATTTGTATGGAGTCTACTGAAAAATTATGTGAGTTATTGGTCTTTACAAATGTCAAATTTACATTAGAATTTCATGCTACTAGACTCCATTTTTTTCATGTAAATGTTACATCACCAGGGTCAAGCACATTCAGATTCATTTAATTTGTTGCTATAAATATAATGGAAAAAATATAATTTTAGAATATATTATGGACATGAACTGGTTGCTATTAGATTAACTGTCTTGCCTCTTATGATTATCTCAAAGAAAGAGAGTTTTGACATGAGCTGGTTCCTTGCCCTTATGCCATTCTAAAAGCTTCTGCCATTGATTCAGTGGAACAAAGGCACTGATCTAAGTGATTTCAGTCTGTAGTAGTGGTGAAGTTAAAGGCAATGAGATGCTGTAATAACATTTAGCATTCTGTCTTTTCAGGGTGCCCTGGGCTAATAGCACATGGGTCATATTGTATCATTTTGAGTTTAATTAGTATTCTTAATAAACAGGTCCAAAGTTTCCAATATTACCCTCCATCCAGGCCCGGATTTGTGGAAAGGCCTAGGGTGGCAGGATTTAAGGGGGCGGCATGCTGCCCAACCACACCCACATTGGTTCAAAAACACTGGGGATGCGCTGGAGATACAATCATTTTTTAAATTTCCCATGCGCCAATCCCCATTGATGATGAAAATTTGCATGAATAAAGGGGGGGACAGGGGCGACGAACGGCAGTGGGCCTAGGGGCACCCAATATGTAAATCCGGCCCTGCCTCCATCGTCTCCTAATAGAATTGCCTGAGAGCTCTTGAAGTGTTTAAATTGTCCAGAATAGACCCATGTGCCACTACCCATAGAGAAAATGGTTTATTATTCACATCAGCCTCTACCACACTAGTGTCATTTTCTGAAGACAGTTATCCTTCTGCAGCAAATGAGAGTACCCAGAGAAGAACCACAGGAGCACTGAAAAAACATACAAACTTCATGCCTATGGTGCCATGGTCAGAACTCTCTTGAGCACTCCAAAGCACCAGCACTAACACTTGTGGCTCACATTTACATACACCTACTCTTTACACTTACAGCAAAGTCTTAAGTCGGGGCACATACTTTCTGATTGTTTCCAAAAACAGGATACTTTATAAAATGTTCCCCCTTGCTTAAAATGTGCAGCAGTAACCAAATATCAACAATAACTGTTGCATTACTTGTCAGTCTTGTAACACACATTAATTGACTTTTAGGGGCAAATTCATCAAGGGTCAAATATCAAGGCTTAATTAACCCTCGATATTCGACTGGGAATGAAAATTGAAGTCGAAGGATTTTGCACAAATACTGCGATCGAACGATCGAAGGAATAATCGTTCGAACGAACGATTAAATCCTTCGAATCGAACGATTCGAAGGATTTCAATCCAACGATTGAAGGATTATCCTTCGACCAAAAAAACTTAGCCAAGCCTACGGGGACCTTTCCCATATTGGGTTCGGTAGCTTTTAGGTGGCGAACTAGGGGGTCGAATTTCTTTCTTAAAGAGACAGTACTTCGACTATCGAATGGTCGAATAGTCGAACGATTTTTAGTTCGAATCATTCGATTCAAAGTCGTAGTCGAAGGTCGAAGTAAACCATTCAATGGTCGAAGTAGCCAAAAAAACACTTTGAAATTCTAAGTTTTTTTACTTCGAATCCTTCACTCGAAGTTAACAAATTGGCCCCTTATATTCTTTGCACTGCCATCATTTTGCTGTGCAGACTATTTTTACTATTTTTACTCAGGAATTGTGTAATAAATCTGGCAGTTAGCGAATGTACATAGCAATATCATCATTATTATCACTCTATTTATAAAACATTTTTAATTGTCATTTTTTCTATTTTCCTCAAAGGTAATGGTGACTTTTCTATCAATAGATACAATAAATATTTGACATATTTAACAGTCCTTTGCATGTTTAACCTATCCTCACTCAGTGTCTTGACTACTTTAAGATAGGACTGTATCATTAAATGTATTATTTTTCCTGAATCCATTCTGGTTAAAGCATGCAGTAATTAAAGGATCATAGAAATTGTAACACAGTCTGATTTTGAAAACAGTGTGATAGACTCCTTCATTATCAGGAGAGATTGCAGTGCATTGCAGGGGTGTTAAATTATAATGTAAATTATACTACCACAATACTTCTGTGTTTCAAGAACCTGGGAATCTGTTTGGCTTTTAAATCCTTCTAAACGTAATGTTTAATGCTGAATGTTTGGATTAAGATCTTTTAAAATTGTCTGCAAGCTTTGAGATGAAACCAGAGCATTGTGATTTAGGGCAGGTTTCTTGGCAAAATGCCACATCTCCACCATGAAGACAATTTTGCGGCCATATAAGGACTTCAAGACAAGAACTTCCTGAGAAACTTCCAAAGCACATGGTCACACACAACAGGCTGTATTCAGACATCTGTTGTAGCATTAATACATTTCTTTATTTGCCTTTAAGAACAAAACGTTACTTGCTGAACACATTCCCAGTGAATGTAAATATTTAGCAGTTGTGGATATATTTATAGATCAAGATGGCAGTTTTACACCAACCATGTAGAGAAAGAAAAAAAAAGGCAGCTCATTCACGTTCTATGATTATACCTTTTAAAGAGCTAGTAACACCAGAAAATGAAAATTTCTGCCAAGGCAAGTAACAAAGAGTCAACTGATCCCATAGTAGGAAAAAAATGGCTTTATGCGCTGAAACCTTACACAAAATTCAGCCTAATCTTGAACTGAGTCTGGACCTCAACTTGCATATGAAAATTAGAACAATCCAAAAAAAGTGAAAAGCCAATATTCAAAAAAAGAATTATGACCTTCAGCTATGACGTGCTCTAAAGTTGTGTGATATTTAGGGTTTGGATTTGGTTCAGCAGATACCAAGATTTGAGTCAAATCTGAATCCTGAATAAGAGATTCAGAGCATCAGTTTCACTGGAGTTGGGGAGGTTTGACTTGGGCTCTTCAAGATGACTCCTGTATCAGCTTCAAGCCCTGAGGAAATGTGCCCTCTCCTTTTTGTGCCCAACTACAAAGAGGTGATCTACACTTCTGGTTATAAATAAGCACATTGCAAGTTAATCCTAGGTGCTCTGTACCTTTAAGACACTTCCTCCATTTTAAAATGTACCTTCTCTCCTCTTTGGCCTGGGAAGCCATGAACTGTATCTTACTGGCAAGAGCAGTAGGTTAAACCTCAGGCTTTGTTGAGAGGGCATCACTTGAGCAGAGATTATTAATTACAAATAGAGATGCAGCAGAGTACTTAGTGCACAGTTAGTTATCCATATGACCCAATCAGCAATTAGTTCTATTGGATATAAAAGGTTGGCAGTGAAAGTTAAAGGGATACTGTCATGGGGAAACATGTTTTTAGTGCTACTCCAGCAGACTTCTGCACTGAAATCCGGTTTTTAAAAGAGCAACCTGATTTTTTTGACATGAGGCTAGACATATTGTCAGTTTCCCAGGTGCCCCCAGTGACTTGTAGAGTCACTTGACTTGTGACTCTATAAACTTCAGTCTCTCTTTAGTGTTGTACTGCAAGTTGCAGTGATTTCAACCCCCCCACTCTCTTCCCCCCCAGCAGGCCATCAGCCAAACAATAGAATGGTAAGGCTGGTGGCCCACAACTTCTTTCTGACATGCTATTGTTTCTCCTACTCTATGTAACTGAATGGGGTTGCAGTGGGATTTTACTATTGAGTGCTGTTCTTATATCTACCAGGGAGCTGTAATCTTGTAGGGCAGTGGCACACAGTAAGATTTGGGGGAGATTAGTCTCCCAGCGAGGAAAACCCAAGTGATAAGTATGCCATCCCACCGGCGATTCACATTTTTGCCGGCGGGAAGGCATTGCGGGAGATATGTCCCTCGAAGAAGAGGAGATTTGTCGATGGGCGACTACTCTCCCCCAAACAGCTCCCTGGTAGATATAAGAACAGCACTCAATAATAAAATCCAGGTCCCACTGCGACACATTCAGTCACATTGAGTAGGAGAGACAATAGCCTGTCAGAAACAATTTCATCCTAAAATGCTGGCTCTTTCTGAAAGCACATGACCAGGCAAAATGACCTGAGATGGCTGTCTACACACCAATATTACAATCCTAAAAAAATACACTTGTTGGATCAGGAATTACATTTTATATGGTAGATAGGGATGTAGCGAACTGCCGATTTGGTGTTCGCGAACGGCGTTCGCGAACACCGGCAAAAAATGCGAACGTTCGCGAACAGTTCGCGAACTTCGAACACCCGCTAAAATCGTTCGAAAAAAAATTTTGACGCCGGCGAATTTTTTCGGCGAATTTTCGCGGGCGTTTCGCGAATTTATTCGCCTGACGCGAATCGCGCAAATTCACGGCGAATTCGCGCAAATTCGCAGCGAATTCGCGCCTGGCGAATAAATTCGCCCATCACTATTAATTAATCGTAGCGCTTTTTAGAAATTTAGGAAACCACAAATTGCTCATGGAAAATATTGCAATTAGATTGTTAGTAAATGGACCCCATAGTGTCAAAGTTTGTATTGTAAGCTAAGCGAGGATATGTCTTTAAATAAACCACTTTAAACCCCCCCCCCCCCCCCCTTACCACACACACAAAGGCTGTATGATTGGTATCTGGCATCTCTCATAACTCACATGCTTTAGAAGTCCTTGGAACAAGAGGTCAGCAACCCCCACCCACATACACACTCAGCAGCTGTGATCACAGATACTCACTGAATTTTTTTGGTGAAGTTTTTAGAGACAATTCCTCCTTCCTTCTGTTGCTCTTCATGGTTTCCTGCAATGACAGAGGAACATAATGTTCTTAGCTTGAAGTTACATGAGTAAGAATGTGTTCTTGGAATTTTTATTGTTACTAAGACATTGATTTATTATACATTTTGCATGTTTTCATAATAAAAAAAAGTAGAAGTTGACATACTCATATTGTATAACTTATACAAGCGATCTGCCTTTGAAATGACCAGTCACATTGCTACAAGGAAGTGCACTCTTATTATGTATTAGATGGGTACACGTGATAGAAAGAAGATGAACCGGCACTACGGATTCCATGCAAGCCCTGCGTGTTTATTCAAAGTAACATTTCGGGGGCGTGCCCCTTCGTCAGACCGAGACTGCGCACCGGACCAACTTGAGTTTGAGAGACCAGGGTGTGCTGGGGGCTTTTGTGTTTTAGATGTGTACACACAATACCCATACTTATACAGCCAGTGGTCAACCATCTTTTGGTTGATAATTAAAATTTTCTTTAACAGGCCTTGGCCCAACCATCTTTTGGATGATAATTAAAAATTTCTTTAACAGGCCTGCACACAACCATAAACATAACTATTGATCAGAAATATATAATGCTAATATGGTAGGCACCCTAGCATTACATTGCTAATTTCCTTCCTCAGGCTGGTGTTCCTGTAGCCACATTAAGGGGGTTATTTATCAAAATCTGAATTCATCTGATTTTTTAAAATAAAAAAAGTCTGACCAAACTAGAATCCATGATTTGAACTTATTTATTATTTAAAAAGCACGATTTAATTGGATAGTGGGAAAACTCAATAAAATCAAGCGAAAATCTGAATAGTGCGATTTTTTCTGGCTTTTTCCAGAAAAGTCTGATTTTTTTTTAGGATTTTGCCTGAAAATCTCTAAATAGTTGGAGTTTTGGGTTAATTCCAGCACAGACCACAGAAACTTCCAAATAGGATAGGCACCTTTCCCATTGACTTACTGTATATACATCGTCGGCAGATCTGAGATGGTGGATTTTCAGATTCTGACTTTTTACATCTTTAAATCTTGAAAAATTTGAGTTTTTTGTCACTAAAAATTTGGATTTTTCTAATAACAAAAACTTAAATTTTTCTTGTTTTTAGCATTCAGAAATTAATAAATAAAACCCCTGTGAGGTCCATTTACAAACAACTGAATTTAGTTTTTTTCCACAAATCTAGAAAAATTTGTGGCTTTCCTATATTTCTACAAATTTAAGATTACTTAAGTGTAAAAACCATAAAACCTCTAAGGCAAGTTGCTGAGGTGCTATAGAGGTCCATGGGAGCTGTGCTGATCTTATTTGACTGCTTCAAATCCTTTCGGACTTTTAGAGGTGTTTTTCTTTGCTAGAAATTGTCTGAAAAACTAAATTTTTTTTCATTTAGCTCTTTTTTCGTTCATACTTATTATATTCAGATCTTTTAATAAATTCAATGGCTATCATGGTTTTAGAATTTGTGAGTTTAAATGTGGTTTCAGGAACTTCTAAAACCACTAAAATCCAGCCCTATAATAAATACGCCTCCATGTTCCACACTGTCATATATTTGCCAAGATTCCCTTGTGCCTTCTGTAAACTTGTGGATTTGTGCAAATGCACAATAGGAACGAAAAAAAACCCAGATTTTTACTGTAACAGACACGCACAAGTCTAGGTTTGTGCAAGGGAGCCTTAAAAAGTACTAATAACAAGGCAGGCAATGTGTTTTCTACACAGGAGCACCGGGGGTGGGGAGTAACATGTTGCTACCCCTTAGTTTAATAACCTTTTCTTTCAATTCATGTATGGCACCTATACTGCTTTGGTTTTCTAGTTTACTAGCTCCTTGTGGTATCCACTGCAGGGCTAAGTAAAAGCTGCATCATCATCATTATCAGTGATTTATTTACTATATAGAAGACAGAAGCCTCTTCATTGTGTAAATTGTCTGCCAGGGCTCTGCTGGGGAAAACACAGCATCATTAGCATATCTTTCATATAGTTGTATAAATTGATCTGACACTGTTTACGCTGTTTGATTTGTAATTTATTGAGATCATTAGGTCAGTGTTGGATCACCTAATACAATGGGTGGAGGCTTACAGAAGGAAGTACAAAGATACTCTTTACCCCAATAAACATTTTTTAGGATGTGCTTTCTTTCCTAACATAAAAGGGCTTAGATATTAGCAAACAGATTAAGCATTACAGTCAATGCAGTTCAATAATCCGAAGATTTTGTGGTTTTGGGTGTCAAATCCAAAAGAGTTTTCTGTGACAAATCCAAAAAATATGCATGGATTTGGATTTCTTCACGATTTTATCGAATCTTTTCCAGCGCAAGAAGTTTTCATGAAAATGTATTGATAAAGAGGGGGGAGAAGTTTTGGTCAGAGTGGTTTTAAGAAAATAGTAAGAAAATTTGGATTTTGATAAATAACCCCCTACATTTCACTTCAACAGCACAAGAAATAGAGCAGATTTCACATCACAGAGGAGGCTTATTCAAACAGGCTCTCTATAATAGTAACCTCTACTTAAAAAGTGAGTATATTTGCCTTCTCCAGAGAATGTCTTAACATTATCGCTTAGAAGATACGGTAACCATAACCCATAAGCTAATGGAAGAAAAGAGTCTGAGTGCTATTCCTATCTGTGTATCTGTGACTTACTAACTATGAAGTGCATTAGGAATCTCAGATATGACGTTAAAGCATAAACCTACTGATTATATTATTTCTCTTTGCTCAATAAATTGAAGTCATTGCTTCACAAAATCTCAAGAGCATATAGTAACATTTTTTTTTTCTTTGTCTTTCCACTGTATTAAATATGAGTAAAAACCAGCCAATCATTCTATAATTATTTTTGGTATTTCATTTAGAAGCAGTGTGATGGCTTCCAAGTAGTAACATACAACCTGTTTACTCTTTACATTCTTTTACTTTTGTTAAGTACAACTATTCATTAGCACATATACTGTAACCATATTTATTCTGCACACTTAAATTACATTGTAGGGCACAACCATAGTCTTTGATGATGCAGTGGGCAGATTACAGAATTACAGATTTATTTCCTCTTTTATTGTAAGAAGGCATCTTTGTTATTGCTTTGTTATCCCACGGGCACCATCTTCTGGCTCTTCGTTCTTCTTCCTTCCCTTTACCAATTTCCATCACTTATAGCACATGTGCAGTTTTCACAAACTGGAAAACTGCGCCAACTACGCATGCGCCAATACGACGCTCAGTTCCCAAAGAAGACTGAAGAGGCGAAGATGGCGCCCGTGAGCTCTGCTCCTCTGACTCTAAAAGAAAAGTTAAGGAAAGGATTAGGGCCAATTACAGGAGGTAACACCTAGGCTTGGGGGGAAAAAATCTTTTAATAGCAAGGGGGGTTAGTTCTCCTTTAAGGGTATATGTTATTATTCCTACTGAGAAGAGCTGTGGTGTGCAACACCTACATGTAAATTAGGAGATTGGGATTTCATGAACTAAATTAATTATTTTAATTTTTTCTGCGCTTCTTTCCATTCATATTATTTATGTTGGGATCTTTTAGTTACTTTCATGATTTTAGCAGTAGAAGCAGTAATTTATAGCAACTGGTCACCTGTTTAAAAGCAAACATCTTGTTGGTTGCTATGTGTTACTGCTACTGGGCAAACATAATGCCTTTTATTACATATGATGGACAGCGTTTAATCATGGTTTCAAAAAGCTCAAATACCATTAAAATTTGACCTTTAATAAATAAGTTAGGTTGAAAAAAGACACACGTCCAGCAGGTTCAACCTTTTTACTTTTTTAACCTGCCTATCTGCCAGTTGATCCAGAGGAAGGCAAAGAACCCCATCTGAAGCCTCTCCAAAAAGAGAAAAAATGAGCACTTACTCATAGACCATTACCTATTGGCCTCCCAGCATTGTGGCAAGGAGAAACCTGCACGATCGATTTTCTGACCGATGTTGGGCGAAAAATTGTTAGATGAACTGTTGTTCAGTTCCCACTAAGTAATTTCACAGATTTGTCAGATAGCACTAAAATCGTCCTTTAAGTAGAGAAAAATCTTAACGTCTATAGTGATCTTTAGCCGTCACTTTGCAATGGTGCAGTAAGAAGAGGAACTAATCAAACCCTAGGGTTAACTAAATATGCAGGCTACACTGACTGGAAGAGAACTCTTGAGCTGAAAGTCCTGTATTAGAAGTTTAAAACTGCTGACATCTCAGAAACCACCACTAATAGAAAATTAATATGTTTCCTCTGGAGCAAATAGTCTGTTATGCCTACAGGAAACATCATCCCCGTGCCCCTGGTGGGTCCTGCTGGACCAGACCTGATCCCCACAGGCTGCTGAAGGGGTAGCGTGGGTGTAGGCAGTCCTTGTAGGGTGGTGTAGGGGCTCCTGGGGCAGCAGCCCTGGTGGGCCCTGCACCCACCAGTCCGACCCTGGGTGAATCATTTCCTCTGGGTTCTAGCAGTAGAGAACTTTTTAATGTAGTGTTCTTCCTTTACCTTTCTGCTAATTTACTGGAATTAAACACAGACTTCACAGGTTTTCTCCAGTCACTTTGTGATATAATCTAGTTAATTAAAGTCCTCTGTTATTTTACACCATGTCCTATTTTTGCCTGAACAGGTGTTCGTTCTTATACATGGAGCTCACTTGCACAGCTGCCAATAAAAGTCTCAAGTTGTCACTTTGAGCAGCTGGCACAAAGATATTCTTTAGCACTTTATTCACATAGAAATTAAGCTACAATATGTGAAAAGCAAATTAAGTATTCACAAAGCTTTTAGTGAAAGCTGGTATAAGTGCTGTGAAATGGTTTGCATACTAGGGTACAAGAAAACTCTAAGCCCCCCAAACCAAAGAGGGGAAAGCTAATTAATGAATTAATGTGAGCGCTTTTGTTGTTTATGTTCATTTTAGTGGTTTATGCGATATTATCAGTTTTAGGGGTTAATTTATCAAAGAGTGAAGTTCTGCCACTAGAGTGAAATTCCGCAGCTCACAATTCATTTCTATGGGATTTTGAAAGGCATATTTATCAATGGGTGAAAGTGAAAGTTCACCCTTTGATAAATACGCCTTTAAAAATCCCATAGAAATGAATGGAAAGTGGCGGAATTTCACTCTAGTGGCGGAACTTCACTATTAACTTCACTCTTTGATAAATATACCCCATAGACTTCTAATACCAGATTTTCAGATGTCATTGAAGGTCTAGCTGTTACTGTGCCTAAATGGCCATGTGTTTTCTATGAGCTTTAGGGCCGATCTATCTCACTGTGTAAAACAATTTACACTGGAAAAATGGTGTAAATAGCAGTGTCTTATGTTATGCTGCCTGACCACTGGACTTGACACTGTTATTTTACACCATTTCAGACCTTGCCCAATTCAGTCACTAGGAAAATTCATCAAGTAAGTTCCAGCGAAAATCTGTCCAGAAATAACTGTAAAAAAACATGATGGATGAATGCCATATTTTGCCATAGCATTTTTGAGAAGCTGCTTACTTTTTTTGCCTTATGACGTGTGGGGTATTTGGTCTTATACTATAAGGAGTAAGCAGTGCATAGAGCCAACATTAGAAAAATAATAAAATGATGGCGCCATCTGAAATAAGTTCAGTAGTTCACATTTAAAAGTAAAGTCAATGGGGAAATGTCACTGTCCACCCCAGTCTGTGGCTGAATACTGGCAATCAAAATAGGAAAAATGTAGTGAGATCCCCCAAAAATGTAAAAACAAAATATTACTTATTTAAAATACAAAATCATTTATTAGGACATAGGGAAGAGGCCTAATGCGTTTTGTGCTTGTTGGAGCAATTACTCATAGACCATTACCTATTGGTGTAATGCTTGAAGTTTTACTTCAACTGTTGATGCTGGGACCCAGGGCAAATGCCAATGCATTAATCAGTACAACATATTTATTTGTGTAACATATATTTACAGACCAACAATATAAATTCTCAATGTAGCTGCCACTTAAGCAGATAACCAGTGAATGTCTATGTCATTGCATTAAGCAAAGAGGAACAATTTATAAAACAGCTTTTAAATTCAGATTTCCATGAAAAGTAATCACTGACCATGGTCAAAGTGTATGTGTATTAATGCAGGATAGCACATATATTTCATTTTCAGTAAACTTTAGTATTTTCAGTGGGGTGTGCTTCACTCCATGACCCTACAGGTTAAATGCAAGGTCACCTAAATGCAGAGGAGAATCACTTATCTGTCAGTGGAAGAAATGAGTGTTTCCCAGTATGAATAGCTTAGCTGCTGATTTTGATTTGTTTTATTGTAGACCAAGGCTTTTATAACAGCCATTATCTGGGATTTTTGCCCCCAAATACATTTTCTTTAGTGAAAAGTGCCAGAGAGAGAGAGAGAGCGCATCAGTAATTCTCAGGTAGTTGATGTGTGGTTGTGTCAAAAATAACTGATTACTGTCCTATGTGTACCATGTGCACATCACACAGTATGTTCTTAGAAAATTCCCAGCATTATTAAAAGTTTCAAGTGCAACGTGCCACCAAATACTCCATGGGCTTTAATCCTTGTTTCTAGGCATCTGTTACAGACAAGAAAAACAGCAGTTTTGTATCCTTATAGCAGTGCAGTTTGGAGGGTTGCCAACTTTTCTGTAATAAAATAAAGGCCTTCCTATCCCTGTTTTAGCTTCCATATTAATAACACCGGATGACAACCCTAGCTGTTCCCTATATAAGTTCTGCCATTCTATCTCAATATCCCAGAGCTGTTCCTGGAACTGCTGCCAACACTGGACTTAAGCTGCCATGTTTGAGCAATGACATTTGCTTTCCCCTGGAGGGCAATTTTAACAAGCAGGTGATATATACCATTCCCAATGTTGGGCTTCAATTAGGGACAGGTACATTTATTTAAAAATAATTAAAAGCTCCACTAAAGGTTTTAAGCCACTGGTGGTTTCATATTCTTTACGTTTCATATAAAGAGGAGGATACAAGGTGCAACGTCCAAATAAATAGGCACTATGTTCCATGTTTATTACCCACAATGAATCATTACTCTGTCCTTGCATTGTCAGGCTTTTGAATGTGCCTGCCCATTTGTGTTATAGTTACATAGTTAAATTGGGTTGAAAAAAGACCAAAGTCCATCAAGTTCAACCCCTCCAAATGAAACCCAGTGTATGGGTAAAAGTTGCACCAATCATGGAAGAAGTAGCATATGGAATGAAGGACATTCCCACTGCATTCACTATTATCTACAGATTTGCACCTAAATAATCACACAGGCATCATTTTAACACGGGTTAGTGCCAATCCTTTTATTTTGCAGCCAAAATGATGCTGAATTGTAGGTAGAAATGCTGCATCGTGGGTAAACATTTTGGCATCCTATATTTGCATTTGTAAATAAACCATAAACCATTTATAAAACAGAAGCCTAACTAAATATTCTGTATAGGTATGGGTATCACTATAATATACATTTTTATAGTAACTATATAGAATTACTAACCTGAAACTTCTACAAAGCCATCCTTCGTTTTAACTGTTAGTTCCTCTGGCTTGAAAGTTTGCACATTTACGCAGACCTTCCACGGTTGGCTGACATTTGCTACAGTGTTACGAGGTTCAGGATAACCTGTGTATCTAGAATTATATGCAGGAGGGGGGTTGCCCGACGTTCTCACCAAGCCCGATCTCAAAGGGCCTGACCAGGAGGAAGTCAGTCTGGGCCTTGCCCACTCCGGCCAGTCCATGGTTAAATCATCTGAAAAAGGTGGAATGCCAAAATCATCATCAAGAAGGCGAGATGACAGTCCTTGTTCTCGAAAAGGATCACGGCTTCCCCTGTGTCTGCTAGATGGGTAATGGCAGGTGAAGGGCAACTGACTGTCAGCCATTATTTTTCTTTAGCTGTGACTGGAAAATGTCAACCAGATTATGGTAACTGTAATTTCCGTACAGGCAGAACAGTCTTCAGGCAGCACAGTCTCTTGCTGAGTGCTTCAAAGGATTAAACAAATGTAGCCAGAAAAAAGAGAAGCTGTGGAATTAAATCAGTTAAGAGGAATCTAAAATCTTCCTGGATCTGAGCAGACTCATTGAAAAGAGGAGAAGTGTCTTGATCCTTTGAGTCGTGTGGCTGGCAGCAGGTATATTAAACATTGGTGCCATCAGCCGAGAAAGTTCTGTAAACTTCTGTGCTGCATTGAATGGCTCCTATTTATATCTGCCTGTTAATGCTCGCTGCCTGTAGTTTGTCAGCTGGGTATTTGGAGCCTATGAAACACCCTTCAAGAATCTGATTTTGTAACAGCTGATGATTCCCAGAAGAGACTGGACCTATTACTAAGGGTATCCAATTTTAGACTGCCTTCTCTCTGCTGGCCCCTCCTTGATTCCACTGCCGTCTTCCATTCCTCCCCCTCTTCTGTTCTGCTAAGAAGCAGGGCTGTGTCTGGACATATCAGTATGAATCGACATTTGAATTTAGAAAAAAAAAAACACAGGCTGTATCATTTTATACTTGCAATGAAATGAAAGTATAATAAAACAAGGTCACCCCTTCCATGGGTCAAATTAAATGATTTATTTTCATCTTATCAAGTATTAAATAGTTTGTTACAAATAACAGTATATGCAGTATGCACAGACTCTATATAAGCTGCGCTTGGTTAATAATATAAATGTACGTTCACGTTTGTAATGCCTAGTAGTTCATTCTATATATATTGTACACATACTGTGATATATGTACTTCATTTTGTTTTACCTGGACCTTTCTATATTGATTAAATCAACCTATCCTTCATATTTCATTTTAAAGGGGTGGTTCACCGTTAAGTTAACTTTTTATTTGTTGTAGAATTTGCTCATCTAGCAACTTTGCAATAGTTCTTCATTATTTAATTTTTTGAATGATTTGCCTACCTCTTCTACATTTTTTCAGCTTTCATCTGACCCCGGTGGATAAAGAACTACTACTTTGTGAGCTTACAATTTAATTATTATTGCTACTTTTTATTCCTTATCTTTCTATTCAGCACCCCTCCTATCCATATTCCAGTCTCTCATTCAAACCACTGCCTAGTTTATAAACAAGACCCCAGCAAACAGATAGCTGCTGAAATTCAAAACCGGATAGATGCTGGATGAAAAGCTAAACCAATGGTAAATTGTCTCAGAATTTCACTCTTATCTTGTTTTGATTTATGTTGAGCATGTGTTTATTTTTCTCCCTTAAAGGGCAAGTAAATCCTTAAAGGAGAACTAAAGGCTTAATATTAAACGCCATATATTATATGATGCCAGTTGCACTGGTGTCTGTGCTGCCATGTAGTAATTATCTGTATTAATTATTAATCAGCCTTGTTTAGTGACATTTCTATCCTGTATATACAACATTTTGTGCGTCTGTCCCTACGCTCAGTAAGTGGCAGCAGCACAGAGATTGTACAGTTGCATAAAAGAAGATGGGGAGCTACTGGGGCATCTTTGGAGGCACATATCTTCCCTGCTAAAGGGCCATGGTTGCCTTGGGCTGGTTTAGAAGCCCACAACATAATGTGCAGCATTTCTAGCTTATGTCTTTAGTTAAGCTTTAGTTCTCCTTTAAAGAAAAACTATACCCCCCAAACATGTGTCATTGGGTAATCATAAATAGAAAATTGCCATTTTGAAAAATAAGGGCCACCCCATGGGATCATATGATTCACTGTGCACACAAACAAAACCAAGCAAACTATACTTCTTAGGTCACATGAGCCAATTAACAGACAGAGTTTGGGGGGGGGTATAGTTTTCCTTTAAGAAATCTTGGAAAATGGACATGGTATTGGCAATTGTACAGCACCCTTTACATGAATGGGAACAATACACCCTAGAACAGGCGTAATTGGTAGACCACAGCCTGCACATGCAATATTTTGGCACTGTAGAGTCAGTATGTGGCCAGAACTATGTAGGCACCTGTCTGTCCACCTGTCTATTCTAAAATTAAATTCATTAAAATAAAGCTTGTCTTTTCTTTGCTGCAAACTTTTTTTCAGTAGATACTAGTTAGATGAATCTACAGTACTAGTGATGCTTCCATTCATGTGTAAGTTGTTGGGGGGATCAGTATACCAATTCATGCCTCAGATGTTCACTTGGAGTGATGTCAGGGCTTTCTGCAGACCAGTCAAGTTCTTTCACTCCCCTTTCAGGAAACCAAAGGAAGCATTCATGTGTCAAGATTTTATTGTATCATATAGTGGCACATGTGTTGCCAATGATAGGTGTGGCTTAAATAGGCAATTATAATTATAAGAATAATAACATACATTTGTCCATGTAAACCAGTGATCCCCAACCAGTGGCTTGTAAACAACATGTTGCTCTGCTTACCAACTCCTTGGATGTTGCTCCCAGTGGCCTCACAGCAGGTCCAGGCTTATGCAAGTTTTGGTTGCATAAAAACTAGGTGTACTGCCAAACAGAACCTCCTGTATGTTACCAGTTCACATAGGGGCTATCAAATAGCCAATTAAAGCCCTTATTTGGCATCCCCAGGAAATTTACATGCTTGCGTTTCTCCCCAACTTGTTCTAAATATGAATGTGGCTCACAGGTATTAACGGTTGGGGATCCCTGGAGCTTAGTATACAAAGTGACGATAACAGCTACTACTAGAGAGCGAGATATCATATACAGAGCCAGGGTTTTTCGGTTGTTTTTGAAATTGACATTCCTGAAAAAAAATTCTGTATCACTGAAAGCAACACTGATTATTCATATAAGTCCCCTTTGAATACAGTATATTAAAACACTTTGCTGCTGAGGATCTTGTAGAGCCTCATAGGTATTCAGTCAATCAGCACTTGGGCCCAACAGCATACGAGGAGCTATAAATTGCATTGTTGCCATTCTATTGTTTCAATTGTTGGGCCGATTGCCCAGAACAGGAGGAAGCAAAGAGCTGAAGTTTCTCTTCACTCTTGTAACCACTGATGCACCACACACTAGCAGATATGGTACATAGATGTATAAGATTTTACAACATGCCCAATAACTGAACTGTCTGATATCCATTGTATATAATGTAGCCATACATATACTAAAATATACAAGGCCGCTCTGCCATGAGGCAAAAAGCCGCCTCTGGTAAATTTAAACCCAAAATTTCCATTTTTTAACACAGAGATTCAGCTCTGCTAGTGCAGTGCAATAGTAGAAAGAGCGGATCGGAAGGGGAGGCAGCATTGGGCTGCTGCCTCAGGCAGCAGCAGCCCTGAAGCGCCAATGAAAATATATTTTATCGGTACATGAAAGTTCAACTTAGTCACATACACATAAGACAGACCTACTAGGTACAATCTAGGGTCAGTGATCCCCAACCAGTAGCTCGTGAGCAACATGTTACTCCCCAACCCCTTGGATGTTGCCCCCAGTGGCCTCAAAGCAGGAGCTTATTTTTGAATTCCAGGCTTGGAGGCAAGTTTTGGTTGTATAAAAACCAGTTGTACTGCCAAACAGAGTCGCAATGTAAGTTGATAATCCACATAGGGGCTACTAAATGGCCAATCACAGCCCTTACTTGGCACCCCAAGAACATTTTTCATGCTTGTGTTCCTCCCCAACTTCTTTTACTTCTGAATGTTGCTCACAGGTTCAAAAGGTTGGGGATCCCTGATCTAGGCAAACCAATACTAATTGAGTTAGCTCCCTATCTACCTTTAACAAATAAACCACTCCCTCCTTTAAGTAGCAGCCTTTGAGCAACTCATTATAAGAGGCTTCTCAGTGGACTAGTTTTATTAGCTCCACTGAAGTTATGGGGGACAAGAAATGATAGTACTAAAGTGCAAGAAAAAAACAAAAGTCATAGATAGTTCTTACTTAAAACAATTAAAATCCAGATTAATTGGAAATGGCTGTATACTATCCCTTTAATAAAGAGCCTATGCAAAGCCTATTCTAATCATTGCGATTTTCCGCTTTGCAACACATTCCAAGAAAAAAGGAGCAACCAAAATGTAAATTTACGGCTCTACACATGGACCAATGGTTACATAAACTGTATGAGCAAATGGGTGGCTTCAGACAACATTAATCTTTTCAGCTGCACCTTTTATAATGCAGGACAGGAAATAATGTCATTCAAACTAATAAGCTGCATGTGTTGTAATATCACAGATAGTGATGGGCGAATCTGTGGCATTTCCCTTTGTCGAATAATACACAAATTTCCTGCGAAATTCCCAAAACGGCAAAAAATTCGCAAAACGGCACCGGCGTCTCAAATTTATGCTCCGGTTTCGCAAATTTATTCACCAGCGGCGAATCGCAGGAATTCGCCACAAATTTGCGCCTGGCGAAAAAATGCACCCATCACTAATCACAAATGCTTATTTGTAACAATTAATTGCTGGTGTCAGTCATTGCCTTGGTGAGAACCTCAGATCTGCAGCATTTGGACCTGTTAACTCTGCAACTGTGTTACCCAGACAGACTGCAGGATAGCCAGTACACTTAAATATTGTTTATTTCATTTCTGTGCAGCCCTGGCTCTGGAATTCATTTGTAGCTAATATCAAGACATATTTCTTTATAGTCAACTCCTGTTCTGTTTATCTGTATGAACCCCACTCTAGGTCTCCTTCTTTTGTCCCTGCAGGTTAGGTACATAGTATCAATACTCTTGTAAATGTTAATCCAAAGGCTTGTCAGTTTGAAATCCTGTACTGATGCAATTTAAATATGCAATCAAACCGCCATTGTTTTATATATTAGGGCTGGCGAATGTAGAATCAATGACACCAATTTGCCTGACACCAAAATGCCCTGGTCCTGACTCCATAGATTCAACGGTTCTGGGTTGCCATTAGCTCCATATTCCACTGAAAAGCAATGTTTACTAGCAGCATGTGATGTGACAAGACCAAAGACATCCAGTACTGGAAGGGTTAAAGTCTGCCAGAAGGAAGTAAAGGGATGGAATATGTACCCATGAAATGTTTCACTGTCAAAGCAATTCTGAAGCTGCTACATCAATTGGTTTTACATTAGGATCTGCTCTTGCAGGCCTAAGTGTACTAGGAAAGCTGATCAATAATTTCTGGGTCAGACTGTTTCCTGTTAATTTGTTTTCTTTTTTGCTAATGTACAATGCCTGTTTCTCTAGTGTGTAGATGGAGAGAACATAAAATAGATAATCATGCTAAGTGATGAGCTTCCTTAAACATCAATCTAACTTCAGTACTGAGAAAATAGTAGTGCTGTTCTGTAGTTCTGTTTTCTAGAAAGCTCCTACTTATGTTCTGACCATCTCCCACAAAGTCAGTTCCAAGCAGATTACATTTTAAAAAGTATTTCATATTTCCCTCTTATAATAAAACAGTACTGTTTACTGTATCTTGTATCCAGGGGCATAACTACAGAGCAAGCAGACCCTGCGGCTCCAGGGGGTCCCTGGTGGTATAGGGGCCCCATGATTGTATAATTCATATACAATTACAATAAATATTGGTAAAACTGGTCAACCACTGGACATTTTGGGGGTCTGAAAAATAACGTGCTCTAGGGCCCAGTAAAATCGAGTTATGTCAATGTTTGTATCTACAGTATCTTGTACTGTAATATAGCTGCATGAATCCATATTGATGACAAAACAATCCTGTGGAGTTTTATTTATAAATGTAGCACATTTAAGGTATGGTGATCTAAATTACAGTAAGATTTCATATACAGAAAACCTCAGGTCCGAATATAATAACCTCTACTGAAAAAATAAGCAGGCAGCATGGGAGTTCACATGACAAAAGAATTAAACTTGCCTGCGGAATAAAGTATTACTGCACCCTTATTAATATTACATTTTTATATAACAGTTGAGGTTGAAAAATATATATATATTGATCAAGTTCAACCGTTTTCATTTTCTCAAACAATTCCTACCTAGATTTCTAACATTAAAGGGATACTGTCATGGGAAAAAAAAATTTTTTCAAAATGAATCAGTTAATAGTGCTGCTCCAGCAGAATTCTGCACTGAAATCCATTTCTCAAAAGAGCAAACAGACTTTTTTATATTCAGTTTTGAAATCTGACATGGGGCTAGACATATTGTCAGTTTCCCAGCTGCCCCAAGTCATGTGACTTGTGCTCTGATAATCTTCAATCACTCTTTACTGCTGTACTGCAAGTTAGAGCGATATTACCCCCCTCCCTTTTCCCCCCCAGCAGCCAAACAAAAGAACAATGGGAAGGTAACCAGATAACAGCTCCCTAACACAAGATAACAGCTGCCTGGTAGATCTGAGAACAACACTCAATAGTAAAAACCCATGTCCCACTGAGACACATTCAGTTACATTGAGAAGGAAAAACAGCAGCCTGCCAGAAAGCATTTCTCTCCTAAAGTGCAGGCACAAGTCACATGACTGGGGGCAGCTGGGAAATTGACAAAATGTCTAGCCCCATGTCAGATTTCAAAATTGAATATAAAATAAACTTTTTGTTCTTTTGAGAAATGGATTTCAGTGCAGAATTCTGCTGGAGTAGCACTATTAACTGATGTGTTTTGAAAAAAAACATGTTTTCTGGTGACAGGGTCCCTTTAATGATGAAGTCTAAAAATGCATCTGTAGCTCTCTCCAAGTTCTATCAAAAGAGGGGCAAATGATTTCCTGAGCTACCACTTTATAGCTCTCATAAGTAAAAGAAACCCCATTTACACACAAAGGATGCCCTTGTGTGACATTGGCCTTTCCTAGAAGTGATTGGGGTTACTGATATCCATTGAATCTGTCTATTGAACCTACAAACAGGTTATTGTGATATCAAAGTTATACATCACCCAGAGACAACAATCTCACCCATACATAACATTGTAGCTATATGGCACTGGTGAGGTAAAGACCAAGCAGTTTGTGAAATAAAATCTTAAAGCCTACAAAGTAAAAACACATTTGGGGGAATGTAATAAAAGTTGCAAAGAGCAAAACAATTTGCACAATTAAGAATAAAAACTTGCATTTCACAATGTAATATTCTTCCTTAAACTTAATGAATTGTAGGTTTTCATTGCGCATTGCCCACTTTTAAGAAGTGCTTGAAGGCGCCATAATCTTTTGGCAGCAAACATAAAAACTTTTTCCATAAGAAGATTTATTACATTCACTGCGCACTGGCGCAAAGTATAACATTTGCAAACCTTCTTCCACTGTCGGAAGTGGTCGCTAAACAGTTTCCGGGTTTGCAAAAGCTATATTAAATTCGCGCAAAGCAAAATTTGTTCGCACAGATGCATAACTTTTCGCATTGCGAATATTTTTCCGTTACCCACTTTTATTACGTTCCCCCATATATTCATTATCAGCTCTCAGCATCACTTTAAAAGATAACAATTTTTATATTATTAATATTTTATTCTTGTTATAGAATGGAAATGTCAAATGGATTGCATAAAATTATATACTTCAGAATTGTAGCCTGTGTGCTTAAAAACATGGGATTCAGCAGAAGGACTGGTCTTCCTGTAATTCAAAGCTTTCTGGATTACAGGTTTCAAGATAAGAGATCCCATATTTAATGTGAATATAACACAATGTGCAGAGTTTTGCTAACGGTCTATTAACCTATAGCATCCAAGAAGTTGGTAACGTTTTCTGGTCAGATGTTAAAAACAAGTCTGGTTGCTATGGGTTATTAATCCTGGAGAATTTTGTTGCTTTAATATCATGCAGTATATGAAATCTGTCAATTAAAGTTTGCGAAGCATTTTAAGACAAGGTAGTAAGACTATTAGGGGAACTATTGATGGAGAACTGCAACTTGTTTTATTTTCAGGATTCTACGCCCAAATCTATAGAAAATATTAAATCTTGCCTTTGTCTAGCAACAGTAATGTAGCTCCTCTTATATTCAGCACCATTAGCTACAGCTCAAATTGCAGCAGTATTTGCAGAAGTTCAGATGTTATTATTTTTAAAATATTGTTTTTAATATGCTCGGCAAGGGACTGCAAGTGCACATCTTCCAAGCACTAGGATCATTACAAAACATAACATGCCTTTCATTTCAATTAAACTGCCAAGTAACCTTTGGACACTCAGCCAGGGATTTGTTGTCTTTGAAGCTGACATCAGAAAATGGCCTTTATTTTCACCCCCCAAACACAAACATAAAATCTACTGTAATGAACTGTAAAGTGTTTTCATTCTAATTCTTAATTGATGTTTGCATTCTGTGATCACACACAGTAGTAACTGCAGCTGAGAGCTAATGAGCTTCTAGTAGCTTTGTGTAGCTGCCAAAATCATTATTCCATGCAGACTTCTGAAATAGACTGAATATTTCTGCTCTATTAGTCCCATCCCTAAGCATCGTGCTTATTTGTGTTGATTCAATTCTTCTATTAACTCATTTAATGTCCTGTTATACATCATAAAGTACTTATCAGTTGCAGGCCTCTAATTGTGTTTGTGGGTACTTGAAGTCCCATATTCATTTACCATCAGAATGACACAAGTTAGATAAAGTGCATGGGACATGGTTATAATACAGTTTTTAGTAATAACTTGTAATTATTTATTTAGTTGTAACCTCGCTTAACAGAACTATGCAGCTTAATGTCTTCTAGTTGTGTCAGTTGTATGTCTAGGGTTGCCACCCGACTGGAATTTGACTGGCCTAGTTGGTATTTTGGCAGGTTGCCAGTAAATTTTAATTCCCTGTGCATCCCTCTCCTCTCTGACCAGTTCTGCTGCCTGAACAAAGCTTTAATAACCCAGTTTCTCTAGCTATTTGGCCCTCCCCTGGCACATCTCTTACAGACCTTGAAAAATGTGGCAACCCTATGCCACAAGTCAGAGCTGTCTTTTGTCAGGTCAGAGCTTTCTGGAAACATGGACTTCTGAAAACATGGCCCTCTAAGACAACAAACGCTCCTCCGTGTACCATTACATTAATTGGCTCCACTTGCAGTTTGTCTTGAAGTCCTAAACTGACTGGTAACAACCATGTCACTTAGATCCTTTAACCCTCCTATATTGTCATAAGTCCCTTGCAAGAAGCCAGCAAAGCCACATCATAGTGGTCTTGGGGGAAGATTTACTAAAGAGTGAAGTGGCTAACGCTAGTGACTTTTTGCCAGAAATCATATCCGCAAGGTCATCACCAACTCAGTAACAGGCACAGACGACAATTCGCTAGTGAAAAAGACAGTCGCTAGTGTTCATTCGCACTCTATCGCCACACAACTGTTTGCTCAGATGAATGGTCCTTGCTCCACAAATTCACTAAAGTGCAGATTTCACTGAACTTTACCTCTTTCACCAGAGTTGACTTCGCCACCTCAGACCAAGCAAACTGCTAAAATGAAGCTATCTTATGTCACTTACATCATATTCTGGCTGGCGAAAATGCATTAAAGGTGAAAAAATGCTGACGACTTTTCCTTTTTTTAAGCGGGTTGACTGCAAAAGTCCTAGCTTGAACTTTTTTGGGTTAACATTTTTCCCCAGACATTTGAGGGCCATGGAACATTCATTTTACAGTGGTCTCATGTCTAGGGCATTATATGATTAATTTTGTCTTTATTAAGGTTCCTTGGACATTTGTAATAAAAAGTGGTCACTTCAAGCTTTTGCACCAATGTCGCTAACAAAGACGTCCATACAAGTTTAATGTACCGTGGTGGTAACGAATTTGCGCCTGGCGAAGTGTGCGAATCGGTCGCTGGCGACAATTGCCCTTTAATAAATCTGCCCCATGGAGAGAGGCACAAGGCTAGATTCTGTTAAATTGGTTATGTTTCTATAAAAATACACACACACATATATACTGTATATATATATATATATTTTTTTTTTTAGAAGTTCAAATAGTATTTACAAATCTTTTTTTACATACACCCATCTGATTGAGCTTGTGTCAAAACAGGGGGTTATATTTCAGGATTATTTTATAGTGTTTATGCCCTTCTGCTATATAACCTCATCTTCATAAGCTCATGTCAAAGAACCCTATAAATACTTTATATTTTTTTTGTAACTTATAGTTTTATTGAAATTTTTCATCAAAAAAACGAAAAAAAAAGCACTCAAGTACAGAAAGAAGAAAATGAGTGGGTTTAGCAGTATACGGAAAACATATTGAAAGACATATGAAATACATACATATGCGTGCCAGCGGTGTTTATAGATCAGGACTCCCTCGCCTGGTTTGGTTTTCATTAGGCAACTATTGACATTACAACTAGTTTACATTCCGCAGAGACCATATTTCCAGGAATTGTGACGTAGTATTCTGAATGTAAGCAATCCTAGATTCGAAGTTCCTATTAGATTCCACTCTAGTAAGCACTTCAGCCAGATAAATACTTTATATTGATACTAAAACACGAGTCACCATATTGTCTTGATGTTTTATTTCCAGTGCTTTTGGACATATTAACAAATGACTTACAAGAGAATTAAGAAATACACCATGTAATAATTTACACAATGATATAAAAGTATCAATTCCCTTAGATTTGTGCATGAGGATAAATAATGGGTAGTGGGTATTGGGTAGAGCATACAGAGGAGAATAAGTCTCCCTGTATCACACATGTATAGTGTATATTAACACACTGCTCCTATCCAGAGACTTGCACCATTGGCTATCAGGGTATCATTTATAGCTGTAGTGATCTATTGCAAAGAACTTCAGTATACATAGCCCATCTCTGAGTCTGGTGATAAAATTTAAATGTAATCACATTCCAAGAAATGTATTTATCAGCCTAATATATTCCCTGGTGAAAACTATATATTGTAGGCATCTTGAACTCCACTTCATTGAAGGATTTACCACAATCTTTCCTTGGTTCTGCATCTCTAAAATACACTCTGCTTTAAAGACAACTCAATAAATACATGAAATAAATATCAAATATGCTCTCTTATCTCTTATCTTATTTACAATGCATAGCAAAAAAAAATTATATTGGTCCAGAATGTCAACACAAACAAACACTAACATCTTATATAGTAAAACATTGATCACCAGAATAGAGAAGATGTGAGATGAAAAGCGGCTGAAACAAGAATCTGTCCAGTGCTCTGGTGAACAATTGTTTTGATAGTCATAAAAATTATTTAAATTTTTTTTTAAAAAAAAGGTTTTCAGTTCATTGTCTACATTTAACAATCGCCTGTTGACTGTCAAGCAAAGTGGAACCAGTTTTCTCAATTTAAGAGGAAACCAACTATATAATACAATGGATAGATGTTGCTGTGTTTCCATTGTAATGAAAATAACATTGACAGATTAAATTGTATGAAATATTTTAAATTTGACCTTTCTCCTTTTATCTGTATTTCTCACATATCCTTAAGAATCTAAGGGGCACATTTACTTAGCTGGAGTGAAGGAATAGAGGAAAAAACTTCGAATTTCGAATGTTTTTTTGGCTACTTCAACCATCGAATGGGCTACTTCGACTACAACTTCGACTTCGATTCCAACTAAAAATCATTCCACTATTCGACCATTCGATAGTCAAAGTACTGTCTCTTTAAAAAAAAACTTCGACCCCCTAGTTTGCCACCTAAAAGCTACTGAAGTCAATGTTAGCCTATGGGGAAGGCTATCTTTTTTTGGTCGAACAAAAATCATTCGATCGATGGATTCAAATCCTTCGAATCGAACTATTCAAAGGATTTAATCGTTTGATCGAACGAATATCGCTAAATCCTTCGACTTCGATATTCGAAGTCGAGGGGTTTAACTTCGACAGACGAATATCGAGGGTTAATTAACCCTCGATATTCGACCTTAAGGGGCCCATTCACTAAGCTCGAGTGAAGGAATAGAGGAAAATAGAGGAAAAAAATCGATTTTCGAATGTTTTTTTGGTTACTTCGACCATCAAATTGGCTACTTCGACCTTCGACTAAGACTTTCAACTTCGAATCAAACGATTTGAACTAAAAATCGTTCAAATATTCGACCATTCAAGAATAAGTACTGTCTCTTTAAAAATTTCTTCGACCCCCTAGTTCGCCACCTAAAACCTACTGAGGCCAATGTTAGCCTATGGGGAAGGTCCCCATAGGCTTTCCAAGGTTTTTCTGATCAAAGGATAATCCTTCGATTGATGGATTAAAATCCTTTGAATCATTCGATTCGAAGGATTTAATCGTTCGATCGAACGATTATTCCTTCGATCATTTTAATTCGGCAGTCGAATATCGCCGGTTAATTAACCCTCGATATTCGACCCTGGATACATCTGCCCATAAGTAAATTTGCCCCTACGAGTGTAAAAAATGTGTCAATAAGTGACAAGTAATGCATTTGTTTTGCTGTCAAGAATATTTACAGAAAAACAACATATGGAATTGTATAGCATTGGGTACAAAGATTTAACTGCAGAATTTCTACAGAAGGACCACTTTTACACAGATAATTAGAGATATTACTTGAGAAATTACTTGCTATTGTTTGCTAAAATCCATCTTTTTTTTTGTTTCGGTCCAAATACAGAATCTTCCACAAAAGAGTCCCATACTAAATTGAAACTGAACCCTCACTTGCATAATACAAATTGAAATACAAATTGTATCAATTGTAAATTTAAAAAAAACTGTCACTTTCAGTTGTCCAGAGCTTTAACGTCACATCATTTGACATGAATTAAAAGGATCCCTTTATACAGGTAAGTTTAAAACCTTAGAGCAGTAAATCATGGCAACTTTGATTCTACTGCTCTGTACAAGGCAGGTAGAAGCCAATTGCTGAATCACTGCTGCGGGTTTATTCACTGGTGAAAAAAAATAGCAATAAAAGCCCCTTCCGGCTTCTGTTTCCATAGCAGCTCTGTTACTGGGAATAGCTTCTAAGCAGAGCCTGTGGCAAGAATATTATTTGACAAGTAGTACCCAAAACATGACATGATTTAAGCTTTTGCCAAATGTCCAAATAACTCTGGGTCCATCTGCAAAAAAGAATGATAGAGCAAGAAAGGTGTAAACTACATAAAATGGGTTTATAATAATACTACTAATAATAATAATTTTAATATGGCTTCATTCAGTTTAGACTTTACTACAAAAGGCAAGCTAAACTAAATGAGTTGGACCATATTCATTTTTTAAATTTTTTAATTTGATGTACAGTATGGCACTGCAATCATAATCTACTGCAAATGTTATTATATAAACTCTAGGCTTTTAAGCTTTTTAAGATTTACAGTATTAATAATTACAGATTTTAATTCCTAAATTGGCTGTCAGCATCCCTAATGGATTTGTAAAATTACCAGCCTCTGCAACTTTCTTAACAAACATCCAAATATAGATTTCCTCATATTGTGCACTTTATTTCAAACTCATATTCATATTACTGACCTTCAATTACAAATGTAGCATTCCTCAAATTAGACAACAAAACACATGGGGCAGATTTATCAAGGGTCAAATTTCGAAGTGAAAAAACTGCGAAATTCGACCATCGAATAGGGTAGTCAGACATTCGAAGTCGAAGGATTTTTAAAATCGTACTATCGTACGATTTAATCATACAAAAAAATCCTTCGACTTCTCAAAACTTAGCCAAACACTGGCTATGGGTTCTAGCGGTCCCCATAGGCTAACATAGCAATTCGGCAGGTTTAAGGTGGCGAAGTGTCGAAGTCAAAGTTTTTTAAAGAGACAGTATTTCGATTTCTGAACGGTCGAATTTGTGAAGTATTTTCAATTCGAATCGAATTTGGCATATTCGATGGTCGAAGTACCCAAAAATTACTTTGAAATTCGAAATTTTTTAATTCGAAAATTCACTTCGACCTTTGATAAATCTGTCCCTTAATATAAATATCAACAATAAAAATTATCATAAACAAAAATAATAACTTAAATAAGACAAACAAGTGAATTAAAATAAACCACAAAAAAACATTGTAGCAGCCAGGAAAATGTTCAGCTTTTCAACAGCAAGGACACACAGTCAGTCCACAGAAAATTAGAGGTAGGAGTAGCATGGAATACAACTGATTAAATAGTGTGAACTCATTGCTCGCAGCGGATGAATGAACTGGAATGTCATCCTACTGAGGATTTGGTTATTTTACATTTATGAAAAGAAATTCATTTCACAACCAATATCTTCAAAAAAATATAAAGGCAAATTTAAAATGAGAATAATTATACACAGTCCTGAATATAGTTCAAAAAGTATGATTCATGGTTCAGAGGCAAAACGTATAAAGAAGGACATATTAAGCAGGGCTGGTATTGGGATCTTAGTTAGAATTAATCAAATTTTTATCATGAAAAATCATGACTTTATATGAGTGCCGTCATATGCTTTATAAGCATATGACGGCACTCATATAAAGAGAATATTCAGGGCAAGGTAAAGTATATATATAATATATGCGAATAATGTTGTGATAGTTTTGCTTATGATGCCTATTTTTGCATTACTAATTTAGGGTTTTATCTCTTTTGATATAACCCCACAAACACTAACCAGCCTTGTGATCTTATCCAAGACATAATATAATTAATTTTATTTTCTTAGCTGCTGTGACATCTAGCACCTCTTAACTTACAGTCCAAGACTTTGTGAAAATCCACCATGAGTCGTGGGGTGCATGACATATGCATATAGTTACCCTCCACCCCACAGCACTGTACTGCTCATCCATCATGTCCAAGAATACCTGCCTCTTTCATGTGTATGTGTGTCTTTCATTAAACTTGAATAACTATGTAAAGTCATGTTGTGAAGCCTCCCAAAAATGAGGGTCAAATGTAAGTTGCAGTACGGTAAGTAGTGAAATTTAAAATGGCTTTAATTTATATATTTAAGCAAAAAAAAGCTGAGTGTGCATTCCTTATCTCGTCTGCCAAGCAAGCCACACACAGGCTGATGTTCTTCATCAATAATAAGACATATCACATTAGTAGCTTGTATTCCATGTACTAGTTTTCTGTGCAGTGAGATATGGGCTTTTTATTTCTTCTTAAAAAAATGAATAAATAATAGCTGAAACATGCCAATTACTATTTCCTTATTTTCCAGCATTTATATTTGTCACCTAGGAAATAGCAGTCTATCATTATTGTTTCCTATAAAAACATAAGTTAAATTTGTATTAGAACATCACACAGTATGTATTTGCCACTTTATAAATTAAGTATTAAAATAATAAATAAAATAAATAAGCAAATAAATAACAGCGCAACCATCTGTTTTCCTATTGCGACTCATTTCAGTTACCCTTATAATTGTCTTCCATTTACTTGCTAATGGTTCATGGGCATCGAATGAGAAGAGTGTCATAACACTGTACGTCTGCATTGTATGGATCAGAGCCCATCTCAATGATTTAGCACAGTCAGAAGAGTAATTATTATCTTTGAAACAGTGGGATTAGCTCAGATGTTGAACCAACCAGCTGTTGGGCTGTCAATACACTCAGTTATTAGGAAGTTCATCCCACAAAAATAGAACATTATTCTAGCTGCATTCAAGTGAAATATGCTTGGAGATGGAATCGTAATTAACCTCTTCAAGGATGCTTTTGATTCTTTTGGCTCAGGAGATTTTATATAACTATATATATTATTATATTCCAAATGTCAGATGACAGCTTTAATTTATAGTACTGCTTCATCATAAACTAAGAGTACCACAATAAGAAGCGTTTAATGCAAGCCTGCAAATTACTGAAGAAAATACTTTTGTGGCATGAAGATATCTGAGGGGGAGGCACAGTTTACATGGAAATCCATATGGATTTCATTGACTTAATCACTTAACTGTTCACATAAAACATATGAACTCAACAGGTAGGTGCATCAAACTCCAAAGCAAGGATACTCTCACATGCACAGCTTTCCTGCTAGCCTTTTTCTCATTGCAGTGTCAAGGCCATGTCACCATCTCTCTTTTTTTGCTTTTGTGCATAGGGAAAATCCAATTAATTGTTTGACTCCAAAATAGCTTGTTAGGGCTTGGATATCTGTTAGAAATCATTGAGTAGACCTGCTTGAGAGCAGTCTCAGAAACACCTAGCGTCTAGTGCTGTTGCAAGAGTCTGAGCTTCGGCTTCGACTTCGGCTGTGCTCTCGAGAGCTTCTGCTCCAGTCCGTGCTTCTGCTCCTCCCACTGCTAGGACTTCGACTTCTACTGCTCCGATGGCTGAAAAAGCTGCGGCTCCTGGATCGGCTGCAGGTGCTGTACCAAGAAGGTGTACTGCTGTCACTGCTAGAAGATGGGCTAGGCCTGTAGTACGGGATGGGCCGTTTGCGAGCACTGTATGAAGAGAAATGATGTAGGTGCATTAGCCAAGCTCATAAGGGAATAAAAAAAGAGAAAGCAGACTAAACAATCTCTGTAGAAACCTAGTAGCAAACATAATACTAGAGGGAGGTGCAATTTCAAGTATGGGGAACAAAAAATATGGGTTTGGTAAATGTTGGTCCTTAAATGCTCTTGGTGAGCATTCAGTAGCTTCCTTTAATGCCAATGAGTAAGCTTGTGATGGATTTCCATTGCTGGGGATATCAAGCTGTAGCTTGCATGGGCTATTTATGGATTCTTTATTTTTAGTGTGTGTGTGTGTATGTAGGGCTGCTTTTTTGAAATCGGAGTTTGTGTTTCTGAGCTTTACAGGCTAGTGACAAGATACGTAACATACATAAAAAGCTACCCTTGTATATGCAATGTGACTAGAAAGAGTGAATAAGATGTTATTTATGGTCAATTTATCAGGCCCAGATTTGTGGAAAGTCCACCTAGGCCCGGGCCTATGGTGGCAGAATTTTAGGGGGCAGCATGCTGCCCAACCACACCCACATTGGTTCAAAAACACTGGGGATCCACAGGAGGTATAATAGTTTTTGAAATTTCCCGTGCGTCAATCCCCATTGCTCCAGTACCGATGAAAATTTGCACGCATAAAGGTGAGGGGACAGGGGCGACGAATGGCAGTGGGCCTAGGGGTGCCGGCTATGTGAATCCAGCCCTGCAATTTATACCTATTCTGAATTGCTATATCTGTGAAATTTTGGGTATAAAGCTGAGGAAAATGCCTCAAAATCATGTAAAATTATGGTTAGGGGATCCGTTATCTGGAAACCCATTATCCAGAAAGCTCCGCATTATGGAAAGGCCGTCTCCCATAGACTCCATAATAAAATAATTCCAATTTTTAAAAATGATTTCCTTTTTCTCTGTAATGATTAAACAGTACCTTGTACATGATTCAGGCCAATATTGAATTAATCCTTATTGGAAGCAATACTAGCATATGGGTTTATTTAATGTTTACATGATTTTCTAGTAAGGTATGAGGGTCTAAATTACAGAAAGATGTGTGCGTGCGTGCGTGCGCTCTATAAATAATCCCATAATAAAAATAGTATTCCAATATATATATAAATATATATATATATATATATATATATATATACAGTCATATGAAAGTTTGGGAACCCCTCTTAGTTCTTTGGAGTTTTGTTTATCATTGGCTGAGCTTTCAATGCAGCAACTTCCTTTTAAATTTATTGGATTAACATAAAATAGGCAATATGCATCATAACAAAATTAGACAACTGCATAAATTTGGGCACCCCAACAGAGATATTACATCAATACTTAGTTGAGCCTCCTTTTTCAAATGTCTAGATGCCTCCTATAGCCTTTGATGAGTGTCTGGATGGTGGTATTTTTGACCATTCGTCCAATACGAAATCTCTCCAGTGCAGTTAAATTTGATGGCTGCCGAGCATTGACAGTCTGCTTCAATTTATCCCATAGATTTTACATGATATTCGAGTCGGGGGACTGTGACAGCCATTCGAGAATATTGTACTTCTCCCTTTGCATAAATGCCATTGTCTGGGAATAAACAACCCCTACTTCTCTAACCATTCTCACAATCCTCTACATATGCCGCTCCTGTATTTTTCTTGGCCTGCCAGACCTGGGTTTTACAGCAACTGTGCCTGTGGCCTTACATTCCTTACAGTTGAAACTGACAGTTTAAACCTCTGAGATAGCTTTTTGTAACCTTCCCCTAAACCAGTGATCCCCAACCAGTAGCTCGCGAGCAACATGTTGCCCTCCAACCCCTTGGATGTTGCTCTCAGTGGCCTCAAAGCAGGGGCTTATTTTTGAATTCCAGGCTTGGAGGCAAGTTTTAGTTGCATAAAAAACAGGTGTACTGTCAAATAGAGTCTCCTGTAGGCTGCCAGTCCACATAGGGGTTACCAAATTGCCAATCACAGCCCTTATTTGGCACCCAAGGAACTTTTTGCATGCCTGTGTTGCTCCCCAACTCTCTTTATTTTTGAATATGGCTCACGGGTAAAAAAAAGGTTGGGGACCCCTGCACTAAACCATGATATTGAACAATCTTTGTTTTCAGATCTTTTGAGAGTTGCTGAGGATTCCATGCTGTCACACAGAGGAGAGTCAAACAGAAGCACAACTTGTAATTGGCCACCTTAAATACCTTTTCTCATGATTGGACATACCTGCCTATAAACTTCAAGGCTTAACGAGCTAATCTAACCAATTTGGTGTTGCCGGTAATCAGTATTGAGCAGTTACATGCATTCAAATTAGCAAAATTACAAGGGTACCCAAATGTTTGCACAGCCAGTTTTTCACATTTGATTTAATTTCATACAACTGAATACTGCTTCACTATAAACCTTTGTTCGGCAAACACCCAGTACTCAGATTTTCCTGGGAAATGAAAGACATATCACGGTTAGAGAGGGGTTCCCAAGCTTTTTCATATGACTGTATGTACACTAGTGGAAGTGGCTTATTTCTGACTAGTCAGTGTGCTTTATACCTGGTGATTCTTCGAGCTTCCAGGTGGCTTGGGGAATCTCTTCTACGCTTTCTCAAAGGAGAGTAGGAGCTGCGTCTTCTCCTGTGGACTCCTTTCTTTGTCTTCTCAGTGGAACCATACTTGTTGCTTCTCTCACGGTCCCTTGAAACATAAAGTATTGGGGTTCTACATTAAAATTGAGCATTGTGTTGTGAGCATGCTAACCTATGTAGGATATATAGACTAATTAAGGTGAACTGTTACATGTAAAGCAAAATGTAAAAACTGGCTCACTCAGGGTTTTTTTTCTGATAACGTAGATAGATAAATATGCCTGTAGGATTGTTTTCCGACCGATATGCATTTATATAACTTAGTTAGATCATCCTTTCACCTCTGTTGAAAGTAAGTGAATTCTTTATTATATATACCCATGATTTGCTGGGCTATACCTTATCCAGGAAATATAAACATACATTTTACAAACAAGATACAGACACTTTCTATTGCAAATAGGCTTTTTTACAGCTATTGCTAGTTTTCAGTTTGCTGAAGAGTTTAATACCTGCTTGGGCTGTAACGAGAGTAGCTTGGACTCCTTCGAGTCTGTGAGCTTCTGCTTCCATTGCTTTTTCTACCTGAAGTTGAAGAATAGCTGCGAGATTTTGAGTAGGACCTGAAAGAAGAAATAATGACTTTGTACAGGAGTTCAACAAAGGTCTAATGGTGTCGCAAGGCAGATGGTACAGAGAATTAGATTTATAGTTTACTTTCCTATGTACTGCAGTACAGCAAGGTACAATACATTGGCAATTATCTAGCTGAAATGGCTTGCTATCAAAGTTTGATGAGTAACTAGCAGAATTGCATGCACAGCAGGTGGCTAAGTACTGAGCAGCACTGAACATATTTATTCTATTGTTTCTTTTTTGCAATTGGACCCCGCGGCAATTGTTTATGAAATGAACTGAGTTAGTATATAGGGGCTAATTGTCATATAATCATTTATTTTTGGCAACTGTATTGAGAATTGTATATCCAGTTACAGAATGTTAAATATTAATGTAATAAACGTATGACATTTTTATTGATATTTTGTCATATTACTTTGTATTTTCTTAAAAATCAGTCTTATTTCCAAGCTACCTTGCCTCCGACGAGCAAGATCTGCTTCTTGACTTTCTCCCTGATGAAGACCGATGGCGTGAGTAGTAGGAGCTTACTGAATGGCTAGAGCTGCGAGAACGAGACCTTCTGTTGCTGTATGATGAGCTCCGAGATCGATAACTATATGGGGAGCTTCTGTCTGGCAGCAGATCTGATATTTTCTGTTCCTCCAGGCAACCCTGACAAGAGGAGAGGACTCTGTCACAGAATTAGAAATATGATTAAGACTAACCCATTCTTTTTAATGACAATATGACAAAGAAACACTAAGGGGGTTATTTATCAAAATCCAAAAATGTATCAGAATTTTCTGAAAACAACTTCCTTATTTATCAATACTTCTACATGAACTTGGCAGGTCTAAGTTGGAGTACTTTTTTATTCAGACTTTTAACACCCTCTGGGTTTAATAAATCATGAAAAATTCAGTTTTTTTTGTGTTTTTCCCCTTTAAAAGGTCAATGAGAAAAAATCTGACATTAATAAATTACCCCCTAAAGGTATAGTTCTGGAGACTTTCTTTTAATTTTTGCCAAAATAACAACAGCCCATACCCTTTTTCCATGAGAACTACAATATCATTTGTAATTCTTTTTTAAATTTTGGTTATGGTGATTGTGGAGTCAGAGATTCAGTCACTTTTTAAAATGCCAGTTTTAGTAAGTTTTCATGGTTGATGTTGTAACAAACAAATGTTAGCGAATTTTCCATACCCTCACTCACCGCATGAACAGTAAAGTAGTTAGGGTCATCTAATATCACTAGATCATTTTTACCGTGGAAATTTTTATTTTGTCAGATGTTGTTTCCTAACAGATGTTATTGCATTGGCTTTACCTCTTTTTCTGTTTCTGACTGTCTTCCAAGAGAAGTAATGTACCCTTCATTAAAGAGAAACAACTGGCCGATGAATTGCCTGAATCAGAGATATTGTCGCTGTGACCATTTGGGGTTTTCCCAGAGGTGGAGGCATGCTGAAACCCATGATGGGGTAAGCTTTCTTTATCTTGGTTGACCATCAACCGTGAAGAGCTTATTTGCATTGAAGGAGGAGAGCATGTATCGTTCCCTGAGTCATACTCATTTCCACCTTCCTTCTGACAAACATCTTTCTCTGATGTGACCAAAAGGCCTGTAACTGATTGGGAAATCTGAAAAAACAAGAGAACGATGACACGGGCTGAATCCAAATCTAAAATTAAGAATGTAACTTAAGAACCACTTTGCTTTCAGGAATTAGATAATGTAATATTCAGGGAATACTGTATATTTTTATTAACTTAAAATAAAACAAATAAAGGAATAAAATGAAAGGAGCGGGCAGTGAAAAGAAAAACAAAGGAGAACAAAACAAAAAGTCTGCAGTGGCTTCTGCAGACATGAGATATCTGCAATGATATAGTTACCATGCACAATATTGGCATGCACCCATAGAAAAAGAATGGAACAGCGAATAAAGAAAAAATAAAGGTTCACAGTATCTTAAAATGTAATTGGTCTTTCGCTCTGATTGCACTGACATTGCAACTGAGACATACACTGTACAAAAGTGCTGTTTAACTGTTTGTGGTGGTTTGAGGCTCAAGCATATAGACAGAGAGAAAGCAGCACTTTTTGGGAGCATTGAAGACCTAACTTTTGAGATTTTTCTTTGACTTCAGAACAAGTGGTTACATACAGCCTAGGCTTGGCTTTAAATTAACAACACACCTTTAAAAACCATACTTGAATGTTAAAGTACATAATTAAAACAGTATCAAATGCATCTGCTGTGCCTGTGAGTCTAAAAAATATCCTCTATAAGATAATCCTTCATTCCATACATGTTTCACCTTTTGTTGACTACAGTATAGTAGTAACATCAGTCACAAACATTTTAGTTGCATTTGTATTTCTATTTGTTTGTATTACATAAAATACATAATGATTCAATATGCATGGCAGCCCTACCCAACATTTAGTAATGTCTGAAGTACAAGGAGGGTCTAGAGAATGATCATCCTACTGCTACTCATCCTACTGCTACTTCTTCATCAAACAGCAAGTCTGAGTGCAGCCAGTGACACTTTCTAGTCACTTCAAATTAATACATCTACCAACAAATCCTCAACTGAAAAAATAGATGTAGATGATTTTCTCTTGTAAAGAGAATACTTATCATCAATAATCAAAGCTCCTACACCTCTATTATCCAATATAAATAATCACAATGTATTAAAAAGTACTGTACCTTAATTGCATATTTTTGTAGCAGCCTCATAGCTACAGTGATTACACTGTAAGTCAAAAAGCAGTGAGGGCATTAAGAGTGGGATTTAGGACATTTGGAACAATATGACTTAATCCCATTTTTCATTTGGATAGCTACACCATTTGGTGCAAAATTTCTGGGTACGTGATATTTTTTGGAAGAAAAATTAATAATTTTGTAAGAAGCGGGAATGAAATTAACACATTGGCTCTTGATGATGGGATATTTCTGGAATCTTAGGGGGAAATTACTGGATTCCTGCAAAGAATGGGTCATATTATATATATATATATTGTAGCTCCCACCCTCTCCAACTATAGTCAGGTGATCCCACTGGTGTCTAATAAAAGGGCAGCCAAGTTTGGGAGTTTTACTTTGAAAGCAGCTAGTAAGTTGCAGGTAAAACGTATTCGTCCCTTTTATAAAATGTATAATTAAACCATAGAATTCTTAATGAATCAGATGAAAATTGAGCGTAGGACTGGCCAGATATGGGATGACTTTGACGTAGTTGGCCAGCTTAAATATATTGCAATATATGGACAAACAATCCCTGTTTTGTTTAAAGGGTAAGGCATTTTTCAGTAGCAGTATGCACAAAATGTCTCTGTCTTAAATATATTGATAATGGGTTGAGTGCAGAGGAATCTTGTATTTGTCTATATGTATTTTGTGGTCACACCCTCATTGCACCCCCACCTAATGATTTTAAAAACTAGTGGTGAGCACAACTTTCCCTTGTTTGTTATAGTTCTACAAGAGCAGTGACCAGCTCCATGTTGTAGCTCCCACCCTCTCCAACTATAGTCAGGTGATCCCACTGGTGTCTAATAAAAGGGCAGCCAAGTTTGGGAGTTTTACTTTGAAAGCAGCTAGTAAGTTGCAGGTAAAACGTATTCGTCCCTTTTATAAAATGTATAATTAAACCATAGAATTCTTAATGAATCAGATGAAAATTGAGCATAGGACTGGCCAGATATGGGATGACTTTGACGTAGTTGGCCAGCTTAAATATATTGCAATATATGGACAAACAATCCCTGTTTTGTTTAAAGGGTAAGGCATTTTTCAGTAGCAGTATGCACAAAATGTCTCTGTCTTAAATATATTGATAATGGGTTGAGTGCAGAGGAATCTTGTATTTGTCTATATATATATATATATATATATATATATATATATATATGCTTCCCTTCTAAAATTACACATAATAACCCACACAGTGAGGGTCAGCCAATTTGGTTGAAAACAATCAAGTCATGATGTATATGTAGCTTATTCTCCACCACCAAATTTCACGGTGCATGGTTCTGCAGCCCGTACTCCATCTTTATTTCCAAGAATTCCATACTATGATAGTGATTGGTTTGAAACCCCTTTATGACCCATAAAATAATCTGTGTGCTCAGCCAATGATTGCACAGCGACATGAGTTCAAATGCCCATGACCCCTAAATTATGATACAGTGTCTGGGCCACTGTGTAGTGTATGATACTGAGTCAAGATGAAATTAGCTATGTATCCATTTAATCAAAATACTTAGGGAACATACTGTAGATAAAAATATATAACAAAGCATGGTGGCATCTAGTTATTTTGGCCAATTCCAAAAGAATTCTCTCGCTCACTACAAGTACAGTATTCAATTGAAAACAACAAACAATATTTTTACTTGGGTCACATTCATCTAAGTTACACCAAAGAAATTATAAAAAGAAAAAGTGAATTTCAAATCATATGGCTGCCTTTGTCTTGATGTGCAAACAAATGGACTGTGAAAGAGACAGATTGGTGGGAAATGTGTATTCTCAGTGTGGAATTGACACATACAAACATGATGCCAATCTTTGCCTCAGGAACGCACCACCTGCCTTCCCCACTTCTGGCTTGTTTGCATGCTGGGTAACACACTGTAGACACCTCTTTTTTTTTTGCAGTGAAAACATTTCTAATGAATATAATTTTAGCATGAAGAAATCAAGGAAAAAATCCAGCCTCTGTTTGTTACAGTAAACTGTTGCATTGTAATGGGAAAAAATCAGCAGGGACATTGCAAAATGATCCATACCCAAAAGTACTGAAATAGTTCAACCAATGAAACTTATTTGGGATGAGTATGGTTTTCAAATGGCCACCAGGCCAGTTAACTTTGGTGTACAAATTCATCAAGCTTACTATATATACAAAAATAGTAATGCAGGGCCTCGTAGGTAACTACAGCAGAATGCTAGAAATGTTTATGTCTGTGTGTGCATTCAAAACATGTAGAACAGGAATGTCCAGCTGCCACCCGTATGCTGCTGTTAAACTACAACCATCACCATTAGTTCCAGTTGTTAGGAGATGCTATGACTTGTCCCCGCCTGAATGATGTCGTTGGAAAAAGCCTGATCTAGAAAACATTTCACAAAGCAAAATCATATTTAACTACTATAACCATGTAGCCTAAAATAATATCACAAGCTCCTTCTGTTATTGTGCTTGCTAACAGAAAAATGGGTACCAATATATCAGCTTGCTACGATGATAAGACTACAGGGCTTTATAAAGCAAAACCTTGTGAAGCCTTCAGGTCAGATTTTTATAGGCTGATTTCCGCAACCCATGGACAATTTTAAATTAAATGAAGCCAAAAACATTGCAAAGAACAAAAGAGATAAGCAGAGTGTAAATCAG